>NC_136061.1:361752015-362962015 GCF_964261635.1 Lissotriton helveticus
TCTGCACTCAGTACTCACTACTCTGCACTCACTACTCTGCACTCACTACTCACTACTCTGCACTCACTACTCACTACTCTGCACTCACTACTCACTACTCTGCACTCACTACTCTGCACTCACTACTCACTACTCTGCACTCACTACTCACTACTCTGCACTCACTACTCTGCACTCACTACTCACTACTCTGCACTCACTACTCACTACTCTGCACTCACTACTCTGCACTCACTACTCTGCACTCACTACTCTGCACTCACTACTCTGCACGCTCACTCTGCACTCACTACTCTGCACTCACTACTCTGCACTCACTACTCTGCACTCACTACTCTGCACTCACTACTCTGCACTCACTACTCACTACTCTGCACTCACTACTCTGCACTCACTACTCTGCACTCACTACTCTGCACTCACTACTCTGCGCACTCACTACTCTGCGCACTCACTCATCTGCACTCACTCATCTGCACTCACTCATCTGCACACTCACTCATCTGCACACTCACTCATCTGCACACTCACTCATCTGCACACTCACTCATCTGCACACTCACTCTGCACTCACTACTCTGCACTCTCTCTGCACACTCTCTCTGCACACTCTCTCTGCACACTCTCTCTGCACACTCTCTCTGCACACTCTCTCTGCACACTCTCTCTGCACACTCACTCTGCACACTCACTCTGCACACTCACTACTCTGCACTCACTACTCTGCACTCACTACTCTGCACTCTGCACACTCACTCTGCACTGTGCACACCGCTGATATCACGGAATCTTCCACCACACTTTCTAAAACTCTATAGTCCGAAGCATAATAGGCACAGAACCAAAAGAAGGGTAGACATTGCTTAAAATAATCTTATTGTATTTATGGGAAGCAAAAGCGAGACTGTGAAATGTGCTGAATATCAGTTTGTTACGAATCAACAGAGTGGAGTTAGAGAACCAAGAAATAGTAATTTAGAATCCGGGTTAGAAGGAGTAGTAATCACAAGCTGAGGATCAACGGGCGCGAAACAGCGTGGTGGGCGCGCAGGAGACGCAGATCAACGGGCGTGAAACAGCGTGGTGGGCGCGCAGGTGGGCGCGCAGGAGACGCAGCGTGAGCGTGCACATCAGCTGAAGATCGCCGGAGAAGACACCGAGCCTGCCTGCTGCCGTGACTGACCCCCTGCAGAGGGAAAGAGCCCGGTGAGTGGGGGTAGAAGGGGGGGGGGCGGCAGAGAGGGAGTGGGCAGAGAGGGAGGCTGTGTGTGTGTGTGTGTGCGTGTGTGTGTGCGTGCGTGTGTCTGCCTGTGTCTGTCTGGTGTGTGCCTGCCTGCCTTTGTGTGTGCGCGTCCACAGACCCTGGTCGGCTCGTGCACCGCTCTGTACTCCCTTGCGAGCTTACATGGCGACAATAGTTCTCGTTGCCGAGACCTAAAAAGCATTGTAAGATGTTGAAATAGAGTGCGGCGTGCCGTGTGAGAACAATGTAGTAAGGAAAACAAGGGGACTCTAATAAGTGAACCTGGGGTTGACTAATGTTTTAGAAAAACAATGGTTCTTATGTGGCCATAAAAGGTCCTTGGTAGGAAGCAGTGTCAGAATTTGTGACTGCCCTAGAGTCGAGAATAGGTAATAAATATCTCAGGGACGATAAGTAATATGAACAGCCTGTGCGCCTGTAAACACTGGTGCTCACACGAGCTGCTCCTAGAACTAGTGAAACGACAAGTCCTCGAAGAGCGCACTCGGACTGGACACTGCTTTGGTGGGGAAGAGATGCAGAACATAAATCAGTTTGAAGGCCGCCCGAAACACACCAGTGCTGGTGCAAAACCGCGGTATGTTAGGAATCTGAATAAACTGCGACATACGTGCAAACCTGCACTCCAGACCACTGAATGGAAAGGCACATAGTTGTGTAGATCTCACAAAGGAACCAACTGGATAAACACGAAAAAGATGTAGAAGGTGCAGCCACCATTGTTGCTGATTAGGAGCGGCAGATGTTGAAATAGAGCTAGGCGGGCTGCGTGGCTGCCCTTGTTGAAGATTACGTGTAGCGTGCTGTACTACTGTAAAAAAATGCTAATGAATACCAAAAAAAAACCATAAAAGCGGGCTCCTGTCAAAATATTAAGCATGGCGCCAGTGTTGTTAATATGAAAGCTGGCGCAGTGCGAAAACCTAAAGCACGACGCCCGGGGCGGGCCAGAGATGAGGAGCAGGGAGTGGAAAAGCAGGTGTCCTTGTAGGAAAGCATGTCGTATGTGCAATAGGAGAATAGGGAACACTTTCTGGGGTGACTGGTGAAGTAGCAACCCTGAATGGGGGTAGGAGGGAAAGAAGCAACACCGACCGTGGGGGGTTGGGGGTTAGGAAGAAGCAATACACACTGGGTGGGAAGGGAAGAAGCAACGCATGCAGGGGGTGGGAGGGGAAAGCAGAGGAAAGAAGACAATAAATAACTAGCAACCAGTAAACGTGTCCGTCCTAGATAAACAAACGCATTTTAAAACAAGAGGTGCTAATGCTACCTGCTGTGCGTCTGAGATGCCACGGAGTGCTAGCGGAAGAAACGATCGCTATTGTAAACAAGCTGAGGATCAACGGGCGCGCACGACGCAGCGTGGGCGTGCACATCAGCTGAAGATCGCCGGAGAAGACACAAGTCTGCCTTCTGCCGTGACTGACCCGATGCGGAGGGAAAGAGCCCGGTGAGTGGGGGGGGGGGGGCGGCAGAGAGAGTGTGAGAGTGTGTGTGTGTGTGTGTGTGTGTGTGTGTGTGTGCATGCATGCATGCGTGCGTGCGTGTGTCTGTCTGTCTGTGTGTGTGTCTGGCGCATGCCTGCCTGCCTGCCTGCCTTTGTGCGCGTTCACAGACCCTGGTCGGCTCGTCCACCTCTCTGTAGTCCCTTGCTAGCTTACTAGGCGACAATAGTTCTCGTTGCCAAGACCTAAAAAATGGTGCACCTTATTGGAGGAACCCTTGTCAGCTAAAGAATGGCCAAAGGTCCATAAGGGGATCCTAATGGTCAGTTCCAATTAACGCTTTAAACTTCTCTAATATAAGTTTGTCCACCAGATCTGTCTTACCCCTTAGACACCACACATGATTTACCCCGACCGCCCAGAGGGATGTCCACATTGTAAAGCCTCCAGGTCAGATTTTATCTACATGGTGTGGACATGCCCATACCTGACTTTCTATTGGCAAGAAATACTTATTTGCCTCACTGAGACCTCGGAATGGAGTATCCCAATGGAGGTAGATAGGTGTTGATTGGATTTCTAACCTTCCTGACGAAGAAGAGGTTGAGAATAAAGTTTGTTATGTTGGATCTCGTTTTGGCCTAGAGACGTATTGCTATTAAGTGGCTTAACCCTATGCCCACCCTCCCCCGGTACAAGGCATGGGTGAGAGATGTCTGTGAGTGGGCGTCTGTAGAGGAGGTGCGAATATGACATGTGCGAAGTGATGAAAAACTTGAGGATGAGCAAGAGGCGCCTGCATTTGAGAAAGTGACTGACAAGTAGATACCCCTTACCCCGGGTGTGTGCATGTGAGGAACCTTAGAGGTAACGGAGGGTTGCAACATCTGAGGGTAATAACTATTGTATACAAGGAAAAAACAACTAAAAGTCTTGCTTCATTATGCACTATGCTAGCATGAAAGCAGGTTGGGGGGATGGGGGGAGAGGTTAAAAAATCTGTTTTATATTGGCATGGGTGTCATTTAGCTGATGCAAACTGTTTTTTCTCCTGCCTGGCTCAATCACAGTTAAAGTCAATATATACCCTTTGGAATGTCATTGTATGCTCCAGTTAGATTTCTGGAAAAAATGTGTGACTCTTAGCCCCTCCTTTTGCTCTTACCTGGACACTTCTGAAAATGTCAAACTAGTATTGTAATATGGATTACCTGCATACGTGGGGCTGGGGCGGGAGGAGTGAAGGATGGACTCCTTATGGTACAGATTGATTGTGTGTTATCCCTATATTCCAATAAAGTTGGTTACAACAAAAAATATATTGTGGTTGCTAAGAGTCCAAGGCCGCTGATAGGTCTAGTAGGACCAGAACAGATGGCTGTCCTACGTCCCCTTCCATACGCATGTTGTCTAGCACTGATAATATGATAGACTCAGTGCTATGTGTTGGACAAAGCCAACTTGAAAGGAGTCACGATCATTGGTCTCCTTAGATGCTAACAAAGTTCTTGGGCCACGTGGGCTTCCAAGATTTTAGATGGAAATGGGAGGAGGGGTATTGGGTGGTAATTCTTCACTACTCTTGTATCTTCCCCTTGCTTTTGAGGAGAGGGATCAATACTGCACTCTTGCATGCATCCCTCGCTAGAGGGATACATGCAAGCGTGTAAGCATAGACGTTTTGATTTCTTGAAATCATTAGTTTAAAAATGTTAGGAGGCAAGGATCCAAAGGTGAGCCTGATTTTACTTTGGACAACAGGATGTGGGTCCTTGCTTCATTATCCACAGAAAAAAAGTAGAATAGTAGGATTTGTCTCGCATGTAATTGAATTGCTATGCATGCCACTAGGGAGAATACTTTTCTTGATTTGTTTTATTTTATCAATGAAGTAATCACTTAAGCAGCTGCATAGTTCTTGCGAAGGTACGATATTCTGCGTGATGCTGTCTAATGCTGACAGTTCATTAGACGTCTTGAATTTTTCCTTTAATTTATTTGATTCTTACCCTATTTTATGCATGCAGTAAACGAATTTTATTTGGGATAGTTTAAATGTATACACTGTCTTTCCATTCTTTAGTTTCCTCCGTTTTTTCAGCCTAGAACTTTTTTTTGCCATTATCGTCCCGAGAAAACCAAAGAGCCGGTTTAGGTCGATTTGTTACTCTGATTTTTTTATTTTTTTTGTGGTGCATGAGTTAGTCATGCATTCCTTATGTTGAAGTAATTCCTTTGTTTTAATCATACCACTTTTCTGAGTCTGTGGTGGCTCTGGCCAAGTGTTGCCACCACTCGGTCCCAAAAGTGTTTATTAGCTGTTGCAGTGAATGCTGTGCACTGTGTGCTCTGATGCTGATGTGGTGTCTGGATGAGACCTCTGCATACCATTGGCTCCGATTGACTGACTGCAGCTAGTGCTGTGTAATCCACACTGCAATCAGTCTATCAGAGTCTGCCTCCCTGGTGTGTAATGGTGTTCTAAACACTTCTTGGATGTGCCACAACCCCTGGTATCGTTGCTAGTCCTGTGCTTGGCTTTGTGATCGCCGAAGTGGAGGTGCTGATTTTACAGCTCTGCTATTGTTCAATGCCAGCTGAGTGTCTTGCTGTGTTTCCTCTTCTTCGTTTGGCCGTGCTCAGTTTTGCTGGCATTTTTAGTTGTGCTAGGGTTTGTTTACCATTTCTGCCTTTGTGTCGGATTTGCGTGTGCAGAGTATTTCTAAGCTATATTTGGTCCGTCCTTGTGTCTGATTTTTTTGACTGCTCAGTGTGCCGTTTGTAGATTACACTTCTGGTTGTACGTTAGGGTTCAAGGGTATGGTTTGATTTATCATAATGCTTATAGTTGATGTTATACCCTAACGATATTTTAGTATATAGTATTTTATGGCTACCTTGTGAATTATGCGATTTGCCTTGACTTTGTGTTTACTCAATGCAGATGCCCTGCAGTTTCTCTTGTATTTGCACTTCTTTAGCTGATTCATTAGCTGCTTCAACCTTTATTGTTTTTGAGAAAATCCAGTGCATTTGTATCGCCAGCCTTTCTCTGTTTTGAGTTATGATATTATCACTTGTGTCAGTGGGTTTTGGCTTCATAATCTTTCGTAGCATTTTGTTTTCTTGTGCTTTATTTAGTCCTAAGTAATTGTATAAGCTGTGCTTTTGTTAAGCAATGGTGAGTGCTTTGTATTTTTTATTTTTCTTGGCACAGCTGTGACTTGCGTTACCTTTGCTTACATAGATTGTCCCAGGCTGATGGTTTGCTAATTTCAATATGGTGAGTCAGGATCGTTGATCTCTTTGGCCATTATTGACATTCTAAGTGAGTGCAGTGGCGTTCGCCCAAACAAAGATCCATTATCATTTTCTGGTTGTTATTCGAGCTGCACGTTTCCTGTTTTGCTTTTGCCTTTTTGTGATCACATCTTTCCTCTTGCTTCGTGGTGCCCAGACAATTGGCACCCTCTTTTAGCAGTTGCAACATCACCTCCTGTCTGAAATATGTTGCCAACTGCATGAAGGCGAGCCACGTCTGCCAGAACGCTTCAAATGCTGAAAGTCACCGAGTTGGAGACACGTCATGAGACAGTCTTCCTTCCATATGGGCAGTGGAACTCGAAACCTTTTCGACTCCCTCCGATGCAGCAAAAGAGCACCGAATATGGGTTGTGACGACCAATTGTATGACCATCAAATCGCAGGATTCTTTAAAAATATCTACTTCTACGTCATGCTCCTGCAAGGAAACCTTTTACGGGTCCTATTACCACACCACATCGAGTTGACTAGGTCTTTGACTTGATTATTGAAGCACTTTCCATGACCGAGCTCCTGAAATTGTGAATATGAAACTCCAGGCACAGAAGAACCTATTGGTTATAATCTGTTTTAACGTTATTAAAGAAATCCTCTCATATCACACCAACCCCTGGATACCTGCACTGACTTGTAATAAGTTAAAACTTCTCTCTACCATCTTTAATTCCCAGACAGGTTACACCCTAAAATATCTTCAGTCTTGTTCACTAAATTTCACACTTATTCGTAACTTTTGGTCCAGCAGTGCAAACCTGCTCATGCAGGCCAGGTTCTATTGCAATATAAAAGAGGCAGAACTATCTGTGGAATGTTTTGTGCTCAGATCTGAGAAACAAACCCACCCTGGGAAATGTTATACAAAGTTTAAAGGAAACCTTTTCAGAGAGATCTTCCCAAGCAGCATCTAATCGTTCTGGATTTCTCCTTTGCACCAGGCTTCCCTTTTTTCAGGAGACAAAGGACAACAAAGAGTTACAGTCAACTCTGGTGAAAATTGTATCTGAAAAAGCACGCTGAGTATCCAATAGTTTCGGATTGAGCATCACTCAGGAATGGGTTTGAATAATCCAATAACAGCTCATAGCGCTGCAAAGTGGATCTTTTCACACGCAAGCGTATTATAAAGGAGTTAAATAAAGTCATAGAGACAATCCACTTTAACATATCATATCTGGAAATCTCTCGCCGCTTAAGTGGGTCAGCCACTCTGTTTCCTAGCATTAAGAGACAGCTCGTCAGGGATATGAGCAACAGCTGAATACAGTTCAGTGTTAATCTGATTCTCAGGAAGAGTGATGGAAAAGACTCCTGGATTATATGGAGATGTCTCAATGGAGATATGATAGGTTGCTGGGTACATATGGAGCTGTTGTCTGGGAATAAGATGGCTGACAATATTAGGAGCTTACTGACTGACAATATAATCAAATGATGAGAGGTCTGAAGAAGGCTTGCCCGAAGTATAAGAAGATGCTAGGTCCATACTGAAACGGGTCACTGGGATTTGAGAGACTTCTGGGATTGGCTACTGGCACCAGAGCAATGTGTCAAAGAATGTACGATTGCTGAACTGACTTGGACACCACAGTCAACACCTGCAAATAATTTGTTGGAAATTTGTTAGACTCCTGGCACTGTCTGTTCTGATCTTACCTAAGATGAGAGGCTGCTGGGAACAACTGGTTATACTTCTTGCAGGATTTAGGAGACTACTGCCAATGTCTTCAGAAAGCTGACTGGGGATGAGGATATGAAATTCTGCCAGCAACACCCAGAAACAGCTTGCAGTAGATCTAAAATGTGCAGCATCTGTCTGCCATTTCTCTCCCTCTCTTCCTCTCGCCTTATGTGCGTTTCACTCCATCTTTCTGCTTGCTTGTCTCTCCCTCGTCACGTTATCTTGCTCTTATTCTCACTCTGGTCTCTCAAGTCTTTTCCCCTAAGGCATATTGTTTTTCACCTCACTTCTGTCTGTCTCTTCCATCCCCCTCTCTCCTCTCCCTGTTTCATACCATCTTATGTTTATTTGTCTCTTCTCCCCTTTCCTCGGTTTCATCACTCGCTTTCCTTCAGCTTTCTCTCCGTCTCTTGCTCGCACCATTTCAGAGGCCACGGGAGCTGCTTCCTGTGCAAACACAATCAATGATTTCTCTTTTTTTTATTGAGAGGCTGCAAAGCTATTGATTAATGAGCTGTTCATTCAGTTGCATCAACAGTTAACAGCAGACTGACAAAACCCCCTCCGTATCTCAATCTAAAATCAATTCTGCGTTAAAAGGGATTGTGTGTGGGCTGCGCTGGCGTGCTGCGGGGGTCAACCTCGGTTAGCTGTGCAGGCCCTGTTACCCTTCGAGCAGGGATGTCAACAGCTTAAGGAGTGCAGAGGCTTTATCCATCCTTCTTCATGCACAGCCAAGTCCTTGCAACTCCACCATAGTTCCTCCCAGACCTAGATATGGCTTCTCCTTCTTTGATATGGCCTACTCCTCTTGGACTGGATAAGGTCTCTCCTCCCTAAGGTTTAGATATGGCCGTGTCCTCTAAGGCTTTGGATATTGAATATGTTGCATCGCTCGTGGACTGCAAAATGAACAATTCCTTGCATAACTTCAAGCTTTACAGCTGTGATCCACTTCAAAAACCAGTTTGTCCCCAAACACTGGCATGGAAAATGTATTTTAAAAGGATTTTTTTGTTGGCCATAAACCACTCTTGTTTGGGATCACACTATCGACTTGCCTACAGCCTTACACTAACCGACACACACTAATGGAGAGTGGTTGTTTATTGGTAAGCAGACAAATACCGTAACAGGAAAAAAAGCATACAAAGCAACAAGGTCTTCTCGAGAGTACAAATGTGTGCTCTGCACATTTGACAGAAAATTACTAATAGGATGTTATAAAAGGAGGTAACGCTCCAGCCATGCCTAAGTTTCTACTCACATGCTTCACAAGCACATACACAAATATCTTTTTTTTTTCTTGACAAAATGTATTGAGTTTTTGCCAGAAACGGACCCAGCCGGGGCCATAGGATACATCATTCCACATAATAGACGATATGGCTTAGTCCCCAACAAAAAATCCTTTAGCAAAATAAGACAAATGAAAAAAACACATAGAAGAAACATTAACATGCACACAATTTGCCTTCAGTGCCCGCCCAATACAGTACCCAGTGTTCGATACATGTATAACTTATAAGATCTGAAAATCTACTTACACGTCATGGCCATATTGTCTTGACATCTAGTTGCAGTTTAGCAGTGCGTATAGGCTGCAGAGTCAGGCCACGATAAACGACCCATCTCTGACGGATTTTAGGATGTTTTTAAGGGCACCCCCTTGCCTGGAATACTGTGACCTCTGAACCCATACAAAAGTCCATACGCGCTTCCAAACACCCAGAAGCAGTGGGTCTGCAGACTTCCATTGTAGAGCAATATCTTTTTTGGCCAGGGTGAGGCTGAGGAATAGCAAATGACATCCTATTCCTTCTGTACTTTGTAAAAGGAGCAATTCGGGGCCAGCTGAATATCCCATGCAAGTACCTCAGCCAAGCAGGACACAACAACCCGCCAGAAGCAGGCCAAAGCCCTGCAGTCCCAGACTGTATGTAGGAATGTACCTTCCTCGGTCTCACACCGTAGGCACATAGGGGAGCCGATAAGGCCCATACCCCATAGTCGGTGCCTTGTAAAGTAAACTCTATAAAGATACTTAAATTGGATTAATTGTAAGCGGGAAGATATTGCCGCCCCTCGAGGGACTGGACTCTAAAGCCTCCGCCGAGTCGTCATCGTCTATGTCTCCTGAGTCTCCTTGCCACACCGTCCGGAGAGTAGGTAACGTTGTAGAGCTGTTTGTAACGAGGGTCTGATATAATTTGGAGATTTTGTGAAGTGGATTGAAGGCCGTAAGAGTGTGGATGTATGGGAAGAGGGCGTGGCGAACCTGCAGATATTTATAAAATTGACTATGGGGCATCAAAAAGTCAGATTGGAGCTCCTGGAACAACTTTAGTATGGCGCCTCGCATAACCTCGCCCAACGTGATATACCTATGTGATCCCATCCAAATAAGTTGTCAGAAAATCAAAATAATGCACATACTTACCCACATGATATAATCAAAAATCTGCAAACACTTCACAAACTAGCAAAGCACCAGACCTGTACAATAATCGAGTAATGCTTGCTGTCACTTACTGGCTTGGCTGTGGCAAGGCTGCATGGTTAGTGGCAACGTATGAGATCCAAGGAAATAGCCTTTCTATTGTAACTTTCACTCGCATTTACCAGAGTCTGTGGTTAGAATATGGTAACTAATGTATTATAGTCCACCTTGATAGATTCCTTAGTGCAGTTTGAAAGGTTCCTGCTGGAAAGTCAGTCGTGGACATGACCCCCTTCCCTTTTGAGCCACTGCCAGCTTCCTGTATGACAAAACTATTAGATGTTGGGAATGTCTGGAGTTGCACCGTAAAGCACACTTACCAACTCAAAATAGTTTCCCCAGTTTGCCAAGGAGAGGTCACAAAAACGTTAACTTGCTCTGTCTCTGAAACTAGCCATCTAAATGTCAAAACGCATCTCCCCCTGAGCCCTGCTCTCCCGAATTTTGTTAACACTAAGCCCCTTCAGTAAATCTTTGGAAGAGCAACACCCTGAAGAACCTGGAAAGGCCTGAAGAATGCTACCTGGGCATTGGTGCCACGTGCTGCCTGACCCACAGTGGATGGCACCAAGCTAGAAGAGAAGGTGTGTCTGGGTTGTAGCTTAATTTTGCTCCGTTCTTCTTGAAAAACCTTTCTTCAGGCTGGGGCCACTCATCTGAGGAGGGCCAGAGCCACCACCCATAATACCGTTCTGCCTTCTCTGACCCAACGATTGTGACACCGTTCAAAGACAGTAGAGGTGGAGCAGTGGTGGGGTAACGATGCAGCTGATCAGAACATCAGTGAGGAGGTGCAGGCGATCAGCCAGATAACGTCTCCCTCTTTTGTGACGAAATTCTCTTACTCCAGAAAGTGACCATTGGGCCCTCCTCGGAACGTATCACAGCCTTTCTGAGGCCCTTGATAAACCAAGAGTGTCTAGAAACACTTTTGGCCTCCTCTGACTCTGCCCAGCGTGCTGTCGAGGTCCAGCACCCTGGACCGGCTGGGATCCAAGCCATGAACTTCTTTAGTCTTTTGAGGAATACAAAGTGCTCCTGCACCTGGAGCCTGAAGGCTGTATTTAAAAGTGGTTTGAATAGAAAGAGAACATTTGTTTCCTACAGCAACCCGCAGATCTTGAGAAATATAGACATTCACACCTTCCCCCACTGGCCTAATGCCTAACTGTGAGGCGCATGTGACCCGAGGACCCAGGGCTCTAGAAAAATCCTGATTGACCAGTTCTGTGATAGTGGGCTTTTAAGCCATTGCAGTAATTGGAAGGCCATAGTGAGCCCGGGAATGCAGAAGCACCAAAAACAAATCTAAACATGAAGGTTTAAGATCCTGGCGTTTTTGCCCCAGTCTATATCCCCTTCCAGAAAACTGTGATACAAGGGAAGTTCCAGGTGACCCGTGAAGAGAGAAGAACCTTAACTGGATGGTACAGACGTCTAGGCTAAGATTCTAATTTGATTTGATTTATTTGAATCGCATTGTATTTTAGGTCCAAAACTCTAAAGCTGCGGTGGACCCGCTGAGCTGTGTTGGAAATCACTGTCAGTTTTCAAAGGACTGTTTTGCTAGAGTTGTCTGACGTGGCCGAATATATTGTATTACCATTTCAGTGTAGTCTCATTGCCTCCCTGTGTGTTGGTAAACAGAAACCGTGATCTTCGAAAGACCCCAAGGCATAGCGGGGCCATTCAAAGCACAGGCAGCGGCTGCCATTTTGATTTATGTTTGACTGGTCTGCAAAAAGCATGCAAGTTCGTATCTTATTTGACCCTCATAGCTGTGCACCTCTAGTTTTCACTTTCATTTCTCACATTAACTGTTCTGTCTAACTGTACATTAAATACTTATTTCTTTGAACAGCAGTACATGGCACTTGGTATTTAAAACTAATCTTTACATCACCACCTCTCACTAAGCTATGACTGCTCGATCACAGCTACCTTTAGGGATTCTTAACTAATCTGTGCCAACAAATGCACCCAGGGTCAGCGATGAGAACATGCACGCACTTCTGACATTTCTAGGGCTTCCCATCCATCAGGCGATCTATAGAAAAGGCCGGATCATACGCATATACTGTAGGCCTGTCATGATGTAGAAAATGGTACAGAAAGTTACCCTGCCACTTGTGCAATCGCTCACACGCCATGATCGCATGTGTAATGCCCTTCATCAGTAGCATGCTCTACACAGAGTGTCACTCAGCCCAGCACATGTTCTGCAGAGGGGTGGGTCACCCAGCTGTGGGTGCATGCTAGGCCACGCTCCCGTTATTCTCCCTGTAGTATGTGCTCCATTAGGTCCTTAACTCCTCTCAGAGCAGTCACTTACCCTGCCTTCTGTGTTACACAGTGTCCTTCACGTCAACTCGTGTGACAGTCCCATGACCAGGCCATCGCCTCCGAGCACTGATGTAGGAGATCACACACTGGAGGCTAGGTGGGAACATCCACCCCGCAAGATATACAAGGTCACTCCCCGTGTCTTGCACACTCCTTGAGCATTTGCACTCATTCAGCGCCGCTCCTCTGGTATACAGTATCACTCCCGTATGAGCTCTTGTGCTATATAAGAATTTTCACTCGGTGCTGCTGGGTGTGAACAGTCTGGCCTACTCCTTCTCGTGCGTTTTTTAAGGTCGCTCATCCAGTCTCTTGCACAGGCCTGATCCAAGCACATTTGCTGGACAAATTCATAAACACACGACGGTGGGTGTGAGCAGAGCACATGCGCCATCTTGTATCTTATACCAGGTCACTCATCTTGTCACGTGCTCCCCTCGCGTGAGCACGTGCTCTGTGTAAGATCTGTCACTCGATGCTGGGTGTGAATAGACACTTATACCACCATCTCTCAAGTTATAAGAGCACGTGTTCCGTCTCATGCACAGGCCCTCGCTCACCTGAGCACGTGCGTCATAAGAGCATTCACTGTCGTACCCCTCTCCCCCCCCCACACACACAAGGCCATCGTGCTTCCCGTATCCACACTGCTCGCGGTCGTCGTGTACGTGATGTCAGCGGACGAGACCTCTCCACTTCCTCCTCCCGCGCTCTCTTTCAGAACCCCCCCCCCCCTGTAATCCCCAAGCCTCCCGGGTGACATGGCAATAAAACACAAGACATGCGATAATGGCAATGTCGCACCGGCGATGCTTCATAAAAGTGACAAACACACTCATCAGCAGTTTTCAGGCGACTAGCCCGAACGCCTTAATTATGCCGAGAAAAAAATTCCCTTAACAGAATTACATTTTCATTTAAATGGGACTTAATAAATTTAGCCCATATTTCCCAACCTTTTCGGCGGCAGTGTAATAAGATGGATGTTCCCTGCGCCCGAGCCAAGGAAGTCATTTTGCTTTGGAATTATTTGCTAATAGATTCATTAGCTTTCTGAAGCCGGCATTACTCACTCTATATTAACACACCCTGCTCGTGTCTGCGGATCAGGCGCGTGATCTGGGGTGGTGGCCGTGCGCAGGGCCGGGCTGGCAGCAGCGGGCATCGGGCGTATCCCTGGGAGGCTGGAAGCGGGGGGCAGTGTTCTTACTGGGGGGCGGTTTTGCAGCAGTGCTGCAATATCAGACCCCAGTAACACAAGCAGCAGTGTGGAGAGAGGGGATGGGGGGGGAGAGGGTTGATTTAGTGTAGCAGGAGTGTATCACACTTGCACCCTCGCCCACCCCCATCCCCTCCCCCGGGAGGGAAGGTCCGATAAAATTGGCAGGTGTTCTCGGTCCGGCCAGGTGCAGCTGCTCGCGTGGCGGGCGATGGGGCCTGCTTCCGCCTCGTCCTTACTGGACGAGGTTGCACTTAAAGTGCTGCTCCTCCTTTCATACAAGTGTCAGTGTAGGGACCTGTTAGTACCTCTTACCGAAAACTGACTCACCCCTAGAGTACTGGGACCTGAAGGCCTCTACAGCAGGACCAGCGCGTCACGTTGCCCGGCAGCGCCTCTCCATGCCCACCCTGGTCAGCGTCATATAGTGTCCATCAATAACATCTTTCCGCACTGCCCGCCAGTGCCAGTTTCTCACACTGCTCACGGGGGCCGTCTTTTGCAAAAAACAACAAGTGATGGACTGAATGTGGATCAATGTCACACACTCCCCCAGTCAAAAGATCTGGGCCCAAATCCATCGTTTTTTTGCACTCCACACCACCCTGGGTCAGATAATGGCTTTATGCAAATCAGCTCTGACCCTGTTGCCCCATGGGAACAGTCCAGTCCGAACTACAACAGCCATATCTTTCCCAGACCGGAATCAAGCATCCGAGGACCGGACCGGTTTCGAGGTAACACCTCTCTTCAGCCCGGCTAGCTTGACTCCAAGTGGTGTGGAGTGCCTGGGACCCACGTCTGGGCATCCCCAGCGCACTTAGGGCGGCAATTGCAAAAAACAACAAGTGATGGACTGAATGTGGATCAATGTCACACACTCCCCCAGTCAAAAGATCTGGGCCCAAATCCATCGTTTTTTTGCACTCCACACCACCCTGGGTCAGATAATGGCTTTATGCAAATCAGCTCTGACCCTGTTGCCCCATGGGAACAGTCCAGTCCGAACTACAACAGCCATATCTTTCCCAGACCGGAATCAAGCATCCGAGGACCGGACCGGTTTCGAGGTAACACCTCTCTTCAGCCCGGCTAGCTTGACTCCAAGTGGTGTGGAGTGCCTGGGACCCACGTCTGGGCATCCCCAGCGCACTTAGGGCGGCAATTGCAAAAAACAACAAGTGATGGACTGAATGTGGATCAATGTCACACACTCCCCCAGTCAAAAGATCTGGGCCCAAATCCATCGTTTTTTTGCACTCCACACCACCCTGGGTCAGATAATGGCTTTATGCAAATCAGCTCTGACCCAGTAACACAAGCAGCAGTGTGGAGAGAGGGGATGGGGGGGGAGAGGGTTGATTTAGTGTAGCAGGAGTGTATCACACTTGCACCCTCGCCCACCCCCATCCCCTCCCCCGGGAGGGATGGTCCGATAAAATTGGCAGGTGTTCTCGGTCCGGCCAGGTGCAGCTGCTCGCGTGGCGGGCGATGGGGCCTGCTTCCGCCTCGTCCTTACTGGACGAGGTTGCACTTAAAGTGCTGCTCCTCCTTTCATACAAGTGTCAGTGTAGGGACCTGTTAGTACCTCTTACCGAAAACTGACTCACCCCTAGAGTACTGGGACCTGAAGGCCTCTACAGCAGGACCAGCGCGTCACGTTGCCCGGCAGCGCCTCTCCATGCCCACCCTGGTCAGCGTCATATAGTGTCCATCAATAACATCTTTCCGCACTGCCCGCCAGTGCCAGTTTCTCACACTGCTCACGGGGGCCGTCTTGTCAGCTTCTCACACTGACTGCAGGTCTCACTTTCTCACGCTATGCACCTGCGCCGGCTTCTCATACTGCCCACTGATACCGACTTCTCATACCAGGGTCAGATTGGGATCACAATTAGGCCCGGGCACTCCCAGAAAGAGTGGCCCACATTTCCAATACATCAGTAATTTTTTGTTTTCTGTTTTATATAGTGTGAAATCTTTCCAAAAGCATTGCATCAATTACCATGAGCACCAGCTACATTGCACAAGATCAAATTCACTTTTATTTAGGCAGGGTTGATTAAGTGATCTACCCAGAATCACGGGATGTTGGGATGACGCCAGGACTCGAATGTACTTCCCCAGTTACAACGTCAGCAGCTCTGAGACCATAACACTACAATTTATGCTTCTTTTCACTCTAGAAAAGTTGACCTCACAGCGAGGCCTATAGAAACACTCCCCCACCACTCCACCAAGGCCTAAAAGACACTGGGGCCAAGGTCACAACACTTGGCCCCTAGTGAGGCCACTTCTCTTACTCACCCCCTCCCCAGTTCACTATAGCCTCAGGGCATGACTTGGTAGGGGTGGCCAAGAAGAGCACATGGCTGTTGCTGCTACTCCTTCAGGGGGCTTAGGTGAGAATGCCCCCGCTTCAAGACTCTTGCATACTCCTACCCTCCCCACGCCCACTATGACCTGAAAGGAAAGTGATGGCCCAGCGCGGGAATGACACTGCTTATGAGCAGGGCGGTCACACGATGCAGAGAGCTGTGGTGAGAATGCCCTATGGGTCAGAACTGCACTTTGCCCCCCAGCCTCAGTTTGACAGCATGGCAAGGAGAGTGGCCATGATACTGGCGACTTATTACAGTGGTGTGACGGGACCGGGGAAGACAGTAAGTCTCTGTGGGCTGGTTTACAGAGGTCCAAAAAACGCCCCCCAATGCCCGATTTCCCGCCTGCCCAATCCAACCGTGTCTCATCCAGCCCATTGATACCAGCCTCTCACACTCACCACCAGTACCAGCCCCTCACAGTTCCCGGCTATAACCGTCTTCTCAGACTCCCCACGAATATCAACTTCTCACACTACTCACTAGTACCAGAATAACACTATGTCAACTAGTACTAGATTCCTCCGTATTGCTCTTCCCATCTCACACTTCCCACCAGGTTCAACATCTACTAAAAAGCAATGTCATCTTACCTTATTAACTTTTTACAGGGCTTCCCTTCCTCAATCTTGTTTATACTGCTTGTACAGCCCACACTTCAACGTTGAGAAGAAATGGGAAGAGATGTTAAAAGCTAAGAAAAGGATATCTCCTTTTGGAGTTTGAGGCCCAAAAGTCAGATGCCCAGTGTCCCACTCAAAGGGTTTTGGGTCTACCCTAGACGCTATCAACTCTCATAGACAATTGCCATCTTGAGAGCATGCTCTCTTTTAGGAGGTGCATGTGTCAGTGTGATGGGCAAGCAGGTTTGGCCTCGCCCGTGGATATGCAGCTTCGATAGACCTGAAGCTCCTGGTGACCTCTTTCAGCCAGTACAAGCCATGCAGGGCATAGGACTGCTGTAGCTGGAAGTGATACCACTTTCGGTCATCAGTTGGTGGTCTGAGGAGATCAGAGGGCTGTAACCCCAGGGCGCAGGAGACATTCGTCACTTTGCCACCTTGATGCACACAGACAGTCATTGTTGTACTTGCTTTCTCTAACTTCATATTATAGCTGGCAAACTCAGCGCTTTTATTAAACAGTGTTCTTTAGACCTTCACGTTTTGTTACTATTAATAATGTGTAAAAAACATTTTCCAAGGGTTGAGTACATATTTTTTGGTACCGGTCATGGAGCAAATGGCCATGACACTCAGTCAACAACAATGGAGGTTTATATGGGTGTGGTGGTGGGTTCAGACGTCTAGGGGTGACTACCCAGAACTGTACGTCCCAGTATGTGTGGTTGAGGGTGGATTGGTCACTGAAGAAAAAAAAAGTGTGCATATATCTATATACAGATATTTCAATGCAAATCTAATGAATGGTTGGATTGTTACAACTGGGAGAGATTATTAAAAGGTAACAGTAATGATCCAATGCTGTTTATGTATTGTTTTTGGAAATGTTATAATGTTCCTACAGCACGTTGGATAGTTTTGAGATGTCTTATAAATGTAACCCAAAGATCTTTCTTCAAAAAGGATTTGTATGCTCTGATTTGTGACAGGTTAGGGGGCACAAAGTGCTACATTTGTAAAGTTGAAATGTGAGTGTAGTTGTGCAGTCAAAGTTGAACTCACAGGAGAAGACAAATATATTCGTTGGGACCATTAGTGTAATGTGGTGGTTCTAAAAGATATAACGTTCAAAAGGGCGAATTTCATTGAAAACTATAATTCCATTAGCCAAACTGTTCCATAGTTCTGCTCCTAAAGGTATGAATGGGACATGATCTACCCTTGCTAGTCAATCGGGATTAGATCCACAATGTCTTGGAAGAACTCTGATCCAGAGTCAATCTTTGCATAACCTCGTTCTCGGCACTTTGATACTGGCTGATGTGTAGGGGTTGTTTCCAGTGGTGCAATGTGGATGCCTTGAATGTAGCGCAGGTTGCAACAGAATGTATCTGAGATTTTCTGGTGCCACCGAGTTAACTTGGTAAGTGTTAGAAACAGCCAGAACTCCAGGCAACCACAACATAGCTGTATCTCGATTTATACTGCTCGTGGTAGAGCTATATTTTATTCTGGTACTCTTGCTCTCGTGTGGTGCCTTCACCTGCATCTCGTAAAACTATAGCGGTTTTTTTCAACTCTCCTAGGGCCCAGGCACCTTGATCCTTTATGATGAGGTAAGGTGGGCCTGTGGATCTCAGCTCTGGTTACTTGTTTTCAGGTTGTTCCCGAGCCTTAGGGTTTGTCTTTTGCCTCTGGTGCTGCACAGTGTGTTCAAGGACCTGCAGGGACATCTGTGATTACAGCGTGAGGTTGTTCTTGTGCCTACGGCTCTGTCTTTTGCCTCTGGGGCTGCACAGTTTGCTCGAGGGCCTTCAGGGACGTCTATGATTACAGCAGTGTCTGTGGTTCATACATTTTATGTATCCTGTACAAGGACTGCCAGTTCCTGGGGTCCAGCGAGGCCTAGCTGAGGTCCTGGGGGGAGCAAGTGTGTGTGTCTCACACCCTCTCATGGTATTAAAGGTGCTTTCCCTTACTCTTCTTTCCCTGTTTTTCCTCGTGTGTTCCAATGTTTCACTTTTTGCTGTACCTGCTGTGTCCCAGAGAGTCATTCTTCCTGGTTTTGTTCCCCTCGTAGCTGGAGGAGCAGCTCAGCCGCCTGCAGAGGGAGAAGAATGAGCTACAGGGGCGTCTGGAGGAAGATCAAGAGGATATGAACGAACTAATGAAGAAGCACAAAGCTGCTGTGTGCCAGGTAGGCGCTAGGCAACCCTGCACACACAGGCATTTGCACCCATGCGTGTGCAGATAAATGAAGACGCACAGAGTCACAATCCCTAGTAATTTGAACACAGGCACACTTGTGCACGCATGCTCACGTATCAAAATGCACACGCAAAAAAGCATAAAGTTGCGCTGAACAGGATGGCGTACACACTCCTGTACATATGCATGCTAGGAAATAGGCATAAAAATACTCTGTATCTGGTGAATCTCAAACCTGCACTGATGAAGCAGAAAACTATTTTGTGTCAAGTAAACCAAACACACGCACACTCACTCGCTCTCCCTTTATTGGGCTGACTCACTGATGCACTTTTAAAATTCTGCACCATAAATGGACTGTAATTGCTCTGGACTAAAGACCCAACCCTCTTCATTTAATTTTATCTTCCAACGTTCGTCACCCCCTGCCTCTGACTCTGTTTTCTCTGCCAACCACTTTTGGTCTGCCAGGCTTTTGCTTCTAGATCCTGTTAGTTGCAGGGTGTACCTCATTCAAAACTGATACTGCGTACATAGTCTTCTATTTCAACTTGGGGTTTACATTCCAGGACTGCAATGTTTAACCCCTTCTACGCTCATGACGAGCTCAGCTCGTCATGGGCGTAACCTGCGCTACGCGGATGACGAGCTGAGCTAGTCACGTAACGCGTTTTTTTTAAAATCGCAGCGCGCAGCAGGAAAACCGCTAGCGCGCATGCGGTTAAGCAGGACTTCATACCTTCTTTTGCTTTCTGCCGGTATCTCTGGCTAAGCCGTTTAGAACTGCCTCATGGGAGGTCATGTGAACTTTGATACAAGTAACAATTTAGCACCAACATCACTAAAAATCAATTCATGTTCTTTGCCAAAATTACACATAAAAAAATCAATCGTTTTCTAATCATGTCCAAAGATTTGAGAAACAATTGTGAGACGTCTTAATATAGAAATGAATGCAGCCAATGTTATCAAGTGAAGTAAAGTTAGTGTATGACCTGTTCTCATAAACACAACAATGAACTCCTTACGTACGAAACCATGCATTAAAGCCACCCATTGACTTACAGGATGTGGGCATTTAGTAGACAAAACTCCATTGCACTTTATGCAGTGTAAACATTTGACATGAAAAAATGTGTATTTTGCCGTTCCATATATATATTATACATAGAGTGTCTATCTGGGTGCTTGCAGTACTCGTATAGCGCTCAGACTGTAGCCTTTTGCTTTACATGCACAATGAACTTCACAGAGATTCATAGCAGGTACACTATGCATCTCAAAATCAGTTCATATGTCTCATCTGTCTGTCAAACTCATTGTTCTATCACAAATAAAATAGGAGCGAGGCCAAGATGGTGGCAGAGTGAGAACTCCTTACTACAGCTCCGGTCACGACCCAGCTACTTGCTTCATCTGGCCACCAGCTAGGCAAAATACAGAGGCTCGCCACAGAAACAGTTCACAAAGGCCTTAATGTGCAGTTCAAGCTTGCCTGGGATCCTCTTGGGACCCAGAGAGGGTGGACTGGTGGGCCAGGCGTGGCCAGTAGGACGGCTGTGCTGCTGATCCCCACAAAGCTAACCATTTGCATCAAAAGGAGGGTCATTCCCTGCGCACCAGCGAGCAATGCTGGTGTTAAAATGAGGATCATCTCCAAGGCATTAATGAGCACCTTGGCTACAGACCGCCAGATACAAATTCTACTTCAGCAAGTGGCTCAGGCCTGTGCCAGATAGAGTGACCCTAGAGTGCCTGGGTTGTGCACCCCACTCCCTGTAGACACAATGCGAGTGTCTTCCCCTAAAGGTAACCACCACAGGGATCCAGCACCTCCAGGGCGTTGTTAACGTCCCGCACGGACACTCACCGCTTGCAGGGGATTTTTACACCCGAGAGGCCATGGCTCCCCAGAGGCTCAAAGCAAGCCTGCAGTGGTGGACACTGGGGAGGATGTTTTGCCGGATCTGCCCACCAGTCAGAAACCACCATATATTCTTAAGAGGGAAAAACAACTACAGAGTAAATGTGCATCAAACCAACAACTGCCACAATTCCCTGCCTACACTAATGAGGGCCATGCCTGGGCCTACGCCATAATAGATACTGCACCTCATGTGCCCCCCAGGTGGGGTCTACAGAGTGGGTACAAACCGGGATCTGGACCTCCTAGCATTGCTGTGCACTTGGCTTGGTCTATCGGGCTAGTATGGCTGTAATACAGTGTCTTGAAATCCCAGACAAACATAACAACAGAGCCCCAGCCCCCGCTTACACTTTTTACTACTATTACCGTATTGGGCACTTTACGATTAGACAATTTGAAGTCTTTCCATTCACCACAGAGGCAATGATCCACTGATGAATCTTTCTCCGCTGACAGGAGGGGTGGACATTAGGATGGCCAAAACACCACATCATGAGAACCATTAATTGACAGCTAACTCATGAATTTGACATCAAATTTAAGTACACCATTCTCAAGACCATGCTGTAGAAATAAAGAACAGTAACGGGAAGACCGAACCTCCTGAAGAAGTTAAGTCGGACTAGAATTATGCAGACTAAAAGTTCTGCAACAGCAATGCAGAACAAAAGAAAGTCATACTTGATGCTCTGACAGAGCTCGCTGATTCTCCCTCTAAGACATTTAAGTCATCAGTAAAATAGTACAGTTTAAATGGAAGACCGAACAAGACTAAGAAATAGACTCAGGCAGATATTAGATTAATTTGGTTATTGTAAGAAAAATTCAAAATCCTAAGCAATTAGCAATCTTTTGAGAATTTCAGTTAAGAATATCACAGCTTTTATCAAAGTGCCAAACATTTATGCAACAATGAATGTGTGTGGAGATCGCACTCAGTTTGCAAAATTAGTGAATCTATTTTGATACGTGTGCAATGTCAAATTAATGCCTGCTAGCATTCGTAAATCATTGAAAGTGGCCTAGCCCCAGTGTGGCTGCTAGGACTTTGACATGCAACAACAATGAAGTAGTATTCCTTTATAACATTTTAATCATGTATCACAGGAATTTCAATAAACGCTACTTATGAAACATTTGTTGTACATTTCATTTTTCATTTTACATTTCCCATTACATCAATAGTGAAAACATAATACAAATAGTCGCATCCATTACAAATGAATAACCCAATGCATCATGGCCAGAGTCAAGTCTGGGTCACCAGAGAACCCCTGTCCACCTAGGGTGTTTAAGATGACCCACCCAGTGATGGGGAGGTATCTCCTCTCCCTCATCAATCAATCTCCGACAACTGGGCAGGTCCAACTCAGCTTCAAGGAAGAAACTCCGCTGTTGGAGAAAGTGGGGCAGACGTCAACAACCTGAAGAATTATCAGCCTATATCAAAGCTCCCTTTCTTGGCCAAAGTCATAGAACAACATGTGCTTAGAACCCTCTCACTATTTATCGAGAAACACCAGCTACTTCAGGTGCGGCTGGCGAGCTTTAGGGCCCACCACAGGACAAAGTTGGTGTTAGATGAGCTCAGGCTTGCTGCAGACAAGAGGAAACCTTGTGTATTGATCCTGCTAGACCTATCAGCCGCTTTTGACACAGTGAATCATGGCCAACTGTTGGCTCAAATTCAGAAGTTGGGAATCTGCGGTGTGGCACATCAATGGATCTCCTCCTTCCTGAAGGATCGGTCACAAAGGATTAAGGTAGGGGACCCTGTGTCCAGTAAAGGTGCACTGTCTTGCGGAGTACCACAGGGCTCTGCGCTGTCCCAACTTCTTTTCAACATCTATCTCCAGCCATTGGTGGCAGCCTTGGCTCAAATGGACTGTTGAGTGTTTAACTATGGGGATGACACTCAACTGATCCTTCGGAGCGACAGCTCCCTTCAAGCGCAATCCTGTGTACAGAACATCCTTATGTATACAGTAAACTGGATGACTGCCAATTCGCTTAAAGTGAACCCTGACAAAACAAAGGTACTAACCATCACCACAGGTGGCAACCCCTGGTCTAATCTCTTCTGGCCACAAGAGTTGGGTACTGCACCCATGCCGGTCTCTGTTGTGAAGAACTTAGGCATTAAATTAGATGCTAAGCTTACACTGTCAAACCGCTGGTGATTACGCGCTATACAAATGCCAATTAACATTAACATTTAACTACCTATAGCACAAAATATCGGCATAGGTGGTCTAATAAATAAATACAATCCTGGACCAACAGAGTAGTTACGATGTGTCACTCTTTAAATTCCTCCATGGGAAATTCTCAAATGAACTAAATAGGAAGAGGAAGCAATTTTATGAGTAAAACCCAAGCCTCGTCAGAAAAGGCTCTTCATGCGTAAAGAACTGCAAGATGGCCGCCACTGGTGCTTTCGGAAGTGGAACTCCAGATTTCCCTTGCATGGGCCACAGTTACTGCCAGGGGTGACAAATACACATGAACCAGGCCCGAGCTTGTTTGTAGAACGATCTCAAGAACACTGGATCCTCCATGATAGCGTCCATTAGAAATTGTATCTGAGCATCCTTGACTAGTGTCATAGAGATAACCAGCGACATCCCACTGACATTCTTCACAGAGAATGTCTTTTTCTCTGTCTGACTCTGTTTACCTTTGCTACGCGCTCACTCTGCCTAGCACTGCAAAGATTAGTCCCTCTCTTGTTCTGCAGCCCCCCACCCCCAGTAATCCCCTCCACCCACCGCCCCTTCCTATGTGGAGAGGCTGAAGTCTTGAATCTGGCCCCGCGTTGAAGGCTCTGCTGCCGCAGGTGTATCGGCTGGCAGCAGCAGTGCATCCTGCCGACCTTGGCAGGCCTTTTGCTGGCAGGAGGTGGTTGTTGTGCTGGCAGGGGTTGATGTGCGGCAGCAGGGGAGAGTGGAGTGTTGGCAGGAATGATTGTTCTGCTGAATCGGTGGTTATGCGGCTGTGTGAGTGTTTTGCTGTCAGGTTGGTATGGGGCTTTACGGAGTAGGGTGTCTGCTGCATGGGTTGGTGTCGGATTGGCAGATGGCTTCGTACTGCCAGCAGGGAGGGTTGTGTTGTCAGGGTCGGGTGCTTGGGTGTCAATTCATCAAAATGCCAGGGGTAGCGGAAGTGACATCACATGCCCTGTGACCTTAATGACATCACACCAAGTGATGTCATATTACCCTTGATCTTGTTTATTTTTTCCCAAGGAACTCATTTCATATGACCTTAATTATAATGACATCACAAACATCTATGTTAGATGCCACCTAAGCTGATTTAATCTTTGAGATTCCCGGGAAGTAAATCTCACCTGATATTGTAGTGAGCACACGTAGCCGAAAGACCAGGCTTCTACTAACAAATTACCTCCTCCCCCATGAACATTGTGAAAAGAGTGTGGCTATATAATGCATTTTAAAGCACAGTTTTCAAATACATTTGCTAAAATGACATAGGCTCTGAAATGACACTCTTTACATTTTCAAATCTTTTCATGATATACCAAGCTAATGAAATCTGATGCTCCCTCAGAATAGATCCCATTTTATCAAAATGTACTATGGATGGCCACCATTTGTTAACAATTTGCTCCATTGTACCAGTGACAGCATGTTGTCATGGATGCGCCATATGCCAGGGGTGCCCCCAATATTCCATTGCAGGAATGTTTCCATGTCTGCCATCTATAGATCATAGGTGATCCTTATTGTAAAAAAAATACCTCAGATGGCATTTGTCATGGTTGCCCTCCTCCCATAAGTCACTGCCAAGGAATACCTCCAATAGGCTAGCACTGGCAATACCTCTAGTATGCCACTAATCGTATTTTACCATGGTTGCTTATTATTCCAAGAATTACCTCCAATGTGCTGCCCATATTTTTCCACAGGTGTCTGTCAGGCTACGAATTGCCTCAACTATGCCAGCAACATTATTTTACCACTGGCCGTCTCTATAAGACAGGAATTACCTTTAGCACGCCAGGGTCTAAGACCGTTTTGAAAGCATAACACTGCGTTCTCACATTTAATTAAATTCACTCCCTCGCACACACTGTCGCTCACATACATTCTTACCCACAAGCACACACACAGCATACATTTAAATGCATGTTTTATTTACCTTCGCTGCGATCAAAGGTGCATTCCAGGTAAAATGTCTTTTATTTTTGTATTATAGAGCGCCGACTAGACCCGAAGGTATCAGAGCACTTTCATGAGCACCAGTTGCGTTACAGATAGATGCATTGTTGTTAGGCACGGGGAAATTAATTAATTTGCCCAGAATCACAGGATGTTAAGCGTCCTTGCTGAGACTCGAACCCGGTTTCACAGCTACGAGGTCAATTGCCCTAGTCGTTAGGCCACATCCTCTCCCCTAAATTGTAATTGTGCTCCTCTCCCCTAAATTGTAATTGTTAAACTATTAGTAAATAATTAAATATTATTCACTAGTAGTACAGTGAAAAATGCACAGAAAATAGTCTGTTGTTACCCCCGTGTTCCTGGCACTGATGTTTCCACCTTTGAGGCTAGGGCCTAAAGGCAGTGCAAAGGGTCTCAGAGGGCAATCTACGGGTCGCAGCTGCAACCCCCTAAAGACGTCCATGGTTGGGTGTGAAGGTGGTGGAGGAGCGCGCGGTGCTGTTAATAATCCTTTCAATGCTGCAAGACTGAGTGACCAGTTTGCATGGGTGACTGGTGCTGGGTGAGGTGGCTGTAATGCTGCATGAGTGTTCGGTGGTGGAACATGTGAGTGACTACAGACACATTTTTCTGCTGTACGGGTGAAAATAGTCCCATGAAGCTGGCAAGATGGTTCAGTGGGTTAATCGCTCATTGCTGACATCTCCCTTGAACTGCTCACCATGAGCTTCAATCCCGGTAAGTCCGGCTGAGCAGGGGCGGCTGGTGACATTTGAAAGTGGTGGGGCGTAAACTAATTTGCATATTGCACCGCAGCGAGCGCAGCGAGCGAGCCCGAACCACCTTGCATCCATCCATACATCATTCATGCATCCACCCATCCATCCATCCATCCACCCACCCACCCACCCATCCATCCACCAATTCTGCATCCATCCTGCATCCATCATTCATTCATGCATCCACCCATCCATCCAGCATCCATCATTCATTCATGCATTCACCCATCCATCCATCCTGCATCCATCATTCATTCATGCATCCACCCATCCATCCATCCACCCATCCATCCTGCATCCATCCATCCATCATTCATTCATGCATCCATCCATCCACCCATCATCCATCCTGCATCCATTCCTGCATCCATTCATGTGTCCACCCATCCATCCACCCATCCTGCATCCATCATTCATTCATGCACCCATCCATCCATCCACCCATCCATCCTGCATCCATCATTCATTCATCCACCCATCCATCCATCCACCCATCCAGCATCCATCCATCATTCATTCATGCATCCATCCATCCACCCACCCATCCATCCACCCATCCATCATCCATTCCTGCATCCATTCCTGCATCCATTCATGCATCCACCCATCCATCCATCCATCCATCCATCATTCATTCATGCACCCATCCATCCATCCTGCATCCATCATTCATTCATCCACCCATCCTGCATCCATCATTCATTCATGCATCCACCCATCCATTAATCCACCCATCATTCATCCTGCATCCATTCATGTGTCCACCCATCCACCCACCCATCCATCCATACATCATTCATTCATCCACCCATCCATCCATCCAGCATCCATCATTCATTCATTCATGCATCCATCCACCCAACCATCATCCATCCTGCATCCATTCCTGCATCCACCCATCCATCCATCCATCATTCATTCATGCACCCATCCATCCACCCTGCATCCATCATTCATTAATCCACCCATCCTGCATCCATCATTCATTCATGCATCCACCCATCCACCCATCATTCATCCATCATCCATCCATCCATCCACCCATCCTGCATCCATCATTCATTCATGCACCCATCCATCCACCCTGCATCCATCCTGCATCCATCATTCATTCATCTACCCATCCACCCATCCTGCATCCATCATTCATTCATGCATCCACCCATCCATTCATCCACCCATCATTCATCCTGCATCCATTCATGCATCCACCCATCCTGCATCCATCATTCATGTATTTTATGACCATATAACTTGCACACAGCTTGTCAGTGTTTAATACCAGTCTCGAACCTTGTACTCCAGCACCAATGATACATGATTAATATTAATTGTTTTTAAAAACATGTATTTATTCAACACAAATTTCACACCTTAGTCGGAACATCATTTTTATTTGTTTTTTAAAATATCTATTTATTTAACACCAAAGTAAGTCATGTATACATTTTTATGGTTCGATAAGAGGCTCGAACCTGGTTTCCCAGCACCAAAGTCGGCCGTGCTATCGGTCAGGGGTTATGTAACCGGGCTATGTAGTGACCAGCCAATCCTGCGCCAGGATTGGCTGGGGGGGCACCATGACTCCTCGCCCAGTCGCCCTGTGTAACCCCAGGGGCTGCGGGCCGCCCCCTGGTCCTCTCTCTAAGGGGGAATTCACAAGAAAACGATCTGCGCATGCGCGGGCATGTTTGTGCCCGAAAATACACTTGCGCAGCTGCAGCAGCCCGATCCTCCCCAACCCCCCCCCCCCCACGCACTCCGGGAAGGTCGGGTGTCTCCCGGTTTCCCGGCCGGCAGATAGCGCGATTTTTTAAAATAATTGTGTTTGGCTTCTAGTGACGACGTGGTGGGTCCGTGGGGCTTAGGTGGGGCTTCGCCCCTACGCCCCAATGGACGCACCGCGCCTGCTGCTGAGCTACCCATCCTTCCAAGATGGGAAACTGAGTACCTATGAAATCGACAGCTTATGATATAAACAGCGCTTAAAACTGTTGTTGATTGTGCTTCGAAGCTGCTCAAAGTCGGTACAAAGCACCACAAGTTATAATGTACAGCAGCGGGTGTGAGCAGTGCTGTGGGTGTCAGTTGCACCGCATTAGGCTAGGGATGCTTGTATGAAATGCTCTTACTGTCCAAGACAATTCTGCACGCTCGCCGGTCGCCACTACAGCCCACGGGTAGCCCAGGGTATGTCTTGATAGGCTTCATGAAAGCGTGCATGGCCTCTGCTGCACCTATGTAAACCAATCTCCATCTTCTGTTTCCACAGGCTTCTCGCGACCTGGCGCAGATCAATGACCTGCAGTCTCAGCTGGAGGAGGCCAACAAGGAGAAGCAGGAGCAGCTGGAGAAGGTGATTATCAGCCACCACACCGTGACACTGTACACCTCACACCTGGTGCACCTCGCACCAGGTACAGAGCTCTGATGGGTGCAGGGCAGCCAAAGGCACGAAAAGAAGGCATGCAGGGACATACTCTGTGACAGGCTCAGAGGGGCATTTAATGCAGGTACATGTGTGATCGGGTATTCACAGGCACGCTTGTCCTGCGGATGCTTCTAATGATTGGAGCAAGGTTCTAAGGTGCACATGTGCTCCCCCTGCAGGTCCAAGACAGTGAGCACAAGGTGAAGACTCAGCCACCCAGAACTCGCTTTATGCAAATTGTGCTCAAGCAGAAAAGGCCCAGCATGTGGGAGGTGATGTGAAGGTCTGAACCACATGAAATGTAACACAGAGCTCTCACACTCAGTAAAGGTCGCTGTGCGAAGCAATGATTAATTAGATTTTAAAACAAATATGTCTATATTATAAATGCAGATCTTAATTAATCGTAGGGTGTTAAATTATGCACATATTGGCTTTCCAAGTACAATTGTCATTACCACATCCCCACAATTTTCTCCAGATACATTTCGGCGGGTCAAACATGCTGACATTTAGCAGAGGACAATTCCCAGTAAATAGTGAGTGAAGTAAGCCCCGAACTGCACTAGTGGCGCCTAATTTTCTGAGTGAAAACTTCGAATAGGAGGTATTTACTGTACCCGGTATCCGCATTTACTGGATGCGGTAAATACCTCATGCCATCAACCCCATCTCTGAACCAACCTTAGATCAATAGTAGAAGTGAAATATTCTCAGGTGAACCCCAGAGGTCTCTAGCTCGTTTAACGTGGGAGTTATAACTCCAAACGGGTGTGTAAGGCAGCTTCCACCTGCTGATGTATGTGGCATTGCTAAATCAGGAGCTGGCATCACAAACCCGTTAAAAGATTAATCTTCTCTTCGCTTCTAAACATCAGTGGTACAAATACCTGCTACTCGGTTACTTTAAAAAGTAAGTACTATGAAGTGAAAGAGTTACTGTAAATACAACAGTGGTTAAAACAAACTTTTTAAAGTCAAGCACTGAAGAAAATTGCAAGTCCTTCGAGACTTCTGTGCTCCAGTTGTTACAAGAGGCCCCTGGCATTTGGCAATGAAGCCGCCCCATATCTAAGCCCCTGTCCATCGCAGTGTTGTTTTTCTGGTTCCTAAGGTTGAGGGCACATAGTGATTATAGCGTTGCCACTTGAGGGTTGGTGCTGTATTTTTGCAATTTTTTGGGCATAATAGAGATTTTCATCGGCCAGGGGTTCCCTCTTGCCTCTGTGATGTGTATGTACTGGGTAGGTTCAGCAGGTGGAGTAGAATGACAGATATTTAATAGACAAGCTGCAATATTGTGATAACTACATCTGGTTCCGGGGCTGCTAAGCTGGATCTCCACCACCTACCAGCGGTGAGGGTCTGATTGGTGTTCCACTGGCAAATACTGGGATAAGTGGGGGGGCGAAGGGGTTGACGCCAGCCTAGGCAAATTGGGGCTATTGTTGTCAGAATGCAAGGCCAACAAATGCATCCTTTGGTGAAGGGAAATTTTAGGACACCTTCACTTTTTGGGCTGGAAAGAAGCGTATGCTGGATGGTGGGCATACCAGGTAGGCAGAGTCGCTGACCGTGCTGCTCACGTGACTTGTGTCTTGCAATCGGTTATCTGGGCTGATCTCTATAGTCCAGGGCTGTTGCTGCTGCTTGACAGTGTACCAGCCTCAGCTCTCTGCAGGCCGAGGCTGGTGTCCTTTCTCTTGGTGAAGCTCTGTGCAGGCGGGCAGATAATTCAGGGCAGAGTGTGTGGTAAGAGGCCTGGCATGCACACTTGCGATCTTCGCAGCCGTGGACCAACAATTTCAGTGATGCAATACAGTCCTCTGACCGCACCCTCATATGTAGAGACAAGGGACCGCTATGGTCAACTCAACCGCATGGAGTTTACAGGGAAAGATCATGAGACCTTGCCGCAGTGCCCGGAAAGATACCCCCAATTTATTATAGACTGCCATTAACCAGGCAGCAGCCTATTTAAGGGAGATTACTGCCTCAGGGGTAAATCTTGGCCCCACTTTTGGTGACCCCCTGTCCAGCAGCAGTCTATGGGTCTTCTGCAAAGCACTTAGAGTTGGCACACTGGTGATCTGTGTTTTGGGGGAGTGGCAGGGAGTCAGATATGACACATTGAAGAGATGAGTTGGGGAACTTGAAGAAAATGAAGAGATGAGCTGGGGAACTTGAAGAAAATGAAGAGATGTGTAGGGGAACTTGAAGAAAAAGCAACAAAACGCAGGATGGGGTACTAGTATGTAACCGCTCCGGACTGTAACGCTTACAAATATACTCATAAACTCATAGGCAGGCACTGGAATTATTAGAGGGACGTGTGTAGTCAGGTACACACAGACATGTCGAGGAAGTTAAATTGAACCCTCGTATTAAAACCCCGAGCCATATTATCAATTCAGATTATTGCCCCTCCCTTGTGCCCGTCACTCACTCCCCTTAGACCTCTAGCTGTCTTCCTCATTGGCACCTGGGAAACCACCTAGTCCAACTCGAGGGATGCAGCCCATCACTTCCTATCTCCCACCGGTCCTTTGCCAGGATCTCTTGGGCAAAGTACTCACTGCATTGTAAACCCAGACCTGCCGTGTAACGCTGTTCTTGTCTTCTACGCCCCGCAGTTATAATGAAGTGAAAAGGGCATGGCGCGTTTGATGAACCTCTCTTTAGCATTTCTGTTCGAAACGCTACGGTAATACAGCAAGACACATTCTCTCACCAAAAGTCAATACCACACACAAAGGGTTAGTTAACTGCCAAATACACGGCACTGAAATCCGCGCACAATAACGCGTCGCCCACACTGATGGTATGACGATGTTAATGCTAAGACACTGGTACCCACTGCGCCGCATCGACATGCAGACTTGGTTTAGACGACGGCAAACACCTGGTGAGCATCTGTACTGTGAAGTCCTAATGAGTACTACTACATGCACGAATATACTGTCGGAGGCATGTACAGAGACACCAAACTAGGGGAAACATCATTTACTACGAAGGCATCCCCACGCATAACGTTTACCACGGTACACTTACCACGCAAACGTTTTTTCAACGTGGGTGCCTTCCACGACCGTCTATACCACGAAAGTACGTTCAGCGTGGGTTGGGGGGAGACGTGGTATTCCGTCCAGTCGTGCTGGGGGAGGGTTGGGAGGGGGGCTAGGGGGGCTGGGGGGGTCTCCCCCCAAAAAATAACAACAATTAAGGAGCGAGTTAGATTTAAAAAAAAAACGCTCTGTGGTATTAATGAAGTAAAAGGAAAGAGCCTCCCCCAAAGACGTGCAGTGTACGTCAAAAAAGAAGTCCTTTATTTATTTTGGAAGACGTGTTTTGACGCTTGTTTCCATGGTAGATGGAAGTAAGGGCTGCTGGAGAAAGACGTGCAGGTAAGACGTGGTACAATCCTTCGTTGTAAATTCCAGCGTGGTAAAGCCACTTGCGATGTAAAATTCGCGTGGTTATGCCATGCGTGGAACTTGAAATCGTTGAAAAATCATATATTCCAAACTAGCAGGTGACCGACAAGGACAGAAGTCGCGCGTGCAGACACGGCGACAAGGCCTTGCTTGCTACCCCTCCACGCAAATGACAGACACCCACAGACAAATACAATAAAGCATATCCGGGCACAGTGCGCACTGACGCAGGCGCCGCCTCGCGTGCGTCCTGTGGTTCGCGCCGCGCCGCCCCCACACTCGCCGCCGCGCGCCCGAGCTAGCCATATCACCGAGCGCCGTCACCGCGCACACCTGCGCCAGCGTTGCCACGGCGACCGCTCGCCAGACTCTGCGAGGTAAATCTGAGGGTCTCCGCACTGAGTGCAGCCTGCGGGTATCAGGGGATTGCTACTGTGGAAGTAAGATTCTCTGCATTTTGGAAATAACTTTATGGAATGTGTAACAACAACGTTTACTGCGTCCCTTTAGAATATTGTTTAAGTGTACACCACATGGTGGGAGAGGTGTGGCGCCGCGGCCAGGGCGACTGACGCTGGAATCTGGGGATCAGGGTTCGATCCCCGGGTCCGGCGGCAGGTTAGCCCAGCACCGTGCGACTCTGGGCAATAGCTTGCTTAATCTTCCCGACGGCCCCCAGCGCCTAGAGACCCTAACGGGTGATTGTGCGCTATACAAATGTGTATTATTATTAATATTATTATTGAAGGTGATTTTCTGCAGGAAAATGCCTCTTTCCAACGCCCCAGGCTCTTTGTTGTGATGTACCAGCCTGTAAGGATTGGCTAAAACCTGTTCTTGGCATTGACACCTAGAGCACCCCATCCAGTGCTCACTTTGTAAAACAATAAGTGCTTGCGCTTTCGAATATCAGGAGTGACACATGCCAAGGCTGCTTAGTCTTGATTTCAACCTCGTGCCTCTTAAATCTCTCTTTATCTTGCTTTCACGCCTGCGGTTTCTTTTTCGTCCCCTCATTCTTCCATTGTCAGTTTCAGCATTTCCCTTCATCTCCTTCCACACCTTTGTGTATTTCTCTTTCTTACTCGGGTTCAAATTTTGTGGCGGAAAAATAAGTACCACTCCCCAAAAATGAGTTCCGTGGGCTCCACCGGGCCAAATTAAGCACTGCCCCCATCTGACTGTGCTTCACTTCCATGTGACATACTTTTCACTCAGATTGGTAGGACCTGCCCTGGTATCTGGTCAGCATAGCGTCTTTTTCACCACTAACTAGCTTGCCTGTTCGGTGACATACCCCATGCCTCCCTGTAGAACGTATATACCTCTTCTTGGTATCCACGATTTTTTTTGAGCACGTGTTCCTCTGCCCCGACATACTACCCTGTAGATTGGCCGAGTGTGTGCCTTGGTGTGTCTTTCCCCCGGCTTCATGAATTCCAGCCTGCCCCATCCTCCTGCCTGAATCTGCGTCCAACAATTCCTGTGCAAGGCGCAGCTTTACACCCGCATCTTTTCCAATTAAGCCCCGCGCGGGAACTGATTTAGAAAAACAATGGTGCGAGCACGGCCAGTAATCCTCGATCGATGAACGGAATAAAGCCCCGCAGAGGCTGGTTTCAGTCTGAGATTATTACAGGCTGTAGAGGAGGCCGCCATCAACGGGGTATAGATTTCTCCCTCCCGTTGGTGCGCACAGGAATCGTGGACTGCTCTCAGAAGCTTTGCTAAGCACTCTAATATTTCCGCCTCGGAGTCGGCGCTGATACACATTAGACACTTCTCACGATACTGCGACCCCGTGATGCTATAGCCGATTCGGTGTTTATGGATGTAATCAATAGTGTGGTTTAAAGGACGCCAACATGCTGCTCACCACGAGCCACCCAGATGTTCATTCCCAGGAGTCAAGCCACAGTCCAAGTGGAAACACTGGGATGTTTGCCCTGGCAGGCACCGGGGGAAGGGGCCAGTATAACATGGAACATGGGCAAGAAGGCACCACGGCCGCCTGTCCAGAAGGCAACGGGCCAACGGGCGCTGTGCCCTGGCAGGCATTTGGGCACTTTGCCCTGGCTGGAAGGCATTTGGGCGCGGAGCCCTGGAAGGCATTAGGGTGTTGTGCCCTGGAAGGTGTTTGACTGCTGTGCCCTGACAGGCACTAGCAAAAGACACACAGATGATGGAACGAATGCAGAGCAAATCAAACATTTACACCAGTCAATAGATCAAGATTAAATCCATCATTCTTCTGCTCACCATGCCATATGCAAATCGGTCTTGACCCTGTGCCTCATGGGAACAGTCCAGCCTGAACTGCCAAGCCAGGTCCTCCCTGGACTGGAAACAAGGATCCTGGGACCGGTTTTGGGGCATCTCCCCTCATCAGCCAGGCTAGCTTGAATTCAGTGGCTCAGTGAGCCCGGGACCCGCATCTGGCCATAACCAGCGCACTTAGGGCGAGAAAGCAAAAGACACACAGATGATGGATGGAATGCAGAGCCAATCAAACATTTACCCCCAGTCATTAGATCTGGGTTAAATCCATTGTTCTTTTGCTCACCATGCCACCCCAGTTTAGACCCAACCATATGCAAATCAGCCTTGACCCTGTGCCTCATGGGAACAGTCCAGCCTGAACTGCCAAGCCAGGTCCTCCCTGTACCGGAAACAAGCATCCTCGGACCGCTTTTGAGGCATCACCCCTCATCAGGGTCAAGACTGTTTGCATCAATTGTTCTTTTTGCATTTGTCACCCCGATTGGAACGGGTATACCTAGGCGTGGGTCCCATGCTTTCCATGCCACTGGAGTCAAGCTGCCCTGGCTGATGAGGTGTGAAACCCCGAAACCGGTCCTAGGATACTGCTTTCCAATCCAGAGAGTACCTAGCCTGGCAGTTCGGGCTGGACTGTTCTTAAGTAAATTAGTAAGTAAGTAAATTGATACTTGTATAGCGCACTACTCACCCGTAAGGGTCTCAAGGCGCTTGTACGAATACCGCTGTGGAACCCATCCTGGCTTTCCCTGTGAGGTGTCCACTCCTGGGCACCCCCAAGGTGGAGGTCAGGCATCCTTAGCGTTGTGGGGGCCGTTGTGGAGATTAAGCAAGCTATTGCCCAGAGTTGCAGAGTGGGACTCCATGATTGGAATAGGCACCGAGGCGAGAATTATCAGGTCCATGGAATTTTGAGCCCAAGACCCGCCGAGGCGGGGAATTGAACCCTGGTCCCGGGCTAGACCTCTGCATCAGGGTCTGCCCCTCTAACCATTGAGCGACGCTTCTTATAGGTAGTAGGGTCAAGACTGATTTGCATATGTCTGAGTTCATACTGGAATGGCATGGGGAGCAAAAAATGATGGATTTAGGCCCAGATCTCTGCACTGGGGTGAATGTATGACATTGTTCTGCATTCTGTCCATCAATTGTTCTTTTTGCATTTGGCATCCCGATTGGGATGGGTATACCTAGGCGTGGGTCCCATGCTTTCCATGCCACTGGAGTCAAGCTAGCCTGGCTGATGAGGGATGAAACCCCCAATCTGGTCCTAGAATGATTGTTTCCAGTCCAGGGAGGACCCGGCCTGGCAGTTCGGGCTGGACTGTGCCTATAGGGAGCAGGGTCAAGACTGATTTGCGTATGGCTGGGTTCAAACTGGAATGGCATGGGGAGCAAAAAACTATGGATTTAGGCACAGATCTCTGTCCTGGGTTGAATGTATGACATTGTTCTGCATTCTGTCCATCAATTGTTCTTTTTGCATTTGTCACCCCGAGTGGGACGGTGATGTCCAGACATGGGTCCCGTGCTCTCCTTGCCACTCAAGCTAGCCTGGCTTATGAGGGGTGAAACCCTGAAATTGGTCCTAGGATGTTTGTTTACAGTCGAGGCAGGACCTGGCCTGCTAGTTCGTGCAGGACTGTTCCTATAGGGAGCGGGGTCAAGACTGATTTGCATATGGCTGGGTTCAAACTGAAACGTCATGGGAAGCAAAAAAAATGATGGATTTAGGCCCAGATCTCTGTACTGGGGTGAATGTACCCAGGCAGGCATTAAGGCGTTGTGTCCTGGCAGACTAAGGGCATTGTGCCCTGGAAGGCACTTGGATGTTGTATTTCAGAAGGCCCCCGTAGTGTGGCCCTCTTTACCCTGTCTCAGTAGCCACGCCCATACCTAGCACGAGTTAAAGACCAGTGCTGAAGTGCACCCATATTCGCTGGTCGGGTTTCTTTTGGCCTCGCTCTCTGTTTTTTAGAGGAATTCTGTTATCCCTGTTGAAGATACTTTTTTGATTACCCATCCGTTAGATACAAAAGACACCTTGGCTGACTATTTTTGTCCAAACAAGTTTTTGTTCCCTACAGTTAAACAGGCTTTACTGCAAGGCAAACAATGTGACTTAGCTATGTTAGTTAGCTGTGCCATAGAACGAGGAGTAGACAATCTAAACCGTGCTTCCAAGTTTGATCGAAATGTGTGATCTTGGGTAAATGCTTTACCACTTCTCTTAGTGCCAAAAGTGGGATAGGGTGCTTAGAAATACACCTAACACCAGTAATATGTGCTATCTAAAATTACAAATATCAACATTTACTGCAATATCCACGAGACAGGATTTGAGCTGGGTGCTTTACTCTTTCTTCATCAGCTTTGCTAAAGTGCCTCTTTTTCTAAAGTGAATGTTTGTTTCCAATATCGTGGACAAGTATTTAGGTTCATGTGCATTTATTGGAAATACATTATTTTTGGGAAGGGCAGCCTTTACGTTGCTTTTATAGATTTAAGGGCAGCTTTTGATCTTGTCCCTCGCCCCCAGTTATGGGAGACATTAAGGAAAATTGGGGTACCACTGGAATTACTAACACAAATGGTAAAGTTACATTCAGGGAACTTTGCTACAGTGCGATGTGGACCAAGGGGAGAATTAACTAAACCAATTCCAGTGAGAAGAGGAGTAAGACAGGGGTGCGTCTTGGCACCAACCCTCTTCTCACTATATGTTAATGACATCCCTGAGTTCCTATCAGACTACAAGCATGATTCCCCTCGCCTTGGGGGTGAAGCGGTATCGGCCCTATTATTTGCCGATGATACCATCTTAATATCCCAAACTCCCAAGGGACTACAATCCCTAGTGGACACTTTCGATAGATATTGCTTGCAAAAGGGCCTAGAAATAAACTCCACCAAGACCAAATACATGGCATTAAAGCCGCATAGATCTTTTAAAAAGAATCTTGTTTTAAACAATCAATCATTAGAGTATGTAGATAGCTTCAACTACTTGGGAATCAACCTGGATAGCAAAATGACCTGGAAAGGCCAAATAGAAAAAAGCAGGATAATGCTGGTACAAAACTCAACACCAATTCTAAAAAACACAAGGCTAGCTCATGCAGGGCAATTTCTCCTTCATGGGAGGTATTCAAAGCTAAAGCACAAGCGGCAGCGCTATATGGGGCTGAGATCTGGGGCCCACAGTGCAAGAAGAACTTTGAACGGGAAGAAAACATATTTTACAGACAATTATTAAAACTCCCTAGCAGGACGCCGCTGTTACCTGTTACATTGGATCTGAATACAAAATGTACAGACCATCATGCAGCACTAAGGCCACTCTTGTTCTGGATCAGGATCTGGTCAACTCCTGAACTGACTCATTATAAGATTGGCCTACAGGACATTTTAAAAGTGAGAAGACCCAAAGACATTCCATGGTTAACACACGTTATGTCATGGATGCAAAAGCTAGGCTTATCCCATTACTGGAATGACCCAGAACAGCTAACAGTATCTTCTAAAAAACATCTAAAAGAGACATTCTGGGCTTACATAATGTTTAATCTAGTAAATAACACGACCGTTGGGTCCCTAACCGTGAAGTTTCCGGCTTTTAAAGATGTAGCATATCTAGAGCCTTTTCTCGACGAGATAAAGCCCCCGCTAGCCAAATCTTTATACCTGCAATTTCGATATGGCATCCTCCAAATAGGTGTTAACACATCCAGATGGAATGGAAATGGGGGGTGCCTAAGAAACGATACTTGTTCACTTTGTGATATTCCAGGAAAAGAAAATGAAGCTCATATATTATTCTTTTGTCCAGCATATATTAAAGCCAGAAAACGCTGGATCAAACCTCTCTGCAGGGCCCTAGATAGCAGGCGCTGCAGTACTGTTGAGCGTATATTGAAAACTGACTCATCACAACCAATAGTCTTCTCTGTAAGCAGGTTTTTATTTAATGTATTCCTGGTTAGGAAGAGAATGGGGCTCAAATTTTAGGAATTATTTAAATTGTGTTTTAAAATTTATGCTGGCAAATATGCTAATCACCCTGCAATAGAGTTAACATTCAGGTGATCCACATCAATCCATACTGTTCAGTTTTATGTATGTTTTTAACCCCTTTTAAAACGTCGACATATTTATATTGTTTTTAACACCAATTTTGTATGATGAATATGATCTAGCAAATAGGGCGTGTAGAGGCCGATCATTTGATGAACTAGCATTTTGTTAGTCCCTGTGCTTGTGTACTATTTTCCTTTGAATTTATGTAATGCTTTGGGTACCTGCTAATTCAATGAAATGTTTTAAAATGTAACTTTTATGGTCAAACTGACCGAAATAAAGTATGATGAGTCTCTACTAAATTGCCCCTTCACAGCCCTGTGTCTTTGCCAAACTGCTCCCCCTTGAGTAGCGAGCACGGAGACTTTCCAATGTAACTTTCCCGTTTTGGCTCACTAGATGTACCGCACTTATATTCACTAGACCTACATCAGGAAGCTTACATACCAACAGACCCGAAAACATAGTCCCCTAATTTTTTTTCAAAATCTCCTCTTTTTTTTAATTCCAAAATGTTGGCACGTACTGTGAAGGATCCTAGCCACATTTCATCTATGCTCCTGAACAGACCCAGTTAAGTATTCTGGCCTTAGCCAGTCATGGAAGTAAGACTTAGGATATCGCTTATCGCTGTCCCTCTCTCTCTTCTCCAATCTAGTTACAAGGCCTTCAAAGTCAGCTGGAATTTTTGGAGCAGTCCATGGTGGATAAGTCCTTGGTCAGCCGGCAAGAAGCGAAGATACGGGAGCTGGACACAAAGCTGGAGTTTGAGAGGACTCAAGTCAAACGCCTGGAGGTGAGTGCTAGTCATTGGCATTCTGAGTCTGAGAGATAAGGCTGTGTGGGAGCTCATATTGCTACTGCCCTTTTCTATAAACCCTATAGGACGGTGTTGCAGTAAATTGCATGATGTCATCTATAATATCATTAAACATGTCATGAGTGATGTAATATATGACGTCGTAAGCAGTGCATGGCAGGGGACACCAGTTATAGTCTAATCAGTAAACTAAAGCTGGAAAAATTGCAATTTTTTGCGGGTTGTAGACATTAGTTTTTATATTATTTAAACACCCAACTATAGAGCCGCTTTAACCTTTGTTATTTCAGTGAATTTCTAGGTTATTTTTAACGTAAGATAAGTTCCTATAAGCATACTTTAACACCACTTTAAAGTTTGTCTTTTAGTGTATTTGTGTATATATATATGCATATATATATGCGCAAAAATGTTACTATTTTAAAATTAGAGACTTTTTAAACGACTTAGAAGATTGGGTCGGCTGAGTAAAAAGATGTGGAAAGGGGATGCTATACTTATGCTGACGGTTCTCTCTTTAACTTGTTTTAGGCCTTTAAAAAATATATATTATGCCTCAAATTACTGAAACCCCACACCCTCTCACACTTTTAACCCTCTGGTTTCATGCCTGCATTAACATGTCAATAATCTTTTATTTCAGTCTGTTTTTTCGTAAGGTGGTATTCCAACAAAATAATGTTCAGGAGTGCCTCAAATTTGTCTTGAGTACAAGACATTAGCAAATCCGTTGTTCATTAGAACTCGATGATAACACTGCAGTTGATTTCTAAGAAGTTAACTAAAAGACTACTGCTGGTGTTGAAAGTACACCTTTCAGTATGTATGGCAGAATATTTTACTCGCATGAATAAGAAATTTATTTGGGAACTGATAGAAAATGTGTCTTTATTTTCGCTTACTAGAGCGCCAACCATAATTTGTATCACAAACAGAACTCCTCATTTTGTTCATTTCTAAAGGAAATACTTCAAGGTAGCTTTGGGTGTGCAACAGTTTTGTCGTAAATACAGAATTTTAGAGCTCTAGTTGTTCATTATACCACTGTGGGAAGCTGCAGTTGATCAAAAGAGAGTTAACTGACTGACCACTGCTGGTGTTGAAAGTGCATGTTTCAGTCTGCATGTTATGTTATGTTAAAAGTGTCTTATAGAGCGCACGTACACCGTAAGGTTTCATGGCGCTGGGTCAAGTGTATACCGGGACCGCAGAGGACTATACGTGGGCCTGTGTGAATAACCACGTTTTTAGCAGTCTTCTGAAATCTAGGAGTTTGTTGCAAGACCGGATCTCCAAAGGGAGGGAGTTCCAGAGTCTGGGTGCCAGAGTTGCATACCTGCGGCCTCCTTGGCGATGAAGTTTAAAGGAGGGGGTGGTCAAGAGATGGTAGTTGGCAGAGCGTAGGTTACGGGAGGGGAGGTATCTGGCCAGGAGGCAGCTGATGAATTGGGGGCTATGGTCATGAATAGATTTAAAAATAATACAGGCCGTCTTGAAGGCGATTCGTTGAGGGATGGGGAGCCAGTGGAGATTTTTCAACAGAGGCCTGGCAGACTGCCAGCGTGGTTGCCGATGGATCAGTCTGGCTGCCTGATTCTGAGCCAATTGGATACGCCTGGTAAGGCAGAGTGGAAGGCCTAAGTAGATGGAATTAGCGTAGTCCAAATGAGATAGTGCCAGGGCAATTACCGCTTGGAGCAGGGCTGATTGCGTAAGCATCCGACTGATCTTTCTAAGCTTGCGAAGTTGAAAGAAACCAGAGGACACAACCGCACCAATTTGAGCTTTTAGGGAGAGATCCTTATCGATGATAACCCCTAAGCGTTTGGCGTAGGGAGAAGGAGTCGGCGCAGGGCCGAGTTCTGAGGGCCAATAGTGGGGGCCCCAGAGTGTCTGACCTTTACCAAAGAGAACTAGCTCGGTTTTCCCAGGGTTACGTTTTAGGTGGTTGAGATCCATCCATTGACGAATATGGAGAAGGGTGCTATGGAACTCCTGGATGGAATCAGGGAAGTTATCTATAGTAAAGATCAATTGTAGATCATCGGCATAGTTAAACATGGTGGCTTTGAATTCCCTCAGGGATCGGATCAAGGGAGAAAGATACAGATTAAACAGGAGGGGGGACAGTGATGATCCCTGAGGGACCCCACAAGTAGTGGGGAGCTTAGATGCGTTAAAGGGGGCTAGGCGGACCGCTTGAGTGCGGTTGCTAAGGAAGGATCTGATCCAGTCGAATGCCGATTTACATACGCCGGCCTGTTTGACACGGTCTAGAAGGATGGTATGGTCGACCGTGTCAAACGCGGCCGACAGGTCCAGAAGGACCAGGGCCTGTGGCATCCCTTTATCGGCATTTCCTCGGAGAGCATGACTGTGGTGATAACTGTCTCAGTGGAATGAGCAGGGCGAAACCCAGCCTGCTGAGGGTCCAAGTAGTTAGACTGTTCTATAAAGTTGGACAAATGAGTAGTAACGTGTGCCTCAAGGACTTTGGCCAGATAAGGGAGAAGGGAGCTCGGCCTATAGTTCGAGGGGTTTGCAGGGTCTGCGCCTGGCTTTTTGAGGAGGGGGACGACGATCGCCTCCTTGAAGGCAGTAGGGACCCTTCCCTGGGAGAGAGATTTATTGAGGAGGGTTAGAATAGGGAGCGGGAGGTCCAAGATGGTATCTTTTAAGATATGCGGAGGGCAGCAGTCCCTGGAAGAGCCGGATTTCACCCTCACCAGTAGGGCCTGTAAGGAATGGATATCAATGGGTGGAAAGTGATCAAAAGTATGGGTACTACAAACTGCGGTAAGGGGAGCCATCATGGGATCAGTAACTGGGATACTGGCTTTAATGGTGGCAATCTTATCTAAGAAGTAACTGTTAAGAGTATCACACAGTTGTTGAGCACAATTTTGGGAAGAGGTCTCTTGGAATTAGAAAGCTTGTTGACTATAGAAAAAATGTCTTTAGATTTATTATTTAATTTCTCGATTTTTTCCGAGAAATAAGTTGCTTTAGCTGACATAATAGCCATTTTATAGTCTAAACGGGCCGCTAGATATGCAAGTTTAGCATCTGGGGCATAAGCCTGCCTCCATTTCCGCTCTTTCTGGCGGGAATCTAGTTTCCGAGCCCTGAGATCTTGGGAGAACCACCTTTGGGCGTCCAGGCGCCGGGCGATTTTTAATTTTTTAAGAGGAGCATGAGTGTTACTTGCTGCTTTGCTGCTAATAGCTAGTTCGAGATGTTAGCCTCGGCTAATTCCACATCCGGAGTGTCTTCGGGAATGGAATGGGCTAGACTATCCAAGAAGGCGGGGTGTTGAGGGTGGTCCATTTCCTAACCAGACCTCCTTCGGGCGCCGGTGGCTTACTATATGTAAGGATAGAGATGGAGAAGTTTATTAAATGGTGGTCCAACCAAATGCAAGGAGAAATGTGGGGCCTTGATACTGTGAGGTTGGCGGACCAAACTTGGTCCAAGGTGTGACCTTTGATATGGGTGGCGGAGGAAATATGATGACTGAGATTAAGGTTGAGAAGTAATTCCATTAATTCGGCCGCGTGGGGGCCACCAGTGTCATCGTTACACCAATAATTTAGGTCACCTAATAGGAGAATTTTAGCGTGATCCGTGACCAAAGGGGCCAACTGTTCACTCAATGAGAAGGGGAATTAGGGCATATGCTGAGAAGGTCTATATATAAGGACACAGATGAGTGAGCCTGTCATGGAACCAAGCTTAATGATCATATTATCTGTTGCCGGAAAATTTAAAGGGGACATGGAGGTGAAGACAAGGTCTTTACGTATGATGGCCGCTACCCCCCCCTCCTGTTTTTCCTAGAGCACGATTAGCCTGTAGGTTGTAATACGTGTCAGGGAGGGCTGCCAAGATGTCAGGGGTGGAGTCTGCATTGAGCCAGGTTTCGGTGATAAAGAATATATCTGGCTTGTCTGACAACAGGAGGAGAAAGATGTCTAGTTGATGTTTGACTAGGGAGCGGGTGTTGAGGTAAATGATGGGTAGCACAAGATCTTTATTCTGGGCCGTTGTTAGCCTGTGGTTTCTTCCAGAAGTGGTATGCCAGGGGGCTGAAAGATTGCGCCTATGAGAGATGCCTAGGAGGTCAAGGCGTGCACAAGTAGCAGGGCAAGGCAGGAGGTCTAATATATTTAGCTTTTTTAGATCCTCTGAAGAGTAGATGGTGACTCGAGCAGGGGGGATGGCCCCTGGGCCCGGCCTGGTGCGGACGGGCGCAGACGGGCTTGCCGCTGGCGCGTCCGCTGCGCTTCCGCTCGGTGGTCGGCATTTGTACCTGAACCCCGCCTCCGACTCCTCCTCCTTCGGGCCGATTGGCTAGGCCTAGGGGTGGAGGTCTCAGCGGAGCTTCAGGGCAAACGGCGAGGATACAGAAGAGAATTCCCAAGTTTCTAATTCCCCAGTTCTAGTGCAGGTAATTTTAAAAACAATATTGTGCAATAAGCAAGGTATTTTAAAAAGAGCGCTATGTCAGCAGCGGTTCGCGTGGCAACACCAAATACAATTGCCCGCTCCTACGCTGGGGAAAGTTTTAACACCTGAGCCCCGCCTCCGACTCCTCCTCCTTCGGGCCGATTGGCTAGGTCTAGGGGTGGAGGTCTCAGCAGAGCTTCAGGGCAAACGGCGAGGATACAGAAGAGAATTCCCAAGTTTCTAATTCCCCAGTTCTAGTGCAGGTAATTTTAAAAACAATGTTGTGCAAACAAGCAAGGTATTTTAAAAAGAGCGCTATGTCAGCAGCGGTTCGCGCGGCAACCATATCAGAATGTTTTACTGACATGGATACAAATACATTTGAGAAATCATAGAAAATGTGGATCATCATCTAGAGCACTATTCGGAATTTCTATGACAACCCCCTCCCCTAATTTTCTTAATTTCTAAAGGGAATGATTCAAGATGGCTTCAGGTGTCCCCAGTTGTGTCATAAATAGAGAATGTTAGTTCTCCAGTTCATCAGAACACTCTGGGCGGCTCCAGTAGAACCCAAGGGGAATCAACTGACAGGCTTCTGCTGCTGTTGGAAGTACATGTATTACTCAGAATTTCATACTTTTTATTTTACATGGCTGAGGAAGATAGTAATCATTTACGGAAAGTATGCTCTCCATTTAGCTTTTGGACCTCTATATGAACATCATGAGAGAAAACGGTTTCAAACATGGTTTATCCAATCCAAGGCTAGGATCAGAGTTATTCCATAATTCCTAAAATTAATATGGTGCCACCAACAAGTGTTTCATATTGTGACTAAAATCTGTTATCACCATTTATATATGCTCTTTTCTGTGACTCTCAAAAACATGCTTTTTATGCCTGCATGTCAATGGAGACAGTGCCCCTGAGTCTTGTAATGGCTGCCACAATATGCTGTCCATGCTGTGACCTACCAATCAAAAGGGTGGGGGATTTCTTTAGAACCGCCTAAACCCCAGCATACCCCTTGGAGTTAGGGTGTGCCCACTTATATACTATTTTTAAATAATTTTCAGGATGCATGGAGCAGGTCCCAGAGTCCTGTAATGGCTGCCAAAAGATATTGTTCAGGTTATGGCTGCTGTTGTATCTTTGTATATTATATATGAACATTATTTATCATATATAGTTAGTGTTATGTGCTTAGTGTACGTGTCTCTTTAACATAGAATGCTGTATCACCCATGTTCTAGGGTGTTGGTGTACTGTGGCAGAGTAGGGTTCGCTCAGGAGACCGTTGTGTGCTGGCTGGAGAGGGAGCACCAACTGCAGTTATTAATGTGCGCAATAAAGTTATCTGCTTGATCGTCTACTGACTCAGTGGCTTTGAATTACAAAAGCCGCCAGTCAGGACTGACTAGCCCCCTTTAAAGTGGCAAATCAGAGAATATCTGGGAATAAATATTGGAAATGAACAGTGGCATAACAAAACTTGAGGGGGACCCCCTGCAAAGTGCAGAGCGCCGCTCCCCCCTCCCCCCTCCGAACTCAGTCAAGATTTGTCAGGCTAGAATACAGTGCTGAGGGGGCCTCTTGGAGCTCCCCCCCCCCCCCCCCTGCACCACGGGGGCTGCAGGGGCCTATGTTACGCCTCTGGAAATTAATGTTTTGGGACTCCCTACAAAACCCTCTCCTTGTTCTTGGTCCCTGCTTTACGGATCAGCAGAAAACATTCCAGGAAGAAGCGGAGTTGGTTGAACTTTTTTGGGAGGGAACGTTTTGTGCTGCATTAACAGCATCAAAGTTATTAGCGAAACAAAAAGATGCTCTTCCAATGAACTCTTTAACCTAACTGTAATTACACAGAGGCGACTGCCACTGTGATATACACGCATATATATATGTTACTGACGTTCGCGCCACAGCTGATTTTAAAAGGACATTAACATTGTCATAGACAGTAACACAGACGAAGGCGCTGCGCCGAAACGCATTTGTTTTCTTGCTTACAGCACTAACGTTTTTGCAAATGATTCCCAGAGAGTGCTGGCTTATGTTTTGCTAAAAGGAGAAACGGAGGAGCTTTGATGTAATCGCGGTGCACTTCCACCAAAAAATAGTGGGAGATGTCTTCCAGCACATGGGGATCATTTATTAGTCTTTCCATTTTGGGACTGCCAGTAGCTTGAAAGCAAGAGTGATGGTTCTTTGCTTTAAAAAAAATGTTCACAAAAAAATGCAATGAGAAAAAAAACATTTAGCAAAACTACTTTAAGATTTTAGGTACCATATCTTTGCAGCATCATTTAGTAACATGTTGATGTATGCTTGTACTCCACAAAAATATTCATAATAGAAAATTAGTGTAAGCAGTTGAAATACGATTATGGGAAACAAAAATAAACTAGCATTGGCAAAGCCAGTAGGTCTGAAATTGATGGTCAGCCTTTTGGTTCTGTCAATGCGTGACTTCTTTAGGCATGGTTTTTGTAAAACCTTATCTGTGTGGGAGCTGCTGGGCACTCACCATTCTAACAAGCAATGGCAAAAGCAAAAATAGTTTTTTGGTCTAAAATAGCACACATTACCACAGCAGTTCTGGGCACTGAACAAAACTACTTTGTGTGCCAATATGCTCCTTGTAAAAGAGCAGAATACTGTCACTCATGGTGAAGCCAGCTGATAGAAAGAGAGAGAGAGAGAGACAGAATTCTATTAAACGCAAAAGGTCATGGTTAACGCAAGGCCTAAATAGAGGCCCAATTATTAAAGAAAATCTCAAAAGTGCATGTCTGGTATATATCCTTGCTTTAAGTACATATATACCGTTTCCATGAATTCACAGAAGTAGGCCAAGAAATAGTACTCCTAAAAAATATTTGTGATACACTGCTCCCTGCCATTGGGGCTGCCTAGGACCTACCTTAGGCGTGACGTATATGTGATAAAAGAGAAGGTTTGGATCTGGCAAGTAGTTTAACTGGCAAGTTCGAAATGGCAGTTTAAAACTGCACACACAGGTTATGTAATGGCAAACCTGAAACATGTTTAAAGGGCTACTGAGTGCGTGGCACAGTCAGAGCTGTAGGCCCACTAGTAGCGTGTGATTTTAGAGGTCCTGGGCACATATAGTTCAGTGTACTAGGAACTCGCAAGTAAATTAAATATGTCAATTGTGGACAAGCCAATGTTACCTTGTCTAGAGTGCAAGGCATATTCACATTAGCACTGGTTAGCAGTGGTAAAGTGGCCAGAATCCTAAAGCCAGCAAAAAGAGGGTCAGAAAAATAGGTGGAGGAAGACAAAAAGTTTTGGTATAACCCTGTAGAAAGGCTCAATCCAACATGTGATCAGCACAGTTTTGTATTAGGTTGTCTGTCACTTTCCTGTTCTTCCATATGTTTGAAGGAGAGCAGCACCAGGGTCCCCCGATTGAATGTGCCATGCCCTTTGCTGTTCACCCTATGTGGGAAGGGTATTCCCAGAAGTGGGTCCCGTGCTCACTACGCCACTGGAGTCAAGCTATCCTGGCTGAAGACGGCTGATAGCCAGAAACCAGTCCTAGGATGCTTGATTCCGGTCCAGGGAAGACATGGCTTGGCAGTTCGGGCTGGACTGTTCCCATGAGGCACAGGGTCAAGACTGATGTGCATATGGCCATGTCTGAATTGGGGTGGCTTGGTGAGCAAAATAATAATGATGGATTAAACCCAGATCTGTGACTGGGGGTGAATGTTTTGCCATTGTGCAACATTCCGTCCATCATCTTGTTTGTTTTGCTGTTCACCCTATGTGGGAAGGGTATGCCCAGACGTGGGTCCCGTGCTCACTACGCCACTGGAGTCTAGCTATCCTGGCTGAAGACGGCTGATAGCCAGAAAACGGTCCTAGGATGCTTGATTCCGGTCCAGGGAAGACATGGCTTGGCAGTTCGGGCTGGACTGTTCCCATAAGGCACAGGGTCAAGACTGATTTGCATATGGCCATGTCTGAACTGGGGTGGCTTGGTGAGCAAAATAATAATGATGGATTAAACCCAGATCTGTGACTGGGGGTGAATGTTTTGCCATTGTGCAACATTCCGTCCATCATCTTGTTTGTTTTGATGCTCTTTCGGTGGCACTTTGATTCAGTTTAGGGCTGCAGACACTCCGAAGTCCCCACATATCTGCATTGATGCACCACTATCCGCGCACTAGGGTTTGTGTGCATGACTTTAACTGTGTTTTGGATGGCGAAGTGGGTGATTTTACTACCGCCCACCAAGGCAGATCCCCAGCAGTTGTTTACTACCTTTATTTCCTCCCTCCATTGCTCACTTGTCCCCTTTATTAGGTCTCGGCTAGAAGCGCGCAAAGCGCGTTCTCGCCAGAGAATTATAGTCGTCGGCTCAGCCGACAATGAGAGGAGACAAGAGCTGGCCACGCGTGCAGCATAGTCAATGGGAGAGGGAGAGACAAGAGCTGGCCACGCGCGCACGGGATTTGGTCGCGCGGGTGAGTCAGTCTCGGACCTGCAGATGTGCACGCTCATGGCGACGGCGTCTCCGCCGCGCGCCACAGAGCGATCGCACAACGCTGCACAAAAGCACACTGAGGAAACCAGTGGGATTCGATGCAGCAAAAGTTACCATATTCAATGGCAAAAGCAGCCGAGGGCAGAGCGGGGCTCCATGGCGCGCACCAACATACCGTTATGTCGCAGAGGTCGGAGTAAGTAGCGCAGCCCCTTTCTGCCCCTTCAAGCAGGCAGCGGCACCCTCACCTACCCTCACTCCCGTACTGCTTGTTGTTTGTGTTTGCAGCACGCTATATTTGCTTTCAATTACACAATGGGGCCACACCCACCACTCGCTGGATGGGTGCGCAGCTCGCTTGACTTGTTTATTATTTATTTTTACATTAAAGCATGGGGCTTGCACGTTTGTTCTGCGCAGCTCCAACTCGCCGTTTTTTTTTTTTAACATAAAATCATGACAGTTGCGTGCCTTACTCCTGTCCATGATTTCACCCAAACCAAAGTGTTGCCGGAATCGCCCTCAGCAACATCGTAAAATAACCATGTGATCTTTTTTTACAATCTTGTTTTCTACGCAAGCAAGAATGCCCTCGGAAATGGCTGCACACGGAAAGCGCCAGGCGACCAGGGATAGACATCAGTGAGCAGAGGCAGAAAATGAACTCCAAGAGGTAGGGCAGTGAGACGCCACACTCACTCACCAGGACGTGTGTAAACAAAGCTACAGCCAAACACGTGAGCTGAGATTAGATGCCAGTTTTCAAACCGGAAATAGAAAGGCCAGGAGCTGGTCTGACAGTACCCAAAAATCCCGGTTAAAAACGGAGGCACTGTCAGATCGGGAATTGCACGCGTCCGGCATAAACTCAATTAAAAAATGTTTTTGTGTGACAGAAATGTATGGTCTACGCGAGCAGCGGTCCCTTCAGACGAAGGGGGACGTCATGTCCAGTTCTATATTTTGAGCAATGAGGTAGACTAATTTTTCCAGGAATAGCGGTAGCAAGCGTTTTAGTGAGTGTTTCAGGTTATCAGGAATTAAGCACCGTGACTCCCCTGTTCCTTTTGAACCTAGTTGCACATTTCCTGCCCGCTACTGCTTTGGCAGGAAGTAAATAACATGCAGCGTGTGTGAACGGGAGCAGTCACCTGTTCTGTGAGCGATGTACACATTAGCATGTGTGCTCCGGTACACGCACCAAGCGTGCTCCGTCCATAAGCAGTAAAATAATGCACAGCCCTTGTGAATAGGAGCACTTGTGCACAGCTGTGTGAGCGCCGTACCACCGCCATATGTGCTCTGGTGCACGCACTGAGCCCACCCCGCCCATAAACAGTAAAATTACGTGCAGCCCCTATGAATGGGATGAAAACTAGGAATACCCTGACCTTTTCATACTTCTCTTTTTCTGTACTGCCTCCTTCCTTTCTGTTTCTTTCAACAACCATATGATTCTCCCCTCACCTGTCTCTTCCCCCAACATTCTGTTTTTCCTATACCCTTCTGTCCCCATACCCTTCTGTCTCCTCAATGCCCATCGTCACTTTCCTTGCCCGTCTGTTTCTTCTTAGCCTTTCTGTCTTTAATAAGGCTCCTATTTCTCCCCTGCCCTTCTTTCACTCCACTTGCCCTTCTGTTTCTCCCCCTGCCTTCCTATCTTTACCCGTGTTTCCGGCTGTACCCCTGCCCTTCTGTTTCTCCCCTTGACCTGCTGTTTCTCCCTTGCCTTCCTGTCTTTCCTGTGCTTCTGTCTCTACCACTGCCACTGTGTTTCTCCCCGGCCTTCGTATCTTTACCCATGCTTCTCTTTCACCCCTGCACCTTTGTCTGTTCCCCTCCTAATCTGTTTCTATCCCTGCCTTAGTCTTTACCCATGCTTCTGTCTCCACAACTGCTTTTCTGTTTCCCCCCCTGCTTTTCTGTTTCCCCGCCCTTCTTCTTTTGTCATGCCGATATATCACTCCCCTGACCTCCTGTCCAGGGCACAAGTCCTAACAAGCATTTGCAATGCAATAGGACTTGCATTTATGCAGGTTTAAGCTATTGGCATTGTAAATCACAATGCCTTTTATTTATGTGTTAAAAACAAAAATAAAAGGCATTGTCGTTTGCAGTGTCAATAGCTCAAAGTCACATAAATGCGAGACCTATTGCATTGCAAATGCTTGTTGTATTATCTCTCCTGCCTTCTGACTTATTTATCCTCTCTCTCTCTTTCACCCTGTTTTAGTACCTCTCTTACATCCTCATTCTCCTCACCAGTCTTTAGTTGTCTCCCACACTTCCTTGTTACTCCTGCCTCACCCTCACTTGCTGCTTCTCTGCTCATCTGCATTTGCACCTCTCACCACGGGCCCCTCCGTGCCTCTCCTCACACATTCAGACTCTTTCTTTGCACCTTTATCAGACATTTTCTTCACCCTTTCACTATCCACCTCCACACCCTCTCTCTACTCCTACTCAGTACCTCTCACTTTATCTTTTCTGTTAGTGACTCAACGTCATTGTCCTAACCCCTCAATTAGTCGATCTCTTCACCCCTTACTGTACTTCATCTGTTAGTGGATCACCCTCCTTGTACTGACCCCTCACCTAGTCCTTCTATTCGCCCCCTCACTCAGCGCTCCTCTTTTCACCTCTCACCTTATTGTTATGTTAGTGGCTCACCCTCCTTATTGTGACCCACCTACCCCATTCTTAACCAGCCACTCGCAATGCATTAACTAAAGCTCACCAAGACTGATTTGCATATGGCTGGGTTCAAACTGAAATGGCATGGTGAGCAAAATAACAATGGATTTAGTCCCAGATCTCTATACTGGGGTGAATGCATGACATTGTTATGCATTCTGTCCATCAACTGTTGTTTTTGCATTTGTCACTCCGAGTGGGATGGGTATGCTCAGACGTGAGTCCCGTGCTCTAGGCCACTGGAATCAAGTTATCCTGGCTGATGAGGGCTGAAAGCCCGAAACCGGTCCTAGGATGCTGGTTTCCAGCCCAGGGAGGACCTGGCTTGGCAGTTCTGGCTGGACTGTTCCCATGGGGCACAGGGTCAAGACTGATTTGCATATGGCTGGGTTCAAACTGGAACGGCATCGTGAGCAAAAAAACAATGGATTTAGGCCAAGATCTCTGTACTGGGGTAAATATATGACATTGTTCTGCATTCTGTCCATCAACTGTTGTTTTCGCAACCATACTATACAGTGACAGACCTTACAATGACCATACTGTACAATGACTAGGCATACCATATTATCTTATACAATGACAGGACAGGCATACCTTACCATACTGTACAATGACAGGCCATTCCATACTATACAGTAATAGACCATACTATACAGTGACATTTCATACCATTCCTGACCATACTATACAGTGACATTTCATACCATTCCTGACCATACTATACAATGACAGGCTATGCCATACTATACGATACCATACTATACAATGACAGGCTGTTATATACCATAGCATACCACACTATACTATACAATGGCAGGCCGTAATATACTGCACCATACCATGCAATAACAGGTCATTCCAATTGATATCATATAATGACAGGCTATACCATCCCACCTATACAATGACCCACCATACCAATTACCATACCATAGTATACAGTGACAGACCATACTGTACAATTATATGGTATACCATACCATACGGGCAAGCCATACTATACAATGAAAGGCCATTCCATACCGTACTATACAATGCCAGATAGGCCATACCATACCCTATTGTAAATGACAGGCAATACCATATTACACAATAACAGCCATATCATAGTATAGATAAATTATCATAGAATGATAATATAGTATTATAAAATGTATGATATAAAATAAAACCATATATTATATTAAAATAATACTCATGTCAAAAAAGGTGCACTGCATGGGTAAAATGTGGCAAAGGTGAGACCTACTGGGTTTGGTAATTGTGATTACTTGGAGCCAGAACAGGGATTTTAATTGATGTTACACAGGCTGTGGTTTGTAGTGATCAAAATTAACTCTTACATCAACTTTTTGATGTTTTTGTATTCTGGCAAATCGCATGGTTCCTACAGATCTTTACTCTAATCCAGACAAAAATGTATTTCTTCTTCAAAAACAACATGAAGTCTCCTTGATATAAACCCAAAGCCTTATTAATGCTTTCCCTTAAAAAAAATCCGGTATCACCATTTTTATCAGAAGGTCCATACAGATTTCATCATGTGTTGCTCAAGAGAGCTTAGACATGTTTGTATTGCCGACCAACAAGAGCTCTGTTTTACCTCTCTTTATATTTAGGCTGTCCTGCAGCTTCCAGACCTTTGAAAAACTTTGGCATGGAGATTTGTGTCCCCTACCTGACACTCACAGATAAAAGGGCATGTTATGTTATGTTATGTTGTTTTATATGGCGCATGGCTACCCCAGCAACGGGGCGTCCCAGCGCTTACAGACATGCGTGACAGATCGGCTGCGAGGCTGCATGTGGAGAAGGAGTGTAATACCTGCCTCCACACCTCTGCAAGTAGATTGATGAAAATAGCCAAGTTTTAATTAGCTTGCAGAAACACGGATGGTGCGTAGTGGATCGTGCTTGTAGAGGGATAGAGTTCCAAAGTAGTGGAGCCATGTGCTTAAATGAGCGTCCTCCCGCTCTGCTCCTTCGTACCCTCGTAGTACAGGCCAGGTGAAGATCTGCAGAACGAAGATCGCACGTCGGGGTATAGAAGGTGCAGAGTCCCTTCAAGATATGAGGACCCTGTCCGTGTAAAATTTTGTGAACTACACCTAGGGTCTTAAATTGGATTCTCTGTTTTACAGGGAGCCAGTGCAGCCGAACGAGAGCCTGTGATGCGGAGCAGTGTTTTGGCAGGGCAAGCAGAGTGCGGGCTGCGGCATTCTGAGCCCTCGGAAGTCTTTTAATGACAGTCAGATTGGAGCCTAGAAAAAGAACGTTGCAATAGTCCAGGTGTGAGAGGACCATGGACTGGACTATTATCTGCCGGGTTGGAGGTTCAAAAAATCCTAGAGTGGGTCTGAGGGCGCAAAGGCGCCCATAGCAAGTACCTGCCACTTTTTTTGCATGGGAGTCCAGAGCCAGGTCATTATCCAGCAAGACTCCTAGATTTTTTACTTCCTGCTTCGGGGTCAGGGACTGGCCCAGTGTGGAGGGCCACCAGTGCTCAGCCCACTTCTGTGGGTTCCGACCAACTATGAGCACCTCTGATTTGGAAGCATTAAGTTGTAGGCAGTTATCAGATAGCCAGTTGGCGATGGCCATAAGATCTTCACCAAATTTAGCTTGGTCAGACTCAGCGTTGTTAGAGAAGGTGAAAATAAGCTGAGTGTCGTCAGCATAAGAAGTTAGTTTGATATCCCGTTCTCTTGCTAATATGGCAAGGGGTCTGACATACACATTAAACAACGTGGGGCTGAGAGCTGAACCTTGAGGGACCCCACAGCTGAGAGGGTATCTGCTGGACGAGTACGGAGCGGCATGCACCTGGAAGGATCGGTCAGATAGAAATGACACAAACCAGTCCAGGGCGCCGCCCCCGACCCCGATCTCCCCAAGACGTTTGAGCAGGATCCTGTGGGAGACCGTGTCGAAGGCCGTACTCAAATCCAGGAGAATAAGGGCAGAAGTGTTGCCCAGATCTTGTGCCACCCTCAGCTGTTCGGTAACTGCCAGGAGGGCTGACTCTGTGCTGTGATTGGCTCTAAAGCCATTTTGAGACTCGGCCAGAATATCATTTGTTTCCAAGTACCTGGTCAGGGCAGCATTCACATAAGATTCCATGACCGTGGCCAAATACAGCAGCAATGAGATAGGCCTGAAGCTATCTGGCCTTAAGGGGTCCAGAGTAGATTTTTTTAGCAAAGGGATCACCTTGGCATGCTTCCAGGAGCTGGGAACCGTAGCTACTTGGAGAGATTGATTAATCAGCTCGCGACCCTCCTGCAAAATGGAGTCGCGATGAAGTTGGAACATCTCGGGTTTGACCGGGTCATCTGGAGAGCCAGACTTCACTTTGGCAGCAAGAAGCTCCATCTCAGCCAGGGATAGAGGGGGGAAGGTTAGAAGGGAGTGAGATAAGGCGGTTGAGACTGTGGCTTCAGGGAGGGGCATAGTCGAGGCATTAGAATTTAAGGTGTTGTAAATACCTTTAAAATTTCCTACGAAAAAGCAAGCTAGCTCTTCGCATTGTGTATTGGATCCTATTGCGCTTTCAGTGGCCTCAGGAGCTTTAGACAAATCCTTTATCAAGGAAAAGATGGTTTTCGAACGATTGGTACTCAAATTAATCAAATTGGTGTAGTAGATGGCTTTAGCCTTTTTTATCTGCTTGTGATACAATTTGGTGGCAGATCTATAGCTGGCTTTTGCTATGGGGTCATATGAGCGTCTCCATTTGCGCTCGAGAATTTTACATTGTTTTTTCCCAATAGCCAGTTCCTCCGAATACCACTGGTGTGCCTGGTCGCGATAGGGCCTTGACAATTTCTTGGGAATAAAATGGTCCAGTGCATCAGTGATCCATTTCCTATAGGCTTTATCAGCCTCCTCCAGATTGCTAGACCATTTCGGCCGTGAAAGTTTGAGTCTGGATTCAAATAGGGCACCATCAAGTTTGTGCCAGGGGGGGAGAGGCTTGGGCCTGGGGCCAGCTGGTATCCCTGTGGAAATATGAATAAGATGGTGATCCGTCCAGGTAAGCGGGAGGGGAGGGTGTACAATGATGTCTTGAATATTGAAGAATACGGGTTCCAACAGATGTCCTGCAGAGTGCGAAGGTCCCCATACCAGCTGAATTAGTTGTCAGGCCTCCAGGTCACCCACAAAATTCAATATGGCAGGAGAATCAAGACACTCAAGAGGAAGATTTAAATCGCCCAGGGCACTAAAGTTGGCTGATTGTAGTGTTAGGGTGGAAATAGCCGCAGCCAGGGAGTCTTGAAAAGTGCCAGCTGGACCAGGGGGGCGATAAATTAGGAGACCTGTAAGGGTGAAGATGTCCGAAACCCTGATCTTAAATAGGACACTTTCACAGTCAGCTATGTTAGCCGGGGAAAGGGTGCAGGCAAGACTCGATTTGAAAATTACCGTTATTGTTAATTAGCATTTAGTGCGCAGTGTGCCATCCCCACGTTAGTGAAATGGAGTCCAACTTAATGGATTGTTACAGGACTGGCTCCTGTTCAAGTTTGGGTCGTGTAACAGGGGCGGCTCCTCCATGTGGGCGGAGGAGCGTCGCCCCATTGCTTCCCGCACTGCGAGAAAACAGAAACCAGAAGAAGGATTTGGTAGGGGGCGAGCGGGTGGGTGGTCCTACACAAGGGCAGGGGAGGAGTGGCTCGCGCAATGTTGAGGGCCTTGACTGTTTGGTCAGCCGTCTGGGTCCGACCAAGCCAGTCATGTGCACTCTCCATCGTCCCTACATGGAGAAAATGGCCTTCCCACAGACGCCTGTGCGGTTGGCATCCCAGCGTTGTGATTGGCTTGGTGGAGGGTAGGGAGGCTGCTTGATTCCTGTTCCTGCGGAGGCAGGAAAGCAGGAGCCGGAGCCTGGAAAACACGGGACCCGTAAAAGGTACTTTGTTTTATTTTCTAACCCCCTCTCCTCTCGCGAACCCCCCTTCCCCGCACGATGACTCACCCGTATTCCCACCTCCCCGCCCCCACCCGTGGGCCGTGAGCCATTGTGGCCGCGACTGTTGTGTGATGTCCTCACTTGATGTCGCCCTTTTCAGAAATACTTCCCGTCCTGAAACAGTTCAGATTTAAACACTAACTTTCCTCTGGTAAAATGTGAACGTCTGCTGCTGTGCCACGAGGGTCGTGGGGGTGGTTTTCACAGTGAGCATTTTGAATTAATAATAACACGGGGCTGAAAGCCTGGTTAAGCTTGGCCTCGCTATCTTTTTCAATAACGTGGCTTATGTGTATGTCGCAGAGGGTCGGCCTTCCAAGAGATGCCCCTTCCTCCTGTGAAGCAAGGGAGAAGTGTTGACGTTATTCTTTCTCGAAAAGCATGGAACAGCTGTGGTCACCCATGCAATATATGTCGAATACGTTCCTCTCTAATCATGTTGCCAAGCTGTGAACAGAATAAGTGTTCAACTAGAGAGAGAGGCTCTCTGGGGACCCCATACACTCTACCTTCCACCAAGAATGTAAAGCAGAGGTATTTGTTTGTGGTGAGTGGAAAAAGGACAGAATAGTTTTCATTCACAACTTGATTAATTGGAGAGTTTAGTCGTTTTTGACCCACAACCTGTGCCGAGTGCCGCATGTATTCATGGAATCTATCCTGGACTTAATGCAAGGTTTTCATGATGCATTCAGTGCCAGGAGAGGTCTGAGGTGTGTGGCTGTTGGTCTAGCTAGCACTGCTTCCAATTCCCAATGTTCTCATTTATGCCAGTAAGTGGAAGAACTTCAGACTTATCTCTCTAATTGGAGACAAAGGGAGACTCCCTTGCATGTGGGGGTCGAGTTACTTTGCCTGCAGAGACACCCTCGGCCAAATACAGACTTAAGCAGGTGTGACTAGCCAGAGAAGAACCTCAGATGCTGGCAGCGACGGACCTCAGCACCTTTCCTGTTATCGTTTGTATGTAGCAGATCACAGTGGTGTAGCAGATCACCCTGATGACTGTAAAGCCAGTGGCAGATACTGTGAAGGCACAGAGGGTAGCATGGGGGAGAAAAATTGGGGAACAAAATATTACCTGCTGCCTGCCGCCTCTGTGGTCTTCTCCTCCTCTGCTCCTGTCGACTCCCAGTAGCTAATGCACAGGCTCGCAGGCACTCCATGGCAAATCCAGATGCTGCTCATCGTCAATCAGAATTCATAAAATCGCAGCTAATCACCAGATAGGGTATCCAGGCGTGTCCAGGCCCGGAGGCTTATTCGAATAGCCGGGTCTTGAGGGCCATTCGGAATTCCTGAAGTAAGGTGATGGTCCTGAGGGGCGTGGGGAAGGCTGTTCCAGGTCTTTGCTGTGATGTGGGAGAAGGAGAGTCCTCCACTACTACTTGGGTAAATGCAGGAGTATAGACAAGTGAAAGGGAGGCGAAGTGTAGTCTTCTTGGTGGTTGGTGGGAGTTCAAGCGGTGGTTAATGTAGGCGGGTCCTTGGTTGTGCAGAGCCTTGTGTGCGTGGGTCTCATGCTGGTACTGTCATTACCCTTTAAAGCAACAAGGGAACCCAAGAAGATCCACCAGGGACCTTGGGAAGTAATTTTTCTAAGCAACAATGGTCCCGGGAGAAGGGAGGAATTTAAAACCAATACATATAGACTAAATTGTGACTATATTGGAATGACATGTCCAGCCGGACAGAGGTCTAATATTTACTTTTGGTAATAAACAGAACATTTTAACAGAGCAATACACAAAGTGGGACACAAGCCTGTGACCTACTTAGCACACGAAAAACAATTACAGACCAGGAAAACGACATACAAAGGGCTTTAGTCAAAGCTTCACGGTTTGTTGTACTATGTTAGTGAGCAATGTCAAAAGGCAACAAATCGCATTATACGCCTTTATAATTAAGCAAATATAAGGTTGAAATGTATAAGGTGTTTCAATTGTCGACGGCGTTTCGATCCGACTTATAATTCACGGATCATCATCAGGACATAGATATTATGCCTATTGTTTAAAAAGCCTCAATTGCCAGGTGGGCTTGCCGGGAGAGTGATTGAAGTGCCGATTGGAATAAGTGAGGTCCGGTATGATTGGGACGTAGGGAGAATATGTTGCCGGTGTATGTGGCTATCCCAGAGCATTGCCAGTAGTCACGTGTGTTACACTGCTGTAAGGACACTGATAATGTAGTTGCAGAACTCTGGTTTTGTGTCCCAGGGCTCTGGTAAAAGAGGAACGCTTGTTAGTGTGCAGTGGTGGTGGCTATATCCAGCTCTGTTTCTTTATGTCCTGAGAAGGGACAGAGTCACAATGGAAGCAGAAAGCGCCATCTTGCGGTGCTCATGAACTATTACAAAGAGTTTCCAGATCCAGTCTGGTGTCTAGGTAGATCAGAAAGTTGAGAAATCTGCAGGCAGAAGTATGCATCAGAAAAGAACCATTCATAGGTACCAAATGCCAAATGTTCACATAAATATGTTGTACCATACATAAGACTAGGAAAGAGAAAGGCATTTGAATTCGGTACTATTAAATACATCCTGTTCCTTTCAACTACATGCCAACATACTTAATGAAAGATGGAGACATTTTTGGGGGGAATTATTTTTATTAACCCCTTCCACGCTCATGACGAGCTGGGCTCGTCATGAAGTAGCCTCCTCGCACGCTGATGACGAGCCCAGCTCGTCATGAAAGCATGAAGATCCAGGAATCCCAGCACAGCAGGGGAATTCCCATAGCATTCAACGTGTTAAACAAACTGAAAAGTAAACAAAAACAGTTCCAAGCAGATCTTCAACATACATCACGTCGACCTTTAGATCACAGAGTACATCTCGTAAGGGCATCATCGTGGACAGAACAATAATGGTCATACATCCCACGCAAGCCTACTTCCTCCCCAAAGTCATTTTTAACTTTATCGTTCCCCTCCCCTCCGCCCCCCCCAAATCCGGTCTCACTGTTCTTAGGCTCTATATTTCCCCCAGGGGTTCCATATTTTTTCCCACTTCTTAGGGCAGCCTCTACTCTTATACACGACCTTCTCTGCAAGGCGACACCAATCCTGTGTATATAATACTTTTATTTGATTTGTTAAAATCGTAAAAGGGTGGAACTTACCACCATGTGATAAACATCAACATATTGAATCAGCGTAAAACAGCATAAAACATGCCCCATGTCCTGGGCTACTTTGCACAGATATACATGATAAGTAAAAACAGGGAGAACGTTTTTAAATATGCAAAGATAAAAGGAAACAGGGGTAGTACTTTTATATGGCAGTGGCCCTCTCATTAAAAGATTGGGGCCAGCAAATAAGTTATAACAAGGGGTGCTGCACACATAAGGGCTTATATTTGATTAGATGTAACTGTCCCCTCATATCTTAAATAAAATGCTTGCAGTGTCTTAAAATAAAAGAGAGGAAGAGGGGGGAGGGGGGAGGGTGGCTGTAAAGAGAATGAAAGATGATCTGGGTCCGGCTGCAAGGTGTCCATATGTCCCAGTTCCTCTTTTGCTCCTTCCTTTTTTTCGAGCTCTTGAGCAGCAAATGTCAGGAATGTTATCGTTTTGCAGGAAAGTTGTATCGAAGACCCACTGAGGCATTTTATTACAGCCGCCCTGCAGGTGTTTCTCTTAGGAGTGGCCTCAGAAGGTACTTCCTTTGATTTTGTAAGGCCGGACAAATACATAATAGATGCAATAACGACTCCACTCCCTTATCACAGAGGCGACAATCCAGAGTTTGCCAGGTCCGTAACCATTTTGGGGTGAGGTCTTTACTCTAAAACCACCCCAACCTCAACAAGCTTAGTTTCCTCTTATAGTGATCCCTGAAACATTCTTGTAAATAGGATTGTTGTTTCAGTTGTTTTTATGTTTGCATCACAATCCAGGCATGACTTTTGCCAGCCACAAATGCTTTGTCTATTAGCAATGATGCTTGTTTTACGGCTTTGTTGGCGGTTTGTTTAAAAACAAGATATGACATTGGTGACACTAATCCATGTCTGTCTTCTAATCTGATAGTTTCGGAGATGTTCCTGCACCCTACATCCGAGCAATGTTGCTCTTAGCCAACCCGCAGCGAGCATTAGCCAGATTTTCGAGTACATTGGCCATCTATCCTCCCCGGTAACACCCAGCAGGAGCCAGCGCAGCTCTGGTTGTATGTATACGCCCAGCACCCCCGCCATCACAGCAGCTACCCTTGCCCAGTATCGTTGAATCACCGGGTATTCCCATAGAATGTGAAAGAACGTACCAGGTAAACCACATCTCCGCCTAAATAGCTCAGAGTCTGCCCGCCCAATCTTATGGAAACATGTAATTCGTAATTGAATTAATCCAAATTTGGCCCATATTGCAATATCTATGGGGCTTTATATCGCCTCCTGCCAGTCATCGTCCTCCTACAGACCAATATCCATTTCCCAGCTCGCCCGGAGCACCACGAGAGGGTCAGGCAAGTTTTTCATTATTTTCCTATATATAAGGGAAATTGCTTTGTCTGGAATGGGGTCTAGCAACAGTCGATCCTCTAGCTGAGCCTATTCTGGTATTGTTTCACCATCTTTGAGATGGTACTGAAGCGTGTGCATCAGTTGGATATATCAGTGTTGTTCCGTCTCTGCTAACTGGTACTCTTTTTTGTAATTCACTAAACATGAGCATCCAATCCCGTCTCCATATGTCCCCCAAAGTGTCTATGCCTGTGCAACTCCAGGTGCGAAATCCCTCAAGTTTCCCTACTTCATATAACCCGTCCCTGTGCCATAGGGGAGTCTGTTGGGATAATTTGCACTTCCACCCAAGTGCGCTTGTGGCAGTGTGCCAAGCTCGTACCGCCGTCTAAGTGTGCACAGAAAGCCCTCTACCCCCTCTGTTCTGGTATAGGTCCAAGATGCAGACATTTAAAGCCATGCCTACTCTTAAGGCATCGTTTTAGGGAGACAATTTACTATTTTAATGCCTTTTGCCATATCACATTGGTAATTATAAATCCTAATATTTTCCAGCTTCTCTGATAATATGCCCACACTCTGCTGTTGTATTTGCGTATGTACATTCAATCAAGCAGCTTGCTGTTATACTTTTGTATGTTTGGGAAGAATGGTAGACCAATGCAGTTAAAACTTTAAATCAAAATGTTGTACTACTAAAATACTGGAATAAAGCTGTTCAGTTTTAGTTGACATCAATTTGTATACTTCATTACCACTATGACTTAATGTAACCCCATTCTGCACTGTGCATGTAAACTAACAGACATGCTCTTAAACAGAGACATCTTCTGATGGATAGATCTAACTACAGATTCCCTATCTTTTGATTCCCCCAGGTGCCAGACTGGATCTGGAACTTTTTCCAGAAATTGCTCCCATGCTCTTGTAGTTTGCGCCATTGGTCTCCGCAGCGACCTTGCCATGCCCCCGGAAGTGATGACATTGAACCATATATAGGCAACACCCCTGCACTCTGTCAGTTTTTTCCCTATGCTGTTCGAAGATGATCTGTACCACTGCTCTTGAACTTTTGTCAGTGTTTTACTGACCACCCAACCGATTATGCTGCCATTGTGCTAAGGATGTGTCCTCCTCCCCCCACCCCCGAAAACTACAAGCTATGTCGTGCTTGCATAAAGCGAGAGTCAGGCATGACCCCAGCAATGATGTCTGTCTTTGGTTTCTCTGATCTAAGCATGATACAAAGCCATGCAATAGATGTTCTCTGATGCATTTGAAGATCATCAGGAAGCCAGAGGCAAAGCTTTATGTCACTAAGCATAAGAAGTGGGCTGGTTGTGCTCCAAATTGTGAGGCCCCTGCACGTCCCAGTCCAGGTTCCCGTCCTCTGGTAATTCTGAGGCGACATCTAAGGACAATTCTTGGCCCAACACAAAAAGTCTGGACAGTCATGTTCATGTTCGTTAAGTTGGCTTGCAGAGGCCCTCAATCTCCACCAGTCGATCAGTTCCAACCCCATTCCCCAGTGAGAGCTAGTGTGCCCCAAGTTTCCCACCTATCCATGCCTCCACTGCAAATAGAGACCTTCAAGGAGGCAGTGCCTCTGCCCTTTCAGACGAATCGGTGTGTCCCCTGAAGGGCCTTCAGACCCACATGGATCCACCAAGGTCCCCAGGCTGACTGCTGATGGCAGGGCCTTCCCTAGCGATTACTGACACCATGCATCCACTCCGTCGCCGAAGGCCTCATCAGTCCTGATGAGGCTGATGCCAGCCCCAGCTTCAGAGCTGCCAGTCTGGGATCCAATCCAGATTCTAATCTCTGATCTGAAGCCGAGTTTGGATAGATTGCCGCCATTGTCTTGCTGTGACATCACTAAGGCACAGTCAGTAGCTTTAGAAGGTGTTCTATCAGTCCCTCTGCGTCAGCACTAGTACCGCCACTACCTGTCTAGGGGCCTTGTCGGCTTAGACTAAGATGTATAGGAAATGTATGATGCTGTACATTTCTGATTGATACAGCTGCCTGTGGATTCCTCACCTTTTGAATTACCCCTGCACCAACATTCCAATGCTAGCACAGGGGTAATTCAGAAGGTGAGGAATCCACAGGCAGGTACTGTATCCACCAGAAAAAGCGTTACTGAAGGTAAGTAACTTGTTCGTTAAGGATGATAAGGAAGCAGTGATGACTTGCCCCCTCACTATACTGATGAAAGATTTATAGAAGCCTCCAGAATGAAAGTTGTCCTGATACATTGTCAGAAATGCAATTGGACTGCCCTTATGTGCCACCGCCCTGAGGATAGGGCATCCTTTGCCGTGGTGATATATTGAGCAGCAGAGGTTCGGAGGAACTGCCTACTGTAAAAACAAATGCAAATCTAACTGAAATCTTGCAGGCTTGCCATCCATCTTCAGAACCTTTACTGCCCTTCAGTGAATCCCCGACAGACACTCTTGCTGCGGAGTGGGCGAAGCCCTGATCGGTACAGTCGGTAAGTCACCTCACAGATAGACACAACTGCCCTGCTCTGGCTCACCCAGCCCTTCAGACTCTACGCCCTTCACTGTAAATCCTTGTAGCTCAACTTAGGTCAGCAAAGTGAGTCTGGATGCCTTTCCCGCTGCTCTGATTGATAGAGAATCTAAATGCGTTCTTTGCTTGGGAAAAGGGTGTTCTCCACTATCTTGGCTTTATGCTCTTTGAATGCAGTCTGCCTGCTCGGTGGATACAGCCATATCCCGGGGACGAGGCGAGTGACGTCACATCTTGCATGACCTCTCTGCGAAGTTTCAAAATACTTTTGCCCAGATGGTCCCCGAAGGACACCATGCAGTAAAATACATATAATAGGCTGGACTGGACAAAACAGACTGTTTAGGCTGGCTGTGGATGCATTAACATGGTTATTTGTCATCATTCTTTGGATGCACGTTACAGCTTTCTCCAGAGCAGTCCAGGTATCTCTCATGTGCATGCCCGTTGGTGGCCCCAGCAGGGGCGGCTCTAGGCTCATGGCGGCCCTGGGCAGGGAGCGTAGGTAGGGGGCCCCGGAAGAGGAGGTCCGGGCGGGGCGCCGAGCGCCGAGGCTAGTGAAGGGGGGGGGGGTCAGGGTGTTTGGAAGTGGAATAGAGCCGGAGGCCGCCAAATCCCTGCCAGGGGCCGCCACGCAAATATGTATCCATCCTCAGAGGATTATTATATTAAGGATATATATATTGGCGTGGTGGCCCCTGGGGTTTAGTGGCCCTGTGCAGGTGCACAGCTTGCACATGCCTAAGGCCGCCCATGGCCCCAGACTATTTGAAGACAATTCAGCCTCAATTCTGGAGCGATTCCACTTTACTGTGCTATGGATCTTTTCTTGGGCTCGCTAGCTCTGACCTGTGAGCTCCACCAACAATACCACAAGTTCAGGGGTTGTTCTTGAGCCCTGGCTTATCACTAGATGCAGCCATCTCAGCCTGAGCAGCAGCCGGCCCCCTCTTTAGGGGCTCCCGGGGGCGTGGTGGTGCCACAAGACGGGCCAACAGTCCTAGTCTTCCTCTTCCAGCATTGCTGCCACACTGTTGTGATTTCCTCTTAGGGAATCACTTGCGGCCAAAAGGGCGGGGAGTGAGGGGCGTCAGAATACATTTGTACCTGCCCAGGGTGCATGCAATTACCTTGGACTAGTGAGTCCTGCAACTGCTTCACCAAAGTCATATCATTTCTTTCTTGTCAACCCCATCCTTCAGTTCCTCTTGTTGTGCTCACTCTTCGACACAACAAGCCTCCATTCTTAGGAGAGAAGTTTATTCAATACCGGCAAGAGGGGGAATCAAGAGAGTGCCAGAGATGGAGAGACAGAACAAGGTGGCTGGACAGGATTATTCGTGAAACAATTCCCCAGACACACAGTCAATCTGTACCATGTGACCACTGGATTTAATTTTCCAAACAAGTTTATTTTTCTTTTTTACATTTATCAGCAATTTTTTGAAACACAAGCACAAACAAAACCACTGTCAATTCAAAAGGTTCATATATACAGTATCTACAAATGCACACATTTACAAATTTACAACAAAGAATCAAACAAAAAATTGGTTAGACACACCAAAAGACAATCACATATGTATAATAATTCAAATAAATTGCAATTATATACAGTGCAGAGATTAGTCCATAAGCAAACAAACGGGCACCAGTCCTAGAGATTGAAAAAACCAAGTGACAGGCAGGGTTGAGATCGAAAACAAGCCTGCCTGTCAACGAAAGCCTGTGGTGTAATGTTAAATAGGGTTGCGAGGCTAGGATACAGAGTGGTGGTATGATTTACATCCTAGCGGCACCCTTTGTTGTAGCCACAGGGTGGTATTGTCGACGCGTTTCGAACCTAAGTATTCAAGGCAATAGGCGCAGAGCAGGACTTAAGGCGTGGTGTCAGGCTTCAGAAGCTTGCGGGTATCAGGGCGGCTCACATTATTTTTGCGCGTGTAGGTCTGGCTAGGCAGACCACGGGGAGGGAAGCGGCCGGTCACTGGCCTCAGTTCAGGCCGGCAGTTAAAATTGGCCCGTTTTCTGAATGAAGTAATCAAGCCACAGTAAGGTCCGTGTTCCTCACTCTCTCCCAGGGACAAGCTGTCTGTAGGTCCCCGTGGTCTGCATAGCCAGACCTACACGCGCAAAAATAATGTGAGCCGCCCTGATACCCGCAAGCTTCTGAAGCCTGACACCACGCCTTAAGTCCTGCTCTGCGCCTATTGCAGGTGTGAACACGATATACCTACGCCACGGCAATCTTTGTGCCCGCGTGCAGAATCTGTTTCCCAGTCCCTGTCCTGAAGAGAACCTTGAATACTTAGGTTCGAAACACGTCGACAATACCACCCTGTGGCTACAACAAAGGGTGCCGCTAGGATGTAAATCATACCACCACTCTGTATCCTAGCCTCGCAACCCTATTTAACATTACACCACAGGCTTTCGTTGACAGGCAGGCTTGTTTTCGATCTCAACCCCGCCTGTCACTTGGTTTTTTCAATCTCTAGGACTGGTGCCCGTTTGTTTGCTTATGGACTAATCTCTGCACTGTATATAATTGCAATTTATTTGAATTATTATACATATGTGATTGTCTTTTGGTGTGTCTAACCAATTTTTTGTTTGATTCTTTGTTGTAAATTTGTAAATGTGTGCATTTGTAGATACTGTATATATGAACCTTTTGAATTGACAGTGGTTTTGTTTGTGCTTGTGTTTCAAAAAATTGCTGATAAATGTAAAAAAGAAAAATAAACTTGTTTGGAAAATTAAATCCAGTGGTCACATGGTACAGATTGACTGTGTGTCTGGGGAATTGTTTCACGAATAATCCTGTCCAGCCACCTTGTTCTGTTTTTCCTATTGTTGAGATCCGGGTTGGTCAGATGTAGGATCCGATACCTTTACTGTTTCACAGAGATGGAGAGAGGCAGCGGGTGCTAATTTACTGTTTATTGTTGTGCAAAATGAATGGTGGACTCAGGCCAATTTTCAAACTTCGTTTCCTGGAAGATTTCCTTAGGATGGACAAATTCAACATGCTAACCCTGACCCAGGTCATCTCTGCTCTTGTTAACATTCTCTATTGTCCCCTGTTATGCCTATAGTTTTTGCTTGCTTTCCTTTTTCCTTCTCATTTTATTCTTTTCGTTCCTTCAATTTCCTACTCCCTGCTCTGTTTACTTTCACTCATATTATCTTTACTATCTGCTTTCCTTCCCCCATTCTTGTTACTCTCCTCTTTCTTTACTATTTAAATGTTGTAACTTTTCTCCTTCTTTCCCTTCTTATTCTCCTCATTCTTGCTATTATTTCCCTTATTCTCTTAAGTCTCCTAGTTCTCTTCTGGGCTTTTTTTTACCTTTCTTTATCTTTTATTTCATGTTGTTACTTTCCTTCTCCCAACTTCCTTTTCTTCAGCTCGGTTGCTTTTTTTGTCTTCTTTCCCCTAATTTATTTCTTAAATCTATGTTTATTATCTTTCCTCTCCGCTCAGGTTTTCTTTCCCCTATCTCTGGTTTTACTGTTCTTCATTGTTTTATGTTTCTTTCTAGTTTTCAGTTTCTAGTCAAGAACATAGACATGTACACATACAAATATGTAATACTTACACACAGGCGCAAATAAACTATGGGCGCACTAACTCAGCAATAGAAACAGTGTCCCCCTATTTACAGGCTTTGCTGTTCTCCTTTTACTGGCATGGGTAGCAGGTAGTACATTGGAGCTATTCCCTTACAGTTTGGGTCATGCATCTCTTTCTGCTCCCTATTCTTGCTGCAGCAGTGTGAACCCCAACAGTAACCAATTCTAAAAGGACCAACAACTGCCTTCTTCCCATCCTTTGTCCGTGAAAGCAAGCTGCCCTCCCCACTCTTATGTGGGTGGCCAGGCCACATTTTTCCTGAGTGGACAAGCTGTATTCCTCGATTTTCTTAAGAGGGAAACCACCTTCATTTTTCTAAGCATTGACGAGTTATTATCCCCACGTTTGTCCAAGTAGACATGCTGCTGTCATCTGCAGTACAGAGTGGACAAGATGCGTTCCCCTCATTCTATTCAGTGTTCACCCTGGTCGTCCCCATTTTTCTCCCTTTGTAAAATATGCATTAAATACCTTTCTCCGAGCGTGCAAACTGCCTTCATGCCCGTGTCCTGGGATACCCAGCTCCCTCCCAGTACTCAGGCCTCATTACTCCCATTATCGCCCAGCGGGAAATGAATTTGGCTCTGTGCAGCGCGGTGATGTGTGTGAGTAATTGCTGCGTGCAGCTGTGATTATTCTCTGTGTATGAATATTGATATGCCTGTCCGGCACTGTCAGGATCTGTCCTCCCCTCAGCACCAACAGCACCTGTGTACAATATGAAGCAGGCATCAAGAGAATGACGAAAACAGCATCCTGCTTTGGGTTGAGGGAAAACAGTGGAGATATGAGTGGCTGAGTGTGGTCACTCTAATGTCTGTGGCATAGGACAGAAAGAAGTGTTTAGATGAGAAAACTCTGATTTATGTTGTGTACGCGTACTGACTTCATTCACCCGTTTTACTCCACTCAGGTTGACAAGAGCTACCCCATTGATCTTGTGTCCATGACTGATTACTCTTTGTCCATGTGCCATAATGATTCACCATAGCGGTGAACTCACTCTAATGAAGTGCACTCCAGATATTGTGGCCTCTCTTCTCCGTCCATGGTTTTTATGTGCTACATGGGTCAAGAGATGTCTACTGCGAGCTTGAATCATCCCTACCCCCTTGGCTCTAGGGCCCAAGGGTGCTGCTTCATTGACATTAGACCCTGGGTCCTCTCTTAAAGAGAACTTCTTTTTCATCTTCTTGAGTGATCCTCTGATGTCACATGTCCATTCCCTGTGTTGTCTGTTCCACAGAGCTTAGCCACGCGCCTCAAGGAGAACATGGAGAAGTTGACAGAGGACCGGGACCAGAAGCTGGCAGCTGAGATCCGCGAGAAGGAGCAGAATAAGCGCCTGCAGCGGCAGATCCGGGACATGAAGGAGGAGACGGCAGAGCTAGGAAAGAAAGAGTTGGAGGCGAGCCGGAAGAAGCATGAATTGGTGAGTGAATGGTTCTGATATGAGTAGGATGGAGGAATGACTGGCGGGTCACTTGAAAGCAATCTTATTTCTAATGGGTAGTTCATAATAAGTAGGCGTTGGTGAGTGCTCAAGCTATTTGTGTGGGATGACCTCGCCTTGAGGTTAGAGGGAAGCTGAACAATTAATAAACTGGCGAATGCAGGCTGAAGGGCAAAGAGGATATATGGAGAATGCATGTGATCAAATGCATGCCAGCAGACACAGGCCACTCCCAAAAAAACACAAGCCAGTTGTGTGGAACTCATTGACAGAGGAGAAGAGTGAAGGTAGCACATGGCTGAGTGTTTTAGGTGAGCTTACACAACACCCTAAAAGCGTCTCCTTATAGAAATGGGTTGGTATGTTTTTGAATTACTCTTTGCTCTCTTCCTGTAGGCAGTTTGGGTTCAGTCAAAGGTCTGTTCCTGCCACAAGTGCTAGGGATAACGCAATCAACAGACTTTCTATATATAGAAACATAGGGCCAGATGTAGGTAGCCCGATACTGGTCGGTAACGGCCGAAATTACCGAATTTCGGCCGTTACCGACCGGTATTAGGCATCTGAGATGTAGGGGCCATATTTAAGGATTCGGTAATTTAAGGAATCGGTAAATTACCGAATTCTTAAAATACTGATAAGGTAAATTACCGACTCCTTAATGTAGGGAGCACTCAAGTGAGTGCAGTTGTCATTTAAGGATTCGCTATTTACTACTTTTAAAAAAGCAATTATTTGCTTTTTTAAAGTGCCATGTGGCAGACATACATCCCGTTAGGGCATGTATGTGTGCCACATGTGCACCCATGCACTATTCAGGGGTGCAACAGGGTGTCAATGTGACACCCTGCCACCCTTGTAAATGGTCCCCCTGTAATTCCAATTCATTCCTATGGGCCTCCAGGCCCATAGGAATTAATGGGAATTACCGATTCGGTAAATACCGAATCAGTAATACCGAATATTACCGATTCGGTAAAATGTACCGAATCTTTATCTACATCACATTTACCGATTCTGAAATACCAAATCGGTAAGATTCGGTATTTTAGAATCGGTAAATGGGAATTACCTACATCTGGCCCTTAATGTACATAAAGTCCTTCACATTGTGTAGTGTGAATGATTCGTGATTATGTAAACAGTTGGGACATTTTGGAGGTGCTCTTGCACGCAATCCATGGGAGTTGAGGATCTGAGAGGATTCTTGTGGGTGACTGAAAATATGCTCTTTGAAAAGATGCAAGCTCATCTCCTTTCCAAAGTGAAGAAAGATGAAGAGAATCTGGTATCGAAGATTCTGGGTGAATAGCATTAGATTGTTCATCTTGTGGTCTTTTTTTGCGTCGTTTTATTTCTAGTCAAGTCTTTGTTCTTTGCTTTTGTTTCCTGTGATTTGTTTTGGCAAGGATGGGCACACCGTTGATAGTTACTTCTTTGTATGGGACATAGTTACTGTTTTGTAGATGGCAAAGAAGATCTTGATGATGATCAAGGTCTGGAGAATGAGTCAGTGTCAGGGTGCATTGGTCTTTCCTTCAAGTCTCAGTCCAGTGTGGGAAGCTTTTCAGTGAGTCATGTGTAAGCTGGGCATGCTGATGTAGACTGGAGAGCACGCCGCCATTGTCTTTGTCGGAGACAACGAGGGCTTGTATGATTTTTCTGAAATCCACTTCAGGAAGGAAAGGCTGTATTTTACAGAGAGATATCTGGCACCATGCTGTCTGGGACTTATTGACAATGTGAGTTCTGAAGAAGACATTGCTGTAAAGGATGAATGCAAGCAACGTTGCTTTTTCTGCGAGCTACATGTTCAGTCCACCCAGGTTCATGTTGCTGTGCCTATTTAAGCTTGTTCAATACTATTAGCAATAAGGATAAAATTGCCTTGAGTAAGAGATAAAAGGTCCCAGTGCGACCTGGTAGGATTTGAGACGCAAAAATCCTGGGCACTTCCCAGCAGGAAGGAGGAACTGCCTAGACAAGGCCTGCAGCACAGCCACTGGCAGACTGCCCCTGTCATTAAACAAGATCTACTGCACAGTGACATTTGCCGCACTTTTATCTAGATCCTGAAGTTGCAGGGTCTACCGATCAGTATCAATTTTAAGACTGCGTGTGTTCCCTCCTGTTTGAGATACTGGGTACTTGGTCTGAGAAGGAAAGTTGGGCCTCCAAACTACCACGACTTTCTTTGATCGCTGGATCGTCGTATGAAAATTAGAGTGGTTTGATGATACTCCTAAGTCTATGGCTCAGTTCAAGAGATACTGCAAAATATTACATTAGCGTTACTACCTTCTTTTGCGGTATGTAGACTACTTCAATGTTTTGTTATCTAGTTCAGTTTGGCTGAACGCCTCTTTTTAGAAACAATGAGACAGTGTTAGTCTATGATAGTTCAGGACCAGGGTTAGCTTCGGTTTTCAGGTGAGTGCTGAAAGTCTTTAAACATTGACATCTATTAAGATGTCATTGGGCTACTGAAGAGAGAAGACCCACATGTCAATGTCGAAAGGTTGCCCTTGGTGTTTCACTACTGAACAATGTACTACTCATTGGAGTTTCACTACTGAAATATGTATTGCATTATTTGCAGACATAAATCAAAGTCTGATGGACTTAAATTAAGTTATTCGAGCCATGCGAGACAGAGACTAGTGTGTGCCCGAAATTGGGTGCACAGGAACATGTTAGAAAAGCATGCATAAACTTGCGGGGCAGGTCACACGTACCTCATTTTTTTTAGATAGTACACTGCAAAGGGTCTCTGGGGTCCTCAACGAGTTTCTTATTCTGCTAAGCTAGGCTGAGCTATCTTTTCTGGCAATACTTAAGTCAGCAATTGAACAGACATTGGCATGGTCACAGGCAGAATTTCGGCTTAGTTCCAGATTTGCAGTGAAAGCAATTAGTTCTGGCCCAGAAAGCGCCAATATTCCATGTAGGTCCAGTTCAGTGTAGTAGTTAAATTGCTAGAGTGGCGCTCCAGCCCATATTGTCAGTGAATGAAATTTGAGCTACCACTTTCAGTCTTATGTAATACAGGGCTCAAATAGTTGGCTCTTACCAACCTGGCTGTCTACATCTTGGTGGACTTTCTCTCACTCTCCGAAGGTTAGATGTCCATTTCAGAGTCACAGTCCTGAATTCCTGAGCAGGGGTATTCTGTGGTTGGACAGAAAGATACGTTCTTGGCTTCCTAGCATGTTGTAGGGCACACTTTGTAGCTGCCTAGGTAAGAAAATGTATGGAGTTCTCCAGACAGCAAGGAGAACAAGTATTGGAAAAGCCAATACGCCTTGGCAATGCCTGAGCTATTGGTCTGTTCAAAGTGAATGTCTTTCAGCCATGTTTTATAGCGGAACATCTGCTGTTCGGCACAGGATGTTGAGCCGACACTGAGTCTCTTCACCCCCCATGTTGACTTTATTTTCCTGCCCCTCCTAACCTAATAAACTGCTGTGATGTGGCCTGCGCTGGCCACATCATAGCGCTTTTTAGGTCTTTTCTGGGCAGTGCATGCACTGCGAGGCATGATGTAATGTACGCTGTGGCTTGAAGCCCCTCCTCTTATTTCATTTGTTGTCGTCCCTGCCTTAAACATGTCTAGTTACTCCCGCCTTTTGTTGTTTTGTATCCTCCCTGCGGACTGCCCCTTCTACTTGTGGTCTTACATTTTTTGTAATTTATGTTCCTTCCTGGCACTATTCTTTTGTTAAAGTCTGCCTCTGGCTTCTGTTCATGCACTTTCATGCGTTTCCCCCCTAATACATTTTTACTGCTACCTGAGTTTCCGCTCGTGTTGCCGTTTACATTGTACAAAATGTGTTTATATACTTTTGGACACCGCTGGGCTTTTATTTTAACATGGCGCCCGCTTCAGGGAAGGGCGCGCTTTAGATCACTGTCTTCTTTCCTCATGGGTGCTTCTTGGGAGGGGCATGGGTGCTTCGAGCAATAAGCTTCAGTTTCTCATAGTTCACCATGCCGGCATGTCGAGGGTCCGTTAGTGGAGCAGGATACGGAGGTAAGAGGTAAGTGCCCCCGGTAAGACCATGGGTTAAGATTAAGGCTCCCTGTTTTACGTTTTTACTGATTATTACAGATATGCAGACAGTAAACCATTTATTTTCCTGTCTGTATTTATTTTTAAATGTGGATAAAAACGAAAAGTGGGTTGTTTTCGAGTGCTTCTAGAGGCTGTCAATCATGACTGCTAGGCCAATAGTTGTGCGGATTGACAGGTAAGGGGATTACTAAAAATAAAATAATTTTAGTAAAGAGCCTTAAAGAGCAGTAGATTTGCACAGCCGTTTACACAAACTTGATAATAAAATGTGCATGTTTTCTTATAAGTGCATATTTTATCATCTGAGTGTGTATATATCGTTGAAACCTGTCAGGCGTTCAGGCATGAGTGTACATTAACTGGTTAAATAAATGCAGAAATATACACATTTCAGCTTCATTTTTTCACAAAACCTAAAATAAATATGGATCAATACAGGTAAAATTAGCAAAAAATAAATATGAATAAATACAGACGTAAATGACAAAAATATAAATACCATAAAATGGGGAGCCCTAGTTATGATCAGCCATTTAGAAGTCACAGACTTCCGTGGCTGCCAGATTTTTATCCAACTTTACTTTAATGCTCATGGCAGTCCTGGCAGCTTCTTTTACCCTCCCCTCCTCCTTCCACTTTTCCTGTTGGTCCCTGCAACTTCTGGGGTTTTTTTTGTGTGCGGTTAGGGGTGGTGGCGGGCAGTGTCTCTTAGGGTGCTCTCACCACGAAGCTCCGCCCCCTCCAAGGCAACCCCCACCTCCTCACACAGTGACCTTTATTTACAGGTTGGCAGGTCTAAGATCTGTATGAAATGTTCAAAAAGCAGGGCCATTAGTAGGAGACAAGGCAAACCGTGCCTTCCTGGAACTTGTTGGTATTCAGAGGCGAGGTGGCTTCCGAGTTTCTAAAAGCACTTCGCGCTTCAGGAGGTCTAGCCGACACAAGAACAGTCGGCCCCTTCGCGAGCAGACTGACACAGACTCAGCCCATTGCCCTTTCCAGACACACTGACCTCACCTAGCCCAGATGAGCGTCCTCTCTGGAGTCCAAAAATCATCCTTCATGTGCAGACTCACCTCTCCCCTGAGACATGTGGTACAAACAGCTCTTGACTTGTATCCCTTCACAACCTAGAATGGGTAAGGTCACATCTCAGTCTCTTGGCTTGGGTGGGCAGTGGAACCCCAAGTTAGGCTTCTGTGAGTCCTTACTAAATGTATGTTTGTGTATTTGAGTGATAACGCGGGATTTCTGGTCTATTGTTATCTTACCAGATCCCAGCTCAGGTCGACTGAATCGTTGGTACCTGTCATTGAGTAAAAGGCAATCCACTACTAGGTTAATCAAGAAAGAACTTACACCACTCTAAAGAACCACTTACCACTGGAAAAGGTTAAAAAGTTTAATTTAAAGCCAAAAGTATCTGGAGATACAAACATCTCAGAATAAGGTTCAAAAGATATACAGGTATCAATATAAAAAGGAACTCTCTGAATGCTCTCAATCGACAAAAGGAAATTATCAAAAATATCTCAAATACCATTAGAGTTGCAAGAATCGCTGTGAGTTGCAACTTGAGAGTCATTTACAGAAAAGAAAAATACAGGTTAGTCTGTCCCTACACTAGATTAAGTGACATCCCTACTTAACAAGATCTTTACCTAAAAAGGTGTCAGCAGTGGTGACTTCCAAAGAAGATCACACACTTCCCTTAGTCTTTGTCTCAAAGTCGAAGTCTTTCAGTTCTCTATCTGCCTACCCATCCGCTCTCTTAGGCTCCTCAAATCATCTGCTCTAACTCCACCCCGGGGTGCTATCCCTAATACAAAATCACATTTCCAATAGGAACGCCCCTTAAGACGCCTATCACGTGGTGCAGTTTCGAGCGGCAAATTCCGTGCTGGTGCTCCTCGGGACTCTTCATTAAAGTTGACCTTGCTTCCCAGGCTTCTCTTCGACCAGGCGGTACCCCCTAAAATTCCTGAAGACTCCTACAGGCCTGTGCCTGGCGCCTCTGAACAAAGGCCTATTCATTATTTCTGATTTAAGTTCCCCTTGCACCTGCAAACAGACACTCTCTCGGTAGGCCCCAAATTCCAGCATCTACCATCTCTAGAAGTCATAAAACATCTTGGACAGACCTATCGTTCGTGCTCTGTGCGACCTCTCCTTAACGAGGTCATGCAGATCAAAGAAGCGACTTTATCTATTCAGGCCTACTAGAATTACATGAAACGGGCCTCTGCAATATGCACATTAAATTTCTTTGTTTAAACAGTATTTTAACTAACACACATTACTAAAATATAACACATCTATTTAAAACATACTTCAATTCCATGGTTAATAATACTTTGCAGTAAAATGACATTAGAATCCAAGTCACTAAAAGTGTAGCAGCATCTTTCGTTTCTTGTGAAATGCCATGTGGCCTACACATTTTCATGGTTTGCAGAATTACATTTCGTTTCACTTAGTCATCTAACGTGTGACTCCAACATCATTTTAACATTTCTACAACCTCTAAATTAGTTTTTCACACTTATATATGCATCTATTCTAATTAAACACTCATATATTTTCTCTATATAAGTTGACACTCTTGTATATTCCACACTAAACTAATACTACGTGCTTGTAAATATGGTGCACTTCTACATTTTCAGATTTGTGCTCTCTCAATCTCCCCTTTGATGACTTACAGTAGTCATCATCATCACAACACCCTCTCTAAGGTACAAAGTATCAAACTGAAGTCGTTGCAATCTTCCCTCGTTTCATCTCCTCTAGAGCCCTCAGACTCCGGTACTGATTCTCCTGCATCGCAGCTAATCTCCTCCCCTGCTCTCGCATAGATCTTTGCAACCTGTTTGCTCTATACCATTTGTACAGTTTCACCAATCCCCACAAAGAGATTATACAAATCACTATTATGATGATAGGTTTCAATATGTACCAAATGATATTCTTTCCCAGGTTGGCAAACCAACCTCCAACTTTACCCATTCCTTGACCTACCTTTTCCCACACTGTTACCTTAGTCAAATCTTCTATCTCATTATGTATTTCAGTAATGTTTCGAATGTACTTTTCAAGCGGTTTTGAATTGTCTGGAATGTAAGTGCAACATTCCTGGACCTTCAAAGCCTTACAGACTCCGCCCTCTTTGGCCAACAGAACGTCTAGAGCAAGTCGGTTCTGAAGAACCATTGCCCTTATCGATTGCATCTCTCCCTCCACCAGCATTAAAGATCTAGCAGTACTGGCGGACAACCTATCTACAACTGTTGCCAATCTTCTTATCTTAACATCATTTAGTGCTATCCCTAAAATAGGAAACATAGCACCAAACACATCTCCAATTACCTCCTCAGCGCTTACATCCCTTCTTCCTCTAGCTGATGTTTCTCTCTTTTTGGTTTCTAAGTCCTCAGCATGGTATATTTTGGGGAAGACAACTGCCAAATAACATGATCCATACCAATTATCTGGTAGTTTCAAGTATGCATTTCTTCCACAGACAAAATACACATTCGGGATCACCTGCCTTTCCTTCAGGAAATCCTTAGAATAGTACTCTAATTGGAAAGCATGTTCACAATGAACTTCTCCTACAAACACATTCTCATAATATGTTTGACTTCTGTGTATACATAGCTCTCCCCGTTTCTCCCGGTCTAAAGCTATTGGACCACTGCTACCCTTTCTTTGGTGTTCTCTTTCTTCCCGGGTCCAATCTGTTTTCCATTGTCCTGAAGCTTTTAGGATCTTTTGTCTCCTATATCGATCATCCACCTGCCCTATAAACTTTTTCTCAATTTCTGACACTTTACAAGTCAAATTATTTCTTCGGGCATGTGAAGTATCTAATGTTTTCCATGGAATGAAAAATTTCTGTAACCTGTCCTCACTCTTATAATAATCCCACTTGTTTAGATGTTTATAATTCGGCACCTCTGGCAGTACCGAATCAAAGTTCGAAAAATAATACTCAAACCCCTCTCGTTCATAAAATATGCTCAGCAACAAACTACATGAGATTCCATAGGTCAATGGAAGATGATGGTATCTGATGCCTTCATCTACAGAAGCTGGCAACTGCATACAGACGTAGCAGTTCTTCGCCTCCATGACATCAATATATTCATAAAGCAATTTGGCATAAGCATTCGTTTTAAAATTCCCCTGTGACTCATCTGCATGAAATCTTTTTATTTCAGCATCTAATAAAGTTTTCGCTTTCGCTGTATTTTCCCCCTGTTTACCAATCATAGGAGGCTTCTGTGTTGGTACACTTTTTGCTTCTTTTTCTATTTTCACATCATTTTCATGTCCCACTATATATGATACAGTAACTACTAAAACTATAAGAGAAATCACTACCCCTAAAAGTGTGCCTATTATGCATTTTGCCCTGCGGTTCGGGTTGCCAGCCTCCATGGTCTCAAAACAGTGTAGTTCTGGTTTTCTTTCACGCACAAGTCTCTTTGCTTTGCTTCTCCAATCTTTCGAACCACACCTCCTGGAAACTGAAAAATCCCCTCCGCAGAAACAGTCTCTGAGTTCTGTAGCAATAGGCAACCCTAGCCCTTCTCCATCCACTAAAAGGGAAGTCCCTAATTCTTTCTTCGTCCACTCGGCGCTAGGTTGTCTTTTCAATCAATATTTACAAAGTTCTTTACAAAGTTTTTAATAGTCCGAAACTATGCGTGTTCCCAGAGCTTCCACCACTAGCTCAAATATTTCCATACGAAGAAGGACTCCCTCCAGTATTGGACACCTTGAACAGCAACACGGAAATTCAACAGTCTCAAAGATCAATTTTCTTATTCCGCTCAGGAGAGGAGGATAGACGATGTTGAGTGTCAGCAGTCTTTCGACCTCCAATCCTGGTAACAGGAACCTTACTTCCACTGTGATGATCGGGTCAGTTCTGGTCAGGGGCACTTCCCTCACCCTCCCAGTTCTGCGTCCCGCTGAGGACATCTGTAGAGAGGTAGGTCCACTCAGGAGTAGCGTATCTTCTGCAAGGCACTCGCACCCTCCTTGATCTTCTCGGACCTTCCTGCTCTTGTCCTGGTGCACTTTCTTCTGGATCTGAGTCTTCGGATATAGGAGCAAGAGTTTCCTCTCGAGCTGGCTTCAAGCTTGGCCTCCTTTTTCTTTCAGGCCAGGTAGCCGCTCCACGCCTTGTTCTCCTATTTCTTGTCCGTTCACTCAGTTCTTGATCACTCTGAACTTGCTCTGTCTCTGAGTTGGTTTCACAACAGCTTTCTCCTTCAGTGGCAATTTCAGTTTCACTGCCGTCCTGTTTTCCTTCCTCTTCTGGATCTGTGACACTCCCAACTTCTTCAGACACCCCCACAGCTTGACTGATCCCCTCTTGTGCTTCTTCCTCCACCACTGGATTTTCGTCTGCGAGAGGAGCTGTTTCTTCCAGGGGTGCTGGAACTCTTCGAGTATGGGAAGCGTGGATCCAGTTTGGCAGTCCTCCGCACTTCACGGCGGTGTTAGTGATTAGGACTATCTGGAAAGGCTCCTTCCAGCGCACGTCCAAGCAGTTCTTCCGGACGTGCTTCTTCACTAGCACCCAGTCCCCTGGGCACAGGTCGTGGCACTGATTTCTTGAAGCTGGAACTTCTGCGGCCTGTACCTGAAGGGACACAGAATGAATGGCGTCAGATAACCCCTTGCAGTAATCCAGGATCAGGTCATCTGTAATATTCAGTAATGCAGCTGTGGGGATAGTTGGAAGTCTCATTGCCCTCCCCATCAACACCTCATGTGGAGAGAGACCTGTCCTCCTGTCGGGTGTGCTACGCATGCTCATAAGGACCAAAGGAAGAGCATCAGGCCAACTTAGGGAAGTTGATGAACACACTTTAGCAATTCGACATTTCAACGTCCCATTTATCTGTTCCACGATACCTGAGGCCTCTGGTCGATAGCTACAATGCAATTTCTGATCAATGTTCAATGCAGAGCAAAGCATCTTCACAACTTCGCTGTTAAAATGTGTCCCTCTGTCCGATTCCAGAGAGGCAGGCACCCCGAAGCGCGGTATCAACTCTCTAAGCAACAATTTTGCTACTGTGAGTCTATCGCACCTGCGTGTAGGGTACGCTTCAACCCATCTGGAAAATATGCATACTACCAGCAGAACATACCTAAGGCGGTTGACCCTTGGCATTTCAATAAAATCTAATTGCATTCTGTTGAAAGGCCCCCCAGACCTCCCAATGTGACTCAGTGTAACTGGTGTTCTTTTCCCTATGTTCAACTGTTGACAAGTGACACATCGCTTACACACTGCTTCTGCTGCAATCCTAAACTTTGGGCAATACCAAGTCTGCCTGAACACCCTCAGCATGGCATCCCTTCCCAAATGCACTGGACCATGTATCTGTCGTGCCATTGGGCTCGCTAGCTCCTCAGGTAACACAGCCCTTCCATCTGCTGAAATCCAAAAATCCATTTCGCTTCTCACACACCCTGCTGTTTCCCACGCCTGCTTCTCAGATTCAGGTGCATTGTCTTGCATTTGTTTCAAATCTTCCCAAGTATCGACTGTTTCTAACATCATGCTCAATTCTGTCCTTTCCTGAGCCCCACTTACTTCCACCTCCGTGAAAGAGTAATCATGCTCCGCACAATAGCGGGCAACTTCATCTGCATATCTGTTTCCCTGTGACACAAAATCCGAATTTTTCGTATGAGCTACACACTTTACAACTGCTATTGCAGCTGGACACTGTAATGCTTCTAACAACAGCCGCACAAATTCTCCATTTCTGATTGGCGAACCAGAGGAGGTCATGTAACCCCTCTGAGACTACAATTGCCCGAAATCATGAACTACACCGAAACCATATTGGCTATCAGTATAGATGGTGACTCTAATTTTGCTACCTGCTATACAGGCACGGGTCAATGCAACAATTTCTGCTACCTGAGCGGAGTGTACTCCTTCCAGGCAAGCGGCTTCCACAACTCCAGTAATGGTGCAAACAGCATAAGCTGCTCTCAACCGACCAGTATCGTCTCTTAAACATGAACCATCAACAAAGTAAATTTGATCGGGGTCGATCAATGGTTCATCCACAATATCTGGTCTGGGCTTCGTGCATAGTTCAGTCACATCAAGGCAATCGTGATCTTCACAGTCTTCGCTTTCTATGTCATTAGGAAGTGGCATCAGAGTAGCAGGATTTAAGACAGAGCACCTCTTAAGGGTCACGTTCTCTGCAGCAAGAATAACTTGCTCATAGCGCGTGAGCCTACTGTTGGTCAAGTGCTGGGTCTTGGTCCTGGTCATTAACAGTTCCACAGAATGAGGTACATACACCACTAACTGGTGTCCCATCACTATGCTTTCACAACGCTCAATGCTGACACCTGTTGCAGCAACGGATTTGAGACATCCGGGCAACGCTGCGGCTACTGGATCTAAAGTAGCCGAAAAGTATGCAACTGGTCTACGGGCATTCCCATGTACTTGCACTAAGACTGACAAAGCACAGCCCTCCCTTTCGCAGCAATAGAGGGAAAATGGCTTTTCATAATCCGGCATCCCCAGAGCCGGAGCACGACACAAGTCATCTCTCAGCTGTAGGAACGCCATCAAGCACTCGTTGTCCCATGTTACCGGATCACTCACCTTCTTGTGCGTCAGTTTCTGTAAGGGTTTTGCTTTCAGTGAAAAGTTAGCTATCCACTGTCGGCAATAACCAAGCATTCCTAGAAACATCCTGACTTCTCTCTGTGTTGTAGGCGAGTTCATCTTCATGATTGCCTCTATTCTATCTGGTGACACCTTACGCTTTCCCTTTTCTATCCGATGACCCAAGTACTGTACTTCTGTCAGACAGTACTGCAATTTACTCGGAGATACCTTGTGTCCATTTTCAGCTAAATGGTTCAGCAAGGCGATGGTGTCTTCCTTGCAAGCCTCTTCTGTTCCTGACGCAACAAGTAGGTCGTCTATGTACTGGACCAGAACCGAATTCTGGGGCAGTACCAGACTTTCAAGATTCTTTTTCAGTAACTGATTAAAGATTGATGGGCTATCTGTGAACCCTTGTGGGATTCTACACCATGTTAAGACGCGATTCTCCATTTTAAACGCGAAAAGATACTGGCTCTCTTCGTCTAATGGGATTGAAAAGAAAGCCTGACAAAGATCTATCACTGTGAACCACTCAGCTTGGAATGGTATCTGAAACAGTATTACTGATGGATTCGGTACCACTGGACAACATGAAACAACAATGTTATTAATCTTTCGTAGGTCCTGTACTATTCTAAATTTCCCACTAGGTTTCTGCAAACCCATAATCGGGGAGTTGCATGGACTTCCCACGATTTCATTCAGTATTCCCTGTTTAATCATGGAGTCGATCACTGGCTTTATTCCTGCAATCGTCTCTTGGGACAGCTTGTATTGTGGCGTTCTTGGATAATCAACATTTGGTTTCACTATGATCTTCACTGGCTCTACCCCTTTGACCAATCCTATCTCTTCTCCTGTAAAATCCCATACTTCTGATGATACTGCCTCGCGTAAGTCCCAAGGAAGATCCTCCACAGTTAGAGTAGGATACAGTTCTATGCATGTTCTGGAGTTCACAATTTTGAAGGTAGCATCATCATCTGTCGTTTCTACCTCTACTCCCTGAGGCGTGCAGTATATGGTACAATTTAGTTTGCACAATAAGTCCCTTCCTAACAAACACACAGGACTTGAATCACATACTACAAATTGATGTTCATTCATATAATTTCCGATCTTTACTGACACTGGTTCCGTCAAAGGGCTAGTCATTCTCTTGTTCGCGACTCCTACCACCTGAATTGTTTCCCCCGACATTGGTAGATCCGGAACCACTGCTGACCTCAAAGTTGATCGAGTAGCTCCAGTATCGACCAAGAATGTCATAGGACACCCTGCCACTTCAGCCTCAACAAACGGTCCTCTTTGATCCACTTCCAGAACTGCCCCGAGGGTACAGTCCTCTTCTTTGCTTACACGTTGGCCAGTCAATGGATCAATGTAATAACTTTTTTCCTCGTCTATGAAAAGAGGCATTTGTCTAAAAACCTTTCCCCCGGTCGAAATCTTTGGTGGCTGCGGAAACTGAGCTCGTGGAGCCGAAGTCCCCCCTTTGGCCACCTTGATTCTTGGCACTGGTACCCCTTGAACTGGAACCTCTGGAACCCCTTCCTCTTGCTCTAGTTCCCCATTCTCAGGGTTATAGGGACACTCGCGTCTCCAATGCCCCACCTGCTGACACTGGTGGCACTTTGTCGTTTTCTTTAACGTAGCAATGTCAACTCTAGGTCCCACGCTTTCCTCACTGTTCTTATTCTGATTGCTTGATTTCCGTCTCATTGTCCCTGTACCCTGCTGCTGCTGTCCGCCCTTTCCAGCTGACTGCATCTGTACTACCATCAGCTTCTCTTTTAGCTTCTTTGCTTTGGAATCTATTTCATCACTGCAGTACCTGGCATACCTCAAAATCTCATCTAATGGTCTGTTTTGCCAACAAATCAAATGTTGCTGAATCATCAAACAAATATCAGGTCTCAACCCCAAAACAAACTTTGACACAAACTGTCCTATATCCTTGGGGTCCATTACATCGAGTCCACTGTATTGTTTGAATGTTTTCAGCAATCTCTCATAAAACTCATGAACTGTCTCCTTGGGTTCCTGTCTTGTTCGGTCTATTTTTACCCAATCTATGTCTTGTGGTGGGACCTTTTCCTTCAACCAAGTTATTACTCTTTCATATTTCAACATTACAATTTCAGACGGTCCATTTGTGGCAGCATTCCTTTCTGGTTCTACCGTTGGCCACTCGACACTAGTCTTGCATGCTGTCCACAAATCTCCTGGCACCACAATGTCAAACAAGGTGTTTAAATCAATCCACAATACCTTCGATATTTTCACAAACCTTTCTACCTGCTTATACCACTCAACGGGATTGTCCCTTAACTTTGGAAATGAGTTGGTAAATGCAGCCAAATCTCCTCTACTCCAGGGCACATGTACATAGTTCCCATTCGATATTTCCCTCAAAGGAAATGCCTCCATCTGCATTACCCTTCCCTCCGGAGACATCACACTCGTGCTCCTCCTGACAGTACCCCGTTTGGACCATCTCTCTTCCCACTTGTCCAGATCTCTCCACACTCTTATTCCCGCTATCAGTTCTCTTATGTGTGTCTTTAACCCTGTAGTTCTCTTCTCATCTAAGTCTTGATCTGAATACTGCAACCTATGGTTACTCTGTAATGTCCTCGTTCTGGACAAGTCTACCATATACTTGTCTGCCAGTCCAGACAGTTTCTCATGAATTGCTCTTGCCTTTCGGGTAACATCTTTTGCTATGAACAGTAACTCATCTTGTTCATACAGGTCAATCCTTTCTAAAGGCAATGTTCCATCTATTATCTCATCCAGGTCAGATTTTAAGCTAGTGACATCGAGTCTTTTGGCCTTTACTGCAGCTCTCAGTATGCTAGTTCTAGGGGGTCCATTCACATCTCTCCCATCCCAGCTCCGAGTCCTACGTCTAGGCTCAGGCGAGTTATGGGGAGTCCTCCCTTGTTCCCACCTCTCCAGGTCCCATGCAGTTCCATCCTCTCTGGGTGTATGGTGAAACACTTTCCCATTTCTCGTAATCCCACCAGTCCCATCCTGCATGATTTCCCTAGATTCATGGTATGACATTCCATTACTCCCCCTTTCTTCACAATTGGTCTGTGACCTCTGATCACCCGATGTATGGCAAGATCTTTCATTGTTCCCCCTATTCCAGTGTTGCACATTCTCCCCTGGCGCGTGATGAGTGCACCTAAACCTATCTCTGTATGCTAGTACCATTTGGTCTCCACCCTTTTCAAAGAGCCGAGACATCTCTTCACACTCCATGCTTCTACCATCTCGCTCCTGCTGGTCTCTCCCATCATTAGGACGTATTACTCCTCTGTTCTCTGGCCTGTTACCATCCCACTCCTGACTACTTGCACTAGCCCCGCAGTGAGACAATGTTCCGTTGCCTCGGCTTCCCCATTCTGCTTCTGTTCTTGGCCTGCTGGTTGGTGCTTCTGTGGACCCCTCCCATTCTCTCAAATCGGCCCTCAACTCCTTAAAGGATTTCGGCCGTGGTCCCCTCAGGTCCATCGGTCCTCTCTGACCCCCCTGTTCTGCTGCGGGACCCACTGCTGGATCAGATGGGGTGCTCCACGTCACTGGTCCTGGCAATTGTCTCCAGGCATTTGTCGTGTTATTTCTCCTTTCCATTTCTGCTCTCTCTCTATCTAACCTCATCTGTTCTTCCTCTCTGTCTCTCTCGGGGTTGTAAATCGATACTATAGGACCTATGGTAACGGGTACTTGTAGAGCGTCTGGCAACCCACAGGACTCAACTCTCTCTGTTTCCGGTACCTTCTGCACCACAAACCTTCCGACTACTGTCGGTACTGTACTAGGCTGAGGTGTCTCCTCTCTTTTGGGCGGTGTCCACTCTGATATAGGGAGTGGTACATATCCCTCTATGGCAGGCCCATCATCCCTTGCGAGTCCCCTATCCTCCATTCTCCCAACGTTCGGAGGCGGTCTATCTATTAGCAACCTATTTATCAAGTTGTCCTCCGACTCGCTCTCCTCATCCTCTTCCATGAGCCTCTGTTCTCCTGTCACCTCTCTCACTGGGTATAACTTATCCACCTCAATAGCCTGTACCCTCCATCTCTTGGCGTCCGCATTCCATTTGGCATCTCGCAATGCCCTTACTGATCGCTTCAACCTGTCTTGGCGCCTGTTCATATTTCTGTCGTGTGCCGCCCTAAGCCACGCATTAAGGGCCTCGAACTGGGTTGGTCTAGGCTGAGGATTCAATGAGGACATAATTGATTTCAGCCGATGTAACGCCTCTAACTTGAACGTTCCATACTTAGGAAACGTCAGTTCTTCATTCCCTTCCGAAATCTTATTCCATTCACTAATCCATAGTATCGTATGCAAGCCAACATTCGCTGCCATATAGTAAGCTGGTGTACCCTCTGGCGGTGCCTCTTCCCCGTAATAAGAGTTCCTTCTTTTTCTCTTAAAAATCTCTCTCAAACATTTAAAGCACTTCATGTTCAAAACCTACAATATTTCTATTTTCTCCGCGTTTGTTTACTTCCCGATGACAATCCACCAATCTCAGCTCGGTTCTCGCTAACTGGCCTATCAGAACGCGACTTCTCCCCGACGTCACACCAGCCGCCCAATCCCGTCGCGGCTCTTGCCGACGTCACACCAACCGTCCTATCGCGTCGCGGCTCCTCACTAACCGCCCTATCTCAGCGCGACTCTCGCTGACGTCACTCGTCCCTCTTCGCAGCGTTACCCCTCCTTTCTCAGCTCGTCTCCGCGTTTATGCATGCGTCCCATTCATACTTCGAAAAATGATTACTTCCGTCCAAGCGATCACTTTTCTTTGACTGTACGCCCACAGTCAATCTGTAATTGTCACCTTAACTGGCGAAATGTCTTTCCGTTTACGTCCAGACAATCGCCTTCTCTGATAGGTTACTTACACACAGTAACTTTCGACCCGCGTCCGTTACTCACACACTCACTCTTGCACTCCCCCTATCTCGGTTCTGCGGCGGTCAATGGTACCTCATGACCCCCTTACTCTGGTCGACAATTACTCTGGATGTTCGATACACCCGAACCACTTAAGCTCTCCCCCGAACTTAAGATTTTACCAGGTTGCGCGCGCTCACAACCTTCTCACAATCACGCTACAGGCATTCAACTCCGCAAGACATTACAATACAAATACAACACAAAACACCGCAATCTGTCCACGCATGACCCTTGTTATACTCACTCTCGTCCGATACTGCTGCTTTTCTCTCTCCGTCAGCGCCTTCTTCGGCAGGCCACCTCTCGAACTCTAGGGACCTTGGGGTAAACTAACCTAGTCTAGATTACCTTCCTCAAGAAGATAACCATCCTCACTCTGCTACCAACTGATAACGCGGGATTTCTGGTCTATTGTTATCTTACCAGATCCCAGCTCAGGTCGACTGAATCGTTGGTACCTGTCATTGAGTAAAAGGCAATCCACTACTAGGTTAATCAAGAAAGAACTTACACCACTCTAAAGAACCACTTACCACTGGAAAAGGTTAAAAAGTTTAATTTAAAGCCAAAAGTATCTGGAGATACAAACATCTCAGAATAAGGTTCAAAAGATATACAGGTATCAATATAAAAAGGAACTCTCTGAATGCTCTCAATCGACAAAAGGAAATTATCAAAAATATCTCAAATACCATTAGAGTTGCAAGAATCGCTGTGAGTTGCAACTTGAGAGTCATTTACAGAAAAGAAAAATACAGGTTAGTCTGTCCCTACACTAGACTAAGTGACATCCCTACTTAACAAGATCTTTACCTAAAAAGGTGTCAGCAGTGGTGACTTCCAAAGAAGATCACACACTTCCCTTAGTCTTTGTCTCAAAGTCGAAGTCTTTCAGTTCTCTATCTGCCTACCCATCCGCTCTCTTAGGCTCCTCAAATCATCTGCTCTAACTCCACCCCGGGGTGCTATCCCTAATACAAAATCACATTTCCAATAGGAACGCCCCTTAAGACGCCTCTCACGTGGTGCAGTTTCGAGCGGCAAATTCCGTGCTGGTGCTCCTCGGGACTCTTCATTAAAGTTGACCTTGCTTCCCAGGCTTCTCTTCGACCAGGCGGTACCCCCTAAAATTCCTGAAGACTCCTACAGGCCTGTGCCGGGCGCCTCTGAACAAGGGCCTATTCATTATTTCTGATATAAGTTCCCCTTGCACCTGCAAACAGACACTCTCTCGGTAGGCCCCAAATTCCAGCATCTACCATCTCTAGAAGTCATAAAACATCTTGGACAGACCTATCGTTCGTGCTCTGTGCGACCTCTCCTTAACGAGCTCATGCAGATCAAAGAAGCGACTTTATCTATTCAGGCCTACTAGAATTACATGAAACGGGCCTCTGCAATATGCACATTAAATTTCTTTGTTTAAACAGTATTCTAACTAACACACATTACTATAAAGTAACACATCTATTTAAAACATACTTCAATTCCATGGTTAATAATACTTTGCAGTAAAATGACATTAGAATCCAAGTCACTAAAAGGGTGGTGTGGAGTGCAAAAAAACGATGGATTTGGGCCCAGATCTTTTGACTGGGGGAGTGTGTGACATTGATCCACATTCAGTCCATCACTTGTTGTTTTTGCAACTAAAAGTGTAGCAGCATCTTTCGTTTCTTGTGAAATGCCATGTGGCCTACACATTTTCATGGTTTGCAGAATTACATTTCGTTTCACTTAGTCATCTAACGTGTGACTCCAACATAATTTTAACATTTCTACAACCTCTACATTAGTTTTTCACACTTATATATGCATCTATTCTAATTAAACACTCATATATTTTCTCTATATAAGTTGACACTCTTGTATATTCCACACTAAACTAATACTACGTGCTTGTAAATATGGTGCACTTCTACATTTTCAGATTTGTGCTCTCTCATGAGTATGAGGTAGGAGTCAATCTCGTGCAGGAAGGCACCTATTAACTGCAAGATGCAACATCTGGTGAGCACAGGCTGTGAGTGAGAGCGAGCTAGAAAATGTCTTAGTGGCGAGAACCTTCCTCTATAACACAAAGTCTGAGCAGAAGCCGGTCAGTGTTTCCTAAATGTTTGTGGTTGCAAAGAGAAGTAAACTGATGAAGGAAGAGAAGGCCAGATGAAAAGGGATGCTCGGGTCCTGCAGGGCTTGGGGGTTTGGTCCAGTAGTAAGGTGTTGATAATTGAATGCTGACATTCTTTTGTTTTCAGGAAATGGACTTGGAGAGCTTAGAGGCAGCCAATCAGAGCCTGCAGGCAGACCTGAAGCTGGCATTCAAGAGGATTGGTGACCTGCAAGCCGCCATTGAGGATGAAATGGAGAGCGAGGACAATGAAGATCTAATCAACAGGTAAGAGTTGTCAGCAGCCCCACCAATGTATCTCCCCTCCGGGTTGGTTGGTATAGAATTTCCAGTTCATTCACAGCTGTCTCTACGTGAGGGTCTGTACAGAGCTGCAAGCACTCTTATAGCTGCTTTTCTGTTCTCTCTGGGAGTCTTAAAGAGCTGCTAGCACACTCACGGGTCTCTTTCTGGAGAAGTGTGGCTCAATGGTTAGAGCGGCAGACCCTGATGCAGAAGTCTGGCCCGGGACCAGGGTTCAATTTCCTCGGACCTGATCATTCTCGCCTCGGTGCCTATTCTAATCATGGGTCCCACTCTGCAACTCTGGGCAATAGCTTGCTTAATCTCCACAACGGCCCCAACAACGCTAGGATGCCTGGCTTCACCTTGGGGTGCCCAGGAGTGGACACTTCATAGGGAAAAGCCAGGAAGGGTTCCTCAGTGGTATTCGTACAAGCGCTGAGATGCCTCCGGGTAGTCGTGCGCTATACAAGAACCTCTACATTTACCTCTACATTTCTCTGTCAGGGACTTTACAAAGCATCCAGCTAACTCACGTCTCCTACTCTGGGTAAGAGTTTGCATAGAACGGACTTATAGAACCCTTTCCCTCTTATATAAGCATCGGTACATAGGTTTCAGTGATCTTTCAAATTCCAGTTCCCCACACTTGGTTCTCGCACCTGGGAAATGTCAGTGCAAAGCGGACCACGTGAATCTCCCCGGTTTGTTGAGAAGTTCCTCTTTACTTGAATTCCGTTTGTGTCCGCAGAGTGAACCTCTTTATGAGAGTACCAGAAGGCTCATATAAATCTCTCTGTAGGAGAGAAGATAACTCACTCCTTGTTTCAATCTGTCCCTGTACGATGGTCTGTAAATGGCTATTCGTGTAATTCTCCTCCTGCAGGATATATAAAGAGCTGTCTTTCTGTACCAGAAGTCTGTAAATGTCTGCCCAGTTGAGTCTCTGTATGTGGGTATGTAAAGGACTGTTCATGTGAATCTCTCTGTGAGAGGGTGTGTAACAGGCTGGCTTTTTTAATCTCTCCATTCGAGGGTGTGTAACAGGTTGTCTTTGTGGGTGTGCGTGTCTGTTTTCGTTCTTCTCCAGACATACTTTCACGTATGACCTAGCAGCTTTAAAGATGGCACTGCATGTTTTCCCTAGTGGTGCATTGGGCGATGATGTAAAGTACTCTGATTTTCTAAAGAAGGTGTTTATGTACTCTTTCACAGCTATTTAGCTACATATTGCCACTGAGATTATGTAAGACGTTTATGGTAGAAAGGTATTACTGCAGATTGTTAAAAAAAAAATGAATGAGGAGAAAGTCCGTGGAAAAATAACATTGTTTTAAATTCCTAAAAACTAGGCTTACTCAAAGACTCAGGAAGGGCCCAATGACTGTCCAATCCAGCTTTTTGCAGCTTCAGCCTGGATGCATTCCAGGAACTGATTATGAGGAGGCTATCTGAGTGGAGGCAGTCTATTACGTATTAGCTTTATAAGCTTTGTAAGCTGTGGATGAGGCTTCCTGCCCCTGTAACATTCATGCATTCTCCTGTGACAATGTTATCCCTGCATCCAAGGGGTGCAGTACTTTTATGATGCCTGAGAGACTAGCCTCAATAGACTCTTGCAGCTTTTCAATTTCTAGGGTGATTGGGTGGAAAGAGTTGTACTCCCATCAAGACATGTTTTTCTGTTCCTTGCATGATTTCTTGTACTCCCTCCACTGAGCCGGCTTTACCTATTTCTTGAAGAAGCAGGGCCCTGTGCACTCACTAGTGGGATAACTCAAGTCTGTTCACATTCCACACACAATGGGGATTTCACCATATCTCCTGTGGTAATCAAGTACTTGACCATAGAGAACTATTTCAAGTCACTTTACAGGTCTGACCATTTGTATTGCACAGCTTTTCAAGCTCCAAATTGAACACCTCCCAACCAAAACCAACCCGGTATTTGTAAAGCGCAAAGCGCTGGGGGCCGTCAAGGAAATTAAGTGAGCTATCCGCCGGGGATCGAACCGTGAGCCCTGTGCTCCACACCCTCCCGGTGATATTAGAACCTGCTTAGCGTTAGCTTGTAGTCCTACCTCTGTTTCATCACTTCCTGTCAGGCATGTCGTTTGAACCTTGCTTTCTGTGTGAGCTAGGTCGGCTTTGTCAGCCAGCCAGGCACATGTTCCATCACACCACGAGTGGGGGAGCTCCTGTTCCTTCCTACTAGGGCTCCACAGCCGACGTGGCCAAACAGGACGAATTTCAAGGACTGAAACACAATTCTTTTCTGAGGTTCTTCCCATTTGGCAAGGAGCAGGCCTGGGAGGAGGGTATCCCGCTTCCTTCTCAGTGGCTGCTCAAAGAAGAAGTAGTTAGGACCGAGCTTCATTGTATGCATACAGATGCATCTGTATTTTCATTAAGAATTTTGTGGAAAACATGAGGCTGGCGAGATTGTTCAAGGTGTCACCAAAACAGACCTAAAAATACCAATCAGGGCGAAGTTACTGGAATAGCCTTAATGTTCTTGGGGCAAGTGCTCGTGGCATTTCGTGGCACGGGCAATCCACAATGGTGCATGCTTGTTCCAGTGGTTGTTTGAGTGTCTAAGGGTCTGCACATATCCATCTGCACACGCAAAAATAGTGCCATTATCTCTGTAAGTTGCATTTGTGGGTTCCCTATCTGTTCTTGAGGCTTAAAGGACAGTTCACCTGTTGGTCAGGTCTGGAAACACCTCTCCACATGTATGCCTAACCTTCTGAGCGGGAGCAGGCCCCTCATCCTGGCCTGCCCGCTACTGCCGGCAGACTCGGATGCTGCGGCCGGCCGGGCGGTGCCTCGGGGGAGTGCCTTTCTCCCGCTACAGCAGAGTGCGACAGCACCCTCCTTCCTCCTGTACCCGGGGCCCAGGGATAAGGTCCTGGGTCCCCACCCACCTTCGCTAGGAGCGTGACTGCGCTCCCCGACTTTGGAGGGGCCCAGACTTGGGATCCTGGGGGCCAATTCACAGGGGGGCGACAGCGCTTCCCGACTTTAATTCGTTGGGGCCCATGGATGGGCTCCTGGGCCCCACAGGCAAAGGGGAGACATAGTGAGAAGGAGTGCAAGAGACAGGAAAAAGACCTCGGATCAAGTAATTGAATTACATCACGGAAGTGACAGGGGAAAGAAATATCTGCTTTCTTTGTCTACATGTTGTCTTATCGAGAAAGAAAAAACGGCTTCCCTTCTTTTCACATTACATTTGTGGTGTTCGCTGGATACGATAAATGAGAACAAAACAGGCATTTCAACTGTCAATCCAACTGCAGTGTTTGGTGGTCCCCTGGGATTGGCTTAAAGTGAAAGGTGTTACCTGTGATGTGCTTGGCAGCGCGCCTTTTCTGTAAACTTGAAAATAAAGCAGGATCTCGGATGCAGAGCAAGCTGCCTTGCCAATCCGGTGCACTTACCTTTGGATAACTGTCTGCACCACTGCTTTTTCTGACCCAGAACTGTAGACAGAACTACGGAAGCCGAGCCATGCAATCGAGGCAGGCCTGGCAAAGTTATAGGACCAAGCAGCAGTGACACATCCCGAGCAATTACGTGTCTATCCTGTGGTAACTCAGACAGGGTCGGATTTGCGTAAGATTGAAGTGCCACTGACTGTGCATGGAAACGCCCAGGGACTGCATAATATCCAGCACAAAGGGGCTGATAGCCTTCCGGCTCCAATTACATTGCACTTAGGGCTGTGATGAGATAAGCTCTACGTCATGGCGTCATTCTTGGAGCAAAAACGGTCGGTGGTGTGGCACTCCGTGATACTCGCCATGTGAGCGTGTCTTCTTGACCGCGTAGATCATCATCACATCCCCTGATGAAGGGACATCGTCCCGAAATGCATTGGGATTTGGGACCTTGTTAAATGAGTTTTGTGGATATTGACATTATGATGAATCACCGTTGAATTATACCGAAGTCTATATGATTGAAATATATGACCATGGATTAAATATTCTACTTTGAATTACAATCTTTTGAATTGGATTGAACGTTCATAAAAGCATTTTAAGATTGAAGGGTAACACCCATCCAGGAGAGCACCGCTTGGATCTGGTGTGGGAACCCCCCACACCCTCACATCACTATTGTCATTCTTGGAGCGCCATACGTGTGGTTTTGTTAGGGCTAAAATACAGTACCTGACTGCCTGACCTGCTCTCGCAGCGAGAGAGTCCAAGCCCTGACAGTAACAATTTTAAACTAGCTGTTTACTCTGCATGGATACGTGTTATACATTTTACTTAGGGTTTCGAATTAGCAAGGGGCGGAGCCACAGAGCCCTAATGGCGAAATCGCCCCTGCCCCACCAAGAGGTTAACTTCACTTCTAGTTCAATGACTTTCACAGACCAAGGGGAATCCATATTTAAAGGATGCACTAGCCCTCACCCTCCGTGGTGGCATGATTGATCATCGGGGTAGCTCCTCGCTGGGTGAGCGCTGCAATACCAGGAGGCCTTCCAGGAACTGGGGCTCTTTTTTTTTTTTAAACATAGTTTTATTAGAAGGTTTCATCACAGTACATCATGGGGTAAAGCACTACACATCGTCTGTTCTTATTAGTACGAGTCACATTTCTCTGAACAATACAGACCATATTGTAATCCACCGTTTACAACATTTATCCCAATATGACATTCGTGTATCGTACATCTGTTCGAATAGTATTGCACCAATCATACCACTTTGCATTAGATTTTTAGAACCCCCCCCCAAAAAAACAACAACGTTCCCTCCCGCTTTATCCCTCCGTAGGCTCAGCGAATAAAAATGTGTACATCCCTATACATGGGGCTCTTTGACAGGGATCTTTTTCTCCCTCTGGCCTCTAGAGCTGTGGATATCATTGAACAAGAAGTCTAGTTAACATCTTGGTGCAGTAGCGGAACGGCAAACCAATTCTGCTTGTCTGTTAGTCCAGGGAGGTTGTGTGCTGGTCTGGACCACGTTCAATATTTCCTCTCCATCCCTCCTCCTGATTGTGGTTTAAAAATCCTTAGGGATACCAGGAACACCTTTGAGCAGTTCCCACTGGCTCTTCATCTAAATGTCTAGTCAGAGGCATTTCTTAGAAAAAGAATAAGAGTTAAGCTTCGATCCAAGATGCAGCTCAAAAATCAGCCCTGTGCAGGTACAGAATAAGGCACTAAATATTGTGGCAGGTGGAGCTCTTTGCCTCCTAGTCCTGTTGGAACTCCCAGCTGCAGGGGCGGCATTAGGCATGTGCAAGCTGTGCACCTGCACAGGGCCGCCAAACCCCAGGGGCCGTCACGCCAATATATATCCTTAATATAATAACACTCTGAGGATGGATACATATTTGCGTGGCGGGCCCTGGCAGGGATTTGGAGGCCTCCGGCTCTGTTCCACTTCCAAACACCCTGACCCCCCCTCTTCACTGGCCTCCGCGCCTGCGTTCCTCCTGGTTCCTGATTGGCTGGTCATCTAACGCCTTTTCTGGACATTTTATTAAAACACCTTCCTGAGCTCCGGGGTCTCCGCCTCGCCCGGACCCCCTCTTCCGGGACCCCCTCCCTACGCTCCCTGCCCAGGGCCGCCATGAGCCTAGAGCCACCCCTGCCAGCTGCATTTGTTATAGTGGACTGCAGCACATGCCCTCCTCCGTCTGCACAAGCCTAGCAAGAAATATTTCAAATTGTTTTGCTTCCTTTCTGAAAGTCTGATCTCATTTTACTTAAATCAAATCACATAGGCACCATGATGTACCACTAAACTGTGATCTACCTTAAGATTCTACGCTCTTGCCTCCCATCTTTATTCTCTCAAGGGAGCCAATGAAACTCATATTGGCTGGCCAGAGCCTTGGAATGAAGACAAAAGCCAGCTGTACCTTAAAGTATCCTCTGGCGATGATATTAAAAAAGCTCATCTTCTTCCTAATGGCCTATTACAGATCTAATTATATTTACTTAGCAAAATAAGAAACAAACATTCCACCCGATGGTTTCCACTCAGCTGCTCAGTCTGGCCTCATCACATCTTAAAGCGGAGACGGGATCCATACAGGAATACCCAGTGCCTTACCAGTCCTGAATATGTCCTCCATGCAGCAGCAAGGCTTGTGGCAAAGCCGAGTTCGGCCTGTCCAGAAGCTCTTTCTTTGCATATGCCAAGTATAGGTTTGCTGAAGCAATAAGGGGGAGGCTTCAGCTGTGGTACTCGCTCCTCGTTGTACGACTTAACAGAAAACATTAATGATCCAATTTTGAATTATCAGCCATCTAGCCCTCGGGATCTAGAATTCATTTGACATCTCTGGTGCCGATGCGAGCCTTACGTTATGCCATGATCCTCTTTAAATTCAGTATTGAACCTTTTCCTGCCCGCCCCTATCTGTGGCATTTCCCTTGCCCTCAGCCGTCCTTCCCCTATCATGGAAGCCGTGCAAGGCTGGGACAGGTGGGCGTTCCACGGCCCCCTGCCCTGTGGAACTGTTCCTGGTGACCATTCCTAGAAGGGTTCTGTTCAGAAGGAGCTCCTAAACTCCTTGGTTTCCAGTGTAGGTGACAGCCAGCCCCAGAATCGAGTTGTCATATTACTCTTTCCATCCCAGGCCTCTTATTAAGCGCCAAGAGGCCTCATCAAAACAATTACACACCTTGCTGAGGAAGCCCCTCTGGGAGTGCGTTCTCAAAAATAAATCTGACCTTGTTCAGGGGCATCAGGGTGAATCTCTTATTCTGACTTGCGGCATGAAATTCTTGTATGTTTTCATGCCACACCGGTCTACCCTGACACCTCTTGTGGTGACTTTGTGTTACGCTGTGCCTGGCTTCAACCTTCACACCACTTCCTGTGAGTGAGCCTTTGATACTTTACCAGTGCACCGCCGCGGAGTGGAGGGATTTACTGAGCCCTGGCGATCTGTTGCACGGCAGGTGCCCCGTCATGGACTGGTATGGGGACCACCTGATGCCGTTGTATCTCACAGGTGCCCCTACAATCGACAGGATCTGGGGGAGGTTGATGCCCCCTGCCTCTCTGCCCCTGGGCAGGCGCTTTCAATCCCTGCTTCCTCTCAGCCTAGCTCGAAGAGGCCCTTCCCCGCTCTCCTGTCACTGGGCAGGTTGTGTTATCCCTCCAACCTTGTAGGGAGCTTGGACGGCATTCCTGACAACACACTACCGCCATCCCCTGGGCCCGTCCTCGCACTGGACAGATGCTTTCTGCTCACTCTGCATACACGCGCAGCCCCCTCACCCATCTCCACCATGTTTTTTGGCATTACTCATGCTACTTAAGAGGTGCAGTCCCTCATATCTCCCCAAAGACAACCCCGCTGCGACATGTACTTTTCCTATTCTTGCTTTTGGTGTGGTTTCCCTCCTTCCACACATCAACATTCACCCCCACCCCCGCTGTCATGTGTTGCTCCGCCTTCTACTCTGCGCCTGCCCGAGGCCACGCAGTGGCCATTGAGAGGGCGGGCCACTAGTCACGGAGGGCTGTCCCGCCCCCAGCAGGATGTTCGCCTCTCCTCCCCACTGGTTGGAGGAGGTGGCTGGTCGTTATTCTCGTCCAGGGGCGGCGGGGAGGGGCCTCCGTGGGTACTTAGGCTGTTGCACCACGCTGGAGGGCCTCTTTGCCGCCCCGGACGCCGACGGTGCTTGTCGGGACACTCTTTTCATCTTTTGGGACACTCTAGACGCGTGGTAGTGTCCTCGCGGGGGACGCTCTATTTCCTGTTGCTGCTGGAGGCCCCCCTTTCAGTCTGAGGTCTCAAGGGGGGGCACCTCGATGGTCTGGCGTCGTGTTTGTTGGCTTCTTCCGTGTGCGGTGAGTTTTGCCCTGCGTTGTGTGTCGTGAGATACGATATTACCTGCTGCGGCGGGTCCCGTAATTTAAAGCCTGCGAGGGCGGCGCGAACGGAGCAGCACCCGGGTACGGGAGACAGATTTCTGCCATTGCAGGCGCAGCCTTACCGTGACCCTTCTGACCCCCCTCTCCTCTCCTGCTCAGCCTGACTCTGTGGAGTCGTGGCGCTTCCTTAAGTGACTGTGTTGCCCGCGAGTAACGGGGTGTGTGTTGGATGATGGCAGCAGGGGGCATATGCAGGTGCGGTAGTTTTCAGGAGGAGTATGCTGGGCCCCGTCCGGCGGGCGTTGAGGCCTCGGCTGCCGGTGTCATTGTTCCGTCGTGGTTCAGCGGATTTAAGCGCATCCTATGTAGGGCAGTGGGTGCGTCGGGCTGTTTCGCCCTTCCGGTGGCAGTAAGTGTTGCGCTTGTGGGTTACGGCCTTTTTTAATTTTGGGGCAAGTTGTCGGGCGTTCGGCTGGAGCCCGGGGGTGGTGGTAGGGTGCAGAGCGCTGCTCTGCGGGTACCATGGTACGAGGCGGTCACAGGCGGGCGTCGCCAATTCTATGCTGCCCTCCGTCCCGTGGATTGTTTTGCTGCTGTGCCGGACTTGGCGCGTAGGGGTAGTTGTAAGAGGCATGAGGTCTTCTCCACTGTTCTAGCCCCGGGCTATTGGCGTCGTAATGCTGCGGTGCCTGCGGTGGTTTCTTTTGGTATGTTTCTGTCCGCGGCGCTAATTCAGTTAGTTACCCATTACGTGGCCTTCCCAGCATATATACTCTTCTGCGACGGGTCCTACATTTAAACTCGGCGAGGGTCCTACATTTAAACTCGGCGACATCAATGTATTCACTTCGAGCCGTTATCATTGTTGTAGGTTGTTGTGCTGACACTCTTTGGTCAGTCTCCCAACATTCAAGAACGGCGCGATTTCTATTACGCAGTGTTTGTTAAGTGCACGCATATATTGATGGGCAAGCGTGAGGATGATGCTGGTCCCTGGCAGTTGTGTTCGACTATTTTGTGCACGTGTGTGATAGTGGCCGGGTGCGGCCATTTTGGGGACACCATGGTGTGTTGTTCGGCGCTTAGGGTAATGGCGTCCAGTGCGGCCATTTTCGGGGGCGGCTTGTTTCATTTATCCGGCGCAATTTGGGAGCACAATCCTTCAATATCTGCACATGTGGGTAAGTTCGGGCATTGATGGGCATTTCCTTGGTATGTATTGGTTTAAGGGGGATACAATGTACGGGTCTTTACCCCATTATGTTGCCTTTTCGTGCAAGTGCCCATGATAGTGAAACTCTCCGAGATATGCGCAGTCTAATGTACGTGCCATTCATGTAGTAGACCTCTGTATATGCACTGCCTGCTAGTTCGCACAGCGGGATATCATTCTAGCGCTCTGTACAGTGTAGCTATCTAGGAGGGATGCGCAGTTTCAGGTACGGGCCGTTTTTGAAGCAGACCTCTATTAAGCATTGCTTGCTGGTTCGTTCAGTGGTACTCCATTTTAGCGCCCAGCAGTCTGTGTAGTATGCGCAGATTGATGTGCGGCGAAGTGAAGTAATGCCAGCACGCTCCGCAAGGCCAGAATATAATTTTATGGATAGAAAGGATGCCTTCTGCAGCATGGTGTCTTTCGCCAGCTTGGCCCTGGTCGGCTGCCATGTCTGCGGGAGCTACAGTTTGGAACTTTGCGGGGTGAGGGGGGGTTGCTGCCCGGGTCGGTTTCAGCTCGGGGATGCTTTTAATCTGTGCCCGCGAGGGGACTTTAGGGACTCGGGTGTGTGCCTCGGCGTGGGTCTGGCTCGGCTCGGGGTAGCTTCCATCCTGTGCCCGAGAGTGGATTTATGGGTCCCGGGTTTGAGCCTCGGCTAGGCTCTAGAACTTCTTGTGATTTGTACGCTATGCATTTCTTCCGTGCCAAAATGTACGCGGCAGGTTATACATATTGGAACTAGGTATTGCGCCGCGTTGTCTAATCCACGCCTCGCTCGGGCCATAAAATACCGGAAAATTAATTTCTTATTTGGATAAGCTCAGTGGTTTCCGCTTTTGTAACACATAATTTTGTTACTTCGTTTATAAGTTACAATCCTAATGTAGTATTGTGAGTTATTAACTGTCATCACATAGTTGCCTGCGAACTGCAAGTTATAGGATCGGAATTTTATGTTTCCACCAGTCTCATTATCCTAATGTTCCAAAAAAGGGTTGGTTTGGTTAGAAATGCACTATGATTAGTAATGCCAATCCCAACCATTGTTGTATGTACAAAGTCTGGAGTTTGTGCTGCCCATAAACACTCTTACAATATACTGTCTACTGCTATGGATGCATTGCATTACCACACCTTGTTTCATGATTGTCTTATGTAACTTAGATAATAAGAACTAGGATGCCAGGTTTTGCTAGCAAAGCTGCCCAGGGAGTATTCCGAGGCGTGAGCTAACTGCCCCCCTGGTATTGTTGCTCCCGGCATAAGACCCCTTGGTGCCAGAGTTCGCAGAGGTCCAAATCGGATATATCGCACGACCCAATTATTGATAAAAGCGAACTGTAGTGGATAGGTGGCCTGTCGGCATTAAGATCTTACTTTAGTCACTCCTACCGTGTTCGGTGCTTGAATCCTACCAGTTATTTACTCAAAGCTGCATTGTTTGCTTGCATTTGGTGTGTGTCTACCAGAACTTGTTATTCGTTGTGTTGGATCACTGTCTAATATAGTTTTGTTTTCGCATATTACTAAACATTTCTTCCTTGTGATTAGCGAAACTGAAGCTTTGTTTCCTGCAGATTATAACAGTTGGTTATACTTAGTTTTCATACATGAAGGATATAGGCCTTAGGTCTCTCCCAGGCAGCACTAGTGCTGTATCGTCGAGGCATGATGTAGGCACGATAAGGGCATGACGCCCGCACGCTTCCTGCTCATCTTTTATCGGATCTTTCATTTTGGGATTCTTGCATGAGTTGCCGGAGAAATCCAAGTACGCCCCGCTCAATCTTACTAGTAACAGAGCCTTTGGAGGGTTGTGCCCCTTGTAATTTCTGGAAGTGGTACTGACTCTGGTCTTCATATCGTACATGTATCGGGCTTTCTTTACAGCTTTACACTATAGCGTATAACTCTACTCTTATGTAGCGTGGTACTCCCTTATCAAGCTATAGATCAGCTTTGCAGGTAGTTATCTACAATGGTGTGGGTGGGAGTATGTCATCAGCATGCTCGTTGCCCTCTGCCTCGGTCTTTCCACAACAGAGTTTTACTATTAGCGTTAGGGGTTCCCGGTTTGCAGCCAATGGGTCATTGTTCTAGGGGAAATTAAGGAACATCGCGTTGGCCAGCTATGCTCGGTGCTGCCCAGACTGGTTTTGCGTGTTCAGTGGGAACGGGCCTCGTTGTGGCGCGTAGCGATGGCTGCTGACATGGCTCAGTTACGGTTGGCGGGGCTGGTGTGCGAACCTGGCTTCTATCCCCCTGTTTCGCGTACACAACAGGTCTTGCCTTTGGAGGCAGGTGTGTGGGCCTCTCGGTCACGCACTTTAGGGCACTTCGTCCCGGGCTCTCTGCCCCCCTGGCCCCACCGCTATGTACCTCTTAGTGTCTGTGTTCGCTCAGGGTCACCGTGTGGTCGGCAGGTCAATAGGGTTTTAGACTTGTCCGCCCCCCGTAGCTTGTAGCAGGGCCATGGGAATACAAAAGGACTGTCGGGGTCCGTGCAGCCTTTATATGTTCGAAATACCTTGCTGTAACTAGTGCAGGCGTTCCAGCCTTTGGTTGTTGTTTCTGTAGAGGGTTGGATTATGCCCTCGAGGGGGGCATTTCTCGACGAGCGTTATGTTGTGGTCAACAAGTAGGAATTAGACATTACGCCCTTTGAGCAGAAGAAAGATGTAGAGTAACGTGTCCAGATCAGAACTGCTTTGGGTTCACGAACTCGTCAAGTGTAACCTCGGATGTGGCTGGTTGCATGGCCGATAAATTCTGATGTGACTTTCACGATATCGATGCAATTCTTTAAAGCGGGTTTCTTTGGCAATGTATAATGTGATCACCCCACTGCCTGCCACGTGTGCGACTTATTGTACGGATTGAAATATCGCGCAAACTCGTTCGTAACTAGGGATCCATATCACGCGGGGCCGCCCTGCACTGCGGGCATGGTCATAGAGCCGTTCGTTCTATTGAGAGAGCAATAACCCGATCGTGATCGAGGCACCGGCATGTTAATTGCGGCATCGTCTGGTGGCTGCATGAGTCCTTCCCGCATCCTTTAGGGCTGGCCATCGTGGCAGTGTCTCTAGAGTCGACATCGCTGTCACACCTAAATCATGTAAAGGTCACTTCTGGCAACATGCCTCATTGGCAGCTAGCATCTTTACGGCAATCCACTCTTTATCTTGCCTTTATATTGCGCAGACTTTCCCATGGGGCTGGGTCAAAGGGGAGTTTAATACAATAGCATAGTGCGATTTAGAAGCGTAAATGACGCTATCCCTGCTCCTTTCACATCACAAGATCCCAACCCTTATGTGGATCCAAATGTGATACCTTGTAGTAGTTTCGCTGTCATCCACTGTTCTTGCATGTGGGGTACGGTAAACGTTACTATCTAACATTGCGCACTGTATTACCCGTCTGTACTGGTCAAGTCTAGTTGCACAAGCGTACATATATCGCAATTCAACAGTAAGTCGTTATGTGCGCCTCAGCAGAAGTTTGTCGAGACTGGGTGTAGTCTGCTGAGGCTTTGTGTGATGTGTGTGGCTGATTTCTGTGGCTGCGCTGGTTCTCCCATCCCATAGTTAGGAGCGTTGGAGGAGTTTGAATAGTTACCTTTGCTACCTGGGCCAGGCTGCACCTGCTTCCGCACTGGTGCTTTGCATACAAGTTGCTAACTTTCTTAAGCACTTGCCCGGGTGGGCCCCACTAGAGCATCCACGGCGTTCGGCCACTTGTCTCCCACACTTCCCCAGCCGATAAGCAGCACTCTGGCCTTCCCAGAGTCGGCACCTATGAGCTTTTGCATCGGTAAGGCACCGAACATTTGTTGTTGTTGTGCCCAGGGTGATCAGCTTTTGATGTTTAAATTTTGTTGGTGTTTGTGTATGTGGGCCACTTCAGATGTTTAATTTTTATTGGTGGCTGGTTAGTGGGCCGCTTCTGGGTGGCCCCGGGGCCTTTTGGTGGTCTCTACCCTCCCTGCTGGTAGACAGGCCCACCCAGGAGTGTATGGTTACGCAGGCGCTTGCGCATCTGGTGCGTCAGGTAACCAATCTTTTCTTGAGTAGCACATAGTGGTGCAAGAGGTTAGATAAGTGCATGTGATTGCTAGTTATTCCTGGTAGTAGATCACCTGACAGTTGTCCTGTTGCTGGGAAGTTCCTCCACACTCGGGGCAAGTAGAATTACTAGAAGTGTAGGTCCGCCTCCAATGTGGGGAAAGGTCAGGTAGTGTCAGTGGAAGTGTCCCTTGTTGGAAAATCTTGTTTGTCAGCTGGAAGACACACGCCTTCACCTCTCTCATGCATTAGGCGGCGTAGTCACTCTAAGCTCTCGTCCACTGTGACATAGAGTATGTGACGCATGCTTATATATGACGCATGCTTACGGTAGAGAGAGTGTATTCTCGGTACCTGGCTGACTCTTTCCTTGGGTTAACAATGTGAGGCCTCCCCCCCCCCTTAGTATAGGAGACCTCTTCCATTTTGAGTTCCTCTTCAGATGAGAGAGGGCCCGTAGTTCTGGGAGGTGTCTTTATGAGGAGAACCTTTTGGGCCCCACCCTATGCCTCTTGCGGTGGGGGCGCCTTAGTGCTCGGGCCGTACACCTAATCTGACCTCTGTCGTGTGGGGGCGGTATCGGCGGCCTGCGCCCCCCGTGTGTTAGTAGACAGGGGGGCCTGTCACCGTGGCACCCTTCCCGGCCTTTGTGATCTCTCCCCCCTGACAGCATTGCTGCGGGTCGGTGCGGGCTCGTACAGTGATTGGGCACTTGCATCCTTGGCATCCTGTTGGGCAGCTAGGACACAAAGTTTATTTTAGTATAGCGTCATCCCATTACTCCGGGAATCATGCTCAGTGTGGTCTACACACCTTGGCTGCCTGAGGGCTATAAATTCCTTTATGCCCCTCCAGATGTGAGAAGCTGGCCTGACTTGCCATGTCACCAACCTGGTGCCCCCCCCCCCCCCTCCTGGGTTCAGTTTATCATTTCCCTCATGAGGGTCGTATGTCATCCTTCTCGACAGGCTATCCTCGAGGTAGCATGGACTGGCAGCCGTCTGGCTAAACCAGGGGGCTTGTGATCCCGGCTGTTACCTTGGTAATACTATAGATCACATGTCAGGCTACCTCGCAAGTTGTATCCCAATGGATGCTACGCGCACTGCAGGGGACTTTGTATCCTTCGTGAGTTTAGTGCACAGCGTATACTTGGCAGTTTCAGTTGAAGTTTGAGAACTGCGCTGTGGCAGTAGTACATCATTCGGTTTAGTTTACTGATGCTTTGTACGAATGTTATTAGCAGGGGTGGTCCCCTTATCGCTTGGTCTCTTTCAGGGGTATTCCTTCTGACCCGGGTCAGCTGCTTTATCCCGTTACTGGGTATAGCCTGCTGACGCTCGTGGTGAAAGGATGGGGTTGAGTTGCTGGGCATGTGCTGGAACACCTATTGTCGATTCAAAGCACATTCAGCAGTATTGGACCCTCCTCAGCCTTTGTCATTCACCTGGTAGAAGGACTTCAGGTAACCAGGTTAGTGGTATGACTTCAGGTAACCGGGTTAGGTTCTCCCTTGTTGCATAGCTTTAAACACCCGGGGTATAGGCAGAGTAGGGGCAGAGGGGCCTGGGTGTCCTTAGACATGTAATGTTCATGTCAGGATCAGGTCGCTTCGAGGTGGACAGGGTCCACCGCTCCCCTGTTGCTGTGGTCTTGTCTTAGACCGTTTAAATGCTCTGCAGAGCAAGGTTCAGGTTTCCCTAAAATCTAAATGGTGGGGGCCGTGAATGGTTTCCCCCAACGGAGGGGCCTGGGATCCAGCAAACACATGTTGTTTTTTCAGGACGAGGTCAAAGGTTACCTCGAGGAGGATGGTGTTCCCCACGCCCGCAGGCTTTGACCTGTTCTTCCTAGATTTTAAGAAGCTTTATGAGCAGAGGTTGCAGGTAATGAGGAGTAGCAGTGGTGGGGGGGCCTGTGCGGCAGCGGGTACCACCGCACAGGCTGTGGCGGAGTTACTGGGCGATCCGGAAGAAGAGAGGTGCAAACGATGTACTTCAGCGGGCACATAGGGGTGCCAGAGCCTAACCTGTATCCTCCGGGGAGGTGCAGGAATTTGTGTCGGCGCCCCAGTAGTCCTTCGGGCGGTTGTGGGCCTGTGCAACCGGGGGTTTGCCTAGTCACGCCCCACAAGGGGCGTGTCAGTATTTATAATTTTATTATACAGCAGTTGGGTGCTTTGCCACTGTGCTGTTTGGCTCAACAGGCGGGCAGGTGGCGAGAATGCAGCCTGCCCGGGATCGCCCGTAATGTCTACCCACCGTTATTACATATGTTGTATGTAAATAAACCTGCAGCAATTTTTCTCCCAAACTTACGTTGTCTGTGTATTATTTTGCACGTTTGGGGAACTAGGGGGTGGGAGTCTTCTGTGGCCCTGATGTGACTATGCGCCTGCCCGAGGCCACGCAGTGGCCATTGAGAGGGCGGGCCACTAGTCACGGAGGGCTGTCCCGCCCCCAGCAGGATGTTCGCCTCTCCTCCCCACTGGTTGGAGGAGGTGGCTGGTCGTTATTCTCGTCCAGGGGCGGCGGGGAGGGGCCTCCGTGGGTACTTAGGCTGTTGCACCACGCTGGAGGGCCTCTTTGCCGCCCCGGACGCCGACGGTGCTCGTGGGCAGGCGCTTTCAATCCCTGCTTCCTCTCAGCCTAGCTCGAAGAGGCCCTTCCCCGCTCTCCTGTCACTGGGCAGGTTGTGTTATCCCTCCAACCTTGTAGGGAGCTTGGACGGCATTCCTGACAACACACTACCGCCATCCCCTGGGCCCGTCCTCGCACTGGACAGATGCTTTCTGCTCACTCTGCATACACGCGCAGCCCCCTCACCCATCTCCACCATGTTTTTTGGCATTACTCATGCTACTTAAGAGGTGCAGTCCCTCATATCTCCCCAAAGACAACCCCGCTGCGACATGTACTTTTCCTATTCTTGCTTTTGGTGTGGTTTCCCTCCTTCCACACATCAACATTCACCCCCACCCCCGCTGTCATGTGTTGCTCCGCCTTCTACTCAGCTGGTTTCTCAGCAGGCACCACAGACCTCCGTCCTTTATGTCTTGGCTTGTTTACTCCCTCGGCTAGGCACTTTTCCGTCTCCACCATGCTCCCCATTGCCTCCCTCGTTCTGGGCCTCGCCCCAGCCTGCTGGCGCCCCGTCTCCTCGCCTCGGCGGGGTGGAGCATTAGCCCCCGCCCTCACCTTCCCGCCTCCCGCGGGCAGCGCGGCTTGCTCCGGATGCGGGACGCGCGGGATGGATGGCGCGGCGCTGCGAGTTGACTCGGAGCCGGCGCCGCATTTGTCAACGTGTTACTCCCCGGAAGAGACAGATGCCGGCTCCGTGTGCCGGGCCCGAGCCTAACGAGCGGCGGCCTGTTTGCAAGCATTTGACGCCTGTGTCCTCTCGCTGCCATCGTGCGTGTAACGTGGCGTCCATCGTGTGAGAAACTCGGACCTAAGCGCTCATGGGGAGTCAAGTGCACCCTGGGATTTCAGTGAAGAACTTTGAAGTATAGCGCTGCGAGGCCGAGTCCTTTGGGCCCGTCTTGAGGTTGGGTGAATGGAGACTGTGCGCGGTCTCATGTGCCGAAGCCTTTCAAGTGTCTGGTTGTTTGTAGAGACACCTGGGTAAGAGGTGTGCACTGATTTAAAAATACCGAGGACTGAACTATTTTGCACGTGACATGCCCTGAAAATTATTTAAAAGTCTTTGAAAGTGCTTTTTTTTAAAAATTGCTTTTAACTCAAAATACCGATGCGCGGATAGATGCATTTTCTATTCAGTGAGCTGTCTAGACTTAAATCTCGAGGCAAAGGTTTTCACCCAACGAGTTACTGCTCGAATAAGTAATGAGGGCGGATTTTTTTCACAACTCCTGGTTATATACCATTCTCTTGCATACATTCTGATTTTTCTCGCTCAGTGGTGTAGCAAGGCCCCCTCCCCCTCCTCTTGGTAATATAGTCAAAGACCATCATGAAGGGGATCCTGCAGCGGCTTCCGGTGCCTGGGCACCTTCTGCACTGATAGCAGCAGCACTAATTAAGTTGCTGGCAAATTTCAATCGTTGGCAACTCCCTAATGTTCTGTTCCCTCAGTGGTTTGTCGAGTGCGGTGCCAACATGATGCATTTACCAAGTGTTCACGTTTATCAGCGCTGCTTCACACCGGTCTGGCCAGTAAGACAGAGGTTATGGTGCTTGTACTCGTTAAGTCCTGCCAACAACTTGCACCAAAAACTTCACTGTGTGAGGCGGAGACGCGTGCCGAGAAGTACCATCGGGGTACTTTTGAACCCTACCGTGCTCCCAAGCCCTCTTCCGACCCACCCCCATAAAGCTTTCTGTGGCTGGTGCCGACGTTCTGGGCTGGGGTGTATTAACCCCTTCGATGCTTGTGACGGAACCATTCCGTCATGCCTCACGGTTGAGCTGTGCGGATGACGGAATGGTTCCGTCACGACCACACCCGCGAATGGAATGTTCAGCACCGGGGGAGAATCGGCGCCGCAGGCAAGGTGTTAACACCCCCCAATGTACGTCAGCAGTTCAAAGCCTCGGAAAACAAACAGGAAAACCACAATTACAGTGGTTTTCAGCTCATTTTCCCTGCCACCGTAGGCCCAGATCCTTGTACTGGGGTGAATGTATGACATTGTTCTACATTCTGTCCATCAACTGTGTTTTTTGCAATTTTCACCCCGAGTGTGCTGGGTATGCTCAGACGTGAGTCCCAGGCTCTCCACACCACTGGAGTCAAGCTATCCAGGCTGATGAAGGCTGATAGCCAGAAACCGGTCCTTGGATGCTTGATTCCGGTCTGGGAAAGACATGGCTTGGTAGTTCGGACTGGACTGTTCCCATGAGGCACAGGGTCAAAGCTGATTTGCATATAGCCAGTGTCTAACCCAGGGTGGTGTGGAGTGCAAAAAAACGATGGATGTAGGCCCAGATCCTTGTACTGGGGTGAATGTATGACATTGTTCTACATTCTGTCCATCAACTGTGTTTTTTGCAATTTTCACCCCGAGTGTGCTGGGTATGCTCAGACGTGAGTCCCAGGCTCTCCACACCACTGGAGTCAAGCTATCCAGGCTGATGAAGGCTGATAGCCAGAAACCGGTCCTTGGATGCTTGATTCCGGTCTGGGAAAGACATGGCTTGGTAGTTCGGACTGGACTGTTCCCATGAGGCACAGGGTCAGAGCTGATTTGCATATAGCCAGTGTCTAACCCAGGGTGGTGTGGAGCGCAAAAAAACGATGGATGTAGGCCCAGATCCTTGTACTGGGGTGAATGTATGACATTGTTCTACATTCTGTCCATCAACTGTGTTTTTTGCAATTTTCACCCCGAGTGTGCTGGGTATGCTCAGACGTGAGTCCCAGGCTCTCCACACCACTGGAGTCAAGCTATCCAGGCTGATGAAGGCTGATAGCCAGAAACCGGTCCTTGGATGCTTGATTCCGGTCTGGGAAAGACATGGCTTGGTAGTTCGGACTGGACTGTTCCCATGAGGCACAGGATCAGAGCTGATTTGCATATAGCCAGTGTCTAACCCAGGGTGGTGTGGAGTGCAAAAAAACGATGGATGTAGGCCCAGATCCTTGTACTGGGGTGAATGTATGACATTGTTCTACATTCTGTCCATCAACTGTGTTTTTTGCAATTTTCACACCGTATGATATCGGCTCATCACCGGGAGACCATGTGATGGGCGCCAATATGTCACAGGGTGACACCTTGTGAGTTGGCAGGTAGGATGTAGCCTTATGGCTAGAGTGGTCGACCTCAAAGTTTGGGAACCGGGTTCGAGTCTCGGCAACGACGCTCAACATCCTGTGATTCTGGGCAAATCCTAATTTCCCATTGCTGAACAAATATGAATGTGTCCATCTGTAACGAAACGGGTGCTCATGTAAATCGCTCTGATACTTCATATCTTCGGGTATAGTTCGGGATATATAAAACATGGGTCATTGAAATTCCAACCTCTGCATAGAACAAAGACCGAGCCGGACGTATGTACAGTGCAGCTTTACATGTCCTTCAGACAGCTGTCAGGTCTCTCACACCCTTAGACACAGATAAGGCACAGTACTGCGTGAAAGTGCTGCGTGAAAGTGCTGCCTGTCGTCGCCACAGGTTTTAGGAACATGTTAAAGGTAAATGACGGTTCAAAGTTTTCAGCATCCTATGGAGGATTACGTCAAAAGCTCAGTTAGCTACACTGAAAAGATTCTGCACTGTTGCCGTGGCGAGAGAGATCCTCTTGCAATGCACGAGTGAGATGCTGTTGAATTACACTGGAAATTCCTTGTACCAGACAGCTGGAGAGTTAATCAGGCATTCCACTGAAGAGATGACCCGCTGTTGCCTTGGCCAGAGAGTTCCTCTTGAAATATGCGATTGAGATGCTTTTGAAAACGCGGAAGACATAGATGGGGAGATAGTTGAACATTTCACTGAAGACATGCTGTGGTGTTGCACGTGAAGATGCTTTGACAAAGTAGCAGCGACATGTTCTTCTGTTTATTGCCTTGGAGACGTGTATTGTACCTGAGATATGTTATGTCATTGTGCTGGAGAGGTGCTGTGCTACTAGGCTGTAATACTCCGAACATAGATAGCTGCTTTTTGCACTGTATCAGATAAATGCCCAGAAGGAAACAGATTCAGTCTAGGGGCCTAGGTACTGCATTTGAAACACGGATACCTCAGGTTTTAACTCCGTTCTTAGGTCTTGACCAAAGTTTGTGTATTTCCAGCAAGTTGCTTCATCTCCCTATGCCAAAAACTTGAAATGTATGTCCATTGTTAGTGTTGAACTATACAGCGTGCAGCCTTTTAATGTCCCAGATACAAGTCCCCACCATCTTGTCTCAGCAAATCTTGGTGTTTGAGATATTTTTTCTGTAGTAATATTCTTTGGTAAGCACCCCTCTGTTCCTCAGATCCAGTTCCATGCCATATTCCCCAAACCAAAAATGCGCCCTTGCACAGGAAAGATGTGTTACACTGCACCAGGAGATGTTTTAAATGTGCACCAGAGAGCTGTCCTGTTGATGCAGTGGCGAAATGCTCTCGCATTACTCTAGGATTGTCTGGGGAGATACCACAGTTACACTGAAGAAGCATTCTGGCATTGCGCTGGAGAGTGACGTAGCCATGAAATAAAGTGAATGTTGTGTCCACAATGTTTGGGATGCTTAGTTTTATTCACACCCTTCCATGTAAAAGGACATTATCCTATTTATTTTTCATGCAACATCTACATGCTGTCATGGTATTTTCAGTTGTTTCATAAACCTTTAATTCTCCTCCCCCTCACCTCATCTCTTCATTTCATTTTCAGTTTACAGGACATGGTGACAAAGTATCAGAAACGAAAGAATAAAACGTGAGGAGGCAGAAGCTCTGCCGATTTTTCAGATATTCTAGTGCTCCTAACCACAGCATGTTTTTTCCCCACAAAAGAGACACCTTTTAGCCAGAATCTAATTCTGCATGGTTTACTGCATGTGCCATGAGTGTGAAAGTAATATGCACGAGTTTTGCCAGGAGATGACAGTGCTGGGCATGAATATTGCCATCTCGATTAAAGTAACGTGCAGGGACATTATGAGGACGAGAGTACTGTGCATTGGCATATTGACATTGCTATTATGAAAGTAATATGCAAGGACGTTGCCATGATAATGCGCGTACTGTGCCTTGAGAATGCCGTCATTATGAAACTAATGTGCGTGGATATTGCCATAAGGATGGGAGTACTGTGCATGGACAATACAATCAGTATGAAAATACTTTCGAGTTGCATTGCTATTGCTGTGGAGGAAATGTGTGTGGATCTACAGTCGATATGAATGAAATGTATTTGGACATTACTGTCGATGTGAAAGAAATGTGCATGGACATTGCTGTCAGCTCAAAAGAAATGTGCACACAGGCTCTGCTATTATGAGTAAAATGTGCTTGAAACCAGATGTCGGTTTGGAAGAAATGCATGGGCATGTCTATCAACGTGACAGGATTGTTCATGGGCATTCAATGTGATGTGTACATATTTTGCTATCTGTGTGAAAGATGTGCATAGACGTTGCTATAGGTTAAGCATGCTATCCTTGTAAATGAATTATGAATGTACTCTGTTAAACATATGAAGGCAAAATGTATGGTATTGTAATTGGTTTGAATTAACTGTACACGAACATTGCGGTCAGTCTGAGATGCATGTAAGGATGTTGCCGTTAGTATGAATAAGTATGTCGGCATTGTAATCACTATGAACGAACAGTGCAGGGACATTGGCATTACTACGAAGCGTAATCATTGACATGGCTGTCTCTAGGAGAGATATGTGCATGGATATTACCATCAGTATGAAAGAAATATGCTTGGAAATTGTCATAAATGCCATTGGATTGCACACATGTGTAAAAAATCAGATTGGAATTGAAAGTGTGAAAAAAATTTTAGTTGGTAAAAACATCCGGAAAGAAAATGTTCACAGATAGCACTAAAAACGTGAAAAAAACGCACTTTTTAATTGCTAGCAGTGTGAAAGCAATGAACTTATTAATTTCCATACGATTGAACGATATATTGGGCAGCGTGTGAAATCAGACTGGGGTTGAAAGTGTGAAAGAAAGGTTAGTTAGAAACATCCAAAAGGAAAAAATGTTCACAGACAACATTAAAAACGGGAAAAAATGTGTTTGTTAATTGCTAGCTGTGTGAAAGCAATGAACTTATTAATTTCCATACGATTGAACGATATATTGGGCTGCGTGTGAAATCAGACTGGGGTTGAAAGTGTGAAAGAAAGGTTAGTTAGAAACATCCAAAAGGAAAAAATGTTCACAGACAACATTAAAACGGGAAAAATGTGTTTGTTAATTTCAAGCAATTGTTAAAGCACTATACTATTAATTTCCATTAGTGTGAAATTTTTTTACATAAGTGTTGCCATGGCTTGAAAGAAAACTGCTTAGGTATTGCGATCTCTATTTTAAAATAAAAAGGGGCACAAGCACTGCCGTCTATTTAGTATAAATGTAGGGCGTGCATCAATGATGCTAATACGAAAAATATGCTCAAATATTGCTACATGTGTGGAGATGTGCCTTGCCATTGCCACAATTAGTAATTTGCAAGCTTATTGCCACACAATGACAGTAACTGCATGGTAGTTGTAGTGTGAATGGAAAATTGTGCTCTGACATCACTGCATGGGCATTGCCGTAAAGCCACTAGAGTGAAACATGCATGGGCGATGCTAGCCCCCCCATTAACCAAGACCTCTCTCCGAGCTTTTGTGTAGTAAGCCTTGTTTTTTTGTGTATTCCTCATTCTCTGTGAATTGATGATAAAGCTATGACTATGCACCAACACTGAGGGCAGGTTGCTTTCAACGTTAAGACGTTCAGATGGCCCCGAACCCTAGTGGTAACGTTGAATGTGGACTATGTTAAGTATTTTTTTTCCAATAATGGAATGGCTAATAGGGGACGGAATCCACCATAACTGGGGCCAATAACAGGGCATATTGCAGAATGGACAGCCCAAGAGCCCGAATGATAACTACATGGCTACTGTTGATGAGATGCTTTTAGGAAGATGGTTGATTTATTCAGAAGTACATCGATGTATTCCTGAGAGTGCCTCTTAAAAAAAAAACTGTGCAGAACTATATGGGATGAGTTGTAATGTTTGTGGCGGGCCTGGTGTTACCGACAGTCCCCCGAAGGAGGGCATTCTCCATTTATCCATTGATAAAACTTAACTTTCTGATAGACTTTTTTTTTAGCACAGATTGTCACCATCCAGCCAGTTTCATGGTACCCAAATCCTGCATCGGTGGTGCAGACACCAGAGTGTTACCCTATATCGCTATTGGAATACAAACTTTGAAATTCTTCCATTGCTGCATCCCTTCTGTGTCATAAATTCGAAATCATGACACATCTGAAAGAGACACGTTAGTGATAGATTCCTTACCTTAGAATATCCCCAGGCGTCAGACTGAATCCGAATTTTTTTTGCGTAGCAGTACCCTTGCGCGTCGGTAGGCGTCGTCTGCGGGTCCGTCGTCGGCGTCGTGATGACGTCGTCGGAGTACTTAGACGCCGCCTCCGCGTGCTGATGTCAGTTCTTCTTTTTTTCCGCGCCAGCAGCGCAGATCCGGAAAAAGTGGTACCTTAGTCTTTTTTGACTAAACTTTTTGATCTCTTTTGATCATTCTTTTTCGAAGTCTTTGACTCTGAACGGGGCCGGTAGGGATGCCAGGTTTTAAGCCCTGTGAGGATTGCAACCGGCTGATGTCAGTCACCGACCCTCACTGTCGGTGTCTCCACTGTCTCGGCGTCGACCACGACGACAAGACCTGTTCCGACTGCCTGGCCCTGATTTCGAAGGCTAGGCGGGAGTGGTCCCGCAAGCGGCTCGAACTCCGGCAGTCGGCCCAGCGCCGAGAACGGTCCGGACGGAGGTCGAGGGACCGGTCGCGGGAGAGGAGCCATCGGAGCTCCGGGAGTCGACATCACTCCTCAGGGTCGAAGTCGTCAGGTAAGCACAAGAAGTCGAAGAGACGTCATCGCTCTTCCGACTCCCCCCGACGCTTGCGGGACGCGGCTGGGGGTTCAGGTGGCACCGCCCATGCGGCTCCGTTGGGGTCGCAGGCGTCGCGTCCAGCCCCATACCCTCCGGTCCCTGGGCCGCGCGCGACGCCGGAGGAGATTGAGCGGTTCCTCATGGCCATGAGGTCCCTCACTCCTCCGATGGGCTCCGCGGTGCTTCGGGCCCAGCGGACCCGTCTGGGGGTCCTAGCGGGTCGGGGGCTTTGGCCCCGACGCTGCCGGCGCCTTCGGGCCCGGCGCCGCAGGGCCCCACCGGATCCGGGTCGTCGCCGGTGGACTTAACGACCTCCCTGGCGCCGGTCCCTCAGGTGTCACCCCCAGCGCCGTCTTCGGGCGGCGCCGTCCCCGATGCCTCCCTCGACCCGGTTCTGGCGCCGCTTTCGACGCCCTTCGGAGAGTTCACTTTCCATGAACCGGCCCCATCATTTGCTAACCTTGAGTACCAGGAGATGGGTGATGAGGAGTATTGGGAGGGGTCTGAGGACCCTCTGACACGTGAATGTCAGTCCCAGGAGGACTGGACAGGTGAACTTGGGGATGCCAGTGGTCTGGACACTTCGCCGGACACTGGCTTTGTCTCACATCCTACCGTGGCTATGGAGGAGGGGGCAACCTACAGTGTGGTGTTCATGGGGGCGGCCAAGGCCTTGGGCCTTGAGCTCCCCGTCGCGGCCGTGAGGACTAACCTCCTCACTGAGGTCCTTAAGCCGCAGTCATGCTCAGCCGAGCCTTTGCTGCCGTTTAACGAGGCCTTGACCGACGTTCTTTTGGGCACTGGGTCCAAGCCCGCTACAGGTTCGCCTGTAGATAGGAACGTGGCCAGACGCCGGCCCCGGGCGACCCTTGTTTCCTGTCCACCCACCCCACCCCTGAGAGCCTGGTGATCCAGGCCTCAAATTCCCAAACCGCATTCCCGTCGGAGTAGCCTGACAGGGAATCCAAGAGGTATGAGCAATAAGGCAAAAAGGTATTCTCCTCCCTGAGTCTGGGACTGCGGTCTTCCAACACCGCCTGCCTCTTGGGCCGCTACACCCACTCTCTGTGGGATACGGTTGCGGACGTGCTGCCAGAATGCCCGTTGGAGGTACGGGCTAAACTCGGCCAAGCCCTTGTGGAAGGCCGGGATGCGGCACGTTATTCTATCCGGTGTGGACTGGATACCACCGACTCTCTGGGCAGAGCGATGGCAACGACGGTGGCGATTCGTCGCCACGCCTGGTTGAGGTCCGCCAACTTCTCGGCCGATGTCCAGAATACACTCATGGACATGCCGTTTGATGGCCGTCGCCTTTTTGGCGACAAGGCAGACCATGCGCTCGAGCGCTTTAAGGACTCCAGGGCTACGGCCAAGTCCTTGGGCCTCTCGGCCCCGCGCCAGCAATCGGCTGCCTTTCACTCCTTTCGTCGCCACGGAAGGGGTGCACCCACACGTGCTGCCAGCCACGCTCCGCAGGGTAATACCCAAGGCGGTGGCGGCCGTGGAAACCGCTGTGGCGGCGGTCGGGGACAACGGCGAGGTCAGTCCACACCTTCCCCCGCAGCATCCGCCTCAAAACCCTCCTAGTCCGTGCTTTCAGGCCCATGTGACGCCAGTGGGGGACAGGGTTCGCCATCACCTCCTCCACTGGCGCACTCTCACGTCGGACAGGTGGGTGCTGCAAATCGTCCGAAGGGGCTACACCCTCCCCTTCGAGGCGACCCCGCCAGCCATGCCACCGCAGAACCACCGCGTATCGGGGGATCATTTGCGACTTCTGCAGGAGAAAGTTATGGCCCTCTTGGCCAAGGGGGCCATCGAGCGCGTTCCTGGGCCAGAAGTAGGGTGTGGTTGCTACTCCCACTACTTTCTGGTACCCAAGAAGGGCAAAGGGGGCCTACGCCCTATCTTGGACCTAAGGAACGTCAACGGCTTCCTCCGGAAGAAGTTCAAAATGCTGACACTGGCTCAGGTCTTAGCTGCCCTGGACCCAGGAGACTGGATGGTAGCGTTGGACTTGCAGGACGCTTATTTCCACATCCCCGTCCTGCCGGCCCACCGGTGCTACCTGCGGTTCACGGTTGGCCGCTGTGAGAAGTTGGCCTGATATATGATGCTCACTAATTCTAGTGATCACCTTGTATCAGTCCAAACAACCCCTTATGGTGATTGGTTGTAAGTCAACCTGATAGACCAGCTATCCTAGTAGCGTGGACAAAAGCAGTCTTTAGGCTAAACTCTTTTGGCATGTGAAGCCAGCTGTTTTACCACAATATAACCCCTTGAATAACAGATGAAAGGACACCACACAGGTTGTTATGAAAATAAACGATATGTTTATTAATAACAACACCTCTGAACTCTTTATGAGGTCAGAGGGCTAAGCACATGACAATACTACAAAAGAAATACGAGTTCGCACAATATCTATACAAGTGCCTTAGGGGCACGACAAACCATATACTCAAAACAATGGAATGTGAGGAAGGAAAATACTGTAAGGAGATCCAGAGGCTGGAGGATCGGTGGGACTACGCTACAAACTAGGTAAGTAAGGAGCAGGAGGCCCACGGGACTCGCGTGCAGAGGGGAAACTCTCACGCGGGATGCGTACCAACGTCTATGGATGCTACAGTTTACAAAGTTACGGATTCCGGACGAACCCGGCTGGATGGAGGGAAAACAACAGTGGACCTGGACACTAGAATAGAAGCTTTAGTTACCTAACCCACAGGCTGCGGGTGCATAGGGCTGAAGTTGCGTCGGGTTTGCTGTGTTGATCCCGGTGATGCCTGAAACAAGAAGTTGCTGGCAGGCAGCCAGATGGAGGAGTCCGGTGGTTCCAAGGATGGAACTAGGAAGAAGGAAGTCCTGAAAAGGAAGGGGACAGAGTCTTGGTCACTAGCCAGTGACGGTGCTGGAACCAGGAGGGAACCAGATGCTGTCGCCGCGTTCAGGTGAAGGAAGGGTCGCTGCTCACTGTAGCTGCGCGGACCAGGAGCTGTTCTTCACGACCAGGCTGGAGGCACGAGCTGTCCCACGTAGTCTGCTGCTGTTGGCGGTGTCGGATCGTCGATCTGGACAACAGGCCTTGGCTAGTGCAAGCCACGCGGTGGAACAAAGATGGCATCTGGTGTGGACCAGGAGGGTCCGGGGTGCTTCTCTTTTACAAGGAAGCAAGGGCCAGTCTGGGGGACCAGACTAGCAGGGTCGAAATCTTCGGGTCGTCGTCTCAGAGGTCACTAGCCAGCCGGCAAGTGACCAGACAACAGGAAGGGCAGCAACCAGGCAAAAGGGCCCCACGCAGATCACGGGGATGCTGGGGGGCTGGTCTTTGGTGCAGGAGCTGCGTCGGTGTGGGGCTTCTCAGTCCCCAATGCACTCACTCGAGGAACCCTCGGGGGTCGTGCTGGAAGCGCTGTGCAGGTTTCTTCAAGATGGCCGTCTCTACGTTGCTCGTCGCACCCACGGGTCCCAGCTGTGCTGTGGATGTGGGTAGAGGTCAGAGAGGTCTGGAGGTCCGGGTCTTGTCGAGCTGGGTCGTCGGATTCCGGGATGGAAGGACTTTGCAGCAAACCGCACAGGGGCTTGATGGTGCCTGCGAAGCAGGATGGTCACTTCCTGACCATAGGGGAGATTCTTCAGTCTTCTGATGTTCAGGAGGTCGAAGGTCAAGAGTTCTTCGTGGAAGTTGTCAAGAGTAATCTAATCTGGAATGGGACCAGCTCTTACCTTTATTCAGCTAAAGGGGGCTGCACTACGACTAGGTCCCTCCCCTGGGTGGGACCAGGAAGGGGGGTGGTTACACCCCCTATCCTCTGTCCAGTTTCCCGCCAGAGCTGGGGCTGGAGTGCCCCAGCAACTGGTTGGAACCGGTGTATGCACAGGGCACCTTGTGTGCCCCAGGCATGTCTCATTCCTTTCAGCCTTGGCCTACCTAATACACAAAATCCTGTCTGGGGTGGTGCTAGCACCTCCCAAGGCAGGAAACCCTTTTTCTGAGTCTCCCTTGCTGGAAGGACTCCCAGCAGCAGGAGGTCAGACTTGTGTCTGTGGTGGCAGCATCCATTTTGTGATGCTGAGGCTCGAGTTAACTTTAACCGGGGTTTACAGTTACATACATGTCGTGTCCCTCTAGAAGGGTGGAATGCTAACCCCGTCGCCAGAATTGGCGAGGGGTTAGTATTCCAATTCGTATGACACCTCACTCGACATGTTTTGATAATGCTATGCCAAAGTTAGCATTTAACCGCGAGGATTATAATGCACTTATGAGTATATGGTATAGCGTTATCATGGAACAGCTATAAGGACTTGGTTCCGCAAGCTGCAAACGGGCTCAGCTCATGCCAGAGCACCATCTCACATAATTCCAAGCACTCTGCCTTCAGGATTGATAAGGCCTGCCATAGGAGTGACTGATAGGAATATATGTGTCCATTTTAGGGTTAGATATAGGAATACTATATCTAAAGCAAAGGGTGATTACACCACCTTGCCCCAGCTGTCGTGCAGCCAGTTGTGTCGGATGTGGGTGGCCAGCCAGGGGTGGCATAATACATGCTGCAGCCCCTGGTAGGCCCTGGGTACACCTATGCCCTGGATACCTAGGGTATACTGTACAGGGGCTGATAAGGTGGCCCAGTACCAATTGGTAAATGCACCTAGGGTACATGGTTGTAATTTAGAGAGAGAACAGCTAGGCTGTGGGTCTGATTAGCAGGCCCACAGCTAGGGAAAGTCGTAAACCAGTGAAGCAAAAAGCAAAAATCTGGGGTGGCCATGGGATTGCAGACCCCACTCTCCTACAGCCGCGAGCACTTTCAGTTTACCGTGCTCCCCTACGGCCTTACCAGCGCCCTACGGGTGTTCACAAAGGTGATGGCGGTGGTCGCGGCTCATCTGCGCAGGTTAGGGGTTTCAGTCTTCCCCTACCTCGACGACTGGTTGTTGAAGGCGGGCTCGCCCCAGACAGTCGTCAGCCACCTCCAGACGACGGCAGACCTGCACCAGCTGGGGTTTTCCATCAATGTGCCGAAGTCACACCTGTGTCCCTCTCAGAAGCTCCTCTTCATCGGAACAGTTCTCGACTCGGCGCAGTTTCGGGTTTATCCTCCCGAACAGCGGGTCCGGGATATTCAGGCTCTGATTCCACTCTTTCAGCCTTTATCCCGGGTCTCGATCAGGTTGACGCTGCGGCTTCTGGGGCGGATGGCCTCCTGCATCCTTCTGGTGCATCACGCCAGGTGGCGGATGCGGGCTCTGAAGTGGGACCTGAAGTTTCAGTGGGCCCAGCATCAGGGCAACCTATCCGACCACATCCTGATCTCGGAGGGCACTGCGAGACAGTTGCAGTGGTGGCTCACGGACCGCGATTGGGTCAGCGGCAGATCCCTCTCCCTTCCCCAACCGGAGCACGTAGTTGTGACGGACGCGTCCCTCCAGGGTTGGGGAGGCCACATGGGAAAGGCGGAGATCAGAGGCCTCTGGTCTCCGGCAGAGGCCCGGCTCCATATCAACCTTTTGGAGTTGCGGGCGATTCGTCTAGCACTGAAGGCATTCCTCCCCTCTGTCCGGGGGAGTGTAGGGCAGGTGTTCACGGACAACACCACCGCCATGTGGTACTGCAGCAAACAGGGCGGGGTGGGGTCGTGGATCCTTTGCCATGAGGCTCTGCACCTCTGGCAGTGGCTGGAACGCCAGGGCGTGACCCTGGTGGCTCAACACCTGACAGGTTCACTGAACGCCAGGGCGGACGAGCTCAGCAGTCGGTGCATGATGGATCACGAATGGCGTCTGAACTCGGACGTGGCGCAAGGCCTCTTTCAGCAGTGGGGAGAGCCTTGGTTAGATCTATTCGCCACCGAAGAGAACGCGCAATGTCATCAGTTCTGCGCTTTGGAATTTCCAAGGCGGCACTCGCGCGGAGATGCTTTTCGTTGCGAGTGGAGTTGCGGTCTGTTGTACGCCTTTCCGCCTATACCACTTCTGCCCAGAGTGCTGAAGAAGATCAAGCGCGACCAGGCCCAAGTCATCCTTGTGGCTCCGGACTGGGCGCGAAGGTACTGGTATCCAGAGCTACTCAGTATGTCAGTCGATCCCCCGGTTTGTCTGCCTCTTCAGGAGGACCTTCTGTCGCAGCAGCAGGGGAGGGTCCTCCACCCGAACCTGTCCAGCCTCCACCTGCATGCTTGGAGATTGAGCGGCGACAGTTGAGGCCATTTGACTTGCCTCCTGAAGTCTGTAATGTCATTCTGGCAGCCAGGCGTCCCTCCACAAAGTCGGTATACGCCTGCAGGTGGAACAGATTTGTGGCATGGTGCACAGCAAAGGCTGTGGATTCTCTTGCTGCCCCTCTCTCTGAGGTTCTTCTCTTCCTTCTTTCTCTTGCCCAGCAGGGCTGTGCTCTGGGCACTATCAAGGGCTACCTTTCTGCCCTTTCAGCCTTTCTAAGGCTGCCTGATCAACCTTCTTTGTTCAAGTCCCCTATTGTAAATCGATTTCTAAAGGGCATCACACACATGTTCCCTCCTGTTCCGTTTGTGATGCCTCAGTGGGACTTGAACCTTGTTCTTACATTTCTGATGTGTGCTCCCTTTGAGCCTCTTCACAACTGTCCTCTCCGTCTTCTCACTTTGAAGTCTGCTTTCCTGGTTGCCATCACCTCTGCCAGGAGAGTAAGTGAGCTCCAGGCCCCTTCTTGTACTCCTCCATTCCTTTCAGTCCATCCGGACAAGGTTGTGTTGCGTACTAAGCCATCTTTCCTGCTCAAGGTTGTCACGGCCTTCCACATCGGCCAGTCTATCACCTTGCCAACCTTCTTTCCGCCACCGCACCCCTCTAAAGAGGAAGAGCGGCTCCACCTTCTGGACCCAAAACATGCGCTTTCATTCTATTTGGATCGCACACGCCAGTTCTGGGTGGGTGACCAACTCTTTGTTGGTTACATGGGCGCTAAGAAGGGGAAAGCGGTGCACAAGAGGACCATCTCCCGATGGATCATCTTGTGTATCCAGGCCTGTTACTCCTTGGCTAAAAAGGAGCCCCCTGTTGGATTGCGGGCTCATTCCACCCGAGCCACGGCGACTACAACTGCCCTGGGCCGGGGAGTGCCGTTACAAGACATCTGTCAGGCTGCTACGTGGGCATCACTGCACACGTTTGCAAGACACTACTGCCTGGACAGCCAAGTCCGGAGGGATGGCTTCTTTGGCCGTTCTGTTCTCCAGGACTTTCTGGTGTGATTATTGGTTCGCAGACCCACCACCGGGGTTGGTATTGCTGGGGTATCCATTCTAAGATAAGGAATCTATCACTAACGTGTCTCTTTCAGATGCACAAGTTACTACTTGTGTAACGATATATCTGTAAGAGACATTAGTTAGTGATAGATTCCTTACCGCCCACCCATCCTCCCCGTTCTGCGAACCGATATCTAGGGTTAGGGTTATCCCCTTTCAGGGCCCTAGTTTCAATGGCACCAGTGTTGGTTTTAAACATGGCTCAGCGCTTCTGGCGCCCACGACTCCGACGACGGACGTGGAGCCGCAGACAACACCTACCGACGCGCAAGGGCACTGATACGCAAAAAAATTCCGGATCCAGTCGGTCGCCTGGGGATATTCTAAGGTAAGGAATCTATCACTAACTAATGTCTCTTACAGATATATCGTTACACAAGTAGTAACTTGTGCATTAGTCCTGTTTTCAGTGCCCAACTCACTATGAGGATTTCTTAAGTGTTCTGACACTTGGTTCCTGCCGTGGTTTGTGGTCTATCACTTCTAATCTGCTCTGCTACCAGTGAGTGCTCTGTCGGTGGGACCTCACTCCTAGCAGTGCTATTACTCCCGAGTTCTACTTCTCATTGATGCCCTGACATGTGTCCTGCCTTCCATTAGCCTGATGACACCCAGGCATCAGGCTAATGTGCCGGAGTCTGATGTCACCCTTTTAAGACACCCTGGACATGCCTTTTTATCAGTCCTATGACACCCAAGTTCTGACTTCCATCAGTCTCATGACACTCCAGTCTTGCTCCCATTAGTCAGATGATAACCAGGACTTGCCTTCATCAGACCCATGACACCCGAGTCTTGCCTTTTATCAGTCGAATGATACCCAAGACCTGCCTTCCATGAGTCCCCTGACAAACCTATCTTTCCCCCAATCAGTCCAGCGACACCCGAGTCCTGCCTCCTATCAGCTCCCAGACTTGCAGGCTGAGTGTTCCATGTCACACAAAGGCAGTTTTGTGAAGAGGCTTGTTATACAGTAGGAGGGAATGCAAATATTGAAAGGGACTTTGGGAAGATTAAAACTTCCCTTGAGAGCAGTGGTACAAGCCAAGAAAATCTAAATCCGTCTTGGTTTTGTTTAGGATACGATCTCCATTAGTTATTTTTGAATATTTAGTGCCACATCCCTGCTACTTTCCTTTTCAAGTAGAAGTAAGTGGACCGTGCTTCTGCATAGTCTCCTGCTCATGAATTGAGCTTTTCCAGAGGCTTTAGACCTCTGAATTACGAATAAAGAATTGACCCATGTTCACTTTTCTTCCAGAAAGAGCATGAGAGGACTATGTAAATGCTCTAGTTCATGTTTTTTAGGTCTCGCCTGTGCTCTGCGAGACATTTACTAAGGGCTTTAAACTTTGGAGCACACGCTCGAGCGTGTGCTTTTGTTCTTCACCCGCTATTGGCCTTTGAATACGTCTTGCTAAGAAAGACGTACAAAAGGGGGTGGTGATGGATGGAGCATCTGAATCAATCAAACACTCACACCCTGTCAAAAGATCTGGGTTTAATCCATCACCGTTCTTTAGCCCACTCTGCCACCCCAGTTCAGACATGGCTATATGCAAATCAGTCTGACCCTGTGCCTCATGGGAACAGTCCAGCCCGAACTGCCAAGCCATGCCTCATGGGAACAGTCCAGCCCGAACTGCCAAGCCATGCCTTCCCTGGACCGGAAACAAGCTTCTGAGGACCGGTTTCTGGCATTCCAGCTGTCGTCAGCCCGGCTTGCTTGAATCCAGTGGCAAAGTGAGCAAGGGACTCACGTCTGAGCATACCCTGCCACACTTATGGCGGCCAAAAGCGGTACTGCAGGGGGTGGTGATGGACGGAGCATCTGAATCAATCAAACACTCACACCCAGTCAAAAGATCTGGGTCTAATCCATCACGGTTCTTTAGCCCACTCTGCCACCCCAGTTCAGACACGCTATATGCAAATCAGTCTGACCCTGTGCCTCATGGGAACAGTCCAGCCCGAACTGCCAAGCCATGCCTTCCCTGGACCGGAAACAAGCTTCCGAGGACCGGTTTCTGGCAATCCAGCCGTCTTCAGCCCGGCTTGCTTGAATCCAGTGGCAAAGTGAGCAAGGGACTCACGTCTGAGCATACCCTGCCATACTTATGGCGGCCAAAAGCGGTACAAAAGGGGGTGGTGATGGACGGAGCATCTGAATCAATCAAACACTCACACCCTGTCAAAAGATCTGGGTTTAATCCATCACCGTTCTTTAGCCCACTCTGCCACCCCAGTTCAGACATGGCTATATGCAAATCAGTCTGACCCTGTGCCTCATGGGAACAGTCCAGCCCGAACTGCCAAGCCATGTCTTCCCTGGACCGGAAACAAGCTTCCGAGGACCGGTTTCTGGCAATCCAGCCGTCTTCAGCCCGGCTTGCTTGAATCCAGTGGCAAAGTGAGCAAGAGACTCACGTCTGAGCATACCCTGCCACACTTATGGCGGCCAAAAGCGGTACAAAAGGGGGTGGTGATGGACGGAGCATCTGAATCAATCAAACACTCACACCCAGTCAAAAGATCTGGGTTTAATCCATCACCGTTCTTTAGCCCACTCTGCCACCCTAGTTCAGACATGGCTATATGCAAATCAGTCTGACCCTGTGCCTCATGGGAACAGTCCAGCCCAAACTGCCAAACCATGCCTTCCCTGGACCGGAAACAAGCTTCCGAGGACTGGTTTCTGGCATTCCAGCCGTCTCCAGCCCGGCTTGCTTGAATCCAGTGGCAAAGTGAGCAAGGGACTCACGTCTGAGCATACCCTGCCACACTTATGGCGGCCAAAAGCGGTACAAAAGGGGGTGGTGATGGACGGAGCATCTGAATCAATCAAACACTCACACCCAGTCAAAAGATCTGGGTTTAATCCATCACCGTTCTTTAGCCCACTCTGCCACCCCAGTTCAGACATGGCTATATGCAAATCAGTCTGACCCTGTGCCTCATGGGAACTGCCAAGCCATGCCTTCCCTGGACCGGAAACAAGCTTCCGAGGACCGGTTTCTGGCATTCCAGCCGTCTTCAGCCCGGCTTGCTTGAATCCAGTGGCAAAGTGAGCAAGGGACTCACGTCTGAGCATACCCTGCCACACTTATGGCGGCCAAAAGCAGTACAAAAGGGGGTGGTGATGGACGGAGCATCTGAATCAATTAAACACTCACACCCAGTCAAAAGATCTGGGTTTAATCCATCACCGTTCTTTAGCCCACTCTGCCACCCCAGTTCAGACATGGCTATATGCAAATCAGTCTGACCCTGTGCCTCATGGGAACGTTCAGTCCAGCCGAACTGCCAAGCCATGCCTTCCCTGGACCAGAAACAAGCTTCCGAGGACTGGTTTCTGGCATTCCAGCCGTCTTCAGCCCGGCTTGCTTGAATCCAGTGGCAAAGTGAGCAAGGGACTCACGTCTGAGCATACCCTGCCACACTTATGGCGGCCAAAAGCGGTACAAAAGGGGGTGGTGATGGACGGAGCATCTGAATCAATCAAACACTCACACCCAGTCAAAAGATCTGGGTTTAATCCATCACCGTTCTTTAGCCCACTCTGCCACCCCAGTTCAGACATGGCTATATGCAAATCAGTCTGACCCTGTGCCTCATGGGAACAGTCCAGCCCGAACTGCTAAGCCATGCCTTCCCTGGACCGGAAACAAGCTTCCGAGGACTGGTTTCTGGCATTCCAGCCGTCTTCAGCCCGGCTTGCTTGAATCCAGTGAGCAAGGGACTCACGTCTGAGCATACCCTGCCACACTTATGGCGGCCAAAAGCGGTACAAAAGGGGGTGGTGATGGACGGAGCATCTGAATCAATCAAACACTCACACCCAGTCAAAAGATCTGGGTTTAATCCATCACCGTTCTTTAGCCCACTCTGCCACCCCAGTTCAGACATGGCTATATGCAAATCAGTCTGACTCTGTGCCTCATGGGAACAGTCCAGCCCGAACTGCCAAGCCATGCCTTCCCTGGACCGGAAACAAGCTTCCGAGGACCGGTTTCTGGCAATCCAGCCATCTTCAGCTCGGCTTGCTTGAATCCAGTGGCAAAGTGAGCAAGGGACTCACGTCTGAGCATACCCTGCCACACTTATGGCGGCCAAAAGCGGTACAAAAGGGGGTGGTGATGGACGGAGCATCTGAATCAATCAAACACTCACACCCAGTCAAAAGATCTGGGTTTAATCCATCACCGTTCTTTAGCCCACTCTGCCACCCTAGTTCAGACATGGCTATATGCAAATCAGTCTGACCCTGTGCCTCATGGGAACAGTCCAGCCCGAACTGCCAAACCATGCCTTCCCTGGACCGGAGACGGGGCTTCCGAGGACTAGTTTCTGGCATTCCAGTCGTCTACAGCCCGGCTTGCTGGAAACCAGTGGCAAAGTGAGCAAGGCACTCAAGTCTGAGCATACCCTGCCACACTTATGGTGGCCAAAGGCGGTACAAAAGGGGGTGGTGATGGACGGAGCATCTGAATCAATCAAACAATCACACCCAGTCAAAAGATCTGGGTTTAATCCATCACCGTTCTTTAGCCCACTCTGCCACCCCAGTTCAGACATGGCTATATGCAAATCAGTCTGACCCTGTGCCTCATGGGAACTGCCAAGCCATGCCTTCCCTGGACCGGAAACAAGCTTCCGAGGACCGGTTTCTGGCATTCCAGCCCTCTTCAGCCCGGCTTGCTTGAATCCAGTGGCAAAGTGAGCAAGGGACTCACGTCTGAGCATACCCTGCCACACTTATGGCGGCCAAAAGCAGTACAAAAGGGGGTGGTGATGGACGGAGCATCTGAATCAATTAAACACTCACACCCAGTCAAAAGATCTGGGTTTAATCCATCACCGTTCTTTAGCCCACTCTGCCACCCCAGTTCAGACATGGCTATATGCAAATCAGTCTGACCCTGTGCCTCATGGGAACAGTCCAGCCCGAACTGCTAAGCCATGCCTTCCCTGGACCGGAAACAAGCTTCCGAGGACTGGTTTCTGGCATTCCAGCCGTCTTCAGCCCGGCTTGCTTGAATCCAGTGAGCAAGGGACTCACGTCTGAGCATACCCTGCCACACTTATGGCGGCCAAAAGCGGTACAAAAGGGGGTGGTGATGGACGGAGCATCTGAATCAATCAAACACTCACACCCAGTCAAAAGATCTGGGTTTAATCCATCACCGTTCTTTAGCCCACTCTGCCACCCCAGTTCAGACATGGCTATATGCAAATCAGTCTGACTCTGTGCCTCATGGGAACAGTCCAGCCCGAACTGCCAAGCCATGCCTTCCCTGGACCGGAAACAAGCTTCCGAGGACCGGTTTCTGGCATTCCAGCCGTCTTCAGCCCGGCTTGCTTGAATCCAGTGGCAAAGTGAGCAAGGGACTCACGTCTGAGCATACCCTGCCACACTTATGGCGGCCAAAAGCGGTACAAAAGAGGGTGGTGATGGACGGAGCATCTGAATCAATCAAACACTCACACCCAGTCAAAAGATCTGGGTTTAATCCATCACCGTTCTTTAGCCCACTCTGCCACCCCAGTTCAGACATGGCTACATGCAAATCAGTCTGACCCTGTGCCTCATGGGAACAGTCCAGCCCGAACTGCCAAGCCAAGCCTTCCCTGGACCGGAAACAAGCTTCCGAGGACCGGTTTCTGGCATTCCAGCCGTCTTCAGCCCGGCTTGCTTGAATCCAGTGGCAAAGTGAGCAAGGGACTCACGTCTGAGCATACCCTGCCACACTTATGGCGGCCAAAAGCGGTACAAAAGGGGGTGGTGATGGACGGAGCATCTGAATCAATCAAACACTCACACCCAGTCAAAAGATCTGGGTTTAATCCATCACCGTTCTTTAGCCCACTCTGCCACCCCAGTTCAGACATGGCTATATGCAAATCAGTCTGACCCTGTGCCTCATGGGAACAGTCCAGCCCGAACTGCCAAGCCATGCCTTCCCTGGACCGGAAACAAGCTTCCGAGGACCAGTTTCTGGCATTCCAGCCGTCTTCAGCCCGGCTTGCTTGAATCCAGTGGCAAAGTGAGCAAGGGACTCACGTCTGAGCATACCCTGCCACACTTATGGCGGCCAAAAGCGGTACAAAAGGGGGTGGTGATGGACGGAGCATCTGAATCAAACACTCACACCCAGTCAAAAGATCTGGGTTTAATCCATCACCGTTCTTTAGCCCACTCTGCCACCCCAGTTCAGACATGGCTATATGCAAATCAGTCTGACCCTGTGCCTCATGGGAACAGTCCAGCCCGAACTGCCAAGCCATGCCTTCCCTGGACCGGAAACAAGCTTCCGAGGACCGGTTTCTGGCATTCCAGCCGTCTTCAGCCCGGCTTGCTTGAATCCAGTGGCAAAGTGAGCAAGGGACTCACGTCTGAGCATACCCTGCCACACTTATGGCGGCCAAAAGCAGTACAAAAGGGGGTGGTGATGTTTTTGCATTTGTTTTTGCTAAGAAAGACAGCACGCAATTGGCCAAAGGCGGGTACATGTCCCTCCTTCTCTCTGTCCTGGCCTAGGGTTCGCGGGAGCGAGCGCAGCTTTCCTCTCTCATCATGGCTCATTAAGCACAGCGTACACTTTCAGCTCTAAACACGTGGCTTTCATTTTTGCGTGATGCACTTGTTTTATTTATTTATTTACTTGCGATGGCGTGGCTTGTGTCTAATATTCAGCCTCTTTCTGCTCTCCCATGTGCCCCCTTCGAGATCCCCCCTCCTTCCGCTTTCTGCCAGCACCCTCCTACCCAATAGTCATCCACCACCACGTCCCCCACATCCAACACCACATCCACCACCACGTCCACCACCACGTCCACCATGTCCACCACCACGTCCACCACCACATCCACCACCACCATGTCCACCACCACGTCCACCACCACCACATCTCCGTCTACCACCACCACGTCCACCACCACATCCACTACCACCACATCCACCACCACCACGTCCACCACCACGTTAACCCTGCAAAAAGGGCCATTTCCAACATGAACTAAATCCCATGCCACTTTAGCTACACCCCCCTACAATTTGCTCCTCGTACAACAATAACAACAACGCCTAACACAACCAATGGCACTTGAAAAAAAGAGACAGTTGATGAGATTTAGGTTGAGACATCTTCCACTCAGAGCTTATTTGTACAGAAGAATTTGGAGCAACACTCATCGATCCTCCGGGCTATGCCCACCACTGCAAAGTGCCTTCTTCATATTGTTTGCATTTGCCACTAATTGTTGCTGCTGAAAACATTTTGGTTAAAACCCCTTTTTAGGACTTTGAATATCTGTCCCTGCAAGGCTGCAGTGGAAATGTGTAGGAGAGGCGATTGCAGCCAGTTGACATCTCGTTCTTTAAAATTCATGAAGCAGAGAACCGATGAGTTGAGTTGAGCAGAGCGGCCGTGATAGGTTCTTGATTGAGCTCCAGCTGCCCGTCTCCACTGAGGCTAATACCAGACAGCAGCAGGGGTTATAATGGAAGGGTAGTCTATTCTCAATCATTCCTTGAATTACTAATTGCACTTTAAAGCCCCCAACCAGACATTAGATAGAGATGTATCTAAACCTCATTTTATACGCAGTGAAGAAAGATCACCTTGCTTTAATGGTGGAGCAGTTTAGACCGATTGACACATGGCAATCATGAAAGGCAGTAAGTATCTAGTGGTGTACAGATAATGTGATTTTTAAGTGCCAAGTTAATTTTTTAACATTCTATCTCTTAGCTTCATTTATGTGCATTCATTTGGTCTTTTTTGCCTAGGCTGTAACCTCTATCTTTTAAATATCTTATACCAATTGGTCGTGTTAGCTCGTTTAACCTTTCTGAGTTTGCAAGAATTATGATTGTAATGATTTTTATTAATCACACAATAAAAGTATCTTATTTTATCTTAACTCGATCAGCTGTTGGTGCATCAGATGTGCTGTTTTAGCACATGCTTTTACTTTGGACTCGTGATATAGAAGACAAGTATTGAGCTGTCATTTATGAAATCACCTAAGGAATGATTTATATTGAGGGAGTGCAGGCTTGTAGGGTAAGGCTTGCTGATTGACCACTCTTGTATGCTAGGACAGAATAACAGTTTTTTCAATGACTGAAACAAAAAACAGCTTGTACACGGGTTGAAATAAATGTTGAGCAGTTGAAATTTAAGGTCCAGTTTGAAGGAAGGAAAAGAGGGGTTGCAGCGGAGATCCTTGGGCAGTACGTTACAGATCATAGAAGCATTTCTTGAGAAGGGAAGATTTCTTCTTAAGGTTACGCGGAATGAGGAGAAGAGCTTTGGAGCTTCTCAGTGCCCGACTCTTCCTGCTCTTGAAATTTTGGTTTAGATGTTTTTGGTATGAAGTGCTTTGTGGGTGATAGAGGGTGTCTTGAAGATGCATCTTCCTTCAATGGGAAGCCAGTCGAGACTCTTGAGGGCAGAAGAGATGTGATTGAATCTTTTAATTACTGAGAGAAGTCTGGCAGCCATGTAGAGAACTGCTTTGAGCGGCGCAAGGTGACATTTCTAAGAGAGTCTAGCCTGAGGTCTGAGATCAACAGATGATGTATGATCTACACTGTGTTGGGCTTAGCATGTTCCAGACAACTGCAGATTCCTTCTGGGTTCTCATGGAAGCTGTACAAACAAAGCCTTCTTGTCCACTTATGTAACGTCACCTGTCTCTGGATCACTGAAGCAACAATATGTTGCAACCTTCATTGGGTACACACTTTCAAACGTAGGCCTTGATCCACAGCAAGGTTTGCAAGAAGCCCTCCTCCATAATGTAATCTGTCAGCACCATGACTTCCTTTAATTATGTGGTTGTAGACTTCTCACCTGTGTCCATGTTCTATCCAGGAAAAAAATTATCTATCCTCTTTTTTAGTGGAGGTATATCTTCCCATTTTTTTTTTATTCAAGAGGCTGGGTTACATTCATTGTATTGACAAGGAAGGTGATCGGTAATAGGTGTTAAAAGAAGTTATTTGTGGCATTTTTCTTATGTTTTATTCGTTAATATGACAGGAAAATAAAACACGGAGGGTGAAACTGGTCATGAGAAGGCATACCAAGTTTATGCAGAAAGACCCTTTTCAGACACTTGTACAGAAAAATAAATGTTCCCTTACTACTTTAGTTTTAGTGCTGGGAACTCCTACTATTATATAAAGGTGAAGGCTTTTTTGCCAAAGCTCGTTAGTGAGAGTGTACACAGAAGGAATTTTTATAGTATCTGTCAAGCTTGTAAGTTTTGAAGTCAGTTCCGTTGGGGTGAAACCCCAAAACCGGTCCTAGGATGCTTGTTTCCAGTCCAGGGAGGACCTGGCCTGGCAGTTCGGGCTGGACTGTTCTCATTTAGCGCAGGCTCAAGACTGATTTGCATATGGCTGCGTTCAAACTGGAATGGCATGGGGAACAAAAAAACGATGGATTTAGGTCCAGGTCTCTGTACTGGGGTGAATGTATGACATTGTTCTGCATTCTGTCCATTATTAGTTGTTCTTTTCGCACCTTCTAGTAGTGCATTTCTATGCGAATTACGACAAAGCCACCTTTATCACTGGCAAGGGGTTGGTGCTGCGGATCCAGTGATAGGAAACATTATAAAGCTGCTCTACTGCAAGCCACTATTGCAGTTTCAACCATTTCCCCAGGTTAGCCTATGGAAAAAGAAAACCTAAAAGGTTGTGAAAACACCCATGGGTATTCCTCACTACCTAGGCAGGGGACACACAGGTGTACCTGCCCTGCCTTTCACCTAACACTCACTTCACCCCATAAGACGCAGCCTCGGGGTACTCAGATGGAAGTGAAAGATCCTCTCAGGATGGCTATTGACTCAAACAGGCCAGTCTAAGTAAACGCACAATTGCATATATCAGCCTGCAATGGCAGGCCTGACACGTATTAAGGAGCACCATTGGTGCAACGTGCACACCAGCCTGCAATGGCAGGCCGAGCATGTATTCAGGAGCTCCATCGATGCAAAGCGCACACCAGCCTGCAATGGCAGGCAGGTCATGTATTTAGGGCACCATCAATGCAATTGCGCACAGCAGCCTGCACTGGCAGGCTGGACCCAAGTCTCGAAACATCATAGGTGCGACTGCACACCCACTGGCCGGCCATGGCAGACCTGACTTATGCTTTAGAAACCTCAGGTGAGCACCACTCCCTAACGTGTGTAGGAAGGGCATGCACACTTTCACACTGTACTTACAGTAGGAATGTGCCCCATGCCCTAACAAGAGAATCGGCCACACCCAGGAAGTGTCCCATAGGGAGAACCCAACCCTCCGAGGTAGGGAAAACCTATACGGACAGTTCACAAGAAAATGTACCTACCCGGTCACACACCTACCCCGGGTTGGTGGTAGTGAATGGCCCCTTCAGGGATGGCTACAGAGTGAGACTAGCCAACTTGTGTATGCAAAATTTTGGACAGGTTATTTAGGTGGGTGGCACAATCAGTGCGGCGTCCCCCTATTAGCCAGTGTCACACCCGCCCTGGGAATGAGGTGTACCTTCTTACAGGGCACTCACGGGTACGACACCTTACCCAATCAAGTAAGCACCTGGCACGTGCAGGAGGGGAGAGAGTGGAGGGAAAAAAGCTTTAGGGAAATCCCCCTAAGGGACATGCCCAACACACTGTAAATGTAAATTTGGGTGTAATGTCATCTTACTAGAAATAGATTAGCTTCGGTTTCTTGGTTATGCTTCTACAGGTTTACATTTTATGATTTTTCAGAAGTATTTGTTTCCTTCAAATAATATGCTTGCTCCAATGATGCCTCACCTTGAGGTGATTGGGCAATGCTCACTGAATCTGTTGACTTTCAAGGTGGTATTTAGGATCGTTATTACTATAGCCTGGTGCATTCGTGAAATGCAGGACGACTTGTCTCAGCCTGCATAGCCTGTTCATTAGACTTATCCTAACTTTATAACGTGGAATCACCGTGCCCACACTATTACTTTGTCAGGTATTCCCAAATAATAATACCTTTGTTCGGGACTCTCAGTTCTCTGGGTTTCTACATGGGAAGTGCCAAGAAAGACCACTTCTTTCCACAGTCAAGAAACGCCAGGTCACTTTTTTCTGGCTTTTAGATTGACTGATGTGCTCCATTTTAAATGTGAATAAAAGTATTGTCACGATTTTGCCACACTTCATGTGCCTGTGGGTCTCTGTACCCATTGTAAAAGAATTTGGCTTCCATTTATATTCTGTAGAAAATTACTTCTGAAACGTATCTTGTTATGAGCCGGCGGGGAGGTAAAGCTCAAGCACATAACGCCACGTGTAAGTGCCCTTTCTTCTGTTTGTTCATCCCTGAATTATGCGAGATTTCTTTTCCCGTTTTATATTTTCCCCTTTGGGATTTCAGTTTCGCTGTCTTTGAAACCCGTATTCCTGTATCCTATGCAAAGCAGAGCGTGACTCCTTCTAATTTACAGCGAGCTGTGCTTCCCCTGCGGAAGAGGCGAGGGTGAACTTTTCTGTTCGAGATATTGTTAGTTGGGATATGTCTCTCTTGATCACACCGTATGTATCTAGGGAAGAAGGCCAAGGGATGTCTCGTGGCAGAGAGAGATGCACGCTTGCCGCATTAACACAAGATGTACCTTCCCCTCGCTCCGCACCCGAGGCCGCCAGACTCAGTTTTTTTTCCCGCCGAGGATTCACCGCTGGTGACTGAAGGGTTGCTGCAGGAGAATCCATAACCGCTAATGATAAATGTAATCGTGTGTAGCAGTGACGGAGGGCCGCTGGAGCCTGCCTGTCACACACAATTAATGCCCCCCGCCGCTCGGACGCCGTTTGTTTGTTCCCGGGTGGCTCAGGGCCCTGTTAACTAATGGCACACCAGTGGCGACATAAATTGTGTTTGACGACATTTAATTCCAGGTGATTTTGTAAATCTCCGTTTACCCATGACCTTCTCGGGGCATGCTGCACACTTCACCCAAGCTCTACAGTTGGCTTGTGTAAGTTCTTATTTTGGTTTTTAAAAGCTTTGGCAAAGTACTAGCTGGTTCAGTGGAGGTGACAATTCCGGGTGAGTCTGGTTTTTAACCACCTTGAGAGATATAAAGGTTTATCTTCTATAGAAGCGTTTTCAAATGTCTATGTGAAGACTGAAACTTGTGGTTTCCCATTTTTGTTATAATACTACAGATGTGTGCTTTCATAGCACCTCTACCTGACTTCTTATCGCAGGCACACTGGAGTAGCTGGTGCTTGGCTGTTCCATCCCCAGGGCCATTCTGATAGGATAGCATTTGGCTTCATCGTCTAATGATAAGTCTCCCTCTAGCCTGTTCTTCGCCAAGAGCTCATTTTCTAATTTTTGCAAGTCTTTATGGCCTCTTTATGTGGTCAGTAGGTGTCCCATTCATAACTTTTGACAGAGGGGACCTGTGTGTTCTGTGTTAAATGAAGTAGAGAAGGAAAGCGGGCATTTTTGTCTCTGCTCCTCGGGAAGCACCTCTTGCATATTTGACAACTAGTGTTCCCTCAGTACTGCTCCTCCTTCAAACTACTAAACCACTAGAAACTGAATTTCACAGATTCTAGTTCACTGAACAGATTTTTCTGCGTTATTGGATCTGCCTTCCACTATGACATTTCTTCTATGATCATTTTGCTAAGCTCTTCACCGTGCTACTGGCCTTTGCCTCCCTAAGTGTTAACAGGTAAGGCACTTGACTGGTTCTTTACCTATCCCACCACCCTTTGCTCTACTGATGCGCCTTGCTTTCATCACCGCCCAGCTTCAGACATATTGTACCACAAGGCTCAGTCATTGGAACACTCTTACCCACTGCTCCAACTGCCTTGGTGACATTTTCTCCTTCAGCTTTTTGTATCACCTAGCATCAGACGAGATGCATAACCGCAGCAGTTTCTTCTTCTACCCATCAGGCATGCTAACAGCTTCCTCTACTCCATGGTTGTAGGCAAACAAATTAACTTTACTTAGCTGACTTCTTAAGTTACATGCACCCTCTGTCCTAAGGTCCACCTGCTCATTTTCAGCAACTGCCTTTGCAAATGGTGAATATAATATATTATTAAGAAGCAAGTAGCACTACTGTATCAGTTTGCTTGTGAGCATACCTATGACAAGATTAGCAGTTTCACCATCCACCCATGATTTAGCCTGACCAGAACATCAGCTTTCCTACTTTGCTGATGATACCAAGAATATTGAGTGTCTGCCAAACAGGGGGCAAAGTTCAAGATGCTCCCCCTATTGTATGAAGCCACAAAAGGTACTGCCCCTCCAAAACTCTAATAACTGGTCATAAACCTCACCTCACCTGTGTTCCATAACTCTTCATCTCCTTGTGCAGCCAGATACCAGTAGGCCCCTCAATGTTCATATTGTCTGAACTACTTGGTCCTCTTCTCCGGGACACACTTCTTCAACACTACTACCTCCTCACTCACCAAGTACAAACACAACCTCAATCACAGGAACGTAGCCTGAAAAGACCATTTTGGTAAACCTGATCCTTCTTTTTCCCCATACTAGTGTCTTTTTCCATGTTTGCGTCTCACTGTTCAAAGCAAGTATCATCTATATGCAGTGACCCGATTCTGTTAATATCTTGTAAACTGGAATCTGAAAGAAACACATTAGTTATAGATTCCTTACCTTTGAATTATCCCCGGGCATCAGACTGGATCCGGAAAGCTTTTTCGTCAGCAGAACCTCTGCGCGTCGGAAGGTGGCATCGGTCGGCTCCGCGTCCGTCGTCACGGTAGCTAAGTAGACCCCGCCCTCGCGGGCTGACTTCAGTTTCTTCTTTTTCCGCGCCAGCCAGCTCAGATCTGGGAAGAGCGGTACCTCCACTTTTTGACTGACTTTTTTGACGATTTTGCACGAGGGATGCCCGGCTTCAAGGCATGCGGTTCTTGTGACCAACTGATGTCGGTGACCGATCCGCACAGCGTATGCATCTTTTGCCTGGAGCGCGACCACGACCCCAAGTCGTGCTCCGACTGCCGGTCAATGGCACAAAAGACTTTGCGGGAGCGGTCCCGAAAGTTGCTTGAGCGCCGGCAGTCGGCTCCGCACCATTCGAGTTCCCGGTCGCGAGGGAGGTCAAGGGACTGGTCGCAGAGCCACCATCACCATTCTTCCAAGTCATCGAAGTCTTCGCACTCGGGGTTGGGTAAGGCGAAGCATAAGAAGACGTCGAAGAAGCACCATTTCTCTTCTTCTCCTCGCCGGTCAGCCGATCCGACGAGGGATACGGGTGGTGCCCCTCCCGCGGCTCCGCGTGCGGAGCCCGAATAGTCGACTCCGCGTCTCCATCCCTTTCTGGGACCCGGAGCGACTCCCACCCAGCTTCGTACGTTCTACGAGGCGATGCATGCAATCTTTGGGCGGCCCGGACCCGTCGGCGCGCCTTCGTGCCCCATTGGAACCATTTGGAGGGCCTAGACCTTCTCTGCTGACGGCTCCAGCCCCCCCTGGATCCTGATTGGCGCTGGTTGACCTCATTACACCTCCGCCGGCACCGCTTCTTCCGGCACCATTACCTCATTCGATGCCGGTCGCCCCCCGGCCGGCGTCGACCCCGGTCTCCATCCTGACGTGGACCCAGAGCCAAACCGGCATCGCCCGATGCCAGATCCGCCTCAGAGAGGGGTTTTTGTGCTCCTGTTCACTCCTGGGGTCCCTTTTCGGCCAGATTGTCACCCAGAGGATGAAGAGGAGGACTGGAGGTCTAGAGACCCTTTAACTGATCAGGCAAAATCTGAGCAGGTCTGGAGAGAGGAACTGGGGGATGCCAGTGGTCTGGACACCTCCCCGGACCTTGGCATGTTGTCTCCTACCGTGGCTACGGAGGAGGGACCTTCGTACGCAGTGGTGTTGCATAGGGCAGCCAAGGCTCTCAACCTCAAGCTCCCTACCGTGGAAGTCAGGACTAACCTCCTGACAGAGGTGCTTCAGCTGACGGTGAGCTCTTCGGAGCCTTTGCTTCCGTTCAACAAGGCCCTAACTGATGTCCTTTTGGGCACTTGGTCCAGGCCCAACACGGGGGATTCTGTGGACAGGATGATTGCCCGACGCCACCGACCAGCCCCGGGTGACCTCACTTTCCTTTCCTTACACCCCACCCCTGAGAGCTTGATGGTCCAAGCCTCTACTTCCAAAAGTGCGCTCCCTACTGCCCCACCGGAAAGGGAATCCAAGAAGCTGGATCATCTTGGGAAGAAGATTTTCTCTTCCGCCAGCTTGGGACTGCGGTCGGTAAACACTGCATGTCTATTGGGCCGTTATTCCCACTCTGTGTGGAACTTGGTTGCGCAGGTGCTGCCTCAGTGTCCAGAAGAGAGCCCGGACAGTGCTCTCCCAGACTGTCGCCGCCTGGAGGGATGCAGCAAAGTTTGCCATCCGTTGTGGACTGGATACTGCCGACTCTCTGGGTAGAATGATTTCTACGTCGGTAGCTCTTAGACACTACGCCTGGATGAGGTCGACTGGCTTTTCGGGGGATGTCCAGAACACCTTGATGGACATGCCCTTTGATGGCCCTCGCCTTTTTGGCGACAAAGCAGACAACACTCTAGAGCGTTTTAAGGACTCACGAGCTACGGCCAAGTCCTTGGGCCTCTCCACCCGCCCTGCGCAGTCTGCTTTTTGCCCCTTTCGTCGATCTACGGAAGGGGTGTCCTGCTACGTCCCGCCCAGAGCCACAGGCCGCAGCAAGTTACCCAGCCTTCGTGCGGCCGGGGACGTGGGAACAACCGTCGTGGTTCCGGGGGGACAGCGGGTGGGTCAGTCCACCAATTCCCCCTCTGCAGCAGCCTCCAAACATTCCTAGTCCGACATTTCAGGCCCATCAAATGCCATTGGGCGGCAGGATTCGCCATCACCTCCCCCACTGGTGCACCATCACGTCGGACAGGGGGGGTTTGCAGATAGTCCGAAGGGGCGACTCCCTCCCCTTTGACTCTACCCCTCCAGCCATGCCACCGCAATACCATTGCATGTCGAAAGATCACCTGGCCCTTCTCCAGCAGGAAGTTACGGCTCTCTTGGCCAAGTAAGCCATTGAGTGCGTTCCTGTCCCAGAAGTAGGTTGTGGTTTTTATTCCCACTACTTTCTGGTCCCCAAGAAGGACAAGGGCCTGCGTCCTATCTTGGATCTCAGGAACATCAACCGTTTCCTCCGGAAGGAGAAGTTCAAGATGTTGACGTTTGCTCAGGTCTTGTCTGCCCTCGACCCTTAAGACTGCTTTCCTGGTTGCCATCACCTCTGCCAGGAGGGTGAGTGAGTTCCAGGCTCTTTCATCTAAGCCTCCTTTCTTGTCCGTCCACCTGGACAAAGTGGTCCTCAGGACTCGTCTATCCTTCTTGCCCGAGGTTGTCATTGCTTTTCACATTGGGCAGACCATCACTTTGCTCACCTTCTTTCCACCTCTGCATCCTTCGAAAGAGGAGGATAGGCTCCACCGTCTTGACCCAAACCGTGCGCTTTCCTTTTATCTGGATCTCACCAAACAGTTCTGGATGGATGACCAGCTCTTTGTTGGGTACGTGGGTGCAAAGAAAGGTCTCCTGATGGGTCATTTTGTGTATCAAGGCCTGCTATTCTCTGGTGAAGAAAGAGCCTCCAGTGGGGCTGAGTGCCTATTCTACCAGTGCGACGACAGCAACTACTGCTCTGGGACGTGGCGTTCCTTTCAATAACATCTGTCAGGCAGCTACGTGGGCCTTGCTGCACACATTTACAAAACACTACTGTTGACAGTTCGGTCCGGAGAGACAGCTTCTTTGGCCGTTCTGTTCTCCAGGACTTTCTGGTGTGAGATTGGTTTGCAGACCCACCACCGGGGTTGGTATTGCTGGGGTATCTATTCTAAGGTAAGGAATTATTAGTATTAAGGAACAAGTTACTTACCTTCAGGAACAATGTATCTGTAACAAACATTAGTTAGTTTTAGATTCCTTACTGCCCCACCCATCCTCTCCGTTCTGCGAACTAATTTCTAGGGTTAAGGATATCCTTTCAGGGACCTAGTTTTGTGCACCAGTCGTCAGTGTCTTGCATGGCTCTGCATTTCTGGCACGGAAACTCGTGTACAGAACTGACGTCAGCGTGCGAGGGCGGCGTCTAAGTAGCTGCCGCAACATCATCCCAGCGACACAATGCCAACGAAGGACGCAGAGCCGACCAACGCCACCTCCTGACGCCTGGAGGTAATTCTAAGGTAAGGAATCTATAACTAACTAATGTTTCTTACAGATATATTGTTACCGAAGGTAAGTAACTTGTTCCTTAATACTAGATGCAAGACTTCTTGTTAGAAGAGCTGCTGGTTCCTCAATAAAGCAGAGCAGTGGGCAAAAGCAGATTTGAATCTGGGAATTTTGATATGGAATTGCTCTTTAGCAACACAGTTGTAGCTTTGTAAAGGGTTCAGATCAGAGCTGTAAACGTAACCCCGGACCAATCTCCGTACCCTTCAACAAACAGTTAAAGGGGGCTTTGGTGGCTTACCCATGCTGACATTTTATAGTGCAGTGTACACATAGCATGTCCAGTGTTGGGTTATTGGGAGGCAGCGAGCAGCAGCAAAGTGTAGCATCTGAGAAGCTTTTTGCCCATCAGATTCCTGGGTGCCCCAAGCCTTCCTGCTGAGAGGCCATGTTCTTGTTTCCAGTTGATGGGAATCAGACCCCTTGTGTTGTTTTTTCCCCTCATTTGTGGAAGCATTGGCTTAGGCAACTGCATGTGTATGACTGTGACCTTGGCTCCCAGCTAACTTAACCTTTACACGTATATAGACCTTTTATACAGACTGCAAACAACCGGTGTTGTTATTTCTCAGTTCTGCGGTTTGGAAGTAAGGGAGGCTGAATTGGCCTTGCTTGGATTCTAACTTGCGAGCCTCAGATGTCAGCAGCAAGCGTTAACCAGCCTATAATCGCTTGGCTGGTGCTCTCTGCTCTACTGTTCCAGTGTAAAGGCCCAGCCCCACACCTGCCCCGCATACAGGTGTCCATGTTCTTCAGGCTGCATGCATTCCGAGCCCTAGAGCTGTGTCAGGAGCCCTCTTACGGGGGGGGGGGGAGGGGGTTTGTTGTCCCGTGGTCTCCTTGCGCCCCTCTCCCTGCCAGTAAATAACCCCCCGCCTGTCTTTCTTTCTTTCTTTCTTTTTCCGCCCACAGCGACGGGGACTCGGACGGCGACTCGGAGCTGGAGGAGCGCGTGGACGGCGTCAAGTCGTGGCTCTCCAAGAACAAAGGCTCCGCCAAGGCCTTCTCCGACGACGGCAGCTTGAAGAGTTCGAGGTCAGTGTGCGCCCATCTGCGCCGCGGTGAGCCCAGGGACGGCCATTAGAACCCGCCCCCTCTCCATAGCAACAGGTAGAGAGTGGGCGATCCGGGCGGGGAGGGCTTCAGCGAGCAGCAGCGTGGGAGTGGCACCGGCTGGAACAGGGTTAGATTGATTCGTGCACTTCACGTGCGCGACTGCCGCGCTGGCCACTGCCGTGCAGAAGTATCACATGTGAATTAATGTCCGCAGAACTCATTGTTAACCGCCCTCAAAGTTTTCCACCCCTCGACGTGGCTTGGCGTTGTACTTGCTCCGTTCTCTGACTAAAAGATTGTCACGCCACTTTTTTTATTTTTTATTTATTTTTTATAAAATCTTTCCTTATTTCTTGTCAATCGGCACGAGTTTGAGTGAACCATTCCAGCAGCATTCCTGCCTACGGTGACCAGTGCGCACAGGAGGTGCTGAACCATGAACAGCTTACCTTTTTTATAATAGTACAAAAGACTATTTTTGTCATATTATCACTTATGCTCACTAACAAGTGTGCGTTACTCACAACCGATGGGATGTGCACACACTGATGACTACTAGGCATATAGATCACCGAGACGATGTGCTTAAAAACCAGTTTCTGCACCTGCGCACATGGTTCCATGATGCTGGCCCTTGTAGTGCACAACGCCCCGTGGCCAGCTGCACGTTTTTCAACCTGTGCTCCTTGTTTTCTCTGCCGCTAACATTGAAACATGCTTATGCCCCCTTAAAACCGAGGAGACGACGTGTGCACAGAAGTATTCTCCTGTTAATGTTCACACACATCTCAGCCGTACAATGGGAGAATTCAAACTTTTCTCCTTTCCACCTTGAGTACTATGAATTGTGCTGGTATGACACAGTCTGCCATTTGGAGGTGTATTCCCAGCACTCCTCCTTCCAGGCACTACTGTAGGCCACACTGTTGACACAATGTGGTCACAGAGCCTTATCACTGCCCAAAAGTTGATGTGGCTCTCGCCGTAGGCTTGATATTATGTCAGATGTTATAATACCTAAGTTAGCTCTGCATTCAAAGGCCTGTTCTCTATATTTCCCCTGGTCCTCAGACAATTCATGTTTCACTCATATGCCCTTGACTGTGCAGCCTTCAGCTTTGTTGGTGGTCTTGAACGCCAACTGGGTGACCAACACGGTGATAATTTAAACTACTCTAAACGATAGCAGAGCCTGTATTTCACATGCCTGATAGTTTCTATGAAGTTTCTTTCCCCACAAACTAATGTCTGTCTTTCTTTTTCTCTCTCCTGTTTTCATCTCTGCGTCTGCGTGTCCTTTGTATCAATGTCTTTATCCTCCATTTCCAGATTTGCTGCAAACTCTGATGTAAAGGAGGGGAAGGAGGGGAAAGAAGGCAAAGAGGGGAAAGACTACAAGGAGCCAGAGGAGAGGCCCATCTCTGTGATGAGCTCTCTCAGCTACAGGAAGCGGGCTAACATGAAGGATTCCATTGGGGGCAAAGGGGACGAGGATTCCCTGTTCTCCACCCTGAAGGAGAGGGCCACCTCTCCAGATCGATCTTTCCGGAAGTCCCAAAGGAACTCTGTGGCGAATGCTCTGGATGAGACCTACTCTGTGAGCTCATGGAAGAAATCACAAGGCAGTGAAGACTTGGATGACCGGGGATCAATGATCTCCCAGGCCTTCTCAGAGGCCTCCAGCAGGGCCAGGAAGGGCTTAGAGAAGAGATGGTCAGTCACAAGCCCCGACTTTGACAAGGTTTCAACTGTGTCTGCTTCCACGAGCCGGAGCTCCCTGCGACGGGGGCTGGATGCCGACGATGACTTAAGGTCATCAATGAGCTTTGCCATGTCCAGTCCACCTAGCCTAAGACGTAGCACATCAAGGCACGATGATCCTTTGGGGGGACTTTCCAGTGCCATCAGCCCCTCTCTCAGTCGTAGATCTGACTATGGCCAGGTTAGTCCCACCACAAGCAATCGCTCAGATTCCAGACTGTCCTTGTCAAGAAGCCAACTTAATGACTTCGATGATGCCTCCAGCATCGCCCCTAGTGACAGTCGTTCAATGTATAGTCAGCATTCAGTTGGCCGTAGCTTTTCAGTCCCTCCGAGACCCAGGACCGCAGCTTCCGATGAAACTCAGCCAGAGGGCTCTGATATCAGACCTGTCGGTCATCGCAACTACTTAGACCCCGATCTAGAAGCTGCAATCAACGAAGTCTTGAACTATAAGCCAATCAAGTTTAAGAGGTCAAGCCTAGAGCATGACTCCGAGGAAGATGACAAGCAAAGTGTTAGGAGCTTAAAGAGCTCAAAGGTGGAGACAGTAGAGCATTCCTCTGGTCTTCGACGGTCTGCTTCAGCTATGGAAGTCTCCAGACCACGGAGTCGACGAAGCCGAAGCAGAAGAAAGAGCTCAGAGTCATCAGAGTCCTCACAGGAAGACCGCAAAAAGAAAAGCTCTAAGAAGCATGCAAAAAAGTCTAAAAAGAAATCCAAAAAGAAGGAGACGGACTCTGAGTCCTCTGAATCGTCCTCCGAATCCTCCTCGAGCTCAACTGTCTCCTACCGCAGTGGTGGAAGTGTGAAGAAAGGCCCCAAGAAAAGGGATCCCTCATCTGACGGGGAAGGCACCGAGGACAGGAAGAGCCCTGAGCAGGAGGGCAAGCGTGGCAAGAAGGAAGAGAAGAAGAGGAAAAAGCAGATGGATAGCCTAATGATGAAGTACCTGTACAGGCCTGAGAGTGATTAAGTTAGTAGGTGTTTTAGTTTGTGGTTGGGAGCATGAGACTACACAGTGTGCTTTTTACTAACACATTTACTACTCTTCTGCGGTGAGCAGTCCCTAATGAGGTTTGCTTATTCAGTTTGACTCATCCAGCATGCCCTCTAAAACCATCTAATGTTTGAGAAATATGCTGTCCAGTCTGTGCTACTGAACAGGCCGTGCTCTTGGAGTAGTCATTGTTTGTAACTTCTGATCATTATCTAAGGCATGTATACGTTTAAAAAAACATGTAAACTTTGCCCTGGGGTGTTCCTCTTTGAGAACATATTGTAGTTGTAAGGTGGGCCATGGAACAACCTCCATATTTTGATACATGCCATTCTAGCAGAATTTCACTGGACATCATTCAACTGGGCTTTCACCGGCCCGAATCCTGGATGGCCTCCGTGGTCTCGAACGCCCCCATGCACTTGCTCAGCACCTACAGTGCAGCCAAGAGCCTCTTCGGATTTCGGGCAGCTTGATTTCTCCAGGAAATGTTTGTTTGTTGGATTGTTTTGAAAGGCCTGGCAGATTGCATCACTGGTAATGTTTGTGAGACCGCATATGACCAGGCAGACCAGATCAGATCAAACAGCCAGCAAACAGAAAGAATGCAGAGGCAGGCACACTGTGTTTGGGACGGTAAGCAGCCATGACAACGCGGGCTTTACCCCGCGCTGCCATTACGATGCTGCTTTTGCAACGCAAGTCGTTACAACGACTTGCGCTGGAGGGCACTGTTGGAAAAGGAATAGTTTAATTTTCTATTCCAACACCTTCCCTACTGTAACGTGGGCTGGAGTTGGAATAGAAAATTAAACTATTCCACTATTCAGCGCCTACAGCGCAAGTCGTTGTAACGACTTGCGTTGTAAAAGCAGCGTCGTAATGGCAGCGCGGGGTAAAAGCCCGCGTTGGCATGTCATACATACGTTTGGGACAAGAAATGGGGTAGGAAGGAAAAAAGTTAACTACTACATTTCGTGGATCTGAAGGCCTCTGCACATCCGTGTGAAAGAAGAATTTGTAACCTCAGGGGAGATTGCAGATTTGCTCATAAATTGGACTTTCTTGTATGCTACTTCTAAAAATAATCAGTTTGTAAGTGATCCCGGTATCAAGGGAAGGTTCTAGAGCGCTTTCAAGCAGAGCACCCCTGCATTGAAATGTATTAATATTTTATTTTGTGGCAACTGAAAATGTCTTAAACTTTTTTCATTTTAGATATAGCCATAGAGCAGGACCAGTGTTCATCTTTCCCAGAATACTAACCTTACTGTTGTATGTTGATGAAACATTAGTTAATGGCCCTCATAGAAATACATGTGGAACTCGCAAGGATATTATCAAATGTGGCAACATGCCCTCCTTGCTTGAAGCAGAGGACCTGGACTCTGATGATGTATTACATTATTTTCAAGAGGGAAACTGATTTTTAGAAGTAGCCAAGTCACCTGCCATAGATGTTCAAAAACAAAATGTACACGTGCTCCAGTGTTTAGCGATGCCAGCGGCACTCCAGCTCCACTAGTTGTGGAACAATTACTACAAGTGAGGAGAGCCTTGGCTCTTTAGCCATAGTAACCCTCTAGGGGGCAGATGTAGGAAGCGTAATTGCGGTCGGTAACGGCCAAAATTACCGAATTTCGGCCCTTACCGACCGGAATTAGGCTTTTCATATGTAGGTGGCTTCATTTCAGATTCAGTAATTTACCGAATCGGTATTTAAGAATTTGGTAAATTACCGATTCTTAAAAATACCGATTCGGTAAATTACCGAATCTGAAATGTAGGGAGCACTCAAATGAGTGCTTTTCCCATCTTAGGATTTGTTATTTACCACCAACTAGAAGTTGGTGGTAAATAATGAAAACCTTAGAAAAAGCATTTTTTTTGCTTTTCAAACAGTGCCATGTTGCAGACATACATGCCCTTCGGGCATGTATGTCTGCAAAATGTGGACCCATACACATTTGAGGGGTGCAACAGGGTGTCAAAGTGCCACCCTGCCACCCTTCAATGTTCCCCCCATTTACCGAATCGGTATTTACCGATTCGGTAATTGACATTCATTCCTATGGGCCACCAGGCCCATAGGAATGAAGGGCAATTGTCGAATCGGTGAATACAGATTCGGTAATTACCGAAACGTACCGATTCGGTAATTTTTTATGAAAAATTACCTACATCCCATTTGCCTTTTCTTAAATACCGAATCGGTATGATTCGGTATTTAAGAATCGGTAATCTGGGATTACCTACAACTGGCCCTAGGTCTCTTACTAATCACAAAGAAAATTGATTAATTTGTTTAGAATTTGAAGTGATTAGTTCTGGGAGATTGAGAGATGATCTGTGGTGGAGATGGGCACCAGGGTCCCAGTCACACCTCTTCAGTTCAGGAGTGTGGATAACTGTGGTACTGGGTTCCAGGGGATTGCAGGGCCCACTGCACCCCCATCTGTCTTTGACCTTTATAACTTAGTACAGGATAGGAAACCGCTTTTCTTTCTTCCACTAGAGCCGACGGCACCACCGTTATATCACGGCTTCAGAAAGCTGGGTCACGAGTGTTTTTTAAGTAGACCAACTATGAGGGAGTGGTTAAAAGGAGAAAATTGTACAAAGATTTATAATCTATGGGGATTTCTGGAGAAGGACATCCTAAGAATGATAGCTGAAAAAAAATACAAGTGGGCACGGTCTTCTGGTTTTGTTGAAGCCCGACACAAAATCCTTTGCTAGCTACATAAAAAGGTTGAAATGAAGGTAAGATAATTATAAAGGTGTGAGACTTACCTATTTTAATTTGAGGTGCAGTTAGGAAGTTGTTCAATGGTTTTCATTTCATGTGATTGTTCTTTTTAAATATCACCCTTGTAAGTGCTGCATGCATTTTAAAACAAAGAACATCAGTAACTAAAGAAGAGAAGTCAATCAGGGAAGGTGTGGGATTTGTTTTAGGTGTAGGGAAAAGTAAAAGGGAGAGGCAAAGTATGCCAGTCTTTGTGGGCTAGAAATGAGAAAGGATAGAAATGTGATTGGGCTCTTGGAGGCTAGGGACATTAGAGTAAAGTGTGAGAGGCAATAATGGAGACAAGTCTAGGAGTTAGATTGCTAGGTGGCCCAGCTAATAGAGAATGATAATATTCCAGACAACAGTGACTAAGAGCTGAGCTAAGTATTTTTTTTCCATTTAAAATCCGACCGGTTTGGATCTCGTGAAGAGCAAAAGGCCTTAGAGGCAGTGAGAGTGATGGCAGAGAGAGAGAGGGCAACCATCAGGATGAGATATAGCGAGTATGAGACTCAGTAAGTGACATGTGAAATGGAAAGAAGAAAGTGGGGTCACAAGGACGTAATGTAGAGGCGTTCCATCTGAGAGGTTCTGGAAAGTAGAGATAGGTGAGGGAAAATGTACAAAGGAATTGACGAATACTCTTCTGATACTACTTTACATGCTCATAAATGCCATTGCGACGCGGCCTCTGAGTCGTCACACTAGCCTCAACGGAAACAAGCATTTGCAATGCAATAGGTCTCGCATTAGGAAAGTTTGAGCTATTGGTATTGTAAATGGCAAAGTTTTTATTTATGTTTTTTTTTTTTTTTTAAATAGCTAAATTAATAGCTTTGTCATTTACAATGCCAATAGTTATAACTTTCGCAAATGTGATACCTATAGCATTTGTAATGCAATATGTTTTGTATTTACATGACTTCGATGTATTGATATTACAAATAACAATGGCGTTTAATTTTTTTAAATAACTAATACTTAAATAACAGTTATTGTAATTTATAATGGAAATAGCTTAAACTTTTCTAAAGAACTTTTGTGAAATTATGTTCAGTGTATTTTATTGTGACGAAAATCCAAGAACAGAAGTGAAATATTAACATCTTTTTGTGACATTTGCAACCTGCCAACCCAAACAACACTCACGTGAGAGATGGGGAGGGAGGGGGTGTGGGGGGGAGGGGGGGTTATTGGGTCGAGAATTACCTAAAGGCACTTTTGAACCCCACCCTGCCCCTAAGCCCCCCTCTAAAAAAATGGTTGTTGAGTGAGACTGGTGCCGATGTCTTGCAGTGTTTTTGCACCCCTCAATTGATATCGGCTGTCCAAGAGCCAATGAGACTGGTCCATCTAGCGACCACTGCCGAGTCCACGGCGAGGCATTAACAGTCTGAAGTGGGGGCAGCCAAACAAGGGGGTAGGAGGACCCTCCGGTGCTAGCCGACCTCTTGGACAGGAGTGCGGGGTGTGAGGGCCTACGATGACGTCATGCCGTCTTAGTGGGGAAACCATGGCTGTGGGGGCTTCAATGCTGATGGCATGAAGGTGGCCTTGCTCTACGGACAGCGGCCTCTCCGGCGTTGCAAGTCTTCTCTTTAAGGCCTCGATGGAGACTCAATACTGCGGCCTTGTCCTCTCGCTAAAGCGCTGTGACGAGCGATCACACAAGCACTAGGACCCGATAACAGCAGGATAAAGGACAGCAGCGGCGCATCCTCCCGGGATCGAATATCTAGCTGGACCTCACTTGAGTCGCATCGGGAAAGAACCAAACAGACAAGTAGCCAACTAGCATGAGGCCTCAGCAGCTGACACATGCTGGGAGCCGCTGCACAGCCAACCCAGCGCACACTGGCACGGGTTAGGGCGGACCAGTGCCCCCACCCAACACCACGACAGTGTCACACGCATCCCTCCCAATCCTCCCGCCCACGACAACCTGGATAATGAACAGAACCCGTCACACAGAGAATCTGTGCTAGAAAGAGTCACAGCTCCAGAATACAACCTGCGCAAAGCGCCAAGAAGGCCAATAACTGGCGAACGCTGTGCTATACAAATATACCCGATAAGATATGAAGGCTCCGGACGCGTTTGTATTTACCCTCAGTCCCCGATAAGCCGCGGGGAGCAGTGGAGCGCCGTGAGGAGCCGGGCCGGGCCTCAGACACAGGGATGTTGTGAGAGGCACACCCCTCTGGGAGCCGCCGAGCTCCACGCCCCAAAACTGGAGTAATTAGTATTTGGCTTTCGAGCGAGGCAGCCGGCCGAGCCAGGTTATCAGAGGCTGTGCTGGGCGGACGGCCCTGGGCGGAGGACAACGAGGCTTCCGGGCAGCACGGCTCACTTGCCACCCCGCATCAGGGGTGTAGTCACTGCCTCTCCACGGTGCTGCCTGTACCTCTCCACGCACCAGCAACAACCCGACACAGGGGACAGACGGGATTTCACAAACCCACACAGGCGCGGAGAGAACCATCACCCGGGCAGGGACCGGGCCTACAGCCCACCCTGGAGCCAGAAAGGGAAGACTGAGCAGAGACCTTCAACCCGAGACCACCAACCGAGCTGTGCTGCAGCCTTACCCTCGCTTACTAGCAGGTTTAGAACCAGCCGCCACCCCCGAATTATTTGCTGAAGTCACCCCTAAGCTCTTTTGCTTCACTCCATCCGGTGCAGAATGCCGCCTTTCCCTCATGCACTACGTGCAAACTCGAGCAGGCATGTCCGCGTCCAGCGGTCTCGTGTTTACTGGCACTCAGCCGGCCTGCGACCAGGAAGTCAGGCAGGCCGGCGCGACAACCGGAAACAGGAAGTAGGAGGGCGGGAGCCTACCCCGCCTCCCACGGAAGAGCCGCGATTGTTTGGAGCACCGGAGCAGGCAGGAGCCTACCCTGCGCCCCGGTGCCGAAGGAGGGAAGAAGAGTCCTGCTGCCGGGCCCTGCAGCTGAGGAGAGCCGCCGCACCAAGGAAGCCGGTGAGTGGGTTGCTGAGCTGCGAGGGCGGGGCGGGGGGGCATGTGTGTGTGCGCGCGCGCGGGGGGGGCTGGGGCTGTGTATGTGTGTGTGTGTGCGTGCGTGTGTGTATGTGTCTTGGAGTGCGTGTGTATGACTGTGGGGGAGGGGGTGTGTGTGTGAGCGAGTGTCTGTCTGTATGCGCGCGCATGTGTACGGCGCGGGACGCGACTTGCGCGTTCGCGCACACAAATCCAGGTAAAAGCTCGTACCACCCTCTTGTCCGTCCTTCCCCCGTAACAGATAACTATACGTCTCCAGCTGGACACATGCATCCTTTGGATGCATTACCAGCGAGACCCAAAAAGGAGATAGCATTGAGGAAGGATCAAGGCTGATTTATTAAATGAAAATGTAAAACATCATCCCTATAGAAATAACAGGATAATTGTAGTACGAGATGAGGGAAGAGAGTTTATGGAACAGAGAAGCGGGCCTAGCACAGAACGCTGGTGAACTAACAGAGAAGAGGAAAGCCCCCGACACAGAGCAGGAGTGGCAAAGGTATGACGAGAGCCACAATAGTGCAGGACTAGACTAGAGACACCAATGGAAGATTGAGCAGAATTGTTTTTGTAAAGGATGGTCCACTTTGTGAAAGACTGTAGTGAGTGCGAAGAGAAAAAGAAATGTGAATGACTGCGTTTCAAGAAGAGATTCAAGCTTTTGCAACAAAGAGGAGGGCTGGTTCTGAGGCGTTTGCAGGATGGGATTCTGAATAGGGGGGAGAGAGAAGGTAGTTCTGTTTAACAGCACGGGTTAATCGGTTAACGTGGCCTATTCTAGAGGTTTGAAAAGGAACTCCCTTGCATGGTTTAATGAATGCAGCAGGTTTCAGCAAGGAGAGCCAGTTCCAGGTAGCCTGTCTATGTCCTAAGAATAATAATTGTCTAATTGACAGTACACACGTTTGAAGCAATTTATTGCACAAGCCCCACTGTGCATTTCTTTGAAAGGGTTCCCTGTTTTTAACCTCATGATTTATGACCCCAGAATCCAGCCAGGTATTAGCTCTAAGAAACCCTATTTATAAGTTCAAGATTCATTTCTAATCCCTGGGAAAAGGAAAGTTTGCGGATTTAAATTCTGATTAAGGTGATTAATATCACTTCCTCACAGTTTTTATATGATACATTCAGCTAAAATTAATATGAGTAAAAGGCTAAGAAAAAAGCTAAAACATGCAATTCAGTGTTTTAAAAAGACATTCTACATGTTATGTCTTCTTTTCTGGTTGAACGCACGAAAAGGTGATATTTACCACACAAAGTAAATACCCCACCCCGGGGTAATAGAATTTACTGGATATAATGATCAAGAGATAACTAAAATGTAAAGGTCTTAAATACCCCTTGCAACAACAGGCTGCGTGGCACCACCAAAACCTTGCCTAGTGCAGGCCGTTCCTTCAAAGTAGATGATAATGCAAGAAAGGGACAGACAGGTGGGCTGCAAAGAGGCCAGTGGCAACTTTGAATGTACTACCATTATTTAATATAAAATCCGGTCAAGAATGCATGTTAAATTATTCTCAAACTGCCCAATCCGGCCTCTGTGGTACAGTGAGTGGCAAGAGGGTAATGGAGGATGACAAGACAGTCATAACTCAAGAAACCTCACACTAAAAGTATGGTCGGGCCCCGTGCCACCCAGGCAGGTTACGCTTGTTCCAGGAAGAAACAGGCACACTCTCCTGGGATAGGATGCTGACTGTTTTGTTGGGTCAGAAAATATCAACACCTACCCATTTAGTCCCTATACTGCCTTTGTCATGGACCGTTGGAATATATAAGGGAGTGTAGACTTTCTGTAGTCACTTGTAGTTCAAAAGGTTGCTGACTGAAGCCTTCAGTAGCATTTGTTTGCTCCTATTTCACCGTGTAAATTTGTTCTTGTGTCATTCACTTTTTTCTTCCACCCGCTACAGCACACAAAATGGGGCTATGGGCCAGCGCACTCCACCTATGGGCTAACAACACTGTGAGAGCAGCATTGTACATTTTCACAAGGAGCATTTCCTCACACAAATTAAGTCTCTTACACTGTAGGTACTACAATGGTAATGTAGATTTTTTGAGAGAAAACCATTTTTTTGCTTTTAATAATTTTATGTATATATATCTATATATATATCTATATATCTATATATATATATATATATATATCTATATATATATATATATATATCTATCTATATATATATATATATAGATAGATAGATATATATATATATACATATATATGTGTATATATATATATATATATATATATATATATATATATATATATATATATATATATTGATGAGAGTCCAGAGGCTCCTCCACCAATACAACCATTGCCAGACCTATTGGCTTGGCCAATCCTGGTTTATTAAGCTGTATCCTCTGGCACTGGGATTGTAACATACTTTTTTCTTTTCTTTCCTGCATCTAATACCTAAACCTAAAGTTTCACTTACTGTTGATACCTTTTTTGATGTAATACTAGCTGGGGGAGGAGGGGGGCAGTTCCCAATCCCCTGTGTTTGTTACCCACATACTGTCTGTGATATTCCCTCCTTGAGCTCCTCTGGGCTGCTTTTTCCTCAGTCTCCCCAGCACATCACCATTCCTATCAGACTGACATTTTTTTGAGCGCTCACTTTTTTGTCTTGTTCTTGTGACGCCACTTTACCTTGCAGACATCCCACAGTAGCGTAGACCTACCTACTCCTTCTTCCACCCCTGGCCCAGAGGTCTGTGCACTGACCTTGTCATTCTAAGGCTCGCAGAAAGCCAGTCTTGGCTTACAGTATTTCCAAATAAAAGTATTAATGGTGATTCAAGGGAAAAACATTAGGAAGACTAAGAGGAATTGATCAAAACCAATATAACAATTTTGAAAGAAAATTGATTTTAATCGGATTGCATCATACTACCAAACTAAGAGGCAGTCGATGCAGATGCCTCAAATTTATGATACTTTGCCACAGGGTGATTTCATAATTAAGTGATATCTGCTCACTATCTACACATTAAGTAGGTTTCCACGTTAACTATCCCCATAGTCACAAAAAATTAATCTATGTATTTTCACATGATTCTGAAAACTTTCATACATAACTAAACATTGATTGAAGGTCCTACTTTTGCTAGCTACTATATCCTTAATACATACTAATCGGATTATGATCGGATGTGATCATTTTACTGATATCCATTTGAGATCCAGCTGACTAGTTATTCAATATAAACACCATGTTTATCCGTGAATATTACCTAAGCACGGTGGTGTGAGTGTACCCAATCTTCAGTTCCTTTAAAGCTTCCCATACATATATAATTCCACAAACCGGAATCGATTTAAGGTAAGCAGCAGAGACCTTCAACATTCTAGGTGTGATATTTTTATTCTAGGAATTGATTTTATAAGCTAACACATATAATCTCCTGTGACTATTTTATATCCCTCCCGGTTGGTTAACTCTAAGGCCATGAAGTCACTTATAGCACAAATTCCCACAAGCACCTTCTCAATTAGAACTTGAACCAGTGCTCATCATCTATTTGTATCTGCAGCGATTTTAACTGCTGAAAATGTTTGTGGATCATTATTGCAATATCGCTTATATGCATATGTTATATAGCCCCTTCCATGCTCATGACGGAACGGTTCCGTCATCAGCGTCGGTGCTCCGGTGCTGATGACGGAACATTTCCGTCATGAGCCAATACGATTTTAAACCCTTCAGCACTGCAGCGAAATTCGCGCAGCACTGAAGAGGTTAATGCATACAATTAACTCCAACCCTAACTGCTTCAGAAGTGTGAGTTGTTTATAGACTATATGGGTTTCAATTAAGTAAATAATGTTAATCTTAGCCAGGGTTAGCTCTTCTTTGATCATTTATCTCTGTTTAGGGTTATTCAAGCCACACAGATTCCATCTAATAATACTTAATGTCGATACCTTTAGCTCACCAATTCATAGAAACAAGATCTTGCCATCAGGACACACCTAATATCTTGTGTTACACAACTTCACTACAAGCAGCTTGTTAGTAGTACATTTTCAAAATACTCTTGTCTGATTATAAGCTTGACCCTGACATTCAGCATAGCACTCTTCCCTCTCCTTTCCCTATCCGTGTTGCAAACACCCGTTGCCTGTGCCAATTCAACCCTTATTCCCCCCACAAACTTTCTGCTCCCATTCCCCTGCTTGCTCCCTGCCTGTGCAGCATAGCAACCTAGTTATGTAGTCAGTAGCACCCCCACCTGTTCCTGAAGAGAAAATTAAAGAAAAGAAAATAAGTTACTGCAGTGAGGCTAATCTAGTATAACATAGCAAATAATCGGATCCATTCAGTCACAAATGCTTCAAAGGATGTCAACATTTCTCATCAAGATTTGACAATTTAATGAGGTGTAAGCGACATGGAGTTAACCCATCCATTCATAGAGTACTCCACATCCCTAAGCCCAGAAACCTGATTGCTACCTTCTTTTAAACTAATCTTTTTAAAACCATGACAGTGTTACATGTATCAATCGTCAGATCGTGTGACATTATCTTCAAACAGGCTGGTTCTTGTTAACCTCCTGAAAGGCTGGAATAAGTAGTCGCATTTGTCTCAACTTTTCCGCTGTCAGATAGCTTAAATCAGAGCATACAAAGAAAGTAATACTCCGAATTGACACTGGCAAAGATGGGCGGGCCTATCTGTTATAGGAGAAAATTACCTTTTGTTGCCCAATACTGATCTTGGGCATTAATCTCATTTCGTCAAAACGGGTGGCTGTGTGCTAGACCTGGATTTTTGAATCCATGTCCCACTTCATCAAATCCAGAAATCTTTCTGAAACAAATCCAAAATAAAAGTCCTTTATCACCCTCTTCAAGTCTTTCATTGACTCCAAGTAGGCAGAGATTGTTTCAGCGTTGGCGATTCTCAATATCTTCTGTCTTAGTTTTCACTTCCATAATGAGATCTGTATGTTTGTTAACCCAATGAAGAACTCGATTTTTCTGCAGTCTCCATGGTACGCTTTTTCAGTTCAGTTATTCTATGAGATATAGTCCTAATTGAACTCATTAGGCTCTTAGTTGAATGCTGAGTTTAGGCATGTGCTATTCTTAGGTCAATGTAATGAACATTTAATTAACTTCTAAAAGTCTGAATCAGTTGCGTAATGTTCTCGAGCAAATTATGATCATCATCTTCCTGCACACCAAATGGTATTGGTGCTTCCACCACCCTCCCTACGGGGTACCGTTGTCCTCTGTAGTCTGATGTGCTGTCACATAGGCATAATCTATAGCATTGTGCATATCATAACTGGACTTCCTAACCAATATTGCTTCACTTTTCTGTCTGGATTTACCAGTGCATAACTGAAAGGCATGGTCATGAGAGTTCTCCGCCAGTTATTTAGGTTCAGTAAGATTCTGGTGCTGCTTTTGACCGCCTTGCTGGTCAGTCTTTTTGCCATAAAGTTTTTTTTCCCTTCATAGCAAATGACTACTGAGTAATTGTGCCCTTTGCTGATAGATTGATCCTTTCTCTTGGTGTACAGTCCACCATCACTCTCCTTGTTGCCCGATATATTAGTTTTTAGGGGGCTTAATCCACGCATCAATACTGAAATCAGCTTACAACAGCCTCTTTCCCTTAAACACACTCCCTTTTCTGCACTGCAGTCATTAGCAGCATAGGCAATTGATGTATCACACGCTCTCGTGGCCCCATCCATCACAGCGCTCTTCTGGCAGTTACTCCATTTTTGCTGAGTATGTCTAATGTTTGTAGCAGGAGGCACTTGCCAGGTACACACCTCTGTCACTGAACCACTAAGAGTCTGTTCAGTCTGGCATGGTTCACTATTCCTTATTTGTTGTCCTTGCATTCTTCATAATTGATCCTAATTGTAGTCATGCTTCTGCGTGTACAGACAATACCAGGGGCGACCATTGCTTAACTCATTTTAAAGGGGTGAGTGAGCTCAAGAAGTAATCTCTGACTTGCACTGCTTTCACCATAAGCAGGCGAGTTGACTGTGGCATCTCTAATTTTTTTTTGTTCCTGCCACTAACCGCCATCTCTTGCAGGGGTCTGCATGTTTGGCCGTTCGTGCATGGCCACCATTCAGAGCACTACCCTCCTTCCCAAAACAAACCAAAGCTATCCAAACCTGCTGCGTCCTAGTAAATTTGAACCATCCATGTTAAGTACAAATCAAGAGACCACATAGTAACACCATTACATTTTAAAAACATCAACCACACTTCAGCATCATCCCACAAAGCAACTGATAATCTCACTCTGTGGTGAACTATTTTCTCACCAGACACTGCAAAACCTAGCCTACAAAAGGCTCTTGTTGCGCTCACCACCGAGCATGCAAAATTAAGATGATTGGACAGACATTGCACTTGTCTCAACTGCAATTTTTGACTTGTTAAATCCAAACACTTTTTCAGTCTTACTTTGTGGTAATCTGGCTTCCATCACAATTGTGTCCAGCTCGGGCTACTAGAGCCCTCTGTTTTCTCTGGGGCAAGGGGTACTCCTAGATCCTTTGCTACTGCCTGAAACACCTTCAATGGCCTACAGCACACTCCTGTCTCTTTGGCACCAACAAATAAAAAGTCATCAAGATAATGAGTCATCAATTCATGGCCAGACTTCTCTGTGAAATACCATTGCAAAAAAGTACTGAACATTTCAAAGAACGTACACGATACAGCACAAACCATTGGTAACACAGTATCCACATAAAGTTGTCCATCAAACTATATACCCAATAGAGCGAAATCTTGTGGCTGTACCGGGAGCAGCTGAAAGGCTGATTTATATCACATTTTGCTAACTCCAATCCTTGACCACATTGTCTCACCATAACTATTGCTACATGTATTGATGCAAATTGTACTGTAGTATCTTCTTTGGCAATTAAATCATTCGCAGAGGAGCCTTCAGGTCATGAGAAATGATGCAACATGCAAAACTCACCCACTGACTTCTTGGGAACCACACCTACTGGGGAGACCATAAGAACCTGCAACGACCAATAATCAAAGGACCCGCCATCCTCCTCTCTGTGAATTTTTTGTTTTTCTATTTGTGGCATTTCTTTGGCTGACTTAAAATTGTCTGCAAAATGTCTCTGATGTGGCCCTTGGTACCTCAATCTTAAGCCTTCTGTGAAACCCCTTTTCCAAATTAGTGCATAGTTTCTGCTAGGATAAAACTCCAGCCATAAAGCTAGTGTTTTGATATTAATTAGCATAGAAGCCCTTGTTTCCAGGTTGCCACTGTCCACCTTGCTCTCTGGCTTGACCAAGTTGCCCAACATTCATTCGCTTGTTCCCTGAAAATTGCAACACCACGTTTCCCCCTACATTTTGTGCACTAATGTTTATATCTACATGGATATTTTGCACAATATCCCCTGTTAAATTCCCAGTAGGCTCCTGGTAAAATCTTGGCCTCTTCCCCCAAGAACCCCTTCCCCCCAACACACATACACACACACACACACACACCAGGGTGGGATGTACCAGAAAGGGGTGGTATGGTACTGCTAACCCACTGGCTATATGCAGCGCTGTCTGGATTTGCATAGGAGACACCCATTGCAGCCAGCATTTGTTGCTCACTTCCCTCCATTGTTTGTCTGGTTTTGCCCCTAATCTAGCCTGAAACTCTTCTTCATAATGAAAGCTGGCCATACTCTCAAAGTCTCTCTGTGCTTTTCTGATGGTATCAATGTATTTTAAAAAGGATACTGATCGTTCTGGAAACTTTTCGCAATATAAGCTAGCATATATGAGAAAAGCGTATGTCAATGTTGGTGGGTACTCTAGGTCTACACAATAGTTCCCACGCTTCTTCTTTTGATCCCTCCTTAATTTACAACTCAATATGTAGTAGTAACTTGTCTTTTCCATATTGTTTTCTTTATCTGTGGGTGCTAGGTGTGTCTCTAGTTGCATGGCCACCCCCATTTAAGAGAATTTCTTTGGGGCACTGTCATCAGTCTTACCTTTAGTCTTATCTGCCCCATGAGCTTTTGCATGGGAGGGGAGAAGCGCTTGTAGTCACACAGTTATCAAAGATGCTCTAGCACCCTAGCAATGCCTCCCCGTGTCTCCGATTAAGCTCATGGGGCTATAGTTTGGTAACATTAGTTACTAAAACGTGTATGATCATACTTTTCTGTATGCGCTAAAATCTGCAAAATTGGGCAGACAAAACCACAAGGTTGTTTTCTAACATAGAGTGGTACAGGGATCACTTTTTGGTCCTGAAGGGAAGTCGGGGATGGCTTTGAAACATGTAGACTAGGGAGGTAGGAGTCCATTGCAGCATACAAATCTCCACTCCCCGCTTTTAATAATACCAGCCAAAGGAGTATTAAAATTTAGTTTCCACACAGCCAGGTATTGTTTAATCCCACTATATCCACTCAGGCCCTTCCACTCTCATATCACACCTAATATCACTTCACAAATAAGTGCTCCCACGTCATTGTCGATCGTAGCACGCCCGTTCCGCAGAGGGGTGGGGAAAACATGATGATGAAGCATGCCACCAAGGGACCTTTTGGTGGGTGAGGCATGTTCAACATAGCAAACATTTTCAGGACTTGGCTCTTGAATGGGCTCTAAGAGCCAAGACAGAGCCTTAACTCAGCTCTGGGGCTCTCCCTGTTAATTTGTTAGCTCGCCCACCTATACCCCCAAACCACACCACCCAATTTCAGCTTTAAAGATCGTGAAAAAGCTGTACAACTTTCCGAAGATATGATGGAGGAAGCAAATATTAGGTGGCTTCCTCATGGCCTCTTCTTCTGTGACTGGGTGGGCCAAAGGTCACGTTTGGGCCACCTGGCCCCCCAGTTAGAACCGGGCCTGGATCACATCATCTGGTGAAAAGCCCAAGGTCTGCGCCTTTCACTGCAGAAACAAAGCGCGTGCATCAAGAGGGGGTCCACGCTTCACACGTGGTAACAGCGGCCCTTGGTGCCTCAACACCTGTGAGAGATGGTCTGCGAGGTGAGCCTGCACTCCCGGCTCCAAGCACAGAAGCAAGAGACGCGGTGGGCCCGCAGATAAACAGAAGTGACAGCTTGTGAAAACGAGACGCCGATAGGGCCAGCGGGGGAGGCTCGCATTGAGGCGCGAGCTGCAGACGGACTCCTGCATGTTAATGAACGAAACTAACCAGACAAACCTATCGATCATTTCCCCTTCCTTGGCTGCTCGGATGATGCAGGCCCAGGACCGGACTGGCCATAACGGGCACCGGGCAATCCCCCGGTGCGCCGCACGGGTGGGGGCCAGTTTTGGGCCCCTGGGGGGCCGTTTTTGTTACAGGGCCGTTTTTGCAGCAAGCTGCAAAATCGGCCAAAACCGGCCCTGGCAAAGAGCTCGTGAGTTTACAATGGGGTATACCCTAAGAACTCTCTGACCTGGGTCAGTTAAGGTAGGTATATATGCAGTGGTCAGAGTCTATTGATCATAACAAAGAATATATCATAGAAACCTTTGCGAATAATAAATTATGTTTCTTCTGTGCAGTACAAAAACATTTATTCAGATATGTTATCACATGTCATAAAAATTAAGATAAAGAAAGACCAAATTACTTCATTAGGTCAAACACACACTGAAGGACATCAATCTCAGTGAAATGAATATAAGAACTTTCGTAGTAGATGCACATATATTCTCTATATAATAACATTTCAACGCGCTCAAAGTGACAAGGAAAAGAGACAGTTAGGTGGGATGGGTGTGGTTGGGTAAAGGTGAGGACTGGGTAAAGGATGTTGTGACGATGTTACAATCACGGTGATATTCAATGCAACCTTTACTGACTAATTTTGTTCATTAGTTCCAACTAGCTCTTTAACATAGGATCTGTATTTATCCATAGGTTGCTTCCTATATTAAGAGAGAAAATGCAATCCGGTCTACGTTTCGACCCCTGGATTAAGGGTTGATTGAAGCCTCATGCTGGGGTCTTCTTCAGGACTTTAAGGTGCAGGAGCGCCTATAAGTGATACAATGTTAAAATTGGAATGTATCAAAACTGAAGTGTAGAGCACAGTTGTACTGTAACTCATCGACTAAAAAGCGGAATTTCTTACTTATTGTTGGGCCATCCAGTGGCCGTTACAGTTGGACTATCATCGGTTCCTCTGTGGCTGAGAGTGACCTAAGAGGTTTTTTTTTAAAATGTAGGTTTAGGTATCGGGTTGATTATGTAACCCTATCTGATTTATGCTCGGGGGAATAACAAAAGGGGCACTTACTGGGACATCTGGGGCTTTCCAATTGATCGGTATATTATTTTCATATCCGTCTCATCACTTCTCCAGATTCGTAAGTTAATCTTTTAGTTCACTTGTTTGCTGGAGGTTAAAAAGACAAAGGTTCGTTTTGTGAGAGCGAGTCCTAGTGTAATAGAAGGACCTGATTCTAAGCTGGTTAAATCAGCGGGAATGTGAATGATGCTTGCAAAGCAGCCAAAGTTTAAGACTTGTGAAAGGGCTTATTGTAAAACAATCGTAAAAGTCCTAGTAAACCTAAGGGTCCCGGAATTGGCATCTAATCGGGTGATTAAATAAAGCCTCCATAGGACATTACGCCGAGCAAGTCATGGCCGGTTGTGTCTAAAAATGCTTTGGGCGTGTAGAATTCCCATTAGATAAAAGTGATTGCCGCTTACCATCAGGGCCGCATTGGAGCGAGTACTTTCATCAGCGCTGCCGGGCCGCGAGTGATCGAGCCGCGAGCTGCAGACGCTGAATACTTCCTGGAGGCTCGCCCCATTCGACCAATCAAATGCGGACAGCCACATCTCCGTTAGGGAGTGTGTGCAAAGTTACGTCGGGAGCCTGCTAGACTCCCAGGGTCTGAGTTGGGAAATCAGTTTGCAGTCAAAATCAAAATTCAGGCGTTTTCGGAGCAAGAACGGCATATTAGAGGAAGTACTTGGTGTATCTAAAATGGATTGTAACAATCAAATGTTCATTGCATAATCATTAGTGCAAGATGAAAAATGAGTACTATACATTGGATGATTAGATGAACTCAGTTTGTTATACATACAGAAAACTGTGTTAATTATTACATGGCATACCTATATGTGTTCAATTTAGTACTATACATACACCGAAGGGATCTGTATTGATACATTTATAGACCATAGATTAGTCACAGTTAATTAGAGCCATTTGAGAAAAGGTGGCATCTATCTCATTCAGCCCATTTTGTACAGAGTCAAATAGCTGCATCCATTTACATTCTCTTAGGTTCATTATGGAGTTCAGATCGCCGCCCCTGGGTCCCAGTGTGATTCTTTCAATGACCACCCATTTGATAGATTCAGGTGTATGGGTCTTTGCCAGAAAATGGTCTACTAGGGGCGCCCCCATCGTTTGGCATCTTATTCTACTACAGTGTTGCAGTATCCTGTTTTTAATTTTCTGCTTGGTTTGGCCTATATAGATCAGACCGCATGGGCAGAAAATAGCGTAGATCACTCCATTACTATTGCAGTTTGTTAGTGTTTTCAAATTGATGGTAATATTGTTATGCGTAATAGCCTTTGTTTCTATGCAGAGTGTACAGGCCTTACAGCTGCTGCATTTGTAATTACCAACTATAGTAGGTAGATTCCACATTGTTTGTATGGTTGGAGCCGGTGGGGTGTCCAGCATAGAATGGACCACAAGGTCTCTGATGCTTTTAGCTTTTTTAAAAGCATGTATTGGAGGGTTTGGTGCTTCAATCACATCTGATATGATGCTCCAATGTTTGTTGATTATTTTGCGTATCTCGTTGCTCTTGCTGCAATATGTGGTGACACAAATCATCCTGTCTTCCGGGAGAGCTCGGCAGAGCTCGGTGGCACCTCCAAACCCCCCCTCCCCCGAGTAGGGGGGGCGGCCGGGCACTTTGCCAGGGGCGGTTGTGCCTGGACAAGCTTCTTGTATAGGTAGGGGCTGTGCATTAGGACCTCCTGTTTAGCCTGCTATAGTGGCGCTGCAGCACCCCCACAAAACTTGAAAGAGTTTAGATGGCGTATGAACAATGAAGGCGCAATCGAATGTTGCCTTCAGGCAGCAGTTTTTGTATCTTCAAAGATGCATATCCCCTATTCCATTAGGGAGGAGGCGCACCCCCACAAAAAATGTACCAGCACCACTGGTACACCCCTGACGCCACACACTCCCCTTCATCCCCCCTCCCGAAATCTACCCGCTCCCAGATTTAAGAGCTATATAATATTAAATATACAAACTGGGTATTTGTGGTAGTTCGCAGTGTTGTCTTTGTGTGTCACCTTTCCTCTTTTTGGCAGCACGGCCTTGCCCCGCGACTTATGCCGTGACCGAAGATTGAGCCCTCCTGCCTCCACCCGCCTCCACCCGCCTGTCTTTATTTATTTATTTATGCGTTTTTATATAGTGTGCGGACTTTACCCGAAGGTGTCAGAGCGCTTCACAATAGGAACAGTAGTGAAACATGAGGAAAAGTACAAGTGAGCATGTTACAAAAGCAAACGTTACGTTACATTAGGCAATAGTGACAATTGTGCATGTTTCGAGCAAACAAAATACAAGGGTAGCAAATGATACGTTACAAGAGGAAACAAGCATTGAAAATGCAATAGGTCTCGCAATAGAAGAGTTTGACATTTTTCGTTTTGCATATAGATGAGTGGCGTTGCGTGGATGAGTGGCGTTGCGTGGGTGAGTGGCGTTGCGTGGGTGAGTGGCGTTGCGTGGGTGAGTGGCGTTGCGTGGGTGTGTGGCGTTGCGTGGGTGAGCGGCGTTGCGTGGATGAGCGGCGTTGCGTGGCTGAGCGGCGTTGCGTGGCTGAGTGGCGTTGCGTGGCTGAGTGGCGTTGCGTGGCTGAGTGGCGTTGCGTGGGTGAGTGGCGTTGCGTGGGTGAGTGGCGTTGCGTGGGTGAGTGGCGTTGCGTGGGTGAGTGGCGTTGCGTGGGTGAGTGGCGTTGCGTGGGTGAGTGGCGTTGCGTGTGTGTGTGGCGTTGCGTGTGTGTGTGGCGTTGCGTGTGTGTGTGGCGTTGCGTGTGTGTGTGGCGTTGCGTGGGTGAGTGGCGTTGCGTGGGTGAGTGGCGTTGCGTGGGTGAGTGGCGTTGCGTGGGTGAGTGGCGTTGCGTGGGTGAGTGGCGTTGCGTGGGTGAGTGGCGTTGCGTGGGTGAGTGGCGTTGCGTGTGTGAGTGGCGTTGCGTGTGTGAGTGGCGTTGCGTGTGTGAGTGGCGTTGCGTGTGTGAGTGGCGTTGCGTGTGTGAGTGGCGTTGCGTGTGTGAGTGGCGTTGCGTGTGTGTGTGGCGTTGCGTGTGTGTGTGGCGTTGCGTGTGTGTGTGGCGTTGCGTGTGTGTGTGGCGTTGCGTGGGTGAGTGGCGTTGCGTGGGTGAGTGGCGTTGCGTGGGTGAGTGGCGTTGCGTGGGTGAGTGGCGTTGCGTGGGTGAGTGGCGTTGCGTGGGTGAGTGGCGTTGCGTGGGTGAGTGGCGTTGCGTGTGTGAGTGGCGTTGCGTGTGTGTGTGGCGTTGCGTGTGTGTGTGGCGTTGCGTGTGTGTGTGGCGTTGCGTGTGTGTGTGGCGTTGCGTGTGTGAGTGGCGTTGCGTGTGTGAGTGGCGTTGCGTGTGTGAGTGGCGTTGCGTGTGTGAGTGGCGTTGCGTGTGTGAGTGGCGTTGCGTGGCTGAGTGGCGTTGCGTGGCTGAGTGGCGTTGCGTGGCTGAGTGGCGTTGCGTGGGTGAGTGGCGTTGCGTGGTTGAGTGGCGTTGCGTGTGTGAGTGGCGTTGCGTGGTTGAGTGGCGTTGCATGTGTGAGTGGCGTTGCATGTGTGAGTGGCGTTGCATGTGTGAGTGGCGTTGCATGTGTGTGTGGCGTTGCATGTGTGTGTGGCGTTGCATGTGTGTGTGGCGTTGCGTGTGTGGCGTTGCGTGTGTGAGTGGCGTTGCGTGTGTGAGTGGCGTTGCGTGTGTGAGTGGCGTTGCGTGTGTGAGTGGTGTTGCGTGGGTGAGTGGCGTTGCGTGGGTGAGTGGCGTTGCGTGGGTGAGTGGCGTTGCATGGGTGAGTGGCGTTGCGTGGGTGAGTGAATGGTTAGCTGTTGCTTATGCGACGTATAGCACTTAATACTAAAGTAGGCAGACCTTCTTAGCCTTTGTGAGAATAATAGCAAAATAAAAATAAAAACCAGATCAAGTCAAGGACGCAAACGGCACCATGCTATTGTTTATTTACTCAGATGATTTGCATAAAAATGTAACTTGTGAGCACGTTTCTCTAACTCTCCAATAATCCCATTACAACACTTTGTACAAATGAGATTGGGACTCATCCTTCCGAAGTCGAGAAAAATGTGCAACGCTGTGTTGAAGTTAATTTTTTTAATTAACAAAATGCAAATAATGTGGAGAGATTTCAAGTGATTCAGGAATGGGCGCCCTTGTAAAGAGAAAGTACGGCCGGCCTGGGCAGTGATAGGGGAGGAGGGAGGAGAAATGCGAGTCACGGCAGCAGCAGCCTTTGATGTGCCTGCCGGCCGGCCGTGAATAATTAGGGGGTGAGAAATGCGCTCGGAGGGCTGCCTTTGATGTGGTAATGCGAGGCAGGCAGGCAGGCGGCTGGTGGCATTGTGCACGCGCTTTTTAGGGCTTGCGCAAGCGCAATGACCTAAAAAGCACATGCACTTGAAGGAATCGCCAGTGGAATCGCCAGTGGATAAACACTGGATAAGCCCCTATAGAGCTTCGCCAGCTATGCGCTGAAGCGCATCAGCAGGCGAGCCCTAAAAAGTGACATTTGTTGTTACAAAAGCGTACAAAGTACAAATAGAGGTATAATACTGCACTAAATGGCAGATACTGTGAGGGGCTTGCTTCTGCAGCGAGTGATGTGGACAGCCATGGGTGGGTGAAGCAAGGAGTTGCATTTAAGGACAAATAGTCATACTAACTTTCTTGGTTAGAACAGTAAACGATTGTGGTGAGAGTTGCATCGTACGCAGGGTAGATGGTAGGACAGCTCATTGGGTTAATGCAACTGCTACATATATCGAGGCTGTTTCTGCCCGTCATCCACTAGGGTCAATAAAATAAATATTTTATAGTAACATCTGTTGTATTTTGAGTTGTGATTACGATTGCTCTAAGACGTCGGATTTCATCGCCATGGTATACATGCCGATGGGTCTAGTAATTTTTCTTGGTCTCTCGATATCAAATCTTTTTTTTAAATCTAAATACACTGGTTGGCTTTATATTTATTACTGGTGGAGATTGAAAAATCTCTGAATGAAAACAACGTTTTCAGGGGTTTATCTACCTTTAGTGCAACATTTGCAATGTTACCAGGACCCGGGTGTCTGATGGCCCACTGTACCCTAATTATGATTATCATTTAATATTCATCCAGAAGGTGCTGGCATTTTTCTTGCTTTCATTAAGGTCACTACCACCTTTGCTACTCCACGGATCTTTTTTCTTTTTTAGTGCGTCTAAGCTAAGGGAAGGTCTTCCGAGATGTTGCTGGATGCTCTTAGGACTTGTTTTAGCACATAGACACGTTATTATTATTTCTATCCACAATATTTACTCAGGAAACTAAAAGGTAAACGTTGTGGCCGAGTTTCCTGATTGTTGCTGAAAAGGTGCTGCTTGATTGGGCCAGGGCTTGGGTTGATGGAATATGAGCGAGAGGAGCTGGTCCTATAGCAGAGGTAGATTGATTGACCCGAGGGCTGCTGTCAGTCATAAGATGTCCCTCCTACTCAGAAGGTTGTACCCAGGGGCGCAACACAGGTCCCTGCAGTGCAGGGTACCCTGCAACCCTTCATGGGGAACCCATTCAGCCCAAGGTCAGTGAGTATCTGTGTGATATAGGAGACTCAGGGGCCCCTCATCACATTTTTCAGGGAACCCCATCATTTTGCGTTAAGCGACATCCATCGGGGCTTTGTATTAAAAGGGGAGCTACTTTCCATCAGTTAGCGCTCAGACTCCTGAGGGATGTCAAGAGAGAGCTCTGCTCTGAAATAGATATGTGAGCTGCATTGTGCTTGGTGTCGCCTTCTGAAGTCCATGAGGCCTGCATATTGAACGCCCACATGCATGGCGAGCTGTCAAACTGTGATTGACCAGATATGGCTTAAACAGCAGCTTCTAGCTTCAGGCAAGAATATGATATGTACATGATGCTTAACCGATGCTGGCATGTGCTGAGTGATGTGTGTGTGAAAAGAAAGTTGTGCCAAGCAAGGAGAGCAGATCCCCTTTACCGACTAAGGTGGTCTCTTTTAAGGCCTCTCATTTCCAGCCTTCAGCCTCTTCAGTGATACTATCTGTGCAGTGCTTCTCTGCAGTAGCCGTGCAAGTTGCTAAGAAGCCTGTGGGTGTTTAATGTCCTTCACAAATAGCATTTCTTCATCATCATTAAAAACCCACCTCAGCTGAATTTCTGCATGATACTTCACAGCACAGATGTACTTCTGGTATATAGGCTCAAACACCGCGCAGTGCACTATGAATAGTTTATTTACTCCTTTTTAAAACTTTATTCCTCCTCGAGACAGACTCCACCCAGTGTGGGAAGTGAGTGGAGTGTGGTGCGGCTACTGCCTAGATCTGCCCCTCTGAGGAAGCGTACAGGCCTTGGGCACGCTGGTATGGTCCAGATGCGCGCCTCGGCAGGGAGCGCGCAGACGCCTGGCAGCCTTCGTATTCCGTGGTGAGCTTCAGAAGCAGCAACAAAGACCACAGAGATGAAGCACTGAAAGGCAGATGCCCTGCTCGCTGGCAGCTGATGGGTTCCAGCAGAGTTTATTTGTACTTGGGCATCTCTGGTCATGCTGGGCATTTCGGATCGCGAGCACGTGCCTGGGAGTGGGAACAGGCGGGAGCCTGGGAGTGGAGACAGGCGGGAGCCTGGGAGTGGAGACAGGCGGATGCGCTACCACTGAACGAATGTTAGCAGGAACCGATGAAAGTAGGAAGCTGAAAAAGGGCGGTAGGAGTCACTGAAAAACAGTATAATGTGTTTGTATCATGGGCTTTGGCATCAGTTTAGGATATACATCCATATTGGGATGCTAACTGTAGGTATTTGGGAAGAGAAATGACGAGACCACAATGAGCTCTTCCCACATTAAAACTAAAAGTATCAAACACTGAAATGGCAAGGAGTGCTTGAGCTCAGGACAGAGACCTTTGTGAATACCCCATACTAAATATGGGGGTACACTTGAGGCAACAATTGAACTATATCACTACCGCAGTGTGTGGGCCCCGGCCCCCAGGAGTGGAGGTTCTCGACGGCATCGAGGTTCACAGCCAGAGCTCTGTGGGCACCCCTACACTGCATTGGTTAAGGTGGGGGTGTCGATGGCACGTATAGGCATGGTTTTGCCAGCATAGTAGACACGCGTGGTGACAGCCATACTGCCATAGTAAGTTGAGATGGTGATGCATATGGGCTTCCTCTGATCCAAGCTTGGATTCCCTTCACCTTGGTCGACAGAATTTCCCTCCACGTGGTTCTAGAGTCCCCTGAATAATAGCCGCTTAGCATTTCAAGTTTGCGTATTTTTAAGGATGCTGTTCCACTGCTGATAGCTGCATGGATTGTCTAGCATTGAACTCATTTCTTTCCGTAACAATAGCCACTTTGCATTTCAAGTTTGCGTATTCTAAAGGTTGCAGTTCCACTGGTGATAGCTGCATGGATTGTCTAGCACTGAACTAATTTCTTTCCCGAACAGCACTATGTTAAGAAAAGTACCTTAATAACAGTGATATAAATTAATGCTGTGATAAAATAGTTTGTTGAACGATGAGGAAATGGAAACTGAATAATCTCTCGTACCATGTTGCCCTCAATTCACCTAGGCCTTTCTGCCCCAGGTGAGAGCAGCACCTTCAATATGTTATTCAGTCTTCAATTCTCAACCAAGGTACCTGGATTCTTTTATTTCATAAGGTAGATTAACCTTCTTGTTTCTCATTTTCCCTGCAGCCCTCCACCCTCCAGGAAACTGTATACCTACGACAAATCAGATGAGGAGCGGGACATGTTTGATAGCACCTACAGGTCCAAATACTCAACAAGAAGTTATAACTTAAGCGACAGCGACTCTGAGACCAAAGCCTCTGATACCACTGCGTAGCACGGCCACACAGCATCTCTCTTTCCCTCTTTCCCCGCCAAAGGTGCCCGGTGGAATGAAGGCACATGGTCCTCATGGCCAGTGAGTGGCACGTTTCATCTGCGAAACCATCCTAGAAACTGTATCAATCAGTCCAGAAAGGAGAAACAGTGGTATTGGTATAAGGGGGCGGGGACACGGCTGGACTCTTGCTGCATCCCCCACCGCTCTGTAAGAGGACATGGCAGATTCTGAGCACAGCTCCCCCCGTTCTCCATGGGGACATTGTCCCCTGCTGCTCTGAAAATTTTGAAATGCCTTGGCTGTCTACACATACTGTCTGCATGGCGGAAAAAAATGATTGAACTCACCCTTCCTTGATTCCATCTTCTCCAAAACTTCCTAATCCCTTCCTCATCAAAAAGACTACCATGAAAGAATTACAGGGAATGAGTTTTTGTAGCCGAATGGGCTGACTTGATAATCCATAATAAACCAGGATTCTTACTCGAGCATTGGCACTCTGGCTGCTTTCGTAGGGGTGACATAAATCATCCGGGGATAAGAAATGTATGATTTGATGTGCCTCATTCTGCGGCTTCGACGTAACTTATGACCCTAAACATATGTTTCATTCACAAATTAGTGGCAATTTGGCCGATAGATATGAAGATAAAGAGTTCACTGCTTTCAATGTCAGTACGGGATGTTGACAATGAATGGCTATATGAGGCGATGCTAGTGTGGGAGCTGGCCTAGTTGTCAGATCTGTGGTTGTCCAATTGGGTGGATGGATGGTAAAGACCAATTACTCTGTACAGCACTAAGCGATCTGGATGGAAATAATTCATACTAGTATTTTTGCATGAACATTGCTTTTAGACTTGTGTTAAGCCTGTCTGTAAGGATCATGTGCTTATAACCGACCTGATTATAGCAGAATCCAGAGCTGCACTGCAAGAGGGCCGAACCTCCCTAAAGTGGATGGTAGCACATACCCAGGACAAAGTCTGTTCAAAACAAGTGGGCATGTGGAATACTATTGCCTTTCTCTATATTACAACCCTGCAGCCCTACAAGTGGGTGGGAATGTAATTTAATGACACACCCCTCCCAAAGTGCTATAGTTGAGTGTTGTGCGTTTGACTGTCAAACCAAGCTGTTTTCTTTTCATAGACCATTTTGAGATACTACAAGTGTTCTTTGTATATGCTTGATGTTTCAAGCTGATTTAAAAAAAAAAATCTCATTATAATATTAATCCTCAGCTTTATAATCCCCAGTTCTTTTTCTTATTTACACTCTTTCCACCTCTGGAAAGAAGAGTGAAGGACAAAGTTGAAGGTATTCACAGTATATCATCTAAATGTAAATATATCGAGATGAAAGTGTGTAGAGGAAGTTCAGCATACTTGGTGCTCACAGTTCTGGGAACTTTTCCACTTTGGACAGCTGTTTCCTTGGCCTGCCTTGCAGAGAAGTGTTCAGAGGGCTATGAACTTGCTTAGAAGTAAACATAGCTTTTTGGTGTTTTAAGTTCTTAAAATCTTCTGACAATCAGTGTTGCACTATTCATGGGCAGTTAAGTCTGGTTTCCACAAAATGGCGCCTCTGGTTTAACCGGTCTGTGCCATCACGTATTGGTGGCGGTTCTACTGGGTGAACTTTGAAACTAACCATGCCTATCTATTGGTGCTCTCCTATTCGTGCCTTGAACTTGCATTTCTGAGTTTAACAATTGTTTGGTGCAGGCTAAGAACGATCATTTGTAGTGGTAAACCAGATAGTATGGAACAGGAACATTGTTGCTCAATGGTAACCATAATGACATGCAAGACATCCAGACAGGGTTTTTCTGAATACAGTTTTTCAGAACCTAAGCACTATAAAAAAAGCACATAGAGATTTGCTTATTATGCCGTCGTACATTCATGGTACACTTTTTCCATTGCGTAAATGCACACTAATATCTTTGAAGAAAAAGTAATATTCATCTATTTTTTGAAATTGTTAATTTTATTTATCCCATACAGCTTAAAACAGAAAATAGGTGCTAAATGTTAGCCATGTCTCAGGTATTTTACCACACTGTGCTATGATAAAACATATAGAAAATGTTGAAATGTTTTGCCTCTGTAAATTTCTTCAAAGACTCTGCCCTCTTCACGACACCACGTCATGTGATCTGTAAATTTATTTATCTCAGTCCAGATGACTTAGTGTGGGAATTTTTTCATAAGTGCCAGTACAATCGGGGGTTACTGGGCTCAGATTATCGCAGTCAGAGCCTTTTACCATATGTGTCTCGGCACTTAACCCCACTATTGAACCCAAAACTGAGAAGCAAATACGCACCCTTAGCAGCATAAGTTGACCTTTGGGGAAACGAAGTCGAGCACTTAGACTCAGAACTCAACAAACCATTCTTAGTAATTAATAAGTCAATGTGGAGCTAGTACTTTCTTATAAAGGAGAAAGTCTTTTACTATTAACATAAAAGGCACTGCTGTACATAGATAACAGAAGACATATAATTTATTACACTTCATTTAGATACTACTTCCTGGCTTCTGCGAGACAGCCTGTGCTGTTCCTGTTGGATAAGTATCAGAATAAAAATAGTCTCTTTACCCTACTTGGGAAGGCGGAATGAGTAATGTTCGTTGGAAGGTCGAACTGACCTTTGCTTGTGATTGTGAATGTTTACTCGCTTAATTTTTGGTGGTATTTTTTCCCTTTTTCTGCTGTACCTTTTCTTTACTCTGTTCTGGGGAAGCAGGTAGCACCTGCAGGTGTTTTGTAGTGAGAGCGGACAGTGCTCCTCCAGATGGGGTGTTGTCAGCATGGCCCACAAAGTGTGATTTGTAGTGTCATTGCCCTGGCCAAGATCATGCGTTCGCAGTCCTGTTGAATGTGCCTGGGCACACTGATTCAGGTGATCACACGAGTGACTATTGGCAGCAACAGTACTAACTGGGGGTAGGTTTCATCTGGATCACTCTTCTCACAGTTCTCGCCTCTTGAGTTCTTCTTCAGGCGCAGCTACAAATCCACCACCCAAACAGGCGTAGAGCCAGTTCCTGTTGGACAGTGAGGCATTTGCTCCTTTTCGACACACCACTTCATGGTACTCTGTTTCTTTAGTGGAAACCACAGGATGGGATATGGAAAGGATTGTTTAGCCATCTTATACGTCTGAATGCTTGGTCGCCTGAGTGGAACCTTACTGTCTCCCAAAACGATGAACTTTACCCTACCGACCCCCAGCTAAAAAACAACGCATCTTGGAGTGATTTTTGTCCAGTATCAGAAAGGGATGTTCTCAACATCATCACCAAGCTTAAACCATCCTCGCCTACCAGAGATCCTCTTCCTGCACATTTGGTACAAGAACTTAAACACATCATCGCCCCACTATGGACCAATATTATCAACTCTTCCTTTACCACTGGCATTGTTCCAGCTTCCCTCCAACTAGGCCAAATTACCCCCATCATCAAAAATCCAGCAGTTGATCTCAACGACTTAAACAACCTGCGCCTTATCTCCAACCTTCCCTTCCTATCCAAAGCCCTCGAAAAATGCACCCTGAAACAGTTGGACAAACACATCGACACATTCAACCTCTTAGACGTTTTCCAATCAGGTTTTAGAAAGGGATGCAGCACAGAAACAGCTATGCTCAAAATTATTGATGACTTACATCGGTCCCTGGACGAAGGCGAATCCTCCCTCATTCTTCTTGACCTCTCTGCTGCCTTTGATACTGTTAACCATGTCACCCATCTCAACATTCTCAAAGACTGTTTCGGCTTTGACGGTGATGTTCTCTAGTGGTTAGCCTCCTATTTCCAAAATAGAACCCAACAAATTAAAGTCAGTGGCTGCCTTTCCAAACCTCAACCTGTCTCCTTGGGCATTCCACAGGGCTCTATCCTTTCTCCAACTGTTTTCAACCTTTTCATGGAACCCCTCACCCTTATTCTTAAACAAGCAAAAATAAGTTATCACCTCTACGCCGATGACACCCAACTATACTACAAGATCAATCTCACGATGACACCTTACATCTTAATGATGCCTTGACCAAGATTCAGTTATGGTTCCTTCAAAACCACCTCAAACTAAACCCCCAAAAAACAGAAATCATCCTATTCTCTCCCCAAACAATTTGCTCCCTAGTCAACACTGGATCACGGACATTAAAGCTCTAAACTGCTCGGCATTAGCGTTGATCAGAACCTCAATCTGACTCCCCATATAAGAAATTCGGCAAAAGGTGCTCTATTCACACTGCATCACCTTAAAAAAAATGAAACCGTTCATTCCAGCTGAGGACTTTAAATCATTTGTACAATCACTGGTCCTATCTCGAATATACTATGGCAATGCCACGCTCGCTGGCCCTCTAGAGTCCACCTAGCCCCTATCTAATCCGTTCTCAACCTTGCTGCCAGGCTCATCTCTGACTGTAAGCAATACGATCACATTTCCACTGTTCTCAAAAACCTAAAATTTCTTCCAATCGAAGGCAGATCCACCTACAAGATAGCCTGCATCACTCTCAAAGCCCTTCACCAAAATACCCCTTCTTACCTATCCGATAAACTCCAAAAAGCCGGTTGTGCTAGAACTTTGAGGAGCACTAATGCCCTTGTTCAAATCCCGCCTCAGCTAAAAAAGAAAGCAACTTAATCTCGCTCATTCTCTGGTAACTCCCCGTCCATCTGTCATTCTCTTCCCAAAGATCTACGCTGTAACCCTTCTTACCCTTGCTTCATAAAAACCCTCAAGCTGCTCCTTCTCAACAAATATTGGGGTCCCTAATTATACTTACTGTCTCTGGCCTTGAATTCCCACTCTATTCATTACTTATACAGGCTCCCCCCCTACTTATAACTCACCCCATCCCTCCTTTCCACAATTTTATACCTTAATCTCTCGCCTGTCTCCAACTATTGACCTACTATATAATTCTTCTCTGTCCTCCCGATCTAATATCCTCAATTTGCTACTTGATTTTGAACTTCCTATCTGTAAATCACTCTCAATGTTGAACTACCTTACCTTATTTTGACCTGAATTTTGTTTAACTTATCCTGTAAAGCGCTCTGATGCTCTTGGGTCCAGCCAGCGCTATATAAACCCTTTTAAATAAAATAAATAAATAAGTACTGCCCTGTGTTGCAGTGAAGAGTTTCAGTTACTCCAGTATTGGAACTTTCATAAATTCCCATAGCTTGTATCATTCCCCGTCGTCGAAATGGGAGTCTCGGTAATAAAATAACATAGCAGTAGGTACAAAAGAGAAAGAAAAAGGCCTAGACCTCATTCCTTTTGTAGCATATCCACCTCTTTTTGCAAAAGAGACCAAAGCAAAGCAACAGCCAATCAGATCAGCCTCATCAAATAGAACCCTCCCGAGAGAACCTCACAGCCTCAGATTTTCTACCGCACGTTGTGCTAAGGGAGTCTCCTTTGAGCTCTGCTCACTTCAACTCTAATTGAATATTTTCCAGCATTTTTTTTTCAGAATTGTTTGGTGTTTCATCTAGAAATGTCTGACAAGTAGAAGAAAGCCCTTTTCAAGGCTTGTTCCACCTGTGGCAAGAAAAGGCTGTATGTGGAGGACAGGCATAAGGACTACATTTATTGCCTGTACCCTGATCAAAAGTCTGCGGACTGCAAGATCTGCTGCACCTTCTTTACGAAGTCCCTCCGAGACCATTAAGGGTCGCCTCCTCACTTGGCTCCAGTAGCTGAAGTCGAGGAAGGAAACTCTGTCAAGTGACAGTGAGGATTCGTCATCTGCCATCTCATCCAGAAGGTCAGTCAAGAGGGGTAGGGCTTCCCCTTCACCATCCTCAGAGCATCCAGTTAAGGCTTCAAAAAGACACCCCGTGAGTCTGAGAGCCAGAGTCCTAGCAAATCTCCTCACCACTGTGCAAAGGAGAGGGAAGGACTATCTACAGCTACAGCAGTGGTGGAGTCTGCTAAAGCTTTTAAAAAGCACTCTTCTCTAACATCTGAGAAGTCAGAGAAAGATTCCAAGTCATCGACCACGCTACAGAAGACTCCGTCGACAAAGGTTTCTAAATCCCAGGTGAAGAAAGTTACACCGTTGACGGGCTAGTCGACGGTGTTGTCAGCGTCGACAGGAGCTTCGACGACGATTACAGCGACGACGACGAGAGTGTCGCCGAAGGTATCGACGACGACAGGGGCGACGACGAGGGTGTCAACGACGGCATCGGTGACGACGGTGTCGTCGATGAAAGCAACAACGACGATGACAACGACGACGGCAGGAGTATCGACGGCCTCGACGACGGCAGTGTTGACGACACCAATCTCGTCGTCGACGATTCAACCGTCGAAGGTGGATCTTCCGTCGACGGCCTCGTCGATGATGGTCTCTCTGGCAACCCCATCTCCGACGGTACTATCGACAACATCTTCGTCGACGGAGAGGATTACCATTTCCTTAAAGAGGATTACGCCGGATATGACATCTCCAAGGAGGGTTACCCTCTTGCCTCCCGCACTATTACTTGAGGAAGAAAGAAGAAGAGGATTCGGATGGGGATGATCAGGACTCTTTTGGCTATGCACATAGTCCTTCACAATTGTTAGTGAAATGCCAAGAGACTGATTCTGAGGGCAAGTACCTTCATGAGTTCTCTTACCAGCAGTCCTATCGTCGACAGGAAAGCGCAGGCCAGGAGATGGTTTCAGTTCCTTCTTCCCTCTTGGCAGATCTTCATGGCATGTTGCAGGATTATAGGGCCAGGTTTTCTCAAGCTCCTCCTCCTGCTGCCTCCTTCTCTGCAGTACAGGCTGTACCTGCACCATCTGCTTCTACAATGTTTTCTCCGAAAGTACCATCCCAGGTAGTTTCTCAGCCGCAGACACCTCGCCCAAGTATACCTCCAGTGATCCAGGATGTTCAAGATGATTCCTCGGATGAGGATCAGGCTGATGACAACAGGTCTAACCAAGGTTTAGAGTGGGATGATTATGTGATCCTGGACCCAGCATCACCTAATCCGGACCCGGTGGACTCTCCCCCGGAGGACATTGGGGGTTTTCACAAGCTGATGGAGAGAGCCTCCAGTAGATTCAAACTTCCAATGCCTTCTGTTCAAACAGAGTGCTTCCTCTATGAACTTAAGGAGCCCTACAGGAAAGTAATCCGGTCCATTCCCATTGTCAGCCATGTCTGGGACGAGAGTTTGAAGGCAATGAAGAACCCGGCTACGGTGATTTCAGTTTTGCCATGCCTGGAAAAGAAGTACAAGGCCCCTGAGGATAGTCCAGCGTCTTTGATTGGTCAGCCGAAACCGGATTCAGTAACATCGCAGGCGGCGCAGAGAAAGTCACGTAATCCTTCTGCACCCCTGACAACTCCTCCTGATAAAGAGGGCAGGCGACTTGATAATGCGGGGAAGAGATTTTCCTCTATGGCAAGTCTTCTGGTACGAGCAGCGAATGTGTTGGCGATCCTTGGCAGATATGATCGCCAAATGTGGTGCGATCTATCACCATATTTGGACCAACTGCCCCAGGAGTCCAAGGCAGAGGCCAAGAAGATCTCTGCAGGAGGGAGAAGCTACATCGGCAGAGGTGATAGACTGTGCCATGAATATTGCCACTACGGCTTTCCGTTCGCTGGCAGGTGCAGCGGTTCTTCGATGCCAAAGATGGCCCAGGGCTACATGGTTCCTGTCGGAGGTCCAAAACAAGATCCTGGACCTCCCATTTGATGGTGAGGCATTGTTTGGCTAGCATATCGACGATGCCCTCCAGGACATCAAAAAGGATCCGGAGACGGCTGGATCTCTTTGTACTCTTCACTATCGGAAGGTTCCTTTCCGTGGGGGCCAGAGGAAAGAGTACTACTTCTTACAGAGGTTCGTACCAACAACAACAGTACTCTTCTAATGGATCAACGCCTCAATCATATCGACAACCTTACCAGCAGAAACAAGGCCAAACCTCATCTTTCTCTAGGTCCAACCCTAGAGGAAAACAGAATCGCCAGGGACGTGATTCTTCCAAGAGGCAAAAGCGGCGTTCTGGCTCTGCCTGCTGTACCCCCCTCCCCACCAACATCTGTGGGAGGCTGGGTGTCTCAATACCTCCACAACTGGAAACGGATAACATCAGACCGTTGGGTGCTCAACATCATTCAAGAGGGTCACTGGAGTTTATTCACATACCACCTTCCAAGCCCCCTGCTGCCATGCCTTCAAAACATCTGGGTCTCTTGCGGCTCGAAGTTCATCAGATGCTCCTTAAGGGAGCTGTAGAGCTGGTTCCCTTTTCTGAAAAAGGGGAAGGTTTCTATTCCAGGTTTTTCCTGGTCAAGAAGACGTTGGAGAAATGGCGCCCCATTTTAGATCTCAGGGAGCTAAACACCTATCTCATTTCTCAATCCTTTCGGATGGTCTCGCTCCAGGATATCTTACGTCTCATCAATCCGTGAGATTTCATGGCCACTCTCGATCTCGAAGATGCGTATTTTCACATACCCATTCATCCAGCCCACAGGAGGTTTCTTCGATTCACAGTACCCAAGAGCCACTTCCAATTCAAAGTTTTACCCTTCGGACTTCGCTCTGCCCCGAGGATCTTTACCAATGTGCTGGCACCGGTGGCAGCTTTCCTAAGGAAACAGCATTTTCAGGTCTTTCCATACCTGGATGACTGGTTGCTGAAGCCCCGTCCAGGGGGGCAGTGGAGGAAACGGTCAAGGCGTGTACAACCCTATTCAGAAATCTGGGCCTCACTCTCAACAGGGAGAAGCCATCTCTCTTCCCTTCCAGGACAGCACGGTTCCTAGGGGCTATCCTGGACATGACTCTCTGCAAGGCTTCTCCATCCTTCAAAGGCAAGAAAAACTGAGGTCCATGGTTCAGTTGTTGAGAAAAAGAAAGTGTCTTTCAGTACGCCTTTACAAATCCCTTCTAGGAGTGATTTCTTTATGCATTCCTCTAATACCCACACTGCAGATTGCGGATGCAATCTCTTCAGGAGCAACTAGACATGCAACGGCAACAAGTTCACGGCTCATTCAACGACAAGGTGGTTATTACTGCGGCAATGAGAAAGGCAGCCTTGTGGTGGACATAGAGAACTTATCCCAAGGTCTATCCTTCATAAGCAATCCAGCTCCTCAAGTGGTAACAACAGATGCCTCCCTTGCGGGCTGGGGTGCGGTGCTTCAGGACTTACATGTAAGCGGGCATTGGTTGCCCCAGCACTGCCTTTCTTCACATCAACCTCCTGGAGCTCAGAGGGTTTCTTCTGGCGTTGCAAGCATCTGAAAGAGACACGTTAGTATTAGATTCCTTACCTTAGAATATCCCCAGGCGTCAGACTGTATCCGGACATTTTTTGCGTAGCAGTACCCTTGCGCGTCGGTAGGCGTCGTCTGCGGGTCCGCGTCCGTCATCGGCGTTGTGGGTGCCGTGATGACGTCGTCGGAGTACTTAGACGCCGCCTCCGCGTGCTGACGTCAGTTCTTCTTTTTTCCGCGCCAGCAGCGCAGATCCGGAAAAAGTGGTACCTTAGTCACTTTTTTACTAAATCTTTTTGATCTTTTTGATCTCCTTTTTCGAGTCTTCGACTCCGAAACGGTGCCGGTAGGGATGCCTGGTTTTAAGCCCTGTGAGGATTGCGACCGGCTGATGTCGGTCACGGACCCCCACCGTCGGTGTCTCCACTGTCTCGGCGTCGACCACGACGACAAGACCTGTTCCGACTGCCGGGCCCTGACTTCGAAGGCTAGACGGGAGCGGTCCCGTAAGCGACTCGAACTCTGGCAGTCGGCCCCGCGCCAAGAGAGGTCCCGGTCCGGACGGAGGTCGAGGGACCAGTCGCGGGAGCGGAGCCATCATAGCTCCGGGAGTCGACATCACTCCCTAGGGTCGAAGTCGTCAGGTAAGCACAAGAAGTCGAAGAGACGTCATCGCTCTTCCGACTCCCCCCGATGCTCGCGCGACGCGGCCGGGGGTTCGGGTGGCAGCGGCTCCGTCGGAGTCGCAGGCGCCGTATCCGGCTTCATACCCTCCGGTCCCTGGGCCTAACGCGACGCCGGAGGAGATCGAGCGGTTCCTCATGGCCAGAGGTCCCTCTCTCCTCAGACGGGCTCCGCGGCGCCTTCGGGTCCAGCGGTCCCGTCTAGGGGTCCTAGCGGGTCGGGGGCTTTGGCCCCGACGCCGTCGGGTGCTTCGGCGCCGGCGCCGCAGGGCCCGGCGCCGCAGGGCCCCGCTGGATCTGGTTCCGGATCCGGGTCGTCAACGGTGGATTTGACGACCTCCCCGGCGCCGACCCCTCAGGTGTCACCTCCGGCCGTCCCCGACGCCTCCCATGCCGTTCGGGGAATTCATTTTCCATGAACCGGCCCCATCTTTTCCTAACCCTGAGTACCAGGAGATGGGTGATGAGGAGGCTTTGGAGGGGTCTGAGGACCCTCTGGCACGTGAATGCCAGTCTCATGAGGACTGGGCAGATGAACTTGGGGAGGCCAGTGGTATAGACACTTCGCCTGACACTGGCTTTGTCTCGCCTCCTACCGTGGCTACGGAGGAGGGGGCAACCTATAGTGTGGTGTTGATGAGGGCGGCCAAGGCCTTGGGCCTTGAGCTCCCCGTCGCGGCCGTGAGGACTAACCTCCTCACCGAGGTCCTTAAGCCGCAGTCATGCTCAGCTGAGCCTCTGCTGCCGTTTAATGAGGCCTTAACCGACGTTCTTTTGGGCACTTGGTCCAAGCCCGCTACGGGTTCGCCTGTAGATAGGAACGTGGCCAGACGCCACCGCCCGGCCCCGGGCGACCCATGTTTTCTGTCCACCCACCCCACCCCCGAGAGCCTGGTTATCCAGGCCTCCAATTCCCAGACCGCGTTCCCATCGGCTCCGCCGGACAGGCTATCCAAGAGGTATGAGCAGTATGGTAAAAAGATCTTCTCATCCCTTAGTCTGGGACTGCGGTCTTCCAACACCACATGCCTCTTGGGCCGCTACACCCACTCTCTGTGGGATACGGGTGCGGAAGTGCTGCCAGAGTGTCCGTTGGAGGTACGGGCCAAACTCGGCCAAGCCCTTGTGGTGGGCCGGGATGCAGCAAAATATTCTATCAGGTGGGGCTGGATACCACCGACTCACTAGGTAGAGCGATGGCAACGACAGTGGCGGTCAGACGTCACGCCTGGTTGAGGTCCGCCAACTTTTCGGCCGATGTCCAAAACACACTGATGGACATGCCGTTTGATGGCCGTTGCCTTTTTGGCGACAAGGCAGACCATGCGCTTGAGCGCTTTAAGGACTCCAGGGCTACGGCCAAGTCCTTGGGCCTCTCGGCCCGCGCCAGCAATCGGCTGCCTTTCATTCCTTTCGTGGCCACGGAAGGGGTGTACCCACGCGTGCTGCCAGCCACGCTCCGCAGGGTAATACCCAACGCGGTGGCGGCCGTGGTAACCGCCGTGGTGGCGGTCGGGGACAACGGCGAGGTCAGTCCACAGCATCCGCCTGAAAACCCTCCTAGTCCGTGCTTTCCGGCCAGTGGGGGGCAGGGTTCGCCATCACCTCCACTGGTGCACTGTCACTTCGGACAGGTGGGCGCTGCAGATCGTCCGAAGAGGCTACTCCCTCCCCTTCGTGGCAACTCCTCCAGCCATGCCACTGCAGAACCACCGTGTATCTGGGGTTCATTTGCGTCTTCTGCAGGAGGAAGTTACGGCCCTCTTGGCCAAGGGGGCCATCGAGCGCGTTCCTGGGCCAGAAGTAGGCTGTGGTTGCTACTCCCACTACTTTCTGGTACCCAAGAAGGGCAAAGGGGGCCTACGCCCTATCTTGGACCTACGGAACGTCAACGGCTTCCTCCGGAAGGAGAAGTTCAAAATGCTGACACTGACTCAGGTCTTAGCTGCCCTGGACCCAGGAGACTGGATGGTAGCGTTGGACTTGCAGGACGCTTATTTCCACATCCCCGTCCTGCCGGCCCACCGGCGCTACCTGCGGTTTACGGTTGGCCACGAGCACTTTCAGTATACCGTGCTCCCCTTCGGCCTTACCAGCGCCCCACGGGTGTTCACAAAGGGGATGGCGGTGGTCGCAGCTCATCTGCGCAGGTTAGGGGTTTCAGTCTTCGACGACTGGTTGTTGAAGGCGGGCTCGCCCCAGACAGTCGTCAGCCACCTCCAGACTACGGCAGATCTCCTGCACCAGCTGGGGTTCTCCATCAATGTGCCGAAGTAACACCTGTGCCCCTCTCAGAAGCTCCTCTTCATCGGAGCGGTTTCGACTCGGCGCGGTTTCGGGTTTATCCACCCGAACAGCAGGTCCGGGATATTCAGGCTCTGATTCCCATCTTTCAGCCGTTATCCCGGGTCTCGGTCAGGTTGACGCTGCGGCTTCTGGGGCTGATGGCCTCCTGCATCCTACTGGTGCATCACGCCAGGTGGCGGATGCGGGCTCTGCAGTGGGACCTGAAGTTTCAGTGGGCCCAGCATCAGGGCAACCTGTCCGACCACATCCTGATCTCGGAGGGCACTGCGAGACAGCTGCAGTGGTGGCTCACGGACCGCGATTGGGTCAGCGGCAGATCCCTCTCCCTTCCCCAACCGGAGCACGTAGTTGTGACGGACGCGTCCCTCCAGGGCTGGGGAGGCCACATGGGAGAGGCGGAGATCCGAGGCCTCTGGTCTCCGGCGGAGGCCCGGCTCCACATCAACCTGTTGGAGTTACGGGCGATTCGTCTGGCACTGAAGGCATTCCTCCCCTCTGTCCGGGGGAGTGTAGTGCAGGTGTTCACGGACAACACCACCGCCATGTGGTACTGCAACAAACAGGGCGGGGTGGGGTCGTGGACCCTTTGCCAGGAGGCTCTGCGCCTCTGGCAATGGCTGGAACGCCAGGGCGTGACCTTGGTGGCTCAACACCTGGCAGGATCTCTGAACGCCAGGGCGGACGAGCTCAGCCGTCGGTGCATGATGGATCACGAATGGCGTCTGAACTCGGACGTGGCGCAAGGCCTCTTTCAGCGATGGGGAGAGCCTTGGTTAGATCTATTCGCCACCGAAGAGAACGCGCAGTGTCATCAGTTCTGCGCGTTGGAATTTCCAAGGCGGCACTCGCTCGGAGACGCTTTTCGTCACGAGTGGAGTTGCGGTCTATTGTACGCCTTTCCGCCTATACCACTTCTTCCCAGAGTGCTGAAGAAGATCAAGCGCGACCGGGCCCAAGTCATCCTTGTGGCTCCGGACTGGGCACGAAGGTACTGGTATCCAGAGCTACTCAGTATGTCAGTCGATCCCCCGGTTCGTCTGCCTTTTCAGAAGGACCTTCTGTCGCAGCAACAGGGGACGGTCCTCCACCCGAACCTGTCCAGTCTCCACCTCCATGCTTGGAGATTGAGCGGCGACAGTTGAGGCCATTTGACTTGCCTCCTGAAGTCTGTAACGTCATTCTGGCAGCCAGGCGTCCCTCCACAAAGTCGGTATACGCCTACAGGTGGAACAGATTTGTGGCATGGTGCACAGCAAAGGCTGTGGATCCTCTTGCTGCCCCTCTCTCTGAGGTTCTTCTCTTCCTTCTTTCTCTTGCCCAGCAGGGCTCTGCTCTGGGCCCTATCAAGGGCTACCTTTCTGCCCTTTCAGCCTTTCTGAGGCTGCCTGATCAACCTTCTTTGTTCAAGTCCCCTATTGTAAATAGATTTCTAAAGGGCATCACACACACGTTTCCTCCAGTTCCGTTTGTGATGCCCCAGTGGGACTTGAACCTGGTTCTTACGTTTCTGATGTGCGCTGCCTTTGAGCCACTTCACAACTGTCCTCTCCGCCTTCTTACTCTGAAGACTGCTTTCCTGGTTGCCATCACCTCTGCCAGGAGAGTGAGTGAGCTCCAGGCTCTTTCTTGTACTCCTCCTTTCCTCTCTGTCCATCCGGACAAGGTTGTGTTGCGTACTAAGCCATCTTTCCTGCCCAAGGTTGTCACGGCCTTCCACATCGGGCAGTCCATCACCTTGCCAACCTTCTTTCCGCCACCGCATCCCTCTAAAGAGGAAGAGCGGCTCCACCGTCTGGACCCAAAACGTGCGCTCTCATTTTACTTGGATCGCACACGCCAGTTCCGGGTGGATGACCAACTCTTTGTTGGTTACGTGGGCGCTAAGAAGGGGAAAGCGGTACACAATAGGACCATCTCCCGGTGGATCATCTTGTGTATCCAGGCATGTTACTCCTTGCTTAGAAAGGAGTCCCCTGTTGGATTGCGGGCTCATTCCACCCGAGCCACGGCGACAACAACTGCCCTGGGCCGGGGAGTGCCCTTACAAGACATCTGTCAGGCAGCTACGTGGGCATCGCTGCACACGTTTGCAAGACACTACTGCCTGGACAGCCAAGTCCGGAGGGAGGGCTTCTTTGGCCGCTCTGTCCTCCAGGACTTTCTGGTGTGATTATTGGTTCGCAGACCCACCACCGGGGTTGGTATTGCTGGGGTATCTATTCTAAGGTAAGGAATCTAATACTAACGTGTCTCTTTCAGATGCACAAGTTACTACTTGTGTAACGATATATCTGTAAGAGACATTAGTTAGTATTAGATTCCTTACCGACCCACCCATCCTCCCCGTTCTGCGAACCGATATCTAGGGTTAGGGTTATCCCCTTCAGGGCCCTAGTTTCAATGGCACCAGTGTTGGTTTTTAACATGGCTCAGCGCTTCTGGCGCCTAAAAGCTGTGTCTAAGAACTGACGTCAGCACGCGGAGGCGGCGTCTAAGTACTCCGACGACATCATCACGGCGCCGACGACGGACGCGGAGCCGCAGACGACACCTACCGACGCGCAAGGGTACTGCTACGCAAAAAAATTCCGAATCCGGTCTGACGCCTGGGGATATTCTAAGGTAAGGAATCTAATACTAACTAATGTCTCTTACAGATATATCGTTACACAAATAGTAACTTGTGCTTTTCTTCCACGATTGCAGGGTTCAGCGGTTCTCGCCCGCACGGACAACACCACGGTCATGCACTACATAAACAAGGAAGGGGGTACCAGATCTTTTCCGTTGTCACAGGAGGTCCTAGAAATTTGGGAATGGGCGATCCTACACGGAATATCGCTACAAGCACACCTACCAGGAGTGCTAAACGAAAAGGCGGACAGGCTCAGCAGGCTTTCGTCAGTCAGCCACGAATGGGAACTAAACCAGATGTTCTTGGAGGAGATTTTCCATCAGTGGGGCAAACCCTCAATAGGTCTCTTTGCCACCCCGGTGAACAGGAAATGCCAGTCTTACGCAAGCAGGCTACACCATCGAGGATCGCTGGGGAATGCACTTTAGATAGCTTGGTTAAGAGCATTTGTGTACGCCTTTCCCCCCATTCCTATGATTCCACGGATACTCAAGAAGATCAAGACGGAAACGTGCAGGATGATCCTAATATCTCTAGCTTGGCAAGGCAGTTTTGGTTCAGGGAGCTTCACCTCCTTTCTCTGGCCCCTCCACATCCTTTGCTGGTGATCCCGGATCTTCACACGATGTCCCAGTGTCAGATCTGGAATCCGTATCCTCGTTCCTTACACCTGTCAGCATGGCTCCTGAGCAGCGAGAGTTCATAAACCTTCACCTCTCGGACGAAATAAGAGATGTTCTCTCTCAGGCTAGAGCTCCTTCCACTAACAAGACTTACTGTTTAAAATGGAAACGATTTTGCATCTGGTGCCAGAAGAAAGGTGTTGACACTTTCTCATCTCAGCCGCATCAGGTTCTTCCTTATCTCCTGTCCTTGGCTAAGGCAGGATTGGCTCATTCATCCATGAAGGTTCACTTGGCAGCAGTTTCTCGCTACAGACACACTGCATCTGGACCTTCTCTCTGGTCATCCAGAATTGTCAAACAGTTTCTCAAGGGTCTGTTTCGAGTTTTTCCTCCGCCTCCCACATGGCAATTGAACTTGGTTCTCACCCAGTTGATGAAACATCCCTTTGAACCGATTCATCGAGCAGATATGAAATTCCTCTCATGGAAACTGGCACTTCTTCTTGCTCTCACATCTGCAAGACGCATTGGAGAATTGCAAGGTCTCACAATACAGGAACCTTTTCTCCAATTCAAAAGAAATACAGTAATTCTAAGGACTAATCCAAAGTTCATACCAAAAGTGCCTTCAGACTTTCATCTAAACGAACCAGTGATTCTCAAGGCTTTCTTTCCTCAACCTTCCACGCCGGCTGAAAGGTCACTTTATTCACTGGATGTGCAGCGGTGCTTGAAATTTTATCTGAACCGCACTAAAGGATTTCGAAAGTCTTCTCAATTATTCATCGCATTTAGAGCTCCCCGAAAGGGCATACCCCTGTCTAAGGAGGGTATTGCTAGATGGATCTCCAGTGCCATACAGGACTGTCACTCTGCAGCCGGCAAACCTCTAGAAGGCAGGGTTAGAGCACACTCGAAAAGATCCATGGTTTCCTCTACGTCTCTCTTTGCAGGAGTTCAGATTAAAGACATTTGCAGGGCTGCAACTTGGAGCAGCACGCACACCTTCACGAGACATTGCTGACTGGATACCTCTGAACAAGAAGACACGCCTGTAGGCCAGGCAGTCCTGAGGAACCTCTTCCATTGAGTGGTAAGCTTTCCTTTCTTCCCTCCTTCCTTTTCTTACTGTTACTTGCACATTGTGCTGTGATCTTTGTGATTACACTGTTGATTCAGGTTGTAAGAAAAAAAAGGTAATGCAGAAAGAGATGACAAAGAAGGAGCAAAATGTGCTCTCTGACTGCTAGCTACTCTGATACAAGCTATGGGAATCTATGAAAGTTCCAATACTGGAGTAAGAAAACAAGTTACTTACCTGGTAACTTTCATAGATTCCCATCCGCCCACCCTCCTCCCCTGGGAAAGCTCAGCCCTCAGCAAGTTTTGGTTACACTGTTACACAACAACTACATAAATCTGAGGCTCTGCGGTTCTCTCAGCAGGGTTCTATGGGATGAGGCTGATCTGATTGGCTGTTGCTTTGCTTTGGTCTCTTTTGCAAAAAGAGGTGGATATGCTACAAAAGAGAATGAGGCCTAGGTTTTTTTCTTTCTCTTTTGTTCCTACTGCTGTGTTATTTTGTTACAGAGACTCCCATTCCGATGACGGGGAATGATACAAGCTATGGGAATCTATGAAAGTTACCAATACTGGAGAACCAAAGTTACAGGTAAGTAACTTGTTTTCTTCCTTCCCCTCTGCCTTTCGGGTAGCGTCTTCTTTGTGCAAGGGCAACTCTAATGCCCCTCTAGAGCAATCAATCAGTTCAGTTCTGCTTTGCAGAGTCAATCCAGCCTCTCCTGGTAGGCTTGTAGAACTCCCCAGGTTTCTGGTCCCGAACCTGGCAATAAAAGTTGGTTGCAAATACCCCAACTTTTAAGCACAGTGAGTTTCTGACTCACCGCTGTGTGACACTCCAGATTCTGGTAGAGAAATCCTGACACCTTGCCTGAAAATGTGTGTCCAATCCTTATACAAAAATTTCAAACTGCAGTGATGTATTCCAACAGTGAGTTCTGTGGCTGGTCTTGGGTAGCTCTTGCACTTTACTTCTTCCTCTCAGACTGATCCAGACATGTTCTCTGTCTTCAGGTACCCCAAAATAAGGACACTAAACAGGATGAGGCTGGCCCATTCAACTTACCTGTTACCTTGTGGAGGATAGTCATTATAGTGAACATAAAGGTAGGGCAATCTGCCTAAGCTTCAAATGGACCATCTGTCTCTACTCATCACATCCAACAGTCTGATCTATTATAATGCATCTCTAGAATGTTCTGTAGGAGCCCTGCAGTTCACATTGCTGTCTTAAGACTCTCTCCACCCTCCATCTAAAGTAGTTTTTGGATATAGGAAAAAGAATAGATTCCAGTGTGGCCACATGTGATGATCATGCTCAACACATAGCCTCTACACACAAATGTATTCACACACATCATTCATGTCCATATTATGTGTATCTAAGTTCCAGAGGCAGGGTAATGACGGGCCAGTGAGTGGCTGTCCTTTGTAGAGACGGATAAAAAAAGTCTGCCTGACTCTGCAGTCTGATCTATGTCACCACTGTTCAGACCACTAGAACCTGGTGAGCTGACAGCACTCATGCTTAATAAGTAGAGTGTACATGGTGTACCCCCAGAATACCACAGTCCCTGGGTTGCAATCCATGTGCAATGTACACAGAGGACCTTTGTGTGTGCTGAGGCGGGGGTCAAAAGACTACAGAGCTTGCTGTGATGAACTCTAGGCAAGTTGCATTCTCTTCAGTGCTGTGCAGGAAACATTTTCTATCCTAACAATGAATATATATATATATATATATATATATATATATATATATATATATATATATATATATATATATATATTCACTGAAAAAACCATAGGTTATAGACCATATATAGTTAGGAATTAGCATTTACAAAACCTTGAAAATTCACTGAAAAAACCATAGGTTATAGACCATATATAGTTAGGAATTAGCATTTAAAAAACCTTATTTTACTCACACAAAACCATTGAAATTCCATATATAGTTAGTTGCACTAACTATATATCGTGCACCTGCAATCCACTGCTGATCATGTCACATATTACATCATTCATGACATGGTCAGTGACATCACTGATGACATCACTGATGACATCTCAAATGACATCACTGATGACATCACTGATGACAACATCCAGTGACTGTATGTTTCTGTAAAGTTAAAATATGTCTTACATATTGAAGAATGAGTGGATGTATAAGTGTCTGGATGAAGGATTTAGTAGGTGCGTGACTGACTGTATGAGTGAGTGATTAAATGTGTCTCACTGAATGCATGGGTTAGTGACTAAATTGTCTTAATTTGTGCATCATTATGTCTGTTGTTCTGTAAACTGCTGCATGTGTTGATCATTAGCTATACGAGAGGCTATATGTGTTATTAATTGGTTGCCCAAGTATTTCTATGGGAGATTGAGTTTGTGTGGGGGTGGCTGGAAGGTGTGTGACTCTATGCATAGATGTGTGAACAGTTTATTCACTAGGTGTATGAGTTCAAGAGTGCATGTGGAAACAGCTACATGGGCAGTTGACTGTGTGCATGAGTGTATTGATGAGTGAATGGATATCTCAATGCTACATGTCATAGTAAGTACATATGTAAAACACAGTACATGTGAGAGTTGGCATATATAAATAACTGTGCATGAGAGCCACCGAATGAGTGAGTGGTTGTATCGATCATTGTGAACTTGTATCAGGGATTGTATAAGAGAGTAAATATGTGTTAGTATATGTTTCAATAAGTAAGGTGTGTTTAACTGTATAGTTGAAGAAATGGAGATGAGATTGTTTCTTTGCATGACTGACTGGGTGTGTGAGTAACTCCATGGATGAGTGGCAGTGTGTGAGTGTCTGTATACACTGAGTGTATCTAAGGTTATATTAGAGTCTGAAGAGGTTTATCGTATTAGCACAAGAATGATGTCAAATGAGATGTCATCAGTGATGTCATCAGTGATGTCATTTGAGATGTCATCAGTGATGTCATCAGTGATGTCACTGACCATGTCATGAATGATGTAATATGTGACATGATCAGCAGTGGATTGCAGGTGCGCGATATATAGTTAGTGCAACTAACTATATATGGAATTTCAATGGTTTTGTGTGAGTAAAATAAGGTTTTTTAAATGCTAATTCCTAACTATATATGGTCTATAACCTATGGTTTTTTCAGTGAATTTCAATGGTTTTTTAATAGCAAATATCATAAGCTGTGGAATGTCAAGTACGTGGTAAGTGAAAACATTTTCGTGTTTATGCACACTGATCTGCTTTGAATGGTGCCCCCCCCCCCTCATTTCTATTAGGAGTACTCTCTCTTTGCAGATAGTGAAAGGTAGTTAACGCAGGTCTTTGCCCCCATTGTAATCCGTCGTGCCTGCTTCTCTCTCCATTTGATTGATTGTTATCCAAGTATTTACTGTTTTAGAATTAGTTCTCTTTGGTTCATTCTCTATTTACAAACAAACACAGAGTCGCAATACTCTGTTTAGTCTTTGCAGATAACGAAAAATCGTGTAAAAAAAAAAGAAAAGGAATCGAGCAAAATCAGTAGGCCACTAATGGGATCTCTTTTTGACCTCGCTAAAATAGAAACATTAGGAACAACCCCTCATGACAAATACAAAACTAGTGAGATGAACTGAACTCCACACAATGATGGCTGCAAAACAGCTCGGCTCCGCCACCCACCCCGCCCAAAATAACGATAAAGAACGGCTGCCATGATTGGTTGCGGAATGACCACGACGGAGCTACGAAATGGTGCTGCTCTCATGCTAACCCCAGCTTCAGTCTGAAACATCCAGAAACACTGTAGACTACCAATTCGATCAGTTCCGGTAGCGCCCCAATGTAACCCGGTAGAGAAGAACTAGCTCTCCCCTCTTTGACTGATGGTTCTTGTTGCCTGTCCCTTCTGTTGTCATTTAACATCCGGAAGTCATCCGGGGCGCGCAGCGCGTAACGTAAGCATAACAAGTCATGTGACTTGTTAATAAAACTTTTCATTGGTTCATTTTACTTTTCTTATTGTAATGATGAAAGGCTTGGTCATATGACCTAAAAATTACGCTTTTCATTACTTCCGAACATTATTTTTTCTTAAATATATGTTATAATGTTCCAGGCTAATGTACTTTCCCGGAAATTTTACAACTGTCCTGCAAGTAAAATATATTCTTTTTTCGAGAAAAAGAGCGTTTCTTCGTCCCATGACGGAGCCGTTGAGCAAAAGAGGGTCGACCTGCTGTCTTAGTCGCCGATACGCCTGAATATGAGATTCTTATCGATCACTTTATGTTGCAGGAATAGAAAACACAACAGCCCTTGACCATTTATCTTTACTGCGTTCCTTCGTATTATACCTTTTACCCTTCATGTAATTGGTCTGCTTTATTTCACTTGCCTTTTAATGATTCTAAAACAGTCACTATTATTAAAAACTTTACCAATGTATATACTACTACCATGTTTTCTTTTAAAAACCTTTATTGTGAAAATTTCATTATACAAATACGAGCCTATAACCACGTGGGCCTGCCACAGAGCAAACTGTAATCGTATATGATGAATAGACATTTACACTGTAGAGGAACGTAACGGGCGGGCCATTAGGTTGCAAGAACTAAGGTGTCTAACAGTTACGGAATCGGTGGACGTACATTTTATAATTAAAATACGACAGGGCCAGTTACAATAAAATTATCTAGATATACATTTGCGGGCAAGTACCATGGGTGACGTTAATTCGAACTTTCAACAGTACAGTAATCAATAACACATCAGAACTTAATATCAATAGGGATGTCGAAATATTCAATCAATTCTTGTCCCCGCCCGCCATGTGCTTCAAAACTGCATACGTATCTCGTGATTTCAAGGTTCTGCAACCAGTACACAACAAGGAGTTACGAGTCCCATTTATTCCGGCGCCATTTTGGGCGAGGACGGGCAGGTCCAGGATATAGTCAAAATGTCTCTACCAACCATCGACTATGATGATGTTCATATGCTGTATTTATTAGAGTAACACTCATCTGTCCACATGAAATTAATTTGCCACAATCTAAACATGTCATTTTAATCTTTCCAAAGTTCTTCTAAATATTTGGGACCGTTTCCCTTGCCTCTGAAGCTCTCAGTGCCACTTCTTTGATGAATGTACTAGCAGGTCAGGGGTTCTCCTCCAAATCTCTCTTTTATGCAGCACTATAATTAATTGGTGCCACCTCTCCATATGACGATGCATGGTATAGTTACCACAACTATATTTTTTTTCGGTTCCTCTGGAGAGTTCATCGTGGCAGATGAAGCATGTAACGTACCGGGCATTTACCTTTTTTTGCATGTACAGGAAAGGAAAAAAAAATCGAGCGTCCGAGTTCTAAGGTGTCCCAGGGCCATTTTGGTGGACCAGGCCCAAATCCAAAAAACAGCCATCTCACAGGCTAATGGGGCGACCCACGCCGAGTTTCAGCATTGTAGGATGACCACACAAGTACAGCAACTTGCTAGACATCACCTCGGTGCCATCCGGATCTCGGCGCCCCACTGCAGATGAAGTGCCTCTCAACTATGAAACCACCACGGTGACATCCGGATCTTGGCGCGTTGTGCTGCCTTCGGCCTATTCGCACATCGGTCCGCTACTGACGCCATCTCACAGGCTAATGGGGCGACCCACGCCGAGTTTCAGCATTGTAGGATGACCACACCAGTACAGCAACTTGCTAGACATCACCTCGGTGCCATCCGGATCTCGGCGCCCCACTGCAGATGAAGTGCCTCTCAACTATGAAACCACCACGGTGACATCCGGATCTTGGCGCGTTGTGCTGCCTTCGGCCTATTCGCACATCGGTCCGCTACTGACGCCATCTCACAGGCTAATGGGGCGACCCACGCCGAGTTTCAGCATTGTAGGATGACCACACCAACTTGCTAGACATCACCTCAGTGCCATCCGAATCTTGGCATCTCAACGCCTAGTGGTATCTTCCATACAAAAAATATTGTTACGCTGCCTTTGGCCCCATTCGCACATCAGTCCGCAACTTAGACATCACCTCGGTGCCATCCGGATCTTGGCATCTCAGCGCCTTGTGGTGTCAGTCAGAAAATATTGTTGCGCTGCCTTTGGCCCCATTCGCACATCGGTCCGCTACTGACGCCATCTCACAGGCCAACGGGGCGCCCCACGCCGACTTTCAACATTGTAGGATGGCCACAGAAGTGCGACAACTTACTAGACACCACCTCGGTGCCATCCGGATCTTGGCGCGTTGTGCTGCCTTCGGCCTATTCGCACATCGGTCCGCTACTGACGCAAACTCACAGGCCAACGGGGCGCCCCACGCCGACTTTCAGCATTGTAGGATGGCCACACCAGTGCCGCAACTTGCTGGACACCACCTCGGTGCCATCCGGATCTTGGCGCGTTGTATTGCCTTCGGCCTATTCGCACATCGGTCCGCTACTGACGCCGCCTCACGTGCCAACGTATTTTCTCCGCATTTTATACCCTATGCCGCATAACAGGTCATGTGACTTGTTTATAAAACTTTTCATTGGTTCATTTTACTTTTGGTTTCCGAATGATGGAAGGCTTGATCATATGACCTAAAAACAACACTTTTCATTGGATGAAAACTTTTTTTTCCCCCCAAACGATGAAAGCCCCACCTTGTTTCTGGATGTTTCAGACTAAACTGGCGTCAGCATGAGAGCACCACCATCTCGTAGCTCCGTCGTGGTCATTCCGCGAGCAATCATGGCAGCCGCTCCCCACCAGAAGCCTGCAGGAGTCGGGGCCCCCAAAACTTTTGATGAATTCTCAAGGCGGAGGGGACGCTTTCGAGAATGGGGTCCAAGACCTAGCAGACAAGCGTCCGATTTCCAAGGTGTCCCAGGGCCATTTCAGTGGACCACGCCCAAAAAGGAAAGAGCCTGCCGCCATTTTGAGAGTCCTGTGGCAGCCGCCTATCGCTGCACCGCAAGAGTGGGCGCAACTCAGCTGAATGGCGGATTTTGACACAGTGGACCAAAAGCGGACGGAATGGCAACTGAAACGGTAAAGGGGCACCCCACTAAAACAGATGAGACTCCACCTGGAGAGGCCCGTTCACGCCGCCTCCCCCGGGGCGCTCCACGCCGTTATTCGGAGCAGCATTGTAGGATACCAAAACCAGTGCGGCAACTTACTGGACATCACCTTGGTGCCATCGTTCTGCTGCCTTGGAACTATTCGCACAACAGTTTGCTACTGATGACCCACCCCCCGCGACGCCCCACGCCGTTATTTGCTGGGTGGCAACTTACTAGACATCACTTTCGTGTCATCTAGATTTCGGCGCGTTCTGCTGCCTTGGAACTATTCGCACAACAGTTTGCTACTGATGACCCACCCCCCGCGACGCCCCACGCCGGAAATCTGGACGTTGTGCTGCGTTGGGACTATTCGCACAGCCGACCGCTACTTCGTTGTTTTTCCCTAAAAATGTTTATATGTTATTACTATTTTTGTTTTCTTGTATATATTTATAAATTATTAAAGTTTTATAATCTTACTACTTTGTCGGAGTGCTATATATTTTTAATGTGACACATAATTGTAAAAACTTTGATGTACAAAGAGTCATCCCTGGAATCTTCCGCTTCACGCTCGGTCCCCTCCCCAATCACAATACAGGATGGTTTTCAGATAATAGCAACGCTTCTGCTGTGACGGATCTCATCGAGTGTGGGCCTTGATCTACTATAACTCCTTTGAAGAGGGGTGATTCTTTACAGCTGTGGCCATAAACTACATCTGCAGGGCTAGCTGATAGCCTAGGACCGGCCTGGACAATCGGACACAGAGGAAAAGGAGTGTCAGAGGGTGCGGTAGTGAATAGGGCGAAAGGGAGGTGTCGGGCGGGCACAGGGTGTGATTCTCAGGGAAGAGCAGCGCAGATGGGGGGAGGTTTATTACCCATGCATAAGACAGAGAGCGGGGGTGACCACTGCCTGGGTGAGATGCTTGCGAGGGTGGGGAGCCATGCTAAGGATCGACAGCGTGCACAGAGTGGGTCTGGTCAAGGCATCTAAAATGGCTGCCGTGCACGACAAAAGTGTGGCATTTGAAAAAAGACAAGATGGCGCACACAATGTTTTTCAACAATTCCTGATTTCCTTCGAATCGAACGTTAACAGACGTTGGGGCATATTACCAAAGTTAAGCGATATTTATCCCTAACGATGCATTGCAAAGATTTTTTTACCGTCAGAAATTATCGCAGATAAACCTTGCTATTATCAAGGTTTATCGCAAATACGATAAAAAACGAGCGCAATGCATTAATATCGCTGAAAACTCCGCGATATTCATGCATTACCGAGCTAATGCTCTTAGCCATGTTATCCACCTCCCATTGGATAACATGGCTAAGAACTGCTCAGGGCAGCTGTTACTTTTTGGAGATATTCGCGCTTATCTCGAATATTTCCAAAAGTTGATAATAGGAGATAGCGATGTGAGCGACTGTTTCCAGTCGCTAACATCTTGGCATGCCCACTTTGCATGTCATTAGTGATAAATATCACTCACATGCAAAGTGGGACCCAAGATGGTCGCTATCTCCTACTAGCCGTCGCTAACTGGTGTTAGCAACAGCTAGGTAATACAGATATAATTTTATCTCCGCGAAGCGGAGCGCTGTTACAGATATATATCTTGTTTTTGAACGTTAATTTCTCAAAATGCACTGAAGCACATATATTGAGACATAGCAAAGGCACATCGGGCTACCAGTCCCTAATATTTTACCAAGTTTCGTGCAAATCCATTCAGCCGTTCGATTATTATTATTATTTTTTTTTTTTGCCCCGCGGGGCCCTTTTAAAACCTCCACATCAAACCTAGGGGGTCAGCGAGGATCTACTATGCCCCCTTATGGTCATTTGCCCCTTCGCTTTGGCCTCCTCTTGTCTCTCGATCCTACCGAGAGACAAGATGGCGGCCGCTACGTACTGTTTGGAATGTTTACAGACACCGGAGAGCCAATCAGCTTCGCTTCGCAAAGCTCCGTAACGCGAAAAGTACGCGAAGCGGTGCGCTGTTACAGATATATATCTTTTTTTGAACGTTAATTTCTCAAAATCCACTGAAGCACATATATTGAGACCTAGCAAAGGCACATCGGGCTACCAGTCCCTACAATTTTGCCAAGTTTCGTGCAAATCCATTCAGCCGTTCGATTATTATTATTATTATTTTTTTTTGCCCCGCGGGGCCCTTTTAAAACCTCCACATCAAACCTAGGGGGTCAGCGAGGATCTACTATGCCCCCTTATAGTTATTTCCCCCTTTGTTTTGACCTCCTCTTGTCTCTCGATCCTACCGAGAGACAAGATGGCGGCCGCTACGGACTGTTTGGAATGTTGACAGACGCCGGAGAACCAATCAGCTTCGCTTCACAAAGCTCCGTTGCGCGAAAAGTCCGCGAACCAGAGCGCTGCCCGGTCCGCTGTTACAGATATATATCTTTTTTTAAACGTTAATTTCTCAAAATCCACTGGAGCACATATATTGAGACCTACAAAAGGCACATCGGGCTACCAGTCCCTACAATTTTGCCAAGTTTCGTGCAAATCCATTCAGTCGTTCGGGCTAAAAGTGAGGCCAACCGCCCTATGGAAAACTCAATGTTAAAAACACGTTTTGGGACCCCCCTTTTTTCTCGGCCCCCACTGGACGAACCCCCCCCAAATTTTCAAGGGCTGCTCAGAAACAAAATGTGCCATTTTCCTGAAAATTTCAGCCAATTCCGTCCACAAACGCCAAAGTTATTAGACATAGAATTTTCAAAAAACCCATAGAGAAAAAATCCTAACTATATATACCTACTGGCGACCGCCAGTAGGTAATATATATATATATATATATGTATATATATATATATCCAAAACCACACGCTCACCTCCAAAGAAAGTAAGCAGGACACAGCTCCGAGTGCCAACAAAGGATTTATTCAAGCAGAACACAGCTTTGTCCTCGCAGTCCGTGAAACGCTATGGCAGACGCGTTTCTAGCCGGAAATGGCCGTCATCAGTGACGGCTTCACAGGCTTGGCTGGTGAGTCCTGGACATAGAGACTGCCCCCTAAGTAGCAGTCTCTCGGGTCCTCCTCCTAAATGCAGGTACTTGGGTGGATGCTTGTGATTCAAAAGAGTGATGCATGGTGGGAACTGGAGTCCATCGTGGTGCCGCATACAGTGATGGGGTGAACCAAACACCTCCGTGGTGTCCCAAATTCATGGCGCAGGACTGTGTGCCTCCATACTGCTCCCAGGTTTGTTTCTCAGCTCGAACCTCCGTTGGCACTCTTATCAGGCAGTGTGATACTGCCTACTCTCTCCCCTTGCGTAAAATAACTGCCTGGTGGCAATGACTTTTGCTTGGGGGGGCGCCGCGTTGTGCACTCCTCGTGCTATACCACAGTTTTTGCCTTTTAAACGCGGAGCACCAGATCGAGAGGGTGTGTCCTTGGTACCGGTATCGGCAACCCGGTACTATACATCCAAAACCACACGCTCACCTCCAAAGAAAGTAAGCAGGACACAGCTCCGAGTGCCAACAAAGGATTTATTCAAGCAGAACACAGCTTTGTCCTCGCAGTCCGTGAAACGCTATGGCAGAGGCGTTTCTAGCCGGAAATGGCCGTCATCAGTGCCGGCTTCACAGGCTTGGCTGGTGAGTCCTGGACATAGAGACTGCCCCCTAAGTAGCAGTCTCTCGGCTCCTCCTCCTAAATGCAGGTACTTGGGTGGATGCTTGTGATTCAAAAGAGTGATGCATGGTGGGAACTGGAGTCCATCGTGGTGCCGCATACAGTGATGGGGTGAACCAAACACCTCCGTGGTGTCCCAAATTCATGGCGCAGGACTGTGTGCCTCCATACTGCTCCCAGGTTTGTTTCTCAGCTCGAACCTCCGTTGGCACTCTTATCAGGCAGTATGATACTGCCTACTCTCTCCCCTTGCGTAAAATAACTGCCTGGTGGCAATGACTTTTGCTTGGGGGGGCGCCGCGTTGTGCACTCCTCGTGCTATACCACAGTTTTTGCCTTTTAAACGCGGAGCACCAGATCGAGAGGGTGTGTCCTTGGTACCGGTATCGGCAACCCGGTACTATACATCCAAAACCACACGCTCACCTCCAAAGAAAGTAAGCAGGACACAGCTCCGAGTGCCAACAAAGGATTTATTCAAGCAGAACACAGCTTTGTCCTCGCAGTCCGTGAAACGCTATGGCAGACGCGTTTCTAGCCGGAAATGGCCGTCATCAGTGCCGGCTTCACAGGCTTGGCTGGTGAGTCCTGGACATAGAGACTGCCCCCTAAGTAGCAGTCTCTCGGCTCCTCCTCCTAAATGCAGGTACTTGAGTGGATGCTTGTGATTCAAAAGAGTGATGCATGGTGGGAACTGGAGTCCATCGTGGTGCCGCATACAGTGATGGGGTGAACCAAACACCTCCGTGGTGTCCCAAATTCATGGCACAGGACTGTGTGCCTCCATACTGCTCCCAGGTTTGTTTCTCAGCTCGAACCTCCGTTGGCACTCTTATCAGGCAGTATGATACTGCCTACTCTCTCCCCTTGCGTAAAATAACTGCCTGGTGGCAATGACTTTTGCTTGGGGGGGCGCCGCGTTGTGCACTCCTCGTGCTATACCACAGTTTTTGCCTTTTAAACGCGGAGCACCAGATCGAGAGGGTGTGTCCTTGGTACCGGTATCGGCAACCCGGTACTATACATCCAAAACCACACGCTCACCTCCAAAGAAAGTAAGAAGGACACAGCTCCGAGTGCCAACAAAGGATTTATTCAAGCAGAACACAGCTTTGTCCTCGCAGTCCGTGAAACGCTATGGCAGACGCGTTTCTAGCCGGAAATGGCCGTCATCAGTGACGGCTTCACAGGCTTGGCTGGTGAGTCCTGGACATAGAGACTGCCCCCTAAGTAGCAGTCTCTCGGGTCCTCCTCCTAAATGCAGGTACTTGGGTGGATGCTTGTGATTCAAAAGAGTGATGCATGGTGGGAACTGGAGTCCATCGTGGTGCCGCATACAGTGATGGGGTGAACCAAACACCTCCGTGGTGTCCCAAATTCATGGCGCAGGACTGTGTGCCTCCATACTGCTCCCAGGTTTGTTTCTCAGCTCGAACCTCCGTTGGCACTCTTATCAGGCAGTATGATACTGCCTACTCTCTCCCCTTGCGTAAAATAACTGCCTGGTGGCAATGACTTTTGCTTGGGGGGGCGCCGCTTTGTGCACTCCTCGTGCTATACCACAGTTTTTGCCTTTTAAACGCGGAGCACCAGATCGAGAGGGTGTGTCCTTGGTACCGGTATCGGCAACCCGGTACTATACATCCAAAACCACACGCTCACCTCCAAAGAAAGTAAGCAGGACACATATATATGCATATATGCATATATATATATATATATATATATATATATATATACATATATATATATATATATATATACATATATATATGCATATATGAGTGTTTTACAAACTGTCAGACCACATTTTGAGGGGCCATAGAGCATGTAATGGCCACCGGTCCACAAACTATGGTGGTTGCAGGTCGTTTGCATCTGATGCGCTAGGTTGAGTCCTACAGTAGCTCTGTAAAATGGGTCAATTACAGCCTTCCTACATTTCACTCTCAGGGTAGCAATGTCGAGTAGTCAACAACTTCTTTTGTAGGTAGTGTGGGGCGTAGCAACTCAGAGCTCAAAGACAAACAGATCAATGATTTATTGTTCAGACACTTTATTTTGTTAAAAAGCAAGCACATTTGTTCACATCAATAGATGATAGATACGAACCAGAAATGTTTACCACCACAACGATGCCTACTACTGGGGATATCTACACCGAAATCAGTAGACTAAACACTGGTGTGTACTCCCTATGGAAGTAGATGAACAGCTTCTCTCTTTTTATGAAGCATAGTTTAATCTGCATTTCCTTCACCAGACAGTTCTTTTTAAGTGTGGTTATTGTTGAGAGAAGGTTCCCACAGAAATCTGTAGTAAAGTTCGCAGTCAATGGTTATTTCCAAGTATGGGAAACGTTTTCGGCCTAAGCACAAGAGACCCTCGGGAGACTCGGATCAGCACAGTTTACTCTCCTGCAAACATTTAGCTGTTCCCGGGTATCCATCTTCTTGGCTCGGCAGCTGGGCTTTTCCTCCCTCAGGTAGTCAGGTCCTGTGGGGCCAGGCAAATTCACAGATCACATGCACACCCACACTTCCACCAGCAATATGTGCAAGCGCCAGGTGATATCCCTTCGCCTGTTGGAGACTGGCTGTCTAACAGTGACCAGTCCTGGATCTTAGGAGTTCAAGTACTCTGTGAAGCACTCCCTTCCTTGCTCTTGAAGAACTTGGAACTGAAGCTAAATGGGGTTGTTTGGATTCCACTTTTATTCATACTTCCCAGATAGGGGATGTTGATCCCATTATTTGTGCCCATGAACTGGTTAGAGTTGGTTTCTTTTCATATTTTATGTTGTTTCTGTAGCATACTGACAGTTTTTGTAAAAGGTGATGGTTCTCACAGCAGGCAAGTGACACTGCTCGCTTCAGGCAGGAGCATCTAAAGCATTGAACCCACTGATATGTGTAACCCTCTGCACCTGGCTATCATCAGCCTTCCTGAAGTAGCACTTGTGTCAAGGGTTTCACTCTTCGGCTCAAGTGCGCAGGCAATAGACTTCCACTGTCAGCTGGGGCTGCATCCCAACCTCCATCTTGTGTCATTTAAAACCAGGGGAAAGCCACAATGGAAACAGGAATCTTAGTGTGATGTATTGCACACACACAACATGCACAAGGGATGTCAGCATAAGAGTCAGTGTGTCTCATGTAAGTGTAACCTTACATGCGTGGAGCCTGTAGATGCCACTCTCCTCCTGAATCAGAGAAATCTGACCAGTGCTAGTGTCATAAAGGTGTATATTACCGCCACCTCCTTATGGTGACACCCTGGAAATTGAGACTAGTGTACTCTTGGCATCCCCCTTCCAATGTCCCAGAACCAGGCTCAATCAAAGCACAGGCCGAGTCATCACTCTGCACGCTGGATTAGTGTGTGGGCCCGACCTCAAAAATTCAGATGCTTGTATATCACATGCCGTTGGGCCAATCATGGCAGGGGTACGCACCCATGTACCATGCAGGGAACGGTTCTAACTCAGCACTCGACATTCATGCCTTCATTTTAGGTGTGTGGAGGTCAGTTGGAGATTGACCAGGTGATTAATGTGCTCTAGATAATTTTCCATTACACACTAAGTCCACATACTCACTCACTGTTCCTCTCTTTATGCAGCTCAGTAAGCTCAGGCTTATGGGATGTTTAAAAAACATAATGTAATACAAGTAGAAGATAATTAATTTAACCCGTTGGCTGCGTCGAACGTTCAGGTCCAGTGCTGAACGTTAAAAAAACGGGTGGGGCAGTGTCGGCCAATGGACATGCGTTGCACTACCAAGGTTGCTTGCGACGACCGTTGGCCGACGGCAGCAGCCAACGGGTTAAGGTTTAGACAACAGTAAATAAAGAAATATTAACAACATATGAAATAAATTCATTAGTAAAGTTTAAGAATAAAGTTAAAAGAAATTTTAGCCAATTTATGATCAAAAACGGACCCTCAGAAGTGAAGATCCTCACACTGGCTCAAAGGGCTTAGAGGCAGCTAGCAGTAGAGGTCTGAACAACTAACACAAGTTACTGTGGAATAAATTTAAGATCTGTGGCTTGAAGTAATTGCTCTTTTCAGAGAGGCAAGAAAATCATAAACCTCAGCCCACTTGAAGTTTGTAGAAAGGTTTGTAGCATGTTGGTTAGATTGCACTGTGTGCCCTCTTCTTATCTAATGACTCTGTTGTTTACTGGTAATTTTCAAACTCGGAGTCATAGTCTTCCTCACCACAGTCCTAACAGAATGAGCTACTCTGTGGCTCATGAATGGAATTTAATCTTTCAGGTAAAACGAAAAATAAAACTAACAAAATGGCTCCAGGAAGAGATCATCCCTCACGACATATAGGCGAAGCCTACTCACAGCATTTCTTATTATACCTTAACTCTAATTTCAAGCCCTATCTGATCTGGTCCTGTGGCCCTCTCCCCCCACACTCTACCTACCTGCCTCAGATCGTCGTTTCAGGCATCTTGCTCCTCTCCTTACCTCTTCCAGAAGGGGAAGTGCCCGTGTTGACACCCATAAGTGCCGCTATCTTTCACACTGCGGTCTAGTTGTTGGTGGTGCACACACTACTTAATGCGCCCGCAGACGTGTAGCGGACTCACACAGCAGGTGCGCCGCTGGCTCGCCAGAGGCAAGCCCGTCTGCACCCAGATTGCGGCCAGCACCAGAAATGCTGCCCGGTTGATCGAGGTATGTTCATACCAAGAGAGTCTCTTCTCGCCCTCAATAATGCTCAATGGAACTGTTAAGACTCACCTAGAGATGAATAAATGGAAGGGCGCTATCACCTGTAAGGGATGCAAATGTGAATTTATACCTTCTCTTGAAACACATAGTAGAATTGACCATTTTTCAAACCTGGCATTAAGTGGTCTAATTAACACCAGGTCGTTGTGTAAGCACATGCAGAATATCTTTGACATGATGTTTGATTCTAATTTGGACTGTCTTTTTGTTGCTGAAACCTGGCTCAAAGCATGATGCAATCCAGACATTGTCCACGCCCTCCCCCCAGAATCCCTAATTCACAGACATGATAGACCTGACCATCGGGGAGGAGGACTTGCTATAATATATTGCAGTACAATCAAATGTTCTACTTTTGAAATTACGTGACTTAAAGGTGTGGAAAGGCTTAGCTTCTGTTTCAAATTGGAAAGCTCTCTCTCTTTCTCTGGAGCTCTTATCTACCCCCCCCCGGCCCTTACCTTAATTGTTTAGATACCCTAGAAGACATATTAAGCACTTTAATCCTTAGATTTTCAAATTTTACTCTACTTGGGTGATTTTAATCTTCATTTAGACTCGCAAAATGACTCTGGAGTCATAAACTTCCTAGAAACCCTATGCCTGGATCAGCAGATATCCACCCCTAGGCATTGTGCTGGATAACATCTTGATGGGATTTGTTCGAACCTTACTATCTTAAAAATCAACTCTCCAGTTATTTTAACTTTGTCTGACCATAAATACATACCCTTTGAAATTAGACGTCATGGCACAAATGCTCCCATGGGCCCCACTTTGGACAAATATAACACCATGCGCAAATGGAATAAAATGTCAGCCAAATGGGACCTCAGTATTGAAGCGTCTGCCTGTAGGCCCATTTTGAAAGGGGATCCATCATTAGATACCCAGCACTTTAATTCCTGGATGTCTACACTCAGTAATAATTTTGCCCCGCCAGTCCCTCTGAAAAAGAATTCCTCCAAGAAAGTTTCTGCCCCCTGGTACACTCAAAAGTTGAGAGAAATACACATACATTGCAGACAGTTAGAACACAGATGGCGGAGAAGTTACAAACAAGAGCAAACTCTTTGTCAAAATTTATCACCAACAAATTAAAGCTGGAAAGAAATCCTACTTTACTAATCTCCTCAGGTTTGCAAACTCGCACCAAAAAACTATTTTTAAAATACTCGGACACGATATTCTGCCATCACAATTCCTCTGCAATCAAATTGCTGACTTTTATTTTAACAGGAAATTCAAATTTTACAAAAAGATTTCAAGACGACCCCGTCCCCCGTCTTCCACAGAGGTATCTTCTATCTATGTGGGTGACGGACCGACTCTCCAATTTTTCACGCCATTAGTTTGAAGCCATTGTTTCCTGTAAGTCAGGGTCTCCGTTAGACCCCATCCCCATAGAGGTTTTGCATGGTATTATTGACATCAACAACCCAGTAATCAATAAGATAATAAATTCCTCACTCTCACTAGCTGAAGTACCTTTGGACTAAAAAATCGTAGCAGTTAAACCCCTTTAGAAAAAACAAACAGCCAACCCTACGACCATCTCTAATCTCCGACCTATCTCCCTGTTTCCTTGCCTCAGCAAAATTACTGAGAAACTAGTCCATATTCAACTGATCTCTTTCTTAGAAGTGGCTAATATTTTGCATCTTACCCAATCAGGCTTCAGGCCTGAGCATTCAACAGAAATGACATTGCTACACACTGTGGAAACTCTCAAATCTGCCTTAGATCAGGGGTAAAAATGCGGTGCTGATTTTATTAGACCTGTCAGCAGTATTTGATACCGTCTCCCACAACATTTTATTGGACCGTCTTAAAACATAGGGCATCTCTCACCTGGCCTTAGCCTGGCTGAAATCTTTCCAACTAGAGACAAGTAGCCACTCTTGCCCACTATCAGCCAGCAGAAAAACCCTAATATTCTGGGGTTCTGCAGGGCTCTGATTTAAGTCCAGTGCTGTTTAATGTTTATATGGCCCCCCTCATTAACCTTATATCATCGTTCAACATTGAAACCTTCTCTATGCCGATGATACTCAGCTAATTCTTGTGCTAGACAAACATTCAACTAAGGCTGAAGCGAATCTCAAACTTTGCCTTACAGATGTATTTCAATGGATGGAATTGAATCACCTGAGGTGTAATACACAAAAAGCTGTGATCATGCCACTAGGAAAATCAAACACCTTCTCGCCGGCCTGTGGTGGCCAAAAGACTTTCCTCCTTCTCCTAACGCAGTAAACGTAGTAAAGAATCTAGGAGAAAAATCAATACCTCACCATCTTTTCGTCAACAAGCTCTAGCTGCGGCAGGCACGTGCTTTGACTTGATAAAATCCCTTTAAAACTTCTTTGTCCTACTCCCTTGCACGGCCAGAAAGGCAGTGGCAGTGGCAGTAGCGCTAATCACGTCTAGATTGGATTATTGTAACAGCTTATATGCAGGAACCAATACGTCTGTTTTAAATAAACTACAGACAGTCCAACATGCAGCCACACGTTTAGTCCTGAAATAGCCACGAGGCTTCTCAGCCTCTACAGCCCTAAAATCGCTACACTGGCTACTCATACAAAAGTGTCTTTTTTATGATCCTGGTAATTATCTACAGAGCTTTTAGATCATCCGGACCTTAATATCTAAGGGCGAGGTTTACACCCTATATGATGCCCACCCCCTCAGCTACTCCTCAGCGAATCTCCTTAAGGCCACTAGCTTTAGGTGCATCACGAAGGGTGGAAAATCCGTTGCTGTCCTGACAACCAAAGCCTGGAATCTTCTACCCAGCCATTTTCATTTCATTCAGCCAGAACTAAACTTCAGCAAAGCCCTGAAATCCTGGATTTTCGGTGCCCCTGACTCCCTATGCCTCTCACTTATCTGATCTTTGAGTTACTCTCTGTACATTATCTAGGGTCCCGCATAGCGCCATGATGCTCTTTGGAGTGACAGCTGCGCATTATAAATTCTATATAACATAACTATGGCGAGTAGTATGAAGATTACCGGTAATTAACCGAGGTATTAACTACCTTGCCTGTCTTCCTTGCCACAGTCCTAACAGAATAAGCGTATACCCACGTCGGACACCAAGCGGTTAGATACAAAACTCAGTGGGTTTATTGAACATGCCATGTGCTGCCAACCAAAACAGAATAACAGCCTTTATAGTACCTTTGACAGGACTGCTATACTGAAAGAGGAAGAAAACAAATCAACCGTACTGAATCGATAATGAGTAATTAAAGTAGTAGGGTTAGCCTACGTAGCAGCTGCAAATATGCCTTTGAGGGAAGCCCCTTTGAAAACAGCCCAGGAAGAGGAAACCCCTCTTGTTGACCCACCCTGTATATTCTCAGGAAGGGCACACAGCCTGGTGATGAACATGCAAAGCCTCCCAGTCCCTGCCTGAGCGCTGTGGTTTGGCTTTCAGACCAATCAGAACGCTTCATTTTAGCCTTGTGATTGGCTATGGGGAGCCTGGGATCACGGCTACTTGCTGCTGCTGAAGGAGACAGGCAGAAGAGGACGTAGGAGAGGCGGCGGCTGGCCAACCCAGGTAAGTGTTTTTATTTTCATTTTGTTCCCGCAACACCCCCTCCCCTGCCCCACTACTCCCGATCTGTAGCAGGCGCTACTGCTTTCACAATTAGAAATGGCAGAGAAACAGAAGGGAGAGGCTCAAATGGTGGACCTGGAAGGGCAGTCAGAACTAAAGGGAGGTTTCAGGGAGGTACTGGAGAATGAACCACTTGCCTCATAATGTGGAAACTCCTTAAAAGAAAGGTAGCCAAGGGATTCAACTGCAACAGAGAGGGACCACTAAAAGGCTCTGATAGTTGCCTATTGGCTACAGAGGGTAGACACCAAGAGCCACCGCAAAAAACACATCCCGTAGGAATTCTAGAATACTTCTCAATTCACATGTTGCTGAAAGACAACCGCCGGCTAAACACCAGGTAGAGAAATGTCCCCACTGCCTCTTTTATATGCTGATGGTACTACTTTTCCGAGAATTCTGAATAGAACCATCAGTCTCTGGGAGCAACCTAAAGAGATAAGCCGCTGCCTTTCAATCTCCATACCCCCAGGCATAGAAGACTCAGAGATGTCTCTGGTAGATTGGGGTGTCGGATAGGAGAGGGGACCAGGGGTAAGATCCAATGGGGCTGGACCGTCAAATGGATAAACCAAGCGAACCATGGGTGCTTCTTCCAATAGAAAACCACCAAGAAAACGTCGACCCCCTGCCGAAAGATCTTTATAAGGACCCTGCCAATCAGAGTAAAGGGGGAAAGGCATAGAAGAGACCTGGTGGCAACAGCACACTCATTGCATCTACTGTCCATGTCTTCTGAAAATGGAAGAGGGGAGCAGATGTTTTCGTGAGAAGCCAAAAAGTCAAGCCATGGAGTGCCGAACCTCCGTGCAGTCTCACAAAACCTTTGGGGAGACAGACTCAGGGTGACCAAGGAGGGGAAGGTGCGGCTCAAAAGGTCCACATACCCTTTCTCTCTCCCCAGTAGATAAATAGCTGACAGGCAGTAAGTGCTCCTTGGCCCAAGAGCCTATCTGCTCCACCAGAGCAGCCATCAGAGGAGAATTAGTACCCCCTTTCCCCCCTCCCCTCCCCCCAGATGTTTGATATAAGCCCTTGACACCCGATTGTTCTGTTCTGTACTGCAGAGTGCTGAATGTGTGGAGCAAAGGTTAGAAGGGCCTTGCGTACTGCTGGCAGTGACTTCCAATTTGAAGATTTCATGGACTCTGAAATTGTCCACAACCCCTGAGCAGATAGGTGTCCCTACATTGCGCCCCACCCAATACTGCTGCCATCTGTTGTGATTGCCTTGGCCAGGTTTGAAGGAGTCAGCGACCACTGCAACTTCCAAGCTATTTTCAGTGTGACCTGAACCATAAAATTCGGAGTTGTGAGAGATGGGATCCCACAGGGACAGGAGATGTTTCATCAGCTAAAAATAAGTGAAGTCGTGCCTAAAGAACCAGAAGTATCGAGGCTGACGTGTCCCCCTGCAGCCGCAGCCATTCTCTTGCTGGGACCTTTTGAAGGCTCCAGAGGCTCTGTAGATGGGTCATCAGTCGCAATTGATGATCCGGAGGGAGAAATACCCTTCCTATCCTCGAGTCAAGTAGGCCTCCAATAAACTATCTTTTGCGCAGGCACCAACTTGGACTACTTGGTGTTGACAAAGAACCCTTTTTGAGACAGACTTTCAGTCTAGACGAGCCATCTCCAAGCCCTTGGATAGAAAATTGGTACAGATTAATCAATCATCCAAGTATGAAAAAAATAGTAATTCCAAGGATCGGAGGTTGCCCACCAACATTGCAGTTTTTGTAAAGACTAGAGGTGCCGAAGAAAGGCCAATAGGAAGGACACACAACTGGTAGTGCAACTCCATGGCAAGAAAACAGAGAAACGTTTGAGAGGAAGGGTGCATAGGATTGTGCAAATGTATATCCAGAGATCAGTAGACACCACAAACATGCCAGGGGAAATGATAAGAATGATATGTTGAAGATTCACCATTTTGAATTTCTGGTGGGGAATGAAAAAGTTCACATACCTGAAATCCAGTACTGGGCGAAAATCCCATGGAGGTTTTTGGACAAAAACATCAGGGAAAAGCAGACATATCCCCACTCATCCTCCGCGACTGGCATAATGGGTTTCGTTTTGTCGATGAAGGTCCTGAATTTCCTTTTCCAGTGCTTCTCTTTTCCGTGAATTGCGGGACATCGGGGTCTGAATGAACACAACCCCCGGAGGGGAGGAGACAGTGACGCTGTAACCTTCCCTTACAAGCTGAAGCACACAAGTGTCTGTCACGTCTGCTTCTGCATAGAACAAAGAAACAGGAAATTGTGTGGATATGCTCTTCCTATATGACGTTAGAGATGATCTCTTCCTATAGTAATTTTGGTAGTTTTATTTTTCGTTTTTCCTGAAGGAGAAATTTTGTGCGTGAGCCTCAGAGTTGCCTATGCTGCTAGGACTGTGGCGAGGAAGATGGATGAGGTACGTAATGTTGACTTTGGAACAATAAATCTCGTTTCTCATCCAATTTTTATTTAGGTTTTGCTGTGTACTTGAAGGATCACGTTCTCTTAAACTCCCAATGACCCAGGGCACAGACTCCATCTTGGATATTTTTTTTCCCACCTTCGTGTTTGGAGCTGTTTATTTTGCTCTTTGTATAATCTTAGCACGAAGGAAAAATACTTGCCACTGAAGCAGAAACGCTGGGCAGGAGAGGTGGGCGGGCACTGTGTTGGAGGTGCCAGTTCCTTGCAGCGTGCACGTTGGCTGCACAGTGTATTTAGCTTGTTGGCGCAGCCCTCCTTCAATCCTCACCCATGGAATAGTGTTGAAGCACTCAAAAGGCCCTCTACTGCAAGACAGGTCCTGGAAGGGGAGAGTGCTGTGTGGAAACAAACAGAAGAGGAAGAGATTATTCGCAAACCACTTTTGACGTGAGTAGTGAATGGCAGGTTTTTCATGTGTGCAAGTCCTTCTCTGGCCACTTGGCAGGATGCAAGTTGATTGTGTGCTCCATGCCATTTGTTGACTTTGTTTACTCCTGTGTCCTAGATTTAAGCTTCCAATTTCAGTCAGTAAAGAGAGATATTTGTTATTAATTGGTCCTGTCTCCCAATGCTTAGCCTGTGGTGTTGATAAACACTGCCACTTGGAAGAGGAACTTAATGGGTGTAAATGGCCACATGGAAGGTAGTAGGTGTAGACTGAAGCCCAAAAATAAACCAAAGACTAACACTACCGCAGCAAGCTTAAAAAAAGCAATTGCTTCAGGTAGAGCATTGAGTCATGCTCTACCATGTACATTCACTGATACATAGCGACACATCCATTTGAAAGGACTCAAGAAGGGCTTAATTCAGCAGATAGAGTGGATTGGGGATATATTGCAGCCCCTTCACAGCAAACATTATTTTATCTTCAAAGTTAAACCCAATCCACATTTGCCAATTGCTATCTATTAGGCTGGAGCAGGAGAATATCACAAGCTTTGGCTGTCTCCCCCACCCCCACACCCCACACTCCCCCACCGGATCACTGACAGAATATCGACTGTAAAAATATCGACAGTCAACATATCGAGGTAAAAATATAGAATGCCAGAATATCGACCTCCTATCTACAAACAGGTAAGTACAAAAATATCAACTCCAAAATATCGATAGGAAAAAATATAGACAGCCAAAATATCGATTTTTTAAAATATCTTAAAAGTAATTTTAAAGTACTATAATAATAAATATAACTATTTTAAACATACTTAAAATACTTAAATAAACTTAAAATTAATAAATAATTATTGTAACTTTAAAAAATAAATGTTTAAACATATATATGGATCCCACGCAGTCCCATAAAAGACTGGGAAGCAAATCTGGGAGGTATGCAGCCCTGGACACGGAAAACTAGCAAGTTCCAGGGAAGCCAGTTATGAATCCATCGACCGCCGTGCAGAGATCAGACTCCTTAACAACATGAAGCATTGCAGCAGACTACATGCCGAGTCAGCCTCGCACGAGGGAACTGGCAATTTTTAAGCAAACTTTCACTGCAATAAGAAATGACACTTTGCAGAACCATGGCCAAACAAAAATCCCCGCTTGCAGCAAATGTACTTACCAGACTACCAATAAGTGAGACTTCAGGTACCGTAATGCCCCACAAACCGCTAGCAGCGTTGACCAGAGGCGGGGCATAAATGTAAACAACCACACCTGAACCCACTTTTCAAACTCGCAGGGACCGAGGCAGTACCTCTGAAGAAGTTTTGATGCCAAAACGAAACGCGTCAGGTGCCTCATACTGCAAATAAATTGCTGCCTGCAATCTACATACCGCGTGCGTCTCCCTACACTCTTTAAAAACGAAGAGAATACTGTTGGATAAATAGCGACTGGTCCTGTCGCAGAGAAAACGCACCACCACGAAGAGCGCCGTCTACTTTCCCCGCACTTGGACCACAACTGACTTTTTCTCGGCTAAACCGAAGACCAGGGGAAATCGGCTGCCACCTGACACCGGAGTCAGGTTTGGATCCCACGCAGTCCCATAAAAGACTGGGAAGCAAATCTGGGATGTATGCAGCCCTGGACACGGAAAACTAGCAAGTTCCAGGGAAGCCAGTTATGAATCCATCGACCGCCGTGCAGAGATCAGACTCCTTAACAACATGAAGCATTGCAGCAGACTACATGCCGAGTCAGCCTCGCACGAGGGGACTGGCAATGTTTAAGCAAACTTTCACTGCAATAAGAAATGACACTCTGCAGAACCATGGCCAAATAAAAATCCCCGCTTGCAGCAAATGTACTTACCAGACTACTGTGGAAAAGTAAATTTTGCCATGTTCTGTGTCCCTACGTGTCCCCCATCTTATGTTATATGTGCATGATTAATATGCATATGCATTCCCCATGTTCGATTAAAGACGCAATTACAGTTGTGTCCATCCCTAGTATGCCAGTTCCCAGTTCTCGTGAATACTACGAATATCAGGCCTATGTAAAGTTACGTTGCCACGTTTCTCAGTGTGCACGTTATTTCATTGAAAAGTCCCCGTTTCTAGGCCTCAAAAGGGCCCGGACACCAGATTCAGCTCCTGTCTCCTGAGCCCTCGCTGAGGAGCGATACAGCCCCCACCTGTGTTCCTGACCCTTCACTTACTTCCTGCCTCACAGTGCCCGGCTCGGCCTGGCTCTGCCTACAAGTCTGCCAAGAATATGTTATGATTCTAGTTATCAGTCCAGCCCTCCTTCTCTGCATTCCTAAGCTACTGAATCGCATCAATAGTTTCCGTCATTGTCTAGCCTTTACGTCTCCATGTAAGAGAAATACTGTATTTATGGTCATTTAATATTCTTCATCACGCACTACATGTAGAATAATGCATGCACCAGTCTCAGAGTCTGTTAGCCTTTACCCCGATAACTTTTGGATTCTATCAACATGTTCTCTAAACATTAGATACTAGATAGGGTTTAGGTACATGTCGCCCTGACTCTCCAGACTTCAGTCTCTGCTCCTAGCGCAGAAGTCATAGCCCCCAGCTTCTCCTAGTAACACGTCATTGTCAGTTTGTGCGCACCATTAGGTTAGAGGTCCCAGCTCCTTAGGTAGCCCCCTCCATGTTTCCGCCCCATTTATGACATATTCTGTTACGTTTACATCACATGTCTATGTATACGCCTCCTGTTACACCTACTTTCACCCTTATCTTTCGCGACTGCTATTGACCACACCCACTGCTCCGCCTACTGTATTCACTGTAATGCAATTGTTTTAGTATATATATGTTGTATTTTGTTATTAAAGTTAGCGCGCTCATTCCCTGTCCCCCCTGCAGGGCCCTGCCATCCTGTTCCCGTGCAGGTTGTCCTGTTCCTGTCCTTTATGCTGTATTAAACCTGCAAACTCCTACTACCTCGAATCTTGACTCTTATTTATTGAGCTATCTGTTATTGCTATGTCCAGTCAAACCTAGATCCGGTATTATTTATTTATATACCACATAATGGCGCCCGAACAGGGACTTGCCCTTTCCCCACGCGCCGGTGAAGCCACGCCGGCCCCCTGACCCTCTGCAGCCGTGACGGAACCATACCGTGCACGTGCAGATATTTCTGCTTCAAGTATCCCTCAGGCCCACGGAGGAGACGGAGGTGGCGGTCCAGCATCCAGACGAGGCGGTGGAGGAACGCGGCGAGTCCCGACCAGAGCCCAAGCCGAGAGTCCAAGGTCCGAGGTATCCGGAGGCCCACCCGTAACAGAAGTCCGAAGTTCGTCCGTCCGGCGTCGAAGCAGTCCAGTCCAGTCCGAGGCCTTCCGTTCTTGCTGCCCGGTGAGTACCGTTGCTGGGGTAGTATCTAGACAGGGTCAATCTAATTGTCTCTGGTCCGTGGGGTTTGGTGGTACACAGATCCCAAAACGAAGTGTCCACTTCGGTGGATGCGGGTCCTGACGTGTCTCTTTATGAGACCGGTAAGTTTCGTACTGTTTTAGCAGTGCATCTAGTTTCTGTTCTAGTCAGTTCTGTTCTCGAGAAAATCATGTATTCTGTTTTCCGTATTCCAGGTAGTATTCTGTTCGAACTGTTATTTTAAATGTTCTTCATGTATTTTAATGTCGTGGTATGAGAGTGGTGTAATTATCGTGTTCATTGTGTATTGTATTGTGTCTAGATTACAGTCCAGTCATGCCGTGGTTTTCCAAATTACGTCAGTTAAAAACTAGAAAAGGTCTGTTAGAAGAAGCAGTTCCTGTCCCGCCTAGGGACAGTCCAGGTCATTTTATGTATCAGAAGCATGGCATAAGTGCCATATTATATCTAGATTTATGGGTAGAGTACACCAAAGAGTTAGAAGAAAAGTATAGATGGCCCGTATCAGGTACATGGGATGCCGAGTGCATCATGCGAGTAGAAGAAGCATTATGGAAAAAGAAAGCCAGACAGTCACAGAAAGATGCCATCGAGTTATGGCGCAAAGAATCTCATAAAAGAACCGAAAAAGAAATCAGAAAGTCAGAATTAAGTAGAGAATCCTTAGAACGAGCCCAAGAAAGGGAACTAATCGAGATAGGTGAACGAGTTAAAACCGAACAGTCCGACAGACAGAGGCATGCCCTCATTAAGGGTATGTATCCTCTTCTTGCCGAGGGCTTGCCAAAAGCAACCCCGGAGGCATCCAGTAATTTTCCGCCACCATTAGTTCCGACCAAGCTACGTCACAAACCGACCGCAGCTGATATTTTTATTTTGTCCTACTTGGACGACACGGTTCCAGAATATACAAATCCTGTTCCGCCAGCTCCTGTAAATAATGTAAATCCTGCTCCTCCAGTCACCGGAGTACCGGCTACGGTACCCCCGGTCCAGCCTACATTACAATTTCCCACTCTGCCAGCACGAAGAGTATCAGTCGACGATTCCAGTATAGGGGCCGCAGGAGGAGGTCCTCCTGGTACCCCGCCACCACACCAACGTTTAACCTTAGTCGAGTTACATGAATGTGCGTTACAGCGTACGCCCAAATATAAGTCCGTTGCAGATATCCGACGAGCCCTTACTGAATGCCGCTATGATCCAGTTGCAGGTGATGATAGTACAGTTATATATTCCATCCGTGTAAGACGGGTGACCGGGTATTTGGACACCCTACCGAATATGAAAGAAGATCTAGACAGAATATATCGTTTCATCCGTACAGGGGATGATCCAGAAAGTATTGGCGAAGCCATGTCTCAAAGGAAAGCTGAGATCCAGCTCATGTTATTAAAGTTTCTGATTAATTGTTTAATAAGGGAACAAGATTATCCGACCAAAGATCCGGCCGAAATGAGAATCCTGACAAGGTGGAGTGATAATATAGCCGAGGGTAAACACAGAACTATCAGTAGTATAGAGAGTATGTACAAGAGAATTCGTAAGGAAATAATAAAGTTACACGAACAACGTAAAGCAGCACAAGTAAGCGAGAAAGAGAATGACTCTTCTACTGAAGAGGTAGAGGACGAGAATCCCGCCAGAATAGCGTATGTAGGTAAATCTAGATTTCCAGACCGCCATTTACGCCTAGAACACAAGTCAGTTTTTCATCATCCAGCACCAGAACAAGGTTCTCTAGAACAAGTATTTCAAGCTACCGATCATATTCTGAAATCACGAATCGGTTATAGTAAGTTAAGTACTATGCATGAACAAGAACTAGCCCGATCAGCAGTCCGATGGATTACTGATTCTACCACTTTTCCAGATGAAATAGTGGCACAAATGTTTCTGAAACTGCCCCCAGCCGAGCAACGACTGGTGGGTATGTATATGATCCAGCACCTCATTACATTGTATGAGGGTCAACATTCTGATCCAGGTCCGTTACATGATGTCCTGAACGAGTTACTCCAGTATAGATGGAAAGGTTTAGGTACCGATTTAATTAGTGTCATTCTAGAACAGCGCCACAAATATAGAACGTTCCTGAACCCGCATTTTGTTCATGTCTCACCTCCAGAAAGTAAACCGTTTTACATAGATAGACAGAATCTGTTACGAGAAGTACACCCAGTCAGGACAGCAGATGGTGAAATGCAAAGAGTATTTGTTTACACTCCGATTACAAAGATGGAACTCTTAGAGATGAAGAAATTAATTCCTTGTCATGACAAAGATCCAGCAGGGTTCCACCGAGAATTAAAAGACATGCTCCGTATGGGAGAATACACTTATCCAGATATTATTAAAATGCTAAAGGTCCTGTTGCCCGCAGGGGTATATGAAAAACTCAAGGAAAAAGAATGGGAGGTGGGAGAGAAAAAGATCGATTGGGCAGTTCTAGAAGCTGAAGATAAGATACGAGTACCAGGTACCGGTCTTGGAGAGAAATGTAAAGAATTACCAGAACTGTTAATACAAGTTTTGCCCAGATTATTAGCAACTAAAAAGGAAGACTGGGATGCAATCTCAGCCTGTAAACAGAAACAAGATGAAGACACTAGTGATTTTTATTCTAGATTTGAAAAATGTTTTATTATAAACAGTGGTTTGAAGACGAGTAGCGAGTCATACCCTCATCTTTTTGTTACTAAATTAGTCGAGAATTCAAGTCCACAAGTTCAGAATCGAGTTTTGAAAGTCGAAAGTACATGGCAAGCTAGTACCCCGTCCCAAATGTTGCAGATGCTCCAGTACCACCAGAATAGAATCAGAGAAGAGCAAGATCATGAAAGAAAACGTATGAAAGACACGAAAATGAAAGTACTAGTTGCACAATCTATTCCTCAAGACAGTCAGAAGAGGGGTACGAATCAAGCCAGTCATCCTGCAGCTCCCGTTAAAGGGACATGCAATTACTGTAAACAGCCAGGTCATTTAATAAACGAGTGTACAGTTCTGAAACATAATATAGCCACTGGTAAAACTAAAGAAAGACCACGTCCGCCTAGACAAGAACAAGTTTCACAGACTTCTCAGCCACAGAATGCACAACAGACAGTTCCAGCACCGCAGCCTATTGCTGCAACACAGCATGTTACACAGCAGATGTACCAGTATGCACAGTCCGAGTATCCAGAGTATCAACCGTATTCATGAAACAGCCTAGAGAGGGAGGTAGGCTTGCCTCTCATCGAGATACCTGTAGATCAAGAGGGTCCCTATGTTCACAGTCAGGTACTAGGGAAAGACAGAAAGTTTTTGATTGATACAGGGGCAAGTAGGACCACCATTAGTCACGCCGAAGTTCCAGGGGCTCCGCTCTCAGGCTCTAGAAATGTTTCCCTTGGATTTTCAGGAAAGCCTATTGTAAACGAGATATCTAAGCCAGTTACTCTAGAAGTAGGTCCATTGTCCCGCACTACTGATCTGTTACTTACGAAGTCATGTCCAGAAAATCTGTTAGGTATTAAAACACTGAAAGAATTAGGTGCAGTTATTTGCTGCTCCCCAGAGGGAACACGCCTGTTTCTACGTGACTTCAAGGGTCACTATGTATTACGAGATTTTGATCCGAGATTGTCCAATGTTCCACAGCATTTATGGGCGCAAGGTCCAACTGATGTAGGTTATATGCAAATCACACCCCATCGTGTGACTCTCAAACCAGGTGTAGTGTTACCACGAATCAGACAGTACAGATTGCCACCTGAGGCTGTAGCAGCCTTATCCAAAATTATTGACGAGCTCATGGCTCAAGGAGTAGTTGTAGAAACTGACTCCAATGTATGTAATTCTCCGATCATTCCAGTCATGAAACGTACTGATCCAAATGCACCCCCAGTATATCGATTAGTGATTGATCTTCGAGAACTCAATAAATGTATTATTCCCCAGTACCCAGTTGTCCCAGATATCTCTTCCCTATTGACAGCCATTGATTCCGAAGCCTCATTTTTTACAGTCATAGACCTCAAGAACGCGTTTTTCAGTGTCCCCATTCATCCAGACAGCCAGTTTCTTTTCGGATTTTGTTTAAATGGAAGAAGCTATAAATTCACACGAGCTCCTCAAGGTTTCACAGAAAGTCCTAGTATTTACAGTCAAGCACTTAAGAGACAACTAGACAACATTCACATGCCAACAGACACTGCCCTGCTCCAGTATGTCGATGATCTACTGATCACAGCCCGTTCTGAACGTGCTTGCGAGCGAGCATCACTTACAGTCCTGTATTTCCTTGCCGAGATGGGGCACAAGGTGTCCCCTTCAAAGCTTCAATTCTGTGTACAGCAAGTGATCTACTTAGGCCACTTACTGTCCAAGAGGGGTAGGCAGTTGACACCAGACCGTATCCAGCTAATAGCGAGTCTTCCTCAGCCCAAGACCCAGAAGGAGGTACGTGCTTTTATCGGCCTCACTTCTTATTGCAGACAATGGATTCCTCAGTATGCATTTCTAGCTAAGCCACTGATACAGTTAACGACACAGGAGGCAGCCGTATCGACTGTCCTCCCTTGGACATCTGAACATACACTTAGTTTCAATGAGTTAAAGAAAGCCTTATGCCAAGCTCCAGTTCTAGCTACACCGAACTACAGTAAGCCTTTTACACTTTTCGTCACAGAACGCGAAGGTACAGCATTATCTGTTCTTACACAAGATCAAGCAGGACAATACAAGCCCTGTGCTTATTTTTCGAGCACACTAGATCCTGTAGCCCAGGCTCTGCCTGCGTGCCTCAAGTCAGTTGCAGCCACAGCACTAGCTATCAGACAAAGTGATTCCATAGTGTTAGGACATTCCCTGACAGTACAAGTTCCACACTCCGTGGAGGTTCTTTTAAACCGAACCCAGACTCAACACTTGACAATTGCACGTTTAACAGGTTATGAACTGACACTGTTCCAGCCACACATAGAAATCAGACGCTGCAACGTCCTAAATCCTGCTACACTGTTACCGTCAGTTAATTCGAATCCTGCCACACACGACTGTGTGGAAGTAGTTAACATTATGACTAAGCCAAGACAAGATCTGACAGATATTCCATTACCAGATCCCGACCTGACACTTTATGTGGATGGTTCATGTATGAGAACAAGTACAGGAGAACTAGTAGCCGCGTATGCAGTGACTACTGACACTGAAGTTATAGAAACACACCGTATTGACACCCTGTCTGCTCAAGCAGCAGAGCTAGTTGCTCTGACACAAGCCTGCATACACGCCAAGAACCTGAAAGTTAATGTTTATACAGATTCACGCTACGCATTCGGAGTTGTACACGACTTCGGAGTGCTCTGGCAGGAGAGAGGTTTCATGACTTCTCATGGAACCAAGATTCAGCATGGTCTCCTCATTCAAGCTCTGTTAGATGCAATACATTTACCGACAGCTATCGCTATCATGAAGTGCAAGGCACATACGAAAGTTACTGACATTATTTCTCAAGGTAATGATCTAGCAGATCGCACAGCCAAGCTTACAGCACAGACTCCAGACATTCCAGTTAATCCGACACAGACACATACTCCAGATCCGACTACATGCATGACAGTTAAGGACCCCACTCAAGATGTCATAGATATCCAGTTACATGCTACTCCCGATGAAATCAAGAAATGGTCCGAACAAGGAGGGGTCCAGACAGATCAGGGATGGGTAACGAAGGGAAAAGCAACATGGTTTCTCCCCGACTCTATGGTTCAAGTCATTATCAATACCGCACATAGTCCAGCACATTTAGGAGAAAAAGCTATGTTAGACAGTATCCAGTACATTTGGTTCAATAAGCATTTACGAGCTGCAGCCAAGCAGAAAGTCCGTACCTGTATGATATGTTGCCAGTTCAATCCAGGTAAAAGTGTCCCGGTGGAACAAGGTGGATTCCAGCCCCCTGACCACCCTTTTGAAGTCCTCCAGATGGATTATATTCAGATGGAGCGATGTCGAGGTTTCAAGTATGTCCTTGTAGTTGTATGCGCTTTGTCCAGATGGACAGAGGCATATCCAGTCCCAGATTACACAGCCACGACCACTGCCAAGCAGTTGGTTCGTGAGTTCTTCCCCCGTTATGGACTCCCTAGAGTCGTATATTCTGACAACGGCCAGCCATTCTCATCTGAGCTCATGAAACATGTTTCCCTTTTGTTAGGGTACCAGTGGAAGTTCCATTGTGTACGCCATCCTGAAGCAGCCGGTCTCGTAGAGAGACATAACCAGATCCTGAAAATCCGCATTTTAAAATATGTAAAGAGAAAGGTGTAGACTGGCTAGTAGCTCTGCCAGTCGCTTTGTTTTATATGCGCATGGTCGCACATTCCAGATCAGGTCTATCCCCGTATGAGGTCGTATTCGGCCGCCCCCCTAATATGTGGGGTACACCTAGACCTCGAAGTATTACCGATGTTTCAAGTAATATGCTGACAGATTACCTAGCTTCCTTGATGTCTGCCCTACACTCTTGTCGTTCACAGGTTGCCGCCGCATTTCCAGACAATACCGAGGTGGCACCGCATGAAATCGTTCCCGGATGCATGGTTCTTGTCCGGAATTTTGATCGTTCAAGTCCGCTGGAGCCTCGCTGGAAGGAGCCAAAACAGGTCCTCCTGGCCACCCGTACTGCCGTCAAGCTGGAAGGCAGGAAGGGCTGGGTCCACCTGTCTCATGTGAAAAAATTTTACGGACTAAAGACTGTTTCAAAGAACATTTCCGAGGATTTGAAAGATTGCCAAAGTACTATTCTCAAGGACTGTCCCGCAAAGGACAATGATACAGATCCCTCCCTGTTAGAGAAAACTCCGCAACAGGAGTACAAGAAAAAATTAAGGTCTAGTAAAATAAGTCAGCCAGTTTGATTGTCTAAGTCCTCCCCTAGGTGAAACGGTTAGACCGGTTTCTGACATGTATAAAATAGACCCCCATAGTGAGAGAGTTAGTCAAAACTCAATCCGATGTATCGTTTTTCTAAGTTTCATATTGTTTTTTAGCCTCATGATTACCTGCACAGGTTATGCATTTTATTTGTGTTTTCCAGTTTCTCATGTAAATAAGTCTTCTATTGCTACAGTAGAGCACACGTTTAGTGATCTACCTCCTCATGAACTATCTTATCGTCTTGCTATGCGTAATAATTCCTTTATCCGCATGTTACATTATTCACACCAGACCAGCAATACCACTAATTGTTGGGTGTGTGGTCGACTCCCCCCTTTCCAGACACCGAAGGGAGTTCTGCCACTCTTTCCTTATCCATTTTCACATAATGGTTCATGTGGAGCATGGTCCACGTTAACGTCATCCTCAACAGATATGTCTTTTCTTAACAGTACATGTTTTCCAGACAAGCAAGGTCTTCCCCACAGAACAGGGTTAGATCTAGAAAATGAAGTTTATAATTTAGGTAATTATTCTTCGAATTTTATGGTCCTGAATGTTCAGTCTGATACTACTCCAGACTTACCCTCTATGTCAGTATTACCAGTAAAAGGCGAATTATGTGTCCGAAAGAATGGTTCCGTACATGTAGGACATAGTGATTGTACGACTATTGTCAAGTATAGTGACAGTAGGAAATCTATTTTCAAAGCTTCACGTCATTCTTATTTTGTTTGTGGTCAGACCGCATATGTTCGTCTGCCCCTCGATTGGGAGGGAACCTGTTACATTGCCTTCCTACTGCCACCAGTTTTTCTAGCCCCACCTGACTACCATAGGAATTCCCACCTAGTACATATCAGACACAAGAGAGACCTCCCGATTGTCGATTATACTGAAACTGCTCTAGAACAATATATAGATATCAATAAAGGTGTCTTCCCCTATTTAGGTACTGTCGTGAATAGTAAACTGATACGTAGATTAACCAGAACCCTTGAAGCAGTAGTGATTGAGACTACTTCTGCTCTAAGTAACTTAACCGAAGAGCAATCCTTTATGAGAATTGTCGTGCTCCAGAATCGTCTCGTCCTTGACATCATACTGGCCGATAGGGGCGGGGCTTGTAGAGTCATCGGATCTAGTTGCTGCATTTTCATTCCTAATAACGCGCCGTCTGTTTATTCAGCTATAACCAGACTCCATAAAATTGCCCATATGTTACACCAAGATCCAGGCACCTGGACATGGTCCGGTTGGTTCTGGAATATGATTTCCGCCTGGGGATGGAAAGTATTGTCCTTTCTAGGTATTACAGTAGCGATCATATTCAGTTGCTGCCTCTGTATACAATGTGGCCCTGCGATTTGTGGCATTTGTGCTACCTCTTGTATTCCTAGCCCCAAGTCCCGTTCTAAATCCCGTTCCAAGAAAATTCGAGACGAGCAAATGATACTGTATGAAATGATAGATGGTATCATGAATATTGATGTTTCCTGATGGAAACGTAGTGACAAGGAGGGAATGTGGAAAAGTAAATTTTGCCATGTTCTGTGTCCCTACGTGTCCCCCATCTTATGTTATATGTGCATGATTAATATGCATATGCATTCCCCATGTTCGATTAAAGACGCAATTACAGTTGTGTCCATCCCTAGTATGCCAGTTCCCAGTTCTCGTGAATACTACGAATATCAGGCCTATGTAAAGTTACGTTGCCACGTTTCTCAGTGTGCACGTTATTTCATTGAAAAGTCCCCGTTTCTAGGCCTCAAAAGGGCCCGGACACCAGATTCAGCTCCTGTCTCCTGAGCCCTCGCTGAGGAGCGATACAGCCCCCACCTGTGTTCCTGACCCTTCACTTACTTCCTGCCTCACAGTGCCCGGCTCGGCCTGGCTCTGCCTACGAGTCTGCCAAGAATATGTTATGATTCTAGTTATCAGTCCAGCCCTCCTTCTCTGCATTCCTAAGCTACTGAATCGCATCAATAGTTTCCGTCATTGTCTAGCCTTTACGTCTCCATGTAAGAGAAATACTGTATTTATGGTCATTTAATATTCTTCATCACGCACTACATGTAGAATAATGCATGCACCAGTCTCAGAGTCTGTTAGCCTTTACCCCGATAACTTTTGGATTCTATCAACATGTTCTCTAAACATTAGATACTAGATAGGGTTTAGGTACATGTCGCCCTGACTCTCCAGACTTCAGTCTCTGCTCCTAGCGCAGAAGTCATAGCCCCCAGCTTCTCCTAGTAACACGTCATTGTCAGTTTGTGCGCACCATTAGGTTAGAGGTCCCAGCTCCTTAGGTAGCCCCCTCCATGTTTCCGCCCCATTTATGACATATTCTGTTACGTTTACATCACATGTCTATGTATACGCCTCCTGTTACACCTACTTTCACCCTTATCTTTCGCGACTGCTATTGACCACACCCACTGCTCCGCCTACTGTATTCACTGTAATGCAATTGTTTTAGTATATATATGTTGTATTTTGTTATTAAAGTTAGCGCGCTCATTCCCTGTCCCCCCTGCAGGGCCCTGCCATCCTGTTCCCGTGCAGGTTGTCCTGTTCCTGTCCTTTATGCTGTATTAAACCTGCAAACTCCTACTACCTCGAATCTTGACTCTTATTTATTGAGCTATCTGTTATTGCTATGTCCAGTCAAACCTAGATCCGGTATTATTTATTTATATACCACACTACCAATAAGTGAGACTTCAGGTACCATAATGCCCCACAAACCGCTAGCAGCGTTGACCAGAGGCGGGGCATAAATGTAAACAACCACACCTGAACCCACTTTTCAAACTCGCAGGGACCGAGGCAGTACCTCTGAAGAAGTTTTGATGCCAAAACGAAACGCGTCAGGTGCCTCATACTGCAAATAAATTACTGCCTGCAATCTACATACCGTGTGCGTCTCCCTACACTCTTTAAAAATGAAGAGAATACTGTTGGATAAATAGCGACTGGTCCTGTCGCAGAGAAAACGCACCACCACGAAGAGCGCCATCTACTTTCCCCGCACTTGGACCACAACTGACTTTTTCTCGGCTAAACCGAAGACCAGGGGAAATCGGCTACCACCTGACACCGGAGTCAGGTTTGGATCCCACGCAGTCCCATAAAAGACTGGGAAGCAAATCTGGGAGGTATGCAGCCCTGGACACGGATAACTAGCAAGTTCCAGGGAAGCCAGTTATGAATCCATCGACCGCCGTGCAGAGATCAGACTCCTTAACAACATGAAGCATTGCAGCAGACTACATGCCGAGTCAGCCTCGCACGAGGGGACTGGCAATGTTTAAGCAAACTTTCACTGCAATAAGAAATGACACTCTGCAGAACCATGGCCAAACAAAAATCCCCGCTTGCAGCAAATGTACTTACCAGACTACCAATAAGTGAGACTTCAGGTACCATAATGCCCCACAAACCGCTAGCAGCGTTGACCAGAGGCGGGGCATAAATGTAAACAACCACACCTGAACCCACTTTTCAAACTCGCAGGGACCGAGGCAGTACCTCTGAAGAAGTTTTGATGCCAAAACAAAACGCGTCAGGTGCCTCATACTGCAAAAAAATTGCTGCCTGCAATCTACATACCGTGTGCGTCTCCCTACACTCTTTAAAAACGAAGAGAATACTGTTGGATATATATATATATATATATACATATTATTAGCAAAACATATACAATATTTTTTCCGTAAGATAGCGAGAGTTTTAAATTTACTATTCCAACTCCAGTGAGTGCAACAGTAGGGAAAGCGTTGGATAGCGTAGGGGTAAAAATTACTATTCCCACTCCAAAGAGTGCAACAGTAGGGAAAGCGTTGGATAGTGTAGGGGTGAAAATTACTATTCCCACTCCAAAGAGTGCAACAGTAGGGAAAGCATTGGATAGCGTAGGGGTAAAAATTACTATTCCCACTCCAGCGAGTGCAACAGTAGGGAAAGCGTTGGATAGCGTAGGGGGGAAAAATTACTATTCCCACTCCAGAGAGTGCAACAGTAGGGAAAGCATTGGATAGCGTAGGGGTAAAAATAACTATTCCAACTCCAGCAAGTGCAACAGTAGGGAAAGCGTAGGATAGCGTAGGGGTAAACATTACTATTCCCACTCCAGAGAGTGCAACAGTAGGGAAAGCGTTGGATAGCGTAGGGGTAAAAATTACTATTCCCACTCCAGAGAGTGCAACAGTAGGGAAGACATTGGATAGCGTAGGGGTAAAAATTACTATTCCAACTCCAGCGAGTACAACAGTAGGGAAAACGTTGGATAGCGTAGGGGTAAAAATTACTATTCCCACTCCACAGAGTGCAACAGTAGGGAAGACATTGGATAGCGTAGGGGTAAAAATTACTATTCCCACTCCAGAGAGTGCAACAGTAGAGAAAGCGTTGAATAGTGTAGGGGTAAATATTACTATTCCCACTCCAGAGAGTGCAACAGTAGGGAAAGCGTTGGATAGCGTAGGGGTAAAAATTACTATTCCCACTCCAGAGAGTGCAACAGTAGGGAAAGTGTTGGATAGCGTAGGGGTGAAAATTACTATTCCCACTCCAAAGAGTGCAACAGTAGGGAAAGCGTTGGATAGCGTAGGGGTAAAAATTACTATTCCCACTCCATCGAGTGCAACAGTAGGGAAAGCGTTGCATAGCGTAGGGGTAAAAATTACTATTCCCACTCCAGAGAGTGCAATAGTAGGGAAAGCGTTGGATAGCGTAGGGGTAAAAATTACTATTCCCATTCCAGAGAGTGCAACAGTAGGGAAGACGTTGGATAGCGTAGGAGTAAAAATTACTATTCCAACTCCAACGAGTGCAACAGTAGGGAAAGCGTTGGATAGCGTAGGGGTAAAAATTACTATTCACACTCCAGCGTGTGCAACAGTAGGGAAAGCGTTGGATAGCATAGGGGTAAAAATTACTATTCCCACTCCAGAGAGTACAACAGTAGAGAAAGCGTTGGATGGCGTAGGGGTAAAAAATGCTATTCCAACTCCAGCGAGTGCAACAGTAGGGAAAGCGTTGGATAGCGTAGGGGTAAAAATTACTATTCCCACTCCAGAGAGTGCAACAGTAGGGAAAGCGTTGGATAGCATAGGGATAAAAATTACTATTCCCACTCCAGTGAGTGCAACAGTAGGGAAAGCGTTGGATAGCGTAGGGGTAAAAATTACTATTCCCACTCCAGAGAGTGCAACAGTAGGGAAAGCGTTGGATAGTGTAGGGGTAAATATTACTATTCCCACTCCAGAGAATGCCTCAGTAGGGAAAGCGTTGGATAGCGTAGGGGTAAAAATCACTATCCCACTCCAGAGAGTGCAACAGTAGGGAAAGCGTTGGATGGCGTAGGGGTAAAAATTACTATTCCAACTCCAGCGAGTGCAACAGTAGGGAAAGCGTTGGATAGCGTAGGAGTAAAAATTACTATTCCCACTCCAAAGAGTGCAACAGTAGGGAAAGCGTTGGATGGCGTAGGGGTAAAAATTACTATTCCAACTCCAGCGAGTGCAACAGTAGGGAAAGCGTTGGATAGCGTAGGGGTAAAAATTACTATTCCCACTCCAGAGAGTGCAACAGTAGGGAAAGCGTTGGATAGCATAGGGATAAAAATTACTATTCCCACTCCAGTGAGTGCAACAGTAGGGAAAGCGTTGGATAGCGTAGGGGTAAAAATTACTATTCCCACTCCAGAGAGTGCAACAGTAGGGAAAGCGTTGGATAGTGTAGGGGTAAATATTACTATTCCCACTCCAGAGAATGCATCAGTAGGGAAAGCGTTGGATAGCGTAGGGGTAAAAATCACTATTCCCACTCCAGAGAGTGCAACAGTAGGGAAAGCGTTGGATGGCGTAGGGGTAAAAATTACTATTCCAACTCCAGCGAGTGCAACAGTAGGGAAAGCGTTGGATAGCGTAGGAGTAAAAATTACTATTCCCACTCCAAAGAGTGCAACAGTAGGGAAAGCGTTGGATGGCGTAGGGGTAAAAATTACTATTCCAACTCCAGCGAGTGCAACAGTAAGGAAAGCGTTGGATAGCGTAGGGGTAAAAATTACTATTCCCACTCCAGAGAGTGCAACAGTAGGGAAAGCGTTGGATAGCATAGGGATAAAAATTACTATTCCCACTCCAGTGAGTGCAACAGTAGGGAAAGCGTTGGATAGCGTAGGGGTAAAAATTACTATTCCCACTCCAGAGAGTGCAACAGTAGGGAAAGCGTTGGATAGTGTAGGGGTAAATATTACTATTCCCACTCCAGAGAATGCATCAGTAGGGGAAGCGTTGGATAGCGTAGGGGTAAAAATCACTATTCCCACTCCAGAGAGTGCAACAGTAGGGAAAGCGTTGGATGGCGTAGGGGTAAAAATTACTATTCCAACTCCAGCGAGTGCAACAGTAGGGAAAGCGTTGGATAGCGTAGGAGTAAAAATTACTATTCCCACTCCAAAGAGTGCAACAGTAGGGAAAGCGTTGGATGGCGTAGGGGTAAAAATTACTATTCCAACTCCAGCGAGTGCAACAGTAGGGAAAGCGTTGGATAGAGTAGGGGTAAAAATTACTATTCCCACTCCAGAGAGTGCAACAGTAGGGAAGACGTTGGATAGCGTAGAGGTAAAAATTACTATTCCCACTCCAGAGAGTGTAACAGTAAGGAAAGCGTTGGATAGCATAGGGGTAAATTTTAATATCCCCACTCTAGTGATAATAAATTAATCTAAGTCACATAATTATAAATTAATCAATTAATACATTTTAATTACCAATTTAGAATTAATTAATTACCAATTAAACATTAATTAACAATTTATTTAAAATAAATACCAATTAATTAATTATCATGTTTAATTAATCATATTAAATTACTTCCCACCCTATTCCCCTATAAACCCACAACCCGCTACTACAAATAAAATAATATTATTCACATAATTATTAATTGAAAAATTAATTAAAATTAATTATCAATTAAGAATTAATTATTTATCAATTAAAAATTACTTAACAATTATTTCAAAATAAATACCAAATAATTAATTAACATATTTAATTAATTATAATTAAATTACTTCCCACCCTATTCCCCTATAAACCCACAACCCGCTACAGAAAATAAATTACTAAAATTAAAATAATTATCAATTAACATTAATTACCAATTATATTTTAATTAATTACCAATTAATAATTAATTAACAATTAATTCTAAATAAATATCAAAAAATAAATTAACATATTTAATTAATTATAATTAAATTACTTCCCACCCTATTCCCCTATAAACACACAACGCGCTACAGAAAATAAATTACTAAAATTAAAATAATTATTAATCAATTAAAATTAATTACCAATTATATTTTAATTAATTACCAATTAATAAATAATTAACAATTAATTCTAAATAAATAACAAAAAATAAATTAACATATTTAATTATTTATAATTAAATTACTTCCCACCCTATTCCCCTATAAACCCACAACCCGCTACAGATTTATATTACACAAAAAGAAAAATTAATATTAACTTACCTAAATTTCGATATTTTTGTTGTCTATATTATGTCTAGTCGATATTATGTCCATTCTATATTTTTGATTCGATATTAACATTTTCTAGTCGATATTTTGGTAGTCTATATTATGTCTAGTCGATATTATGTCCATTCTATATTTTTAACTCGATATTATGTCTAGTCGATATTAAAAACTCGATATTATGACTCTATACCCCCCCACCGTTTCGACCCAGAATATTAGTCAAAGATTCTGAGGAGAACGAAGAGGAAAGCTGGAGGATGAAGGAGATGCAAGCAGGAAACAAGAGCCTAAGCACAGAAGCTTGGAAAACAAAGTCAATTTCCGCACGACTACACTGTTGAAAACCAGCTTTTTTAAAGAGATGCTGTTGTATGGGCCGTATCACACACAATAGAAACGACAAACCATTAAACATCAGGGAAACAAATTTGTCCAAATGAAACTGCAGAGACCTTAAAATCTCCACTTCCCCTGCAGTGCTGTCCCTGAAATTGGAGAGGATCAATATCTAATAAGGGTAGTAATTTACACTCAAGAACACAACAGAATATATCAACCCCAGTTGAGAATGTAGTAAAAAAAAAATATTGGCGCAGTAAGCAAGCTGGATGAAGTCCTTTCTGAAATAGACTGCTAAACGCAGATTCATCACCTTGTGAATTTCTCCAGGCACCAGAATGGATCTAGAAACGTTTGATAGCAATTCCGTTGTCCCTGTAGGTGGCATTGTTCAGCTCCAAATCTGATCAATACTGCCCCGGATGTGACATCGGGGCTACTATATCTGCACCTCCTCCGCATGCACAGTTCCTTTTTTCCACACCCTATGTCTTGGATCCAGAGCTCCTTCAAATTCTATCAGTCTTGCAGGAGTTTCATACATTTTTTTTCTCAATGTACAGTGATCTATGTATCACTTAAACAACAGGATTTAAGCCGTGTCAGGACTGTCTTTGTCAGATGTTGGTGACAGATACCCATGAGGTCTGTCTCTGTTGTCTCGGCTCCAAAAACAATTTGGTTGTGTGTGACTGCTGCACGAAGTTGAATAGCAAAGCCAGACTTGACATCACCAAACTCCACAAAAAGTCAAAGAAGACGCTGCCCTGTTGAAGTCGAGGGAGTGGACACAGTATTGCTCCCGAGGCTGATCAAACCGTTATAATTTTTTTTTAAACATAATTTTTATTGCAGATATTCAGTACCACAGTTTCATCACAGGGTTCACACCTCTTAGCCCTCCCCTTCTTCCGTTTGTCTTAAGTTCTGTACACAGCCTTAAGGCCCACAACCCGGAGGTCGGGCGGCGGTAAACATACAGAATCTGGAGGTCTAGCAAGGTGTAGCCGGTGTAACCCCCACTCTTGAAATTGCGCTCGTCTGCTTTTCTTCTGTACCCTTCTATATGGACTCCCCACATCTACGAACTGTCCCCAACGTCCCCCCCTTCCCCCCACCCAAACGTCCACCACCTACTCAGAAATACTCGCCACAGTCCCTTCTATGGGTTCAATCAGGAGTTAATGTCCAGTGTCAATCTAGGTATGCGATGTCCCCGGTGTGTCGCGGGGGTCGTTCACAGCTTCGCCCACTTCAGCCTCATCCTCCTGTATTGTACTATCTCTCAGGGCCTGGACCAATGCCTCCCAAGCCGCCGCCGTATCCATCGTTCTATCAGTTGGCTTACGGCGAGCCATCTGGTACCGATACACACTATCACAAGCGGCCCATTTCAAGAATTCACTGGTCCATCTCCTGTGTGTGGGGGCTACCCTCGCCTTCCAGTGACGTGTGATTTCTCTTTTAGCGATAATCAGGCCCATGTCGTGAATTTGCTTGTGGTTTTGTTTTTAGGCGTGTGCGGGAACCAGTGTAGTAAGCAAACTGCAATATCATACTGGAGTGTCCTATCAGTCACTTCCCTTAAAGTATCGCCTATCGCCCGCCAGTACTCCCGGAGGTCAGAGCAGGTCCATAACATATGGTCCAGCTCCGCTCCTTCCAAGGCGCATCTCGGGCATGCCGCAGCGCTCGTTCCAAAATATTTCTTAAGCTTTCCCGGGGTCAAATAAGCCCTACGCAGCACGTAAAAATGAAGCTGCTGAAATCGCACGTTTCTCCTGCTGTTTCTAGCTCTTCTCACCAATTGGGCCCAAGTCGTCTCAGGGATCTCCCTATCAAGGTCTGCTTCCCATTTGATCTTTAGCACCAATAGCGGCGTTAGATTTTCCCGTAGCATTCTAGAGTATAGGCATGTTACTGCTTTATAAGTTCCGGCTGCCATCATGGTGTACTGGCAGGCCATGGTTGTCTTCGGTTCTGCAAGTCCCCCCCTCCAGTGTGTTTGGATGGCCCTAGTCACCGCAGCATGCAATAAGTACCCTCCTCTAGGTAGCTCATACTTCTCTTGTAGCTCCTGGAACGGAACAAGTGCCCCGTCCTCGTAGAGGTCGCCCACTATTTGTATACCCGCTTCTTCCCAACTCTGCAACTGCGACCAGTCTCCGCCATGGGGGAGTGCTGTCAGCATGCCTAGGGGTATCTCCGGGGCATATGGGCGTTGCACCCCCGCACGCCGCCGGGATCGGTTCCAGCAAAGTCTGAACGTTCGCTCCTCTGGTGTCCGATCCCTTGGAGCAATTCTGTGCTGTAAAGCTATATAAGCCAAAACATGGCGCGGGGTGCCCTCATCTCTCTCGTTCTCCGGACCTCGATATACCCTCGCTACCTCCTGCGTGAACATCTGTAGTTGAGCGGCCAAATAATAAAGTTCAAAATCGGGGGCCGCCAAACCGCCCTCATCCTTCGGGCGGGTGAGTGTCGCCAGTGCAACTCTACACCTGCCCGTCCCCCATATGTAGGAGGTCACCTGGGATTTCAATTGGGAAAACAGGGCTCTAGGTATCCAGATAGGAAGGGTGCGAAAATAATATAGGAGGCGCGGCAGGGCGATCATTTTCAATAATGAAATGCGCCCAGTGACTGTTAGCGGGAGCGTGGCCCAAAAGGCCATGCATCCCTTCAGCGCTCGTATGCATCGGCCTACATTACCCTCCAGCATATCCGCTGCCGTGTTGTATATATATACACCTAAATACTTCAGACAGGCGGGCTCCCACCTAAGCTCAGGCCGGTGGGCGGGCCGTGCTGTGTCCCGTCTCAGGGGGAACAGGCAGGTTTTAGACCAGTTAACTTTTAGCCCTGATAAATCCCCAAATCGCTCCAGTAGTCGTTCCGCTCCCGTCAGTGCCTCCGACCCATTTTCCAGGAATAATAAAAGGTCATCCGCGTATAAGGAGATGAATTGTTGACCCCCTCTGCTACCTATGCCCCGTAAGTGCTTACCCGTCCGGGCCTCAGCCGCGAGGGGTTCAATTGCCAGGGCGAACAGGAGGGGGGACAGGGAACATCACTGCCGGGTACCCCTTTCCACCGGGTATTGGTGTGAAACCAGGGGCCCTATCTTCACTCTAGCCACCGCCTCCGTATACAGCACTCGCGTCCACTTGATGTATCCTTTTCCCAGTCCAAAGTGCTCCATGGCCCTGTATAAGTATTCCCACTCCAGGCTATCAAACGCTTTTCTATGTCTATCGCTAGGACCAGAGGTGTCTGGGCCTCCATGTGTGGGCTTTCCACCAAGCGTGATAGTCTCCTTATATTTATTGTCCTGTTTCGAGCGGGTATAAAACCCGACTGGTCCGCGTGGACTAGGTCGGGCATGTGCTGGAGGAGCCTCTCTGCCAGTATGGCACTTAATATTTTATAATCCGTGGTCAGCATGGATAGCGGCCTGTAGGAAGCCGGGCGTTCGCTCTCCCTCCCTGGTTTTAGTAGTGGGATCACTAAGGCCTCGCGCATAGACTGGGGCAGGCAGCCGGTCGCCCTGGCCTCATTATAAATCATTTGTAGTCTAGGCGCCAGTAAGTCTACATATTGGCTGTAGAATTCAATGGGTAGGCGTAGCCCGTCTAGGCACGGCATTTTGTTGCGAACCATCCGTTTAATCGCACCTCTAATCTCCCCCAGCTCTATATCCTTTCCTAACTCGTCCGCCTGCTCCTGCTCCAAGCGTGGCAGTTGTAGGTCCGCGAGAAAAGCTTGAATATCATGTGCCTGTCCCGTCAGCGCGCTCCTATATAGGGCCGCGTAGTATCCCTGAAAGCTATCTAATATCTCCATCTGGGAATAGTGTAGTTGTCCCTCTTCTCCCTCGATTGCCAGTATCGGGGAGCTACACCTACCAGGATTGGCTAGCCACGCTAGGAAAGTACCAGCTTTGTCCCCCTCGACATGGGCCCGAAGCATATATGCTTTGTGATCGAAGCTGCGGAGGCGTTCTACTTCAACCGCTACAGCCTCTTTAGCGGAGTTGACCTCCTCTTGCAACTCTGGGTGCCCCGGTCTCGCTTTCTCAGCGTCTCTCAATCTAGAGTCCGCCTTCCGCAGATCCGTTAGCAATACCCTCCGTACCCCTGCATGTTTCCCCATACACTGTCCTCTAACTACCGCCTTAAAAGCGTTCCACTCCATCGCTCTAGAAGTCGTGGACCACTCGTTTTCCGCAAAGTACTGGGTTATACCCTCCTCCAGCGCCGCGTGGAACAACGGATCCTCCAATGTCTCAGGACGCAACCTCCATGTCGGGACTCGTGATGTCTCCGAGACCCAGTTCAGATCAATCAGCAGCGGGTTGTGGTCCGAAATTGTCCTAGTTAGGTACTCGGACCGTGTCACCGTCTGGATTACCACCCGAGAGCACAAAATTGCATCAATTCGGACATGGAGGTCATGGAGGCTTGAAAAAAACGAGTAGTCGCGCTCAGCTGGGTGATGTGTGCGCCATGCGTTCATCAAACCCCATCTCTCCTGCCAGTCCAGTCTCCCTTTTGTGAGGCGGTGTACAGGGGAATCTCTCAATGGTGGGTGGGATCTATCTAGTGCCGAGTCCGCTACTGAGTTAAAATCAGCCCCGACTAGGACCGGGCCCGCCAGGAAGTGTGCTAGTGTCCCCGACAGCCCACTGAAAAAGGTCAGCTGGTCAATGTTCGGTGCGTATATGCTACCCAGCACTATGTCCCTGCCCTGCAGCCTGCCCTCCACTGCCACATATCTGCCTTCAGGGTCTATTAATTGTCTAGTCAGCTGAAACGGGGTGCCCGCCCTTATCCATATCAAAGCCCCCCTAGCAAACGCTGAATAAGTGGTGCTAAATATCTGGCCCCTCCACCTCCGTTGCAGCGCCATTCCCTCTGATTTCGTAAGATGTGTCTCCTGTAGCAGCGCAATATGCACCCCCTGCGAACCAAATAGGCGTGTACTTTGTGTCGTCTTGCCATTGAGTGTAGCCCCCGCACATTCCTGGTAATGCATCGCACTACTTTTGCACTAGCCATTGTCCCATAGTTCGTGAAACAGTCTCTTTCGCAGTTCTGTGGTGTCATGAGTGGTGGTGGCTCCCCAACTAACCTTCAAACCCTCTGGCAGTACAATTCCCACTTGTTTCGGACCCATCCAGTGCCTAAAAAACATATCAACCCCAACATTACCCACTACCGCCCCCCTCAGAACAGACCCCAATATTAAACTATCAGTACCCATCCAAACTCAGTCAATCCCCCAACTACTTGACTAATGCACGGTCGTAACCGTGAGTGCCTTAAGGGCAATCGGGCGGTGGTCTAGGCCTGAAGGTAGGGACACCCGCCCTCCCCGCCCCCACTCGGTAGCAGCGGCCTGACATCCCAAGTGACGACCCCCAACCGCAGTGCCTTACAGTCCGTAAATTCTTCCCTCTGCAGGAATGTTCTCCGATCGTTAGCTGCATATCAAATGTTCAGGATCTCTTCTGACGTTTGTGGTGTCACCAGCGGGCCTTTGGTACTGCGTGTTTCAGATAATTCCGACTCTGATCCCGTGTCTTTATTCTCCGAGTTCGAGCCTCGTTGCAATGCTGTGGCACCCGACCTCGACAGCGATTCCACTGCCTGTAGTGCAGCCTGCCGTTCCACCTCCGTCTGGGACACAGATGGTTTCTTCGATCCCTGACGTCGCCAACGCAGCCTCTGTGACTTCCGCGTCTGTGCTTCGCTCGTTCCCTCTCCTCTTGAACTCTGGCACCGTCCGTGCCCACCTTATACGTCTCCCACCAATCCCAGGCATCCGCCGATGTGGGAAAGAAGTGTGTTTTGTCATCTAGTACAACTCTCAATTTAGCCGGGAAGAGCAGGGAGTATCGGATGCCCTCATTCCGCAATTCACGTTTTATGGTAAAAAAGGAGGCTCGCAGTTTCTGCGTCTCGAATGTGTAGTCGGGGAAAAGGGTCACTTTACTGTTCGCTACTTGAAACGGTCCCGTATCACGGGCCCTCTGGAGCAGCAGGTCCCTGTCCTTATAATGCAGCAGCTTGGCCACAACTGGCCTCGGGGGCAGGCCCGGCTTGGGGGGCCTAGCCGGGACACGATGAGCTCGCTCCAGGGTAAAGAATTGCGACAGGCCTTCTGGCGCCACCGTGGTCTTGAACCAAGTGTCTAGATACTCTACCATATCGTCCCCTTCTGTTTTTTCTGGCAGACCCACTATTCGAACATTACTGCGCCAGCTCCTATTTTCGGCATCCTCGGCCCTCCTCTCCAGCGTTTGTATCCTGCTCAGGGCGTCCGTGAGTCTTACCTCCATGGTTTTATGGGCTGGGGTTAACCCATCCAACGTGTTCTCGGTCTCTTTGACTCTATCCTTGAGTTTATCGTGGTCAGCCCTCAGGAGTTCCAGCCCCGAGACCACCTGCGCAATGTCGTGCTGCAAAGCATCTCTCGTTGCCGCAATAGCCTCGAGAATGCGGTCCTGAAGCTGCTGCAGGTCCAAGGGCCCTGCAGGGCCTCCCTCCGGTGGCTCCGAGGTCGCGGCTCCCTCGGTCTTTCCTTTGTTTTTCACCATGATGGTAGTTCGCTACACTCATCAATGTCTGTAAACTTTAGTGGTCTCCTGCAGGTCACGAGATCTTGCGTCTCGCCCACCCCAGCTTTCTAGCTCCGCAGCCGGCCGGTCACGAAGGTAGTCGAAATCAGTTTCGGCCCTAGACGGGGCTTCGCGGACCCCCCTCCGCTTGCAAACCTTTTTCTTCCTTGTTTCTGCGGCAGTTGCGGTCACAGGGCGTCCCCCTTCGCCCCTTCCCTCGTTGTGTAACTGCCCAAGGCTTGACCGTTCCACCCCCGTGCGATCACGGGTCTGCGACCCCGCTCCTCAGCTCCAGGGAAAGGATCTTAAGGTGTAGACCCGACTCCCTCTGTGGTAGGAGCTCGTTCCTTGGTGGGGTCCGTTCCACAGGGAGGGCCCCTCTCTGGCCACCGTCCGCGCTGTCCCAGGGCCGCTCAGCAGGCCAGAGGCTGCGCCGAGATCCTCCTCAACCCAGGTTGGCTTCTCAGGCCTCCACTCTCGCCCAGAGTCCACGTTTCGCCTCCGGGGAGATGGACCAGCCCCCAGTATTCCCTCTTGGGCCCGGCCTTCACCCCAATGTCCCTGAATCTGAACGAGGGTCGGCCAGCCGCCGCCGCCGAGGACAAAGCTTCCAAGCCGCAGCGCAGATCTCCCTCAAAAGCAGCCGGACCCTGCTCGCCGCTTCCTCCTGTGCGGCCCTGGCGTCGGGCTCCCTCCGGCCGGCCCCCTCAGCTCTCCCGCTCGTCCAGCAGCGCCAGCTCCGCCGCCAGGCCCATCCACCCCCGCGGGGCAGCCGCGGGTCTTCCGCCGTCCCCCAGGACGTTCCGTCGGCCCAGGGCAGAGCCGCGCTAATGCTTTATGGGGCACCTCCACCCCCGACGGGGGCGAGCAGCAGCACCCCATAGGGGGGCCGCCCCCCGCTCCTGCACCGGCCAGATCCTACTCTCCCTCGTTCATCGGTGGGAACCGCTGGGCGCTCTCAGCGAGCAGGTCCGGTCCGCAGTCGTCTCCCCAGCCCTAGAACAGGCCGGGCGCCCCACCGCACTTTGGGTTTCTTCTACGTGGCCCCCCGATTCACAGCCGCTCGGGACTGGCGGCCCACTGGTTGCCTCTCAGCTGGCGAGGGATCCGCAGGGCGGCCGCTTCAGCTGCTCCTCAGCTCTCCGCTCCGATCCTCGCCGCCATCTTGACACGGGGGTCCCAACCTGGTTCAAGTCAGAAGTTGGCAGGCTTCTCAGCCAGGGACCCCGGGACTCACCGCAACGTCGTCGGACCGCTTGTTCCGCCGATCGGCCGCTTCCCCTCTGCCGCAGAGCTCCCGAAGAGGCGCCCCACAGTCAGACGCCCTCCTCAGTCTCTCCCGACATCCGAGATGCCCGCCATTTTGTGCTCCTCTGCGCTCCGGCTCGCCACTGCCTTTCACTCCGCTGGCAGGCTAGCGCTCCTCTCCGCCAGCAGTATCGAGGGTGCAGTATATGTTCACACTGCCTCCGGCCCGCGATCGGGGGCCCTCGCAGGCGCCGCCGCGCCGTTTGTCAGGATAAATTCGGGGAGTAGGCGCGGAGCTCCGAGCTCACGCCGCCATTCCCTTTGGCTCCGAAGCCACGCCCCCATCAAACCGTTATCATCATCGAAGTCACAGAGTTTGGGTAAGTCCCAAAAAATCTAAGAAACACAAGATGCGCAAGCTTGGTCTCTGTCGTCACGCCGCTCACACCGCTTGGAGTCATTCGATCCCCTATGTACCTCCTTGCCACGGAGTTGTTATCCAGTTACGGAACTGATTTTAACCCTGTTCCCGATGCACCCTGGGCCATCTATAAAACCATAACAGCTCCATGAGCTTGTGTTGACACTGGATCCCTCTTGAGGCTGTAAGAATCCGAGGTGGCCACCAGTTGGGCTACTGTTGGGGGATCCATTCCCGACGCCGACTGCGCCACTCATCCTCATTCTGAGGACCGCACCCTTTACAAGCTCGGCTCCACCGACTCCAATTTCGATAATTGTCCGACACCGCCTCAGTACCATGACTGACACCATCACTCTGGGTTGTGATGCCGGCAATGACGTCTCTGACGCCGGAAGAGGAGCCAATAGTTTTGGTAGACTAAGAGACCCATCTACCACTCCTGAGAACACAGTCGAACACACCTTCATGCCTATAAGGACCCAGAAATTTACCATCTGTATGATGATAATGGTGATGAGGAAAATATTTTTGAAAAGTACAAGATGCCACTGGTCTGGACACCTCTTCAGACATTGACCTTCCCTCCCCCAATTCTGCTATGAAAACAGAGGAATATGCCTCCTTCGCCACCTTAATCAGGAAAGCAGCTGTAGTATAGGACCTCACTATACCTATCACAGAGTTCAAAACCAACATGCTGACGGAGGTCACGAATAGAGCACAAACTACCAAAGAACCTTTGCTACCCTTTAACAAGGTCCTCAAAGATGTGATGCTGGGTGCCTGAGCTACGCCAGAATATTGCCCCCAAGTCAATATGCAAGTGGCAAGGTGGCACAGACCAGCCCCCAGGGATCCAGATTTCCTCCTACAATACCCCACTCCAGAGAGCCTGGTGGCGTAAGCCTCTACTAGTCGCCTCAGCCCAAACACATTTTCTACCACCCCTCAAGACAGTCGAAATGCATGGAGGTACTACCAATCGTGTGTTTTCCTCTGCCAACCTTGCACTCACGTCTGTCGACACCAGCTACCCCCTGGGGAGGTACTCGCAGGCGCTGTGGGACAAAGTACGGACAAATTGCTAGCTTTATCCTATCCGGCCAACACTGCAACATCTGATTCAAGATGGCCAGGATGCGGCAAAGCACTTCATTCACTTGGGCTTGGACACTAACTATCTGAAAGAGACACGTTAGTATTAGATTCCTTACCTTAGAATATCCCCAGGCGTCAGACTGGATCCGGAAACTTTTGCGTAGCAGTACCCTTGCGCGTCGGTAGGCGTCGTCTGCGGCTCCGCGTCCGTCGTCGGCGTCGTGGGCGCCGTGATTACGTCGTCGGAGTACTTAGACGCCGCCTCCGCATGCTGGCGTCAGTTCTTCTTTTTTCCGCGCCAGCAAGCGCAGATCTGGAAAAAGCAGTAACCCTAGTCAATTTTTGACTAACTTTTTGATCGTTTTTTGATCATTTCTCTGAGTCTTTCGACTCCGATTGGTGCCGTAGGGATGCCCGGCTTTAAGCACTGCGAGGATTGCGACTGCATGATGTCGGTCACGGATCCTCACCACCTGTGTTTAACTTGTCTAGGCGTCTATCACGACGACAAGGCCTGCTCCGACTGCCGGGCCCTCTCTTCGAAAGCCAGACGGGAGCGGTCCCGCAGGCGACTCGAACTCCGGCAGTCGGTCCCGCGCCACGAGAGGTCTCGGTCCCACGGGAGGTCGAGGGACAGGTCGCGGGCTCAGAGCCATCACAGCTCCGAGGGTAGGCCGCACTCCTCCGGGTCGAAGTCGTCGTCAGGTAAGAAGCACAAGAAGTCCAAGAGGCGTCATCGCTCAGCGGACTCCCCCCAACGCTCGCGCGATGCGGCCGGGGGTTCGGGTGACACCGCCCACGCGGCTCCGTCGGAGTCACGGGCGCCGCATTCAGCCCCACACCCTCCGGTCACTGGGCTCAACGCGACACCGGAGAAGATCGAGCGCTTCCTCATGGCCATGAGGAAACTCTCTCCGCTGACTGGCTCCGTGGCGCCTTCGGGCCCAGCGGACCCGTCTGGGACCTCTAGCGGGTCGGGGGTTTCGGCCCCGATGCCGTCGGGTGCTTCGGCCTCGATGCCGCCCGCGCCTTCGGGCCCGGCGCCGCAGGTTCCCGCTATCCCGACGCCGCCGGGGCCTTCGGGCCCGGCGCCGCAGGGTACAGCGGTTCCGGCGCCGCCGGCGCCTTCGGGCCCGGTGCCGAGGGACGCCGCTAGACCTTCTTCGGGATCTGGATCGTCGCCAGTGGACCTTACCACCTCCCCGGCGTCGGACCATCAGGTGTCGCCGCCGGTGCCGTCATCGGGCGGCGCCGTCCCCGATGCCCCCTTCATTCCTGGTCCGACGTCGGGACGGCCCCGTTGGGCGCTGCTCCAGACGTCGTTTGGGGAGTTTCACTTCTATGAACAGGCCCCCATTGATTGAGAACCCTGAGTATCAGGAGATGGGTGATGAAGGGGATTGGGAGGGGTCTGAGGACCCTCTGACCCGAGAGTGTCAGTCTCATGAGGACTGGGCAGGAGACCTTGGGGAGGCCAGTGGCCTGGACACCTCTCCAGACACTGGTTTTGTCTCCCCTCCTACCGTGGCTTCGGAGGAGGGGGCAACCTACAGTGTGGTGTTGATGAGGGCTGCCAAGGCCTTGGGCCTTGAGCTCCCCGTCGCGGCCGTGAGGACTAATCTCCTCACTGAGGTGCTTAAACCGCAGTCAAGCTCGGCCAAGCCTCTGCTGCCCTTTAATGAGGCCTTGACCGACGTTCTTCTGGGCACTTGGTCCAAGCCCGCTACGGGTTCGCCCGTAGATAGGAACGTGGCCAGACGCCACCGCCCGGCACCGGGCGACCCATGTTTCCTGTCCACCCACCCTACCCCCGAGAGCCTGGTCATCCAGGCCTCCAATTCCCAAACCGCATTCCCGTCTGCACCGCCGGACAGGGAATCCAAGAGGTACAAGCAGTACGGCAAAAAGATCTTCTCGTCCCTTAGCCTGGGACTGCGGTCTTCCAACATCGCATGCCTCTTGGGCCGCTACACCCACTCTCTGTGGGATACGGTTGCGGAAGTGCTGCCAGAGTGTCCGTTGGAGGTACGGGCTAAACTCGGCCAAGCCCTTGTGGAGGGCCGGGATGCAGCCAAATATTCTATACGGTGTGGGCTGGATACCACCGACTCACTGGGTAGAGCGATGGCAACGACGGTGGCGGTCAGACGTCACGCCTGCTTGAGGTCCGCCAACTTTTCGGCCGATGTCCAGAACACCTTGATGGACATGCCGTTTGATGGCCGTCGCCTCTTTGGCGACAAGGCAGACCATGCGCTCGAGCGCTTTAAGGACTCCAGGGCTACGGCCAAGTCCTTGGGCCTCTCGGCCCCGCGCCAGCAATCGGCTGCCTTTCATTCCTTTCGTGGCCACGGAAGGGGTGTACCCACACGTGCTGCCAGCCACGCTCCGCAGGGTAATACCCAACGCAGTGGCGGCCGTGGGAACCGCCGTCCCGGCGGTCGGGGACAAAGGCGAGGTCAGTCCACACCTTCCCCCGCAGCTTCTGCCTTAAAACCCTCCTAGTCCGTGCTTTCAGGCCCATGTGACACCAGTGAGGGGCAGGGTTCGCCATCACAACCTCCACTGGCGCACCGTCACTTCGGACAGGTGGGTGCTGCAGATCGTCCGAAGGGGCTACTCCCTCCCCTTCGAGGCGACTCCTCCAGCCATGCCACCGCAGAACCACCGTGTATCGGGGGATCATTTGCGACTTCTGCAGGAGGAAGTTACGGCCCTCTTGGCCAAGGGGGCCTTCGAGCGCGTTCCTGGGCCAGAAGTAGGGTGTGGTTGCTACTCCCATTACTTTCTGGTACCCAAGAAGGGCAAAGGGGGCCTACGCCCTATCTTGGACCTAAGGAACGTCAACGGCTTCCTCCTCCGGAAGGAGAAGTTCAAGATGCTGACACTGGCTCAGGTCCTAGCTGCCCTGGACCCAGGAGACTGGATGGTAGCGTTGGACTTGCAGGACGCTTATTTCCACATCCCCGTCCTGCCGGCCCACCGGCGCTACCTGCGGTTCACGGTTGGCCACGAGCACTTTCAGTATACCGTGCTCCCCTTCGGCCATACCAGCGCCCCACGGGTGTTCACGAAGGTGATGGCGGTGGTCGCAGCTCATCTGCGCAGGTTAGGGTTTTCAGTCTTCCTCTACCTCGACGACTGGTTGTTGAAGGCGGGCTCGCCCCGGACAGTCGTCAGCCACCTCCAGACTACGGCAGATCTCCTGCACCGGCTGGGGTTCTCCATCAATGTGCCGAAGTCACACCTGTGCCCCTCTCAGAAGCTCCTTTTCATCGGAGCGGTTCTCGACTCGGCGCAGTTTCAGGTTGATCCACCCGAACAGCGGGTCCGGGATATTCAGGCTCTGATTCCCATCTTTCAGCCGTTATCCCGGGTCTCGGTCAGGTTGACGCTGCGGCTTCTGGGGTGATGGCCTCCTGCATCCTGCTGGTGCATCACGCCAGGTGGCGGATGCGGGCTCTGCAGTGGGACCTGAAGTTTCAGTGGGCCCAGCATCAGGGCAACCTATCCGACCACGTCCTGATCTCGGAGGGCACTGCGAGACAGCTGCAGTGGTGGCTCACGGACCGCGATTGGGTCAGCGGCAGATCCCTCTCCCTTCCCCAACCGGAGCACGTAGTTGTGACGGATGCGTCCCTCCAGGGCTGGGGAGGCCACATGGGAGAGGCGGAGATCAGAGGCTTCTGGTCTCCGGCGGAGGCCCGGCTCCACATAAACCTGTTGGAGTTACGGGCGATTCGTCTAGCACTGAAAGCATTCCTCCCCTCTGTCCGGGGGAGTGTAGTGCAGGTGTTAACGGACAACAACACCGCCATGTTGTACTGCAACAAACAGGGCGGGGTGGGGTCGTGGACCCTTTGCCAGGAGGCTCTGCGCCTCTGGCAATGGCTGGAACGCCAGGGCGTGACCCTGGTGGCTCAACACCTGGCAGGAACTCTGAACGCCAAGGCGGACGAGCTCAGCCGTCGGTGCATGATGGATCACGAATGGCGTCTGAACTCGGACGTGGCGCAAGGCCTCTTTCAGCAATGGGGAGAGCCTTGGTTAGATCTATTCGCCACTGAAGAGAACGCGCAATGGCATCAGTTCTGCGCGTTGGAATTTCCAAGGCGGCACTCGCTCTGAGACGCTTTTCGTCGCGAGTGGAGCTGCGGTCTACTGTACGCCTTTCCGCCTATACCACTTCTGCCCAGAGTGCTGAAGAAGATCAAGCGCGACCGGGCCCAAGTCATCCTTGTGGCTCCGGACTGGGCTCGAAGGTACTGGTATCCAGAGCTACTCAGTATGTCAGTCGATCCCCCGGTTCGTCTGCCTCTTCAGGAGGACCTTCTGTCGCAGCAGCAGGGGACGGTCCTCCACCCGAACCTGTCCAGTCTCCACCTCCATGCTTGGAGATTGAGCGGCGACAGTTGAGGCCATTTGACTTGCCTCCTGAAGTCTGTAACGTCATTCTGGCAGCCAGGCGTCCCTCCACAAAGTCGGTATACGCCTGCAGGTGGAACAGATTTGTGGCATGGTGCACAGGAAAGGCTGTGGATCCTCTTGCTGCCCCTCTTTCTGAGGTTCTTCTCTTCCTTCTTTCTCTTGCCCAGCAGGGCTCTGCTCTGGGCACTATCAAGGGCTACCTTTCTGCCCTTTCAGGCTTTCTGAGGCTGTCTGATCAACCTTCTTTGTTCAAGTCCCCTATTGTAAATGGATTTCTAAAAGGCATCACACACACATTCCCTCCTGTTCCATTTGTGATGCCTCAGTGGGACTTGAACCTGGTTCTTACGTTTCTGATGTGCGCTCCTTTTGAGCCACTTCACAACTGTCCTCTCCGCCTTCTAACTCTGAAGACTGCTTTCCTGGTTGCCATCACCTCTGCCAGGAGAGTGAGTGAGCTCCAGGCTCTTTCTTGTACTCCACCTTTCCTTTCTGTCCATTCGGGCAAAGTGGTGTTGCGCACTAAGCCATCTTTCCTGCCCAAGGTTGTCACGGCCTTCCACATCGGGCAGTCTATCACCTTGCCAACCTTCTTTCCGCCACCGCATCCCTCTAAAGAGGAAGAGCGGCTCCACCGTCTGGACCCAAAACGTGCGCTCTCATTTTACTTGGATCGCACACGCCAGTTCCGGGTGGATGACCAACTCTTTGTTGGTTACGTGGGCGCTAAGAAGGGGAAAGCGGTGCACAAGAGGACCATCTCCCGGTGGATCATCTTGTGTATCCAGGCATGCTACTCCTTGGCTAGAAAGGAGCCCCCTGTTGGATTACGGGCTCATTCCACCCGAGCCACGGCGACTACAACTGCCCTGGGCCGGGGGTGCCCTTACAAGACATCTGTCAGGCAGCTACGTGGGCGTCACTGCACACGTTTGCAAGACACTACTGCCTGGACAGCCAATTCCGGAGGGATGGCTTCTTTGGCCGTTCTGTCCTCCAGGACTTTCTGGTGTAATTATTGGTTCGCAGACCCACCACCTGGGTTGGTATTGCTGGGGTATCTATTCTAAGGTAAGGAATCTAATACTAACGTGTCTCTTTCAGATGCACAAGTTACTACTTGTGTAACGATATATCTGGAAGAGACATTAGTTAGTATTAGATTCCTTACCGACCCACCCATCCTCCCCGTTCTGCGAACCGATATCTAGGGTTAGGGTTACCCCCTTTCAGGGCCCTAGTTTCAATGGCACCAGTGTTGGTTTTTAACATGGCTCTGCGTTTCTGGCGCGGAAAAGCTGTGTCTAAGAACTGACGTCAGCACGCGGAGGCGGCGTCTAAGTACTCCGACGACGTCATCACGGCACCCACGACGCCGACGACGGACGCGGAGCCGCAGACGACGCTTACCGATGCGCAAGGGTAATGCTACGCAAAAGTTTCCGGATCCAGTCTGACGCCTGGGGATATTCTAAGGTAAGGAATCTAATACTAACTAAAGTCTCTTACAGATATATCGTTACACAAGTATTAACTTGTGCGTCTGGGTAGGGTGTTGGGACCAGTGTGGTGCTTTGGTGCCACAACTGGATTTGCTCATGGGCTTCTCTGATAGTGTCTGGCAATGTTTATTGGATATGTCCTTTGCTGGTTATCAACTCTTTGGAGCGAAGGCAGACGCGGCCTGGAAGAGGTTTAAAGAAAAGAAGGCCACAGCATGCTGTCTAGGTCTTGCTTCGCCTGTTTGGTATTTTCCCCAGCAATTTTGCCCATTTCTAGACTTTGGCAGGGGGTATCAGCTGAGGCAATGTCAAAACATTCCTCCACAACAACAGGTCTCTCAGCCCCTTCAAGGTAGAGGCAGGAGATCAGACCAACAGCATCCTGCAGGGGCAACTTGCTACCCAGACCACAGCCAACTCTCCCATAGCTGCCACAAAACCACTTTAATTTACCCGTGGCAGCTCCTGGTCGCTTGGTGATTGGATGTGGTACCTTCCACTTCACTGGGTGGAGAGCATTACATCCGACCAATGGGTGCTCTAGATCGTGGAACATGGTTACTCCCTGTCCTTCCTGTTACTTCCACCAAATATGTCACCCACACCGCATCACCTTCCGGAGAACCAGTCTCAGTTTTTGGTGCTCAACTTTGGCCTTACCAGTGCCCCTCGAGTGTTAACAAAGTTGATGATGGTGGTCATAGCTTATTCGCGGAGTTTGAGAATATCAGTCTTCCCATACCTTGACAACTGGCTACTGAAGGCCAGTTCGCCTCAAACATCTCCAGACAACGGCAAACGTTTTCATCAATACGGTAAAGTCACACATTGCTCTTTAAAAACGACTCCCGTTCGCACATGCCGAAGTCACACCTGATCCTTCGAAAACAGCTCCTGGAGCCATGCTGGATACTATGCTCTTCTGAGCCTTCCCTGCTCCTCAGTGAATCCAGGACATTTGGTCTATGATCCAGATGTTTCAACTCCTGATCTGGACCTGAGTGAGAGCAGCTCTGAGACGTCTGAATCTCTTGACCTTCTGAATTCTGCTCATAGGCCATGTCAGGTGACAATGGATAACGAATGGCAGTTACTACGAGGTGGCACACAATGTCTTCCAGCAGTGGGGAGAACCCTGGTTCGATCTTTTGCCACCACACAGAATGCACAGTATCATAACTTTTGTGCATTGAAGTTCGTGAGGCAATTCTCTAAGGGAGACGCCTTTTGCCTAAACCAGGGGTTGAAGTTCAAATATACTATCTACACGCTGCCTACCTCACACCATTGCATCTTCATCGTGCCGTGCTCTGACCTGATGCATCCTGTCCCCGCTGCGGATACCCCTGGCCGACTTTTATCACATGGTATGGCTTTGTCCCACAATTACGCTCTATTGGAAGTCAGTAACGGGAACTCACTGAGGTCCTGGGTTGGGAGATCCCCCTTAGCCCGATGAACGTACTCCTGGGTATTACCGAGGGACTGGATGGCTCCAGAGCTGAGAAACTTTTTTAAACATGGCTCTGATGGTGGTCAAAAGAGATATTGCGGCCAACTGGCTGAACTCGACTGCTCCCACCATGGTGCGTTGGCGCAGGGGGGTGGATTGGCGCGCTGCGCAGGAGCGCCCGATTTATGCAGCCAGAGGCTGCCCGAAGACGTTTCGTAGAATGTGGGGCAAATGGGTCGGTGTGGTAGAAGATTGAACATCCCAGAGATCAATTATGGACTTGGGTGAAGGCACTGTTCATTTCTGCTCGTATGTCGGACTTTATATGCTGGGGTACTAATATCTTGTCAACGTTTTGCACTTACAAATGTACTAAGAGCTGGTATTGTTATTCTTTGCTGTCTTTTACAAAATCATTAAAATTGATTATAAAAAAAAAACAGGGGTTGGGACTCCTGTACTCCTTGCCGCCCATGCCTTTCCTGCCCAGAATATTGAAAAAGATCAGGACAGATCGAGCCCTAATCATCTTAGTGGCACTGGCTGGGTGAGGAGAGTGTGGTGGCTTTGAGTCCGTCCTTTTATGCAGCTGCCCCTTCAGGAGGATCTCCTGTTGCAGTAGCAGGAACAGGTCCTGCACCTAAGCCTGCACAACATACACCTCCATGTGTGGACATTGAACAGTGCCAGTTGATGTCTTAAGATTTCCTCCCAGAGTGGTTGGTGTCATGTTGGCAAGCAGGTGCCCATCCACCAAAACTGTATGTGCACAAGCTGGGATCAGTTTTTTGTCTGGTGTTCCTCTCGTGACATCCAACCTTTGAATGCAACGTTGTCAGACATACTCTTATGTTGTCTTTCTCTGGCCAAACAAGGTCTTGGTGTGGCCACAGCTTAACTTTCCTTTTGGCTTTTCTGCGATTACCAGATCTGCCATCTCTTTTAAAATAACCTATTGTGATGCATTTCTTAAGGCTGTTCCTCCAACAATTTTTTTGATGTCGCAGAGGAACCTTAATTTGTTTCTCACTTACCTGATGTGTATTCCATTTGAACCAATGCACAGTTGTTCTCTCCGCCTTCAATCAAAACAGTGTTTCTTATCGCCATAACATCTACCCGGAGAATGAGCGAACTTCAGGGGTTGTCTGTGCAATAGTCCTCCCCATCGTTCTTCTCTGGGCCGGCATTACTGCTAATGGTAGTCACATCCTTTCATTTAGGGCAATCTATCACCTTGCAGTCCTTCTGTGCTCCACCCCACCCCTCTGAGGAGGAGGAGTGGTTCTAACGCCTCAACCCTAAGAGAGCCCTCAATTTGGACGCTTAGAGGATCTACATTTTGTGGGCTTCTCAGATAGATTGTTTTGTGCATCCAAATATGCTGTGGGCTAGCCAAGAAGCAACCCTCAGAATGCTTGGGTGCTCATTCCACCAGACCCAAGGCTGCAACCACTACACTGGCTCACAATGTTCTATTCCTGGACATCTGCCAGGCTGCTATGTTGGTGTCCCGCCACATGTTCATAAAGCACTACTGCCTGGGGAACCAGGTCTGGCAGGATGGGCACTTTGCCTGATCTGTGCTGCTGGATTTCCTGATCTGAGCCTTTCCACAGACCCACTACTTGGGTAGATACTGCTTTGGTACCTATTCACAAGGTGAGGAATCTGTAATTAGAAGTCTTTCTTAGAAAGGCAAGCTACTTACCTACGGTAACACCTGTTCTAGTAGAGACTATATAGCCGCAGATTCGTCGCAGAACTCCCCTCCACCCCATATCTTTGGAATGAGCTCATTAAAGTCCTGTAATAAGATTCCATTTTAGAAAACTGCAAACTGGCACATTCTGATTTCCATGGGCTCCAATGTTGTGAACAGAGATCAAAAGAAATTTACTTCCGCGCGTGGAGGTGGGGCAGATATAGTGGCCCTAATGTCACATCTGGGGCATGACGGATCTGACATGGAGCAACACTTCAAGACCTACAGACGTGTGATAAAATTGCCATCAAGAGTTTCCAGATCCAGTCAGGTGTCTGGGGAAATTTACAAGGTTAGAAATCTGGGGTTAGATAGTCTCCACCAGAAAAGAAGTTACAATAAGTAAGTAACTTGTTCATAAAGTCCTCACTTAAAATAAACTGTTATACTGTCATCTGTATAGTCTCAAAGGTTGGTGATTGCTCATGTTGTGATGGACCTTAAGGATTGAAGGAGATGACCAAAATGACAAAGCCTCAGAAGTGTCTAGTGATGGGACACAAAAGTCTATAGTGAGTGCGCAGACAAGCCTCAATCAACGTCAGCAGCCAAAGACAAAGCAGATGTCCTACTCACTCCCAGATGACTAACTGGAAACCACAGTATTAGAAAGACCAAAAACATCTAAAGACGAAGCACACACCCTGCACGCTCACTGGGAGCTTTCTGGAAAGTGCAGCATTAGAAAGCTCAAATTACTCTCTACATCAGTCCCAACTCCTGAACATCCACTGTTACTTCTGCAGAACGTTGAATGCAGTATGTCAAAACAAAAAGCTGCACCCACCCCGTACAGCCTAAAACCTCTAACCAGGCAACAGGACACTGTTAGAAAGAGATTTGCAAAGATGAGAACAGAATTTCAATGATCCCCAGGACCATGCAATAAATTAGCCCAAGTTCAAAATGCTGTGTGATAAGAAAAAATCCTCAGCGCCAATGATTATGGATGAGAAGAACTAGACCCTGGCCAATGACTGAAAAAACATTTTGATTGCATAGGTACCCAAAACGCAAAAAAAGGGACCTGAGGAGCAAAATCATTGCATAGCTTAAAGAAAAGGTGGGGTGCATTTAAATTGGGTCACAGAATGTAAAGTTTGTTCATAAGATAACTGTAGAAGAGAGGACCGATTGACTGACTATATTGCTGTCAGGTGCGGGTAAAGTATACTACCGGTGTTTTGGAACAAGTCACCATTTTCAGATCATCTCTTCAAACACGAGGCTGGTTAGGCACAAAACGTATGTCATTTATAGTTAGCAGAAGTTGTGCAACTCTAGTGCCCCTTCTTTCCTGGCAGCAGCAGCACCGTTTGCTTGCTTCAAGAAGTATATGACAACTGTGAGGTTATACTAGTACCCCTTCTTTTTCCTTTACCTTATATTATTTGCAATTATGATGAATAATTCTGATCACAGATTCTTCTCCCCAAACTACTGCCCAGACACCAGAGTGGATCCGGCAACTTTTTCATAGCAGTGCTTCCGCGCACCTCTAGGTGGCATCATGCAGCTCCACGCTTGACTCCACACAGCCCTGGAAGTGATTGGGTGGAGCTGCATATAAGTGCCACCTCTGCACACTGATGTCAGTTCCTTTCTTTTCACGCCCTTCGACACGGATCCAGAGCTCAGCTCCCAACTTTGTCAGTTTTCTGAAAACCTTTCAAATAATTTCTCCAGCCTGCTAGGGAATGATGTTCCCACCCACAACAACACATTTGGAACCACGCTGCGACAGCAGGAATCAGATGTCAATCATGGACCTGCACAAGGTGTCCCGTTGATGTCTGGCCTAAGGCCATGACGCGAAGGTATGCAGTGATTGGGCCTTAATGAATTCAAAGGCGATCCGAGACTGAGAGGCAAAGCCACCTGTCGCCAAACACTAAAAGAAGTCACAGCCCACGTGTAAGTCCCGCTCCCATTCCAAGTCCCAGACTCTGTCCGGAGGCTGTTTCCACAACCACTCAACTTGGTGTTCGAGGTCCTCTGGTAAGTCCACGCCAAAGTGAAAGCATAAGAGAGCAAAGTGAAGCTCTACTCCATCCTGACACTGCTTCAAAGAGAAGATGCGAGCCTGTCACAATATTAGTTGTACCCCTTTGAGGTCTCTGGCCATGGAGTCCTTTCCCCACCTGCTCCGGACGCGCCCTGAGTTTCTCGGGCCGTCTTCAACCGAATATATGACGTTACAATGCATACATTTACAATGCATGCCTTTACAAGGCAGTTATTACATCGCAACATCCTTTACAATGCATTCTTTTACATAGCATGCCATTACATTGCATTTTCAGTAACGACCTTTACAACGCATTCCATTACATCGCATTATACCTTTACAACGCCTACCATTACAATGCATACCATTACATTGCATTTAAGGTGAGTGTTGGATAGTATGGGGTAATAATTACTATTCTAACTCCAGTGAGTGCAACAGTGGGTAAGTGTTGGATAGTGTAGAGGTAAAAATTACTATTCTTAACTCCAGTGAGTGCAACAGTATGGTAAGTGTTGGATAGTGTAGGGGTAAAAATTACTATTCTAACTCCAGTGAGTGCAACAGTAGGGTAAGTGTCGGATAGTGTAAGGGTACTATGCGTTGTAATGGTTTGCGTTGTAATGACTTCCAATGTAATGCCTGCGTTGTTGTGACATGCATTGTAATGACAAGCGTTGTAGTGACATGCAATGTAATAACTGCGTTGTAATGACATGCGATGTAAAGGGTGTTGCGATGTAATGACTGCTATATAAAGGTAGTGCAAAGTAATGATTGCATTGTAAAGGTTGTTTCCCTCTTCAACCCGGGGCATATTGAAGCCATGCTGAAAGTTTTTGGTGTGCTCCCAGCTTCCTCTAGCATACAGTTGGATCACCTGGATCCACAGGGGCTACCAGTTGGGTTATTGCTGGCAGGTCCGGCACCACCTATTTCCTTGGGAACCATTACCAGGCCCATACTGACTCCGGTAAAGACTGTTACTCCTGGCCTAAAATCCACACCAGTTCTGGCTACATTGGCGCCAGCAGAGAATCCGGTGTCGAAAAACACCTTGTTATTGTTCAACAGTTTTCATCCTTAATCTTTAAGGGAGAATCTGTCATGCAGCCAATTTTTCGTAGAAATTGTAGAAGTATACAGGATTACAGATTCGAAGCAAAGGAGATGACAACCAAGGTCGAAATAAGAGACTATTCATCACACGTTGTAACAAAATGCTGAAAACGAGCAAGATATCAAAACAGGGAGATTCTCCTTCAAAATAAAGAACCCACTACGACACAAGATATATTTACATGTGTCATGACCTATAACTGCATCAAAACATGTAAAGAAAGTATTGATCAAAAACTGGAGAATAATCAATTCAGGATCCCTGGACTGGACAAAACCACAGTGTGCTCACAAAAGGGAGAGAAACTTGCGGGACTAACTTTCCACACTAGACCTGGAAAAACTGAAAAGAAGACAAAAACTATCTCTAAAGCCTGGGGTCTCACCATTGTTTGGGACACTTCTCATGTGGGCCATGTTCAGCGTGTCATCTCACCAGAGCCATCAATCCAGACCCAAACTTGGTATGGACGCTTAGAAGACACACGCTGCGGGGACAGGCGAGCAGGACCACTGACTCATTGTCAGTGAAATTGCTGTCCCTCCCTCGCAGCTCCACCATTAAGTGAGACCTTGCCCCGAACCCCGCACTCCCGAGTGTTGGTGTTCAAGGCCCTCTCCACCCGCAGATTTCACCTGCGCCTCATCCCTGGTGGTCCAGTGGACCTCTGTCTCCATTCTCTCGCTCCACTCGTTTTTTTCCCCTCATCTCTTTCTCCCCCTTTCACTCTCCTCCCTTGTCCGCTGTGTCTTTCCTCCACTCTTTCTTGCACTTTAGCTGCCTTATTTGCACTTTCCTCTCTTTCTGCCTTTTGCCTTTTTCAGCCTGTTTTTCCCCGCCGCAGCTGCCCCCGCGGACGTTCCCCTCCAGCACGACCAGTGCGACCGACCCAATCCAGCTCCCCTTCCCGTCCTGCCTCCCAGCTGTCCAGCCCTCCCCGACCCCTACTTAATGGCGGCCGCTGCGGGGACAGGCGAGCAAGACCACTGACTCATTGTCAGTGAAATTGCTCTCCCTCCCTCGCAGCTCCACCATTAAGTGAGGTCTACCCCGAGCCCCTGCACTCTCGAGTGTTGGTGTTCGAGGCCCTCCTCCACCCGCAGGTTTCACCAGCGCCTCATCCCTGTTGGTCCAGTGGACCTCTGTCTCCATTCTCTCGCTCTGCTTTTTCTTTCCTTTTTCACTTGTTTTTTCCCCTCACTTCTATCTCCCCCTTCACTCTCCTTTCTGTGTCTCACCTCCGTTTTTCACTTGTTTTTTACCCTCATCTCAATCTCCCCCTTTCACACTCCTTCGGTGTCCTCTGTGTCTTTCCTCCACTCTTTCTTGCACTTTTGCTGCCTTATTTGCACCTTTCTCTCTCTTTTTGCCATTTTCCTTTTGCCTTTTTCAGGCCGTTTTTCCCCTCCTTTGCTGCCCCCGTGGCCCCTCCCCCCAGCATGATCAGTGCGACCGGCCCAGTATTGCTCCCCTCCCCGCCTCCCAGCTGTCCAGTCCTCCCTGACCCCTACTTAATGGCGGCTGCTGGCGTGCCAAAGGCAAGCCCGTCCGCGACCCGACTGCGACCAGCGCCAGGAACCCTGGATCTCTGCACAACCAACGCTACGACCCAGCGGCACTTCACGCTCTCAACCCAGGCCGCAACAACAACTGCAAGCTGGCATCACCAGCCGACACCCATGGACCCTTCAGCTGTCACCGCTGCCAGTAGAGCTGCAGCACCGCCAAGCCCACGGACCCGCGCAACTCACCCACAAGAAGACAACCGAACCGAAGACCCTGCAATGCATCCTCCTAAACATCAGATCCCTCCACAAACACGCCATCGAAATCTGGGACCTCCTCGACAGCTCCACCCCGGATGTAGCATTCTTTACCGAAACCTGGACCAACACCACCTCGGGACCGGACATCGCCATCGCCATTCCCCAAGGATACAAGATCTCCAGGAAGGACCGCCCCACCCGCCCGGGAGGAGGAATCGCCATTGTCCACAAATCCACCCTCCGCCTGAGCACACTCTTGGACGAGGCCACAGACCTGATGGAACACCTTCACTTCAATGATACTGGCCAGCACTACCTTCACCTTCGGAGGAACCCTCATCTACCGACGCCCTGGACCCGGTGGACTTTTCGCCAACTCCATCACAGACATCATCTCCCCGCATGCCATCGGGTCCACCAACTACACCCTACAGGGAGACCTCAACTTCCACCTCGACAACCAACTGGATCCCAGCACCTCATCCCTCCTGGACAACCTCCACAACATTGGACTCCGCCAGATCGTGACTGAACCCACGCACTCGGCAGGACACACCCTCGACCACCTCTTCCCAACAGGAAACTCCATCACCTTCAGCCACACCCCCGAACTCCCATGGACTGACCATCGATATGTCAATTTCACCTACAGAACACCCACCATCCACAGACACCAGCACCTGCTCCCATAAAGAAACTGGACCAGAATCACAGACGACGAGCTAACCTCATCACTCAGCAACTCCTCCCTAACCATTGCGGAAAACGACGACCCCAACACCGCAGCCCGAACGCTGCACAGATGGATCTCCGACAGCCCCAATACCATAGCCCTCCTCAAGATAAACAACAACACCCACGCCAAGAAAGCTAGATGGTTCACCACCGAACTTCGAGAGTCCAGATGCACTTGTCGCCACCTCGAAAAGGCCTGGAGGAACACCAAATCCACTGAAGCCCACAACAACTTCAGAGCCACCACCAACACCCACCACCAACTCATCAGAAAAACGAGGAAAAAAGCGACTGAAGACAGAATCTCCACTCATGCACACAACAGCAAAGAACTATTCAAGATAATCAAGGAGATCACCCACCGACATCCCTCCCTCACAAGACGTCTGTGACCAACTCAGCGCCTTTTTCCACCACAAAACCAAGAGCATCTACGACAACTTTGACGAAGACAACCTACACACTGAACCCTCACCAACCACCCGACACCCTGAAGCCAGCGATCGACAACTGGACAGCCCTCACCACTGAAGACACACTGAAGACGATGAAGTCAGTCCACTCTGGGGGCCCCCACAGACGCCTTCCCCCACAACATTTTCAACAGAGCCGCCGACACCATCGCAGCCATGCTCTGCCACACCATCAACTGCTCCCGGGCAACCGCCTCGTTCCCTGATGACTGGAAACACACTGAGATCAACCACCTCCTGAGAAACCCTTGGCGGACCCCACCGACCTCAAAAACTACAGACCCATCTCCCTGCTCCCGTTCCCAGCGAAAATCATAGAGAAAGCCATCAACAGCCAACTCGCCACATTCATCGAAAAGCACATCCTCGACTCCTGCCAATCCGGTTTCAGAAAAAAACACAGTACATAAACCACCCTCCTCGCCGCAACAGACGACATCCGTACCTTACTGGACAAAGGAGAAACAGCAGCCCTCATCCTCCTCGACCTCTCAGCGGCGTTCAACACAGTCTCTCACCGCACCCTAATACGCAGACTCCATGACACAGGGATCCAAGACAAGGCCCTCGACTGGATCCGCTCCTTCCTCTCCGGCATAACGCAGCGGGTCAGACTCCCCCCTTTCCTCTCGTACCCTATACCAACCACCTGCGAAGCCCCCCAAGGGTCCTCCCTCAGCCCTACGCTCTTCAACGTCTCCATGGCTCCGCTCTCGCCCATCGTCGGAACCTATGGACTCAACATTGTGTCATACGCAGACAATTCCCAACTCATCCTCTCCCTATCCAACGAACCCAACACCGCCAGACACAACTTTCGAGAAGACATGGAAGCCATCGCCAAATGGATGAAAAACTGCTGCCTACAACTAAACACCAACAAAATGGAAGTACTCATCATGAGCCCCAACCCCGACGCCTGGAACGACACCTGGTGGACCCCCGCCCTTGAAAGCCCGCCCACTCCCACGGACCACGTTCGCAACCTGGGAATCATGCTGGACTCAGAGCTCAAAATGGACCGCCAGATCAACTCCGTCTCGTCCTCCTGCACCCTCCGCCTCCTATGTAAGACCTTCAAATGGATCCCCCCGCGATCACAGAAAGACCGTCACTCACACCCTGGTCACCAGCAGGCTCGAGTATGGCAACTACACTCTATACTGGAATAAACAAAAACCTCACCCCAAGCTACAGACCATCCAAAACGCCGCCGCAAGACAGGTCCTCAACCTGTCAAGACACTGCCACATCTCCCAGCACCTTCGCACACTCCGCTGGCTCCCCATCGAAGCTAGAGTCACCTTCAAGATGCTAACCCACGCTCACAAGGCCCTCCACAACACCTGACCAGCATACCTGAATAGCCGACTCAAATTCCACACACCCCAAACGACCCTACGATCAGCCCAGCTCTCCTACGCCGTCGTCCACCGCACCAGAAAGACCAGATCAGGAGGCCCTTCCTTCTCCTTCCGCGCGGCCATAGCCTGGAACAACCTTCCCCTCCACCTCAGAGAGATAACATTGCTCCCCATCTTCGCAGTAAACCTCAAAACCTGGCTCTTCGACAGACCCCCCTCCTTGATGGACTGGAACCTGCGACCCCCCTCACCCCCCCCCAGCGCCTTGAGACACTTACGAGTGAGTAGTCGCTCTTAACAAACACCTGATTTACACCGATTGCAACACATCCTATGTAATTTATATGATTACATGCCTCTGCGATTTATGCTATATAGGCATGACCTGTAGAAAGGTAAAGACCCGAATTGTTAAACATAGAAGCAATATTCGGTGCAAGAGAACAACCCACATGAACAATAATTTTTTGACCACAGGACATTCTGTAAACGATTTACAATGTGTTGTCCTGGAGACCCTGGCTTCCATCGACACACATGCAGATCTCAACCTTCTTCAGAAAGAAGAACTATGGATTTATCGTTTGAAGACCTTTCAAACAAGATTGAATGATAACATTCCTTGGTTGCAAGTTGCTCAATAACCTCTTTACGATCCCCCAACTTTTACAGAGTTCATACCCATCTCGAGTTTCAAAACAAATAAGATGATTACCACTACAACTAATGAAAAAAGAACCCTTATAGTTTGACGATCACTCATGATCATAACAGCAACAGTGTGGACATAAGAGCACAAGATATATATATATATGTATACTTAACCATATGTAAAAGAGCCTAGCAAATAGAGGAAACTATACCTATCATGACAAGTGTACACGTTACCAAAAACTCACAAGAATGTTCTCCCTCCCCCAGGACGACCGATAGTCTCGGGTATTGGTTCCCTGTTAGAACCTTTATCGAAATATTGTGATTTTATTCTCAAGCCAATAATACAGTCTACAACGACCTACATAAAGGATACAAAGAGTCTTTTAGCCATGCTACGGACCATCGAGATGCCGGAGGAACCATGTTTCTTGGTTACACTCGATATTGAAAGCCTCTACACCTGTATACCACAAGACGAGACCATAAAGGTGTTAGCAGAGGCCCTAGAGCATACCACCTGGAATTTCACGACCACTCGATCATTTGTGGTGGAATGTGCCACTCTGGCACTTAAGCGTAATTTTTTGGAATATGAAGGCAAGATCTACCTTCAGGCAACAGGTACATCGATGGGCAGCACATTTGCCCCCTCGGTTGCTGGACTGTATGTTTACAGTTTCGAGAGTAAATTCATCCTGGCTCCTGACAACCCTTTTGCATCCCACATCGTTCTATGGCAACGATACATAGACGATGTACTCATGGTATGGAAGGGTGAAGAGGATACTCTTTTCCCTTTTTTTGACTGGATCAATACCTGTGATCCCCACCTTAAATTCACCCATGATCATACGAAAGACAATATCACCTTTCTGGACGTGACCATCAGTAAACGGGAAAACCTGATTCAAACAAAAACCTTTTATAAACCGACATCTAAGAATAATTTATTGCATTTTTCCAGTTTTCACCCACGTCCTTTGAGGGCAAACCTCCCATTTGGACAATATATCCGCATCAGGAGGAACTGCAGTGAAAAGACTGATTTTAAGATACAAGCAGATGACTTGACAAAGAAGCTGGAATTACGAGGGTACCCAAAGAAAATCTTAAACAAAAGCAGAAAGAGAGTCTCCAACCAGCATAGGGATGCTCTCCTTGATTCTTATCCCAAAGAACTAACACCAGAGGTACCATTAACATGTGTAATCACCTATAATCCATTATCTAATGCAGTGAGTCGTTGCATCCAAAAACATTGGAAGATCATAACAAGCAATAAACATGAATGGAAAAAACCCCTGTTTTCCTACAGGAGAGCTATGAGTTTGAAAGACTCATTAGTACATACACGCCCAGTTAAACATCAAAGAAGACAAGAAGCAACTGTACTAAATTCATGGGGGCTCCCAGCAGTGACGGGCCACTTCCCATGTGGGAATTGTAGTGTTTGCCACCTAACTTCACACACTAGGTTTTTGAACATTGAACCTGGCAAACAGTGGGAACAACGCAGCCACACAAACTGCAATACGAGTAATGTCATTTAATTAGTAACATGTCCCTGCAACCTCAAATACGTGGGAATGACAACAAGACGTGTTAAATGAAGGATTTGCGAGCATTGGAGCAACGTCCGTTGCCAAAGGAATACCACCAAGTTGACAACCCACTTCCTTGAGAGAAAACACACACCAAATGATATGAGGTGGACCATTATCGAACATATAAATGGGGGGACTGAAAGAAGTCTGTTCGAGAAAGAACAGAGATGGATCTATCGTTTGTCCAGTCATCGTTCAGTTTGAATAATGATATCCCTTGGGGATCTGTCATGAGACGCTAACTGCATACCATAGGCGAGTTGAGCGTTAAATTCGTAGTTGCCTCCACTTTTGGTTGTAATTCCCTACAATTTTTAGCCCAGTCTGGATTAAGATAAGACTCAGAAGGTTTTTTACCTTTAGAATGTTGGTCAGCCATACAGTGGTAACGAGTGAATGACAGTCACCTTGATGCACTATTGGGCGGCTAATAATTATAATGAGCTGGAAGAAATCAGGCTTTTATCTCTAAAGATGATCTAACAATTCTTTGTTTTGATCTCATGTAGGCGCTGCAATTAAATATTTGACAGTCACCTTGATGCACTATTAGGCGGCTAATAATCATAATGAGCTGGAAGAAATCAGGCTTTTATCTCTAAAGATGATCTAACCATTCTTTGTTTTGATCTCATGTAGCCGCTGCAATTAAATATTTGTGCCTGTCTTGTGATAAGTAGAGCAATGAAGTACTGTTTGAGAATAATAAAGTTTTGTTGCTAGTCTCTCACGTTTAATATAGGACGAGGCTTCTGGCCCTTTAATGCCGACCAATGGCGTGATGACGTCATTCACACATGACCTCTTCGGTTATGGTATTTTGTAACACGGAACTGCCGGCTGAATCACATTCGGGCCACGGAAGTACTGCTGAGTAGGTAGTCTGCGGGGAGTCGCCGGCTAGAAAGTAAGTTTGCAGGATGAGCGGGCGGTGTTTAAACCAGCTACCCGAAAGAAGGAAACTTCTGCTAAATCCAGATGCCTAGGTGAACTTTGATACCAGTTTTTCATTCATTTTACTATTACTTTTAGGTTGCACGGCGTGAAGATAACTCCTGCCGTATAAGCCCATGATATGAGAAGCTATTGCGAATTCAGGGAGTTATGTTACAGGTCTAATTCTTCCATGTTTTAAGAGTAATTGCAACCCGCCTGGGTTCGTTACGTTTTATCTTTATCTTTAAAGAGCGTGCACTGATACTACAACTATATTGGCTCAGGCATGGGTGTTTTTTTGAGTATATTAATTCACTCAGCCTGAAGGTACAAATGCGACATTCACAGTCGCTATAAACTCGCTCCTTATTAATAATAGAGATTTAGAGTGACTTGGCACTAAGAGGTTGTTATGTAGCTGGGTCAACATTTGGTCTTTGAAACTAATGACCTTAATACTAGAATGTTATGCCACATAATGGGAGAATGTTGGTGAAGGACAGTAATTTGAGTTACTATGCAGTAATATCCTTTGTTTTGTGTACAATTGATATGGTAATGTGTCCTTTGCATCACTATTTTGTTTTTCTTGTTACAGATAGCGGGCCCCAAAAAATTACTGGTTGTGCCCCCACGGGTAAATCCGTGATGAAATCACTATTTTTTATATTTTCACACTAATATCCTCACGGCTGGGTGCGCCTTAGCGCGCGCATACCACCGGAGGATCAACATCAAGGTCCTGACGAATGCTGAGCGAATCTAGCTCAATAGCAGAAACATGTTGACCATCTTTTTAGAGGACTGGGGTTTTCAATCATAAAACTCAGCTAAGTACCATTTCACCTGTTTTTAACCAATGCCGGTAGGACTCTTAATAAAGTGATTAGAAGTCACAGCTAGGCATTTTTTTATTTTCACACACGTTCAACACTTAATTGGTTTTTCACTGTTTTCACACAAAAAAGAACCAGCTCCGCTGTAAACAGACGTAGTAGCACACCGGGGGGACATTCGGTCCCTCCAGTGGGAACCCAATGATGAAGCATGTCACCAACCAGGTTGGTGAGTGAGGGTTCTGTTAAAAGATTTTGTTTCTTTCTCACTCGGTTAGGTGGCTGTTGTTCTGTGTTCCTCGTTTAATCTCCTTTGGAGGCGAAATGGTAGGAATTTATTGATATTTTTCTGTACATCACTCTTTTGTTGTTATATGAAGTGTAACGGAGCAACTTAATTCGTGATCTCTTATGATCGTGGCCAGTTTCCGTTAGGACCTTCTTAGAGGCTCGTCGGATAGCCATATAGATATATATATATATATATTTCGTTTTCATGTTTATAATTCCCTTCACTCCGTTTTCAGAAATTTCTTAACGGTATTAATATATTTTTTGTAACTAGGAAACTTCAAGTTCTGCTTCCCCCAACACACCTCTTCTTTTTTTGTTAATCATTATCCCTATACAAATTACACTTTGGAGCAACATCATTATCTCCACTACTCAGGACAGAGAATCCAGGAGGATTGGGACTTTTGGAAAACACTTTTTTTTCAGCCTGTTTAGCATTACGATCAGTTGTTTGTTTGATATATAATTACAAATATACCGTTTGAGATATGGCCAGCGAGATTTTGTCAGCAGTCCTGTAAGACCTTAGGGCCGCTTTAAATCAAACGATTCAGGATGTGGCAACATGTTATCATTACAAGTCAGGGTACTATAGATTTCCTGCGGAGGATAGTTGGTACTCATGTACTTAGTTAATACGCATAGATGTATCCCAGAGGTTACTCTGGTTTTTTTCAGGCCTCTCTCATGGATGTGCCCTTTGATGGGTAACTCCTGTTAGGTGAAAAGGCGGACTGCGTTGGAGTACTGTAAAGACAATATAGTTATGGCGCACTCTTTGGGGCTGTTGACTCCTATCAGACCGTTCCTCATCAGTTCAGAAAGTTTAGAGCCTATCTCAGAGGCCTTGCATATTGCCAGAGACAGCCTTCCCATCTTGGGAAGTAGGTACCTCATGTCCTTTTGAGGTCGTGGCTATGGGTCTGGAAGGCAGAGTGCAGTCCTGCAAGGGCATCAGTCTCCCAGTATGTCTTTCCCTACTGCAACGACCGCTACACAAATTTAGTTTGCCCTTAGTGGTGCATGCTCAATTGCTAGCAGGAACAATTAGACCTTCCCTCCCAGGTGGTGATCCATCACATACTACAAATGGGTTTTTCAAATCATTCGAAATGGCTAAGCCCTTCTTCTTCTTTCTACCCTGCCCAATATTCCTCCGAAAACAGCATAGATTTCAGACTAGCAACCGTCCATTCTGTTACAGAAGGTGCAATACTTGCTGTCTGAGATTTCCTTTGAGTTGATTCCATAGTCGGAAAAAGGTGGGGCTGTTACTTTCGATATTTCCTTGTTAGGACAGGGGGCCTCAGGCCTATTCTGAGCCTTTGGTCTCTAAATGCTTTCCTGCTGAAGGGCACATTTTAAATAATCATGCTGGGTCAGATCCTATCTCCTTTGGACCCTGGTGACTGGATGGTGTCCTAGAAACCTTTGGGAAGCGTATTTTCATATGCCTGCCCTACAGTCCCACAGATGTCAACTGCAATTCAATGTAGGCCAGAAGAATTTTCAGTTTGTTGTGCTCCCTTTCAGCCTCACCCACACCCATCCTCACAAAATTGATGGCTGTAGTGTCTGCCTATATTCGGAAGTTAGGAATACCATTATTCCTGTAACTAGATGACTGGCTGTTGAAGGCGGGCTCACCATAGTCAGTGGTGGGCCACCTCCGGATGATGGTGAACCTCTTGACATCATTGGGGTTCACTACTTACGAGCCAAAGTCCATCCTGCCTCCTTCTCAAAAGCTTCCATTCAATGGAGCAATCCTGGATACTGTGGAGTTCAGGGCGTTCTCTCTATGCTGCAACAAGTCTAGGATATTCAGGCTATGACCTATGAATTTTGGATCTTTGTGAGAGTGGCTTAAAATCTACTTGGTGTCTTAGCCTCCTGCATCTTCCTCGTCAGCTATTCCAAGTGGCACATGCAGGCTCTGCACTTGAATTAGAAGTTCCTATGGATCCAACATTAAAGCAGTCTGACTGATGCCATCCAGTTCTCAGAGGAGATGGTTCGAGATATTCATTAGTGGCTGTTTGAATGTAATTGTTCCAGTTACAAGACCCCATCTCTTCCCCAATCCGAGCTGATGGTGGGGTGGCAACAGATGCATTGTTGTTTGGCGAGGAAGTTGTGCTTGGGAAGGTGAAAATCAAGGGACTCTGATGCACAGCCAGCCCACTGCTGGAGACCATTCTGCAGGAGTTGAAGGTTATTCACCTTACTCATAAAGTCTTTCTGTTATTTATAAAAGGGAGCAAACACAAGGTAATGATGGATGGAGCGCTGAAACCTTTCAGACACTCACCCCCCAGTCACAGATCTGGGTTGAATCCATCATCGTTCTTTAGCTCACTTCGCCACCTCAGTTCAGACCCAGCTATATGCAGTCTTGACCCTGTGCCTCATGGGTACAGTCCAGCCCATACTGCTAATCTAGGTCTTCCCCAAACCGGAAACAAGCATCCTGGGACCGGTTTCTGGGTAACACCCTTCATCAGCCAGGCTAGCTTGAATCCATTGGCAAAGTGAGCAAGGGACCCACGTCTGCGCATACCCTGCCAACTTAGGGCGAACAAAGCAAATACAAGGAGATGATGGACGGAGCGCTGAAACTTTTCAGACACTCTCCCCCAGTCACAGATATGGGTTAAATCCATCATCCTTCTTTAGCTTACTTCGCCACCTCAGTTCAGACCCAACTATATGCCAATCATTCCTGACCCTGTGCCTCATGGGAACAGTCCAGCCCGAACTGCCAAGCCAGGTCTCCCCGAACTGGAAAGAAGGCACAGGGTCAAGACTGATTTGCATATAGCGGTTAGCCCAAAACCAGTCCCAGGATACTTGTTTCCGGTCCAGTGAAGACATGGCTTGGCAGTTAGGGCTGGACTGTTCACAAGAGGCACAGGGTCAAGACTGATATGCACATAGCTGTGTCTGAACTAGGGTGGCGAAGTGAGCTAAAGAACGATGATAGATTCATCCCAGATCTGTGACGGGGTGAGTGTCTGAAAAGTTTCAGCGCTATGTCCATCATCTCCTTGTGTTTGATCTATAAAAGGGAGGCTGGTGCAGGTTCTCATGCACAACACAACTACCATGTGGTATTGCAACTTGCATGGTGGAGTGGGGTTCTGTCAGTAATCTCTGTGTTTCTGGTGGTGTTTGGAGTGCCAGTATATTTTTCTGATCACAAACTACATGAGTCCCTATGGACCCTAAGCATGGAGCCTATGGCTTGAGTGGCACCTACACATTGAAGTACGTTTATCCCCTGATGAAGGGCAGAAGTCCCAAAAAGAATAGGGATATACACATCGCAATTTGAGCCTGTATCAAATGAGGAAGCGACATTTATTTCCATTAAACAATTGACTACTTGAAGAAAAGTTTTGAAAGGTACAATGAAGTGATTCACATGAACATTTGAAATAAACTCATCATTATTTGGAGTACAATCGAATGGATGTTGATTACATTACTTGAGCTTGAATGGATTACAATTAAATGACAGTGAATGACACCTCTAGCCACTCTATCTGGCATTGTACTGTTTATGTTCGTGTTAATCTTGTGTTGAATGTACCCCACGACACCACTACAAGATGGCCGCCACACTCATTAGTCCGTTTTCGCGCTCTGGGAACCTTGTAAACACACACGAGTCAGAAGCTAGCCCATCATTCACCAGCTTCAGCGTTTAGATGGATGTTGACCGTCGGAATCACGACTTTGATACTAACCATTACGCTGTAAGATTTACACTATCGCCAGCACACCAATTTATTTGGTTAACTAACCACACGCTGTAATCAAACCAATTCGCTTGGTTTCCATGTGTACCTTCGAGCACTTCACTCAACTTTATTAGTTTCAGTTCGCAACCATTTCGGGTACACGTTATCTTAATTTAAACCCAGCTCGCAGGTCGACCTTTAACATCACTGTATTCTCCCGCTACTTCTGTCAGCTTTATTATTTTGACTCCTGTTGGAAATGGGATCCCCGGCTGGCCAGGGCTTTCGCCAAAGTCAGTCAGAGACCACCACACCCAAGTCAGGGCAAGGGAGTTACACGCCAAGATAACCCCTACTCACCCTCTAGGTAACGTGGCGCGAGCAGCAAGGCTAAACTTGGAGGCGATGTAAGTTAAGTATTTGCGCATGCACCCCAGCAACAACTCCCAGGGCCCACCACAAAGGAAACTCCACACAAGGTTATATAAAAATAGCCTTTGTATTACACCAAAACACATTAGATAAAACACACACTTTACAATGTGCCAGAGGCACGGGCAGAATTTACAAGGGATTATTTACAAGACAGGGCCACCTGGACCACTGTCAGGAATCAGAAGTAGCACTTTCAGAAATAGCACTTAGTACATAGAATATAGCACAAAATAGCACACAACCAGTAATCACTGGTAACCAGGACCTCACTAGCACCACCTGTACTAGGGAGAAAACAACCACCTACACATCACAATACCTGTGGGGGTGGAAGCACATAACACATGATGCAATGCATAACATTCATTCAGAGGTGTAAGGGAGGAAAACACATGATGCATCACAATACATTCAGAGGTGCAGAAAAAGTACAGTTGCGCCAAACTCACGTAAGTCACCACCTGTGACTGTCCCTAGGCCAACTGGCCTCTCTGGGGCTAGGACGCCCTGTGTCCAAAGTCAGGGGGGCCTAAACGTAGCAGTTGCCCACAAAGTGCTGGGCAACTGGTGCAACAATGTTTGAGCCTGCCAGGGCTCAAGAACAACAGTGGGGGCTCAAGAGCCTCTCTGGGCCCTTCACAACCACTTTGGCGCCTGGAGCCTCTCTCCGGGCCCTAAGAAATAAATGTGGCCCTCCAGAGCCTCACTGGGCTCTAAACACGAAATGCTGCCTTGGTGGAGCCCCTCACGGGGGACTCAACTTTGCAAATGCCCCCTGAGCCTCCTCTGGGCTCGCAACAACAATGGAGCCTAGGAGTCTTGGAGCTCCTAATCACTGATGCGGGCGGTGGAGTTCCTCTGGGGAACTCTGGAACCAAGCAGGGGTCGCCTTGAGCCTCTCTCGGCTCCTCACCACGTGGGGCACTTGGAGCTCAGCACTTCAGCCCCACCGGGCTCTGATGAAGGTCCGGGGCCTCCTCTCTGTGGAGCGGCCCCTCCCTCAACGGGGGCCGCTCGCAGGACAACACGGAACCCGCCCCTGCACTCACCGGCTGTCTGGGCTGCAGGGCGGCTCCTCTCGCGCTGCTCCTTGGTTTCCCTCCTCCTCGCTGGGCTCCGGGGCTCTCCCTCGTCCTCGGGAGCCCCGGGGGCGGGACGCAGGCTACAAGGCGGGACTTCCGGTCGGCCTTTCCTGGGCCGCGCTGGGATTGGTCGGACCCCCAAACACTTCCGGGTCGCCGCGGGCAGCACGGCAGCTCGCTTCTTAGGCAGGCAGGCGGGCTCCCATGATCCGAGGAGTGGGCTCCCTCGTGATCCAAATAAACCACGGACCTGGGCAATGCCGGGTGGGCACCGGCCTCCTAATCAATTATAAAGCGAGGTAGGCACTCGCTAGGCAGGCAAAGCGCCCCTCAGCGCTTAACAGGCAATTTACAGCGCTCCCTGCGCTAGGCGGACAATCACAGCGCTCCAAGCGCTATAATCAAAAACAAAGTGCTTCCAAGCGCTAGAGGGCATAAAGCGCGCTCCTAGCGCTACAAACAGGATAAAGCGCTCCCAGGTGCCCTCAGCAAGCAGGGCAGAGTGCCAGCAAGTCCCTGGGCAGGCAGGGGGGCAAGGCTGGGCCCAGAGCCAGCTCACTGGGTCTCCAGGCAGGGAGACACCCCAAGTGGCGGTCCTCTGGCCCAGCAGCAGCAACAGCCCCCTCAGGATCCTGGAAGAGAACAACTTCAGTGGGGACACAGCCCCATTTTTATACAGTATTTCCCTTTGTCTGAAGGTGCAGAGTGGGGGCGGAACCAGTCGCAGCTGGTTCTTGAGTACTCTGTTTACCTCAACCACCCTCTCTATTCACTGGCAGGGCTTGGGTCATTAGACACACCACAGGGGGGCGGAGCCAGCATTGTGTGGGGAAAACCCAGCCCATCCAGGACACAGGTACACTCCTCCCACACATCACTCATGCTAATCTCCCACTCACCACCGGGCAGACCCATCCAGACTTCCTGGAGCCTGGCATGCCAGCCAGCTCCAGCCAATCACACGCCAGCACCCTTACAGCACACGTACAGCCATGTCTAGAAATGGCGCTTCCCTACTAGACACATACATGCTGCATACACCGTTGCGCAGCATTCACTCACACGAGTTCACACATACCAGACTCAAGCCTGTACACCCCACGCATCAGGAACTACCAGGGACACATACATTCCCCATGCATTCCTATGGGCGGGCAGGCCTAGCTCAGCACATGCACTCAGAGTGCGCACGCACTTTCCACTGGGACACAGTGAAAGTGCGCAGAATCCCTAAAATCAACATTGCCAGCCAAAACGCAGGGGAGAACAATCACCACCGTGATGGACTTCCCTGCTTGGGGCGATAGAACACGGACGCGGGCCCGCAACTGAAGGGACACCCTCCTGTTCTATGCCACGGTGAACCCATGGGATTCCATCTCAAACCACTGTCTGGACCAACTGGGCTACCCCACTGGTACTCCCAAGCTGTCCGCGGCCAGGACCAGGCCCTGGGCCACCCAGGTGCCACTGGTCCGTGCCTATTCGCAGAGCGGGGGGTAGTAACCCCTGGCCCATAGGAGCCATTCTCCACTCTTCCTGTCTGCAAGACAGGACTAGACTGCCACTGGTACTCCAGCCTAGGGTCTACAACCTCAGGCGGACCAGGAGTCTCGGGGAAGGCTCTCCTCCCCCTACCTCTTCTTCTAGGGTTCCTCCACCTCCGACGAGGGGTACACCTAGAACGCCATTCCAACCCAGGGCTTATCCACTCAGGTTGCACCGGGGTCAGAGGTGGGCTCTCCCACCCTCTGCACCCCCTTCCAGAGGTCTGCCCTCTCCCACCTGGAGAAGTTCCTCTGGAAGAAGAACCGGTCAGGACACTGGTTACAGTCGTCCTACCCTTCAGGTCAGGCTGACCCTGAACCTGGCCTCCCAACCTCCGGTCTAAAACCTTTGGTGGAACAATTGCCTGGCACTCCAGGACTTCTGGGGACTCACACACAATCCCCCTGAGGCTAACAAATGACACATCTGTTGTGTGATTGTCTGTCTGGCGCAGATCTCCCGCCCTCTGTCCACCTGACAGTGCGTGACAATCCCCCAGACCAGAAGTGGCGCCACCCGGGTCACTACACGGGAACCTAGCCACACTGGGTAGTCCCTGACCCACTGGTCCTTCCACTGGGGAACTCCCCCAATCACTCCTCACTCTGGACTCCTGTACCCTCCCTACCGGAGCGGTACTGCCAGACTCTAGAACCACAGGAGCTCTGGTTACAGACGCTCCAGGTCCTCTACTCACTAGGAGATCCTCCTCAACTGGGTTAACAGGACAGCCTAGGTCCCCAACCTGGTGTTCCCTCAAGAAACCATCCAAGTCCTGAGGCAGGGCTTCGGGCGTCTGGGGAACCTCGGTCTCCCCCTCACTCCTGCTCCACTGAGCCAGGCAGTGAGCCCCTACACCCTCCTCGCTATCCTGGGACCTAGCTGGGCTACACTGAGCCTCCTCCACCACGCTGGGCTGGAGGATACCTGAACCACTACTTTTGGAGTCACTCACTAGGGACTCTAGAGAACCTCTGGCCCTCTCCCAGCGGTCTGCTTCCGCGGCAAGCTGCTCTGAACAAGGAGACCCATAATCCAACAGGTGTTGGCGCAACTCTGGACAACAAACACTGAGCAACTGCTCTTTGATAATCATTCCGTGCAATACATCAAAATCATCTTCCGTGCGAACTTGCACCCAATCAATCAGTGTCGCATTACATTCATCCTCAAACTCTTCCCAAGACTGGTGAGACAGTCTCCTAAGGTTCCTGAACTTCAACCGATACTCCTCTTCTCGGGAAACAGGTACCATGCTGGGGGAACTGGGACTGGGATTTCCTACACTGAAATCTAAATAGCTGCCACCACTGGACTCAACCCTCCCTGGGGGATCCAGAAACTCATCACTGCGCGCAGGGGATAGTCTACCCTCCAGAGCTACTTTGCCTCTGGTGGTGGCCCTCTCAGCCTCCTCTATCCTTTCCTGCGCTAAGACCCTCTCGGTCTCTAGCTGTTGCTTTCTAACGCCCAGCTGTGCCATAGCCTGGGCATGCTCCAACCTGAGCTTTTCTAAAGCCAGCTGGTGCTCCCTTTCTCTCCTCCTATCTTCCAGCTCCTCTGGGGACAGGAAAAGGGATGAGGCGCTGCCTCCTACGCTGGACCCAGCAAGGGACTCCCTATCTATGGGGTCCTCACTATCTGCTGGCGTCCCTGTGCTATCATTTTCTTCCTCCTCCTCAGACTCTTCAGGGCTCCCCTCTGACCCACCACCCTCATGGTGTGAGACCCGGGCCCTCTCCTCACTGTGCTCACGCTCCTAGTCCTCCTTCTGCCATTGGATCAGGTTACCCCTAAGTTGGGACTGGGTGTCTGACTCATTCACTGCAATGTCTCTCTCTTCGCAAAACTCTCTCAGTTCATGCAAAAACAGACCCCAGACATTAAAAGCAGACTCCATCTTGGCAGGATGATCACAGACACGTGCAACACAGGGGACTTAACAATCTGAAGTAAGAGTACACAATTCCAAAACTTCAACAATCTCCTTATCAAAGAGAACTCATACTCATGCGTCCAGGAAAACACACCATTCATCCACACACACCCTCCCCTCGGATCGGTAAGGCAGTTTCTACCACCCCTGACTTCTCAACCTGACCAAAAGCGACACAGGTACCAAACTCTGGAAGCAGGGCGGGGGACAAATGTACCGAACACAATTATCAAATGACACTCTTCAGGAGAAGAAACAATGGAATTTCAAAAACAATCCCCTAAAATGTGGTCATCTAAAATGCAGAGTTTTGTGGTGCAGCCAGCTGCTACTAAGGTACAAGGCAAACACAAATCCTTATCCTCACCGCTTGCCGCCAATGTTGGAAATGGGATCCCCGGCTGGCCAGGGCTTTCGCCAAAGTCAGTCAGAGACCACCACACCCAAGTCAGGGCAAGGGAGTTACACGCCAAGATAACCCCTACTCACCCTCTAGGTAACGTGGCGCGAGCAGCAAGGCTAAACTTGGAGGCGATGTAAGTTAAGTATTTGCGCATGCACCCCAGCAACAACTCCCAGGGCCCACCACAAAGGAAACTCCACACAAGGTTATATAAAAATAGCCTTTGTATTACACCAAAACACATTAGATAAAACACACACTTTACAATGTGCCAGAGGCACGGGCAGAATTTACAAGGGATTATTTACAAGACAGGGCCACCTGGACCACTGTCAGGAATCAGAAGTAGCACTTTCAGAAATAGCACTTAGTACATAGAATATAGCACAAAATAGCACACAACCAGTAATCACTGGTAACCAGGACCTCACTAGCACCACCTGTACTAGGGAGAAAACAACCACCTACACATCACAATACCTGTGGGGGTGGAAGCACATAACACATGATGCAATGCATAACATTCATTCAGAGGTGTAAGGGAGGAAAACACATGATGCATCACAATACATTCAGAGGTGCAGAAAAAGTACAGTTGCGCCAAACTCGCGTAAGTCACCACCTGTGACTGTCCCTAGGCCAACTGGCCTCTCTGGGGCTAGGACGCCCTGTGTCCAAAGTCAGGGGGGCCTAAACGTAGCAGTTGCCCACAAAGTGCTGGGCAACTGGTGCAACAATGTTTGAGCCTGCCAGGGCTCAAGAACAACAGTGGGGGCTCAAGAGCCTCTCTGGGCCCTTCACAACCACTTTGGCGCCTGGAGCCTCTCTCCGGGCCCTAAGAAATAAATGTGGCCCTCCAGAGCCTCACTGGGCTCTAAACACGAAATGCTGCCTTGGTGGAGCCCCTCACGGGGGACTCAACTTTGCAAATGCCCCCTGAGCCTCCTCTGGGCTCGCAACAACAATGGAGCCTAGGAGTCTTGGAGCTCCTAATCACTGATGCGGGCGGTGGAGTTCCTCTGGGGAACTCTGGAACCAAGCAGGGGTCGCCTTGAGCCTCTCTCGGCTCCTCACCACGTGGGGCACTTGGAGCTCAGCACTTCAGCCCCACCGGGCTCTGATGAAGGTCCGGGGGCTCCTCTCTGTGGAGCGGCCCCTCCCTCAACGGGGGCCGCTCGCAGGACAACACGGAACCCGCCCCTGCACTCACCGGCTGTCTGGGCTGCAGGGCGGCTCCTCTCGCGCTGCTCCTTGGTTTCCCTCCTCCTCGCTGGGCTCCGGGGCTCTCCCTCGTCCTCGGGAGCCCCGGGGGCGGGATGCAGGCTACAAGGCGGGACTTCCGGTCGGCCTTTCCTGGGCCGCGCTGGGATTGGTCGGACCCCCAAACACTTCCGGGTCGCCGCGGGCAGCGCGGCGGCTCGCTTCTTAGGCAGGCAGGCGGGCTCCCATGATCCGAGGAGTGGGCTCCCTCGTGATCCAAATAAACCACGGACCTGGGCAATGCCGGGTGGGCACCGGCCTCCTAATCAATTATAAAGCGAGGTAGGCACTCGCTAAGCAGGCAAAGCGCTCCTCAGCGCTTAACAGGCAATTTACAGCGCTCCCTGCGCTAGGCGGACAATCACAGCGCTCCAAGCGCTATAATCAAAAACAAAGCGCTTCCAAGCGCTAGAGGGCATAAAGCGCGCTCCTAGCGCTACAAACAGGATAAAGCGCTCCCAGGTGCCCTCAGCAAGCAGGGCAGAGTGCCAGCAAGTCCCTGGGCAGGCAGGGGGGCAAGGCTGGGCCCAGAGCCAGCTCACTGGGTCTCCAGGCAGGGAGACACCCCAAGTGGCGGTCCTCTGGCCCAGCAGCAGCAACAGCCCCCTCAGGATCCTGGAAGAGAACAACTTCAGTGGGGACACAGCCCCATTTTTATACAGTATTTCCCTTTGTCTGAAGGTGCAGAGTGGGGGCGGAACCAGTCGCAGCTGGTTCTTGAGTACTCTGTTTACCTCAACCACCCTCTCTATTCACTGGCAGGGCTTGCGTCATTAGACACACCACAGGGGGCGGAGCCAGCATTGTGTGGGGAAAACCCAGCCCATCCAGGACACAGGTACACTCCTCCCACACATCACTCATGCTAATCTCCCACTCACCACCGGGCAGACCCATCCAGACTTCCTGGAGCCTGGCATGCCAGCCAGCTCCAGCCAATCACACGCCAGCACCCTTACAGCACACGTACAGCCATGTCTAGAAATGGCGCTTCCCTACTAGACACATACATGCTGCATACACCGTTGCGCAGCATTCACTCACACGAGTTCACACATACCAGACTCAAGCCTGTACACCCCACGCATCAGGAACTACCAGGGACACATACATTCCCCATGCATTCCTATGGGCGGGCAGGCCTAGCTCAGCACATGCACTCAGAGTGCGCACGCACTTTCCACTGGGACACAGTGAAAGTGCGCAGAATCCCTAAAATCAACATTGCCAGGTCACCATTTAAAGCAAAAAGTCTAGGGGTGAACCTGCCCTAAGGGCCAAGTCCAACAACTCCATTGAGTTCTGGTTTCACCGCGTTCAGCGCGTTCTTCACGGGTGTACTTTTTTACATCTTTGACTTATTGCCAAACACCGCATTCTGCTTTAAACCTCCGTAATCCACATGGCCAGTTAGTTTTGCATGCCGTTACCATACACCACCAGTAGTACTTTCGAGTCATTTACCACGTTTTTTTTATTCATTCATTTATTTTTTCGTCATAACGATGTGGATGAGGCACCACACCTGAACAATCACACTACAACATATACTCTTTCACTTACAGATTGTACGTTTATCCCCTGATGAAGGGCAGAAGTCCCAAAATGCATAGGGATATACACATCGCAATTTGAGCCTGTATCAAATGAGGAAGCGACATTTATTTCCATTAAACAATTGATTACTTGAAGAAAAGTTTTGAAAGCTACAATGAAGACATTCACATGAACATTTGAAATAAACTCATCATTATTTGGAGTACAATCGAATGGATGTTGATTACATTACTTGAGTTTGAATGGATTACAATTAAATTACAGTGAGAGACAGCGTCTCACAAGGAGTGCCTGATGGGCATAGTGTCGTTTGATCTACACTGCACCTAGAATTTTTCAAGTTTTTCAATCCCTGAGGGTCAGAGGGGATTCTACCCAAAGGCAGCCAGAAAAGTCATCCATTGAGTATATTGATGACACTTCAGTTCACATCGCAAGGTATGCCGCACACCATTTATCATTTCTCACAGAATGCTTGATTTGGACATCTGCCAGGCTGCAAAATAGGCATCAGTGCAATCATTCACAAAGCACTACTGTCTTGACAGCCAGGACCAGCAGGAAGGGCATTTCACCGGCTCAGTCTTACATGACATTTTGGTCCGAGACCTCTGCACAGACCCTCCACTTTGGAGACGTACTGTTTTGGTTTCTATTCTAAGATTAGTGTGGTTTGTGGCTCTTACTTGTGGCTCTGCTCCATCACTTTCCTGGCAGTGTGGAGTGAAATGTGGAGATGAAAGATACCACCTAGCGTAGTGTGGGAGCAATGCCACAAAAAGTTTCCAGCTCCAGACTGACACCTGTTAAGTATTCTAAGATGAGGAACCTGCAGTTTGGTACAATATATTCCAGAAAGGGCGTTACTGAAGGTAAGTAACTTGTTCATTTGAGCCCCTCAAGCGCTGTTTTGTAAGCTTGTTTTTTTGCATTGTGGATGAACGCCGGCCTACTGTGTATATTGTGTTCTGTGTGCCAAACACTTTGTTTTTCAGCACAACATCACAAAATATACCCTCTGTCAGAATTCCTGTTGGGCGTAACTGAGAATGAGAGATCACAACACATGTTATCCACAAGTACTTTAAAAGGTGATGAACCAACATATAAATGTATTACAATGAACACGAACAACAAATGTCTACAATACACTTCTTGGTACCCACAGCCATTGAGAACTGCATGATAGAGAGAATGGTCAAGAATGTTTGCTTACACTTCTCTTCCTCTTCTGTTTCTTCCAATTGTCATTCACAAGATGGAGCAAGCACTGATAACAATTGTCATTATTGTCCTTTCATGGCTTGTCCGCTATGGTACTCTCTCCTGTTGGAGTTATCAGAATATCCACCCAGCAAGATGACACTTCATGGCATGGCCACTTTTTACTCGCAATGTCCTAGATGCAGGGCCTTTGTACTTTGCAATGGGAGATGGCTCTCTGGCGGAGTTCCTAGATTTGTGCAGTGATGCCTGCACCAGGGCTGGCCCGTCACACAGGTACGACTCCTTTAAAGTAAGCCTTCAGCCAGCAGCTTGTCCAATACCTCAAGAATTTGCAGCACCCATGGACTTCCGAACTTTTGTTTGATATTGCTTTATTAAGTGTCTCCATTGAAACACTGTTGTAAAGCACTCCGATACCCTCGGGTCAGGCTAGCGCTAAATAAAACTCCTAAAATAAAATAAAAAATAATTGCAATCAGTTATTCCCTACATTGCCTCAAACCTTAATCTTCGATCTTGATTCCTCCCACCTTGGGGCTTCTTGGCTACCCACCCAGGGGCTTTGTGACCTCTCACCCAGTAGTTCTTTAACTCCTTTCTGTTACCATGCCTGGTGGGTCCTGACATTTCTGTTTGGCAATTTCAAATATCCCACTCAGAAGTGCCTGGCAATTGTGCCTTTTATCGCTTGATTAAAAGGCAAGTGGTACTACGTGCATAGGCTTGACACTTTTGAACTTTCTTTCCTGATATTTTCTCGTGACAAGGTCTGTTATTTTGGATTCTTTATTTCTATATCTTGTTGGCACAACCTTGTGCTTGGATTACAAGCGTGCACCTCCGTGCATGGATTACAAACAGTCATTAACCAATGTGTGGATTAACAGATCTATGAATCCCTCCAGGGAGGGCTCCTCTATTCATCTATTACAAATACACACTAATCACTGTGTTGCTGGAAACACACCTTATTGTTTTCTACATCAGACCAAGGTTAGTGCCGGATACTTCAGACTGACATGGTTGGCCATCAGGGACTTACTGTAACACCGTAAACGTTGAGCACTCAGTTTGGCGATTTGGCACCTTAGATCTTAGAGTTTAGATACCTTACCTTCCTAAGGAATTTATGACCAGAGCCAGACAACTTACTAGAAGACTATTATGTTATGTATCATTGTTATGCCTTAAATTGGAAAGATTTGAAAATGTTTGTGCTGCTATTCATCAGCATCATATTAATGCAGTATGTTACCTTTACACAGGGCCACTAGAATTATGCGATTGTTAGTCTGTGGCAATTTTTGCAGAATTATAAATTTGCCGCATTGGTCACATAAATCATCACCTGCCACACAACCTCCAGATGTTTAAAAAAAATTGGTTTCTAGCTCAAACGATTTGAAGGTTACTAAAATTCAGTGACGTGTTGTTGCGTAGTGGAAGGTCCTTTTCAAAAAGCTGTACTGGTCACCTTTCTGTTGCCTATTCCTATATTTGAGTATTAAACTATAACTATTAAGATACGACCAATGCCCAGACAGTTTTACTAAAAACTTAAATTTTTTCATATATGTATATATACATGTATGTTTGTGTGTGGATATATATATATATATATATCCACACACAAACATACATGTATATATACATATATGAAAAAAATTAAAGTTTTTAGTAAAACATGTATGTTTGTGTGTGGATATATATATATATATCCACACACAAACATACATGTATATATACATATATGAAAAAAATTAAAGTTTTTAGTAAAACTGTCTGGGTATTGGTCGTATATATATATATATATCCACACACAAACAGGAACCCAATTGAGTCAAAGTCACAGGAAGTATTAAATCTGCTCGTTTCTTTATTTTCGCAGCTTGCTGGCAGGCATTCAGCACAGGAAAACACATCAAAGTTCAAACGCCTGGACGCGTTTCAGGAAATCAATCCCTTCATCAGCGGCATAAGTTCTTTGGGGAAATGAAAGCACCGTTCTTGACGCACACCTTTATTCACATACCTGCCTCAGTGGGCGTGTTCTTTTTCATGGCCTTCTGGGAAGCGTAGTGCTATCTTTTAGTCCCTAGTGGGTGCGCTGACATTCCCCAACTTGTGAACAATTAAAACCCCAGTGGGTTGATGTGCAGTACTGACTCAATTGGGTTCCTGTTTGTGTGGAGATATATATATAGAGATATATATATATATATATATATCGGATTTTACAATATGCCGTGCGGCGTAAAGCAAGGCATGCGTTGTAAAGCCCTGTTTGGTTTAACATATTGTAAAAGTCAGTGCCTTGTAATACCTGCAGGTTAAAGTCGTGCGAGGTAAAGACTTGTTTCATAACGTCTTATTTTCTCGTCCCAAGATGTAATTAAATTCCTTCTTCCAATACAAAAGTTATACTTGCCTTATACATCTGTAGGTGTATATTTTGTAGCAATTGCTGCCTACTTACAAAAAGACAGCATGCATCAATTTATAAAATGGCTGTCATTTTTCTGTAGCACAGGATCCACTGTCTGCAATTCCCATGCATGGTTTGAAAAGTATGTACCTGGAATATCGTTTCAAAAGGGGGGGGGGGAACGTATGAACGACTTCAACGTGATCAGAAGACGGGTGGAGTTAACCAGCAGAGATTTCATGGTCCAAATATCGCACTCTGGGAAGGCAAAACTGTAGTTTCTCCTTTGAAGCCTTATGCCCTTTAATAGCCAACTCGTTCAGGAGATGGATGGAATCCACCTTTGCAGTGATCTACAGTAACAGATGCCAAAAGCATGCAGCTAAACAAATGGGATGGTAAGGAAACTCAAATGCAGGCGCACATCTCCATTCGTAATTTAACAAATTGGCGGATTGAAATTTGCGCTCAGTAAGTATTTTTAACCTTGGTGTCAACTCTTGTATAACATTTTTTTTAGACTCAACCTCTAGTCTCCTGTTTGTTTTCAATATTGGCAAGTGCCTCCTAACTTGCTTGGGGCTCCCTTGACTCTCCGGTCCACTGCCGGAACACCTCCGTTTGAGGGGAGAGAGCTAAGGGGAGGTTCTACACTTCAAGGCCGACTCACTTCCGGGCCAACTGCCATTTTGCAAGGTTAGCGCTCTAGTTCTCTGACTCCCAGACAATAAATGTCAGGGAGGGACCGGGCGCGCAGTGGATCGAAACCTTAGGAGTGGGCTGACATTCTTAGCGATAATGTGAATGCGCTACTCTAGGAGGGCCTTTAGCCATCGGTCTTCACTTTTGAAGCACTGCACTCGTGCTTGTGGCGGCATCCACCTTGCAGGAGGGAGTATCAGCGCGGCCACGTTAATTACAAACAAATGGCCGGTGCTCGCTCCCGCAAAGTGGATGCCGCCACAAGCATGAGTGCATTGCTTCAAAAGTGAAGACCGCCAATCGCTGCTGTGTGGCTTTTGGGTAGTGTCTATGCTGTGGTTTCCCGCTTACAGCTCCCACTGTAAACTACATCAATTGATATAGCTGCGCTTACTTTGTTAAAGCTATATCTCGTTCTATTTCGGGGCCGGGCTGTTTACAAACTCCTCTTCCTCTCTGAAACCACTGCTTGCAAGTGTTTAGCCAAAGTTTCCCTACTTTGCTTTCATAATGCAATCTCCTTACTGCGCTTTGTTTGTCAAAGCAGTATGCATTTTTTGGGTGTATGCAGGAGCTATAATACCCTGTTTAGGCACCTTTAGTACATTCCAGAATAATAAATGTGCCAGCTGGTAAACGTTTGCCTACCTACATACTTCTAACGGGACAGACACGTCCCCCAGCACTTTGTTTGCTGTCTGGGAGGTGAATCTGTTAATCTGATCTATAGCACCATCCACTGTGCACATTCAATTAGTTGCTAGGAGCAAAGTGTTGTGGTTTGTAAACCACATGCCACGACTTTTTCCATCTCTGTGATAGCATTAATTCTATTCATAATAACAAAGAAACACTCTCCCATGTGCCCCCTTCAAGATCCTCCTCTCCTTCCGCATTCTGCCAGCACCCTCCTACCCAATAGTCGTCCACCACCACCACATCCACCACTACCAACATGTCCACCACCACCACCACGTCCACCACCACCACGTCCACCACCACCACGTCCACCACCACCAGGTCCACCACCACCAGGTCCACCACCATCACGTCCACCACCATCACGTCCACCACCATCACGTCCACCACCATCACGTCCACCATCACCACGTCCACCATCACCACGTCCACCACCACCACGTCCACCACCACCACGTCCACCACCACCACTACCACCACTACCACCACCATCACCACCACCACGTCCACCACTACCATGTCCACCACCATTTCCACCACCACCACACCCACTATACACCACCACCACTTCGACCACCACCATGTCCACCACCACGTCCACCACCACCACTTCCACGGCCACCACCACCACATCCACCACCACCATATCCACCACCACCATATCCACCACCACCATATCCACCACATCAACCACCACCACATCCACCACCACATCCACCACCTCCACGTCCACCCCTACCACATCCACGTCCACCCCTACCACATCCACGTCCTCCACGTCCACCACCACCACCACATCCACCACCACCACATCCACCACCACCACATCCACCACCACGTCCACCACCACCATGTCCTCCACCACCTCCAACACCACAACATCCACCACCACGTCCACCACCCCCACGTTCACCACCACCATGTCCACCACGTCTACCACCACCTCGTCCACCACCACCAACACCACCACCACCTCGTCCACCACCACCTCGTCCACCACCACCATGTCCACCACCACCATGTCCACCACCACCATGTCCACCACCACCACGTCCACCACCACATCCACCACCACCATGTCCACCTCCACCATGTCCACCACCACCATGTCCACCACCACATCCACCACCAACACCATGTCCACCACCACATCCAAGTCCACCACCACCACCATGTCCACCACCACCTCTTTCACCACCTCATCCCCCACTATGTCCACCACCACATCCATGTTCACCACGTCCACCATCACGTCCACCACCACATCCACCCCCTTGTCCACCACCAACCCCATCACATCCACCACCACATCCACTACCACCACTTCCACCACCACATTCACCACCATGTCCACCACCACATCCACCACCACGTCCACAACCACCACGTCCCCAACCACCACCACCACATCCACCACGTCCACAACCACTACCATGTCCACCACCACCACATCCACCATGTCCACCACCACCATGCCCACCACCACCACATCCACCACCACCACGTCCACCACCACCATGATCACCACCACCACATCCACCACCACGTCCAACACCACCGACAGGTAACGTGTCACTGGAGGGCAGGGGTAATAGGAGTGTCAACCCTGGCTGTACATGGGAAATTTAAGGATGCATTGGGTGAGAGAAGACGGGAATAGGGGTTAGAAGTATTACACCAGACCCAAGATACATTTTGAAGAGGCGCAATGTCACAGGGGCTCCTGTAAAAGCACTCACAGCATCTCTACCTCACACTGGCATACCTGCACGAGCCACTCACTCAAAACAAGCATTGCATAGCCAATAGGTCTCGCCTTTGGGACCTTATAAGTGTTTAGCCATGCAACACTCGATGTTGTTGCACCAAGGATATTGTGCTGGATAACCCAACACTTATAAGGTCCCATAGGCGAGACCTATTGGCTATGCCAATGCTTGTTTATCTTTGGTGTCAGCGCTTGTTTAAAAAAAAAATTAGACTCTCTTAACCACTAGCCTCTCATTTGTTTTCAATATTGGCAAGTGCCTCCTACCTTGCTTGGGGTTCCCTTGACTCTCCGGTCCAATGCTGGAACACCTCTGTTTATGTGGAGAGAGCCACACTTCAGGGCTGACTCACTTCTGGGCCGGCCGCCATTTTGCTGGGTTAGAGCTCTAGTTCTCTGACTCCCAACCAATAAATGGTATGGAGGGATCGGGCACGCAGCAGGTGCGCCGCTGGCTTGCCGAAGGCATGCCAAAGACAAGCCCGTCTACACCCGGACCGTGCCACGCACCAGAACCCAAGCCCCTGTAACTAGGTATTCTAGGAGAGAGCTTGTAGAGCTGCGCCACAATGGAGTATGCAGTTATTGCCACCTTCAGGACTGGGGCCTCAGCACAGATAGGTATGAATGTTGAATGTGTAAGTTCATTTTTTAGATAGATGCTAATGATCAGAAAAGGCCTGGTGCCCCTGCAACATCTATCTGAGACATGACAAGCAGGCATATGGCGGAGGGCATGTACACCTGTTTGTTGCTGAATTCAAGGCCCCTTATTAAAAACAAATACGAATTTGCAGACTTTATGTCCCAACATGATCCGTACATCACCTTCCTCACTGAGATCTGGGCTGACAGTGCTTCTGAGCCGGAAATTAAGATTGTCAACCCTGATGGCTTTCATATTGAAAGACTGGATAGAATAGACAAGAGAGGTTGGGGGATAGGGATTGTGTACCGGAGCTCAATTGAGGTCAGCTTTCTGCCAATACTCCATCTAGACTGTGAAGCACTTAGCTTCAGTATAAAAATGAATAAGTCATACACGTTTCAGGGACTATTACTTTATCGATCACCTGGCCCAAGGGCCACTTTTATCTATAAAACTCAGGCCTTTATGGAATCCTGTACAGATGACTCGAGTTTTACTATAGATGGGGATTTTAATTTCCATCTTGAGCACTCCAACACGGATTAGGAACCATTTAGTGGATACTTTAAAATGCTATATCCTACCCCAGTTAATTGAAGAACCCACCCATCTGGCTAATCATATGCTGGATGGAGTTTTTTCAAGTAATCAAGAACTGAAAATAGACAAACTTCTGCCACTTTCTTGGTCAGACAATAAGGCAATCTTCTTTTTAATAACGACCTTCTGTAATGGAGCCGTGTTGAACAATACAGTTAAAGAAGTTAAACATAGGCAATGGAAAATTTTTAATGTGGAGGCACTGCAGGACACACTCTTTCAGTCAGTTCCCACTCCAGACAACAATGTTAATAATGCAGCAGTCACCTATATACACTGGTTAGAGGTAGCATGCCTAGGGGTGGTCCCGGAAAAATTATTTAAGAGTTTCAGGAAAAATCCATCACACCCATGGTTTTTCGCAAGAATTAAAAGCTGCACAACTGAAATGCAGACTTCAGGAGCGTAAACGGAAGAAAGAATACTGCCTTGAAGAAAAAATCAAGTACAAAAAATTACTCTTGGAGTATAAGGAGCTAATTAAAGCTGAAAAGACTAAATATTCACTGGTAAAATTAGATTAGCGACAAACTCTACCAGGTAACTTTATAAAACAGTTAAATCCCTGTCCAAATGGAATAATAGTAACAACTTTGTCCCAGATATATACTTTTGTAACCAGCTGGCCGATTTCTTTCAGCTTAAAGGTAATTCTATATTTCAGGCATTTTCTTTTTCCTCTAATATACCAAATGCAGCGGCTGCTTCAGATCAGGTTGAGTTTTTGATCTGCGGACTAGCCCTTGGGCCTCTAGAAGCACCCAGATATGAAAGTTTTTCACCCCTTACCTGGCTAAAAACCATTGCTATCATAAGCTCCATCAAATCCGTGGCCCCTTCGGACCATTGTCCTCCTGTGGCCATTAATTTAGTGGCCAGTACGGTGGCAGGACCACTCATGGATCCATTAAATGTGATTCTTAGTTCAGGACAATACCCAATCATCTGGAAGAGAGCTTCCTTTGGTGAAAAAACCCTCTTTAGACCCTAGGCAAGTGGAAAGTTATAGACCCATTTCCCATCTTCCATTTCTGGCCAAGATTCTGGAGAAGGCAATGAACGAGGAAATACTTCCCTTTTTAGATACCACCCAGCTTCTGGATTCTTCTCTATACGGTTTTAGAGCAAACCGCTGTACTGAATCAGCCCTGGTGGCTGCATCGGAGAACCTAACAGGAGTAGTTGACAAAGGTGGCAGAGCGGCATTAATTTTACTGGATCTCTCTGCCACCTTTGATACGGTTCATCATACACTTCTTGTTAAATGATTGCATTTTCTACGCTTCAGGAACACGGCACTAGCATTGTTGAGTCTTTTTAGTTTGTTTCTTAGCGGAAGACAAGAGTGGGTAGAGATGGGAGTTGCAAGTTCTAGACCTTTCTCGCTCCACTGCGGGGTGCCTCAGGGCTCAGCTATTAGCCCTACCTTATTTAATCATAGAATACATAATACATACATTAATCCTTAAGAACCAATCCAAAGGAAATACAACCATAATTACAGGGGAATCGAGCATTTCTAACCAAAAAATTTTATCCAACGTGCTGCACGAGAAAGAGTCCGCTGCAGACACACTGTTTGACAATGCACGGAACCAAGAAGGCAGTGTAGACCGCGCACAGCAGCGTTAGCGCTCCGATTTGGAGGTGGGTCGCATCCCACATGGATTGAGAATTTTTATAGCGCCGAGTTTCGAAAACCCAAACCCGCTGATGCGCCAAGAGTGGGCTGAGAGTAAAATGGAAGCTTCTGCCCGACTTGTGCAAATCCTGGTAAAATATCCAGAACCAAATAGGAGCGCTTTGCAAGCCCAAATAAATCAACTGAGTGCTGAGATAGAGGCACATCATGACCAAGATGTCATTAAAAGCATTGTGTAGAAATAGCAGCATGCTTGAAAAAACAAGAAAATGTAATCAAAAACAAAAGAATCGAAATTTCACTGCAACAAGGTGAATTATGAACAGGGGCAAATCTTTACCTTTGCCAAACGTTTCGATGTGCCAAAGAGACAGAGGCTGGCAATTGGAAGCAAGGCAGTGGATGAATAATCTCTGGCGCTGCTAGTGGGAGAAGTAAACCATCAATAACAGACTTTAAATGAGCCGGTACTCACAGGTACTGAGTACCGGCACTTCTTATTTTTACAGATCTGAGTACCGGCACTTCTCCACTGCAAGGAGAGTACCGGTACTCATGAAAGGTAAGGTCACTGATGCTAGTGCTGCTGAGCTCGAGACAGGAGAGGCAAGCGGACAAAATGGCGGCACCCACAGGCACAAAAAAACCCTTCGATGCGGCAGGCGCACCCGTCACACATTGCTGCTAAGATGGCGCTGCTGAGACGCGGCAGGACAAGCAGACCCTGAATAAACAATGCAAGAACAGCTGGTAAGCAGCGAGAGGGCTTCCGCAACAGCGGGCTGATCGCCACAGAGGAGCGGAGCACCAGGGAGGGCACCGGCAATGCCGCCCGCGCACAGAGAGAGGACTTGGGGCCCTATCCCGCATCCAGGACACCTGAAGCAGTAAGCCGTGAGGAAGCGGCTGAATAAGGGCCAGAGGCACGACCACAATAAATAAGGGGCTGATAGAAATGCAGAGAAAGCGTGAGCGGTGGAAGAAGAGCGCAAACCAACAAAATGGCAGTGCCCGCTGGCACCACTGACCAACTCTTTTGGGAATCCCTCAGATAGAAAAATTCTAGAAAGAAAGTTGATCACAGAAGCAGAAGTGGGAGAGGAATACAATTCAAACTCCACCCATTTTGAAAAATAATCTACTAATACTAAAATGTATTTCTTATCATTTGAAAGTACATCAAATGGTCCTGCAAAATCTAAGGCTAGTTTCATCCAAGCCACTTCTGGAATTGGAACGTTATGTAATGGTGCTTTCATGGTTTTCCAGTGTTTATCAGATAAAAGGCATGTTCCACAAGAATTTATCCAATTTGTAACATCTGACTCAAAACCAGGCCACCAAAAATTTTCTTTCAACCTTCTAGCAGTGGCACCTATTCCCAAATGCCCCTCATGTGCTATTTTAAAAATTCTCATGCGTAAAGATGTAGGAGGTACAGCCAAATCACCACGCATGACTAAACCGTCAACCATAGAGAGTTCTTGATTAACTTGTGCAAAAGATTTTAAAGGGGATGGTAGAGAGCGTTCTTTAGGCCAACCAGATACAATCATATTTTTGACAGCTAACATATTGGAATCCTCTTGAGAAGCTTTAAGCCAACCCTCTTTAGTATCATGGGGTAAATTGGTGATAAAATCTTCAACAGTGGCCACAACACATTCCACATCATCAAACCTGGAAGATGAAGAATTATCCTCCAATGACAACCTGGATAGACAGTCTGCCCTTGCATTGCGACCTCCTGGTATATATTTTATGATGAAATTATACTCATGTAAGCGTGAGAGCAATCTGACTAATCTTGAGGAAGCTTTTCCTGTACCATTCCCATTCAATAAGTGTATTAACGGCTTATGGTCAGAGAAAATCTCCAATTGTGTACCCCAAATAAAAGTTCTAAATTACTCGACAGCCCATGTACAAGCCAAAGCTTCCCTCTCTATTGTACTATAGTTGGATTCTGCAATAGAGAGTGATCTTGAAGAAAAAGCCACTGTATTTTCCTTCCCATTGATCCATTGGCAAAGAACTGCTCCTAGACCTTTTTGACTTGCGTTAACAGATAAAACACATTTATGACCTGGAGAAAATGGAGAAAGTGCAGGAGCTTGAAGAATTAGCTTTGTAATTAGTTCAAAAGCTTGTTGTGCTTTATTGCCCCATGAGAAATGTGCATTCTTTTTCATCAAAACACGTAAGGGCTGAACAACCTGAGCATAATCTAGAGTAAATCTAGAGTAGTACTCTGTCATACCCAAAAATTATCTGAGAAGATCCTTATTTTTGGGCACAACAACCTCATCTATGGCTTTTGTTAGTGAAAATGTAGGACTGATTCCAGAAGCCGAAATGGTATGACCTAGATAGTCAAGCGATTCCACCATATATTTGCATTTATCAGTGCCCAAAGTGACTCCAAATTCTTTGAACTTGTGAAGTACCTTTCTTAACTCCATCAATGCTACAGCATTTCCCCCTCAGCGCTGGACCTCATTGATTCCCATTGTTCATGACGAGCTCAGCTCGTCATGAGCACACGAGCAGTGTACTGCATGACGAGCTGAGCTCGTCATGAGCGTGGTAGGGGTTAAAATGGATATGTGATCATCTCTGTCTTTTGAATAAATCAATACATCATCCTGATAGGCTTGTACTGATCCAATATCTGCTAACATATGGTCCATAAACCTCTGAAACAGAGGCTAAGCCAAAAGGCAGTCTAAGGTACTTACATGCCCCAAACGGTGTAATAAATGTAGTGAGATCAGTGGAAGATGTGGCTAAAGGTATCTTATGATATGCTGACCTCAAGTAAGGAATGGTAAAACAAGTGACACCAGCAATATTAGATAATAAGTCCTGAATCTTTGATAAGGGATGACAATCCACTATTATATTTTTGTTGAGTGTGCGAAGGTTGGCACATAAACGAATAGAATTGTCTTTTTTTCCTTACTATCACAATGGGACTAACCCATTCTGAAGATTCAGTACAGACTATGATACCTTCACTGACAAGCTTGTAAAGTAAGATTTTCAGGTCATTTCTAACACTCAGGGGAATTGGTCTAGCCATGTGTGCAATGGGGATCACATTGTCTTTTAACTTAATGAGATGCTCCACTTTTGTAATTTTTCCAATACCTGAAGTGAAAACTTCAGGAAATTCATTAAACATGGTAGTAGCAATATTTGCAGCATTAGGCAGAGAACCAGAAACAGAAGAAATAGAAATATCATTATTAATTTGAATGGGATTATCGGAGCCAGGAACCAATTTCAAAGCCATCTTACCTAGGTCCTGCCATCCAATAATATGCTTACCTTTGTGAGCTACATACACCTTAGTATACATTTTTCGTTCCAAACAAGAAAATAATTCAGTGAAATAACCAGACATTTCAATGGTGTGATCACCATACGGTTTAGGAATGATATCTAAAGCTTGTAAAGGTTTCTTGGACCCCAACGCTCTTCAAAAAGAATATCTGAAACAATGGTGACTGGTGCTCCCGAATCAGCCATCATATCAATTTTTTCATTACCTATGATAACCTCACACAAAGGTTCTTTGACTTTCTGATCAACAAGAGTTAAATCTTGAGTGTCAATAGAAAGCATTAATCTCTCCAAATTGTCAGAGAGTGTGTGATTATTCTCAACATTTATATTTTCTAAACTTTCCTCAGTATCTAAGGTACTGACTCTTATAATTTTTTTACTTCTGCAAACATTGTAAAAATGACCCATTTTACCACATCTGGTACATTTTTTACCTAATTATGGACAAACAGGACTATCACCTAAATGTGATTTTGAACCACACCTGTAACAGAATGAATTAATTTTGTTCTGCTTCTGATGAAAAGGTTTGACATATTTCGATCTGTAAGAAATATTGTTAATAGGAGAATCATGTTGAATCATGTTAACAGGAGAAACATTCTCATTACTTAAACATTTTGAAGTAATAATTGATCTTTCAATGCCTTACACAATGACCTCAGATAAGGATGGGTCTCTACAGCTTAGTATCCTCTCTTGAATCTTCTTGTGAAAGCAGCTGTAGACAAATTGATCTCTTATGTAATAGTCTAAGTGTGCCCCAAGGTTACATTCTGAAGCTAGATTCCTCAGTACTGAGATATAATCTTCAACAGACTCATCTGAATTTTGTTTCCTCTTCATGAAGTTGAATCTTTCCAACATTACACTTGGTTGTTCCAAGAATTTTTTGTTTAACCTGTCGACTGCATCTGAATATACATTCCATCCATCTCCCTCACCTGTAGGTGGAATAGTAACTGGTAAATTATTGAAAGTTGCACAACCAGCACTTCCTAAAAAGTTGTAAAGAATGGCTAATTTGCGCTTAGCCGAATAAGCTTCCGCATCTATGGCCACCAAATAATTTTTAAAGGATTTAAACCACAGTTTCCAAGTTTCCTTTGGTTTGCCCTGTCTAGGTAGGAAATGATCCAATTGAAAAATTTGCTGAGTAGCCATTTAAAAGGGTGTATTTGCAAATGTTGTGATAATATTGTAATAAACTTGTCTGTCGCGAGGTGAAAGGTGATAAATTACCTTTGAGTACAAATAAATCAATAAGCTGTTGCACGTGTATAAAGCTTATTAATAAGTCTTTTAAATAATAAATTTCAAATATCTTGTTGAAAAACCTAGTTATTTTCCAAATGTAATCCCTCTTTGAACCACGGAGATCGTGCTCCAGTAAACAATGCCAGTGAGGAAGTGTACAAATGAATCCAATCAGATTCCTTTAAAATTGTAGAGGGGAGTGGTTAAATATGTGAACCAATGAGGGAGGTTGTCACAAAAACCAAGACTCACCCTATGAGAGGCACGTCACGTTGAGGCGTCCAGCGCTAAACCGGAAACATCCATTTTAATTCAGGAAATGCAGCGTCATTGGTGTCTTTCCTTAGCGAGGCGAAAGAAAAGAAATTCCTAGCCGATAGACAGGTGAAAGGCTGTTGCTTTACGTGGGGAACTTCTGCTGCGAGTGACGAAAAAGGCACAAACTGTGATGTTGAAGAAAACTGCAGAAAATCGTCGCCAAATGTAAAGTTGAGTTTTCTTTATATAAATAATTCCAAAGAGATCAAGCAGGGATGTTTCTTGTAGTTTATTTGAAGATAAATAAAGACATCACGGGAGTGCGTCCTTCCTCTCTGTGGTCCAAGCGGAATCTGTTTAGAGAAACCGTTCATACCACAGAGAAGAGGTTACAGGCACGAGAATGCATTTTTAATTAAGGCACACTTTGAAAGATAACTAAACAGCATGCGCACCTAACTACGAGTGTGCGCATGCAGTCAAACACATGAAAACAATTCTAACAATGAGAATATGAGAAGCGCGTGAAGAACATGAAAGCTATGTATTACAACCATATACCCCTCCAATATGCAGGGCGCGCCCACCACACGTAGCCGCTGAAGAGAACATGGCCAGCTGGTAAGCAGCGTGAGGGCTGGTACAGCAGAGGGCCGATCGCTGCGATGGAGCAGTGAACCAGGGAGAGCATCGGCAACTCCGTTTGCAAAGGGAGGAGGCCGAAGCCCCCTTTCCCTACTCCTGAGCAAGGAGCAGCGAGGAAGACTCGAGACCGGGCTCAGAAGCGTGACCGCAGCGAACCGACGATTACCGCACTGACAACGCTACCTGCACAGAGAGGGAGACGGGCCCACAAGGAAACTGCCAGCAGCACTGAAGACCACAAGACAGCTGACCAGAAGAGTGGGGCCACAAATGGGCTGCCAGGAATCGGAGGGAGCACAACCCGAGGTCTGTTCCCATCTGCCTCACACTGGGTTGTGGAAAGAGGAGAGCCGCGGATAACGCCCCACTCCCAGGACAGTGACACAAGGAAGGCAAAATAGAGCAGGGTGCCCCCCCTCCTCAACCTAGACAAGAGGGTGAAGGCTACCAAACACGGTCTGCTGCTCGAGGCCAAAGAGCATTGGCCAAAGAGAACAGGACTCAAACACATCAACGGCACAGAGTAGCAAGCTCCCCGTCATGACGCCTAGTACAGCAGACGAGATCATCTGAAGACGGAGGAAGGAGGGCTCCAATGTGGGGTAAAGCCGAGAGAGAGACAATGGGGCACACGGTTGAACTAATGCAATAAGGGTGCTGGGCAGTGGGCTGGTGGGCGGACGCACCTGAAGCGTCACAAGACTCACCCCCCGATAACTTTGTGGACAATAGTCCAGGGACTCGGACTACTAGTTTGGATGGGAGGGCACCACCTATTTGTCCTGGGGAAGGGGCATTGGGGAACCTGTTATAATGTTGTGAAATTGTTAGGGTGGGGAAAAGGGGTTGCGTCGCATGCGCATTTCAGCGGTTGTGGGATGACACATCAGGTCTGTGTGTGGGGGGTAATCTGGGCGGGGTTGGGCGTCACATGAAGAGATACAGATATGGCAAATAATATGAAGTATAAGTGCTTAACTTGGAATATACGGGGCATGCATACGATGGCCAAACAATATAAAGTCTTCTCTTATCTCAACAGACGGGGCTTGCAAATAGCACTCTTTCAAAAAACGCATCTCACGGCTAACGAAGGCCAAGCCCAGCAGAAGAGATGGTGGGGACAAACATTCTACGCTACATACTCTGCCTATGCCAGGGGTGCTATAATCTGGGTGTGGGTGGGATTTCCTTTCCAGGTCACCAGTAAGCTGATAGATCCAGAGGTCAGGTATGTGGCGCTGAGAGGGAGACTGGACGGTAATGAGGTGAGCATTTTCAGTGTTTACGCCTCAAATGTGGACCAACCACAATTTCTGGCGCCTCTGTCCCGACATCTAGCCATATACCTGACGTGCGCAGTGCTCATGGGTGGAGACTTCAATGCTATAGCTGATATAGACTTGGATAGATCGCATCCGCCATTACCGCACTCCACAACGGTCCGCCATGCGCAGACGTTCGGAGACTGGCAGAGACACTGAGGGCTGGGGGACTCCTGGAGGATGCTGCACCCCCACGACCAGGACTATTCATTTTCTCGCTGACACATGACGTACATATGTGGCTGGACGCATTTCAATGTACCCCGGACATACATGGACAGGTAGGCAATGCTGGGTACCTAGCTAGGACGATATCTGATCATAACCCCGTGTTACTGACCTCTGTTGGGCAAGTCCTACCCTTGCCATTCCTACTTGGCGACTACGCCCAGAGACGTTGGAAGATCAGGTCTTTAAGGAAGGTATCAGAGAAAAGGTCACACAGTACTTCCAAGACAACAAATGGAAGGCGTCCTCCCAACTCCCGAAATGGGATGCCTTTAAGACAACTATACGAGGGCATTGTATTGCAGTGGTGATGGGGGTCCGACGTACACTGACAAAAGAGGTCCTAACCGCTGAAAGGGAACTTAGACAATTAGAACAGAAAAGACCAGAGTGCCCGGACCTGCAGGAGGCACTTCTAGAAGTGCAAGAATCAGTGGCACGCCAGACGGAGAGACCGAGGAGTTTCGACTATAAGCAATATCTGGACCGCATACATGCGGAACGAGACAAGTCGGACTCCTTGCTGGCGTAGCTCGCCAACACAAACAGTAGGGGGTAACTGATAGTGGAACTGGAACACGAAACTGGGGGCAGGGAATATACACAAGGGGGTATTAACAAAAGTTTCGCCAAATACTACACCAAATTGGGGGCGGTGGTGAGACGCTAGAAGAATTCCTAGATGAGCTAGAACTGCCTTGTCTGGACTCTGAGGAGGCAGAGGAACTAGGAGTGGACATCTCTCTGCGCGAGGTGAAAGTTGCCATTAAGCATATGGCGCGCAACAAAACACCTGGAACAGATGGACTCCCAGCAGAGTTCTACTTGATGTATGCTGAGGAACTAGCTCCTAAGCTGGTCGCGATGTACCAGGCAGCAAGAGAGCTGCGACTGCTGCCCAACACCATGAAGGAAGTCCTCATAATTCCTATACTTAAACCCAGGAAACCGGCCCACAACAGAACTGCATACAGACCGTTGTCCATGCTAAACATGGACTATAAAATATTGAGCAAAATCATAGCGTACAGACTGCTTATCCACATGCCCCAGCTAGTACACGCGGACCAAACGGGGTTCATACCACAGACAAACACTGCCCTTGATATCGGGTGCCTCATGGCCATAATGAGAGTGGAGGGTTATGCCAAAGAAGAGGCTGCAATATTTCCAGTTGATATCGATGAGGCCTTTGACAGCCTAGAATGACAGTACCTCTATAGAGTCATAGAGACGATGGGTCTAGGCGCGGGGTTTGTGGAATCAATCGTTCAATCAATCAGAAACATTTGTAAAGCGCGCTACTCACCCGGAGGGTCTCAAGGTACTTGGGTAGGGGGGGTCCGCTACTGCTCGAACAGCCAGGTCTTGAGCTGCTTCCTGAAGGAGAGATGGTCTTGGGTCAGGCGGAGGTGGATCGGGAGGGAGTTCCAAGTCTTGGCGGCCAGGTAGGAGAAGGACCTTCCTCCTGTTGTGGCTCTTCGGATGCGGGGGACGGCGGCGAGGGCGTGGCTGGTCGATCGAAGCTGGCGGGTAGGAGTGTAGAAGTTGAGGCGGCTGTTGAGGTATCCTGGGCCTTGGTTGTGTAGGGCTTTGTGTGCGTGGGTGAGGAGCCGGAAGGTGATTCTCTTGTTGACCGGGAGCCAGTGCAGGTCTCTCAGGTGTCCGGAGATGTGGCTGTGTCGGGGGATGTCGAGGATGAGTCTTGCTGAGGCGTTCTGGATCCGCTGGAGTCTCTTCTGGAGCTTGGCGGTGGTTCCGGCGTAGAGGGCGTTGCCGTAGTCCAGTCGGCTGGTGACGAGGGAATGGGTAAAACTGCCATACGCAGACCCCAGAGCCAGGGTGCAGACGGGGGGATTTATTTCCTAGAGCATGAGGGTAGAAAGGGGGGACTAGGCAGGGATGCCCTTTTCCCCTCTGTTGTTTGCACTGGCCATGGAGCCGCTGGCATGCCGGGCCAGAACGGGACGGGATTACGCAGGGTTGGCAATCAAGGACACTTATCACCGCATAGCACTCTATGCCGACGACCTACTCCTCTTCCTACAAAATACAGACAGACTTGCTGGGGGCTAGAGGTATGTTGGAAGAATTTGGCTCTCTTTCGGGGCTGCGGGTAAGCTGGCAGAAATCTAAGGTATTCCCTGTGAGGCACAATAGACACCCTTTATAGGGGTTGAGGGCCCTGCAATAGGAACCCACCTGCCTAGAGTACTTGGGGTAACAATATACCATGACACGGAGGACTTGGTGGAGGGCAATGTGGGCAGGGGGATACAGGCTCTCCATTCCTCCATAGACTTTTGGGATCCCTCCTGCTGTCAGTCGCAGGTAGAGTGGCCCTCCTGAAAATGGTGGTGCTACCGCGCGTGCTATATATATTCGGAACACTTCCGGTGTGGCTACCTTGTGCAACATTCCGTGACCTAAACTCACAGATTATGGCATTCCTGTGGGGGACGAGACGCAGACGAGTGGCCCTGGGTATGATGCAATGCTCCACCTCAACAGGAGGGCTGGCAGTCCCTGACCTTGACGCATACTACCTGGCAGCACAGCTGCAGTGGTTTGTGAGATGGCTGGCAGACAGCAGAAACCCAGGCAGGATACAGTCACCATTTGCCCCTGAACGTCTAATCCAACAACAAAAATACTATTAAGGTTGAAGCAGGGACCACGTAGTAAGACGGATGAGGAGACTGTAATCATGTGGTGCTGGGCGAGGTGGCTGCAAAGGACCGGTTGCAAGATCCCATACTCCCCAGACATACCCATTAAAATGCTCCGACAGCTACCTCATGGGGTAACTGGGCTGAACTAGATGACTGGAAGGAAGCAGGGCTAAATGTCACCGGGGACCTCTTTCGAGAATCCCAAATGCTCTCATTCGAGGACCTCCAGGAGGAGTTTGACCTCCCGCAGGGTCATTTTCTACTACATAGAGACGTTACGGCAGCTTTGGATTGGATTACGGGAGAGACCAAACCTAGACCATTGGACTGTTGCAAATATGTGGTCCTTTGCGCAGGTAGGATAAAAACGGTCTCCTGCATATATGGAGCCATCAGAAGGGAGGTACAGAAACCCTTGGAGCGACTGAGAGTACAATGGGAAGAGGACACAGGAGTACCAATCATCGAAAAAGACTGGCATGCCATTGTAGAGAACACCTTGAAGGCCTCTAGAAACGCAAGGTTCAAGCTCATAAACTATTACATACTTCATAGGGCGTACCTCACACCAGCCAGAATGAAGCGCTACTTCCAAACGGAGGGAGCGGCCTGCCCAAGTTGCGGGGACGCAGAGGCTCACATCCTCAACATGCTGTAGGACTGTTCGGGCCTGAGGGGATTCTGGGGGGAGGTGATAATGACAGTCAAGAACATAATGGAAAGGGAAATCCTGCGCACACCAAATCGATGCATTCTACACTGGTTTCCGTACACGGCTAACACAAAGGTCACTGGGAGGTTTCTAGACTTAGCATTTGTACTAGCGAAAAGGGAAATCACGAAGAACTGAAAATCCATGAGAGGTCCACGAGTAGAGAGCTGGAGAAAGGAACTAGAGAAGTGGGCTGATCAGAACATTGAATCATACTGCATGCAGCGAACAGAGGTATAGGGAACTTGGAAACAGTGAGAGCTTGGGGAGTCTAGTGGATGACTTAAGAACACCAGACCTAGATGATACAATGGACGACCCGTCAAATTCGCCACCACAGGGAAGGGACAATGAGACCGGGACAAAGAGGGCCTAAGATGAGACGAGGGCTGAGAAGGCCGCCGCTCCCGCCCCCTTATCATACGTGGACCCCAGACATAGATAGCACAGATAGATGACGAAGGAACACACACCGCTGACACATACAACTGGACATCAAGCGACTCGCTCAGGGGGGGAGAGAGGCGGGTTTGGGAGTTGGAACAGGTTGAACATGTTGAACAGTTTACTCTGTTATGATATTAAAACAGAAACGAGGAAGATCATTGCAATGTAAACATATGAACAGATGACCCTTGTGAGAACTGCTCAAATGAATGTTATATGAACCAAATGCCAATAAAATCTGTTTTAAAAAAAAGGCACTGGTGATTTCTTGAAAATAATTTGACATCCTGTGGCTAAATTATTTGCTCTTGATCACATTAGATCTGACTGCTCTATACATGAGTATCAAGCACTGTGATGGATTGCATGCCATTGAATATTTTCTCAGAAGTAGTCCGCTCTGACGGTATAACCATTCCAAAATGCTAATCAGTGTGACTGTTGTGCCTGGAAAATTATTTTTTCCTCCTCAACATGGAGGTCTTCTGGTGAACGTGTGGTACAACGATGGGCATCTGCTTCGCCCCAAGCTACGCGTGCTTGTACAAGCGCTGGTGGGAGGAACAGGTGCTGATCAATGACCATGGTGATGTGTGGGGTATTCATGTGATTTGCTGGCTATGCTTCATTGATGATATATTTATAGTATGGAGGGGTACACGTGAAGCAGCGGAGGCATTTGTTGAAGTAATTAAGTGAAATTACATCAATTTACATTTTACAGCACACATCAGTAAGGCCAAGAAGAAACAACATACAGATTCATGCAGAGAGGCTATGACAGAGAAAGCCTAGACAAAATAGCCAAAAAGCAGGGAGTCTATAATTTTTAACAACCGAAGAAAGGAAGAGGCTAAAAGCGCCATAAGATTGATCACCACATACAACAGGCATGAAAAAGAGGTCAGGGCCATCCTAAAAAGGCACTGGCATTTGGTGAGCCAAGATCGGAATTTGGGACCTAAATTGGAGATGTCCCCAGTCATCATCTAAAGGAGGGCATTCTCCATGAGAGATGCATTAGTTAAGAGCAGTTCTGAGGTGATAGAACAGATGCACTGGCTACAGGAGAGAAAGGGTTTCCATAAATGTAGCAAGTGTAAGGCTTGCAGCACAGGGATCAATACAACAGAATACCAGTCCCCATTCAGTGATGCCCCAATAAAAATCGGGGCTCTTTCTATTGAAAAACAGAGTATACTATTTATGTCCTGAATTGTGCATGTGGAGTTAGGTATATAGGCAGCACTGTGCAAATCCTACAACATATGAAAGGTGTGAATAGAAAAGACCAAACATATCTGGTAGCCCGTCACATGTTGGAAGATCACAGCAATGACATTCAATGCCTCAGTTACTTTTCAATAGACACCATATCAAAAAACCTGAGAGGAGGCAATCGGAAGTGATTACTTCGGCAAACTGAAGTGAGGTACAATGTTACACTAGATACATTTTCTTTATGTAGGACTTGCAGCAAAATCCTATTTTAGACACATGGGATGAAATTATGTGACATATGCTGGAGAATGAAATATAATATTAGAGACCGAGGGGCCACATGAGTGTTTTTTAAAGTAGTGCATTTTGCTTAATTTGCATTAAATGTATATAGTTATAATGAGAGCTATGCACCACCATGCAGAGGGAACATGGCTCAAGGCACCGTTAGAAGCAACGCAGACTCAGCTGCATGGATGAGTACACGAAGGCGATCAACTGATCAACTGCCTCTGCAACGCTACAGCTGTCCTGAGCAGACGCACAGTTGCCATGCAGGTGGAAATGGCCCACTGCAGCCAGGTTGTTGCGAGGGGGTTGCTGCAGGTCACCAGTGCTGATGAACTGCTCCATACAGCCAACATAACTGCCACAGGGGCTGGGGATGCTGGGGACAGTGAGGAGATCACAAGCCGTGGCAGCATCCCTTCACCTGTCACTGAGCCCAGACAGCAGAGTGTAAGGCAAGGGACAGCAGCTGAACCCTTGTCAAGGGAGGGCAGTGTGAACACTGACCGTAGCAGTGCTGTGCGTGGGTGCAAAAAATAGGTTCATGCTGTGGCAGACATTTTCAAATGGGTGAGGTAAGCCATGGGAGAACAGTTAAAAGGCTGTGAATGTGCATGGGGTGTGAATATGCCATGATGTGCAACTCAAGGCACACAGAGGGCAGGATTGTGAGGCTGTGTGCACACATATTGCCTATGTCAAGGACGATGAAGCACACTTATTAAAAAGTCATTTTCAGCTTTGTCTCATTACTTACTTAGAAATAGTTGTGTGTGATCTCATCACGTCTGTGTCTCCCATATGCGGCACCTAGACCACCAGCTGCTCTGTGATGTGCCCGTGGGCCTTCCTCATCCTCTGAGTCCGAATCAGTGATTTTCACTGGGGTTTCCTTCCTTGTGGCCAGGTAGTGTAGCACGGCACAGGTTGCAATGATTTTGCAGCATATCTCGGGGTCGTACAGCCGTGCACCTCCACTTTTGTGGAGGCAGTGGAAACTGCTCTTCAGCAGTCCAAATGTCAGCTCCACCACATTCCGCGTCGACTTATGGGCAGCATTATGTCTCCTTTCATTTGGTGTAGTTGGGTTGAGAAATGGGTAGGGTATGAATGAACGCACTGCATATGCGCTGTCACCTAAATGAGAAAGGGTAAAACATCAAATACAGGCCACTTCCAATATATCCAAGTTGCACAACAGAGTGTGTCACATGCATTTACCTAGCAGGTATCCTTCTCGAAATTCTCTCCCAGTCAGACGCGTATAGATTCCACTATGCCTGAAGATGTTAGAGTCATGCGTACATCCTGGAAATTTGGCAATGATACCAGTGATGATATGTGAAGCATTACAAATGACCTGGACATCGATGAACTGATAGTTTCTATACACATACTCCGTAGCTGATGGGGGACAGATTGTGACATGTGTTCCATCAATGCACCCAATGATGTGGGAATTGAGCCATCTGGTAGAAATCTATTTTAATCTTCTGCAGTTCATGTTGCGTGGTGGGAAAGCGGATGTAATGGTGCATTCTTTGAAGCATGGCATCCAGGAAGGTGTTGAGCGAGTGTAACAGGCAACTTTGTGAGACCCCCTCCGTCTGCAGCTATCACCACCTGGTAACTACCTGATGCAAGTAGGTGTAGTGTGCACAGGACCTGCATATGTATTGGAATTGCGTGGGTTCTGCGTGTTTGATGCTCCAGGATTGGATGCAGGGCACCCATCAGGGCTAGGATAGTAGCAAAGTCAAGCGTGTACCTATCATGTATTTCTTCTTCTGTCAGTTGTGACAGGTTAATGCACACTCTGTATATGCGCTCCTGTCGCCTCCTAATTATTTGTACTGCTTTCTGTATCCGCATCCTCCTTGCTATGACATACAGGGCTGCCATTGTGAAAAATAGTGATGCATTCTGGGCTTGTTTATATGCTGTGTACCTCGTTACCACCTGCTTTGAGTTGGTGGTAATTTGAGAGTAGCAAATAGCGATTTGCAATGAAATTGCTAAGTGCGATTTTTCATACATTTGTTCACGAATCCTTAATTGCGAAATCGCTAATACAGAGTCGCATTTTGGGACTTGGTAAGTTCATATTCGCAAAATAAGGATTTACAGAATGGATGGTCTCTATTTCTGCGATTCGTTAATTTGAAATTGGGGGTTTTCTTCTCTACATTGCACAATGCGAGTTTGTGATTGCAAACGCTGAACTTCTGCAAATTACTGCATTTGCGATCGCAATTTAGCTTACTACATCTGGCCCAATATTCTGAAAGTAAATGGAAGGAAAGGGTCCAGCATATGTGTTTACTAAAGTACAAGTGTCAATCAGATTGGTACAGGTAGCCTTTTCATTTCCCTACACTTTTGATTGTGCAGAAATTAAAAAAGGTTCCTCCATGTGTTAATGCTCTTCCACGGCAGTGCAGAACAGTTGTGCTCAAAAGCAATAGACACTTCTTGGATAAGCATTGACAGGTTATTATAGGGTAGATCCTCTAGTGCCTCTTTATAGCTACAAATACCTTAGAGCCGTGGCTCGGTTAAGGAATTCGCACATCCCACACAGTTCCCAAGTCATAAGCTTGGTGCACACACTAAATAGTATCAGCCGCTAATTGAAACTATTGCATAGCAGGCAAACTTGAAATTATAAACAAAGTTGTGAACCCAACATGAAAAAGTCCAATGGATTGTCTGAAGTTATTGCGTTTTTTCTTTATTTTGCTTCCAAGACGTTATTCTTTGTCATTTAGGACAATTAATGGGAAAGATCATCCATGGTGCAATTGTCCTGGAATCTGCGATTAATCCTGTTTTTTTCTCTTTTCACCCCCGCTTGTTGACAATTGTGTATTTATGCCCTTCCTTCCCTCCTATTGTAAAGCGCTCTGATATCCTTCGGGATCTTGTTTGCGCTATATAAAACTTTATAAATAAATAAAATAAAATACAGCCTTAGCCAACAAGTTCCGTTCGAAAACTAACTTCTTCAGGGCCTAATCAATCAAACACCATGTGTTTCCTTTAAATGTTCGACAGAAAAAGGTATAGTTAGTGTAGTCACAGTTCAATATCTCTTCTCTACTTGTCCAAATTTTCCTATGCGAACCCACAATTTTTGGTAATTGATCTATCCAAACCAATATTCAGGATGGGGTATAACACAGCGACACCACAATCCATGTCCCACATTATGACAGGCACTCTGCGTGTGTACTTCAACCAAGCTATTTGCTTCTAGAGGCTTTAGACAGGATCTATTGCTGGGATCCACATTCTGGGTACCCAACCCATCTCACTCCCTTCACTAGTGGAAACAAAACAGACATTTTCTTTCACTTTGTAGTTTGCATAAGCATGCTGATTCATAGTTGCTGTTGAATGTTTTTCTTATTGCCCTATATATAGAAGTTTAGTCCAAGGCTTGTGCTACTCGCATTTCAAAAACAGTGCTCAAGCTTTTAGAAACCCAGAGGGCCTTCCCGGAGGAAATATTTAATGCTCCATTTCTGGATATAGGTATTGTCCTATCCTTCATTCTTTTCATCCCTTATAAAGGCTATTGGCGAGCTTTTATTTCAAGGAAGGCTTCAAACTTTAATATGAATTTAAGTGTTCCCAATCATCTTGACAAATTAAACAGAGCGCCTGACCTTCAGTTGGTTATGTGATGTGCTCTTGGAAAGAAGTGCATCTCACCGGGGAGGATATCCAGGAGTTGATGGGGATGGGGGGAAAAGGGATGTTGCTGTCCTGTTTTCAGTTTCGTCCAGAACTCTGAGACTGAGCCAGCATTCTTAAAGTGTGTGTGTGTGTGTGGGGGGGGGGGGGGGGTTTGGGAGGGGTACTAGTTCTAGGATTTAGAAGCCAGGCACAAAAAATGTCAGCCTCGGGCTCTGCCTCTTCAGATGTGGTGGACTGCTGCAAGCAGAAGGTAGGCTGACCGGAGTGTTCTCCTGTGGCTGTAGAAGCTGATGGTGCTGTTCAGGCAGGTGTGAGTTAGGTTGTGCAGTGCTTTGTCTGTGTGTGTTAGTGTGGCCAAGGCACGTTTATGGGTGGGGAGCCAGTGGAGGTCTTTGAGGTGAGCAGACATGTGGGTGGGGAGTAAGAGGTTGAGCTTGAGTCTGGTGGCTATGGTCTGAATGACCTGGGGCATGAGGTGGGAGGCAGCGTGTGAGTCTGGTTGCTACTTTCTGAACAACCTGGAACTGCTTGGTGAGTAGGGCAGCGATCCCGATGTATAATACATATCTTTCTGGTGGTAAGTGCACATATGATTGTTCAGTGGGTGTTGATAGGAGGCCACCTGAGATTTCCCTGAGGATCTTGAGGGTGTGAAATCAGGAAGAGTTAGTCAAGTTGACTATGCTGGACATAGAAAGTTGGTTGTTTACCAGGATACCCTGTTTTCTGCCTTAGCTGGATGGGATGGGAGTGGGTGCCAGTTTGGATGACCCCCAGGCCAAGGACCTTTGTTATGTTATTCCCAAAGTCTACCCCATCCGGCTAATCCTAGAAAAGTTTTAGGAAGTTGGATTTTATCCAGAGGGTGAGTTCTGACATGCACTCGATAAACTTCATTTGTGTGCTGGTGGTGCCCCTTGGGAGAGAGAGGATGAGTTGTGTATTGTCGGTTCATGAGATGATGTTGAGCTCAGCGATGGCTCCTCCGCTAAGGCGGAGGAACATCGCCCCACTGCATTTTGAGCAGCGGATAAAGGAAAAATAAAATCATAACACTGTTATTATCATTTTATTTTTCCGGTTTGTAGGGTGGGGGGACTTGGCTGTGTCACAGCCAGCAGAGGTTGGAGTGGTGGGAACTTAAGTGCTCATAGCTGTTTGGCCGGCTGTCTTGGGCCGGCCATACCATCATGCACACTTTGCATGATTCCCACCAGGCTGTAATACACAGCCTGGTTGGAAACATGCCCAGGTTCCCTGTCTCCATCTGAGCGCCGAACCACGGCATTCAGACCAATCACACCGCTGGATTGCAGCTTTGTGATTTATTTATTTATTTATAGGCTAGGAGAGCCGGTTTGTGCTTCCTGCTTCAAGCAGGAACAGAAGAGGACAAGGTGAGGTGGCGGTCCAGCTGCAAGGTAAGTCATTTAAAAAAAAACCTATTTCCCCCCTCCGCCCTGCTGCACCCATGCTACTTGGTGGAAGCCGCCACTGGTTGAGCACATAGATTAGGATGATGTTGGTGAGCGGGCCATGCAGATATTAAATAGTGTAGGGCTAAGGAATGATCAGTGAGCAACTCCACACATCAGTTTAGCAGATTTGGAGGTGTAGGGGGCTAAGATGACTTTCTGCAGGAGTCCTGTGACAAAGGAGCTGATCTACTGAAGTGCTGTTTGATTCATTCCTGAAGAATGAAGGTGTTGGATGAAGATCGGGTGGGAGATGATACTGAAAGCCATGGAGAGGTCGAGGAGGATGAAGGCCACAATGTCCCCTTGCTTCATGATGATCCAGATGATGTCAGTGGCAGTGATGAGGGTGGCTTTGGTTCCGTGGTTAGGTCTGAAGCCTGATTGGGATGGGGCCATCAGATTGTTGTCGTTGAGGTGGTTTGCTAGACTTTTGTTGATGAGTTTCTCCACGATTTTCACTGGGTAGAGACGCAAGGAGATGGATCTGTAGTTAACTTGTGTGGGGGGTCTGCTGTAAGGTTCTTCAGTAATAGTAGGATGGCGATGTGTTTCTAGAAGTTAAGGAAGGTAGCTTTGGTTATGAAGTCATTGATGATAGGGTGAAGATGGTGCAGATGGACTCAAGACCACTGGTGACATGCAGGCAAGGGTCTGATGGGGCTCCTGAGTGGATAGAGTACATGGCAGCAGAAGATTACGTGTGGGTGTGTCGTGTAGTTCCTATAAACCTATATGGGATCTATGCATTTAGACAACATAGACTGTAGGATTGGTGTTCAGACTGATTCCAGACAACCCCACCGGGTATGTTCGCCTGTATACCAGCTAGCTCACAGTCCCACTGTAAACTCCTCTTACCAAGGAGAGAATAGTTCTTAGCAACTGTCGAACGTGACAACTCTGTCCCATCAGAGATCGTGGAATCACTACAGTACTTTTTGCTCAGTCACTCGTGCTCACATCAGAGAGATACACAGATTAAACGGTGGGGAAGTTTTCAATAAGCATTTATTGAACCAGTGTCATTCTAGTGTAAAATAAGTGTGCTGAAACAACCAAAAACAGATACAGATATAAATGATTATAAGTACCAACAGAGTAAAAGGATTGTAGATTACCATAGTGCTAAAACAATTAATACAGGCAGGTATATAAATACATGACAGTAATCATGCGTATTCTTACAATGCAACCCTAACTATATGTACCTACGTGTACCTAGCATGCCTGTAGGTGTCGAGCCAAGAATCCCCCTAGGCTGAAGCCAACCCCATTACCTGAAGTGAGAGACTGTGGGACCCCGCCTTCGTCTCGAGATGGACACCCAGCGTGGGATGTCAGACCACTGTGAGCTGGAGTGTCTGCGTGCAGCAACCTCAGTGTCTCGTGTCAGTGAGTCAGCATGGAAGTATTTTTTCTCCTCTCCCGCCTCAGCAAAGATATGGTGTTTATATACCCAAAGTGGTACCCTCAGGGGATCTACCTTGCTGTGTCATGTCGGACTAGAATGACAGAAGGAATGACCCTTATATGTAGTTATTATGCAGGAGATGGTAGTCCTGCTGAGATTCCAAGAATCCTCGTGCATAATGAATATGGCTAGTTTTTGGAAAAAATCCCACGTCATTTAAGCAGTACCGTAACTAGGTAAACAGTCAGTACCAAGAACTGTTGTGTAGTGTAATTGCAGTGGAAATATAAGTGAAAGGTTTGGTTACTACCTGAGCCTATAACGGGGTACCTGTATGAAACATAACAAGTGATTCTGGACCAGCAGGTCATAGTGGTCCTGGAATGCTGTAATCCATTTGGAGGGCTGCAGGATGGAGGGGTTTGATTGTAGTGCAAATTTGTCATGGATGGTGTTTATCTAGTTGTAGAAGTAGAGAGCAAGCTGGGAGTGGATCTGCCCTAGGATGAGGTGAATTCCTTCATGATGGAGAAGATTTCCTTAGAATTCTTGGCGCTGTTGTCTATACACTTGGTCAGTACTGAGCTCTTGGTGGTTTTTAGTTGTTGGTGGTATTGACCAAGGGCTGATTTCTAGGTTTTCTTCTTGCTGTCGTTGCGGATGAGTTTTCAATGGTGAATGAGCTGTTTGCAGTAGCGCTTGGTGATTCATAGTTCATTGGTGTACCTACTTGCTAGAGGTCTGGTCTTTGAGGTGGTCGTGTTTTTGAGAGGAGCGAGGGCATCTGCACAGGAGGTGATCAAGGAGTTGAAATTATCGATGGAATGGATGAGGTAATCTTAGATGAATAGGCTGTGGTTTTGCAAGTCTGTGGACCAGGTCTCTTTGGAGATTGTGTTCCAATTACAGTGGGTGGTCTTGTAGGGTGCAGTTCTTCATTGGTGGTTGAGTTGTAGGTCAGAGCTGATGATGGAATGGTCGGTCCAGGTGAACACGATAGGCTTGCTTGCTGTGATGTCTGCAAAGCCAGTAAAAATGGGGTCTAGCAGATGGCCGGCTGTGGGGGTGGGTCCCACACTCATTGGGAATCAATGAGTGTTTTCAGGTTGTCCAGGAGGTTAATTCTGCTTGAGTTGGTAAAGTAATCCAGGTTAGATTTAAGGTTTCCGATTAGGAAGAAGAAACTGGAATTAACTACGAGGGGGTGATGAAGTCTGTGATGGATTTTTTAAAACCTGCTCTTGGCCCAGGAGGTTGCAAGCGCAGGGCTCTCCCCAGGATGGCCTCAGTGATAGCTCAATGAATGTATTCCAATAGAAGATTTTGCTTGTCCTGTCCTGCCTAGTGATCTTGTTACCTAGGGGGATGGTTGTCGTGATGTTGGGGACCGAGTTTGGTTTGAGCCAGGTTTCTGTGAAGAAAAGTATGTCTGGACAGAGGTCGTGTTGGAGGTCAGAGGGGGCAAGTGAGGAGTGGGCGTGGTGCGCATTTATGTTGCTGCATGTGGTTATGGAGACGGGGATGAGAGGGAGAGTGCTGGCTGGGTTGCAGGAGAAACAGAAGGAGGTTCAGGAGTACGCACCTGGGGCTATATTTCTCAAAGTGCCTCAGGAATGTAATGGCGCGTGCGTCCTTTTTTTGCCCCCTTTGGGAACTATGGTATTACAAAAGGAGTCGCAGATGCTTGTGCTGTCCCTTCTGTAATGCATGTAGCGCCAGCACACTATGCAGAGGATGTTCCTTCATTTGCATGGGAGTACGGCCCCATGCAAACAAAGAAACACATTGCCTCTTCTCCTGCGCCATATTATGGATATGGGTGCAGTGGCAAACATGCACACCCCTCCCCCTTGATGGATCACCTCGAAACATCCCAGGAAGGAGCTTAAGTGGATGAGTTATTCATTTTGTTTTTAATGTTTCATGGAAGTTTGTCAAAATTGAGACAAAGTTATTAGCACACTAAAAAATCTACTTACTATGTTGCTATGGATACATGGTCCTAACTGTAACAACTTAGTGGTGATAGCCGCTGGGTTAAAAAAAAAGTCTGTCTGTCTGTTTATCTTTTACAAACAGCAGTAATGTGTGATGTAAAATGCTTTGGGTTTTTCTAATGTTCATCTTGCTCTTTACAATGACTACTGAGGATGACTTAATACATTTCATCATTCAGATACATAAGATTTAAGTGTTGATTGTACACATTAAACAACGTTCTGTTAATAAATACCAACAGCTGTGTGTGTCTATTATTTCTAGGGGTGATGGTTGGTAAGGGTTTATGTATATGCATATAGCGTCTGCAGATAAAAGTTTTGCTGATTCACCACATTCTGAACCTGGATGAGGCTAACTCGTTATAGAAAAGAGTGGGAGACACCTTTCTGTTCTGCTTTTCTCCGAAATGGATTTGGCAAGCATTCATTCTTGTGGCTGAGGAGATCAAATTGGGTGCACCCTGCACCAAATTACGATGTTTATGACTGATGCATGTGAATTTGAAGGAAAAACAAAAACTGAGATCATGTTGGAGGAAACCATATCATAGAAACATTTTTGTAAGAAAAGACTATTTTAAGGAAATACAAATACATTAAAAACTAAAGGGAAGATGTTTTGAAGGAAAAACCAAAATGACAGTATACTTGGGTGAAGTTTATGGGTAGTGATGAATTTACGTTGATGTTTAGAGAAGATTAGGAGTGATTAGGGGTCGGGGATGGGTGGAGTGCGGGCATAGAAGGGGTCTTTAAAGTTCATGGAAGGGTGAAGTTTACAGGGGGTGAGTTTTATAGCTTTCAGGGATGGGCAGAGGGTATGGGTGTTGATGAGTTTAGGACTGGTGAGGGTTTTTAAGATTCACTGATGGATAGAGTTTAGGGGTGGTGAAGGTTTTTAAGTACCGGAGATGGCTGGAGTTTATGGGCAGAAAGATTTTTAGGGTTAAGGAATGGTGGAGTTTAGGAGTCGGGATTTTTAGGGCTCAGCAGGGGTAGAAAGGGCTGTTAGAGATCAGGGATGGATGGAGTTTAAGGCACAGGGATGGGTGTAGTTTGGGTGTGATGGGATGTTTTTGGGGGCAGGGGTGGCTGGTGCTTACGGGTTGTGTGGGGTCAGGGATGGATGGCGTTTAGGGGTGGTGAGGGGTCAGTGAATTAAAAGCATTTGAAGTAATTTGTTGACAGTGTAAAAGATGTAAATCCAAAATAATATCCCCTGAAGTAAAAGACTGAAATAAATAGATATGACAAAAATGTTTCTGAACATAAGACTTACAACCTTTGCATTTACACCTTACAAAATAAACATGCAACAGCCAATTTATAAAAAAGACATTCTATGAAATTGGTTCTGTGAAATAGCAAATGCCATTTGTACTGGAAATTTCCATTAAACAGTTTAGGTGAATTGGTTTCAAAGTAATGGTATTCATGAATCGGTTTTCTATGAAATCATATGCTACCGTTTATCGTGATGCAGGATCACGTATTCTTGTGCTGAAAATCACTCTAAGGAAATTTGGAAGCATTAGCCAAATATTTTATTGGCCACCACTGACAGGAGACGAGATAAAAATCAACCACATCTGGCATGCAGCTATTGCCTAAATGAAGATGATTCCTCTTCTATCCATTGTAAGCAGAAAAGGCATAATAAACTAAATACAGTTTTCAAACTGAGTGGTGTCACCCTCTGACCCTTATAGAGGTATCACACTTGTAAGAATCAGACCTGAAATAGCAAGTTGGCTTGTTTACTTACTCCCCTGATAGTTTTGATAGCTTTATGTCAAGGTCGGGATCTCTGGCCGTCTTCAGAAGCTGTCATTGTCTATCCAGCATTCTTTTGCCGTATTACCACACTTGCTGCTTCTGACCCAGATCTTGGTCCTGCGGCTGTTGTCGCTTCATCAGGCTTGGCACAGGTTGGGCCTTCTCCAAAGTCACCTCCTTCGGCGGTGAGTGGTGAGGCACACCCAACAAATCTTTGGTCTAGGGTGTCATTGAGTGCAGCACTAGTGGACTCATCTTCTACTTTGGTGGCACCTTCGAGGACCTTGATCTTGGAACCTGCCAGAAAATCTTTTGGGAAAATAATCCCTTGCTTCAAAGTGCCAACACCTTGTAAATATGCACTGTTTGAAGTGATCTGTGGTAACAGATTTACACTATTGACTTTCACAATGTGGTGTGTACACTACAGCATCCCTGTCCAAGAAAAACCTTATCCACTTACAGAGACGTCTAGATGAAAAAAGTGCTAGCTTGATAGCCACAGGGGCTGTGAAGAAGGTCTTATTTTAGGAGTGGGGACAGAGCTGCTACTCGAGATATTCCATGATACACAAGAAATGTGTCCACTTCACCCAAAGCTGAGCTTGTGCTTTTGGACACCCTTCTGATGAAGTTCATACTAGTGAGCTCCTGCCGGCCTCGGAGCGGCAAAACTAACTGGTGTCTTTAGTTCTGAGAAATGCTCCAGCACCATTTAAAAGTTATAATTTTTGAAACACATCTACATTCACTATTGGGAAAGTAGGAGGACTCTTATAACTTGCACTAGTGCAAAGCAGGGGGTACAGGGAGCACCAAACATCTCCCGCGACGCCCTTGGGTAGAACAGGGAGCTTCCACAAAAACCCCTTTCCTCCCTCAATCAAGGTTGTGGGATGGCACCAAATACCACCAATGAGGAGACTTGCAGAGCCTTTGAAAAACGTTTACTCTTTATATAAGTTCCAGTGGCTTATTTGCTTTCTGATCAACTCCATTGCCACTGATAATGTTTTTGTTACAGCAAACAAATGATGGACGGATTGCTGACAATGCAAACATTCTCCCCCAGTCAAAAGATCTGGGTTAAATCCATCGTTCATTTGCCCACTAGGCCACCCCAGTTTGGACCCAGCCATATGCAAATCAGTCTTGACCCTGTGCCCCATGGGAACAGTCCAGTACGAACTGCCAAGCCAGGTCTTCCCGAACTGGAAACAAGGCACAGGGTCAAGACTGATTTGCATATAGCTGTGTCTGAACTGGGGTGGCGAAGTGAGCTAAAAAACTATGATGGATTCAACCCAGATCTGTGACTGGGGGTGAGTGTCTGAAAAGTTTCAGCGCTCCATCCGTCATCTCTTTGTGTTTGCTTTGTTCGCCCTAAGTTGGCAGGGCAGACGTGGGTCCCTTGCTCACTTTGTCACTGGATTCAATCTAGCCTGGATGGTGAGGGCTGTTAGCCTGAAACAGGTCCCAGGATGCTTGTTTCCGGTCCAGTGAAGACATGACTTGGCAGTTCGGGCTGGACTGTTCACAAGAGGCACAGGGTCAAGACTGATTTGCATTTAGCTGTGTCTGAACTAGGGTGGCGAAGTGATCTAAAGAACGATGATGGATTCAACCCAAATCTGTGACGGGGGTTAGTGTCTGAAAAGTTTCAGCGCTCTGTCCATCAGCTCCTCGTGTTTGATCTATAAAAGGGAGGCTGGTGCAGGTTCTCTTGCACAACACCACTACCATGTGGTATTGCAACGTGCATGGTGGAGTGGGGTTCTGTCAGTAGTCTCTGTGTCTCTGGTGGTGTTTGGAGTGCCAGTATATTTTTCTGATCACAAACTACATGACAGTGTCCCTATGGACCCTAAGCAGGGAGCCTCTGGCATTAGTGGCACCTACACATTGGAGTGGTGTAGGGAATCTTCCAACAGTGGGGAAAACCCCGGCTAGATCTTTTTGCCATCACCTAAAATGCAGTGTCAAACGTCTTGCGTTTTGGAGTTTCTGAAAAGACACTCAATAGAAGACCAGACTGCCAGGGCAGGTCCTCCCTGGACCTGAAACAAGCATCCTGGGACCAGTTTCAGGGTATGACACCTTTCTTCAGCCAGGCTAGCTGGAATACAGTGAGCAATGGACCCACGTCGGGCATACCCATCCCACTTAGGGCGAAAAGTGTTACAGCAAACAAATGATGGAGGCTCAGATCTCTGTACTGGGGTGAATGTATGACATTGTTCTGCATTCTGTCCATCAATTTTTAGGTCTCGCCAGTCGATGCGCATGCGCATCGAGCTTGCGAGACTATTGGGGCTTAAACAGTCTTTAACCAACTTGCAAGGAATCGTGGCGATTCCTTGCAGTGCCCGTGAAATTCAAGCTTAATGCGCATGTGCATTGAGCTTAAAAGCGCGTGCACATGCCCCCAGCCGCCTGCTTGCATGTATTTTCCCTCAGCCGCACTCCTCCCACACCCCCGCTCCGCCCCCTCCCCTGCCTGCCGTGTCACGTTTCTTCAGTTCCCTTAGCCGCACTCCAGGCCCCTGCTGCTTTCACACCCTCATGCCGCTCTCCCCGCTCCGCCCCCTCCCCTGCCCGCCGTGTCGCATTTCTCCTCCCCCCTCCCCACAGCAATGCCCTCCGTCTTGTTTTACCCGTTTCTTCTTTTCTCTATCTGTCCCGCGTCCCTTTCTCTCTTTGCCTCGCAGCGTCTTTTTTTTTGCTTCTGATGCCCGTATGTTTCTTTACAGTATCTCAAGCATGCCAAAAGTTCTTTTGATTTAAACATAAAAAACGACCATGTCTAGAACTTAAAGAGCAAGAGATTAGTGCCTTTCGTTTTTAAACTCTGATTTCCTCAAACAAACATGAGCCCGCGTCCCTTTCTCTCTTTGCCTCGCAGCGTCTTTTTTTTGCTTCTGATGCCCGTATTTTTGTGCAGGCAACCGAGGGGTTCATTCATGGCTGGCCGGTGGCCGGCCGTACTTTCAGTTTCCTGCATCTCCAGCTCCTTCCTCTCTGCTGGAAACAGACAAAAGGCGCCAGTGGTGCACAACATAGACGGAGCCATCCGGCTTAATGATTGCTTTGGAATTCCATGTGTTAACAGTAAACAGACCAGAGGCGCCAGGAGAGCACAAGCCACACAGAGTTGCACCCCCACCGCCCCCTCTCGCCTTAGTCAAACGAGGTGTTTGTAACCAAGGCTGCGTCTTCTTTGGTGCGTTTATAATGTACATGGGATGTTTGGGTTCATGCTGGGTAGCGCTGCAGCCATTGACTCTCCCCCAGCCCTACCCTCCTTTGGCTTCTATAACGCACTGTTGTAGTACTGTTAAGGTGGGCTAAAATACAGGCACTTTCTTCTAAACTAAACATATGTTTGTCGTAATCTCTTTGTTTTAAAGTGCAAACAATGTTTTAAAATGCTGCCGCTGTTAGTTACACGAGGTGTTTGTAACCGAGGACGCTTCTCCACATGATCGCCTGCCTCTCGCACACATGTGAGTGCGTTTCAACTATGTTTTATTAGTACCGTGCTGTGTGTTGGCTTTTTCATATGTTGTCATGGGTCTATATTTTTATAATAATGGCAGCGCTTTAGGCAATGCCACCTGCAGATAATTACCCGGACGTCTGCTGAGGCAATCAGCAGCGCTGCTCTCGAAGAATAACACGGGGGTCCATAGCAGTGCCACGCGACCGGTCCGGCGCGCTCTCCTCCCTGCTACCGGGGGCCAAGACAGGCAGGGATATCCTTAAATTGCACAGCCAACGAAACTCCAGGGCAAATGTGGTAAGGGGATAAACAAGGGCACGGCGAAAACATGGCAACAGTCACCGCATGCAAAACTCGATTGCTGTTTAATTTCCTACCCCACCACCATACACGCATACAACCACTCACACATACAACCACTCACACATACAACCACTCACACATACAACCACTCACACATACAACCACTCACACATACAACCACTCACACATACAACCATTCACACATACAACCACTCACACATATAACCACCCACACATACAACCACCCACACATACAACCACCCACACAACCACCCACACAACAACCACTCACACATACAACCACTCAAACAACTACACACACAACCGCACACACAAACACACACATCTGTCGCCCTCACTCTATCTATTCCCCTCACTCTATCTATTGCCCTCACTCTATCTCTCTATCGCACTCACTCTCTATCAATCTATCTATCTATCGCCCTGTAAATGACAAAGCCATCAATTTAGCAATTTTAACAACGAAAAAATAAATAAAATATGTCATTTACAAGACCAATAACTACAACTTTTCTAATGCGAGACCTATTGCATTCCAACCCCACTCATCCACGCAACGCCACTCACACATGCAACGCCACTCACACACGCAACGCCACTCACACACGCAACGCCACTTACACACGCAACGCCACTCACACACGCAACGCCACTCACACACGCAACGCCACTCACACACGCAACGCCACTCACACACGCCACTCATCCACGCAACGCCACTCATCCATGCAACGCCACTCATTCACGCAACGCCACTCATCCACGCAACGCCACTCATCCACGCAACGCCACTCATCCACGCAACGCCACTCATCCATTTGAAAAACAAAAAATGTCAAACTCTTCTATTGCGAGACCTATTGCATTTTCAATGCTTGTTGTATTTGTCACCACGAGTGGGATGGGTATGCCCAGACGTGGGTACTGTGCTTTCCATGCCACTGGAGTCAAGCTATCCTGGCTGATGAGGGCTGAAAGCCCGAAACAGGTCCTAGGATGCTTGTTTCCAGTCCAGGGAGGACCTGCCCTGGCAGTTCGGGCGGACTGTTCCCATTGGGTGCAGGAACTACTAAGAAGGGGGACCCCTGACAGAATAGAGGCAGGTATCCAGGGGAAAAAGAGAAACACCAAAGGCAAAAAGGCTACCTGTCCCAAATCTTCAAACTAGGCCCCAGGACGGGATCCTTAGATAGGAACACTGTCACCGGAGCAGATCAAGTGCAGAGATAGTCAATCACATCGGGTTTTACAAAATATATAATGATTTTATTAATTTTTTAACAAACATGTCAGCAATAAATAAATACTCAAAATTGTATTAAATAACATATCAGAATTCAATAGCACAAAACTCCAATACATCAAGTCCCACACTCCTGTTTCATACATCACATTCATACCTTCAGATATTCCCAAAATTCATCACACAGACCCATACCTCAATCACACAATTCACAGCACACTCAATATTAAAAACTGTACAAAAACGCCACAAGATGGTCAGGTGACAGAATGGAACAAATCATCATGATGGTGGGGGTAGGGGTAGATACAATCCAGCTGCCCCCTCACGAACAACGCCAACGCACGTTTCGGTGTGTTGCTCCAGCCGGGGCTACACCTTCATCAGGGTGGAAATGAACAATAAGGGGTGGGACAAGACACCTGCAGGTATAAAAAGAGAAAGGGAATACACATTTCAGGATAATAACTAGAGTTTTATCAAACGATTGATTTAATACCTAATAACAGAATGCATACTTGATAGGCTCCGGGGACACAATGATTAATCAATGCATATACAGTCTTTCATCAGGGCGGAAATGAACAATAAGGGGTCGGTGGGACAAGAGTTCATCAGGGCGGAAATGAACAATAAGGGGTGGGACAAAACTGAAATGGCATGGTGAGCAAAAAAACTGTGGATTTAGGCTCAGAACTCTGTACTGGGGTGAATGCATGACATTGTTCTGCATTCTGTCCATTTACTTTTATTTATTTTATTTTGAAAGTTTTATATAGCGCGACAAGATCCTTGAAGATATCAGAGCGCTTTACAAATACATGGGATAAGAAAACAAGTGAGTGATTAACAAAGGTTTTTGTGCACATAGGAGCAGAAGGTTATCAGTGGAGAACAAAGTAGGGTAAGGTAACAGGGTACATAGTAGATCAGTCCAGACATGTAGTAAAAGGATAGATGACGAATCTCGAGAGTTCCATAGCTTCTATTCAGGTGAATTTAGCCATGAGGATTGCTTTTACTTCTTTTTTGAAAGATGCCGTGGAGTAGATAAGTCTGGTTTCTGGAGGGAGGGCATTCCAGATCCTGGGTGCCATCCCTGAGAAGCATTTATAGGTTTTTTCCTTGTGGAATCTTTGTGGTTTCAGAAGAAGATTTTGTGTGCTTCTTGTGGCTCTTGAACCACCTGAGATTGTCAGTTTCTGAGTGAGGTAGCTGGGCGATTTGTGGTGTATAGCCTTCTGTGTCATTCAAGCGATTTTCAGATGGATTCTAGCTTCATAAGGCAGCCAGTTCAGGGATTTTAGGTCAGGAGAAATGTGCGAGCGTTTTTTTTGATCCAGTGATAAGTCTCGCTGCGGCGTTCATAGAGGCTCTTAGTGGTGCGGTAGTAGAAATGGGGAGACCACAGCGGGCGACACTTCCATAGTCTATCCGAGGGATAACTAGGGCTTGTACTGCGGTTTGGAAGTCCTTGGCTGGGAGGAAGGGTTTAAGCTTCCTCAAAGTATTGATTTGGAAATTAGCTCCCATAGTTGCCTTGCTGATATGATGTTGCATATTGAGATTGGCGTCAAGGGTTACGCCTAAGATTTCGCTGAGTCCACGATGGTGGGTTGGACGTTGAGTGCAGTTAGGTGTTTAAGCCAAGACTGAGTGATGGGGATTTTAGCGGGAGGTGCTATTAGAAGGAATTCGGTTTTTAGAGCGTTAAGTTTGAGATAATTCTCGGCCAGCCGTGACTGTGTGTTCCTAAGCGTTGTGTTGAGTAGTTTGATATCTTCAGGGGATTGTATTTTGAGGTAGAGTTGGGTGTCGTCTGCCTACATGTGAAACTGTACATTAGATGCTTGCAGCAGTGTGGTGAGTGGCTCCATGACTAGATTGAACAATGTTGGGGATAAGGAGGATCCTTGAGGGACACCTAGTGTTACAGGAACGGGTGAGGACATCGTGTTGTTGATCTTGAATTTCTGAGTCCGGTTATGCAGAAAGGAGGTAAACCACTTGAGTACAGTCCCTGGTAGACCCATTCTGATATTCAGCAGCTCGAGTAAGTTCTCGTGTTTGACGGTGTCAAAAGCTGATGAGAGGTCGAGTAGGATGAGGAGGCAGGTATCGTTCTGGTCTAAGATTTGAAGTGCGTCATCAATTATGTGTGTCATGGCTGATTCCGTGCTGTGTCCTGCTCGGAAGCCTGATTGGTATGAGTTGAGGAGGTCAAACTGATCAATGTGTTTAGTCAATTGGAGGTGTACACATTTTTCTAGCAATTTGGCCAGGGTAGGAATATTGGAAATAGGACGGTAGTTGTTTAGGTCCGTAGGGTCTGCTGTGGGTTTCTTAAGTATGGGCGAGACTTGTCCCACTTTGAGGGAGTCGGGGATGAGTCCTTGTTGAAGTGAGCTGTTAATAATTTTGGTCCAAAGCGGGAGAAGCAGTGGGATGAAGTCCTTTACAGCGTTTGCAGGTAGGGGGTCCGTGAGGTGATTAGAGGGATTCAAGGTGCTGAGCATTTTGCCTATCGTTTCTTCTGTGTAGGTGTCAAAGGATGATCATGTGGTATTGTTTTTTGATTCAATGGGTGTTATGCTGCGGGGGCTGGAGTAAAGGCTTAGATCATTGAGGAGATCATTCCTGATGATATCTGTCTTTAGGTTAAAGAACGCAGAGAATTCTTCACATGATGGTAGAGTGCTAGTCGTGTTATGTGATTGTTGAGGTTGTTCCTTGGATTGGGTTTTGATTAACTCAAACAGTTTTTTTGCCCGATTTTCTGCTTGGTCAAGCTGGTGGCTAAAGAAATCTGCTTTTGTGCGTTTGATTTTCCTAAAGTAGGCGTTTCTCTTTTCGGTAAGTGTTTTAAGGTGCATAGCCGAGGGGGCTGATCTCCAGTTGCGTTCTGCCAGTCTCATGGCTCGTCTATCTTCGTTACGCATACCATCGTACCATGGTTTTGAGTTCTTAGCCGAGACTCTCTTAAGTTGCAGGGGGGCGACCTCATTGATTTTTGAGGTCATTGAGTTGAGGTAGTGATCAGTGAGAGTCTGAACGTCTGAGGTATCGGTAGGGGGTAGGAGAAGATTGTAGTTGCGGGAAGGAAGTGAGTTGGGGTTGAGTTTCCTCAGGTCTCTTTTCCAGACCTTAAGTTTGGTGGATTGAACCGGGTTGAGTTTAACATTTTCGTTGATGAAGAATGTGATAATGTGGTGGTCAGACCAGTCACAAGGTTGAATTGACCCAAGTTGGGTAGATTCCTCTTTGGAGATGATTAAATCAAGGAAAGCGCCTTTATCATGAGTGGGGCTGTTGCAAATTTGGGTGAGGTCTAGGGCGATGAGGAAGTTTTTGAGGCTATTTACCACCGCGTCATTGTGATCATTCCAATGGAGATTGAAATCACCAAGGAATATTTGAGTGTTTTGACGACCGGAGTTAGTTGTGATCATGTCCATGAGTTGTTGGGTGAAGGTGAGGTTGTCCCCTGGTGGATGGTAAATGATATGCAGAGAGCATACTGGTTTGCCCTCGCTAATGACGTCGAGGCAGATGTGTTCACAAGAGGTCATCAATTATTCTTTTTGTATTCGTCACCCTGAGTGGGACAGGTATGCCCAGACGTGGGTCCCGTGCTCTCCATGCCACTTGAGTCAAGCTATCCTGGCTGGTAACGGCTGAAAGCCCGAAACAGGTCCTAGGATGCTTGTTTCCAGTCCAGGGAGGACCTGGCCTGGCAGTTCGGGCTGGACTGTTCCCATTGGGTGGAGGGTCAAGACTGATTTGCATATGGCTGGGTCCAAACTGGAATGGCTTGGTGAGCAAAATAACGAAGGATTTAGGCCCAGATCTCTGTACTGGGGTGAATGTATGACATTGTTCTGCATTCTGTCCATCAATTGTTCTTTTTGCACTGATAATGTTTTGTCATGCCTCGTATTTTAAGGTATTTATAGACCTATATTAATTTATCCCCAGCCACCCATGAACCTTGGGGGGCAGTCCCACTACTGATGGGCAAGGTGTGGAGTTTAGCATAATGTATTATTGTGACTGCTGTTTTCTTGTCTGCGTTTTAGTGGTGTTGGCTCTGTTCGCCATCCTTTACCCTAACTAATCGTATTTCCCAGTGATACATGTCTGTGTGCTCTAGATAGTGATAATGCATCCTAAGTGCCAGAGGATTTTTCATAAATCCATTGTCAGCTCCCTGAAACAAGTCCAGCTTCGCCTGTTCCTGGCTCCAGACATCAGTTGTCCTCTCCCAGCCCCCCAGGGGACGCGCTGGCAGCGCTGAAAGCGCGCGCCTGCTGGGACTGGATTCCAGCACTGACAGGGGGTCGCCTCGGTACCGTGGACACAGCTGTTCTTTTGATGGGCCCGCCTGCCCCTCCCCCCGCCTGTAGCCCAGAGGCTGGCGAGCCTTCTTCCCTCCCATGCTCGCCTGGCTGTCAGTCTCGCGCTGCCTGCTGCGTCTGAAATGGCAGACGTCGACGATTGTCAATCAGCGTTGTTGCTTTCAGCGACTTGCTTTCACAAACAGCTTATTGTATGGAGTAAGCGTATGTCTTAACAGGAGGGCATGGTGGGTCAGTTTTAGAGGGACAAGATTGTCATAACAACACCAGAACTGGGATTAATGGCGGATACTCAGCAAGAAAGCGGGCTCAGGGGATGGCACAGATCCGACGAGGAACTACAACTCTTTTTGCGTTCTTTCACATTCCTTACAGCAGATGGCTCAGATCTTCCTTGCTTGGGCTCTCCAGGTTGGCCAGCTCCAGGGAAGATGGAAATATTCACATGGGGCTCTCTTTGAGCCAGTTTACCTATGGAATCGGGCACAGGGTAGTTATAAGAGCATGCTAGGCTTTTCTAAGTGTATAACAAGAAAATATCAAGACAGCTTAAACCAGGGTATGAACAGGAGGACAGCACTAATGGGCCAAAGCAAGCCGAGAACTGGCCAATGAGAACTGGCCATAGGCAAAACTAGGCTTGAATCATTGTGTCTGCAGTAAATCCTGCAGGATTTCACTAAAGTGGATGAAGGAAACTGATTGGGTCAATAGTGGCACATCAGGCAGAAAGTAACTAAATGTATTGGGTTCTGTTCTTTTTTTTTTATACATTCAAGGTAGAGAACACCCCCTTCCTCCCACTCCACATGACATGGGCAATGCCAAACAAACAGCGGCTATGCGGGGTATCCAGAGTTCGGGTCACTGTCCCCGTGGAGCTGCCACCTCGAGCATCACTGCTAAATCTGAATCTTTGTCTTTCGCTGTATCCGAACCACTAGCTCAGACTCTCTCGCTTTTTGCACAGCAGATAGTTTTCAGAGTGGGTGGACCAGGTTGTCTAGGTGTGTAAATATTTAAGGGATTTAGGGGTTCAATGGGGAAGATACAAACACAGATATTGACTCACCCTAGTCACCTAAAGAAAATATGCCCATCCTATAGGCATTTATGTTCTTGCAATTTCTTGGGAGCAGTTGTTTCAAGAACGGAGGGTGCTATTGGACTGATAATTTTGCCTCTGTGGTTCAAAGAGATCCGTCTCATAACATAGCTGGTGGAGTGGGCCGTGATCTGTGGAGAATAGGTGGGGGTGGCGGGATTTGAATGGGGTAGATCAATATGGGACTCTTCAACTGAGGAACCAACTTCCCAATACCTTCCCTTCTTCATATCCCAGCTCCACTTCCTGTTCCCAGTTGTCTCCCTTACTGACCAGGGTCCATCTTGCCCCTTTTGCTAAAACCGGGGCTCTAGAGAAGTCGCCAGGCTATGACCAGTACTCCTGACCTATCCACTATCTTTACTTCTCACTGCCACTGCCGTCTTCTGATGAGTGTTTTTCAGTTCTTTGACAGCTCTGTGTTGGCTCAGTGCTAACCCCCTGGTCTCCAGTGTTCTCTCTTGGGTCTGGGCATTGAACTATCCACTCGTGCCTGATCTGCGAATAGGGTCTGGTGACAGGTTTACTAACAAACATCCCATGGTCCGCCTGCATGACGGGTGCCAGCAGAAGAGGGACACACAGCCGCACAGACACAGGCATAAAGTGTGCCATGGAAGGCGGCCTCTGAAGCCACTGCCCATCAGCCAAGTGGGAATGGCTGTCACTTTTAGAAGAGCACGTCTTACCATTCGTAGCCAATACCAATAGCGCAGAGACGCCCATGGGCCTTTGTTCGCGCTCTATAAATATCATTAATAAATAAATAGCTTTCATCAGTGTCTCAGCACTAAGATGGGGACATGACCTTCTGTATACCTGGACTGTACACCTGACTTTGTTACAGTCAGACATTCTGATATTTCTTCATTAAATGGGATATAATGTGTAGAACCCTCACACCACTTCTTATGTGAAGTATCTACCTTCTCTTCTCAATGACCTTTTACTTTCACTGAACATCTAATTTAATGATTTCTATTTTTAAGTCTTTTGTATCCAATATCCTCAACCCACCACCCTAGTAAGTTGGCTTTCTGGGAATGCTAAGCAACAGTGACATAGAACAGGCTCTATGAACTGCATTCAGTATTTTGGCTAATTAGAGCATAGATCTTTATTGGAGAACCCCAACATGATTAGTCACATTTCTTCAGGTACTTTAGCAATTCATCCAAGTTGGTATCTAAGTGGGTGCCTGTTCTGTGAATGAAAATGCACTTTTAACAATAAAAAGAGAAACACCCCGACTGGTACTAACTAGAAAGAAAACAAGGTCTACAAACTGCATCTACACTTCATTCAGAAGCCATTTTGCAGACCTGTGGCCCGTTTGGAGAATGTGTTGCCTCTGCTGCCTTTTGATGCTCGCTGTCAATGAGCTAGTAAGCGGTATGTGGTGTTGAAGTGTCTGGTTCTCCAGACGGGAGACGGAGGTGTTGGGCAGCGGCCAAGCTTTGGGAATTAGGTTGACACTCAATGGGTTCAAGACACACAAGACGTCAATTATCAGGCTGAGGCATCTATGTGTGTCTCAACTACAGGTCACTGCCTTTTGTAAGTGCAGAATCACCAATCTGCTTTGTCTGCACTGAAAAAGTGGATATATGTCCTAAGAAGCATGTCTTCCTTTAAAGCCTGGTGTTTCTATACCTTTGAGAGATACTTTGCAGACACTAATTATACAAACTATACTGTGCTGATCTACTGTTGTTTAAATGATCATATTTTGCAAAAGGATACAATTTCTATTTCCGTCGTTGAACTTAAAGTAGACTTTTAACTCTTGGAGTAGGTGTTCTGAGCACTGCACATCACCCAGGCATCCAAGGGCCACATCAGTCTGTTGACCCAGTGTGCTGGCACATATGCAGTACATCCTGGGAATGGTCAGAGATGCCCCCAGGCAGAATGTTCACAGCCCTCACACCCAGAATGTCTGTTGGTGGCATGAAGTAGTCGTCTATTCTGCCATGCTGCATGGAAAGGTAAGTGTATTCAACAGTTTGTTGATGCCACGTCCTCCAGACATCACAGAGACCCAAGGAGGCGGCCTAATCCGCCATCGCGGAGAGCCGCTGCAGGGCTGGGATTCATCACCGCGTTACAATAGACCCCATTAATGGTGGGCACCAGCGGAATGTGCAGGATAATGTCCCGAAGGTGTCCGAGGGATATCTTAGCTAGGCGTGGGCTACATACACACTCAGGGTGTTATAGTGAGTGTCCTCCCTGCGGCCTTCCACCAACGCACCCTGCTGCGTCTGACGTTGAGTGGATAACAGACAATGGGAAGCTTTTATGGAAGAGAATAGCCGTGCACCGAAAGCCCCTAGTGAAGCCCGCATGAAGGACTCTGTCACAACAAATTCGGGCCAAAATAGGGCTCCGGGTACCAGGGCAGTGTGTCTCCTTGAAGTAGAATGGGTGGGGCTTGGCGCTTGAATGTGTTAAGCATTTTAAACATTTTACTTTTATAATGGTTTAGTACATTTAAAATGCTTTTCTTTTTGTGTAATTATTAATAATTACATGCATATTGTTTATGTTATGATTTAACAGACATTAATATTTACTATTTAAAATTGGTGTGTATAATAGATTTATTGTAATAAGTAAATTCATCGATTCATTAATTTAGAAAATATTTTAGTTAGATGTACTTTAATATATTTTTTAATTATTAAATGAATGTTAATCTATTATTTTTATATCATTTTTTTTTAATGTTATATTTTTTAAACATTAATTTAACAGTTATTTTACATCACTAAGGGCCAGATGTACGACCATTGGAAATTGCGACTTGCAAATTACGCCAAATTGCCAGTCACGATTTCCAATGTACAACGGTGTCTGAGACACTATTTGCGATTCCCAATGGGGTCTCAAATTGCATGCCTCATGAATATTAATGAGGCTGTCACAATTTGCGACCCCATTGGGAATGGCTGGCACTCCCACGGATGGTGGCCTGCCGGGGTTAGCAGACCTCCATGTCTGGGACTGCTTTTAAATAAAGCAGTTTTTTTTAAATGCAGCCCGTTTTCTTCAAAATGGGCTGCATTAAAAAAATTAAAATGTCACTTTTCGTTTTTTAAGGGCAGGCAGTGGTCCCTGGACCTGCCCTTAAAAAATGTTGTGCATGCATTCATTTGCGAGTGCTTTACCACCCTTCTGAGAAGGGTAGGAAACTGCAAGTGTTTTGCGACCGTTTTTGCGGTCGCAAAACATTTCTTACACAGCTTGTGGGGTCGCTATGAGGAAGGGAATGCCCCTTCCTAATAGCGAGCTGCTAAACACTATTTTGCGAGTGGAAAATTATTTGCCACTCGCAAAATAGGGTTAGTACATGGCCCACAGGTTTTTTGCATGCGCAAACGGGTCTAAAACCCATTTGCGCATGCAAAATTCCTTCGTACATCAGGCCCAATGTTGTTTATTACAATTAAATACATATACTTACCAATTTCATGTCAATATTTTGAACAATATTTTTGGTCGATATTTTTGCACTATGCTGATCTTTTTGTTGCTTATATTTTGACTCTGACATTTCTATACTATATTTTTTCTGGCGATATTTTGCCCTAAGGCTTAGGGATTTAATGAATGTCCAAATGTTCTCCAACTTATGATGACATTTTCTGTTTTTAAATCTACTCACAGTTCAGCTGGTTGTAGAGTTGTGAACATGATTTGCGAGGATTGTTCTTGCACCACAAACTGCAACGCCCCCAGTGGTGAATGCCTTCCAAATGGTATGTTAAATTGCATGCACCTGCTTTACTTCCTATCATAGCAATGTAGTGCGGTAGGTGACTATAGCAATAGTCACCACCAAGCACTGGATTGGCCTTCCGTGTACACTATGGCCCTCTCAGGAGGCCACCGACCATGTGAGCCAGAGAGCTATGCCAGTAATCTCAGTACTGATATTCATACTCTGGCTGGATTCAGATCTGTCCATAAGAGTGATAGAACCTACAAATGTCCTAACATTTTTGTAAACTTTCGAGGAAAAGATTCACTTTTACACATCCTGCGAAAGCTGGGCATTTAAAATAATGGTCCAACAATTGCTGTCAGAGGTATGCATTTTTTACAACATTTGGAAACTAAGCTATTGACGTCATAGGAAAGCTGATTTCCTGAACTAGGGCCATAAGTTTAGTGTTGAAATTGTCATTCAACACTAAACCTGAAATGTCCTCCAACCAATATCCTGCTAGCATCTCGGGTGACTTTTTTTTATGCCAGCAAATCCTGAGTCAAGTAATTTTTGGAAATTCATACAAAATGGTGTTTTTTGCACATTCCTTAGAAACTGGACATTTTACAAAACCTTTCACAAGTCATGCATTTTATGCGTACACTGCGTTTGGAAAGAGGGTGTCTGACCCATTAGCCGCCTTCTTCACACAAAGAAAATTTGAAAAAATAATACATCCTGCCACTTTGGCTGAGTGAGAGGCAGCGGAAACACTGGCCTTTGCTCAGGAACAGACCTCTCCTGATCCCATCGTCGATCTTGTCTTCCTCTGAAGAGGCAGGGACTGGCGTAGGACAATCATAACAACTTCCACCTGTCCCTCCTTCTGTGCTGTTCCTGCTTCCGGGGCCGCATGGGGGGTGGGGGGGTGGGGTGACAGAGAGGGAGAGAGATAGAGAGAGAGAGATAGTGAGAAAGAGAGAGAGAGAGAGAGAGAGAGAGAGAGAGATAACTCATGTATCAGTCTGCTTGTAAAGGGTGATCGATAAACAGGTTATTTTACAAGATTGAGAGAAAAGGACAAAGCCTGTATCTACAAAGGTATGCTATTTTTACTTATATTTGTATAAAAATGCCCATGGGAGTATAGGCCTTTTAGGCCAACAAGTGACCCAATAGCCCCAGGGTCCTGAAGAAGGCCACAGAGAATTAAAGCAGAATGGAGGAGTCAAAATGTGTCATTGAGATCTGGCAGCTATTCACAAAAAATGACATATCTACAGCGGGAGCACAAATTAAATCCTTAATACAATAAGGGACCACCGACCTCCCAATCACATATTGGGCATAGTCAAAGAAACAACGAAGTCCCAGAAGCACACCGCGAGGAATGAACACTAAAATAGAAGAGTGCCCGTCCCTTTAACTATTCTGGACTGGGATCAGGATGAAACTTTTTTTCAGAGTTCATATAGAACAAAGAATTTCACACGATGGCGGACTCAGTAAACAGTATGTTCTCTAGGTACTTTATTTTCGTGTAGAAAATAAATGCTTCAAATTGTTGTTGTATTGATTTTAAGTAAACAAACACATTTTTAAAACTTTACATACAATTCAAGGACTCTTCTCATTGTTAGAAAAATACAAATGATTCTAGTATGCAGGCTGCTCCCTAAGTAGGCAAGACCAGCTGTTGAGTATTGATTACAAAGAACATGCTTGACTAATGGCAAGATGTAGATGGATCAATAGGTTCCTCTTGAAGTTGAGTTAATCTATAACCTAGTGGGGTGTGCTTCATTTCATTTTGGACGCGAAATAGAAACACCTCGTGCATCCCGTCAGCTGTGTTTTGGTGTCTGGAGCCTGTTCCCTAATTCATGCTGATTTTATGCACACTTTGGTTCATTAATGTGGAAATATGGACCAGTCATTTGCCAGAGAGAGCAAGTGATAGTCAGTTCTACTCTGAGAAGAGCCATTGGGCTTCCATAGTTGTCGAAGGCTTACAGTGGCTATAGAGTGCTGTTTGCATGTACATGGTGTGCACAGCAAGAAGGTAGCTACAGAGCGACGGAGCACTGCAATAAAGGTGAGGATGCAGTGCTTCAGGTGATTATAGGGAAGACATGGTCAGGAGGGCTAGAGCAAGGAAGGGTGGGTGGGGATTCAGGGGTGAACAAGATGCCTGTGATTTTGGAAAGACTTGCATCGTGCCAATATTTGTTGTGGGATAAAGCAGTAATCAATGACGGCAGGTCAGCTATGCACCCAAAAGTCCATTTAAATAAAAGGGATCAGGAAAATTGGGGAGATGTGATCAAAGTAGAGATATAGTTGCTCTTTCCTAGCGACACCTCTTCATCCAATGTCAAACTGCTAGTGTCCTGGTATCTTGACACATGCCCTCTTCTTTGAATGCCTTCTGGCCAATCTGCAAGGTGACTCCAGCCAAGCAGACCTCCCTCCTGCATGGCAGGCAGCACCGCTGATGCCCCTGGATGGCAGCCTGACCTGTTCTCCTCACCACTCTCTGCTCATCCCAAAGCCCCTGCTGGGCAATAAGCGTCTTCCCGCATACAAACGAGGCTGCGGGCGGGAACCTACTGCTTCAGTTGCATTCCCAGAGAACAGGAAGTGAGGACTCACAGATGTGCTCTACAGTCCCAGGTGGTGGATCTCTGAAGGCCCAGAATTTTGAAGCCCTAAAACACCCTAATCCTGTTTGAGGTTGTCCCTTTGACAGAGACTGCATATGGCCAGTGTGGGCCCCGCGCTCCTTGAAGTGAATTGTGTCTTTGGTTGAAAGAGAGTTGTTGACGTGTGTGTTGGTATTTATTGTATGTTTATGTGCAGATTTCTTTGCTGCACAGTGTTTTGCCCTATCACCCCACCATTTGTTTCTTCTTACTCTAGCTAGTGGCCCATCCAGACCCATTTTTCTCATTTTTGATCATTCTCTCGATGTCCTTTTCACCTCTTACACTTTATTTCTTCCCAGATGTGGAGATACCTCTTCCTGTGCTAATATTGTCCTTCTTTTTTTTCGCCATTCTATTTGTTACTCCCTCTTTTTGTCCCTCTTCTACTCCCATATTTAATCTCATCTGTCCATTTTATTCTGTAGAATGTGTTCTTTAGCTATTTCTTCCTCCTCCTTACCCCCTTTTCTCGTTGCCCTTTTAGGTCTACCTCTCTCAGTTTATTCAATCATATTAATCCACTCTTCTGTATTCTCTTACTGTTAGTACAGTCAAATGTCTAGTGTTGCATGAGACAGTTGTCCCCGTTTGCATTTGTTTTCAATTTTCATCTGATACAATCCGTGTCCATCCTTTTTAGCACCATTGTCTCTGAACTACTGAGGCCACACCAGAAACATCTAGCCCTCACAAGCAGTGCTGTGTGCCCTTGCTGTCTGGGAGGACATCAAGAGTGTCAGCCTCCTGCCTGTGCTTGAGGGAAGCATGCCTACTGGTTTGTCTTTACTAGTCAGAAGGCCAGCTCACATCACAGGCTGTATCCTATTTCCTTCTACTGGAAATTATGTGGCCTTGTAAAGAATTGCTTCTTAAATGTCTGGCTTTGGACCAGAATGCGCGTTCCTACCAACCAAGTCAAGATCTCTTAGTTTGCCTGTTAAAGAGCCAGTGTAAATGTTCCCTTTCTTGAGTGCTTGACCACCTAAAAAATGTCAAACCAAGCTCATCTTTGATGCTGACCTGGGCTGATCACAACAGAAACTGGTCTCCTATAGACAGGGCTGTGAAGAGGAACACCAGGTCGACCCATGTGATGATGTTTTTTTCTTTTTTTAATCTAACCTCTGACCTGAAGCGCCTGACCATTGGAAGTGCCTCTATCAAGTGCTCTTTGAAGAAATTGACTTCTCAGAAGAACCAGCTTGATCCATCACATATCTTTCCTTTGCCAAAGGAGAGCTTCAATTGCTCTGCATGGAAGGCGAGGCATCCATTTAATGTAATGATGACACATTAATCTTCCAGCAAGTGGCAGATTCACCATCCTGGAAAAGTATTTGCTCCATTGGCTAAAACTTGTCCTTCAGTTTCTGTTCTCTTTCTAGTCCTTCTTCTGTTCCTAGTAGAGTGGACAGAGATGAGGCTCCAACTCCCCCCACCATGTTGCAGGGATGAACTGAGCTTGTTCACTGTGTTCACAGCCGATACCCCAATGAACCCATCTCTTTCTGTCTTGGACTAATCCTACGTCCCATTTCGCAACTGCCATCCATGTCCCATTCCGATTATTTGCCTAGATCAGTGTTTCCCAAACTGTGGTCCGCGGACCCCCAGGGGTCCGTGACACATTCCCAGGGGGTCCGCAGGCAACAGTTTTAAAAGCACAGAAAAGTTTCTTGTATAATTTCCAGCAACAATAAAAGTGTCAAGATAAAGCCAGTGATTAATGTACCTGCTGGAGCACGAGGAGAGTTTTCTTTAGTGGCAGCTTTGACTTAACTAATGTAGCACAGAGGGTTAATGTGCCTACTGCAAAGAACGTGTAACATGCATTTTAAAAAGCAGCATTTTATGTGCATAGGTTCATGGTTACTGCTTTTGTCACAGAGATTCTTTTGTTACTGTGAACTTCATAAGTGACAATCATAATGTAGCAGAGGGACCTATAAACTGTCATCAAAGAGCAGCTTGCAAACTGCATGGTACCAGTTAGTAACTTTTGTTTTTTCCCAGTTATTCATTATCCTGATGCTGCTAAAAATATTTATTTGGGTGGAAATACATTTTTAATGTTAAAGTCAGTGCTAGCCACTGTTATGTTCTGAATCCTGAGTTTGTGCTTTTCCAGACCAAGCACTCTTTAAACATTTTACATGCACACTGATTTACATGTATGATTCAATGTCTCTATATGTGTGTGATGTAAAGTCCTCTGACATCCTACAATGGTATGAGAGATGCTATAAAACAAATGAAATACATGTGACAGAGGGGCTATTACTTCAATATAAAATACTAAGGGCCAGATGTCCGATCCATTTTTATATGTGCGAACGGGTTCATGAACCCGCTTTCACATGCAAAAACGTATTGGGCCATGTACATTGCCTATTTAGCGAGTCGCAATTTGTTTGCGACTCGCTAAATAGGTTTTGCAACTTGCTATTTGGAAGGGGCATTCCCTTCCAAATAGCGAGTCTTAAAACCATGTACAAAAGTTTTGCGGTCGCAAAACACTCTCAATTACCACTTACTTAAAGTAGATGGTAATGCATTCGCAAATGGGAAGGGGTCCCCAGGGGACCCCTTCCCCTTTGCAAATGCATGCAAAATAATTTTTTAAGGGCAGGCAGTGGTCCGAGGGACCTCCGCCTGCCCGTTTCATTTTCTTGTTTTTTTTTTTAAATACATGGTAAATGGGCTACATTTTTTTTAACTGCTTTATTTAAAAGCAGTGCCAGACATGGTGGCCTGCAGAGCCCAGCAGACACCATACCTAGGAGGGCTAGCATTCCCAATAGGCTCGCAAATTGCGAGAGGCTCATTAATATTAATGAACCTCGCAATTTGTGACCCCATTGGGAATCCGAAACAGTGTTAAACACACTGTTGTACATTTCGTTTAGCGACTCGCAATTTGCCACTCGCAATGTGTCACCAATTACGAGGCGCTAAATGAAATGGTCGTACATCTGGCCCCAAAATCATTAGGGGCAGATTTACAAGCCCCTTGCTCCTCTTTTACGCCGCTGTTGCGTCCCTTTCGTGATGCAGCGGTGATGTAAAAGAAGTGCCATGGTGCAGGGTATTTACAACGTGATGCATCTGGGAGATGCGCCACGTTGTAAAGCCCTGCGCCAGAAGGAGGCGTTCCGGCGCAGTAACGCCTCCTAAATGTGGCTGAGTGAAATCTACAAGATTTCACTCAGTCACTTTGGGGCCCATGCTGCGTCAAAACCCTGCGCCTGCTTGAAGCAGGCGTAAGGATTGACGCAGCATTAACAAGATTCGGCCCCCCAGAGCATTGCTGGAGCTGTGTCGCACTTGCGACGCAACTCCAGCAATGCGCCACCTTTACGGCACAGATGCGTCATGCATCTTTGCTTTTTTGCCCCATGAGCCGCAGCATTGTAAATGCGGCGCATCAATGGTGGCGGACGCATCGCGCACAATAAGTGGCGCATCCCTGCTGATATGCATGGATGCATCACTTATTGGAAATCTGCCCCTAAGTACTTTGAGTATTTGTTTTGTGTGCACACGTGTGTATTTTTTTCGAATTACTGTTTTAATATTTAAAATTTAACTCATACAAATTGCTTGGGGGTCCCCGGCTTCCAGTGGTGACTCAATGGGGGTCCTCAGGAGTCAAAAGTTTGGGAACCACTGGCCTAGATGGTTCTTAACGTCTGCCCATTGGGCACTCATGCGGCTGCAGATAAAACTTGAGGGCTGCTTAGAATGGGCATTCATCATGAAGAACCCATGTGCACATGAATGTTCTTGTTACAAATTCTCTATTTAAGACACACCACTGTTTTTCTTTCTTTGTACAGGTGTGCTTGGCAAAAACAGACAGGAGGGAAGAAAATCCTGTGAAATCTGTGTAGAAGTCAGAACTTATTCTTAAAAAGATTCATATGATTATTCCCCTTTGCGAGAGTAAAACCTCATGATCCTAAAACCTCATGATCCTAAAACCTCAAGATCCTAACACCTCATGATCCTACAGAAATTGAAATGAATATCCTTGCTACTGATAGCTTCTTGGTTTTTTTTAAAAATAATATTGGGTATCGGTGTAGTAAAATTTCATTTGTGTACATAGACTGAGCTGCATTACACAACTTCAAGGTATTGCATTAACTAGAACAGCTAAACCCACTGCCATGTAATTGTAAACCATAAAACACAGCACGTGATCCTTTGGAGAGAAGAAGGGACTGTCATGTCTCCTCAAGGAGGGTTCTTATAAGATTCTTGCCCCATCTCTGTAATTGCACACATACAGTTCGTGATTGATTCTCTCTGTCTCTCTCAGTCTTTATTTCCATCTTGTTGAGAGTCCCTTTCATCTCTACCTCTCACCATTAATTTCTCTTGTTGCTATCTCTGCCTCAGCCCCCCCAACCTCTGCTCTCTTATTATCTGATTGCTTCTCAGTCTCCCTGTCACTACTACCTCTTCCTCTCATAATTTGACACAAGCTTTCCTTCTTCCACCAGGACCGGACATGACTTTTATTCCACCAGGCAATTCCCCGGTGGGCTGGGGCACTAAGAGCCCGGTTTGGAAAGATCGTGGCTCCTCCTCGTGCCTCTGACGTTTTCCCCAGCTCGCTAAAGTTAATTGGAGCAGGCACAGGGGGCTTCAAGAGAGAGAGACAGGGAGAGGGAAGGTAGAAAGAGACTAGCACCAACGCAGGTGCAAGAGTGCCTGCACTGAAATGGTTATTTTTGTGCAGGAAGGGGCACCTTCCTGTACAAAATCAATCCGCTGTGGCTTTTACCTCTTTCTATGTGTGTTGCAGAGTGCATCACACATAGACCTAGATAAAAATGAGGAGGCATAAGCATATTTCTCCTTGTTACGCCTCACCTGGAGAGGTGCAGGGCTTTTGTGCATTCCAAGGTCTAACACTTCTGGTAAATCTGGGAAGGCATCTTAATCCATGGATGTTGGGTGGGAAAACTCACATAATGGCCATAGAAACACCTCTCTGGCGCATTGTGATGCCACCCAGCAATTTGTTTTGCGTTGCATTTCTCGAGATTTTTGAAGCCACTCGGGCCCCACAAAGTGGCCTCGAATGGCTTCAAAAATCTAATTTTTAATTTGTGTCACTCTTGCAGCATTTTGCGTGGTGCAAAAGCGATGCAAAAGGGCTCGTAAATGCCCCCTGGTATCTGCGAGCCTTCACTACTTTAATTTGTGCACTGTAAATCTTCTAATTTGTGCTATGTCTCCAACACTGCTGCTGTCATTCTCTCACACTTATCTCTACATTTCCCAAGCTCACCTCTAATGTTTCCATTTTCTCCCTGAATTTTACTGATCTCATGCCCACCTCCATTTGCATAAGTTTCTCACTTCCACATCTTAAATTCTCTCAGTCTCCCTTTCATCTTCGCCCCTACCTTTGCCCAATAATTATCTCTCTTTCGTTTCCATCCCTGCTTTAGCCTTTGGTCACCATCATTGTGCAATTACACTCTCACCTACACGTCTACCTTTTTAACCTTCTCACTTCTATATGTCTCAGAATTTGCCAGCCAAATGCACACCTCTCATGCGGTCTTTCATTACCCCCTCTTTTTCATTCTTCCCCCTTCACCCGCTTCTGAAACTTCTTGTTGTATCCACTTTGTCAGCGACACTCAGTCTTTATATCTCTTGCTTTCATAATTTTTCTTTTTCTCTCTTGAGTAATGTTTCAGCATCTGCATATGCCCCCCCAACCCCAGCCATATAGGGCCAATGTCTTCCCTAAACTATTTATAAGCATAATGAGGCCACCATATTCATTTTAGCACTTGAAAAATTATGCCTTAGTAAAGGTAGCAGCAAAGAAAGGTTGTCTCTAGGGAACGTGGGTCAAATGTGGTAGTTGAAAGCATCGCACACAACAAGTTAAGAATTTCCCACTTCACACACAAAATAGGTACAGTACGGCCAGGGGTGCAATATCCTCTCCCACGCCGAGCAAGTATGGCACAGGCAGCAGCAGTGCATCACCCAAATAAAATGAAATGGCAAAAAATGATGCCATTGTAATGTAACAGAAGGGGAGGGCTGAAGGAATGCTGCTGAGGCACTGCCCATGTCTACTAATATTAACACATTGTTAACTCAAGGGGTTGTCCCAAAATCCTTTAAACATGCAGTGGTTTTGCCACTGAGGAGATTACCCAATGATCATGAATAATTGTCCAATCTTGCTGCTGCCATATCATTTGAAGATCCAGGAAGGACATATATCCCAGATACTTTCCAGCCATCGGCAATCTTCAAATATCCTTGATCTGCAACAAGCAGGGTTTTGTCTGGGTCATGGCTCGGAAGCAGTAATGCTTCTGGTTACTGATGACTAAGATCGGACAGTGTTGGGGGCCAAGTGACTGCATTGGTCCACTTGGACTTATCCACTGCCTTTCATACGGTCGACCATATGATTCTGGTGGACTGCGGCTGGATTGAGGGAAACAGCTTCGAGCTGGTTGACAACCTTTTTTTGAGAGACTGTACCCTAGCTTTCCAACTTGGGCCTTTCACCTAGACTACATTGCAGCTTACGTGTGGAGTCCTTCATGAGTCCTCTCTGTTACCGCATCTGTTCAATGTGTACATCAGGCCCCTTATAAATGAGTTGTCTACAAAAGGCCATTGACAATATAGTTATGGAGATGACTCTCAACTTCTTCTCTGCCTTATTGGCTCGACATACCACAGCAAGATTTCCATAACACGAAGTAAGAAGTATTCAACTGAAGTTCAACGCCTATAAACCAGAGATTATAATCTTCAACAACTATACTGATCGCGAATCAAGCGGCTATTGGCCAATGGAGCTGGATAAACCCCGTACAAAAAACACAGGCAAAAAATGTGGGGGTTGTGGTAGATAGTCACCTCACATTGGCAGCTTACACTGGACCATTTACTGCCTTCCTTATAAAATCTATCAGGACATAGGCATTTCTTTTGAACCAGTTGTCTAGGCAACTTTTTGGGGGGGAAAGGGAAGTTTTACATCGCCCAAACCAGACCCAAAGGTATCAGAGCACTTTATATATGCACCAGTTGCGTTACAGACGCACTATTATTTCAAGATTAGATTTTGCCAATTAATTTTATTTGGGGTTTCCAGCTGGTATCACCCAAAAGGTAACAAATTATTCAAAACGAGGCGAGACAGCTCATTTTTAAACTACGAAGGAGGTCCCATGTTGACACCAGTTCTGAAACAACTCCACTGGCGGCCCATAAGACGGGGTACAATTCAAGTATTGTTATGTTACTGTCAAATCGCTCACTAATTTGGCCCTATACTTCTTGGACACACAAACCAAAAAATGTGTGCCAGGCAATGCAATGAGGTCTGTTGGGTTAAAGTACCTGATCATATCTAAATACTGGAGGGATAGAATGGACAGCCGGAGTTTTTCGGTGCTGGCCCCCATGTTGCGGAATTCTCTCCCATAGTACCTGCTAACGGAAAGCGATTTCCTTAGATTTAAAAACTACTCAAAACGTGGCTTTTCAGACAAGCATGTAATGTAGACTGCATTTCCAAGCGTCAGTAACCCAGTAATCTTGCTTTAGCCTATTTAGCACCAGGAAAGCGATGGTGATCGCGCGTTTACTAAATGTATTCAACATAATATCTGATGCTCCTCAACGGATGTCACCGCAGCAGCCCTCCTCACTTGGCTGTTCTCAAGTCCTCTTCCCCAGCCTGTGTTCCAGTCCACACCCAGCCTGTGTCCCATTTCACACCCAGCCTGTGATCCATTCCACACCCAGACTGTGTCCCATTCCACACTCAGCCTGTGTCCCATTCCACACCGAGCCTGTGTCCCAATAATTGTCTAGCCCCATGTATCCAGCCTCTGGTTCAAGAGGACCAGAGTAGTTTTATCCAGAATAGGTCCACACGTCACAAAATCTGAAGATTCCATAATGTCTCGTCTCATCCAAAAGGTTGAATGTTTTTGTGGATGATCGATTTTGACAAAGCCTCTGACTAGTCTGCTGGGAATACTTTGATGTTTTGAGAAGATGGACTTCAGTACCTGCTTCTTTGCTTATTCACAACTATTACATACTTGTGTGACTGATAGAGTAAGAGTGACTGGCATTTTACCTGCTTCCTTCACCACTGAGCGAGGAAGCAGACAATGGTGACCTCTCTCGCCCCTTCTGTTTGCACTAGCTTTTGAAAACGAATACACAATTCCAAGGTTTTCATTGGACATCGGAGATCAGACATAGTATCTCTCTATATGTGGATGACCTTCTTATCTACCTTTCAAAATCCACCCCTATATTTCAACCTATTGGAATCTAAGCTGGTAATGGGTGCCATTGCGAACTAGAAGATTTCTCCTTTGTACAGATTCTTGGTTATTATTGCCCTGAGTTTTTTTTATCTTACCCGCAAGAGGCTTGGCATGGTGATGTGGGAAGTCTCTTTGATGAAATGTGGTGGGATGCCCTTATCCCCACTGAGAGGTGCCTGTTTCTGCCAGATACCGTCTATTCCCCTTTAAATACCACAATTTATTGTACCTGAGCAAAGAATGGACAGAGACTCCCCCCTGCCATTCCTGAGATGTCACTCAGTCATGGGTACGTTCCTCCACACCAAATGAACTGCCCCAAATTCAAGGTTTTCAGTGAACAGGTCTTTTAATGCATTGCCTTGAGTGTTGGACTGGTGCGTCCTACGCTCTTATAAGGTAGCTTTACTACGTATTGTATTTATGATGATTTGGGTGCAACACCAAGGCCTTCTTATACCATGGTCTTGCCCTGCCTCAGGCGATAGTGCGTAAAACTGGAAGGCTCCAGCCATCAGAGAGGTAATGAGAGTCAATAAATGTATGCTTTACATGAGTCCATCAGGTGCCACCAGGAATGGTACAAACACACGACAGAATCTGATTTGACGTGATATTTGACCCCAATTGTCTAGAGGGAAAGACACACCACAGCTAGATTCCTGAGTCCATGAGATGCCAACCACTCTAGCTACGATATAGGTAAAATTCACAGGTCTATCTTTTTATACTTCCACCTATATGGAAACGTACATTCGAACAAGACAATGTAATGCCTATGATGGACTCATAGGTATTATGCGAGGAATATCAGACACAGTGATGCTGGAAATAGGTGCACAACAATAATGGCATAACACATGTTTATTATCAACATCTAGTAGAATTTTAGGCACAATGTATATCATCTTATGATGAATTAGCATTATTGAAAACATTAAATAAAACTTGACTGAGATTCGAGCAAGCAATATTAAAGACAGAAACTAAGACTTTGCAGTTGCCTTCAGTTAGATTCAAAACCCTTTCGGTGCTTGGTTTTATCCGGAACTTTAAATCCTAATTTAACTAGACCCCGATCTAGTTATTTGTTAGTAATATTATTGAACCAAGGCAAAAATGCCCAAAGCCACAAACATACATAGTAAATTACAGTGGTGAAATCAGGTGTTCCCCACAGAGGTCCCTCATGCCAGACCTTTTACATCCCATAAGAGAGAAGAGTCAATATCACTATCCTGAGATGTGCTACTCTGTTTTCTGGCCCAAGTTTGGACTTCCACGCAAGCGCATGCTGCAAACTTCTGCTGTGTTCTTTTGGCTTCTGTCCAGCTGCATCATCCCATTCAGCTCTCAGACCTTCCTGCCCCAAGCTTCTGAAAGCAAGAGTTTAAATAAGAAACATATCCCCTCCTTCTATGTATGGCTGGGCAAACCTTGGGTATTCTCATTCGTTCAGATCCAAAAATCTCATCTTAGATCCAAGCACATCAGATAATAGGTGACTGATTTCCTGACTTTTCCGCATGTCTTGAATGTATCAGTCTCTCCTTCATCATTGTATTCCTTTTGTACTGAAAGATGCTCCTTGCACATGCCTGCTCCAGGACAGTGTCAGACATCCACGGTTTCAATAACCTTGGATGATAGCCTAAGCAAGCTTTTGCAATGTCTTTGGAGAGAGAAGGAAGGAGGGAAGCTGTGGAGAATGCACCTTGGTGCATTTGACTTACTTCTAAATGTGGCCTCTTACTGTTAATATTTTAATCATACAATTTAGTAGGATTTGAAAACACATCTAGATAAAAACACATTACTTTAAAATAAGGTTAATGCTCAATGACAAAAAGCTATATGTTAATACTATATGTGTAATAGATGCTATAATTGTGATAGTGACTGAGTACAATTTTTTTTGTCTGTTTCTATATTTTGTGACTTTTAATGACAATCATCCATACTGTCAGCTTCAGGGCCTTATGCTCAAATGTGCAGCCCATTTCTTGCCTGATGAAGGCATTTACTGTTCACAAGCTTTGTTTTCCACGTTAAATGCCAATAACATTATTTACACAAAACAGTAGATGAAGGAAGGGAGATGGGTGAACTTGATAACAGAGGTAGGTTGAAGCCAGGAGGACACAGAGAACTGTGGATAGGGCCGGACAGGCGGTGTTAGAGACAAGCAGGGGATAGGTTGATTTATAACAGGGGTGGATGAATTGTTAGACGCGTTATGAACTAGCAAGCCTTCAGGGCATAACTAGTTGATACATCAGTATAGCTGAGGCTGTATTTTATAAGCTTTGCCCTCAATATTGTAGCTTTTCATGAAAGTGAGCATCCGAATGCTTCGACTGGGCCACAACAGGCCTATCTCCTGCAGGGATGGATGGCCTCTACTAGCATGGTGGGGAGGTAATAGCAGACTAATTTTGCATCCCAGGTGTTGGCAGGGCAAACAGTGTTCCAAAACGGAATGGGGCACATTTCTGTGCTCAGAGCAGCTCTCTCATACACATGCACACACACGCACACATGCACATACACACATGCACATTATTAAAGCTACAGGGACACTAATAAATAAGGCATTACATCACAACATCAATACATAATATTACAAGAGAAAATATTTATCATTACACACACTCACTACTCCCCAAGTTATGGTCATTTACACAGCAACACCCCACCAGCAACACGCAATCAATCCTATACAGACCCTAAAAAGGACATTGTCCCGAGCCAACTTCAGTTGTACCAATGATGGTGTCTTTTACCTCTGGTGTCCAGGGGCCTCAAAGAACATGCTAAACTTAGACCTAAGTGCTCTTTTAACACTTGGGCCGAAGATAAAGAATCCGCATTCTGAGACTAACTGAGGGAGGCGATGTGGGCTAGAAACTCACAACTCAGCAGAGACAATACTAGGCCCGTACGAAATGTAAATTATGGTTGTGGAGTTTGTGTAATTTTGAAAAATGTTTGTTACGCCGGTTACACAATAATTCCAGAAATTATACCATTATGCCAAGTCACATAATTTCGCCAGCTCACATGGCAAAATTATATCACAGACGCAAACAACGCAAACAACCATAACGCGAGCGTCTGCTGTTCACTTCAGTTGTGGTTTTCACCCTTTTTAGGTCGAGCTGGTGTAAGCAGTGCGAAGCACTGTGTCCAGCGAAGCATCTTTTGTTACTCACTTCCTGGGAATGTGAGACAGGGGATGGGCATGCGCAGGAGAATCCCCCATGTGAGCGCGCACGTTCAGCCACACACCGTGCACATCTCCTGTCCTACATTGGCAGCAAGTGGATAACACACAGACACACACGCGTGCATGCACACACACATGCACACACACACACATACACACACACACGTAGGCACACACACGCAGGCACACACGTGCACACACACACGCATGCACACACACGCAGGTACACACACGTGTGCGCACACACACACACACCCTACAACTAAGCCGCACCCGCCCCACTCACCGGGCTACAGGCTCCGTCACGCGGGGCTTCTCTCACTTGCATCGGCGGCCTCTGCTCCTCCTACGTGCCTACAGCGTTTCACAGCCTCCCCTGGGGCGTGAATTCCGCCTTCTGCCCTTCTCGTCCAGTCATTCTGTGGGCGCGGGCTTTCCGCAGAAGGCGGAAGTCCTGCCCTAGGGGAGGCTGTGAAATGCTGTAGGAGGCATACATCCCCCGTGTGCCAAGTCCTCTTGTTAAAAATACACTGGAAACAGGAACCGGCAGAATCGCAATATTGGGGGGTCCCCTGAAGACTCCCGTCAGTGCCAGGTGTACTGGTAGCGCAATGGGAGTGTGCCCTGTGAAGCAGTGTGCATTGCCTTCTAGATCTTTCCCGCTCTGATCCCGTAAGGTGTGCTCCAGACTTGTAGCTCCCCGCGTTCCTTGGCTGCAGGATGACAACGAAGGTTCGCGGATCCGACGTGCAAAGTGCGTCAGGTCAGCCATAAAGAAGAAAAGGCAGGGAAGACACGCACAGCCACCTCTGACTTGCACGGCAGCTGCTGCCGGCCCCTCCCGACACCATAAAAAACGCACCCTAAAAAGTGGTAAATATTTCTAAAATTTTGTGGGGGAAATCCAGTTACAAAATAGAAAAGAATGTCATTGAATCAGCAGTGCGGGTTTGAGCGCTAGTATGCAGCATGTTGGGGAAGTAGTTTTACTTGTCCATGAGAGCCGATGTGCAGAATTGCCCGATATCCATTTCTCTCGCTGCAGCTTTTCAGAATTCTAGAGGCAATAGCAGGATAGAGGCGCTACGTCTGCGCTACAGATACCGGGTAAGCGCAGAGTTAAACAGCCGTGACAATCAGTCTGCGCACTCCGAAAAGACGAGACAGGAATGAATTAGACCGCGGAGGCCAGAAGGAGAGCTGCAGATCACGGAACAGCCTGTGATGCGTGCCAGCCTGCCTCCCAGCCCCAATGTCCCACGTTTACTGTGATTTTCTTGTTATCTGTCCTCATGCCTGCGCTGATTGTATTCCTCCCTTGGTTCTGCTGCGTTACTGACACGATGCCTAACGACCCGAGCTGCTGATTGTGGAAGTAGAGAATCGTAGTGCACAGCCCAACACCCCGCGAGCCGGGGAAATCTCTTATTCTCCCAGTGTTTAGCAAAACCTGCACAATAATCTAGCTCTTCCAAAAAGCGCTCCAATGTCGTTGGGTAAATTTCACACCCAAAAAAAAATCACACAACTTACTGCTTTGGCAAAACCAATATATCTGGTTTGCCTTTGTCCTGAGGAGAATATTTTAAAAGCCTTTTGCTTTGGAAAAAAAAAACACGATTGAATGAGTTAGCGTATTTTTGAGATGTAAAATAGTCCAACATGCATTACAATGCAAGTACTGTATAGGAGATAGAAGGAAACATCACATAGCCCAAACCATGAGGTCAGAGAGGGATGTATGATGTTATAACGCATACTTTAACAACGCATACCTTTACAACGCTATTTTTACAACGCAGGAACCATTACAACGAATTACCATTACAACGCATTTTTTTACAACGCAATACTTTTACAACGCAATACCTCTACAACGTAAGTATTGGTAAGTATATAATATTTTTTTAAATGTAATTATTTAAATTTAATATAATTTATTTTAATTTAATATTATTTTTATTTTATTTGTACCCTGTATCCTTGTATTGGTAATTATATAACATTTTTTTTAAATGTAATTAATTAAAATTAATATAATTTATTTTAATTTAATATTATTTTTAATTTATTTTTACCCTGTATCCATGTACCCCAAAACCCAAACCTGGCCCTGAACCCTAAAAATACCCCTTTACCCAAAAACCCAAACTTAGCCCTGAACACTAAAAATACCCCTTTACCCAAAAACCCAAAACTGACCTGAACCCTAAAAATACCCCTTTACCCAAAAACCCAAAACTGACCCTGAACCCTAAAAATACCCCTTTACCCAAAAACCCAAAACTGACCCTGAACCCTAAAAATACCCCTTTACCCAAAAACCCAAAACTAACCCTGAACCCTAAAAATACCCCTTTACCCAAAAACCCAAAACTGACCCTGAACCCTAAAAATACCCCTTTACCCAAAAACCCAAAACTGACCCTGAACCCTAAAAATACCCCTTTACCCAAAAACCCAAAACTGACCCTGAACCCTAAAAATACCCCTTTACCCAAAAACCCAAAACTGACCCTGAACCCTAAAAATACCCCTTTACCCAAAAACCCAAAACTGACCCTGAACCCTAAAAATACCCCTTTACCCAAAAACCCAAACCTTGCCCTGAACCCTAAAAATACCCCTTTACCCAAAAACCCAAACTTATAACATTTTTACTATAATAATATACTTACCAATACTTACGTTGTAAAGGTATTGCGTTGTAAAAGTATTGCTTTGTAAAAAAATGCGTTGCAATGGTAGTTCGTTGTAATGGTTCCTGCGTTGTAAAAGTTGCGTTGTAAAAGTAGTCCGTTGTAAAAGTTTCGTTGTAATGGTAACATCCCGTCAGAGAGTAATGGTTCAGTCACTTACTGGTTATCTTCATTCACCAGAATTGTAGTCCTCTTTGTCCCACTGCTTACAGTTTGAGGTGCCACACCTCTGCCAGAGAGATTCATGGCAATTAGGAGCAAAGTTACCTTTTTTCTTACATTTCTTCATTGTTTACATATCTCTCTAAAAGTCTCGTCCCCATGCACCACTTGCTCTACCTCTCAAGTAGTTTTATTGGAGGTGCGAATAATGGGGAAAAGGAGGGTCTTGGACTGGGGCAAGAAGGAGTACAAATCGGGGTAATGAAGATTACTGGTAAGTAATTGAATTACTACTCCATCTTCTCCGTCCTCCTTGTCCCATACCTTACAGTTTAATGATTTATCAGGTAAAAGAGAAAATTGCCCCAATAATATATGCCTCCAAAAAGAATTTAATAACATTAACAGTTACTTCATTGCTGACTTTCAGATAGTAGACCCAAACTTATCATCAGTTGAATCCGATAAATCAAGCTTGTAATATTTATCACATTTGTGGTGTGATGTCCAGGTCGCCGCTCAACTTATTTCCTGAAAAGAGGAATGCCCTGCCTCTGCCCAGAATTCCTAAACTCCTCTGTTTGAACAGCCTTGGAGGTGAGCCGGAACCATCGCCCTCACTGATTTATAAGTTTGAGTTATTGCCTGCCAGACCATCTGCTTATAGTCTGTGTTGTTGCTCTCTTGCCGTTATTGGCTGGCCCATAATTGCTGATGAGTGAATCTTTAATGAGCTATAAATAGGTGGGCAAACCTCTTTTAATATCCCAAGTGGACGGGCCCCTGAACTAGAGAGTGAAAAAACAGGCAAAATAATGTCTTGTGCCAACTGAAAACGTAATATGACTTTTGGCACAAACTTCGGGTTACATTCAGAATGACACTGTCTGGAAACAAACAAGAAAATAGGTTCCCATGGCTCCCAACTTCCCTAATCTCTTTGCAAAGGTAATAGTAACAAGAAATGCTGTTTTAGAGGAAAGCTTTGCTAAACTTGTGTTCTCTAAATGTTCAAAAGGCTGACGTTGCAAATCTTTCAAAACAATAAGGCGCCTTGACGCCCACTGGGCAAAGTTTGCGCACAATAAGAATCTCTTCATTCAATAAAAAGATCCCATGTAGGAACAGGGTTGTGAACAGGTGGATGTTTCAATCTGAATCTTTTTAGGAGTGTTAGACCTGGCATCCTTGGTGTGGTTTCCTCAGTCTTTTTGCCTCTACTGCCTGTGATTTGGACTGTATGCTGGACTTCTTTGTGCTGGTTTGTGTACTCTGGGCACTTTACCACTGCTGTTTAGTGCTAAAGTGCAAGTGCTCCTTATGCAAAAAGTGAGTATGATTGGTTATCCATGATTGGCATATTTTATTTACTGGCAAGTCCCAAGTAAAGTGCACTGTGTGTGCCTGTAAATCAAATGTTAATAGTGGGCCTGCAGCACTGATTGTGCCACCCACATGAGTAGCCCTGAAAGCTTGTCTCTGACCTGCCATTGCAGTGTCTGTGGAGATATGGAGGACTTTTTTCTTCTCTTCTCCCTGTTGCAGTTCCACTTTGTTCTGCTTTGAAATCGCCTTTCTGCCATCCTTTTTCGTAAACAGGGAAAAGACGTACTAGAGCGGTGTCCTTCCCGTTTCATAGTAGCTTAGCACCTGGATCACGCACTTTGCAAAATCTTGCTACTAAACAAACAATGCTGTCATATATCATAGATGCATGCTTTCATTCACCAGCAATGGTCCAGGATACTGCCATCTGGGTCTCAAGCAGCCTTATCACTCTGAATGAATGACTCCCCGTCCCAGACCAGCACATGGCTGGGAAGCATGTGGGCAATCAGTGACCTACGCACCCAGCAACTGCGGCTACAATGTAAGCAAACAGAAACTTCTTCCCACAGTCAGTCACAATGGAATATAACATTAATACAAGTACCTCTAGCCACAACAGGAAAAAAAAGGATACACAATAAGCATGGCTTACTTTGTTTGTCGAGGACAGAGAGATAAATACAGGAAGTGGCTTGGGGGGAGGAGATTTTATGGGAGAGTAGTAAACAGAGAACAAGCATTGGCATAGCCAATAAGTCTCGCCTTTGGCACCTTGTAAGTTAAAAACAAGCATTTGCAATGCAATAGGTCTCGCATTATTAAAGTTTGAGCTATTGGCATTGCTAAATAATGCAACACCAATAGCTCTAACTTTAATAATGCGAGACCTGTTGCATTGCAAATGCTTGTTTGTTATGCAAAATGATAGATGTGAATTTCATGTAATTAAGCATAATTATGTGTAATGTTTCTGAAAGTTATTGTAAATACATAAATGTTGCACACTCCCTAATAATGGCCCCCCATAACTACAACTCCAGCTAGTGCTTTTACTTTAAAAGAAAAAAAGCACTTTATTCTATTCATAGATAAATACTACCCATTGAAATATTTAAAGAACTTGGAGAAACGACAAGCAATGCGATATAGGCTTTGCACAATAAACAGACCTCTACCTGTTGACTTAAGTAAATGTCTTCATAAAATAATTAGCCTCCCACTGCCTATGGCCTTTGACAAGTGGCTGTCACACTCACTAAACCACAGCCTGTGAACTCAACAGCCATAATATACCCAATAGGGTACCCCTGCCTACAGACTTAAACACAAGGATTTCACGAGAAATAAGCCACTGCCTGTTAGGTTTATCAAAGTTTTCTACTGCCTATAGGCTTTGACAGCAGGGCTTAATTGACACACTAGGGAAGGAAAGAGCTAGAGAGTTATTTACAGATTAGCAGAAGCAGGCCATCTGCCAAACACTGTCAGGTGTCCGTCTGTCGTAGAGTCTATAGCTATGTATATTGAAGTAAAGAAGATCCATACGCCTTCTTACTGGTGACTTCTTCATTAGGATGGCAGCAGACCAACATGGAGCGCCCATGGCTGTCAAAGATTAACTAACAAGAAGCTTTTCAGTGCACGGCCACTTCTCAGATGTTGGTTACCCAGGCAACATATCAACATTCTACAGACGTCCCTGTGGACAAAACCATAGGAACGAATTAACCAAACACCAAATATAACATCTCTCTTCTTTATAGTGAATAAAAGGATAATAACAAGAGGGCCATGTTATTTGTAACATTACAAAGTCTTGCAACCTGGTTGTCATATGACTTTCTCTCCATCTTTTCTCCCGTGATACACAAAACACATTGCATACTACTCGCCCCCCTGCTTCATTGTAATCACCGTCTTTACTCTCTCACAAGCACCCCACCTCTCTATCTGTCATGACCACCCAGAGACCCCTAGTGGTCTCTTCCATGAGTCTCTGCTTTCCTTCATTCCCTTCTGCATTGACCTCATTTCATCCCTTACAACAGTGGGGACTTTCCTCATGTTATGCCTATTCGGAGCAGCTCCTTCTTCAGTCTAATCTCATGCACATATATTTTCTGTGTACCAATCTTCTCTTGCAATACTTCTTGTCCACTGGTTGTGAATTTGAACATAGTGTACCCTGATTGTGAATTTTAACATAGTGTACCCTATCATGCTTATTTCCTCTCCTCCATATCATTTTGGGCGTATATCGCTGGGATGGAGACACACTCCAGGCCACATTTCGTCCAATAAAGTCTTATATTCATAGTTCCTGAATCCACCATCAATTCCACTCCCCTGTCATCCACCACAAATATTGCCTTGGTTCTGTTTTTTTCTCACTTAATCAGAATTCTGTAGACCAGGGCCTTGTTATACGCTTGACACTTATATTTTACCCCTGGCATCCATAGCAACCCTTTGAGGACAGTTTGCTTTGTGGGTTTTACAGCTTCCTACTAACCATTTCTGCAATACTTTTCTCTTTCCTCTCCCCCACTTTGGATATTTTTCCCACATTCCAACATTCCCTTTTTGTCTAGAACACTGACACATTGCTTCCTCGAGTCTATTTGCTCTATATATTTCATGCAATAATAAGATTCTTCAACCATCTTTGCTATTTCGATTACTTACTGCAATATCAAATTCCTTGCCTTGCTTCCGATAGTTGCTCCTGTGGTTTCATTTCATTACACTGTCCTGTCAACTGGTCACTTATCAATTGATAAATCATTCTTTCAAAGTCACACTTTAAAGCTAATTCACTAACTCTTGCCACAAATTGGTCTATTTTCTCATGGCTCCTTTGAGGTTGATTTATAAAATGTATGTCTTTGCATAGCGAAATTAACAGAGTTTCCAAAATGCGTTTCTAGTCTCGTCTTGGCCTCCTCATTAGAAGTAGCAAAGGCAGTGTTGTTGGTACCAACAGCAACAGAAAGAAACCTAAAAACATGCTGGTCCACCTTCCCCAAAGCATTGACGAATAAATCTTTCTTCCTCGATCTAAAGTTCAAACTGTCCCATGCCTCCAAATAATTCTGATAATGTCAATCTCCTCTTATTTTTTCAGGAGAAGAAACTGACTGTCGTAAAAGGATTGGAGGGGCAAGACTGAATGCATTCCTTGAGGCTCCATGGCATAAAACTCTTCAAGAAGGAATACAATGATCACTGGCATGAAAAAACAAGCAAATAAGAATGGTGCAGGAAAGTGAGTACTTAACTGCAACCTTGAGTAAAATACAGTACTTAGTGAGTTTTATTATTTTCCTTTGTATTGCAGCCTTGAGCTGAGTCAAAGCCTTCAGTCTTCTTATGCTTTTAAGTACTCTGTTGATTTCTACAGGGCCTGCTTGGTTGTTTCCAGTCCATTTTAGAATCTTTCATCCCCTCCCACCTCTTCAGTGGACCAAACAGGAAAGCGAAACAAGCTGGATAAGGAGCGTGCACCACTGTACTGGTGCGGCAGGGATGGGTTTGTCGACTGGGTGCTTACTGGCGGAGATGGCTGTGCTGGCTTGTAAAAAATATTAGTGCCAGGGCTTTCATCAGGAGGCTACTACACCTTGCGCCACACATTGCCCCTGCTATGCTGCCAATGATAGTAACAACAGAACTACTAACCATCACGCTCCTACAAGTGTGACAGTTCGGACTATTTCAGACCCCCAAAGCTGTAAAACTGGCTTGGACAGCAGGTAAAAGTAATTGTTATTTACATTGAATAACAAATAACTGTTCTTTTAGTAATCACTAAATTAGCCAGACAGCGCCAACTTGTGGCAGACTATCACAAGCGCTGGTGTTGACAATTAAGTGCCGGTGCCGAGCACCGGAAGCCACAGGTTCAAATTAAGCACTACTGAACAGCTTTCATTCGCTGAATCAAGGACGGCGTGTGGCCCTCAAGCAGAATGGTGTACTCTTGCATTTCACATGCAGCCTCAAGCAGAATGGTGTGCTCTTGCCCTGCACTGAAAAACCCTCTGGGTGGGTTGAGTGTGGAGCCTCGCGCAGCACGGTGTCCATCTGCCTTAAGCCACAGATAGAACTTTGATAATGCCAATAGTTTGCCTGAAGGAAGGTGAGTGGCTTGGCGCATTCCCACGAAGCAGTTAATGCCAAATACCCCCCAGCCAGAATAAAAGACAAACTGCTTGCACTACAAGAGAGTTAATCTCACTAACAGTAGGTATTCAGTACTGGCGGTACCCAGCACTAAGTATGCTGTCCCTGGATAATGATCCACAATGGTCACTGTTACCCAATGGCCATTCTGCTGATTTGAGCAGGCAAAGAACTTGTCGCAAAACTGAAGTGAGGAAGATCCACACACCTGCTTACTAGTGGGTTCTTCTTTATGAAGAACAGACCAACATGGAGATCATATGTAAATGACAAGAAGCCTCCAGGCGCATTTGACCTCACAGGTGTTAGTTACCCTAAGAGCATATGAACATTCCAAAGACTTCCCTGTGGCCAGATGACAAAACCACAGGAATGTATAGACATTCTATAGGCTTCCCTGTGGCCAGGTGACAAAACCTCAGAAATGTATAGACATTCTATAGACTTTCCTGTAGCCAGGTGACAAAACCACAGGAATGTATAAACATTCTATAGACTTCCCTGTGGCCAGGTGACAAAACTACAGGAATGTATAAACAATCTATGGGCTTCCCTGTGGCCAGGTGACAATACCACAGGCATGTATAGACATATTATAGGCTTCCCTGTGGCCAGGTGATAAAACCACAGGAATGTATAAACATTCTTTAGACTTCCCTGTGGCCAGATGACAAAACCACAGGAATGTATAGACAATTTACGGGCTTCCCTGTGGCCAGGTGACAAAAACACAGGAATGTATAGACATTCTATAGATTTCCCTGTGGCCAGATGACAAAACCACAGGAATGTATAGACATTCTATGGGCTTCCCCGTGGCCAGGTGACAAAACCACAGGAATGTATAGACATTCTATAGGCTTCCCTGTGGCCAGGTGACATAACTACAGGAATGTATTAATCAAATAACACGTGTAACATATGCACTCTAAATAGGTCGTATGAGGACACCCATCAATTTTGGCAAAACTGCCAAACTTTAAATAACATGCTTAGTATTTTCTTTTGTGAAATGCCTCTTACAAGCTTGCACACAAAGGCTATCTTAAGGTAACCCTTAATTTCAAAAATGTTACCAACTGCTGGATGGTTGTGGATGCAGTTTGCGTTGTCCTGAAAAGTTGACACCCTCACTGCCATCCTTTTATGTTATGTTAAATAGTTTTATAAAGTGCAACAGCTACCTAGCAAAGGGCCTCCCGGCAATGATAGAAGGAGCTAACTGAGACACAGACATATCTGAGGATATTATCCAAAAGTATGCAAAAATGTGAGTTTTGAGCTGCTTCCTAAAATGTAACAGAATATTGTTTAACCTGAGCTGAACAGGGAGAGTATTCCACAATTTGGTGGTGAGCAGAGGCGGCTCTAGGCTCATAGCGGCCCTGGGCAGGGAGCGTAGGTAGGGGGCCCCAGAAGAGGGTGGGTCCGGGTGGGGCGGAGCTCCCTGGAGCTCAGGAAGGTACCAGCGGGCCAGCAGTGGATAGGGAAAAAAAGAAGCCAATCAGAAACCAGGAGGAACGCTGGCTCGGAGTGTGTTTGGAAGTGGAACATAGCCGGGGGCCGCCAAATCCATGCCAGGGGCCGCCACGCAAATATGTATCCATCCTCAGCGGATTATTATATTAAGGATATATATTGGCGTGGTGGCCCCTGGGGTTTGGAGGCCCTGTGCGGGTGCACAGCTTACACATGCCAAAGGCCGCCCCTGTGGTGAGGTAAGCAAACAAGCGACATCCTGCTCTTTTGAGTCTGGGGACGTCAAGAAAGGCAAGACTGTTTGATCTCAATGCTCTGGGGGCAATGCGTGGAGTAATAAGATGCTGAAGAATATTTGTGCCCAAGGAGTAATTTAGCCTATGAGCAATGCATTTGACCAGCAGCCAATGAAGTTCTTTGAGCGGCAGACATGTGGAGTTCCTTTTTAGAGCACTTAGTAATGCTCGTGCTACTACATTTTGAATAATCTGCAGATTTTTTATCACATATGCTGGGCTACCCCAATACAGGGAATTACCATAGTCCAGGCATCAGAGGATTAAGCCTTGGACCACTGTCCTCCTACAATCCAAAGGAGGCCACTTACGCTGTTTTCTAAGGGATCTTAACAGCCCAACGCATGTGCCTAATAACTTAGTAGCATGGGAGACCATGTTTAGGTCCTTATACAACCTGACACCAACTCTTAACCTCAGGTTTAGGAAGGGGAGGCTTACCCTTTGGGCCAGAGGAGTTGATCCCAAAGCTAAGGGTTGATGCCCACCACCAACACCTCTGTTTGGTTACTGGTCAATTTTAATCGGCTTGCCGCCATACATCTGGCCACCTGTCCCATGCATGTAGGGAGCTTGTTAGAGGTAGAAATGGTATCAGGTGACAACGAGATGACAATCTGCGTGTTGTCTGCATAGGATGCCATTGGAAGCCATGGAAACAGATGCTATCTGAGAGAGGGCGGACATATATGTTGAAGAGAGTAGGGTTCAAAGGAGAACCCTGTGGTACTCCACACACTCCATCTTGTGAATTTCTGACAAAATAAGAACAGTTATTTGTTATTCAATGTACACAAAAAGTTACATAAAAGCATAAAACTTAGTGTGAAACCCTGTCCTAAAATCTGTCCTGACTTGTCTTCTTATCTCCTTGGCAGTCCACTCTACCATCCCTAATAAGGATCTAAAGGTAGCTCGTAATAAGAAGGTGGAGCCTCCGCCCTTAATTAAATTGCCCTTAGAACACCCCCCAGTTCAGGAATCCTTTATCAGATCGCAATTAGGAAGTACAGAACTTCTGCTCGATATTATTTGTCGAGGGAAAAAAGCAAAGAAACTTCGACCCCTGAATCGCTCCAAAATCCTCCAGTTGTTCCAACAAATCCCTTCTCTTTCAGGGATAACCTCATTGGACTTAGAGTCTGTGGGATTTCAATTGCGCGATCAAGGTAGAAAAGTTTCCTGAGTTTCTTTTATATCTCCTTGTATTGCTGACCTGGTACTAAAGGCGGACGAAGACCTAGCAAAAATAGGTCTACGGGCCCTATGTCCCGTAAAAAAGAGACCTCAATTATTAGTACCTCAGCCAGGTTCATTCCCTCCCGCCATTTTAAACATGCACAGTGGGTTATCTGCAACTCAATGGGAATGATCTCTATCATATATTCCGTCCCAATGGCCCGAAGCAACACAACAAAGTAGCCATCCAGCCACCAATTTGAGAGTGGTTATAGTAAACGATAGACCGTTCTCACAATTTAGACAATTAGCATGGCCTCAAAGTAATAGGTTTTCCCCACTGCAACACCTGCTGGAGGAAGGAGATTGGAATATAAGACCCACCTTATTCTAGAATGAGGAGTCCTCTCAAAATTTAAGAATCCTAAGTTGGAATATCCATGGGTTTGAACGCTTGAGGAACAGTGGCGAACTGGAAGAAAGTTTGAAACCCTTTCATTTGTATTCCTTCAGGAGTCTTGGCTAAGAGAGGACCAGTCATTTGAAGGGTTTATGACCCTGAATAGCAAAGGTCATCCCAGGGTACGGGGAGAGCATCTGCAGGTCTACTAACATTAATATCGACCAAGGTGATGAAGAGGCCATTGGAGGTCATAAATGTTTCAAGTGGTCTGCAGTTATCTGTTGTGGAAATGGTTGTGGGTAAAAATGTCCCCAGTTATTTTTTTTTTCAGAACAAAATTTATTAGAGTTTTGTAGTTGATAGAATACAAAGAAGCACCGCTCCCTAAGAGTCAGAGAGGCAGTGTGCATAGAAACATCATCTTAATCCAGTTATTCAATCAACATTCCCCCAAATTCCCACCCTCAGTATTCCCCACCCAGTACCCACCCCCCACCCTGCACGGTGTCTACATTGTCCATAAAGAGGAGCCTAATGAGCTCAGTATCCTCATGTGTACCAGTTTATCCAGATTCAGTAAGCAAATGATCTGTGTCAGTGGCTCGCGGCGCCGGAGGGTCCAGCAACAGGCCTCTGTAGTCCGCCCATCTCTTCCAGATCCGAAAATGTTTTTGTGGGCACCCCCTGGCCTCAAATACTGGGCGTTCTAACCCCATGTTAAAGTCCATGCCCCGTTTCCACACTTCCACCAAGGGGGCCCTAGGAGCCTTCCAGGCCCGAGCTATGTCCCTTTTATCCACCGTAAGGCCCAGGAGAAGCAGATGACGTTTATATACATTTCCCCCCACTTGTTCCATGACATGGAGGAGGCCCAACTTCGGTGAACGGGGGAGATCCCAGCCCAATACTTCTGCCAGACAATCCCACACACCGGTCCAGAATCTCTGCAGTCTCACACACTCCCACACCGTATGCAGAAAGGAGCCAACTGAACATCCACATCTCAGGCAGTCCGGGGAGGCAATCAGCCCCGCCCTCCACAATCGTTCCCTCGTAAAGTACGCCCTATGCAGGTACTTGAATTGAATGAAGCGCAAGTGCACCGCAACCGCTGCTCCCCTTGGGGCCTCCATCGCTTCTCTCCAGTCCTCCTCTTCCAAGGTCCCCACCTCTCCCTCCCAGACAGACCGCAGTTTATCAAGGGAAGGGGAGCAGTGTGTAACAAGCGTTCGATATATGTTAGATATTTTTTTGGTTTCCAGGTCCCCCATGAATAACTTAGCCTCCAGGGGGCTGAACTCCGACAAGGAAGTTAAGCCAACTAAGGCGGGGGACAGGGCATGTCGGAGCTGCAAGTATCGGAAGAATTGAGATTGGGGCATATCAAATTCGTCCCGTAGAGCTTGAAAGGACTTAAGTACCGAGCCCTTCATGACGTGGCCCAGCGCCGAAATGCCTATTGCATCCCAGCTATCGAATCCCCGCAGGGACGCCAGCGCCGGCAACCTCCCATTGTGCCACAGCGGGGTTTCCCCCGTAAGCCTATTCCACCATCCCATGCGACGAAGGGCGTCACGCCACACCCGGAAGACTACCTGAGTGACCATCGGGAGCCTCTTTCTGATGCCTGCCGAGTATAAAATAGTGTGCAGCGTGTCTGGGTCCATCAGATATCGCTCCAGGGCATAGGTCGGGTCGCCCCGGTCCCCATACCACCACTCATTGAGGACCAAGAGGTGTGACGCTTGATAATAGGACTGGACGTCGGACGTGGCCAGTCCCCCACAATAGGTCGAGAGGAAGCAGGTGCGGAGTGCCACCCTTGCTGCCCCCCCAGCCCACAAGAACTGACCCAGTGCCGAGTTTACCTGCCTAAACCACTGCGGTGGAATAGGATACGGATGATTTTGAAGTTGGTATAGAATACGGGGTAGAGCTACCATCTTGAATATGGCCGAGCGACCATAAATGTTCAAGGGCATCCTGGAACATATTTTCATGTCAGACCGTATTTTGTCCCACACGGGTAGTACATTGCGGGACCACGAGACTCCGGGCACATCCGTCAAAAAGACGCCTAAATATGTAATGCCTCCCGCCACCTCTTGGAGGGCCGACGCCCAAGAACCCAGGTCTCCACCGCTCCCCAGGACACATAGTTTCGATTTCTGTACATTCAAGTTTAGGCCGGAAACTTCGCCGAAGATGCGCATTATGTCGAGGACCCTTGGCCCTGATCTATTTAGGTCCATAAGGAAGAAAAGAACATCATCGGCATAGAGCGCGATTCTGTCGGTCGGACCCCCCTCCCATTCAACGCCACGCAGCTGTGCGTCCATCCGTACCCAAGCCGCCAGCGGCTCCATCGCCAGAGCAAATAAATAAGGCGACAGAGGGCAGCCCTGCCGGGTGCCTCGGCCTATGGGGAATGGGCTGGAGACCGCCCCCGCCACCCTCACCGCCGCTGTCAGATCTGTATACAGTAGATGAACATAGGACAGGAAGCGCGGACCCAAATTGAGACTGAGTAGGAGCGCCCGAAGATATGTCCAACTTAGCGAATCGAAAGCTCTATCTATGTCCATTAACCGGAGAGCCGCCGGGATTCCCGCCGCCCGCGCCGCCTCCACCACTAGCTGCGCGCGTCTAATATTGTGCCTCGTCGCCCTGTGGGGCATAAATCCGGCCTGGTCCGGGTGTTATGTTATGTTATGTTAAAATATTTTATACCGCGCACGTTCACCGAAACGGTTTCTTGGCGCTCATAACAAATGCGGAGGGCAAGGGCAGAGGTTTACTCAAATGCCAACTGAAAGAGAAACGTCTTCAATGTCCTACAAAAGCATTCGTAGGTAGGGCAGTGGCGAAAAGAGGACGGGAGGGAGTTCCAAAGTTTGGGGGCTAGAAAAGAGAAGCGAATACCGCCATATTTTTTGCGGCGAATTTGAGGGATAAGCAGAAGGTTATCGGCGGAGGAGCAAAGATCTCTCGTGGGTTTGTACCGCTTCAGGCTAGAAGAGATGAAGGCAGGCGCGAAATTGTTAAGGACTTTGAATATTGTACAGCCAAGCTTGAAAGTGCAGCGTTTGGCCACCGGGAGCCAGTGCAGGCTCCGTAATAGCGGTGAAACGTGCTGATGCTTAGGCTGATGGTATACTAAGCGAGCAGCCTGGTTTTGTATCAGCTGCAGCCTATGGAGCTGGTAGGCGGGGATCCCTGCATATAGGGTGTTAGCAAAGTCAATTCTAGACATTACAAGAGCCAAGATGACAAGGATAAGTGCATCTCTGGTGAGAAATCTACAGATTTTGCGTATCCTACGCAGGTGGAAGAAGCAGGATGATGTTACAGCGCTAATCTGAGGCTTCATAGAAAGGTCACCAGAGATGACTACACCGAGGCTTTTCACGGAATTCACAGGACGGGGAGGGATCCCAAGTGAATGGGGCCAGAAGCTGTCATTCCATGGATTGGCGAATCCACCCACCAGCACCAGCTCAGTCTTTGTGGGATTTAGTTTGAGCTGGCTGTGAGACATCCAATCTGAGATGTCTAACATGGTAGTTTGAAAACTGATACGGGAGGAAAGGGAGGTGTCTATGGGAAAGATCAACTGCAGATCATCCGCATAGTTGAAAATTGTTGCAGAGGATTTGCGAAGAGAAACTATAAGGGGCTGCATATACAGATTGAAAAGCAAAGGGGATAGGGCGGAGCCCTGAGGGACTCCGCAGGACATAGAAGAATAAGAAGCAGAAAAAGTGGAGAGATGTACGGCTTGGGAACGTTTGTCAAGGAAAGATCTGACCCAATCGAGGGCTACGCCCTGGATGCCGGCATTGTTGACACGGTCGATCAGTATAGTATGATCGACCGTGTCAAAAGCCGCCGACAGATCCAGCAGGACGAGGGCTGGACCAAGTCCGTGATGTAGGGGAGAAGGCGGTTTGCCAAGGCCTTCGCTAGGATTTTCGCTTCAACATTACGCAGCGAGATCGGTCGGTATGATTCAGGGCGGTCAGGAGGCCTTCCAGGCTTACAGAAGACCACGACCTCCGCCTGTCGCCAGTCCGCCGGCAGACGCCCACGGTCCCTGGCCGCCTCCAGAGCCTTCCTGTAGCGCATCCCCAGCTGGAGATGAAACGTTTCCATGAATTCGCAAGGGAAGCCGTTAGGCCCAGGGGCCTTACCAGTATTCAGTTCACCCAGAGCCTCTCCCAGCTCCTCTGCCGACAATGGGAGGTCAAGCCAAGCACGACCCTCATCCGAGAGCGTCCGGGGCGGGAGATCCGCTAGGAATCTGTCAACCTCCTCCGCCGGGAGAGCCTCCCGGGGGGTATACTGAGTCGCATAGTAGCGTGCAAAGGTAGCGGCCAGGACCTCGGGGGCCGTCACAGGGTCACCCGCTTCGTCCCGGCAGGGACTGGGCCTGGAAGGTACCCTGGCAGAGTCTGTATAGCATCGCGCTGGATTTGTCCCCCCACTGATATATTCTACTTTGCGTAGTCAGCCAGAGCTGACGGGCCTCGTTTAGTAGTAAAGAAGCGTACGATTGCTGAAGGCAGAGCAACTGCCCCACCGCCTCGCTGCTCCCCCCCGAGGTACACTCCGCCTCCCGGCTGTGGACTCGGCTCGCCGCCTCCTCTATGGCCACTTTGCGGGCTTTACGGTTCGCCGCACACCACGCGATATCTACGCCACGAAGCACAGGTTTCAGGGCCTCCCACAGGGTCACGGCATCGGCGTCCGGGCCATCATTATCAGTCCAGTAGTGCGCTATCGCCTCCCTCATGCGCGACTGATAATCATCACGCTGCAAGTGCCACGTGGAGAGGCGCCAACGAAACGGTTGTCGCCGCTTATCCAAAAGCAGATTTAGCGTTATCGGGGAATGGTCTGACAGACCCCGCGGAAGTATAGAAGTAGAGTCCACCCTCCCAATCCAGGGCTGAGGGACGAAGAGGTAATCCAGTCGAGAGAAGGATTTATGGACCGCCGAGACATAAGTAAATTTGCGACTATATGCATGCTGGTATCGCCAAGCGTCTATCCAACCCATCCCCTGCACCATTCTGCTCAATTTAGTAGTGGCATCTGTCCACAGGCCCCCTCCGGGCCTACAGCGATCCAATCTCCCATTCATCACGTCATTCCAGTCACCGCCCACAATCGTCAACACAGTTATTTTTTACTTATAAATGTTTATATTCATAAAGAAGATCATCGCCAAATGAATCACTGGCTGGAATTATTTGAATCCCCTTTCCAGCATTTGGTGGCAATATACCCGGAAGCAGTGATAATAATGGCGGGGTATGTAAATGCTCGTTTATTTCCTGTACAGCTAGACCAACACTGGGAGGAAGTGTTGGACTCCTACAACATTCCCTTAGCGCAGTTTCCAGCAGGTACCATCAAAAAAAGAGGCCAAAGTACTGAGTGAAAGGCTGGCAAGTCATGGTCTGATTTACTTAAATGGACGTTTAAAAAAGGATTCACCAGCGATAGCAACATCTTGGCAGGGCCACTCTTTGGGCCCTTTTGATTATATATTCACGTCCCTTTGGAATTTTGGCCTCTTTAAGAGCTTTGAGGTGGCAAAATATGAGGGCAGTGACCACTGGGCAACCACAGCAGTTCTTGACTTGTGTGAGCCAGTATCCCCTGAGAGAGTGTTTCCCTTGGAGATGTCCTATCCGCGTAGGCTCACAACACGTTTAGACACTATGCATTTTCAACAATTAGCAACTCTTCAGTTAGAGAATATGGTTCCTATCCTCCCTACTCATGCTGATGATGTTATTGTGTGGTATAATAATACAATGAGTTTGGGGCTGCATTTTAGTGAAAATAAGTGGAAAGGGTGGACAGGCAAAATCCCGCACATAGGGTGTCCTGGGCTGGTTCGATCAGGACTGCCAAAATGAAACGACTGGTGAGACAGAAAGCAAGGAGTGCTACGTATCGTTTCATTCCTTTAGCCACCCAAGAACTGGTTAAACTTAAACACCAATATAAATCCCTTGTGCAGTCGAAAAAGGTAGCTTTTATCATAGGAAGTGAGAGGAGATGCAGGAGATATACTATTAAATGATCAGCAAAACTTCTGGACAAAGGTCAAAGAGTTTAATGGCCAAAGTAGGGGGTTTCTGACCTGTATGATACCGGAAGCCCAGTGGGCTACTCATCTGACGGAGTTATACAGGGGACCTTTAGGTTTAGATGGCCCTCAGCACATCTATGGGTAAACCCTCCCAGCCAACTGGTTCTCAGTGAAGGAAGTTAAGGCAGTTATCGAGAGAATAAAACTCTCTCGTGCCGCCGGTCCTGACAATGTCCCGGCGGTAATAATTAAAACAAATAGTGTTTGGTGGGCTAAAATTTACTCTACCCTGTTCAGTTGGGTTGCAGGGTCTAGCCTTTACCCCTTTACCTGGAAGGGGTCTATTGTGAAACCGATTTTTAAAAAAGGGAACGGTACAGATCCAATGCATTACAGGCTTATAAGCCTTTTGGATGGTTCTTTTAAGAAAAGATTGTTTTAGCCAAACTTGAAGAATGGGCCATTGAAACTAAGAGAATTCCTTTAGAACAGGGGGGCTTTCGGGAGGGTCATTCAACAATAGACCACTGCTTTGCTTTGTGAGCTATTACTCGAAAGGCAGTGGAGGAAAATCAAAGACTGTGCAGTTGTTTTGTAGATTTCCGGACAGCCTTTGATTCTGTTGACAGGGATATTTTATGGGGAAAACTCGCCGCTTGGGAATTACCACTACACCCCCTTGGGGCTCTTCAATCCCTGCACTCTGGCAATTGGGCTCAGGTGGAGTTAGACAAGACAGGACGGTTGTCCCAAAGAATCTCTATCGACAATGGCCTGCCTCAGGGGTGTGTTTTCGCACCCCTACTTTTTAGTCTATTTTTGGCCGACCTCCCAACAGCTATTTCCCAATCAAAGTCTTTTTCGCTTAAAATTGGGGATCAGCATATTGCTTGTCAGCTCTATGAAGATGATTTGATATTAATGGACTACACTTCAATTGGTCTGCAGAGGAAACTCAACGCATAGGAAGCAGAACAAGCTTCGTATTAATCTGGAAAAGACGAAAAATTTGATTTTTGGGAAAAAAGTGCAGAGTTTTTCCTGGTATCTTGATTCTCAGGTGGTGGGACAAGTGGATCAGTATAAATACCTGGGTTTAACTTTTAGGAAAAATTTGAATAGGGGTGCACATTGGAATGCCACTAGGCAGAAGGCCTTTCTGCAGGCAAGCTGTTTATCTGGATCTGGTAGATTTGGGGGCCTATCCCACATCCCATAATTAAAGGCCTATGAAGGGAAGACTCCACCAATAGGCCTGTATGGAGGAGAGATATTCTCTCTTGATCCAACCTATGAATGGGACAGACTGGAAGGGGCAGTACTTAAAAGACTTCTATCACTCCCACAAGGTACCATGGTCCAGGCTATAAGGAGAGAGTTCAGTCTGGTATCTTGGAACATGGCGGCTGCCACCCGGGCTCTAAGACACTTCAACACCCTGCTGGAGAATGATGAGGTGGCAAAAGTATCCAGATTGTGCTGGGAAGAGAGCCAAAGCAGTGAAAGGTTGTGGGCAAAGGGCATTAGAACCAGAATGACTGCAATGAAGAATTGCCATTTAAATAGTGGTGTAGTCACATCTTGGCTCACCTTTCCAGGCAAACAAAAATTGAGAGAATCTGCCGCTATGGTGTTACAAAAATGTGATTTATTATATCTAAAGAAGAAATCCTCTATTAGCTTCTCGTTAGCTTCACTTGGCCAGGATGGTGTTTTCCCTTACTTATCACAGTTACCAGATCCAGGTTTGAGAAAAGAAATCCTAAGGGTTCGGGTGGGATGTAATCCAATTCATTCATCCCACCCATATAAGACAGGGGTGCAAAATAATAGTGGTCTTTGTCCCTGCCCTTTGAAAGCTAAATGCACTATTATGCATATTCGTTTGTACTGCGCTTTTTATCTTGCAAATCGGATCAGGTTTTTAAGACCTCTGTTATTTAAATATGATACTCTTCATAGGAACAAGGCGGTGGAGTTACTGTCTGAGATGCGATGTTTAGATGTGGCAGTTGGGATTGCTCGGTTCCTACGATCTGTTAAACAGAATTCTAAAGAATGAAATGTAATGGGGATGGGGTGGTGAGGAGGGGGGTGCATGTAAAGGTTTTAAATAATATGTACTTTTTAGAATGTTTTATGGACAACTGTCTAAATAAACTTGTTTTTGAACCTGAACCTGACAAAAAAGGCCCTTCGCTCACTTGAAAATCTGTTTGTCAGAAATGACGTTAGCCATTTTAAAGTTGCCCCTGAGATCCCGATAGCTTCAAATCTTTCAAAGCTCAGATGACCTCTTTCTAACAGAAACTTGGCTGCAGGAGTATAGTTGGCCAGACATTGCAGTAGTTCTTCCACCTGTCTATGCAATTGCCAGAAACAACCGAATCAGGACCAAAGGGGGTGATGTGGCCATTATTTTTAAAGAGCACTTTCAGTGCAAATCATCTACCATCACTATCATAGGCTGTTCAAGTCTATTTTTTTCATTAAAACTCTCTCATACATTTACCTTCTCAGGTGTGCTTTTATGCCGATCTCCAGGGCCTGCAGCAACATTTGTACAGGATTTTCCTGAAATGACAGCAGCACACAGTCTTGCATCAGCTAACTTCACGGTAGTAGGGAATCTAAATATTCATTTTAAGGATAGTTAATGCACACTGGCTAACAATCTCATACAACAGCTCTATTCATTACAGCTTACACAGCTGGTGGTGCATCCCACTCATTCCTGGGGTCATCTTTTAGACCCCATACTTTCAAATATTACGTCCATGAAGTTATCCACCTATTGGCCAATATGATGGTCGGATCACTTGTTAGTACAGTTCTCCAATCCAAAAAAGGCGATAACTAAAGCTGAAAGAGTCCAAGCAAAACCCCTAAGGCAATGGTTGCAACTGGATACTTTGAGCTGACAAGCAGCTCTCGCAAGTCCATCCTAGACTAGATGGAGAGGTTTGCACATCCTATCTTGCTTTTAGGGACTAGATAAACTCTACAGTGGAGACCTTGGTCACCAAACATTTCCTTGCCAAGGAGGAGAACTGAGCAATCTCAGGGTCCTGTTGGGGGCAATCAGGAACACAAACTGAGATTTTCAGGGACGCGGTCGTCTCACCAGTTCATTGTATGGCTAATATGCCTCCTGGCCTTGCATTGACGCTGTAGTAATGGTTCTTTAATTTCTCTGCATAGCTGTTTCAGACAACAGACTGCTGGGCTGTGATGTTCTCTTCTGGGCATCTCTTACTCCTTCCTTGGTACACTGCTAGTACCTCCTTTCACAGTAATTGCCTTGCTCTCCCAAGGCAGAGTCAAGCAGCACTTCTATCAGAGTCCAACTCACAAGTCCTATGGTCAGCCACTAGTCTCCAGGCATCTGGCCTGTCTGAGTAAGGCAAACGCTCCTCAAGGCATGGAGTCCAGCAATCTCTTGGATCCGATAGAGAGTTCCAGGGTCTTCCAGGTAACCCTCACCTCTCCTTGCAGGACTGTGCTCCCGGTTCTGTTCCCTACCTGGCAGGGAAGCTGGCTGTCAAAGACACCAGCCCAGGACCTCAGAAATCATCTCCTTCACACTACTCTGTTGGAGCCTGCATACCAGTCAGCGAGAAGTCCACGGGACACTGACCTGGGGTTTCTAATCAGCTTTTATCCGCGTTTATCCTTGCCTTTCAGACAATGATGTGAATTTCAGAGCTCCCTCTCTGTTTTAGTTATGTCTAATTGTCAGAGTGTTGGAAAGTCTGACACATGTTGTTCCAGCCGCAGTATTTGTCTTGCATAATCAACTGGAAGAGAGAGGTTGGTGTTCAGTACACTCTGACAGGGAGGTGGAAAACAAAGGAGGGAGAGGCTTTCTTGCTAATTACTACACAAACCTGTCTGCAGTGACACTGTCACAGAGATTGGAAGCAGGAATGTGTAGAAGCAGCCTGTGCACTTCAAAGTCTTATCTCTCCCCACCCAGAGCCTCCATGACATTTAATCCCCAGCAGAGACACCAGGATACAGGAGACCTGCTGTACCCAGACCAAAGAAGTCTCTCTGAACAGTAAACATAAACAAATTCATTTTAAATTCCTATGGAGAGCATACATGTCCCTGGCTAAACTCAACTTCATAGATCCTCGCGATCACACTCATGCCCGCAGTGCGGTGCACTTTGGGCAGACTTCGCACACATGACCTGGAACTGTGTGAATGTTGGGGGGTCCTGGAGAGCAGTCTACACAATCCTGTCGTGAATGACACACCTGGAACCTAACCATGTGCCTGAGGTAGCTCTGCTGGGATATGTACCCAATTTCCTCAAACTGGTACGCAGATTCGTTTCCATTGCCTTATTATTAGCCAACCGAGAGATAGCACTATACTGGGGCAATAAACTAATTCCAACAACCAAGACCTGGCTTAGCAGCCTCATCTATTGCAACACAAGTAGTGAACTGTTTGCTACCACTTTACCACAGACGTCAAGGCCTAAGGACATCTGGGACCCTTTGAAGAGATATTTGCTGGAGGAGGAGTCAGCTACACCACCATGGCCCCTGCTGGGATTGACCCCTCCGAGATAGGTTGACCCATAGATTTGACACAATGTAGGAATGAGTGTTACATACTAATGGAGTAAATGAGGGTATTGCACAATGTAAATGTGATGTCATGATCAAGGTGTCCCCTGTATAGGTCACTCCTGGCAAACTGTAATTTGAGTTTTTTTTCTTCTTTCTTTCTACTAGAATTGATGTTATGGTAATGCTGCTTTAAGAAACTGTTACATATGATTGTCAACTTAACATGGAAAATGGTAAATAAAGTTTAAAAAAATCTCTCCTTACCCTCCAGCTACTGGGGCCTGGCCCACTTCAAGTCAAGACTGTGGAATGTTTGAAGGCTTCCTTCAATCCACAAAAGAACCTTAGATACCTTACTTCTGTCCTCCATCTAGTAATTAAATCACATATAGGAGTCCTATTCTGATGCAGTAAAGCACACGTGCTATGAATGTTCACCCTGCTTTGGACATGCAGAACAACCTCGATGTAATAAAGAACTGGGTTGTAGGGGCTCGACAGACCTTTTTGGGTCTAGCCTGAGACAGAGCATGTCACTGCAGATATTGTGTTTATTTACAGAAGGCTTAGGGCCCACCCATTGCTTACCATGTGGTTGCTTCATGTCACTCTTATTTGATTGCTTCTCTTTGGTCAGCGTGTGCTGGCTTCACTTCTGCTTTTTGTGTTTGCCCCCTCCCCGGAGCATGACCCAAGTACTGTGTCCTCAAAGGGGGTATCCTCTTGGCCACCTGTATCATCATCTGGGAGGTCTGAGTTCTCTATTGCAACACAATAGTCATCAGGATCCACCTGGTCAGGGTTAGATTCCAGGTCATGGAGGGGTCCCCCTCCTGGCCTGCCTTCAGTCCCCTGCCCACCCACTCTTTCCTGTTCATCTGACCCACTGGCTTTCCTTAGGTCAGCTAACAGTAACACATCTAGAAGGCTTTTAGTGTTGGCACTTTTCCATGCCTTCAGCTTCCTAGAGGCACACGGTGTTTTCGGTTTTTGGAACGAAAGTATCTAGTAGGCAGAGAGCCACTGGCATATACTTTAGAAGACATTCTAAGTGAGGTGTAGTGTGGCACCTACCTACCCTAGTGGGAACTAAAATCTTTGAGGAAAGAGAAAGGGTTTGCTAGACCCTTGGCTTACCCAACCCTAAGTTCAGTAAAACATACTATTCTAAGCTTGTATTATATGTGCCTAGTATTAGTTATGGTTTTTCAATTAATCAACACAAAGATTTATCTGTCAAAACAATGCAGACTTGAATCCCAACCCCTGAACACCAATGTGAGAAGCTGGTCTGGTATATGATGTCCACTTATGTAAGTGGGCACCCTGCAGCAGTTCAGACAACCCTTATGGTGATTTAAGAGGTCTTAGACAACCTTAGAAAGCTCTATAAGTGGTTGCTGTGGAGAGCAGCCTACATACTTAGTCCAGAAGGAGTGTAAAGAAGCTTGTTTTACCAGGACACAATCCTATAGTAAAGATTAAGTGGAAAAGAACCACACCAAGTATTTATAAAAATATGTTTTATTCTATAATACTCTCTAACACATACAAATATCTCCTACCCAGAGATAAACACAATGCACACAATACTTAGCAAAGAAACACAGTAAAAAGCACAGAATACACAGTGGACCCCAGGGGGGGACCAAACCATATACTAAGAAAGTTGTATAAGAACCACGACTCGAGTCAGGACGACGTCGAGAGGACATAGAAGTGCTGGGGACCAACAGAGCCACTCAAGGTAAGTAGATAGGGAGCCCACGGAGAGCTTGTGCAGTGTGGGAACACAACTGCGTGCTCTGTACAAGTCTATGTGTAAGTCGCGGTTGGATTTTAAAAGATTAAGGAGCCTTTCCAGTGGACCCTGAAGAAACCCCATGGAAGATAGAAGGTTGGAGAGCCACCCCACCCGTGTATATGCTAGTACCCATGTTACCTACACCAGGGAAGCCGGGTGCATACGCGTGAAGTGGTGTTGGAAACCGCCGTCGGACCCAATAGAGGACTTCAGGATAGTGCCGCTGCTGGAGGAGGAGAAAGTGTCTGGTGGAATCCGAAGATGGATTCTAGATGAGAGGTACCTGCAAGCAGAGGGGACAGAGTCTATGTCACTCATGAGTGACCTGGAGACTTGGAAGACCAATGCCCTCCGATGTCAGGTGTTGCAGGAGAGATGAAGATGACCTTCACTCTACAGCTGTAAGAACCAGGTGATGCTGAGGAGGACTAGGAACTGTGCACAAGCTGTCCCACGAACGATGTTGAGTGCTGAGGGGTCGGTGTCTGGTTGGAGCACCAACAAGCCTTGGCAAATGCAACCAATGCAGGAGCTGAAGCAGGAGCAACGTCGGAACAAGCAAGGCCCAGGGGACTCACAACAAGCAGGGGAGTTACTGCAGGTCCCAAGCAATCAGTGAAGCCCAAAAGAAAGAAAGGTGACCCTCAAAAGTATCCACAGGCCGGAGGCACTGGATTCGCAAGAGGACCTCTAGCAACTCACCAAAAGATGCAAGCCACGGTGCACACAATGTGGTGTGGCTAAAGATTCTGGTTGCTTGAGGTTCTCGAGATTGGGGCTACTTGGAGCCCGAAGATATTGCTGGAAGGAACCCAACAATCCTTTGCAACTTCAAGTTGACATGGTGTACAGGGGTTCGGTGATTGCAGCCTCCACGAGGGATATTGGCCTTAAGCTTGGTAAGAGGGCAGGGCAGGCCTCAGGAGCTTTGGAAAACCACCACCTGTGTTGCAAAACCTTTCATAGTCCGGAGGAGCTCAGGATCAGCAGGCCAGTCAACTATGCCTGTGAATGAGGGAAGTGAGTCCTTCACTTCAAGGGAGATTCCTTTGGGTGTCTTTTATACGCACAGGCCTTGGAGGTTCATTTATGGTGAACAGGCACGGATGATGGAGCAGACTGGAAGGGTAGACAAAGTCGATGCCAAACAAAGTCCAGAGTGCCCAGACGGTAGAAGAAGAAGTGGTGTCTGATCTGAATCTTGTCCCACGATAAATCTAGGGACCCACCCAGAGGTAAGCCCTTAAGAACCCTGAGGAAAGAGTTGGGAGGATTCAGTGGACCCTCCCAGGGGAGGGTCTGGACAGGGGGAGGTTACTCCCTTGTCATTTGTCCCATTTCACGCCAGAGTGGGAGCCAACGGCTCCCAGGACTGGTTTGAACTGGACTATTATCAGGGCCACCAAATGTGCCCCACATGAAGACTTAGTGGTGCTGGCAAGCGCACCCACCGGGTCCGAATACACTCCAGCCAGTCTGGGAGGTGGTCACACCTCCCTGTGATAGGATGCCTCTTGTTCTGCCTTCCCCTGCTCAAGCTTGGCCCAGAAGCAGGAGGGCAGAAATGCGTTTCTGGTCGGCAGCAACTATTTTGTGCTGTCCATGTCTAGAAGGTTGGCACCGGGAACACTAAGGGCCTAACAGGGGGCTCTTTCAGTGCCTGGAATCAACCCCCTACTCCGTTTACAGTGTGGGGGTATGATTCCAACATGTTTGATATCAAACATGATAGGATTCGTTGCAGCCGCTTTAGAAATGGTCATCGCGTAATTACGCAGTGCCCCTCTATATGGCATATGGCTGCTTCACTGACAATCCGGAAGAATGGACTCCGTAGGCTGTAGGGGTGTCCTGCTCATGCAGGGCCACCTTCTCACTTAGAACCAAGCACTCTGCCTTCAGGATTGCAAAGGCCTGCTATAGGGGTGACTTAAAAGATTTAAGTGCAGTAACCCAAGATATAGGAAACCTATATCTTTAGTAAGTGGTGCTAGCACCAACTTATACAAGCTGCAATGTCAGGCCTGTAGTTCTATTTTGAATGGTCTCTCATTGTTGGCATAATACATACTTCAGCCCTTGGGAGACCTCTGGGACACCTATGCCCTGGTTCCCTTAGTACCATATAGTAGGGACGTATAAGGGTACCCCAGTATCCAATCAGGGATGTACCTAAGTACTGAACACAACAACTTAGGAAGAAGGCAGATAGACGGGGGTCCTGATTAGCAGGATCCCAGTCAGACTAGTCAATAACAGCTTAGCACGAGGCAAAAAGTGGGGGTAACCATAGAAGCAGATCCTACTTTCCTACACTTACTCAGTATCTTTTCACTACTCATGCTTTAGAAGCTACATTTTTCTTGTTGTGGAAACACACCATAAGAGTGCACTTTTGCACTGTCCTATATAAGAGTGCAGATACTTCCACAGTCCTTTTTAGGTCTCGCGCCTAGCGTTGCAGTGCGCAGCATTGCTCGTGCAGCGCAAGACATTTAGCACCTGAAAAATGGGGTTTGGGTAGCTGACCGAGTAATGGCACACGCTTGTGCGTGTGCTTTTCCATTGGTGCTACCCGATTGGCCTTTGCGTGCGTCTTTTTATAAAAGACTGCACGCAATTGGCCGAAGGCGGGCGCATTGCTCCGCCCATGGCCTATTAGTGTCTATTACATGCTTGGAGCTCGTAATAGACACCAATAGGCCATGTGGTTTCAATTATCGTGCCCGGACACGGGCGCAATAATTGAAAGCACATGGCTCGCAGTGGCGCGCGCGCCCCACTCGTGGGCTTCTTTGTTTTAGAAGTGGAAGTGAAAGCAAACGCTGAAACTACACACAGAGCCACACACACACACAGAGCCACACACAGAGCCACACACAGAGCCACACACACACTCTTACCCAAAATAGTATACGAATGGGTTTACTTTGGACATTTAGCAACACTACAAGTGCCTTAAATGTTTAATCCCCATAGTCCAGAACCCTTGAGTTTATGAAGGTAACAAGCATCAACATCCCCTTTCAATCTCACCCCAATTAGGAACAAAAGTTGGGCGCACGACACGAGTCGGAGACCACCCTGCTTCTGTCACTGAGATCACCTTGTTTTTCAAGAGAACATCAAGCCCACACCGCCGGTAGCAACTCACACTCACTGAATCACAGTGGAGGCTATGCAACACATGCTAATCAAAGCTTTAACACTCCTTCAATTCGTAACGGCACAGTGTGCGCTTTGTGCATACAATTGCGGCCTCATAAGAGAACTCTAGTGTTGGAACAAAAGGCATTGGGAGGAGCAAAACACGTTTAAATACTACCCTGGATATTTTGTAACATTGTTTTTAAGAAGGCAAACATTGAAATAACAGGTGCATAAGGACCCTTCATTTAAGAAGCATCTCAGGGAGCATACGCCAGGACCCTGGCTGGCAGCATCTGGGAGGGACTGTGAAAACAGTCAAGCCACATTCTCTAATCGTGGGGGGTGCGCAGCCCAGTGTAGCAATTTGGTGGTGGCTCAACCCTAGCTACATAACTTGGTGAATTTAGCTCTGCGATGCAGCTCTTCCCGGCTGGTCAATTTCACCCTCAGCTGCACCAGCACATGCCTGACGTGAAGGCTCCAGGGCGGCGCAGGATAGGTAAGCGGCGCATGTCGGCAAACATACAGAGAAGCACTCACGGGGGTGTGTGAAGCGCCTATGGCTGGGCGGTGTTGGGCCTGAATGCACAGGAACACTCGTGGCGGTGGCTCGCGGCGAGGCGGGCCATGAAGTGTGAGGGGATGTCTGAGACCCGACCAGCAACGAGTGCAGATGAGACCGAGGGTAGCAGGAGATGACGTCCCATGACGTAGGTAGAGGCCGCGTGGCTCTGATCAGGGGAAAGTGACAGGGAGGCAGCTGCGTAGCTGGGCTTGAAAGAAGACAGACTGAGATTGCCTCTCGTGCCAGTCACAGTTGTCTTCCTGCTGGCTTGAAGTCTGTCACACGGACGGACAGGCTAGATTTCGGGCCCGCAGTTAACAACGTAGAATAGATTAGTTATTCAATACCGAGCACCCCCCGCACAGCCATGGTTCAGCCCACCCGCTCTCGGGAGGCGGGCCGTTTTTTAAAAGGACTGCAATTCTAAAGAAGCACAATTTTGTTCTGCACGCGCCGAGCAGTGATGCAGCCGAGCGTCGTGGGTGCGTCACGGCAGCGCACCTTTGCTATGGCTGTCAGTCCGAGGCAATCGGTACGATGAGGCCACGCGGGTGAATGTTCTATTGATTTTTGTGATTTAATAGAGCGCTTCACAAGAAAGTTAGAACATATCAATTTAAAATTGTTCACGTGCATCAAAGGTGAAGTGAAGTCCTTCTGAAGGTTGGAGGGAGCGTATCTTTGCATGGCTGTCTTTCTCTCTAAGCTCCGTCCCTTGCAGACTGTGTGGCCCCGACTTCCTGCTGTGGTAAAAGGTTCCTTATCTTCTTTATGGGGCCATCTGGACCCATAAAGAAGATAAGAAACCTTTTACTTCAGCAGTAAGTCAAGGAACCCAGTCTGAAAAGGACGGGGCTTAAAGAGAAAGAAGAACGTCACTAGGACCTCTTCTCCAATGGCTGGCCACCGTTTAGGAGGCCAGCCAATGGAGGAGAGGGGCGGGGCTTAACCCTCGCTAGTGAAGTACACCTAAAACATAAAATCTCGTGAGTTCTACTGCGCATGTGCGCAGTACGCCATGCGAGACCTAAAAACAAGCAGGGGAAAAAAACGAAAGTTGCACTCAAACACACTGACGGCTATGCCCAGCAGGAGAGAGGCTGTGACGTAACTTCCAGAGCTGCCAACTTCTGATCTGGGGAACTGGGTTCGAGTCTCGGTGTCGCTAAAACAGTATATTTTTATGTAACATACATTTTAATTTTGGAATGTGGCATAGTGTTGATCCTACTTTAAAGTATATCATAGTGCTTACAAAGAGCATTTTTATCGAAGCAGGGACATCACAAGCATACTGTGCTCTACTTAGCACCCTTTGTTATTTGTGTTGAGGTTTACATCGTATGACTGAATCTGAGATCTGATGTGGATGGGGGAGGGATGTAGTAATTGGGACCTAACTGTACAAGCGCACATATTTATAGTTTTGAGCAGTGAGACACCAGGCAGTACGCCCAGGATTCTGCAATTTAATTAGTGAAATGTTGAAGTCTGGATTATAACCAATCTATGCAGACTTTTAGGTGCACTGTCTTGTAAAAGATATTTATGATCACTACAAAATAAACTGATATAAAACGGACCACAGCCACCCTTCTGTCATGCCTCAGTCTCAAATGTCTACTATAATTACAGTTTTAATCCACTAAATAGGCATTCAAAATTGGTTTATGTGCTGTGTGATCTAAGTGTATTCAGAACTATATAACTGCAGGTTTAAAGGGAGATTTCCATTAGAAAATCCTTTAGAATGTATATATTATTTTAGGAGAAATGAAAATCCTACCTGGGAGTTTATATGAGCAACAGGTATACAACAACATTTATTTTAAGAGCAATGAATGAAAAATAGTTAATATGTGCAGGTCTTTATCCTCTGAGCCCCATACTGTACACCATGCAAAACAACTTTCACACATTACTACTTTTCGTTGGAGCAATAAGCTGGGAGATGTGTTATCTACAGACCAAAGACGACTCGTCAGGCTCAGTAAATACTACGAGTTGTAATTGTAATTGCATGTATATAGTGCTTACCACCCCTGACGAGGCATTGAAGCTCTAATCAGAGTTACTGACCAGAGTATATGATTCTGAATTGTAGCAAGTATGTATTTTGTTTATGTCTATGATCATGTGCAAATTCAAACCTATCACCGAGTACTTTGTCACTTTAAATATGCAAAAGATGACCACAACGTTACCATGGGGTCAAGACCCGTCAAGAGTTGAAAAGCGTAATGGCGACATCATGAAAATAAAGATTTAAAAAACTTGCACTAACTTCGTGGTCCGTGTCTGTGTGTGGCAAAATAAAAGCTGAGGATTCTGCGGATACCAAGATATATATGTGTATGAATAAATAAATAAATAAATAAATAAATTATATATATATATATATTCGCTCCAAAACACGTCCTGATAAGGATGATGCTCGGACACCCAGATTGACTTGCAAGTATAGTTTATTCAGGCAAGTAGAAAACGACGCGTTTCGCCATTACGGCTTGCTCACGCGTGAGCAAGCTGTAATGGCGAAACGCGTCATTTTCTACTTGCCTGAATAAACTATACCTGCAAGTCAATCTGGGTGTCCGAGCATCATCCTTATCAGGACGTGTTTTGGAGCAAATTTATTGGGATACCGGTTACCCTTCTCGGACCGCCCACGACAGCCGAGGATCTCTATAACGGTAAAAGTGGAGGAATATATATATATATATATAAATATATATATATATATATAAGGAGTCAGGCTACAGTAGCAACAGCAGACATGTAAGTGTTTTAGGTTCAATAAGTAAAATGAAACCATTGCAATGGTAGGGTCTGCCAAAACATTCAATCACCCAATGTCCTGTGTGGTTTGACAACTCTTCCAATAGAAGCAATGAACGAACCAAACTATAAAGGGCATGCACAGATTTTATTATGGATAATAAACACACAAGACTGTCTGAAAGTTGGACAAGTCACTCCAGTGCTAAAAAAAACCAGGCCTGGACAGAAATGACTTAATTAACTTCAGACCCGTCTCTAACCTTCTTCTTCTTTCCAAAACCCTAGAAAGATGTGTTCTCCACCAACTAACCCGGCACTTGGACAATACCATCCTACTCGACTCACATCAGTCAGGATTCAGGAAAGGGTGCAGAACGGAAACTGCAATCCTCAATGTAATTGATGACATACACAAATCACTGGACTCAGACCAGTGTTGCCTCTTCATTCTCCTAGACCTATCGGCGGCATTCGACACGGTCGATCACAATCTTCTCCTCAAAGCGCTTGAAGAAAGGGCCAGACTCGATGACGTGATCCTCAACTGGTTCTCTTCATTCTTGCACAACTGCTCCCAAAGAATCAAAATCAGAAGCTTTGAATCCAACCTTCACCCAGTCAAGAGGGGAGTGCCCCATGGATCTGTGCTCTCCCCTCAACTCTTCAACATCTACATGGAACCCCTCACCACCCTATTCAGAAAACCTAACATCCCCTTTCACCTCTAGGCTGATGATACCCAACTCTACTTGGAAATCTCCTCTTCTAAAGACATTCACAGACTCAATGAAACACTAAAGGAAGTGCAACGTTGGCTGTCAAGCAACCATTTAAAGCTGAACCCGGACAACACCGAACTACTCCTCATCTCAAAGAAGAGAACCCACAAATGGTTGAATGGTTAAAAGATATCGATGCGCTCAATTGGAATCTCACCTTGGCTGACTCCGTTAAATCATTAGGCATCACGCTAGACACCAAACTAGACTTGCCCAAACACATTAAGATCTCGGCAAAGAGTGCCTTCCTTAACTTGAAACTACTAAACAAAATTAAACCTTTCATTCCAACCAAAGATCTCAACCAAGACACCCAAGCATTGTGTTGTCTCGCCTGGACTATGGAAATGCAATCCTCTTGGGAATCGCCAAAACTCATCTTGCTCCTCTGAAAACAATCCTCAAAGCGGCCGCCAGAATGGTCACTGGAATAAAGAAATTTGATCACATCTCTCCGGCACTAAAAGAACTCAAGTGGCTACCAATAGAAATGTGGGCAAACTTTAGAACAGCTTGCCTCACACACAAAGCCCTTCACACTGGCAAACCAGAATATCTGGCGTCCAAACTCAGAAAAGCGGGTCAGAACAGGACTCTCAGAAGCTCTAATACTCTACTTCTTATCCCGCTAAAAGCACGAAAACAAATCAGGTCCTTTGCCGGAATTGCCCTCAAAATATGGAACTCTATCCCCCCCCACATCAGAACTATTCCTTCCTTCCCTAAATTTAAAAAGCCAGCTCAAAATCCTTTTCCTTGACCGCTCCCTATCGAACAGATAGGAGCAGCTCGGAGTGTTTAAAGCGTCACTGCTCCTCTCTCCGAGGCGGTTTGTCAAGACTTTGGATTTGGAACTCGTCAGCATCCTCTCTTATGATTCGTACCCTGAATATCTTGCTTACTGTATTATGTTTGCTTTCTTTTGAACTGCTCTGTACTTGTTGTGAAGTGCTCCGATACCTTCCAGTCAGGCTAGCGCTATATAAAACTTCTTAAATAAAAAATAAAAATAAAAAATAAAAATTCCTCCGAATGTTCAAGTGACAACATTGATCGAATAAATAGATTATGCATGCAAAGAAAATTAGACAATATGCAGAAAAGTACAAAGAACAATACATAATGCACAGAAAACTTTAAAATACAGACAAAGAAGTGACGAAACCGACTGAATGTTTAGCCTTAGGATTTTGGCAGTGTTTCCTTCCTGGTTACAGCTCGACAATAGGGTACTGTGTTATCCCGTGCTGAAAGAGCTTGATGTGATAGAGCACAGCACTTGTGAAATGTGCGCAGAGCTGAGAGATAGAGTATGTTAAAAAAATAATTAAAATGGAGGTGGGGGAGCTGCGCCGCGTTCAGCAAACCACCTGTGGTGCTTCCTTCAGAACTTGGGGCTGGTGCTTAATGAAAGTGTCTATGGTCCGGAATGCAGTGACTCCAGCCAGTCTGCATGGGTCGGCTGGGCTAATGCCTGCCAGAGCCCCCCTCAATAAATAAGAACATAGTACGTACCAGCAAAGAGAAGAAGCACATTGTGGTGGACATCTTTAGGTTAAAAATAGATTTACAGGTCCATTGGAGCAGCAGCAACGTGCATTCTGTTAGGAGCATGGCACCCGCTTCTTGCCCATGAGCTTCACGAAGCATGGAGCGTGGTGACTTTGAAGCGGGCGCAGTGCTGATGAAAGGTATGTGGCTGCACACGCACCCACATAAGTGCGTATTGTAAATAAAATATTTACTTAAAGACAAAATGGAGCATCACGGATTGCTGTGCTGGAAGTGCTCGGTGTTAATGTAAAACAAGCAGGAGGGAGGGCGAGGCAGCTGCAGCTGAGGAGAGAGAATGAACGCATAGGAGGAGGAGGCAGCTGCAGCCGGAGGAAAGGGAGCAAGCGTGGGCACAAGAGAGTTCCTGAGCCTAAACAAGCAAAAAGAAAAAAAAGTGCTCTGAAAGTAATAAATAACATGTTGGGTAAAAGCATATGTAAAAGGGGCAGTCCTCATGGAGGTTACAAAAGTAGAAAAGGAGGGACTACTGAGCATATTAATCAATGAAAAGCAGTCATTTTTACAGAGGACCGTAAAAAGAGCCAATTAGAAAGATGGACGGGTCTTAAAACCCATATTCTAGATACAGCATGTCTCAAAGAGACAGCGCATGCACTGCCTAGGTGAGACCTAAAAAACACTATTATGTAGACAGTGCTGACTGCATCATAGCATATTTTTCCTACTTTCATGCACACAACATGGGAAAAAAACATTGACAAAGACAGTAGCTCTCACGTGGGCAAGACCTTTTGGCTTTGCCAATGCTTAAAACTGTCAATACGTTTCAAGGTGGACCGGTATTGTTTTTTTTTTTTTTAACTTTCAGTTGCAACTCTATGGTTGAACATGTCTGAAACTCATTAACTGTGTTAGTCTTCAACAGTGGAAACAAGCTTACTCATATCTTGCTCTAAAGTGCCTCCAACAGTATGAATACTACATTTGAGTAATGCAGAGCAATCAAATTTCTGGTTTTGAAAACGTCACCGGACCACATAAGGCCGCAGTGGACAGAAATGTTAACTGTACTACAGGAAGCCAGTGCCTGAGTCCACAATGCCAAATGTGTGGTGCAACTTCAACCATCTTGGTTTGGTATCAATGTTAAGCACTGTACTTTTGTGCAATAATATCACTTTAATAATATGTTCATTAAATGCAAAGGATTAATGTGTTATTTATTTAAGCTTTTTATACAGCACCAGGCGTTGCCCTAACAGGGCTCCAAAAATACACTCACCATAGCGAGCCTGATTTAATCAGGATGAGCTATTTTTAGGGCCTACTCCCCTCTTCTGACGAGCTGACAACAGTTGGTCTGATTGCTCACAAAGTGAATGAGCAATATAGATGCCTCTAAATTTTGTTAACTGTCATATTATTGGGGGCGCTAGGTGGCGCCAGACCAAGATGGCCGCACTGTAGTGAGGCTCTCGCCAGATCGAGCCTTTGACCGATCCTGCTGACCATCCTGACCGGGGATACCAGTTCTGTTTCCCCACCGTGGTGACCGCAGCGCTTTCCTGCACTCAGCGGTGCCAGCAGCGTCGTCATCGCCCGCCTGGAAGCGGAGATATCGGCGGATTTGCTCGGAGGCGGCTCGGGCTGTCTACCAGTGACCCGCCGCTCCGGGACTGACTGGCCAGGAAACTCCGGGGATTTGCGGCCTAACCGGAGCTGCGGACATAACAACTGCGGTGCACACGATCATCCGCCGCTACCTCTGCGCCTGTCTTTTGCTGCATGGGGGCCTCCATGCATTGAAGGTGAGCCCTTCCTCTTACCGCCGCGTCCTGGGAGTGACTGCGGGCGGCCGCTAACGGCGGAAAAAGGCGCGAACACGGCCATTGGCGGCGGAGCAGATTTCGGCGAGCAGTGCCAGGACGCACTATCTGGAGCCGCTTCCCACACTACTTTGGGACTGTGGAGGTGCCGATAAGGCTGGGACAAAGCTGAACTCTTGAAGGGAGTAGCCATATATCCTGCGCTGTAGCGCACTGAAACTACGCTAGTCCCACCTGCTATTTCTGACCCTCCCGCCGCCCTCACAGCACTGTGGTTTAACTGCCGGCTCCCTTAGGGCTGTGGACTCGATCATGCTGCTGGAGTGACCCTGCATGCATTTCATACGACGCTCTCTGCACCCGCCTGCTCCCCTGAAGCGTCCTTCCTGCCTCTCAACACACGAGGTGCACTGCCTGGAGGTTGTCAGCACACCGGCCCAGAGAGCACAACGTTCCCAGCGCACACTGACAGGGCGCGGAGGCCGCCTCACGGATCCTTCGCATGCCTACGTGACCTTGCCCACCGGCTACGTTGAACATCGGCACAGGGCCGGCGATATCTGCCCAAAACCACTTGCTCTGCTATGAGACGCAGCCCGTGACGAGATCTGGCCCCCCTTACAGGTACTGTTTTCCTGGCTGCTCTTCGGGTTGCTCTACTGTTGTGGTCCGCACAGGGAGACCCTGGCTGATGTGTTGATGGGCGGATTTAGCTAATGTTAATTGATTCTCCTGCGGCACCGGTGGCTGGGGAGACATTGTTCACTAGCCCTGCCTCACTACTTTGGGCTCGTGAGCCGAAGAATTCCAAAAGACGGCACCTCTGATCTACACTGCGTCCATAGTGCCACCTCCACAAGTGTTCTTTCTCGCCCTGCCACTCCGCCTTGTCACATAGACGCTACTTCGCGTCGCCACACACTGGCTGCTCCTATCACGCCGGCTGCGCGTGCACCGAGTCACGACATGGGCCGCAATGACGCCAAGCAGACCAAAATACCGTTTGAATCTAAGCGGGCCTCCAGAACCATGCACGAACCCGCAGGTAGCCCTCCTGCCCGTGGACCACCGGGGGACGACTGGAAAGCCTTGCTGCTGACCATGCAACAGAGTCTGACAAGCATTGACGCCAAGGTTGACACGATCAATACTCGCATGGACAGTGTGGTTACCAAACTGGAACAGCACGACACCAGACTCAAGGAAGCAGAAGATAGAATATCAGATCTGGAAGATGGGTCCACCACGAACGCCAGGCAGGTGACCCAAATGGACAGGCTCTTAAAAATCATCGCAGAGAAAAACGAGGATTTAGAAGCCAGGTCCAGGCGCAACAACATCCGCGTCCTGGGCCTTGCAGAATCCACCAACACTGGGAAAATGGAGGTGTTCATTGAAAATCTGGTCGTCGAACTCTTTGGTAAGGAGTCGTTCTCCTCGCACTTAATAGTGGAGCGAGCCCACAGATCCTTGGCCGCACGCCCGCCGCCAGGTGCCCAACCTCGCCCCATCATAGCGAGATTCCTCAATTATAGGGACCGGGACACAGTGCTCCGACGAGCGAGAGAGATTGGCACGGTGAGTTATGGTAACACTACACTCTCATTTTTCCCGGACTTCACCCAGGCAGTGCAGGAAGCCAGAAGGAAATTCATAGGGGTAAAGAAAAAGCTCCAGGATCGAGAGATGACATACGCCATGTTGTACCCGGCTAAATTAAAGATTTCCTATGGGGGCAAACAGCACTTCTTTCAAAATCCTCAACAGGTGGAGGACTTTCTTAAGCACCACAGGGCGGACGAAACCAGAGGAGGCGCTGAATCCCATCGCTCCAGATCCACTTCGCCTATGAACCAGCAGGAATAGTCCATATTCACAGTGACCGCTCCGAGGACAAGAAGTGGTGACGGACTAGAAGCCTACACCACGGTGAGATACATATCGATAATGTTGCTTGACTTGGTATACATATTTGGCAGGCTCGATCGCCCACCTCCGTCCCACGCCGAGGAACCGGGTCTTTGCCTGGTTCCAAGTGGGTGCGAGTAGGGAGGTGGATGGCAGGTTTGGTGCCCCTAGTGCGGTACCCCAATGGGCGAGCCCCAAACCCCCCCTTCTTGTGATAGAATGGAGGGATACGTGACATTTCTAGGGTTTTTAAGTTGGGGGATGGGAGGGATAATGGGGATTGGGTGGGTTCAGAATGCCCGGCTAGTTGGGGTTGCCGGAGTGGGTGGGGGAATGTTCCAGCATATTACCTGCAGAACAGAAGTGTTTGTTGTCCACGTTAGCAGTTGGGCGTACCGAGAAGGTAGTTGGGTTTTGATTCCTATATTTGCTGCCATATGTTATTTGTGCATGGATGTTGTGGATGATTGGCGCTCATTTTTTCCGTTTGAAATATGGGAGACGTAACTGAACCACTGCCCGCTTCGCAGTTCCGAGTAGCCTCCTGGAATATACGGGGGCTGAACAACCCAAAGAAAAAAAGACAAATACTGGGGTATCTAGACAGACACGGGATATCTGTAGCTATGCTGCAAGAAACTCATCTGATGCCTAGCGGCTCCCCTCCATTCGCTTCTAAATGGGCTGTGAGCAGGGTGTTCTCCTCCTATTCTAATTACGCTAGAGGGGTGGTAATACTGGTGAAGCGAGGAATACATTTCATTCCAGCTGGAACTGAGATAGATGCTGAGGGGCGCTACTGTATGCTATGGGGGAAATTACACTCACACACAATACTGTTTGCATGTTATTATGGTCCTAACACGGATGACCCTGATGCTCTTCTCACCCTATGGGGGAAAATACAGGCTTTGGGGATAGATCACGTGGTGCTGGGGGGAGATTTCAACACGGCCCTCATACCCGCGCAGGATAGATCGCACCCACATGCCTCTCATTATACTAATACTCAGAGATCACTAATAGGAATACTGAAGGAGCACCGCCTGGTCGATTCGTGGCGACATATGCATCCCACCGCCAAACAGGGTACTCATTGCTCTGCGTTCCACTCCACATGGGCCCGCCTTGACTATATATTTGTCTCAGCAGGTCTATCCCCATGGTTAACCAAAGCAAGTCACCTGGCGCGCACATACTCGGACCACTCCCCGGTTCTCCTCTCCCTATCCATTCCCCTCACTACTCCCCCTTTCCTAACCTGGCGCCTAAATCCCGCACACCTGACTGACACTGCATTCACGGCTGAATTAGAGCAGGAAATCACGGAGTTCTTTGAACGGAATATTAATTCAGTTTCTAGTCTCACTACAGTTTGGGAGGCCTTTAAGGTGACAATGAGGGGGAGCTGTATCGCCAAAGGGGGGGGAGTTCTCAAGGCGCTGCGAACAGACATACACAAGCTTGAATTAGAGCTCCGTCAGCTGGAGCGAGAAATGGCGAAGGGAGACTGGGACGGCGCAGTACATGCTCAGATCAGGGACAAACTGAACGAATACTCAGAAGCAGCGGATAGGGAAGGCAAATTTCTGGGTAAGCCCTTTACTGCTCGGGTATATGGTGAGGGAGACAGGCCTGGCAAGGCGCTGGCCAATGCAGTCAGGACCCCTCGATATCAAAATTATGTCCCGACTTTATTGGACAAACATGGCACACCGCACCACGATACCGTGACACAGCTCCAAGTGTTAACTGAACACTACACCTCGCTTTACACCTCACATAGGAACGACACGCTCAATTTGCAGGAATATCTAGAGGACACTGCTATTGCCTGGCTGGGACCTTCCCAGCAAAAATTCCTTCATCATGAGCTTGAACTTGATGAGATCAAAGATGCCATCATGTCCATGAAGTCAGGGAAAGCACCGGGGTCGGACGGCCTTCCGATAGATTTTTATAAATCCTTCTTACATGTACTAGCACCCATACTGAAACAGGTCTTTTATGCGGCATTGGAAGAAGGCTCACTCCCCCTCACGATGCGGGAAGCATTAATAACGTCGCTGCTGAAACCAGGTAAACCACCCGAACATTGTGATTCCTTCAGGCCCCTCTCACTATTGAATACAGACAGCAAGATTTTAGCTAAAGTTCTCGCCACACGTCTTAACCTCCTTATGGAAAGACTCGTCCTCCCAGATCAGGCGGGGTTCGTTCCGAACCGTGCCACGTCCCATAATTTGCGTACCTTGCAAGCAGTGCTGCAAGATATTAACCCCAGGTGCGAGGCTGCTGCCATTTTCCTGGACGCTACAAAAGCGTTCGATTCCCTGGAGTGGGACTACCTTCTTACACTGCTCGAGAGGATGGGAGTCCCCTTCAATTTTCTGGACTGGATTCGGCTGTTATACTATAAACCCCAAGCTACGGTGCTACTCAACGGTGCGCGCTCCGCTCCGTTTGAGATCTATCGGGGTACCCGACAGGGTTGCCCTCTGTCCCCGATACTCTTCGCTATCGCCATCGAACCCCTAGCCGCGAAGCTTAGACAACACCATAAACATCGTGCACTAGTCTACCCGGAACGGCAACTTCTGATTGCACTGTACGCTGATTACATGACCCTCTACGTAGATAATCCACGAGATAATCTAAATCCCTTATTGCGCGAGATTACTAAATTTGGGGCTATAGCGGGGATACAGATCAACTGGGCGAAATCTGCTATGTTCCCCTTGACTGACAAGACCTCGGAATTTCCTCTTGACTACCCACTGGTGTGGGAATCCGATGAAATAAAATATCTAGGAATCAAAATCACTAGGAATAGAGAGAACCTTATCCGAGCTAACTATGGGACGGTCCTGGACAAATTGACAGACAGCGTTACACGGTGGCTACATCTTCCTCTATCCATGGCGGGCCGCATATCACTTATCAAGATGGTGGTCCTCCCCAAACTATTGTATCTTTTTACGAATATTCCCTATAGCCCGGGGTCCTGCTTCTTTAGGGCCCTCGACTCCCAGCTCTCGCGACTGATCTGGGGAGGCAAACAAGCTAGACTTAGTTTGAAAACCCTGATGCTACCTTACCACCAGGGAGGGTTTGAAGTCCCGGACTTCCGAAAATATTACGATTGCGCTCAGGGCCATTTTGCGGCGTACTGGTTCCATCCCCCTCCATTTATGGCCCACCTGGCGGTTGAGGATGGTTATATGAGACCAGACAAACCCTCTGGGTATCTCTACACTACGGTCAGCATGACCGACAGAGACCCGTCTACTGTGGACTGTACTGTCAGAGCCTGGAAGCGCATTGCGGGGCATATGGGAGTACTATTCGCCTACTCGCCTCTAATGGCGGTGGCTAATGACCCCAGAGTGAGTATCGCCCGAGAAGAATTGGGGCGTAAATTCCTTGCCAAATACGCTATAAACACGTGGGGAGATCTTTACCTGCAGGGTGCCTTCCGCACAGCTGTGCAGATATTTGGGGACAACACCCCCACGATGATGGATACTTTCCTCTATGTCCGCCTCCGACAAAACATAAAATCCGTCACACCCGATTTTCCGGACGAACCAGAAATCATGGCGCCTCTGCACTCCCTGCTCCAGGCCACGGTCCCGAAGCATGTAGTCTCCATGTTGTACAAACATGTCCAGGTGGCTCCTTCGCCCCCCTCCCTTAGAGCCCGGCAGGACTGGGACGCTGACCTACCCGAACCCATATCGGACGAGCAGTGGGAGACGAGCTGCTCTCACACGCATGCTGTAACCGGAAACACCCGTCTCCGACTGATTCATTATAAATTCTTGCACCGGCTCTATTTCACGCCGGCAAAATTGCACCGTCTAGGCCTCAAAGGCGACGATAGATGTCTCCGATGTGGCATCCCGGGGGCAGATTTTATACACCTAGCATGGGGATGCCAAGCAGTCGCCACGTACTGGGTGGAAGTGTTTGACGCTCTCTCGGAAATGCTCGGACTATCCATAGACCCTTGTCCTAGGTTAGCGCTGCTCGGGCTAGCTCACCCTGCTGTTAAGACGAACCGCAAATTTTTTGCACTGAGCCTCCTCCTGGCCAAACGTCAGGTGGCATGCAGATGGGGCAGAGGGAGGGCGCCTAAATTTAAGGATTGGTTGAGTTGCATGGCTACCTGGCAAGAACAATTACATAACTATGCCGACCTCTTACCACCTAAATCACGACCCAAAGATCTATGGGGCCCTCTTACCTCTTACCTACTTCACTTACACAATGATGAGCATTCTGTGGAAGAGGATAATTGAGAGGTAGACTGTAGAGATAACTGCTCCGTTCACACACGGGGGCTATGCCCATTCACACACTTTCGAAAGCATTACCCCAACACGCGCCTCTAACATATGCTACCCCCTGCTGGACATGGCTTACTTTGGGACCTGCGTAAATGAACACGCGCAGCGCATACTGTTACGCCCCCCCCTGATCCATAACATACGGAACGAGATGTGACGGGATTACGGGGTGACGAAAGTCCTCCTCTCCCCCTCTCACCTCTTGTGTTATTCGGACTTGGTTCGGAACGGATATTCTCATTCAGGCAATCGTCCACTACAACACATCCATAGCACGACACAATATCGCACTCTCTGCATGGCAAGCGAGCACAATACCTTCCCCGTGGTTGAGTCAACATTATGGCGGCAGTAATGACACGGCCAGCATTGCCTGGCATCCGATGCAGGATAGTGACTTCGACCCTGCGCCCCCCCGCGCAACTGCGCTCCATCATTCCACTGCTCCGATACGGAGGCGTCGCTGGGGGAAGGAAAAGGAAATGTTATGTTGTTATGATGTTTTAAATGTAAAAAATAACCTCATTGCTTTGCTGCTCAAAGCCCACAGTGTAATCAAGTTGATCTCCTGCAATTTTCTTTATGACCCATGTTTCATACTAACGCGGCCGGCCCGGTTGGGTTGTAGGCGACTTGCTGTGTGCATCCCATGACCTTATTAAGACTGCATGTCCATCCTCTTACGTGAAACTGGGGAAGCCGGCCCAGGAATGTGGGTTGTAGGCGCTGAGCTGTATTACATGTGTTTATGACCAATAAAGGTTTTCAAAAACAAAAACAAAAAAAAACAAAAAAAAAAACTGTCATATTATTCCACTTTCAGAGACAGAGGTCAAAAGTCTGTTTGTCTTCCTACATTTACTTTTCTTTCTGTGACTGAAGTAAGAGGATTTTGTAAAGTGAACTGTGTGACAATGGAGCAGAGACCAGTTCATGGGTCAAATACATTACAGTTAGGTCGAGTAGTGTATTCAAGTTACTAGACCTGCAGGTCTAGTAACATTTTTAGGATTTTTTTTAGCTCTGCCTATTTAGTGACTCCTTCAGGGCCTCAATGTAGGTATTTGGACAATTTTGCCTTGTGACTAAAGGAAAAATCTAAATACACGTCAATACCACCATTTACCATTCTCAAACGTTATCCATGCCTGAAAGATCTTGAAACCTGCAATCCAAAAACAAAAAAAGCATTGACAAAGTTAGCAGGTCTAGCCTAATGAGAGTCATTGGCTTTTTCATTGTTTTTAATTATATTGCACAACAGCATGGCTGGAAGGAAAAGTAAACAAGCATTAGGAATGCATTAGGGCTCGGGTTTGTTTTAAGTTAGAGATAATGGCATTGTAAATGGCAATGTGTTTTAGGCACTCTGCACTACCACTCTGCACTCTGCACTACGCACTACCACTCTGCACTACCACTCTGCACTCTGCACTACACACTACCACTCTGCACTACCACTCTGCACTCTGCACTACGCACTACCACTCTGCACTACCACTCTGCACTCTGCACTACGCACTACCACTCTGCACTACCACTCTGCACTCTGCACTACCACTCTGCACTACCACTCTGCACTACCACTCTGCACTACCACTCTGCACTACCACTCTGCACTCTGCTCTACGCACTATGCACTACCACTCTGCAATACCACTCTGCACTACCACTCTGCACTACCACTCTGCACTACCACTCTGCACTCTGCACTACGCACTACCACTCTGCACTCTGCACTCTGCACTACCACTCTGCACTACCACTCTGCACTACCACTCTGCACTACCACTCTGCACTACCACTCTGCACTACGCACTACCACTCTGCACTACCACTCTGCACTACGCACTACCACTCTGCAATACCACTCTGCACTACGCACTACCACTCTGCACTACGCACTACCACTCTGCACTACCACTCTGCACTATGCACTACCACTCTGCACTACCACTCTGCACTACGCACTACCACTCTGCACTACCACTCTGCACTACGTACTACCACTCTGCACTACGCACTACCACTCTGCACTACCACTCTGCACTACCACTCTGCACAACCACTCTGCACTACCACTCTGCACTACCACTCTGCACTCTGCACTACCACTCTGCACTACCACTCTGCACTCTGCAATACCACTCTGCACTACCACTCTGCACTACGCACTACCACTCTGCACTACCACTCTGCACTACGCACTACCACTCTGCACTACGCACTACCACTCTGCACTACCACTCTGCACTACGCACTGCCACTCTGCACTACCACTCTGCACTACGCACTACCACTCTGCACTACCACTCTGCACTACGCACTACCACTCTGCACTACCACTCTGCACTACGCACTACCACTCTGCACTACCACTATGCACTACCACTCTGCACTACCACTCTGCACTCTGCACTACCACTCTGCACTACCACTCTGCACTACCACTCTGCACTCTGCACTACCACTCTGCACTACCACTCTGCACTACCACTCTGCACTACCACTCTGCACTACGCACTACCACTCTGCACTACGCACTACCACTCTGCACTACCACTCTGCACTACGCACTACCACTCTGCACTACCACTCTGCACTACGCACTACCACTCTGCACTACCACTCTGCACTACGCACTACCACTACGCACTACCACTCTGCACTACGCACTACCACTCTGCACTACGCACTACCACTCTGCACTACGCACTACCACTCTGCACTATGCACTACCACTCTGCACTACGCACTACCACTCTGCACTACGCACTACCACTCTGCACTACGCACTACCACTCTGCACTACGCACTACCACTCTGCACTACCACTCTGCACTACGCACTACCACTCTGCACTACGCACTACCACTCTGCACTACGCACTACCACTCTGCACTACGCACTACCACTCTGCACTATGCACTACCACTCTGCACTACACACTACCACTCTGCACTACGCACTACCACTCTGCACTACGCACTACCACTCTGCACTACCACTCTGCACTATGCACTACCACTCTGCACTACGCACTACCACTCTGCACTACGCACTACCACCCTGCACTACGCACTACCACCCTGCACTATGCACTACCACTCTGCACTACGCACTACCACTCTGCACTACGCACTACCACTCTGCACTACCACTCTGCACTCTGCACTACCACTCTGCACTACGCACTACCACTCTGCACTATGCACTACCACTCTGCACTACGCACTACCACTCTGCACTACCACTCTGCACTACGCACTACCACTCTGCACTACGCACTACCACTCTGCACTACGCACTACCACTCTGCACTACGCACTACCACTCTGCACTCTGCACTACGCTCTACCACTCTGCACTACGCACTACCACTCTGCAATACGCACTACCACTCTGCACTACGCACTACCACTCTGCACTCTGCACTACGCACTACCACTCTGCACTACGCACTACCACTCTGCACTACGCACTACCACTCTGCACTACGCACTACCACTCTGCACTACGCACTACCACTCTGCACTACGCACTACCACTCTGCACTACCACTCTGCACTACGCACTACCACTCTGCACTACCACTACGCACTACCACTCTGCACTACGCACTACCACTCTGCACTACCACTCTGCACTACGCACTACCACTCTGCACTCTGCACTATGCACTACCACTCTGCACTACGCACTACCACTCTGCACTACGCACTACCATTCTGCACTACGCACTACCACTCTGCACTACGCACTACCACTCTGCACTACCACTCTGCACTACGCACTACCACTCTGCACTACGCACTACCACTCTGCACTACGCACTACCACTCTGCACTACGCACTACCACTCTGCACTACGCACTACCACTCTGCACTCTGCACTACGCACTACCACTCTGCACTACCACTCTGCACTACCACTCTGCACTACACACTACCACTCTGCACTACCACTCTGCACTACGCACTACCACTCTGCACTACCACTCTGCACTACCACTCTGCACTACGCACTACCACTCTGCACTACGCACTACCACTCTGCACTATGCACTACCACTCTGCACTACGCACTACCACTCTGCACTACGCACTACCACTCTGCACTCTGCACTACCACTCTGCACTCTGCACTACCACTCTGCACTACGCACTAGCACTCTGCACTACGCACTACCACTCTGCACTACCACTCTGCACTACGCACTACCACTCTGCACTACGCACTACCACTCTGCACTCTGCACTACCACTCTGCACTACCACTCTGCACTCTGCACTACCACTCTGCACTACGCACTACCACTCTGCACTACGCACTACCACTCTGCACTACGCACTACCACTCTGCACTCTGCACTATGCACTACCACTCTGCACTACGCACTACCACTCTGCACTACCACTCTGCACTACGCACTACCACTCTGCACTACCACTCTGCACTACGCACTACCACTCTGCACTACCACTCTGCACTACGCACTACCACTCTGCACTCTGCACTACCACTCTGCACTACGCACTACCACTCTGCACTACGCACTACCACTCTGCACTACGCACTACCAGTCTGCACTCTGCACTATGCACTACCACTCTGCACTACGCACTACCACTCTGCACTACGCACTACCACTCTGCACTACGCACTACCACTCTGCACTACCACTCTGCACTACGCACTACCACTCTGCACTACGCACTACCACTCTGCACTACGCACTACCACTCTGCACTACGCACTACCACTCTGAACTACGCACTACCACTCTGCACTACGCACTACCACTCTGCACTCTGCACTACGCACTACCACTCTGCACTGCCACTCTGCACTACGCACTACCACTCTGCACTACGCACTACCACTCTGCACTACACACTACCACTCTGCACTACGCACTACCACTCTGCACTACGCACTACCACTCTGCACTCTGCACTACGCACTACCACTCTGCACTACGCACTACCACTCTGCACTACGCACTACCACTCTGCACTACGCACTACCACTCTGAACTACGCACTACCACTCTGCACTACGCACTACCACTCTGCACTCTGCACTACGCACTACCACTCTGCACTGCCACTCTGCACTACGCACTACCACTCTGCACTACGCACTACCACTCTGCACTACACACTACCACTCTGCACTACGCACTACCACTCTGCACTACGCACTACCACTCTGCACTCTGCACTACGCACTACCACTCTGCACTACGCACTACCACTCTGCACTACGCACTACCACTCTGCACTACCACTCTGCACTCTGCACTACCACTCTGCACTCTGCACTACCACTCTGCACTACGCACTACCACTCTGCACTACGCACTACCACTCTGCACTACGCACTACCACTCTGCACTACCACTCTGCACTCTGCACTACCACTCTGCACTACCACTCTGCACTCTGCACTACGCACTACCACTCTGCACTACCACTCTGCACTACCACTCTGCACTACCACTCTGCACTACCACTCTGCACTCTGCTCTACGCACTATGCACTACAACTCTGCACTACCACTCTGCACTCCCACTCTGCACTACCACTCTGCACTACCACTCTGCACTACCACTCTGCACTACCACTCTGCACTCTGCACTACGCACTACGCACTACCACTCTGCACTCTGCACTCTGCACTACCACTCTGCACTACCACTCTGCACTACCACTCTGCACTACCACTCTGCACTACCACTCTGCACTAGCACTCTGCACTACCACTCTGCACTATGCACTACCACTCTGCACTACCACTCTGCACTACGCACTACCACTCTGCAATACCACTCTGCACTACGCACTACCACTCTGCACTACGCACTACCACTCTGCACTAACACTCTGCACTACGCACTACCACTCTGCACTATGCACTACCACTCTGCACTACCACTCTGCACTACGCACTACCACTCTGCACTACCACTCTGCACTACCACTCTGCACAACCACTCTGCACTACCACTCTGCACTACCACTCTGCACTCTGCACTACCACTCTGCACTACCACTCTGCACTCTGCACTACCACTCTGCACTACCACTCTGCACTACGCACTACCACTCTGCACTACCACTCTGCACTACGCACCACCACTCTGCACTACGCACTACCACTCTGCACTACCACTCTACACTATGCACTACCACTCTGCACTACCACTCTGCACTACGCACTACCACTCTGCACTACCACTCTGCACTACGCACTACCACTCTGCACTACCACTCTGCACTACCACTCTGCACTACCACTCTGCACTCTGCACTACCACTCTGCACTACCACTCTGCACTACCACTCTGCACTCTGCACTACCACTCTGCACTACCACTCTGCACTCTGCACTACCACTCTGCACTACCACTCTGCACTACGCACTACCACTCTGCACTACCACTCTGCACTACGCACTACCACTCTGCACTACCACTCTGCACTACGCACTACCACTCTGCACTACCACTCTGCACTATGCACTACCCTCTGCACTACCACTGCACTACGCACTACCACTACGCACTACCACTCTGCACTACGCACTACCACTCTGCACTACGCACTACCACTCACTCTGCACTACGCACTACCACTCTGCACTACACACTACCACTCTGCACTACGCACTACCACTCTGCACTATGCACTACCACTCTGCACTACGCACTACCACTCTGCACTACGCACTACCACTCTGCACTACGCACTACCACTCTGCACTACGCACTACCACTCTGCACTACGCACTACCACTCTGCACTACGCACTACCACTCTGCACTACCACTCTGCACTACGCACTACCACTCTGCACTACGCACTACCACTCTGCACTACGCACTACCACTCTGCACTACCACTCTGCACTACGCACTACCACTCTGCACTACGCACTACCACTCTGCACTACGCACTACCACTCTGCACTAAGTACTACCACTCTGCACTCTGCACTACGCACTACCACTCTGCACTACGCACTACCACTCTGCAATACGCACTACCACTCTGCACTACGCACTACCACTCTGCACTCTGCACTATGCACTACCACTCTGCACTACGCACTACCACTCTGCACTACGCACTACCACTCTGCACTACGCACTACCACTCTGCACTACACACTACCACTCTGCACTACCACTCTGCACTACGCACTACCGCTCTGCACTACCACTACGCACTACCACTCTGCACTACGCACTACCACTCTGCACTACCACTCTGCACTACGCACTACCACTCTGCACTCTGCACTACCACTCTGCACTACGCACTACCACTCTGCACTACGCACTACCATTCTGCACTACGCACTACCACTCTGCACTACGCACTACCACTCTGCACTACCACTCTGCACTACGCACTAGCACTCTGCACTACGCACTACCACTCTGCACTACGCACTACCAGTCTGCACTACGCACTACCACTCTGCACTACGCACTACCACTCTGCACTACGCACTACCACTCTGCACTACGCACTACCACTCTGCACTACGCACTACCACTCTGCACTCTGCACTACGCACTACCACTCTGCACTACCACTCTGCACTACCACTCTGCACTACGCACTACCACTCTGCACTACCACTCTGCACTACGCACTACCACTCTGCACTACGCACTACCACTCTGCACTACCACTCTGCACTACGCACTACCACTCTGCACTACGCACTACCACTCTGCACTATGCACTACCACTCTGCACTACGCACTACCACTCTGCACTACGCACTACCACTCTGCACTCTGTACTACCACTCTGCACTCGGCACTACCACTCTGCACTCTGCACTACCACTCTGCACTACGCACTACCACTCTGCACTACGCACTACCACTCTGCACTACGCACTACCACTCTGCACTCTGCACTACCACTCTGCACTACCACTCTGCACTCTGCACTACCACTCTGCACTACGCACTACCACTCTGCACTACGCACTACCACTCTGCACTCTGCACTACGCACTACCACTCTACACTACGCACTACCACTCTGCACTACCACTCTGCACTACGCACTACCACTCTGCACTACCACTCTGCACTACGCACTACCACTCTGCACTCTGCACTACCACTCTGCACTACGCACTACCACTCTGCACTACGCACTACCACTCTGCACTACGCACTACCACTCTGCACTCTGCACTATCACTCTGCACTACGCACTATCACTCTGCACTATGCACTACCACTCTGCACTACGCACTACCACTCTGCACTACGCACTACCACTCTGCACTACCACTCTGCACTACGCACTACCACTCTGCACTACGCACTACCACTCTGCACTACGCACAACCACTCTGCACTACGCACTACCACTCTGCACTCTGCACTATGCACTACCACTCTGCACTGCCACTCTGCACTACGCACTACCACTCTGCACTACGCACTACCACTCTGCACTACGCACTACCACTCTGCACTACGCACTACCACTCTGCACTACGCACTACCACTCTGCACTACGCACTACCACTCTGCACTACGCACTACCACTCTGCACTACGCACTACCGCACTACCACTCTGCACTACGCACTACCACTCTGCACTATGCACTATCACTCTGCACTACGCACTACCACTCTGCACTACGCACTACCACTCTGCACTACGCACTACCACTCTGCACTACCACTCTGCACTACGCACTACCACTCTGCACTACACACTACCACTCTGCACTACGCACTACCACTCTGCACTACGCACTACCACTCTGCACTACGCACTACCACTCTGCACTACGCACTACCACTCTGCACTACGCACTACCACTCTGCACTACCACTCTGCACTACGCACTACCACTCTGCACTACGCACTACCACTCTGCACTACGCACTACCACTCTGCACTACGCACTACCACTCTGCACTACGCACTACCACTCTGCACTACGCACTACCACTCTGCACTCTGCACTACGCACTACCACTCTGCACTGCCACTCTGCACTACGCACTACCACTCTGCACTACGCACTACCACTCTGCACTACGCACTACCACTCTGCACTACACACTACCACTCTGCACTACGCACTACCACTCTGCACTACGCACTACCACTCTGCACTCTGCACTACACACTACCACTCTGCACTACGCACTACCACTCTGCACTACGCACTACCACTCTGCACTACCACTCTGCACTACCACTCTGCACTCTGCACTACCACTCTGCACTACGCACTACCACTCTGCACTCTGCACTACCACTCTGCACTACGCACTACCACTCTGCACTACGCACTACCACTCTGCACTACGCACTACCACTCTGCACTACCACTCTGCACTACACACTACCACTCTGCACTACGCACTACCACTCTGCACTACGCACTACCACTCTGCACTAAGTACTACCACTCTGCACTCTGCACTACGCACTACCACTCTGCACTACGCACTACCACTCTGCAATACGCACTACCACTCTGCACTACGCACTACCACTCTGCACTCTGCACTACGCACTACCACTCTGCACTACGCACTACCACTCTGCACTACGCACTACCACTCTGCACTACGCACTACCACTCTGCACTACGCACTACCACTCTGCACTACACACTACCACTCTGCACTACCACTCTGCACTACGCACTACCACTCTGCACTACCACTACGCACTACCACTCTGCACTATGCACTACCACACTGCACTACCACTCTGCACTACGCACTACCACTCTGCACTCTGCACTACGCACTACCACTCTGCACTACGCACTACCACTCTGCACTACGCACTACCACTCTGCACTACGCACTACCACTCTGCACTACACACTACCACTCTGCACTACCACTCTGCACTACGCACTACCACTCTGCACTACCACTACGCACTACCACTCTGCACTACGCACTACCACTCTGCACTACCACTCTGCACTACGCACTACCACTCTGCACTACGCACTACCACTCTGCACTACGCACTACCAGTCTGCACTACGCACTACCACTCTGCACTACGCACTACCACTCTGCACTACGCACTACCACTCTGCACTATGCACTACCACTCTGCACTACACACTACCACTCTGCACTACGCACTACCACTCTGCACTACGCACTACCACTCTGCACTACGCACTACCACTCTGCACTACGCACTACCACTCTGCACTACCACTCTGCACTACCACTCTGCACTCTGCACTACCACTCTGCACTACGCACTACCACTCTGCACTACGCACTACCACTCTGCACTACGCACTACCACTCTGCACTATGCACCACCGCACTACCACTCTGCACTACGCACTACCACTCTGCACTATGCACTATCACTCTGCACTACGCACTACCACTCTGCACTACGCACTACCACTCTGCACTACGCACTACCACTCTGCACTACCACTCTGCACTACGCACTACCACTCTGCACTACGCACTACCACTCTGCACTACGCACTACCACTCTGCACTACGCACTACCACTCTGCACTCTGCACTATCACTCTGCACTACGCACTACCACTCTGCACTACGCACTACCACTCTGCACTACGCACTACCACTCTGCACTACGCACTACCACTCTGCACTACGCACTACCACTCTGCACTACGCACTACCACTCTGCACTACGCACTACCACTCTGCACTACGCACTACCACTCTGCACTCTGCACTACGCACTACCACTCTGCACTGCCACTCTGCACTACGCACTACCACTCTGCACTACGCACTACCACTCTGCACTATGCACTACCACTCTGCACTACGCACTACCACTCTGCACTACGCACTACCACTCTGCACTCTGCACTACGCACTACCACTCTGCACTACGCACTACCACTCTGCACTACGCACTACCACTCTGCACTACCACTCTGCACTACCACTCTGCACTCTGCACTACCACTCTGCACTACGCACTACCACTCTGCACTCTGCACTACCACTCTGCACTATGCACTACCACTCTGCACTACGCACTACCACTCTGCACTACCACTCTGCACTACGCACTACCACTCTGCACTACGCACTGCCACTCTGCACTACGCACTACCACTCTGCACTAAGTACTACCACTCTGCACTCTGCACTACGCACTACCACTCTGCACTACGCACTACCACTCTGCAATACGCACTACCACTCTGCACTACGCACTACCACTCTGCACTCTGCACTACGCACTACCACTCTGCACTACGCACTACCACTCTGCACTACACACTACCACTCTGCACTACGCACTACCACTCTGCACTACACACTACCACTCTGCACTACACACTACCACTGTGCACTACCACTCTGCACTACGCATTACCACTCTGCACTACCACTACACACTACCACTCTGCACTACGCACTACCATTCTGCACTACGCACTACCACTCTGCACTACGCACTACCACTCTGCACTATGCACTACCAGTCTGCACTACGCACTACCACTCTGCACTACGCACTACCACTCTGCACTACGCACTACCACTCTGCACTACGCACTACCACTCTGCACTACGCACTACCACTCTGCACTCTGCACTACGCACTACCACTCTGCACTACCACTCTGCACTACCACTCTGCACTACGCACTACCACTCTGCACTACGCACTACCACTCTGCACTCTGCACTATCACTCTGCACTACGCACTATCACTCTGCACTACGCACTACCACTCTGCACTACGCACTACCACTCTGCACTACGCACTACCACTCTGCACTACCACTCTGCACTACGCACTACCACTCTGCACTACGCACTACCACTCTGCACTACGCACAACCACTCTGCACTACGCACTACCACTCTGCACTCTGCACTACACACTACCACTCTGCACTGCCACTCTGCACTACGCACTACCACTCTGCACTACGCACTACCACTCTGCACTACGCACTACCACTCTGCACTACGCACTACCACTCTGCACTACGCACTACCACTCTGCACTACGCACTACCACTCTGCACTACGCACTACCACTCTGCACTACGCACTACCGCACTACCACTCTGCACTACGCACTACCACTCTGCACTACGCACTATCACTCTGCACTACGCACTACCACTCTGCACTACGCACTACCACTCTGCACTACGCACTACCACTCTGCACTACCACTCTGCACTACGCACTACCACTCTGCACTACACACTACCACTCTGCACTACGCACTACCACTCTGCACTACGCACTACCACTCTGCACTCTGCACTACCACTCTGCACTACGCACTACCACTCTGCACTACGCACTACCACTCTGCACTACCACTCTGCACTACACACTACCACTCTGCACTACGCACTACCACTCTGCACTACGCACTACCACTCTGCACTACGCACTACCACTCTGCACTACGCACTACCACTCTGCACTACGCACTACCACTCTGCACTCTGCACTACGCACTACCACTCTGCACTGCCACTCTGCACTACTCACTACCACTCTGCACTACGCACTACCACTCTGCACTACGCACTACCACTCTGCACTACACACTACCACTCTGCACTACGCACTACCACTCTGCACTACGCACTACCACTCTGCACTCTGCACTACGCACTACCACTCTGCACTACGCACTACCACTCTGCACTACGCACTACCACTCTGCACTACCACTCTGCACTACCACTCTGCACTACGCACTACCACTCTGCACTCTGCACTACCACTCTGCACTACGCACTACCACTCTGCACTACGCACTACCACTCTGCACTACGCACTACCACTCTGCACTACCACTCTGCACTACACACTACCACTCTGCACTACGCACTACCACTCTGCACTACGCACTACCACTCTGCACTAAGTACTACCACTCTGCACTCTGCACTACGCACTACCACTCTGCACTACGCACTACCACTCTGCAATACGCACTACCACTCTGCACTACGCACTACCACTCTGCACTCTGCACTACGCACTACCACTCTGCACTACGCACTACCACTCTGCACTACGCACTACCACTCTGCACTACGCACTACCACTCTGCACTACGCACTACCACTCTGCACTACACACTACCACTCTGCACTACCACTCTGCACTACGCACTACCACTCTGCACTACCACTACGCACTACCACTCTGCACTACGCACTACCACTCTGCACTACCACTCTGCACTACGCACTACCACTCTGCACTCTGCAATATGCACTACCACTCTGCACTACGCACTACCACTCTGCACTACGCACTACCATTCTGCACTACGCACTACCACTCTGCACTACGCACTACCACTCTGCACTACGCACTACCACTCTGCACTACGCACTACCACTCTGCACTACGCACTACCAGTCTGCACTACGCACTACCACTCAGCACTACGCACTACCACTCTGCACTACGCACTACCACTCTGCACTATGCACTACCACTCTGCACTACACACTACCACTCTGCACTATGCACTACCACTCTGCACTACGCACTACCACTCTGCACTACGCACTACCACTCTGCACTACGCACTACCACTCTGCTCTACCACTCTGCACTACCACTCTGCACTCTGCACTACCACTCTGCACTACGCACTACCACTCTGCACTACGCACTACCACTCTGCACTATGCACTACCGCACTACCACTCTGCACTACGCACTACCACTCTGCACTACGCACTATCACTCTGCACTACGCACTACCACTCTGCACTACGCACTACCACTCTGCACTACGCACTACCACTCTGCACTACCACTCTGCACTACGCACTACCACTCTGCACTACGCACTACCACTCTGCACTACGCACTACCACTCTGCACTACGCACTACCACTCTGCACTCTGCACTATCACTCTGCACTACGCACTACCACTCTGCACTACGCACTACCACTTTGCACTACGCACTACCACTCTGCACTACCACTCTGCACTACGCACTACCACTCTGCACTACGCACTACCACTCTGCACTACGCACTACCACTCTGCACTACGCACTACCACTCTGCACTATGCACTACCACTCTGCACTACGCACTACCACTCTGCACTCTGCACTACGCACTACCACTCTGCACTGCCACTCTGCACTACGCACTACCACTCTGCACTACGCACTACCACTCTGCACTACGCACTACCACTCTGCACTACGCACTACCACTCTGCACTACGCACTACCACTCTGCACTCTGCACTACGCACTACCACTCTGCACTACGCACTACCACTCTGCCCTACGCACTACCACTCTGCACTACCACTCTGCACTACCACTCTGCACTCTGCACTACCACTCTGCACTACGCACTACCACTCTGCACTCTGCACTACCACTCTGCACTACGCACTACCACTCTGCACTACGCACTACCACTCTGCACTACGCACTACCACTCTGCACTACCACTCTGCACTACGCACTACCACTCTGCACTACGCACTACCACTCTGCACTACGCACTACCACTCTGCACTACGCACTACCACTCTGCAATACGCACTACCACTCTGCACTACGCACTACCACTCTGCACTCTGCACTACGCACTACCACTCTGCACTACGCACTACCACTCTGCACTACGCACTACCACTCTGCACTACGCACTACCACTCTGCACTACGCACTACCACTCTGCACTACACACTACCACTCTGCACTACCACTCTGCACTACGCACTACCACTCTGCACTACCACTACGCACTACCACTCTGCACTACCACTCTGCACTACGCACTACCACTCTGCACTCTGCACTATGCACTACCACTCTGCACTACGCACTACCACTCTGCACTACGCACTACCATTCTGCACTACGCACTACCACTCTGCACTACGCACTACCACTCTGCACTACCACTCTGCACTACGCACTACCACTCTGCACTACGCACTACCACTCTGCACTACGCACTACCAGTCTGCACTACGCACTACCACTCTGCACTACGCACTACCACTCTGCACTACGCACTACCACTCTGCACTATGCACTACCACTCTGCACTACACACTACCACTCTGCACTACGCACTACCACTCTGCACTACGCACTACCACTCTGCACTACGCACTACCACTCTGCACTACGCACTACCACTCTGCACTACCACTCTGCACTACCACTCTGCACTCTGCACTACCACTCTGCACTACGCACTACCACTCTGCACTACGCACTACCACTCTGCACTATGCACTACCGCACTACCACTCTGCACTACGCACTACCACTCTGCACTACGCACTATCACTCTGCACTACGCACTACCACTCTGCACTACGCACTACCACTCTGCACTACGCACTACCACTCTGCACTACCACTCTGCACTACGCACTACCACTCTGCACTACGCACTACCACTCTGCACTACGCACTACCACTCTGCACTACGCACTACCACTCTGTACTCTGCACTATCACTCTGCACTACGCACTACCACTCTGCACTACGCACTACCACTTTGCACTACGCACTACCACTCTGCACTACCACTCTGCACTACGCACTACCACTCTGCACTACGCACTACCACTCTGCACTACGCACTACCACTCTGCACTACGCACTACCACTCTGCACTACGCACTACCACTCTGCACTCTGCACTACGCACTACCACTCTGCACTGCCACTCTGCACTACGCACTACCACTCTGCACTAAGCACTACCACTCTGCACTACGCACTACCACTCTGCACTACGCACTACCACTCTGCACTACGCACTACCACTCTGCACTCTGCACTACGCACTACCACTCTGCACTACGCACTACCACTCTGCCCTACGCACTACCACTCTGCCCTACCACTCTGCACTACCACTCTGCACTCTGCACTACCACTCTGCACTACGCACTACCACTCTGCACTCTGCACTACCACTCTGCACTACGCACTACCACTCTGCACTACGCACTACCACTCTGCACTATGCACTACCACTCTGCACTACCACTCTGCACTACGCACTACCACTCTGCACTACGCACTACCACTCTGCACTACGCACTACCACTCTGCACTAAGTACTACCACTCTGCACTCTGCACTACGCACTACCACTCTGCACTACGCACTACCACTCTGCACTACGCACTACCACTCTGCACTACGCACTACCACTCTGCACTCTGCACTACGCACTACCACTCTGCACTACGCACTACCACTCTGCACTACACACTACCACTCTGCACTACGCACTACCACTCTGCACTACGCACTACCACTCTGCACTACACACTACCACTCTGCACTACCACTCTGCACTACGCACTACCACTCTGCACTACCACTACGCACTACCACTCTGCACTACGCACTACCACTCTGCACTACCACTCTGCACTACGCACTACCACTCTGCACTCTGCACTATGCACTACCACTCTGCACTACACACTACCACTCTGCACTACGCACTACCATTCTGCACTACGCACTACCACTCTGCACTACGCACTACCACTCTGCACTACGCACTACCAGTCTGCACTACGCACTACCACTCTGCACTACGCACTACCACTCTGCACTACGCACTACCACTCTGCACTACGCACTACCACTCTGCACTCTGCACTACGCACTACCACTCTGCACTACCACTCTGCACTACCACTCTGCACTACGCACTACCACTCTGCACTACCACTCTGCACTACGCACTACCACTCTGCACTACGCACTACCACTCTGCACTACCACTCTGCACTACGCACTACCACTCTGCACTACGCACTACCACTCTGCACTATGCACTACCACTCTGCACTACGCACTACCACTCTGCACTACGCACTACCACTCTGCACTCTGCACTACCACTCTGCACTCGGCACTACCACTCTGCACTCTGCACTACCACTCTGCACTACGCACTACCACTCTGCACTACGCACTACCACTCTGCACTACGCACTACCACTCTGCACTCTGCACTACCACTCTGCACTCTGCACTACCACTCTGCACTACGCACTACCACTCTGCACTACGCACTACCACTCTGCACTACGCACTACCACTCTGCACTCTGCACTACGCACTACCACTCTACACTACGCACTACCACTCTGCACTACCACTCTGCACTACGCACTACCACTCTGCACTCTGCGCTACCACTCTGCACTACGCACTACCACTCTGCACTACGTACTACCACTCTGCACTACGCACTACCACTCTGCACTCTGCACTATCACTCTGCACTACGCACTACCACTCTGCACTCTGCACTATCACTCTGCACTACGCACTACCACTCTGCACTACGCACTACCACTCTGCACTACGCACTACCACTCTGCACTACCACTCTGCACTACGCACTACCACTCTGCACTACGCACTACCACTCTGCACTACGCACTACCACTCTGCACTACGCACTACCACTCTGCACTACGCACTACCACTCTGCACTATGCACTACCACTCTGCACTCTGCACTACGCACTACCACTCTGCACTGCCACTCTGCACTACGCACTACCACTCTGCACTACGCACTACCACTCTGCACTACGCACTACCACTCTGCACTCTGCACTACCACTCTGCACTACACACTACCACTCTGCACTACGCACTACCACTCTGCACTACGCACTACCACTCTGCACTCTGCACTACCACTCTGCACTACGCACTACCACTCTGCACTACGCACTACCACTCTGCACTACCACTCTGCACTACCACTCTGCACTCTGCACTACCACTCTGCACTACGCACTACCACTCTGCACTACGCACTACCACTCTGCACTACGCACTACCACTCTGCACTACGCACTACCGCACTACCACTCTGCACTATGCACTACCACTCTGCACTACGCACTATCACTCTGCACTACGCACTACCACTCTGCACTACGCACTACCACTCTGCACTACGCACTACCACTCTGCACTACGCACTACCACTCTGCACTCTGCACTAACACTCTGCACTACGCACTACCACTCTGCACTACGCACTACCACTCTGCACTACCACTCTGCACTACGCACTACCACTCTGCACTCTGCACTACCACTCTGCACTCTGCACTACCACTCTGCACTCTGCACTACCACTCTGCACTCTGCACTACCACTCTGCACTACGCACTACCACTCTGCACTACGCACTACCACTCTGCACTACCACTCTGCACTACGCACTACAACTCTGCACTACCACTCTGCACTCTGCACTACCACTCTGCACTCTGCACTACCACTCTGCACTACGCACTACCACTCTGCACTACCACTCTGCGCTACGCACTACCACTCTGCACTACGCACTACCACTCTGCACTACGCACTACCACTCTGCACTACGCACTACCACTCTGCACTACGCACTACCACTCTGCACTCTGCACTACCACTCTGCACTACGCACTACCACTCTGCACTACCACTCTGCACTACGCACTACCACTCTGCACTACCACTCTGCACTCTGCACTACCACTCTGCACTCTGCACTACCACTCTGCACTATGCACTACCACTCTGCGCTACGCACTACCACTCTGCACTACGCACTACCACTCTGCACTACGCACTACCACTCTGCACTACGCACTACCACTCTGCACTACACACTACCACTCTGCACTCTGCACTACGCACTACCACTCTACACTACGCACTACCACTCTGCACTACCACTCTGCACTACGCACTACCACTCTGCACTACCACTCTGCACTCTGCACTACCACTCTGCACTACGCACTACCACTCTGCACTACGCACTACCACTCTGCACTACGCACTATCACTCTGCACTACGCACTACCACTCTGCACTACGCACTACCACTCTGCACTACGCACTACCACTCTGCACTACGCACTACCACTCTGCACTCTGCACTACCACTCTGCACTACGCACTACCACTCTGCACTACGCACTACCACTCTGCACTACCACTCTGCACTACGCACTACCACTCTGCACTCTGCACTACCACTCTGCACTCTGCACTACCACTCTGCACTCTGCACTACCACTCTGCACTCTGCACTACCACTCTGCACTACGCACTACCACTCTGCACTACGCACTACCACTCTGCACTACCACTCTGCACTACGCACTACCACTCTGCACTACCACTCTGCACTCTGCACTACCACTCTGCACTACGCACTACCACTCTGCACTACCACTCTGCGCTACGCACTACCACTCTGCACTACGCACTACCACTCTGCACTACGCACTACCACTCTGCACTACGCACTACCACTCTGCACTACGCACTACCACTCTGCACTCTGCACTACCACTCTGCACTACGCACTACCACTCTGCACTACCACTCTGCACTACCACTCTGCACTACGCACTACCACTCTGCACTACCACTCTGCACTCTGCACTACCACTCTGCGCTACGCACTACCACTCTGCACTACGCACTACCACTCTGCACTACGCACTACCACTCTGCACTACGCACTACCACTCTGCACTACGCACTACCACTCTGCACTACGCACTACCACTCTGCACTCTGCACTACGCACTACCACTCTACACTACGCACTACCACTCTGCACTACCACTCTGCACTACGCACTACCACTCTGCACTACCACTCTGCACTCTGCACTACCACTCTGCACTCTGCACTACCACTCTGCACTACGCACTACCACTCTGCACTACGCACTACCACTCTGCACTACGCACTACCACTCTGCACTACGCACTACCGCACTACCACTCTGCACTACGCACTACCACTCTGCACTACGCACTATCACTCTGCACTACGCACTACCACTCTGCACTACGCACTACCACTCTGCACTACGCACTACCACTCTGCACTACGCACTACCACTCTGCACTCTGCACTACCACTCTGCACTACGCACTACCACTCTGCACTACGCACTACCACTCTGCACTACCACTCTGCACTACGCACTACCACTCTGCACTCTGCACTACCACTCTGCACTCTGCACTACCACTCTGCACTCTGCACTACCACTCTGCACTCTGCACTACCACTCTGCACTACGCACTACCACTCTGCACTACGCACTACCACTCTGCACTACCACTCTGCACTACGCACTACCACTCTGCACTACCACTCTGCACTCTGCACTACCACTCTGCACTACGCACTACCACTCTGCACTACCACTCTGCGCTACGCACTACCACTCTGCACTACGCACTACCACTCTGCACTACGCACTACCACTCTGCACTACGCACTACCACTCTGCACTACGCACTACCACTCTGCAGTACCACTCTGCACTACCACTCTGCACTACGCACTACCACTCTGCACTACGCACTACCACTCTGCACTACGCACTACCACTCTGCACTACGCACTACCACTCTGCACTACGCACTACCACTCTGCACTACCACTCTGCACTACGCACTCCCATTCTGCACTACGCACTACCACTCTGCACTACGCACTACCACTCTGCACTACCACTCTGCACTACGCACTACCACTCTGCACTACCACTCTGCACTACGCACTACCACTCTGCACTACGCACTACCACTCTGCACTACGCACTACCACTCTGAACTACGCACTACCACTCTGCACTACGCACTACCACTCTGCACTACGCACTACCACTCTGCACTACGCACTATCACTCTGCACTACCACTCTGCACTACGCACTACCACTCTGCACTACACACTACCACTCGGCACTACGCACTACCACTCTGCACTACGCACTACCACTCTGCACTACGCACTACCACTCTGCACTACGCACTACCACTCTGCACTCTGCACTACCACTCTGCACTCTGCACTACCACTCTGCACTCTGCACTACCACTCTGCACTACCACTCTGCACTACGCACTACCACTCTGCACTACGCACTACCACTCTGCACTACGCACTACCACTCTGCACTACGCACTACCACTCTGCACTACGCACTACCACTCTGCACTACGCACTACCACTCTGCACTCTGCACTATGCACTACCACTCTGCACTACGCACTACCACTCCGCACTCTGCACTACGCACTACCACTCTGCACTACCACTCTGCACTACGCACTACCACTCTGCACTACGCACTACCACTCTGCACTACGCACTACCACTCTGCACTATGCACTTCCACTCTGCACTACGCACTACCACTCTGCACTACGCACTACCACTCTGCACTCTGCACTACGCACTACCACTCTGCACTACCACTCTGCACTACGCACTACCACTCTGCACTACGCACTACCACTCTGCACTACCACTCTGCACTATGCACTACCACTCTGCACTACGCACTACCACTCTGCACTACGCACTACCACTCTGCACTACGCACTACCACTCTGCACTACGCACTACCACTCTGCACTACGCACTACCACTCTGCACTCTACACTACGCACTACCACTCTGCACTACGCACTACCACTCTGCACTACGCACTACCACTCTGCACTCTGCACTACGCACTACCACTCTGCACTACGCACTACCACTCTGCACTACGCACTACCACTCTGCACTACGCACTACCACTCTGCACTACGCACTACCACTCTGCACTACGCACTACCACTCTGCACTCTGCACTACGCACTACCACTCTGCACTCTGCACTACGCACTACCACTCTGCACTACGCACTACCACTCTGCACTACGCACTACCACTCTGCACTACGCACTACCACTCTGCACTCTGCACTACCACTCTGCACTACGCACTACCACTCTGCACTCTGCACTACGCACTACCACTCTGCACTACTCACTACTCTGCACTCACTTTTTAAGATACCTCGCATACAAGCACCCTTGCCTCGCCAATCCGCCTGTCTTCTAAAATAAATGTGTGCAGTCTTTCAAGATTTCTGAAAAGATATTTCTGTTGTTGCACGAACATTTGCCTCTTCTCCGCGCTCGCCCCATCTGGATTGCATTACACGGGCACTCTGACAGCTCCTAATTAAGATTAATCACTCTGCCGTGCTCGTTCTCGCACAGAATATGCCACATCGGGCACGCGTAAATTACTTACAGCCTATCACGTCAACGCTACTAAATACACAGCACAGCGAAGACGAATCACTAGGCAGATGCCATTAAAAACTACGGAATGTGCCAGCCGGACCCCTTTCTGCATTTTTTCTTTGAACACATAAGAGCTCGGAAGCTCCGCCTCCACTTCGTGGTGGCTTAGGCCCGAGCCCTAAAAAGCGCTATGAACAGCTAGAAGGTACGGCACATTTTTTTTTGTTTACTTTCAGTAATTCTGCTCAGCAGCCGCACTGCTGAAATACATGGATAAAAAAAACCTTGGAAAAGTCAATAGCTCTCTCAAGACCAGGTTTTTCCAATGCTTGTTCTAGGAGAGGTCAGTAGGCAAAAAAAGACCCTTTCCCACTGATAACACACAGGCCAATGAGAGGAATGCAGTCACAGAGCAATGAGAGGAATGTAGTCTCAAATGAAGGTGCACTTTGCGTGTTCCTCTGACCTCAGAGCCTCGATCACTGGTCTCAAACCACAATGGAGGCCCTAAATGAATTTGCGTGATTTTTACTGAGATGAAAATCAAAAACCTGCAGAGAGATACCATGACCTCTCTAACAGAGCATGGTTAGGAAACCTTTCTTTCTCAATACGCATAAAGGGGTTTATTTACAAGCCCCTTGCACCACTGGGACGTCACTTTTTCCCATATTAAAATTGACATACCGGCAGCGCAAGGGGCTTGTAAATAAGCCCCAAAGTGTCTCACACACACAGCACCAGATACTCGAATCTCACACCTTTATCCATAAGCACACATACCCTTTTGTACACAAACCACCAGAAATTCGCTACACACCTTCATACCCAGATACACGCAGACCAGATGTTGACAATGCCACTGCACATGCGCTGGCTGGGGTGTGAGGGTGTGTCTCTCACTGGCAGCCCTCAACATTTTGAACAGGGGCAACACCAAATCTGGGATTGCACAGCACCTGGTGAGAGCATGCATTCAAAACCTTTTCGAAGAGTGTGCTACCTGAGTGCCTGTCTAGAGCATAGTTACTTAGACTCTGGCTGGCCTTCTATGAAGAACACTGACCTATGAATGAACATCTACCTCTCAATACACGGAATACCAAAGAATCAACACAAACAGCAGGTCTCCAACTGACAGCAACTTTACCTTCACTATGTTGTCTTGGATTAGCATCTAAGCATGAAAGGTGTTGAAACTATGTGGCTCTGGGCAATTACTTTTCTTCCCTCTGCCTACTTTTCTGTGACCTTCACATTTGATAGCACCTTGAAATAATTCAGTTCAGGATGTGCACTGTACAAACATTTCTCTCACATATGGTATAATGGACCAAAATGTTGCTTACTCAATAAAAAGAAAGGCTTTGTATGGGTAGCACTATACAACTGCCTCTTGGGTCATCCAACCCTCACTTGCAGCACTGGTAGTGCTTTAAATGGAAATACAGAAGTGCAGGTAGTCACTATTTAGAGTACCAGTTTTCTCCTGAGAAGTGCTGGTACACCACTTATTTATAGAATTGCAGCAGTGCTGAGAATTGCAGCTACATTCCCTTTCAAATTAAAGAAGTACAGCTATTCAGTACCTGACAGTACCTGTTGATTTAAAGCACTGAGCACAGGAATATTTATTTCTAAAGAAACTGTGCGCCTAACAAAATTTAATTAATTCATTCAGTAATAAAATTGGCACTAGGGCAGAAGGTGAAAGAATGTGATACACATCAAGGACTGGAACAGCACAATGTCTAATCAGGAAACATGTTTTCAATCCTGGCTTCCAAGCTCGACCAAACAGTGTGACACTTGGCTATTAATTTTCTTCCCTGTGCCTCCCTTTCCGTGATCATCTCATCTGAGAGTACCTTTAAACAATTCACTAGTGCAACAATTTCTCTTGTGTATTGTTTAATAGGCTCTAATGTTTCTTCAAAGGAGAAACAAGACAACTGACATCCCTCTTGAGTCAATAATAAAACTGTCAAGGCTGAAATATACTGGTTCACTAATTCTAATAAAGGCTACTCGGTATAGCGATATAATATAAGGTGCTAAAGTTAAACAATACAAAATACACTTTTTTATGTACAAGTTCACACCTCAGCTATAAATAAAGTGGCAATCTGCGACAGTTGCATCAGGTTAGGAAGTCATGATGAGCTGAAAACTATTCTCCTGAGCCTCCGCTCTACTGATTTTCTAGACAGGGTGCAACACAGAAAAGGTTGCTCAGAATATCATGAGCTGCCTGTCACTGCCTCACTACCACTCCTCAAGTGGGCCAGATAGAAAGGCAGGAGATGCCATTGGTATGTGGTTTGTGGTCTCACTGCCTATGCACTCCCACTTTCCAATCCCATTACCTGTGAGTGTTGCTTGGCAGCATGGGCAAGGCCTATTCCATAGTGCAGGTTACAATTGCAGTGACTCGTGCTGCACGTTCTGACAGCCTTGCCAATAGCACATTTTGAGGTGTCTTCAAGGAGTGCGGCCTAAGAAAATGTGCCCAATTGCCACCCCCTCCCTCTTTCTGAGACTGGTGAACATGCCACATGGAGCAGGTACTATTCCACAATACTTGATGCAAGGTACTATATTCCTGAGAAAGACATCTGACCCTTTTATTAATATAGGGCAATATTGGAGCACCGAAACGTGCTGATGAAAAAGAGAAGTGGTGTCCATTGATCTGCCCTCCTGTTTTTAATCTTGTGGTAGTGAGGCACCAGAAAACAACATTTCAGCTCTCCCACAAACATTTTAACCCCTTGCATGCGGCATGCTGCCGCGATTCTGCGCCTGTGCGGCAAAATCGCGAGTGGGCGGGTTTATGACGGCCCCCAGCCGTCATCAGCACACAAGCGCCGTAGTGCATGACGGATGGGGGCCGTCATCAGCATGCAAGGGGTTAATATAAGTCTAACAGTGTAATAAAGGGACAACATAAATGTCAACATAAGTGACATAACTGCACCCAAACTAGGGGACCCATAGCTAGGAGACCGTACAAACGATGAACACCAATATTTGTGAATGCTTCTCAGTGCAAGATATGGAACCCACTGATGGAGAGTACCACACTAGTTAGGTGAGTGTTCCTCATCCTATATGAGTTCATGGATGTCTGTTAATTCCATAAGAGGTTTGACTGTTTCTTTCAGATGTTTTGTACTTCTTGTATGTTTATGGAAATTGTACAACAGTCTTTTAACACTGTGATATGTTAAGGCATGGGCATAGTGAACAGTTGCTCAGGGCCCCCACCTTCTTTCTTGCTTTTTTTCTTGTAGGCAATGAAGGGTTAAACAGCCCAGTGGGTGAGAGGGCAGAGGTCGCTTTTCAGATGCAACTGAGCCTCTCACTGTTAATCGGCTAACAATAACAGTCCGTAGAAAACCTGCAATTGCGCATCATTTACCAATTTACCAAAACAATGCAAGCAGCAACAGAAGTAAAATATCCTGTCAAAACACTTCCCGAAAGCTTCCGAGCCTAGAACACGATGGGATGATTAAAGGTGGTGCATTGACTAAATCTTTCCAAACGTTTAAACCCTGTACAGACAGCTGGGAAAGGAAAGAAGCAGAGTATATCACCTTGGTGTTTGTTAGCATATTTTTCTTTGCAGGTGTAGGTGCAAGCTTGTAGAAGTATGATGCAGGATCTGATGTGTCATAGCCAGAAAAATAGGCAAACTTCTGCGCAAATGCTTTTGAACTACTTTTTGGTGGTGTTGGGCAGTGTTCCCATTGAGTGTAATTATAAACAGCACATGGGATACTTGCTTTATGCAGAAAGTGGTGACCATAGTGTTTGGTAACAAAACATATCACCGTAATTAGATCTACCATCATATACAATTCATTAGAAGAAAACACCGTTGACTGCGCTAGATCTTCTAGCATATTAAGTACTGTATCAATGTCCCAATTGTCAGAAATAGCACTAGAGGTAATATGTTCTTGGTAAAAGAGAGGAATTTCTTCATATGGAGTGAATTCCTCTGGTGTTTCATTCTCAATGTACGTTTGAAACATTAGTGTATGATCATTTGCAGCTGGAAATTTAACCCAGGGATAGAATACCTCTGTCTTGAATGCTTTGTGTGCCTCAACCATGAAGGTAACATCTCCACCCATAGCCAGGAGACAATAGTTTAATAATTTCATAGTAACTGCATGTGTGTTTAATGCTCCCCCATCAACGTTCTCAGACCTTGTTTTAAAATGCTTTGAGGAAACAGAAAATTAGTAAATTAACTATTGAGATAGGATTAACACACTGTGGGAAGTTTTATCCTACCAGCTTGAATAACCTACAGCGAATACATAGGGTACACCTACTCAGCTGAGGCGGATTTCCCTACTACCACTGACTTCTACAGTTTTGGGGATAAATAGGAGTCTCTGAGAAGGCACGATTAAACTACCCACGTTATCCGTAAAATAAGAACCCAACAAACGTTGGCGGTGCCATGTCATGTAGTTCCCACTAATTCATAGAATCTGTGCATTTGTGGACAACATAAACTGCAGGTCAGGTGCTTAGACTGATTTCAGGCACCCCATAGTATATGTTGGCTTAGAGACCAGCTAGCTCACAGTGCCACCAAACGCTCTCGTAACCCAAACAAGGAGCGAATGGTTTCTGGCATCCACTGAACCTGACAACCTTGACCCTCAAGGATCCTGGCAACAGATCTGAAGCCTTTTTGCTCAGTCACTCGTGCACTATTGCTCTCAGAGAAATATACAGAGATAACACAATGGGACATTTTCAATAAATTTACTCAACGTTATTCTTGTAAAGAATACATGTGAGCGATGATCAGTAGACAGAAGCAGATGAAAGTGATTATGAGCACCAAAAGAGTAAATACCAGATACAGGGACATATGTAGAATTTCTGAAATGCAGAGCAGGACTGTAGTTACAAGAATATAGTGTATCCCTGCATTTCTCCCTGCCCTGGCACTAAATTTACCGGCTTAGCTCCAATGCACACACTCTTGCACTATAGTGCAAGGGTGCCTGCGTTGAGGGGAAGGATTGTTTATGAGCAGGTGGGACACCTTCGCGCACATAAACAATCAATGGTGTTTTGCTGTTTCTATGTGTGCTGCACAACGCAGCATGCATAGAAACAGAGAAAACGAGGAAAATAAAGCATTTCTCCTCGTTTCACCAGGGTAAGAACAGGTTTTTTTTTGCGCTGCCCCATATTTACGCCACCCTTGTAAATATGGGGCAGCGTCAAAATCAATCGGTGTTGCGGTGGAACACCCACCACAACACCCATTGCCCGACCCTTTCACACTAAGTATAGCGTGAAAGGGTGCCTTATTTACAAAGCAGCGTTAAGCCACATTAAGTGGCTTAACGCTGCCTTATAAATAAGACGAAACCCATATCACCACAGAATTGCCCTGTGGCGATAGGGGCTTGTAAATATGCCCCACTGTTCCTCCATGGTGCTAAGAGAGTGTATATATGTAGACATAGAGTACAAGGTAGTAATCGGGCGTACTCCGACTATGCAACCCTTACCCTGTGTATGTCTATTGTGTGTGTAGTTGGAGAGCCCAGAATCCCCACACAGGATAGTCCAAACCATTTACCTGGCAGAAAAGAATATAGGACACCGCCTTTGTCACAAACTTGACACCCCTCACGGAGATGTTAGCCAGTTGCTTGCTGAAGCCTCAGCATGCACGTACCCCTCGACGTCAGCTGAAGTGTCTCCTCTGCTAACCCCCGCAATGCTTCTCTATATGTAATAAAATGCATCCTTGCGATGTACATGCATATTAGCATTTTTATGGATGTAGATAGCCCTGTCGCCCAGGGGCGGCTGGTCCATAGAGGGCCCTGGGGCGCAGCCGCACTAACTTAATCAGAAATACACTAAGAAGTTGCTTTTTGCATCTCCGGCAGCAGAAATGAAAACAGACGGACTGACACACCTGTCACTTTGCATGTTTTCATTTCTGTTGTCTGTGCAGTGTCAGGGCTAAGTGCGCATGTCAGCAGTAAAAGGGAAAGTACAATCAGCAAAGTTCTGGGGACTGCGCATGTTTGAAGGGCGCTTTACATCTCAGCTCCCTTCAAACATTCACAAGCCATAGACATGCGGTGCATGTGCAAACCAGCGCAGCATGTCTGAAGAATGTAGCCTGCTCAGGCGGCCAGGCATTTCAGCCCGCTATTCAAGCACCCTATCAGAAGACAGGTTAGAGTGGGGTGAAGTAGGTTTAGCCCCAGCCCTATCAATCAATCAATCAATCATAACACTTGTATAGCGCACTACTCACCCGGGAGGGTCTCAAGGCGCTTGGGGGAAGGGGTCCGCTACTGTTCGAACAGCCAGGTCTTGAGTTGTCTTCTGAAGGCGAGATGGTCCTGGGTCTGTCGAAGGTGGATGGGGAGGGAGTTCCATGTTTTGGCCGCCAGGTAGGAGAAGGATCTTCCACCGGCGGTGGCTCTTCGGATGCGTGGAACGGTGGTGAGGGCATGGCTGGTCGATCGTAGCTGGCGGGTGGGTGTGTAGAAGGTCAGGCGGTCGTTGAGGTACTTGGGGCCCAGGTCGTGGAGAGACTTGTGTGCGTGGGTGAGGAGCCTGAACGTGATCCTCTTGTTGACGGGGAGCCAGTGCAGGTCCCTCAGGTGGCTGGAGATGTGGCAGCGTCGGGGGATGTCCAAGATGAGTCGGGCGGATGCGTTCTGGATGCGTTGGAGTCTTCTCTGTAGCTTGGCTGTGGTTCCGGCGTAGAGGGTGTTTCCGTAGTCCAGTCGGCTGGTGACGAGTGCCTGGGTGACCGTCTTCCTGGTTTCGGTCGGGATCCATCGGAAGATCTTGCGGAGCATGCGTAGGGTGTGGAAGCGAGATGATGAGACGGCGTTGACTTGTCTGGTCATCGAGAGGGAGATGTCCAGGATGAAGCCCAGGTTGCGTGCGTGGTCTGTTGGTTTGGGAGTGGTGCCCAGGGCGGGGGGCCACCAGGAGTCCTCCCAGGCGGAGGGTGATGGTCCCAGGATGAGGACTTCCGTCTTGTCTGAGTTCAGTTTCAGGCGGCTGGTCTTCATCCATTCGGCGACGTCTTTCATCCCTACGTGTAGGCTGGTTCTGGCGGTGTCGGGGTCCCTGGTGAGGGAGAGGATCAGCTGGGTGTCGTCGGCGTAGGAGATGATGTTGAGGTTGTGTTGGCGTGCGATGGCTGCAAGAGGTCTCATGTAGACGTTGAAGAGGGTGGGGCTGAGTGATGATCCTTGTGGTACGCCGCAGATGACTTCAGTGGCCTCGGATCGAAACGGGGGGAGGCGAACTCTCTGTGTTCTTCCGGTGAGGAACGAGACGATCCACTCCAGTGCCTTCTCCTGGATGCCGATGTTGCTTAGGCGTTGAACTAGGGTGCGGTGGCAGACAGTGTCGAACGCTGCAGAGAGGTCCAGGAGGATGAGTGCCGCTGTTTCCCCGTTGTCTAGCAGGGCTCGGATGTCGTCAGTGGCTGCGATGAGGGCGGTTTCGGTGCTGTGGTTGGCTCTGAAACCGGACTGCGAGGGGTCGAGGGATCCGTTTGTCTCGAGGAAGGAGGCCAGCTGTCTGTTGACGATCTTCTCGATGACTTTAGCAGGAAAAGGGAGGAGCGAGATGGGGCGGAAGTTCTTGAGGTCGGTGGGGTCCGCTGTTGGTTTCTTCAGTAGGGCGCTGAGCTCGGCATGCTTCCAGCACTCCGGGAAGGTGGCGGTGTTGAAGGAGGAGTTGATGATGTTCCGGAGTTGGGGTGCGATGGTGGAGTCGGCCTTGTTGAAGACGTGGTGGGGGCACGGGTCGGTGGGTGATCCGGAGTGGATGGTGTTCATCGTGCGGGCTGTGTCTTCGGTGGTCACTGTGGTCCAGGTGCGGAGGGTGGTGGTGGGGGGCGTTGGTTTGACGGTTGGGTGCGTGGGTGGTGCGCCGAAACTGTTGTGGATGTCGGCGATCTTGCGGTGGAAGAACGAGGCGAGAGAGTCGCAGAGATCTTGTGAGGGAGTGATGTCGTTGTTGCCGGTGCTGGGGTTGGAGAACTCCTTGACGATGCTGAAGAGTTACTTGCTGTCGTGGGCGTTGTTGTGCAGTCGATCTTTTAGTGATTTCTTCTTGGTGGTGCGGATGAGCTGGTGGTGCTTGCGGGTGGCTTGTTTGAGGGCGGTCATGTTGTCTGGGGTCTGGTCGAGGAGCCAGGCTTTCTCGAGGGTGCGGCAGTTCTTCTTGGAGTCCTTGAGTTCGTCGGTGAACCAGGAGGCCTTCTTGCTTCTCGGTCTGCTGGGAGGGTTCTTCAGTGGTGCGAGGTCGTCGGCGCAGGCGGTCAGCCACTATGTGAAGTTGCGGGCTGCTTCGTTGGGGTGCGTTGTGCTGGCGGGTGGGCTCTGGCTGAGGGAGGTGGTGAGCTGGTCGGCGGTGATCTTGCTCCAGTTCCTGTGAGGTACCTGTTGCGGGTGGTGGTGGATCGTGGTTCTTTTGAAGCTGAAGTGGACGCAGCTGTGGTCGGTCCAGTGGAGTCCGGTGGCGTGGCTGAAGGTGATGTACTTGCTGGAAGAGAAGACGGGATCAAGCGTGTGGCCGGCGTAGTGGGTGGGGGTGTTTACTAGTTGCTTGAGTCCGAGGTTGGCGAGGTTTTCCAGCAGGGCAGCGGTGTTGCGGTCCTTGTTGTCCTCCAGGTGGAAGTTGAGATCCCCTAGGAGGATGTAGTCGGCGGAGGGGAGGGCGTGCAGGCTGATGAAGTCGGCGATGTCTTCGCTGAATTGTGTGCGTGGTCCCGGGGGTCTGTAGATGAGGGTGCCTCTGAGGGTGGTCTTGGGGTCGGTGTGTATTTGGAAGTGGAGGTGTTCCGCGGTGGCGAAGGTGTCATCGGAGTCGGTCGTGATGCGAATGGTGTTCTTGTGGACGATGGCGATGCCTCCTCCGGTCTGGTTGATGCGGTCCCTCCTGATGATCTTGTACCCGTCCGGGATGGCGATGGCGATGTCGGGGGCTGAGGAGACGTTCATCCTGGTTTCCGTGAGGAAGGCGATGTCGGGTGATGTTGCGTCGAGGAGGTCCCCGAGTTCCACGGCGTGTCTGTGGACGGAGCGGGTGTTGAGCAGGATGCACTTCAGGTGGTTGCTGCTGGTGTTTGGCTTGGCGGGTGCGGTGCAGGTTCGGAGGCAGGTGAACTTGCAGCTTTTGCAGGTGAAGGGTCCGTGGGTGCGTTTCAGGGTGGCTCGGTAGCAGGCGGGGTTCCATACGGCGTTGAGTGCGTTGAGGCTGGCGGCATCGTAGGTCCGTCGGATCGTCTTGCATCGGCGGGGGCCAGGGGTCCTGGCGCTAGGCGCGGGCCAGGCGCGGACGGGCGCAGACGGGCTTGCCTTTGGCGCGCCTTCGGCGCACAATCGGCGCGCCAACGCTGCGCGTTCGTGGGAGCGACATAAGAAGGAGCCGGGAGGGAGGAGCAGCTGGGTGGCGGGAGCGGGGCGGCGAATGGGCAGGAGGGGGGCGGGGCTGCAGGGAGGCAGCGGCGGGAAAGGAGGGCAGAGGGCGGCTCAGCGGCGGCTGGGTCGCCCTGTGGGACAAATGCAAGTGAAAATGAGTAAAAACAACTAAGGCAGCAGAAATGAAGGCAGCAGAGGGCACCAAGGGCACCAGATGGCAGATGACAGGAGAGAAGGAGGAGGCAAAACGTAGAGTGAAAAAAACGAGAAAAAAACGAGAAAAAACTGTAAAAAAGAGTAAAAAAAATAAGACTAAGGCAGCAAAAATGAAGGCAGCAGGGGCACCAAGGGCACCAGAGGGCTGATGGAGGTAGTAGCTGGGGTGTGTGGGGGTGACCCCGCCTGGTTACAGGCTCAGCGGTCGCTCCCTGCACCTCTGCACTGTCTCCTTAAGAAGGAGCCGGGAGGGAGGAGCAGCTGGGTGGCGGGAGCGGGGCGGCGAATGGGCAGGAGGGGGGCGGGGCCGCAGGTAGGCAGCGGCGGGAAAGGAGGGCAGAGGGCGGCTCAGCGGCGGCTGGGTCGCCCTGTGGGACAAATGCAAGTGAAAACGAGTAAAAACAACTAAGGCAGCAGAAATGAAGGCAGCAGAGGGCACCAAGGGCACCAGATGGCAGATGACAGGAGAGAAGGAGGAGGCAAAACGTAGAGTGAAAAAAACGAGAAAAAAACGAGAAAAACGGGAAAAAACGAGTAAAAACGAGTAAAAAAAATAAGACTAAGGCAGCAAAAACGAAGGCAGCAGGGGCACCAAGGGCACCAGAGGGCTGATCCTGACTTCCGATCTGGAGTTCAACAGATCCACTTTCAACTGGATAGGAGCACACAGCTCAGCCTGCCAGTGAGATACCTACTACAGGCAATAGCTGTGCCGTTCCAGCAAGCAATAAAGGTAAAGAAAACGAGATGCTTGTTGGCCGTGCCTGAGAATATTATAAAAGTCTTGGATTTCCAGTGCATAAAGTTCACTGTAACTGCTGTAGGTGTCTTTCAATGTCTCACTCACAGCATTCTCTCCCTCAAATCATGTACTCGTAGGACATATGCTGACTTTCAAATCGGAAGACACCTATTTTAATTCCCACACTGCTCTTGCCTAAATTGTGTTATTCCGATCAAATGCTCAGCTCCGCTTCAAATTTCTTCCATTTCTGCTAATGAACACAGAGAGGCGGTTTATTTTGTGCGGACAAGAAACATGAGTACAGTTTAATTTAATTTACATGAGTACAGTTCAATTTAATTTTTTTGTGGAGAGTTTATATTCAAGATATTTACAAAATCCAAAATGATGTGCTCTTTCCAAGAAGACTTCTCTTAAGTTGTGTAGCTTCTCTATTCCTCCTACCACCGCTGTACCATTCATTCTCCCCTCTCTTTCGGCATGAAACTGCAAACACTTTTCTTTTGTCAGTGCAGTGTATTCACTGATTTGCCAGTGCCATGAGCCACTTGGTGTTTACACGCTCTGCCAAAAATCATAAATCAAATAATATAAATTAATAATAATAAAAAGCGACATTCAGGCTGGGATAAGATGTTCAAAAATAGACTTCCATTGAGATTTGTATACATATGTGAGCTCATGGTTACCTACTTTTAGAATACTTGTTCCAAAAACACATACAGGAAAGAGCAGTGATGCCATGCAAATGGCAAATTATGCACTATAAAAATGGTACCAATGTCGTTACTACAAATATAAACGAGGGAATATGGCCAGGTGCTCTTACTTGGTAAAAGGAGTTGCTAGAACATAAGTATTTGTAGGTCATAACAGTCACCCCTTTGGACCGCTCAGCCGATTGAATGGTAACATGTTTTTTGTTACCTTCTTCAAGGATAATCGACCTTTGAGAGATGAAAGGCTGAGTGGTAGTGGATAAGGGAAATACCCTCGAAAAAAGTGTGCTCTTCAGTTCTAAAAGGCACCCTAGGTTTACTCTGCTGGGACAGAGAGTTTTACCAACCGAAACGTCATCCCCATGATGCACTGCTAGTGCAAAAATTGGTTTACCAGCTCAAAAGATTAACCTATGGCTGCACAGCTAGTGTTAAAAATATTTTACCAGTTAAAAAATATTTCATGGCCCAGACAGTTTCCAAATTTTCTAGGAGTAAGACCCCTGTGAATCCCTTTCAAGGGCATGGAGATTGCTCACTTCACTTACTAAATTAGATCTACGGCATGTACTTTCGCCCCGCCACTTTCCAAGTTCACCAACAGCCACTGCTGTCACCAGTGGATAAAGATAGAACGACATTTGCACATCGGATGCAAAGGCCTTGTACGGTTTGTCCGTTAAGTGAAGCATAGTTAAACATTTTTAATATAAAAAACCCAGAGCGATTGCCTCTCTCAAATCATATTTACTTTCATGTACTCCGTGCACTTTTCTCTTCACCTCATCCTTCTGACCCCTGGTGCTCGCTCTTCTACCCGTCTCTCTCACTTTCTTCCGTGCTAGCTCCCTATATTAAAAAGTGTATTAAATATCTTCGGCCTCTAGCCTACACGCTGTTCTTTCATCGTCTCTCTCGCCTCTGGGCTGTTTATTTCTGCGTTTCGCTCCACGTTTCTTTCTCTCGCTTCCAACCCTTCGTCTTTCCACCTACTCTCCTCTCGGTTATTGCTCTGTCTGCTCTCGACTATTTCGATCTCTTCCCTCCGGTTCTCCTCAGTCCACCCCGCTACTTCGACCCCTCTTTCGTTCGCGTTTCGTTGAAGACCGGGCGCGGCGTCTGATCTCAGGCCCTCAGCGCTCCCTTTCGTTTTCAAAGCAGACAGTGGTAGGTGCTGGAGGCGCCGAGAGGCTCTCGCGAGAGGCGTAGGCGCTGCGGCTCTCACAGTGCGAAGCTCTGTATTCCTCCGCCTGGAGCGGGCTGGGTCCGTCCCCGATCTATAATCTCGGTGTCTGTTCGTACAGTATGTTCTTATGCTGTTTCTCGAGGCCTCGTGCGCAGCGACACCCTGCGGCACGGGGTGTCCACTCCCGGCTCGTTTTGGAAGCATCCATTATAACTCTGTGATATGAACACACTCATTTGGGAGACAAACAATGCATACATCCCCGTCACAGTGTGCAGGTTGCACAAAAAGGCCTCCTCGCGCTGTGCAAAGGCACTGCATAGTTGTGACATAATCGAAATCAGGCATGAAAAACATTTCAATTCAGACATTTTTAGCGATCTTTTCTTTCACCGAGTGCTGGGAGTAAAATGGACGCTCTGTTTTTTTTTTGGGGGGGGGCAAGGGAGCGCACAGGGCCCTTTGTCAACGATCTCTGACGCAATCCTCGCCAATTACACGTGGGTATTGTGAGTGTAAGAGAGGTCAGTGGGTGAATGCCCCTTCAGCAGAGATGCGTGTGTGCTCTGCAGACCAGGCTCACACAGTCTGTCATTCCTGTAAGAGAGACCCCATTGACGTCCAGTTGCTTAAAGAGTAATGTTGTGCATAGTCTGGCTGCATGTTTAACGCGCACATGTGTTTGGACTTGACTATAGTCAAGACCCAATCATAGCACCGTTCCGCCCATCAAACTAACCATTTCCTGGTCATTCTCTTCTTCTCAGATGGAACCCACCCTCATCACGTTTCAGAGGCCATATTTTTTGTCTAATCCATTTTTTGTATTGTAAATTTAGTTTTAGGCTACTATCAATGGTGGCCTGGAAGCGCTTTGGGATGAGTTCATATAAAGGTTTCTGGGCCGCAGGGTGGTATTTTGTGTAACTCAAGGATGAGCACCAGGTTTTGAAGGAAGAGGTGGTCCACCAGGGGAAACGGCCACTACAACGCGGCCGTTTCCACGAATACCTTAACCACGCATGCATTACAACGCATGCGTACCATGCATACCTTTACTACAAGGTACGTAGTAAAGGCATGTGTGGTAAAGGGTTAAAAAAAAAGGGGGGGTTTGGGAGGGGTCTCCCCCCCAATAAAAAAACTCACCAGAAGAAACGTCGAGATGTGTAGGAAAACGGCGTCGTTTAAGAGGAAACGGAAAAGAACGTCCGCTTCTTCTTAACGACGTCACCACGGAAGAAATCGAGGAAAAGGTTAAGCTTAAAAAAAACATTCCGTTGTAACGCATGCGTGGTAAAGGCATGCGTTGCAACGGAATGCGTTGTAAGAACATACAACCGTCCACCAGCAGGGGAGTGACACACCAGGAATTCCCACCGTCCAGTATACCCCCTGAAAGATGACAAAGCGTTTAAAGAACAAGGCCCTGAGAGCCATAAGGGAGAGCTCGCGCAGAGCCCAGAGTCTGACCATCCAGGACCGCAAGGGCCAACTGGGGCATCACAAAAGGAAAACGATAACATTCATCAAATGTCAGGGAGAAAGAATGACTCTTCGAGGACCTTCTGAGGTTAGTACAGTCATCCGAACGCCTCAGATGTAGAGGTAAGGAGTTCTGCAGGGAGGACCCCAGAACGTGAAGCGTTTGACTACCAAACCTTAGGTCTGGTATTAAGAGACCAACCGGATGGACAGCATTGTAAGGTCTGGTGACTGACCCCGAGGCCCCTTGTATACTTGGTAAGGGTTTGAAGGTCACTCTTTCTTCCAATGGAAGCCCATTCCAGGCATGGAGCGTTTGTGTTTTGTTTATAGTATCTTGCATGGAGAAGTTGCCACCGACAACTGGGTTCAGAGCGCTTAGTGGAAGGAAGCCGCCTGCAGTGTGTAGGGCTGGACAGCAATGTAGTATGTGTGCAACGAGGCCAGGAAGTCACAATGAGTCAAATTACCAATGAGAGGAAAAACTTTCAGAGCACTATGCAATTAGGCGTGAGGAGAAAACGCATAGAAACATCTGCATCACAGAGCCACGTTTAGTCACAAACAGCTGAGAGCGCAGCAGGGGTACAAGGCGTTGGGCAGTCAGGGAAAGTTGCAAGCATAATTGTATTTCTTAATGGTAGGTCAAAGAGCAACACATCGGAAATGCATAATTACATGCATTACACCTTGCTAAAGAAAGTCAAAGGGTGGAGAGGGTGGAGGGAGTTGGGGGTGCTAATATGCTGTCACTGCTTCCTGGAACGTATTCAATTCAAATATGGATTTCTGTTTTCACCCACTATATGGCACAGTAGTTGGATAGATACGTTTTTATGGTGGTCTATGTTACATCATGGCACGATGTCTTGACACCTTTCTTCTCGCCACGAATGCATATATATATATATGACGTCCCTACCCCCCCCCCCCCCCCCCCCAATAGGAAAAAGCCGAGGCACAAATCCCGGCTCGTTTGTGGAGCAGCAGATGGCGCTCCTTGCAGAGGCGGGGAAGGCCCCGGAGCAGAGGCACCTGTTTCCCGGCGGTCCAACCATCCGAAGCGGAATCATTCCGTGGATGAGCAGCAGAAAACACTGCGCTCGAGTCAGGGAGGCGGAGGCAAGGATTGCTGAAAAGTAACAAGATTGTTGAGGAAAACAAACTATCGGTATTCGACACTCCGTCATGGATGGAGATTAATGTAGCGTGGGGAGATGGATGCCATTTCGAAGACTTAAATGAAAAGCGCAATTATTGTCAATCTGAGCGAGCGGCAGGTGAAAAAACACAAACGCCCGCCCCTCCCCAGTATCCTCCGGGCCACGTATGGTTGCGTTTCCAGACGGGTTCTTAACACCGCTGCAATTTCATTATCAAGCTCCGTTTTCATTTACTTTGCGCGTTAATTGAATTCGGCGTTTCCAATTCGCTTTGCTCGACGAGCCCCAGCGCGTGCCTCGGCGCCCGCGCCGGAGGATGCGCTGACAGTGACAGCCCTAACTTGCTCTGGGCTCCATTGGGCGCTCTGTGACATGGCGCCCAGCGCGCGCCGGGCCTTCCCAGTGAATGGAACCCTGAACTAGCGCAGGCATGAGGGAAATAATATAGGAAGGATGTGAAGGAGAAACGTACTGGCCCGAGCCCTGTACAATGGACCCCAGACCAGTGCTCATTTGTAAACAATGTAAGTGGCAGCAGGGCCCTTCTCCGGAGACCACTGCACCCTGCCCCTAAGCGTACCAACACAACTAGTCATCACACTCCTACAATAGGGTGACCATCTGCCATGGAGGGAAATTCCGACAGTACTGTAAAAAAGTCGAGAGAAAGGGTAAAAATTCAGGACAAAAATTCAGGACAAAGGTTCAAAGTTCAGGTCAAAGGGTCGATTTTATGGACACATCCGAGGAGAGCCCAAAGCTCACTTCTTTTTATCAGTTCATTTATTTACTAGTTTCTGAATAGCACTATTTATTCACTATGGTCTTTATATGATTGCCTCTAGGTATGTTACATTCAGGTTACACATTATGTCCTTGTTCAGAAGTAAATTAATACCCTTGGGCACAATGTCAAAGGGCATCCACCCCATTACCATCCCCACCCTCCTTTAGAGACTGGTGAACATGGCACATGAAGCAGGTACTATTCCAAAATACTTGATGTGAGATACTTTATTCCTGGGGAAGACGCCTGACCTCATAGGAGCAATATTGGAGTACCAAAACGTGAGAATGAAAAAGATATGTGGTGTACCATGATGCCTTTTAAATCTTGTGTCAATATGCAATGGCCATTACTTTTTTGTACCAGATAATTTAAAAAAAATGGTGGCCATTTTCATTGCTGGGTCATACTACCCTCACAGCTTTATTATTATCCAAAGACTGAAGTCCGCTGGGAATTGTCAAAATGCCTGAATGACCAGTTCGTCCCTACAAGGGGCGTTGGGGTGGGGGATGGGACAGTAAGTATGTCTTTCATTCTCTTCCTTTGTATGTATCATGGGTGTGTAATTGCACCAGGGATCTGATGGACTGATTCTTAAGAGTGTGCAACTGCGCCCGGGGTCTGTCTGGTTTCTTTCTGCTGGATGTTCAACTGCACCAGGAAGTGGTGTAGTATGAGCCTAATTCAAAAGAAGAAATTGCCTCGTACAGACTGGTTTGCTAGTAAAAAATAGCCACTAATTGGGGTGAACTGGGCCCCTCACAACCCTGGTTCAGCTTTAACTACAGCTGCTGCACTATTGATTACAACACCCCTGGCACCAAGGATCGGTCGTGTGAGGAAACGGGCCATAAGTTCTGTGGCCTGCACATGTAATGGTCCACATTCACCCTGCACAGGGAACCAAAATCCCCACTATAGAGCTTGACTCTCTCAGGATAGTGAAGCCGAGCAGTCCAAAGCCTACTCGAAGGGAGGCGGTGTGGGCTAGTAATCACCATTCGCTGGTATGCAATAATAACACTCAAAAACTAATTTCTCAGTCTGTGCTTTTCCTTTAAAAAAGTAAAAGTACATTTATTATATACACACTACTGAATAATATGCAGTAAATTACACATTTACATTAGGCTAGTGGAAATACCTTTAGCAACATTACTTTTGATTCCTAAAGGGTCATAATCCCACAATTCATAGTACACACCCTTAATGAACAATACAGCACATAACCACATACAGGGTTATCAGTATCATTAGGTTATTGTTGTTCCATTTCAAGATTGGAATCACATATTATGGTAATACCACCGCTGACTTCAGTAGCCATAATCCCTCTGCACTTACTATGAATAGTCAAGCATTGCACTCATGTGCCCACATTATGAGTAATAAAGCATGTCATCCCTGCATTATCAATAGTAAAGCATGACATCCTCTTCTGCACTTATTATGAGAATCAGGCATTGTGAAAAGGTGCTCACTTCATCAGTAGTAAAACAATGCCATCTCTAAAGAATATGGGTTCCTGTCAGCATTAACAAGTCTTTAAATAAAGCATTGTCATTGACATTTTTTGAATAAAGCATCGATTAGACTCATGGTGAATAATACATTGCAAGAAGGCATAGCCAAACTAAAATGAAGAACACTTTTCAATAAAGCGTAGGTCAAATCCTTATGACATCCACCTTTAAATAAAGCATTTTTCACTACATCATGTTTCTGAGTCTTCTTTAGCTAGCTTTCGGCCACAGACCCTGCAGCCATAAGCTCAGCACCTAGAGGGCGCTGCACTCCCCACTGTAGCACACATGCTCCTGCCTAGTGAGTGCTGGAAACACAACAGAAAACGTGAGTTGCTCCTTCTCTCTGTGACCCCACAAACTTATGGTCTGCCCATTGAACATTTCTTTGGGTCTCCCTTAGTGGGGGTCAGGAGTGTCTGCAATGCTTCTGCAGCTGCCCTGTGGTCTCTTTTCCTGAGTTCCACTAGATCCCTGTGCAAGCCTTTCTGCTCTTCCTCCTCTAGTGCTTCTCTCCAACTTGGCATAGAAGTCCAACCGCCCAAATGGTCCTCACGTGGTGTAAGGGGAACAACTCTGCTGGTCCTAAGGAGAGACCCACTGGTCCTGGGTCAATTGCACTCAGAGTCCTTAGTCTAGATGGCATAAGGGGGTCCTCCTTCCAGTTGTTCATGGCTGCTGCGTCTAGTCCCAGTATGCAACAGAAAAACACAACCAAGAGAGAGCTCCCCTCTTGTGATGTGAAAGACCTTGTAAATGGGGATGGAAGGTTCTAGAAGCTAGGCACCTCTGTCCTATCGTGGGGTGCTACATCAATTCTCTGCCTGAGTCCCAACTCCCCTGCACAGCATGCTGGGACAATTCTAAATGGTGCCATCCAGGAGTAACTGTTGTCATCACCTCTGGGGTACTCAGCTCTGCCCCTTGTGACATCAATGCCAGTGCCTTTTCCACCAAATTTTCAAAGGGGAGCCCAGAGGTCTGGGCTTCCTCCTTTGTTCAGTGAGTTTGGGCTGGCCCATCCCTGGTACATTGTGATAACTAATTAATGGATGCAGATCCTTTATCCCCACCCTTTCCCCCCTCGGAGCCAAGTGAAGAACTGTTAATTGCGCCCTTTGTGTGGGTGGAGGCCTTTGTTTTTGCTGCTGGAGGGCAACGTAATTAACTTGGCACAGCAGGGTGACGAAAGGCCTGGGTTCTGATCCTGATCTGAGCCAGGGAAATATGACAATCCTGGATGATCCATAAACTGTACAGCTATATCCTTGGAACTCTCATATGTGAGTTTGGCATACAGGTTCCACCCATTTTGATACACCACTGGTCTCTGTAGGCCAAAGAGAAGCAAAACTGCACTCTAAGGCAGCCTTCCCCATAGGTGTATAATGCAGTGTCACTGGGGGCAAGACAGTAAACCATGCTGGCTTTCCATGAGTGTACACCAACATTATCTGGTCTACGCCAGGTCAATATCCAATCCTGCAGAGTCCCCTCTGCACACATGAGTCTCAGACGTGCACCCCTAACACGTGTGCACACACGTGTGCACAAATAACCAGTCAAGTACCCATTGCCCTTGCTGCAATTCATCAGCCTTGTTTTAAAAGGCGGACACTGGCGGTAAACATTTGCAGCCCATTTACCATATACTTAACATGGGTGAGTCATCAGATGTGAGGCTATCTCACAGAATAAAGGACAAAAAACAGGTGATCAAAAAGTGAAAAATCTGGGTGGATTTCACGGGGAGAACCAATCCCCTTACATGCCCCATCTGTTTCTAGGTGCTGTGCAGCTACACCGTGGCACTTTGTTGCCTCTTTCTGACAGCGGGAAAAAGGTGATGCGTGAAATTTCGGAACTATTGTCAGCCACTGGGAATTTCTCAGTACGGAACCCCTGTCTATCATGTTTTCTGCTTACTGTGTCACTACAGATAGGAACCAACTAAGTGCAAATGAGCCCTGGTCGTGCCTCAGTAGAAACAGTTAAACACAGAGTGCTCTCCCACATGCTTTCTGAACAAAACACTAGCAACCTCATCAGGGCCGGACTGGGATACCAAAGCAGCCATGGCAAATTTTGTTTGGCCAGAACCCCACACGTTACCTTACAAGTGCAGATGTACCAGGATACAACAATCTTTGTTGGGGCTCTTTAATGATTCCCTCACTATCACCCTCCAGTTTCATTTGTTATATAGCACCTCTCATACCATTGTCGTATCGAAGCACTCTACATCACACACATACAAAGGCAATGAATCATATGTAAGTAAATCAGTGTATAGAAAATGTCCCGTAACACAAAGGTGACTACAAGGTGTAGGATACACATGTCATCCATACTGGTAAGCATTTTTTAAGAAGGCTTCGTCTGGAGAAGCACAAACTCAGGATTCAGAACATAGGACAGTGGTTAGGGTGGACTTAATAATAAGAATGTATTTCTACCCACCGCAACATCAAGATAATGAAAGAGTGGGAAAAAGCATAACTTTTCACCTGTATCATGCAGTTTGCATGCAGCTGTTTGATGGCAGTTCATAGCTCACTATGCTAGATTGTGATTGCAACTTATGAATCTTATTAACTTATGTACTGTATTAACAATTAAGTCTAGTCTGATGGCTTATTGGACTAATGGGTCCACTGTAGGGGCCTGTGTTCGGCCTCTTGGTCACAGGTTCAAATCCCAGCCTGCCGTGATACCCTTTGATGAACGTGCCTTTTACAAACACTCTTTATGTTATGCCTTGAACTGCACAGTAACAAAAGAATCTCTATGACAAAGCAGTAACCCATCGAGCTACGCACATGAAATACTGTTCTTTGATATGCATGGTACACGTTCTTTACAGCAGGCATATTAACCCTCTGAGCTACCTTAGATGAGTCAAAACTGCCCTTAAGATCTCTCTCCAGCAGGTACATTAATCACTAGAGTTAACTTGGCACGTTTATTGTTGCCTGAAAACTGCTGGATATACAAGGAACTTTGCAGTGCTTTTAAAACGCCTGCACTGCTACAAAATCGTCCCCCTCTATAAAACCAGCCATCACCATTCCAGCCTCCCAGGGAAACACCTGTTTCCTGGTACTCGGAGCAGTTTCATGTTTGTTGGGCCTCCTTAGTGGAGCCAGCTTCAATCGTAGGAACAAGTAGCCACAGGATCCATGTTTGCCCACACCCACCACTGTTAGTTTTTTTTTTTTACTGACAAATACTTGAAATAACCTCAGCCAGTGAATATTACTGTGACCCACATTTCAGTGCATCACTTTTTGGTCACTGTTCCACTGCAGTATCTTTCTCACAAACATGTATCTTCACCAAGTACATTGCTTTAAGTGGGATCTTCAATTTGAATGAGTCTCACTACAGAGAGGCCAAGGATTGGATGAGCATGTAAACTGAGCACTTGTGAGAAACCTGCATTGCCTTCAGCCCCAACTCCAGAGCTCTCAATCTTGCCACCTCCTAAATGCACTCCCCCAAAACTTAATGTTCTCAGTCAAAGATGACTCGTTTGACAGTATGCAATGAACAAAAGTTATGTGTTGCATATAAAACAAGCATTGACAAAGTCAATAGATCGGCTGTTGGCTGAGAGCCTTTTAGTTTCATCAATGTTTGTTTTGTTTTATCATGACAAAGTATTGTAAGACGTTATTATTTAAAAGTCAGTTTGCAATGTCTGCCGGTAATGAGCACTGGCAGGATCCGGCTCACTTAAAGCCATGACCACTCACCTGTATCCCGCCTTTGTGCAAATATCTTTAAAACACACAGCGGCGACCTTGCGCAGCGCCCGCTGCCCTTCAGCTAGGTTTGCGCTAACGAATAGCACGTAGCAAAAAACATACATACAGATAAGTCAAGGCCTCTTTTTCCTGTGCCAGATGTGCAATCATTTTGTTTTGCACAGCAATAACTGTCAAGGATGCTTCACCTCCTGCGAGCATCCCCCCACAGTGCATGTCTGGATTTACCAGACTAAGGAGAAAGGGAGACATTTAACCTCCATTATCCCGAGCAGAAGGACAACATGCCGATCAATTCGCGGCTCAGAACATTTGCACGTGAACCCTGGTCTCGTGCGGTTCACTTCAAATATTCCAGACTCCAGGATTATGATCTGTCTGCAGCGGAAACAGGGCTTTGATTTCTGAAGGCAAAAGAGGCTGCTAGGCGGACATGCTTGGCGCATACTATTCCCAGGGGCGCAGCTTGGTCAGTAAGATTGCGAATGTAAATTTAAGATTTCTCAACAATCACGCTGGCTTGTCTTGTTAAACTACATTATGAGAAGTAGGACAAAAGGATGGCTTAAGAGGCAGTTAAAAGAAAGAAGAGTGCGTACTTAAAACACAATTGTTTTCAAACTCTGTACTGTGCATGTTAAAACATTTCTTTCTAATAAAATCTTTTGAAATAAAAAAAAAAGTTTAAAGGAAGTGATGAGAGAGACAGTGTGTGGATATGCAAGTGCTTTTTTTTATCTGTGTGTGCATGTTAAAATCTAGGGTGAAATTCGACAGACACCTCACCATACCTGACTGAAAGCACCTGTATCCTACTATTTACCATAGAATACATTTTTTGAGGGTGTAAACACCCCAACCCTCGCACCCCCCCAAAGTGACGCCCCTGACTATTCTCCACCCCACCATGCCTGTATCTTCCTACTACCGGTCATTTCTGATCCTGGTTCTGGGCATTCCTGACCCACTACTAAACCCATGGCCAACCATGCTTAGGCCTCTATAATGTCATAGGACCTGGGACATGCCTAAATCCTTTTCATGACTGGGACAAATACTATGCTTTACCAGGTCCCTACTACGTCTTGCCCTACTTTGGGGCTATTCTACTACCATGCTTGGGCGCTGCTGTGCCTAACCCACTATGCCTGGCCTCCTATCTTGCCTGGGTTCTTACCATCCCTGGCATCCTACGGTGTTTGCTATCCTATCATGCTTACGATTCTAGCATGTGTAGACACCTGGCATACATACCATATCCCTCCCTTTTACATCCTGTAGAGTGGTAGAGCTGCTGCTTGGATTCCAAAATTGGTTTCCGGTGCTCGGCACCGGCACCTAATTGTCAACGCCATACGTAGAGCTGTCCACCACATGGTAGCGCTGCTCATATAATTTAGAGATGAGCAGGACAACAGTAGTTTAGGACTACAATATACATTCAAATTGCTAATACCTGCCTCCCCAGCCATTCCCTTAGCTTTGGTGACCTGGAATAATCTGAACTGTTGCATTTACATGCGAGAGGCATGGTTAGTAGTTGTTTTGGCAGCGATGACAAGGGCAATGGGTGGTGCAAGCTGCAGTGGCCTCCTGATCAGAGTCCTGGCACTTAATATTTTACAAATTAAGCAACAAGCACTTCAAAAAGGACGCCCAGAAACCCAATACCAGTCAGAGTGCACTGTGGCTTCACCAGGCGTCTGGGATGGGAGACTGACATTTGACAGTCAAGCAAATCTTATGTTTTTGTTGTTGTCTGCTGTGCGCATTTTGATGAGCTGTACATTCGCATCGTGACGATGGTATTCATTATATCATCTGCCAGCATATTATTTAAAAGTAGTGTCATTTCTCTTGACTGCTGTAGTACAAAAATATATCTAAGTCGGTGCTTGTATCTGGTTCAAAACTTTCAGATGGTCAGGCCACATGTATACCTTGCTGCCGTAGGTGGTGTTTTGTGGAGTGCAAATCGTCAACATTTAGCCATGAAGATACAAATTAAAGGAACCCTGAAATATCGTTTTGAAGGCCAAACTTGTGCTACGTTTGGGCTAATATTCAGTGTCCTTTGACGCTGAGGAGGGTAGGCTAAGGAGGTGCCCGCTCTCTAAGCTTCTCTGTGATATGGTTGGCAGTTTGATGCCCTCAAGGTGGCAAGAGCCCTGTTTCTGCATTCCAATGCATTCATTTTCCTAAAAAGAATCCTTTCACAATTGCTATCCTTTCACCCAAGTCTGCAGTGTTGAGATGCAGTACTAAGAGAATACCCTTAGATGTGGGTACCAGGACCAGCCTTCTCTACCAGCCCTCTCTACTAGACTTGAGCGATTGTAGAGCTGTAGAGCACCTACACCAAATTGTAAAGAGTGTGCTGCTACTAAGAACGAATGTCTTTGAGTCGTATTCAACATAGCACAGACTGCAAGCTGGCCCTTCGAAGACTTGCACTAGAAAGAAATTTTAACCCATCTTCATGGCAAAAGATACAAACAAACAGAGGGCCTCATTTACAAAGAATTGGCGTAGGGCAGTGCTGCAAGTCATTTTGCTGCACTGCCCTACGCCAATTCGAAAGGGCAGGAATGCACTGTATTTACAAGATAAGATGCTTTTGGTGGAGGCATACATTTTTGGCGCTGCCCCAGGTTTATGTTATGTTGTAAATTTGGGGCAGTGTCGAAATCCATGGGTGTTGATTACGAACACCCACAGCAATGCCCCTGGAACACCTTCTTGATGTAGCGTAATGTTATGAGCCCCAATGTACCCCAATATAGGCCTAAGTAGCTGCATGACCTTTGTCCTACCTTGCCCTACATAACGGTCTTGGCGCTGACCTTTTACCTAGTTATGTGCCGAATAAATGTTGTGTGGTTTTCTTCAAGAAATAGCCTCATCTATTATGCATGAGGATTCTTAGTATCATATCTTAATCTCCTCCCTAGGACATGCACAGCAGGTTTACCATCTTCTGTATAATAACTCTGTACACAAGTCAACACTATTGTAATCCTTGAACGACAGACCCACAGTACCATTACACTTCTAGGTAGAACCCCTGAGGGTACCTTTCGGGTATTAAAGAACCACATCTTCACTGGGCAGAGGAGAAGCTTTTACGCTAACACTAGACTCTGAGGTTTTGGCCTGCAGAAGCTCCAGCGCACAGTGGTCTGACATCCCTTGCGGGGTGTCCAACTTGAGACCAATACGGGCTCCTTCATTCTCTCCCATCAGGTAATGGGGTTGGCTCTTTCCTAGGGGGATTCTTGGCTTTACACCCACATACATACTCGGTACACGTAGGTACACTTAGATAGGGTTTACATCTTAGGAGTACCCTCGATTACTGCCATGTATCGATATGCCTGCATATATTTACTCTTTTAGCACCATGGTAGAATTCTACCTTTTATATAATCTGTCGCTGCTTGTAATGTTATATATCTGTTTCTGTCTAAAGATTGTTGTAGCATACATGTTGTAAATTAAAATGACGCTAGTTCAATATATGCTTATTGAAAACGTCCCCATCGTTTATTCTGTGTATCTCTCTAAGATCAAGTGAGCACGATTGACTGAGCTAAAGGTACTGTACTGTTTTCACGATCCGTGAAGGATCAAGGGTTATTATGTACGATAGTTGCCAGAAACAATTTGTTCCATGGTAAGGTTAGGAGACTTATGGTGGCACAGTAAGCTAGCTGGTCTAAAGGCTGACATATTCCTTGGGGGTGTCTGGGATCAGTCTGGACACCAGTCCCTTAGTTTATGTTATCTAAGCGCGCAGATCCCATGTATTATTAGGGACTACATGACAGTAAGGAAAGGCAGTGCTTTGCGCTGCTTTGTCTTACTCCATATCTATACTGTCATGCAAAGCCACGCAGGGTTCATTTGCATTGCCTCATAGATATGATTGAGAGGCATGCGCCGACGGATTGTCATAAAAAGTGACGTCTGTTGGCGTAGGCCTCATGCTGAGCACCGGAAAGCACTGGGTCAAATAAAGCAAGTTGTTTGCAGAGCTTGTTTGTTGTAATTAGACCCGTATTGGAGGAGTTGGGTGAGATGCATGAGGGTCGAAGATATGATCTAATCAGCAGACTGGGTACTTGCAAATATGCACAAAGTGTTTCAGAATAGTGTGAGGATAGAGCAAATCGTGTGTTGCATAACTGTTTATGTGCGTGGGAACAGCATGCATTTAATGCTGCCCATTTTCAAGGTGTTTGTAGGCTGTTCTTATTCTATCAGCTTTCGAGTTCCGTATTGTAGCTGTCTGAACCGGAAGTGATGGTTGGGGCCATTGACGTGCGAGGGGATCCAGCATTGTGGTAGGTACGGACTTCATACTAAAGAAAGAGCGGTCCAGCATCGTGGAAGGTTCAAGGTGCCATGCACACTGATGTAAAGGTAATATGTGACATCTAGCCACAAGTAGCCAGTGTAATGACTGCCGCGCTGGTCAAACGTTATTACGGGCATGTAGGCTGCCCCATGTAAGGAGCGAGACACTCACCCAGTCCTGTTTTCCTTTGCGTTCCAAGATTTGTAGTCTTGCATCTGTAATGGGAAATGAAAAACTACCAGAATGGAAAGAATAAACCCAGCACTGGAGTAAACTATTCACTCCTGACCTGGGACACCATGCCTCTTTGCCATTTCTCTTTTTCACCTTGCTCAACTTTGAGCCTTTTACACATATGTACATTTCATTCTAATATTTTGTGTTCTAAGAATAAATCTGTCAGGGGATTGGAAATTTAGTTTTTTTGGAAAACAGACAAGAAATGGCTTACATAAAAAATAATCATACCAAAAACAAGATACTGTAGGGTAGTGAAGTCAGACCCACCAAAGGATGTGAGGAGGCTAGGTGGCTGTATAACTTATTCTTTATCACGTTTACCGATTTACAGTAGGGGAGAGCGGGCATATCGCACCAGTGCCGCGGTAGAAATGCTAGCCCCCCGCGTTACGTCTTATCGCGATAACTCCTCGCGGGTCACGTGACTCGGGCAGACTAGACCGCCACACTACACATCTTCCCCCTTAACAATGGCGAGCATAACTGTAACTGTGCCCACAGGTGTGGGGAAAGGAAAGGCAAAAGAGAGAGGGAAAGAGAGAGATAGAGAAAGAGAGAGAGAGAAAGAGAGAGAGAGAAAGAGAGGGAGAGAGAGAGAGAGTTTACAACTGAAAGTCACTGAGGTGTTTTGGTACTTTCATCGCACGGCCTTTGTGGGTGTGCGTTCCGGTGCCTTAGTCTATTCCTCCACGTGGTCGGTCTGACCTCGTGCCCTCCTCCTGGTCTCTCTGGGATGCATTGGATGTCTCGTTCTGAGTGCCTCCTCCATCAGCATCCTGGCTGGGCGGACTCGGCGTAGGCTGTCCGGGTGATTGTCCCTCTGCACTGGCTGCTGGTCCGGCCGCACTCCCGTGGTCTGTAGAGGGTGTTCCGGCTCCTGCTCCGCTGGGGCATTCTTCTAGCTCACTGTTGTTCATGTCCCAATGCAGGATCTTATTGCACTTGGCAATTCTGGATTGGGACCACACCTTGCCTACACTCAACAAAGCAGAGCGGGTGTATGCTTCTACCACCTGCAGGGGCTCACTGAATTAGCTGAATCCTTTGAGTCCTGGTTGGCTCCTTTTTACTCGGACCCACTCGCTCTCTGCTAACGAGGTTTCACGCACGCTGTTCCTTTTGTCGTAATGTGCCTTGTAGATGCTTTGTGCCTTTTCTATGTTGCTGCAAACAATGACTGGGGACCATTTGCTTTGAAATCTCATTGTCATCCAGGCTGTGTTGTCTCTGGTGAAGGGTTCTCTGCCTCTTAGAATCTTAAACGGGTTGTAGCCTGTCAAGGTAGGTGTGATACGGTAGGCCCATACCGTGTTCCTGATTTCGGACTCCCATTTCTTACCAGCACTGATGGCTGCTTGGATCGAGCCCATGATCACCTGGTTAAAGCGTTCCACTTGGCCGTTGCCCGCTGGGTGGTAGACCGGAGTGCACTTCGTCTGGATTCCGTTTCTGTTGGTGAAGGCTGTCCATTTGACTGACGTGAACTGGGGTCCATTGTCGCTGGTGATGGACTTGGGGATGCCCTCCCTCAAGAAGATGTTGGTGAGGAAGGTGATGACGGCATCAGAATCGATCGATTCACATATTTTGACTTCTGGCCACTTTGAATAACGGTCCACGATGACGATGAGGTGTTTGGGCGTGCCCCAGGTGTCTAGGACCAGACCAACTATGTCAATGGATAAGTCTTCCCAGGGTTTGTTGGGAGTGGAGAACTCACCCATGGGGGGGCTTAGGGTGACGGGAGTCTTCTCCGCCCTGGCGCAATGGGCACAGTCCCTCACACACCTTTCCACCTGGATGTCCATGGCGGGCCACCAATACAGCAGTTTCATCCGCCTCTTGGCATTTACTATGCCCAGGTGTCCTTCGTGGTTGATGTGAAGAATGTGGTCGTACAGAGCCTTCGGGGGTACCACTTTGTCACCTCGTAGCAGGAATATGGAGTCCTTGCCAATGGAAAGTTCCTCGCGGACTTCCCAGAATTTCCTGAGGCTAGAGTCGATGTGCTTCTTCTCTGGCCAGCCTCGCGTGACGTACTGCTTGACTTGGGATACTTCCTGGTCCTGCTTGTAGGCTTCTGCCCAGTCCTGGGCACTGAGGGTGTGTTCATGATCTGCCAGGAATGCGACGCTGTATTCATCCCAATCCGATGATGTGACGGTTCTTCCATGTCTGCCGCCCTGCTCAGGAAATCCGCCACTCTTTTCTGCGACCCCGGGATGTGCTCCACATCGCAGACGAAGACCAACAGGTGCAATGTCATTTTTGCCATGTGTGGAGTGGCTGTCACGTTGCCGCTGGATGTGAGGACCTTGATCAGGGGCTTGTGGTCTGTACGGAGTGTGAATCATGACCCCCACAGATACTGTCAGAATTTCTTCATCGCCCAGGTGGCAGCTAGCATTTCCTGCTCAATTACACTGTACTTCTCTTCACTGGGGGTGAGAGATCTGGATCCGAACCCCACTGTGGTTTCGGTGCCATCTGAAGCCCTCTGGGAAAGGACTGCTTCCAGCCCCTTGTGACTGGCATCCGTGGTGAGGATGCTGGACGCTGAGCCGTCAAACCCATGTAAGGGAACAGCCTTGCAGATGTCTTGTTTGATGGCTAAGAACTCCGCTTACATCTCCTCTGACCAAGCAAACTTATTTTTGTCATCGAGCAGTTGGTGTAGGCTGTGCGTCTTGGTAGCAAAGTTCCTGACAAACTTACTGTAGAATTCCGCCAGCCCCAGGAAGGAGCAAACGTCGTCTTTGGTTTTCCGGGAGGGAGCTGACATGATGGCCTCAACGTTTGCCGACTTAGGGGTGATTCCTGCGTCGCTGATTTCATGTCCTAGGTATGTGACATTTTGGAGGCCGAATTTGCATTTCTCCAATTCGGCCGGGTGACCATTAGCTGCAAGCGTGTGTAGGACAGTGTGCAAGATGTTGTCATGTTTAGCTTTTGATTTCCCCATGATGAGGATGTCGTCTTGAAAGTGGAGATCTCCAGGGACACTTTGGAACAGCTTGTGCATGAGTTTCTGGAAAACAGCCACCACGGATGCGAGCCCAAAGGGCAGGCGTCTAAACCTGTAGCATCCAAAGGGTGTGATGAAGGATGTACGTTTTTGGTATGACGGGTGGAGAGGTACTTGGTGGTAGGCGGCTTTGAGGTCCATAGTAGAGAACCCCTTGATACCTTTAGTCTGGGTGAGAAGTTCATTAATCTTGAGCAATGGGAACTTGTCCACAACAATGTTTTTGTTAAGTTCGCCAAGATCAAAGCAAAGACGGATCTTCACACTAGGTTTGAGCACCACTCCCAATGGTGCAAGCCATTAGGCGCATTCGATCAGTTCAATGATGCCGCCGTCTTCTAAGCACTTAAGTTCCAGTTGTACTGCTTCGCGTCAGTTAAACGGGATGTTCCTGACTTTGTGGGTGACTGGTACCGCTCCGTCTTTAAGTACAATCTTGTGGGAGAACTTGCACATTTTTCCAATTTGATTGCTGAAGACTGTAGGGAATTCTGCTTGAAGTGAGGACGGCATGGCCGGGTCATGCATCAGAACCACCTGTGTGTCGCCCCCGGGGTTGAGCTGGATGCCTAGCGCTCCCTGGTCGGCCAACCCAGGACCGATGGGCCCTTCTTTGCCACATACAATTTCGCTGTGGTGTGCCGTCCTTTGAACTCAAACAGGATCTGCTGGAAGCCAACCATGGGGATTCTTTCTCCCGTGTATGTGACTGGATGGATATCCATGGGGTGAAGCTGGTCGCCACACACTCGGGCGAAGTCTTGGTCTCAAATCTGTTTTCGGATGATGGTGTAGGGTGACTTAGAGTCTGCTACTATGACAACTCGGTCACCTCCTATCGACAACCGGCATGAGGGTTTCTTTGTAGGCACACACCCTAAGCCCAGGATGTGATCTTCTATGCAAAGAATGCTGTGTCCTGCGATACCACAGAACGAGCATTTAACATGGAACGCTGGGTATTTTTTGTCATTACCCATGTGGGAGTGGCTGCCGCATCTGTAACAGGCACTTTGTTTACTCTGAGAGGTGCGACTGGAACCTCTGCACTTCAGCGTCGATTTGCGGGGTAAGTCGGTGTCCGTCGCGGTCTTCACTGGTGGTGCCTTGCGATCGGTGATTTTGCACACTGTGGCTAGTGGCGCGGCAAGAGTGCATCGCTTGGATAATTCTGCCGCTAATCCAGAGCCTTTCCTGGACACTCACGTGGGTGGAGTGCATGATGATTTGGTCTCGTATGAGGTAGTCGTGAAGGGAGCCAAACTTGCAATTGATGGCCAGAGCCGCCACGTAGTCCTCCACTGACTCCGCTTCTGCCTGTTTCCGTTGAAAGAAGTTGTACCAGTCGATGGCCCTGCATATCACTGGCTGGTAATGGCTGTCCAGGTCTTTGAGTGCGTGTTGGAAGACGTCGTCATCGGTTGAAGCTATTGTCTTTTTTATCATCTGGTCGTAAACGCGCAGGCCCTCCGTTCCTTGGTTGTGTAAAAGGATCTTCTTCCGCCGTTTGCTTGAGAATTCTTCCACACCTTCATCCTCCAATGCTGATAGGTAATTAAGGAAGTACCCCTTCCAATCAGCCCATTTCATGGCTGACTCCCCGAGTTTAGGCAGGAAGGGCACTGGTTGGTTAAGGAGATGGTCTGTGCGCACATGGTGTGTGTGGCGAAGACAGCGGTGGTGCTGTACGATACATGTAGGGCCCCGGGGGCTACCGCTGGCTTGGGGGGGTGTACCCCCTGCGTGGGCTGAGAAGGCACCTCTTTATATGTTGCAGGTAGCCTCGTGCCGCTTCCGGGAGTCACTCGTGCTCGTGGGTAAGGCAACTGTGTGTCCTTGCGGTGGCTCAGGGCACAGGGGGCCCTTCGGGGCCCTTTTATGCTAGTAAGTGGCGGGGAGCGTGGCTCTCTGGAAGGACGGTGGAGAGGGTGGTTCCTCGTGAGGGTATGTCTGGAGGCGGTGTTCCTAGCGCACGGCCAGTCCCTCTATCAGTGAGCTCCCTGTGCCTCATGGCAAGGTGTGGTTGCCCCTCGTGTTCCAGGCTGTGCTGTGCTGTGGGTGGTACTATTAGGACTGGGCCTGGTGGTTGCTGTCCCTGGCTCCTGTAGGTGGTTTCCTCATGTGCCTCAAGCTAAGTAGCTCTAGGCCAGCCCCTAAAGGAATGGGGCCTGATGGTGGCTGCCCCACTTGCAACAGTGCCCAGCAGGGCACAACTTGTTAATTGCACCACGCGCCAAAATGCGCGCTGAGATTTGGGTGTTACTGTGAGTGGGGTTGAGGTGGAGCAATGGAAGCTGTGCGCACACCCCTTCGTGGCAAGCGCCGGCTCTCCCCTACCTGGCGTTAGTTGGGCAGCGCGCGGGTCCCTCTGCCTCGTCGCCACTGTGGGGTAGTGAAGTCAGACCCACCAAAGGATGTGAGGAGGCTAGGTGGCTGTATAACGTATTCTTTATTACGTTTACCGTTTTACAGTAGGGGAGAGCGGTGCATATCGCACCAGTGTCGCGGTAGAAATGCTAGCCCCCCGTGTCACATTCTATCGCAATAACTCCTCGCGGGTCACGTGACTCATGCAGACTTGACCGCCACACTACAGATACTTCCCCTGCGTGTGACTTACATGCGGGACTCTGCATACAGATGGATATTAAAGTTGTGAAGCTGGCTGCCTCCACAGACCAGGGAGTTGGTCCACAAAAAATGGAACACCGTGGGGATGAAAAAAAACAACCTTAAGGGGGTTCACACTCTTCTGTTATTGGCAGTTTTGTAGCGAACAGTAATATTTTGGTGTACAGTGCTGCTTCTGACACCACCGGGGAAGGAAGAAATCCATTTCTCAGAGTTGGCACTGCACACCAAAATCATGGATCCACCATCCTGCTGTATTCGTTTCAGTGGTTTATCGTCATTCGCAGTATCCCAAAATGACATGTATAGCTGCTGGACCTAAGATAACACACTTGGCCGTCTATACCTAGGGCTTTCTCAAGGCTGTAATTGCAATAATAAGCAAGTGTACTAAACGGGTCATAGTTATGGCCCAGCGCATCTGAAATGCAATAGGTATTGTCTCTTCCAGCAGTTTACATGATATCTTTTTTTCAATTACTGAAACTAATATGTAGCTGTATATTGAATTTATGATTTTGGCGTCCAGTGCTACCTCTGAAAAAATTCAAGACATTATTCAGCGTATTAACACCTTGAAGTGTGTGAACAAAAGAACTGCTGAACAACTTCCATAGAGCTCAATAAGGATGCTGATGCCCTCTTGTAATTCGTGACAGAAATGGTGGACATTCTTGTGTGTGTTCCTGGTACTGATTGGACAACTCATAGCACGTGCACATGTTGGATTTTGATCTCAGTAAGATAGGTATTTCATGCAGAATTGTAATATTCTCACCTCAGCATTTAGGGCCTTATTATGAGTATGGTGGTCCTGGGATTGCCGTACTTATGGTGACACTCCGACCCCCACCACCCTGGTGGGCCCACCTGCAGTATTATGAGCATGGCTGTGAGATCTCTGCCGGGATCAAGGATCCCGTTGCAGCAGTGGTCTTCAACCTGCCTAAATATGCTGGTGGTGCCGATGCAGGTACCACTGAGCATATTAAGACCTGCATATTCACCGCCTTTTTCATGCAGGGACCTCGCAATGAAAAGGGTAGCGGACATGCAGATTAGGGGACCCTAACAGGGCCCCCAGTTGAATCTGCGCCTGGGGGTGGGTGCTGCGTGACACATGGCCCTGCTGGTTCTACCTTAGATCAGAGAAGCACAATCTACTTCTCAGGTAAAGATCTTTTCGTTTTTAAGGGAAAGAACCCCATCTGTACTCATCTTAACATGATTTGTCTTTGGTTTGGTAACAGCTCAGGCTATAAGTCCTGTGGTTATAATCTTCCAGCTCCTTCTCCACCGCAGAGCCTTCTTACACAGCGCTGGAACTCTTATTCACAGAAGCAGCCTCCTCAATATCGCTGTGCTCTAATTAATGCAAGATCACTGGTAAAGCATGCTTTTGAAATGGCCAAAGTAATTGATGCAAAACCACCAGATATCATTTTTATTACAGAAACCTGGGTAAATAGTGCATCAACCCCAGAACTTGTTGGGCTACATCATGCACAGACTTGATCGCCCACTTAAAAGGTGTAAAGGGTTTGGAATCATTTACAGGGAGAAGATCAGGGCCATATTTACAGACATGTCTAATGACTGTGAAGCCTTATAATTTTGGTTTGAATTATCCAAAAAGCAATCCTTCAGAGGAACCCTTATTTATCGTCCACCTGGCCACAAAAGTAATTTGCTTAATAACATCAATTACTTCCTAGAGGATGAACTTTGCCACACAGACTTTACAGTTCTTGGGGATCTAAACTTTCATTTAGAATCTCATAAAGATAAGGATACCATAACTCTGGTAGATCTCATGAATGCCTTTGGTCTCTCGCAGCATGTGCAAAACGCCACGCATGCGGCGGGCCATACCCTAGATGCCATTTTTTCAAATAACAGCTCCATCACTGATCTTAATCTTCTGCTGCTTTCTTGGTCAGATCACGCAACCATCTTTTTGGAGCTTAAAGGTGTAAGCTCAGTCATAGGTCTTAATAATAAATCAGATATGGCCACCTATAGAACATGATCTAAAACAGATAGTAATCAACTACAGCTACACCTCACAGAAACCCTGCATACATATGTGGAAGACCCCGAGGTAGCTACTCAGGACTATAATAATTGGTTAGAGACGGCCCTCAGCTAAGTAGTTCCCATGAAAAATCCAAACGAGGCAGTAAAAACCTCCGCCCCATGGTTTTCAGAGGCCCTCAATTAAAAAAAACAACACTGTAGGTGCCAAGAAAGGAAATGAAGACTAAAAAATGAGCACCACGAAAAAGAAGCATATGAACATGCTCTAGCCAAATACAAAACCCTTCTGACCGAAGAAAAAAAAGCATTATTTGTCTTACAGATCAAATCAACAGAAAACTCACCCAGAGAATTATTTCAAGTGACAAATGGCCTCAACAAGCAACCAGAAACTAACGGATCCTGCAGTAGCCAAACCTTCCACTATTGCCCAACATTTCAGAAATAAAATTGATCAAATTGATCACATATTCCACCATCCTAAGAATCTAACTTTACAAATGAGCACTGGGACTCAAGAGAGCCCTATGACTAACAATTCCCCTTGGCCGGCTCTGACAAATATTTCCCCAAATTCAGTGACAAACATTGAACCATATTCAGACCACGAAACCCGGTTCTCCTGAAGATCCCTGCCCTCCATTTGTGCTCAAATTAATTCCAGATATCATGCAAAGTACTTATGAATATTTTCAATTCTATGTTCAGCGCAAAAATGTTTCCTACTCCCTGGAGAAGGCTTCCATTCTCCCTCTTTTTTTAAAAAAACCTCTTAACTCAGGAGATCCAGCTAACTACCTGCCTATTTCCAGACTTCAATTTCCAGCTAAAATAATTTTTAAAAGTATGAACAATCAACTTAATCAATTTATTGTAGAGAACGACCTACTAGATCCCACACAATTTGGACTCAGATCAGAACACAACATGGAGACGGCCCTTATTAACCACTTGGCTGCTATGCGTTTTCCCCCCCGGTGCTGGGATCGCCCATTTTCCATTATTCATGACGAGCTGGGCTCGTCATGAGCGTGCGAGGAGGCTACACCATGACGAGCCCAGCTCGTCATGAGCGTGGAAGGGGTTAAATCAATCTGTCTGTGGCCTTTGATACCGTTGACCACACAAACCTGCTCTCCTGCTTGGAGGATCTAGGCACACAAAACATAGCCTTAGAATTACTTCAATCATTCGTAAAGAACAGAGAAAATACTGTGAAACTGGACAATTTTAGCTCCAGCACCTTCCTTCCACCTTGTGGGGTGCCACAGGGATCATCGCTTAGTCCCACCCTGTTTAATCTCTACATAAGAGAGCTTGCCCCCTTAGTCCAATCCTTTGGCCTGTCTCTTACTTCATACACAGAAGACATGCAGATCATTCTATCTGCTGCAAAAGGTACCAGTTACACCAGTCATCAGGTTCATAACTGCATGGGAGAGATTGGCAGATCGATGAGTAAGCACTATCTCAAACTTAAATCAGATAAAACTGAAGCGATTCTTCTGGGAAACAATCCTCATCTCTGGTGTACCGCGTGCTGGCAATCGCAACTGGGTGCTTTACCCCAACCCACCACAAAGGCTAAAAGCCTCGGTGTAATGCTTGATGATATGCTGAACTTTAGTTAACAAGTCAAATCAGTTCTATCGTCCACTTATAATACTCTTAGAATCATAACAAAAACCATAAACTTTCTTCCCAACAATTTTAGAAAAACAGTCCTATCCTCCTTGATGCTATCTAAAATGGATTATTGTAATGGACTTTACATTAATCTTCAGGCACAATATCTTAAGAAGGTTCAGGTATTCCAAAACACCGCCACCAGATTACTTATTAACCTGGCCAAACACAGCTCTGTTTCTCAAGCAATCAAAGATCTACATTGTGTAAAGAATCACATTATTTTAAGGCAGTCTGCCTCACCTTCAAAGCTCTGTATGCCACAGGACCAGACTTTCTGAGAAAATCAATTTCTTGATATGTTCCCAACAGGAACCTGAGATCAAGCGGATCCTACAAAGTCACCACCTTCAGAATTAAGAAAACCAAATGGGGTGGAAGCAGCTTCCTGACGGAAGCAACCAAGGAATGGAATCTTCTGCCAATACACATAAGATCGGCACCCTCGCTCCAAGTTTTCAGAAAGCTTCTGAAAACCTGGCTTTTCACTCTTTAGTCCACTGTTTGTTCCTCTCTGCTCTCTGCTGAGCTATCGCCAAGACACCCTAGGGTATACGTAGTGCTTTACAAGTATTTGAACATAACATAACATTAACATAACATGCCCCCCTGAAATTGCACCCTCGTTCCTACCACGATGTAGCATGCATGACACACCATGCAGGCCCCTGCTGCAGGCACTCTCACGGCAGTGGTATGCTGTTAAAGCTCTCTTATGAGCCCAACACAGCCGCCGCAGTGAGACCGCCGCCGCAACGCCCACTCTCCTTGAATTAAACTCATAATCCGGCGAGCAGTCTCACCACAGCCTTGGTCGTCTTTCTGGGACAGCTGTGGTCCCATTGGAAGACTGCTAAAGTCGTATTAAGGCCCTTACACTTTATTATCACTAATTATTGGCTAGTAACATAAATTGAGTTGTTTGTGAAATCTTTGGCCCAAAAACAGAAGGCTGCCATGTGCGCTGTACATCAGCAGGATGAGCACGCTGTGTCAAGGCTTGTGTGCACTCCCCTCCTCCGATTGCAACACCGTGCTACCTACGAGAGAAGTGTGGCGGAGACTAAAGCACATCACAACTCTATACATATATGGATAGACCTGAAAGACATGAAGAACATAGATCAAGTGCTAAAAACATTTTTAAAAAGTACCTTTCCCCCCAAAAATTTAGAGGCTATACGAGAAGGGGGCATATGCAAGTAAGGCAGGCCTTGCCTTCCTCAATGTGGTATACAGTCAAAATATCGAGTTTTTTTTATCGACTAGACACAATATCGAGTAAAAAATATCGAATGGACATAATATGGACTAGACATAATATAGACAACAAAAATATCGACTAGAACATTTTAATATCGAATAGAATGGACATAATATCGAATCAAAAATATAGAATGGACATAATATCGACTAGACATAATATAGACAACAAAAATAGCGAATTTAAGGTAAGTTAAAATTATTTATTATTTTTTGTGTAGTATAATTCTGTAGCGGGTTGTGGGTTTATAGGGGAATAGGGTGGGAAGTAATTTAATTATAATTTATATAAATATGGTAATATATTTATTGTTATTTATTTAGAATGAATTGGTAATTAATTATTAATTTGTAATTAATTAAAATATAATTGCTAATTAATTTTAATTGATTAATTGATAAATATGTTAATTGTAGTAATTTATTTTCTGTAGCGGGTTGTGGGTTTATAGGGGAATAGGGTGGGAAGTAATTTAATTATAATTAATTAAATATGGTAATTTATTTATTGTTATTTATTTAGAATTAGTTGTTAATTAATTATTAATTGATAATTAATTTGAATAAAATTAGTAATTAATTTTAATTGATTAATTGATAAATATTTTAATTTTAGTAATATTCTTTTCTGTAGTGGGTTGTTGGTTAATAGGGGAATAGGGTGGGAAGTAATTTAATTATAATTAATTAAATATGTTAATTTATTTCTTGTTATTTATTTAGAATTAATTGTTAATTAAAAATTAATTGGTAATTAATTAAAATATAATTGGTAATTAATTTTAATGGATTAATTGATAAATATGTTAATTTTAGTAATTTATTTTCTGTAGCGGGTTGTGGGTTTATGGGGAATAGGGTGGGAAGTAATTTGATTGTAAGTAATTATATTAATTAAATAGTTTTTTTGTGTATAATTATTCTTATTTTTTATATTGTAAATTAATTTATTGGTAATTGGTAAATAATTATTATTTGTAGGTAATTATTATTATTAGTTAATATTAATTAGTAATTTTAAGTGAATAATTAATATGTATTATACAATTTAAAAATAATTTAATTATTTTCTAAATGAAATTTATGTTTATGTTATTTATATTTATATATGAAGTATTTACTTTCCCTACTATTGCACTCACTGGAGTGGGAATAGTAATTTTCACCCCTACGCTATCCAACGCTTTCCCTGCTGTTGCACTCACTGGAGTTTGAATTGTAATTTTTACCTCTACGCTATCCAACGTTTTCCCTACTGTTGCACTCTCTGGAGTTAGAATAGTAATTTTTACCCCTATGCTATCCAACGCTTTCCCTACTGTTGCACTCTATGGAATGGGAATAGTAATTTTTACCCCTACGCTATCGAACGCTTTCCCTACTGTTGCACTCACTGGAGTGGGAATAGTAATTTTTACTCCTACACTATCCAACGCTTTCCCTACTGTTGCACTCTCTGGAGTTGGAATATTAATTTTTACCCCTACGCTATCCAACGCTTTCCCTACTGTTGCACTCACTGGAGTGAGAATAGTAATTTTTACTGCTACGCTGTCCAACACTTTCCCTACTGTTGCACTCTCTGGAGTGGGAATAGTTATTTAAACCCCTACGCTATCCAATGCTATCCCTACTGTTGCACTCTCCGGAGTGGGAATAGTAATTTTTACCCCTCCGCTATCCAACGCTTTCCCTACTGTTGCACTCACTGGAGTTGGAATAGTAATTTTTACCCCTACGCTATCCAACGCTTTCCCTACTGTTGCACTCTCTGGAGTGGGAATAGTAATTTTTACCCATATGCTATCCAATGTTTTCCCTACTGTTGCACTCTCTGGAGTTAGAATAGTAATTTCTACCCCTACGCTATCCAATGCTTTCCCTACTGTTGCACTCACTGGAGTGGGAATAGTAATTTTTACTCCTACGCTATCCAACGCTTTCCCTACTGTTGCACTCACTGGAGTGGGAATAGTAATTTTTACCCCTACGCTATCCAACGCTTTCCCTACTGTTGCACTCTCTGGAGTGGGAATAGTTATTTAAACCCCTACGCTATCCAATGCTTTCCCTACTGTTGCACTCTCTGGAGTGGGAATAGTAATTTTTACCCCTACGCTATCCAACAATTTTCCTACTGTTGCACTCACTGGAGTGGTAATAGCAATTTTTACTCCTACGCTATCCAACGCTTTCCCTACTGTTGTACTCTCTGGAGTGGGAATAGTTATTTAAACCCCTACGCTATCCAATGCTTTCCCTACTTTTGCACTCTCTGGAGTGGGAATAGTAATTTTTACCCCTACGCTATCCAGCGTTTTCCCTACTATTGCACTCTCTGGAGTGTGAATAGTAAGTTTAACCTTCTCGCTATCCAACGAAAAAAATATTGTATATGTTTTGTTAATAATATGTATATATATAAATTAATGATATTTATTAATATATTACTTTAAAATTACTTTTAAGATATTTTAAAAAATCGATATTCTGACAGTCTATATTTTTTCCTATCGATATTTTGGAGTCGATATTTTTGTACTTACCTGTTTGTAGATAGGAAGTCGATATTCTGTCATTCTATATTTTGACCTCGATATTTTTGCAAGTCGATATTTTGACGGTCGATATTCTGTCAGGGATTCCTTCACTGCAGCTCCACAATCACTGGTGCCCCAATCACTCTTACTATATACAACCTATGGGCTCAATAGTGAGCCTGGCCATGGAATCAGGAGCAGCATTCCCACAGTCGCAGATTACGAGCAGTTTTTTTTTATTTCCATTAAAGGCTGTGGAAAGAGAAGAGGGACTGCCTACACTCTAAGGGGCAGATTTACAAGAACTGGTGCATCTCTGCATATTATCAGGGATGCACCAGTTAAGATGTGACATGCAAAAATGCCACGGATGCGTCGCATTTAGAATGCGATGCACTGTAGCGCAATAATAGATAGATGTGTGTCGCATCTTTTGTCAAAAGGGCAACGCATTGCTGGAGTTGTGTCGCAAGCGCGACGCAACTCCAGCATTGCTCGGGTGCGGCCTATACTTATTGTGCTGAGTCACTCCTTACGCCTGCTCCAAGCAGGCATAAGATTTTGAAGCAGTGGCGTCTTAAAAGTGACTCAGTGAAATCTTGTAGATTTTACTGCGTCACTTTTATGAGGCTTTCTTGCGTCGGAATATCCACCCTGCATACATTATACCTGACGCAGGTATAGTGTAGAGCAGGGCTTTACAACGTGACACATCTCCCTAGATGCGTCATGTTGTAAATATGTTGCAAAGTGGTGCATTGTTTACGACGCCGCTGCGTCACAGAAGTTACGCAATGGCAGCATAAATGTGTTGCAAAGGGCTTGTAAATCTGCCCCTGAATGGTTAAGGTACACTATATCTGGCGTTGTTCATTTCCATTTCCTTAGCGGACATTAACGTGGAACTGATCAGCTTTCTCCTGCTACAGACGGGGACTAGGACAGTGAAAGAGGTAGCAGAAAGTCATGGTCCCCTGAACCGGCTCAAATTATGTACTGCCCCACATCTAAATGTAAAATGCTCAATTAGCCTTCCACTCCCACACCACATACCAGGCAGTGGGTCAAACTGGCCTAAGAGGAGGAATTAACGTTGTGGAAACCGAAGATAAATGTTCATGGGGATAATTTGCTACTCCAGAACCACTGCTTAATAGTTATTTATGATAAAGGATGCAGAGAGGGTGAGTGCAACTCAGGAACAAGGTTTCACCTGCACTACCCTCCATCGAACCATCCTGTCGCATCGATAGGTTAACAGTGGACTGAGCAAGATAAGGCAAGAGAGTGTGGTGTCAGCAAGCAGGAGGTAAGATGGCAGCAGAATGAACATCAGACGTCATATCAATCATGCCTCTGAGTCTGACCTAGAACAATTTCACGTGAAAAGCAGGCATTCCTTACGGATGTTTAAAACTGCATTTGTTTTCCCTCGTGAAGTGTGCATAATTTTCACACAAAGCTACGAAAACCACTCAAAGTGCCTGCAGCTGGGAATGAGAGGTGCTTCTGCAGAAAAATCTAATTTCACAATAATTTTATGTTTTGTCTAAAATGGCACGTGCGCTGTCAGAAAAATCTTTTGTACACAAAAAAGCTTAAAAGAAGCTTAGAACCTGCCCTACTTAGCTTTGGTTATCTTTGACATCACTCTTATTTCCTTCCTTCTTATTGGTCAGGGCCTCCTGCTTCCTCCAGTGTTTGTCCCTGCTGTGGAGCCTGCATTAGATACAGAGAGTCCTGTCTGCGACCAGTGTCCTTCTACTGACTGTCTGCACGCTGATGCAGGTAATTTGTTTTCTTAAAACTATTTTTAATGCACTTTATAAGAATGCATGTGTTTTCAGTCCATCTACCTCCCTCCTGTCTCTTCCCTCCTCCAACCATCTAGGCTCTTGCCCCTTCTTCCTCACCGCACCTCCCTCGTGTTGCCTTGCTCCCTCCCTCCTCCTGATGTCCATTGTATTGCTGCTCCCTCCCTCCCCTGCACCTCACTCGTGTTTTTTTAGACATGCTGCAAAGCAGTGCACTAGCCTCGTCATAGCACTTTTTAGGTCTCGCTACAGCATTGCTCTAGCAATGCTTGTTTGTCGAGATTATAGTAAGGCTTTCAAAAGTCTACCCAAAACTGCGGATCGGGTACAGTGCATGTGAGCCAGGCACGTGCACATCGCCAGTCACATCGCACATCGCACGTCACTATTTGTCTGAGCCTCGGCATCAGACGTCAAAGGAAGCCGCTCCCCCGCCCCTGCTACCCAATGCCGCTCCCCCGCCCCCACCACGCAATGCCGAGAGCTTGTTTAACTTGCAATCACTCGAATAAGGCGGTGCCTGCGGAGCACTGTAGTCGGTCTGACTTGTTCAAGACGTGTTTAACTTGCAGTCACTCGAATAAGGCAGTGCCTCCTGAGCACTGTAGTCTGTCTGACTTGTTCCAGACTTGTGCATAACCTTCATGCACATATGACCGTTATGCAAACTGTTTCCCTTGAAGGCTATCCACACCGCCACAAATAGGCATGTATAGAATTTACTTATCAACGCTACAAAATACGTTATTCCTTCATCTTTAATCATTTTAGGAAGTTTCACAGACTTGACTCACACTCAGTATCCACTCCAATATGGCGGTGGCTATTACGCGCTCTAGCCTGTCTTCTTTCCTTCAATCAGCGCCACCACTTCGTAAATACACACTTGCAATAAAGATGGTTATCTGCACACACTGTCCTCATTTTAATTCCTCCGTGTTTGGCATACATTGTATATAGGTAATAACGCTGTGCTGGACATAAACATTTTCCTTTTTCCTTTTTGACTCGCAACTACGCTTCCGGTCACGTTTTAGGTACACTTCCGGGTCACCTCGGTTACACTCTGTACTTAAGATGGCGATATTATCTCTATCACATAGTGAAACGGATTCATCCATGGACCACATGAGAGACCACCTTTGTAACGACCACCAAGTAAGTGACTGCTGCACCCCCTCATGGCCGTTTTCCCTCCTCGACCGGACTTGTGCCGGAGTAGCGGTAGTCTTAATAAATTCCTGTTTGTTATTTGCCCCGTCCTTATCTACACGCTATCACCAAGCGCGTACCTCTGCTCCTGCCCCCGTCTTTATAAGTGTTAACCTTCTGACTTTTCTGAGCGGAATGCGTTTATTGGCACAAGTGGCTGATGTATACATACTGGGTACATGCAGACAGTGCTGTCCTAACTGAATTATATGTACTTACACTGTGCATTGTTATGTGGTCCATCGGCACAAGTAATACTGGTCTGCACTTATAGGCGAAAGGCGTTCTTTTTTTTAAATACACATTTCTATTATAATTTAATATGCACTTGAAGATACTGTAGCGCGGATAAAGCATTTCACTCTTTGCAACCAACAGGATATACTACCATGTTTTTAATTAGCTACTGACCGAACTGTTGCATTTCATCTTCTTTGTGAATGTGTGTACTTCCTCAACAATAATAGACAATTCACATGTAAACCCATAGTAACACTCTCTCCGACCATGGTGTATTGTTTTTTTTTAATGGGAAAATATCGCTATGTACCTCTTTGGGGGGCAGATGAAAGAAATGAGACTGAGTACTGAGAATTAAGTTGTGTTATCTTTTTACCTGATGACTCTGAACCTGTTGCAAATAATACGTCTGTCTTTGCAAAATTGGATGTTAAAATACAATGTCCTATAATAATCTTGAAAATGTACAGACTAATCGGTGACACCCCGATGCTGGAATGGACTGACTAGGTATTGTACATCTATCAACTAACTTAGGGGCCTATTAGGATGGCGGATGTACCTGCGTCCGTCCGCCACCCCCGAGGTGGAGGGACCGTCCGCAGGGGCAGCGGCGGTCCCTCCGGTGCAATTAAGATGTGACTGCCACCCTGACGGTCACATCCCGTATCTTTAACCTTGCGGCGGGTGCGTCTTGAAGCAGCACCCGCCGCAAGGTTAAAAATGCATGTTTTACATTTACATGCACAAAGCGGCAGGCACCGCACGGTGCCTGCCGCTTTGTGCATGTAAATGCTGGGGGGTACCATAGGTACCCCCCATGTGCATCCCCCAACCCCCGATACCCTGGGGGCCCGCAACGAGCCCCCAAACACCAAAGACCACATGCTTTTCCACGGCGGAAAAGCCGCCGTGGAAAAGCATGTGTCAATGCACGTCTTAATTTGGCTGACGGTGTCTTGTAGACACCGCCACCAAATAGCCCTCCACACCCCGCGGATCAGCGGCGGATGGACCTGCCATCCGCCGCCGGTCCCACCGCAATCCCACCACCATCCTAATCTGGCGGTGGGTGATGTCTGTGGCCGCGGCGGTGAATTCGCATCCTCCAGGCCGGCGGTGGCTTCCACCGGCCCGGAGGATGCGGATTCACCGCCATCCTTATCGGCCCCTTAGTCTCCATTCATTTAAGTATGACTTGACCCTGAATGAACTCACTCACTACAGCATGTTAAAATCTTTATGGAAGACCATATTAATAGCGCAACAAGACCTGTATCACGCTACTTCCTCTAATACTCATATTTCACTTTTATTGCAATATCCTGTTGTTAGCCACAATGTTGTTAACACGTCTTTTGCCAGCACTAGCTTGTCCTGTTCTCCCCCTTTCCTTTCTCCAAATTTCTCTATTCTTTCTAAAGTAAAAAGCATGCACATGTAAATCCTGGTCTATGCTCGGCTCACTCTTTGGACACTTTTGGCCAAAGGTAACTCTCTTTAAAATCTTTTCAATAAAGGCACTTTTCCAAATAAACACAACTCGAAACCCTATAACAACACATTCTCTTTCTTTCTCCTTCACAGAGATAATAATATCATAATTCATAATAATATCATAATTACACACACACAACCCCACACACACAACCCCACCAGACACAACCCCCCCACACACACAACCCCACACACACACAACCCCCGTCACTCACACAACCACACAACACACAACCCTACACACACACACACAACCCCACACACATACAACCCCACACACATACAACCCCCCACACACACAACCACCCGCACACACACAACCCCACACACACAACTCCAGACACACACATCGCCCCCCCACACAACCCCCCCACACACACCCCCACACACACACCCCACACACACAACCCCACAAACACACACCCACCCCCACCCACCCCACCCCCCCCACACACAACCCCCTCACACACAACCCCACACACACAACCCCCCACACACAACCCCACACACACAGAACCACCCACACACAACCCCCCCACACAACCCCACATACACTCAACCCCACACACACACAACCCCCCACACACAACCCCCCACACACACAACCCCACACACACAACCCCCCCACACACCCCACATACACACACAACCCCACATACATACACAACCCCACACACACAAACCCCCACACACACAACCCTACCACACACACAACCCCCCCCCCACACACAACCATCTATCCATCTATTTATCTATCTATCTATCTATGTTCCTCACTCTATCTATCTATGGTCCTCACACTATCAATCGCCCTCACTCTATCTATCACCCTCACTCTATCTATCTATCTATCGCCCTCTATCCATCTATCGCCCTGACTCTATCTATCTATCGGCCTCACCCTATCTATTGGCCTCACCCTATCTATCGCCCTGACTCTATCTATCGCCCTGACTCTATCTATCTATCCCCCTCACTCTATCTATCGCCCTCACTCTATCTATCTATCGCCCTCACTCTATCTATCTATCTGTCGCTCTCAATCAATCAATCAATCAATCAATCAGTCAATTTATAAAGCGCACTACACACCGGCGAGGGTCTCAAGGCGCTGGGGGGAAGGGTGGCTGCAGCTAGTGGTCGAAGAACTAGGTCTTGAGTAGTCTTCTGAAGGTCTGAGGGTCTCCTGTCTGTCGTAGGACGAGAGGGAGGGAGTTCCATGTCTTGGCGGCGAAGTGGGAGAAGGACCTACCCCCGGAGATGGTCCTGTGGATACGTAGGACGGCGGCCAGTGAGAGGTCGGCGGAGCGGAGTCTCCTGTTGGGTACGTAGAATGATAGTCGGTTGTTGAGGTATTCTGGGCCGGTGTTGTGGAGTGCCTGGTGTGCGTGGGTCAGGAGTTTGAAGGTGATTCTTCTGTCGACGGGGAGCCAGTGCAGGTCTTTCAGGTGGGGGGTGATGTGGTCTCGGCGGGGGATGTCGAGGATCAGGCATGCAGAGGCATTCTGGATTCTTTGAAGTCTGCTGATGAGCTTGCACGGGGCTCCGGCATAGAGGGCATTGCCGTAGTCAAGTCTGCTGCTGATGAGGGCGTGGATGACGGCTTTTCGTGTGTCTGTAGGGATCCATCTGTAGATGTTGCGGAGCATGCGGAGGGTGTAGAAGCAGGTTGAAGAGACTGCGTTGATTCGGTTGGTCATGGTGAGTTTTGAGTCGAGGATGACTCCCAGGTTGCGTGCGTGGTTGGTTGGTGTATGGGCAGTCCCCAGGGATGTGGGTAACCAGGAGTCGTCCCAGGCTGAGGGGTTGGGTCAGAGGATGAGGATCTCCGTCTTGTCCGTGTTAAATTTGAGCTGGCTTTCTTCCATCCAGTCGGCGACTGCCTTCATACCGCGGTGGAGGTTGGCTTTGGCGGTGAGGGGGTCATTGGTGAGGGAGAGGATCAGCTGGGTGTCGCCGGCATAGGAGATTATGTTGAGGTTGTGAAGTCTGGCAATGCATGCGAGTGGAGCCATGTAGATGTTGAAGAGCGTCGGGCTGAGAGATGATCCTTGCGGGACACCGCAGATGGTCTTGGTGATTTTGGAGTGGAACGGGGGGAGGCAGACTCTTTGGGTTCTGTCAGAGAGGAAGGAGGTGATCCAGTCCAGGGCCTTGTCGGGGATCCCTACGTCATAGAAGCGTGTGCGTAGTGTGTGATGGCAGACGATGTCGAAGGCGGCGGAGAGGTCCAGGAGGATGAGGGCTACTGTCTCGCCGTTGTCGAGTAGGATTCTGATGTCGTCTGTGGCGGCGATGAGGGCTGTCTTGGTGCTGTGGTTCTTGTGGAAGCCTGACTGGGAGGGGTCGAGGATGTTGTTGTCTTCCAGGTAGCGGGTGAGCTGGGTGTTGACGATCTTTTCGATGACCTTAGCCGGGAACGGAAGTAGGGAGATGGGCCAGAAGCTCTTGAGGTCGCTCGGGTCCGCCTTGGGTTTCTTCAGTAGGGCGTTAATCTCGGCGTGTTTCCAGCTCTCAGGGAAAGTCGTGGTCTTGAATGAGAGGTTGATGATGTTACACAGGTGGGGTGCGATGAAGCTGTCAGCCTTGTTGACGATGTGGTGGGGAAGAGGGTCGGACGGGGCGCCTGAGTGGATGGTGCTCATGGTTTTGATGGTGTCCTCGGTGGTTTCGCTGGTCCATGCGGTGAGGCGGTCGTGGTCGGCGGGTATCGGTGGGTCTGGTGTGGTGGGGTTGGCGGGGTTCGTCCGAGGATTGAAGCTGTCGTGGATGTCGGTGATCTTGCAGTGGAGGAAGGCAGCGAGGGTGTCGCACAGGGTTTGTGACGGCGGTATGTCATTGGTGAAGGAGCTGGGCTTTGAGAGTTCCTTCATGATGTTGAAGAGCTCCTTACTATGGTGTGTGTTGTTGTCGAGGCGGTCCTTGAAGGAGGCCTTCTTGGTGGTCCTGATGAGGTGGTGGTGGTTGCGGATGGCGTCTTTGAGGGCTGCGTGGTTGTCGGGCGTTTTCTCGTCGTGCCAGGTGTTTTCTAGTCTCCAACAGGTGCGTTTGGAGGCTAGGAGCTCCGGGGTGAACCAGCTGTCTCTCTGACTGGTATCTCTGTGGGTGTGTTGTCTCGTTGGGGCTAGGGTGTTGGCGCAATTGTCCATCCAAAGTCTGAGGGTGCGGGCCTCCTCCTCGGGGTCGGTGGGTTTGGTCGGGGGGTTGAGTGTGAGGTGTGTTTGTAGTAGTTCCTTGTTGATTTTGCCCCAGCGACGTCTAGGGGTCTCTGGGGTGCGGTGATGTGAGACTGGTTTCCGGAAGGTGAAGTGGACGCAGTGGTGGTTGGTTCAGGTGAGTTCAGAGGCGTGGCTCAAGGCAACGTGGGGACTGGAGGAGAAGATGGCATCAAGCGTGTGGGCGGCGATGTGGGTATGTGTCGTGACGATCTGTGTCAGTCCGAGGGTGGTGAGGTTGTCGATCAGGGTGGAGGAGTTGCTGTCGTTGTTGTTATCCAGGTGGTAGTTCAGGTCGCCGAGGAGGATGTAGTCGGTGGAGATCAGTGCGTGCGTGCTGATGAAGTCGGCGATGGAGTTGCAGAATTGGGGTTGGGGTCCTGGTGGTCTGTAGACGAGGGTGCCTCTTAGGGTGGTCTTGGGGTCTGTGTGGATCTGGAAGTGCATGTGTTCGGCGGTGTTGAGGGTGTTGGAGGTGTTAGTAGAGATCCTGATAGTGCTCTTGTGGATGATGGTGATTCCTCCGCCGACTCCATTGGTACGGTCTCTGCGGGTGATCTTGTATCCATTGGGGATGGCCACTACGATGTCTGGGGCAGAGGCTTCGTTCATTCAGGTCTCGGTCAGGAAGGCGATGTCTGGTGATGTGGAGTCGAGCAAGTCCCAGAGCTCGACGGCGTGTTTGCGTGCGGAGCAGGTGTTGAGCAGGATGCATCGGAGCTGGTTGGGTTCTGTCATTGCGGGTGTTTCGGCGTCTTTGCTGCAGGAGAAGCTGCAGTTCCAGCAGGTGAAGGGTCCGTGGGTGCGCTTAGGGGCTGCCTTGTGGCAGCTGGGTGGTCGTCCGTTGTTGAATGTGATGAGGGAGTTGGCATCGTACCGGATGAGGGCTACCTGGATGGTGCACGGTCCAGGGGTTGTGGCGCTGGGCGCGGTCCAGGCGCAGACAGGTGCAGACGGGCTTGCCTTAGGCGCGCCGGCTGCGCGCGTCCGCTGCATGGCCTCGCAGCAGCCGCCATTTATGGGAAGGTGGGGAGGGAGGCTCAGTTGGGAGGCGGGAGGGGCTGAGAGGTCGGCGAATGAGCAGCAGGGGGGGCGGGGCCGCGGGGGAGGCAGCGATGGGAACTCAGGAGGAGCGCGGGGCGCGAGGGAGGAGGGGCGGGGTACAGAAACGAAAGGGGGCTGGGGCCATGGGCACAGCAGGCAGAGGGCAGTGAACCCAAGCAGGAAACCAAGAGAAAACAGCACAGGCAAGTCAGGAGGCGAAGTCAGCGGTGGAGCTGCTGCAGGAGGGGAGCGACCTACCGGAGGGTCAAGGGTCGCTCACTCTATCTGTCGCCCTCACTCTATCTATCTATCGCCCTCACTCTATCTATCGCCCTGACTCTATCTATCGCCCTCACTCTATCTATCGCCCTGACTCTATCTATCGCCTTCACTCTATCTATCGCCCTGACTCCATCTATCGCCCTGACTCTATCTATCTATCGCCCTCACTCTATCTATCGTCCTCACTCTATCTATCTATCTGTCGCTCTCACTCTATCTATCTGTTGCCCTCACTCTATCTATCTATCGCCCTCAATCTATCTATCTATCGCCCTGACTCTATCTATCGTCCTGACTCTATCTATCACCCTGACTCTATCTATCGCCCTCACACTATTTATCGACGTGACTCTATCTATCGTCCTCACTCTATCTATCTATCTGTCACTCTCACTCTATCTATCTGTCGCCCTCACTCTATCTTTCTATCGCCCTCACTCTATCTTTCTATCGCCCTCACTCTATCTATCTATCGCCCTCACTCTATCTATCGCCGTCACTCTATTTATCTATCGCCCTCACTCTATTTATCTATCGCCCTCACTCTATCTATCACCCTCACTCTATCACCCTCACTCTATCACCCTCACTCTATTTATCTATCGCCCTCACTCTATTTATCTATCGCCCTCACTCTATCTATCTATCACCCTCACTCTATCTATCTATCGCCCTCACTCTATCTATCTATCGTCCTCACTCTATCTATCTATCTATCGCCCTCACTCTATCTATCTATCTAGCTATCTATCTATCTATCTATCTATCTATCTATCTATCTATCTATCTATCTATCTATCTATCTATCTATCTATCTATCTATCTATCTATCGCCTTTACTCTATCTATCTATCGCCCTCACTCTATCTGTCCATCTATCTATCGCCCTCACTCTATCTGTCGATCTATCGCACTCACTCTATCGCCATCACTCTATCTATCTCTCAATCGATCGCCCTCACTCCTATCTATCTATCTATCTATCTATCTATCTATCTATCTATCTATCTATCTATCTATCTATCTATCTATCTATCTATCTATCTATCTATCTATCTATCTATCTATCTATCTATCTATCTATCTATCTATCTATCTATCTATCTATCTATCTATCGCCCTCACTCTATCTATCGCCCTCACTCTATCTATCGCCCTCCCTCTATCTATCTATCGCCCTCCCTCTATCTATCTATCGCCCTCCCTCTATCTATATATCGCCCTCACTCTATCTATCTATCGCACTCACTCTATCTATCTATCTATCGCATCACCACAGCATCACTCAGCACCACCACAGAATCACTCAGGAGCACCACAACATCACTCAGGGGCACCACAACATCACTATGCGCTACCACAGCATCACTGAATGACACAGCATCACTCGCCGCCACCACAACATCACTCAGCGCCACCACAGCAACAATCTGTGCAACCATTCAACAACAACTGGTTCAAATATGTTCTCTAAATGTTTCAAGCTTTATTACAAATGTCACAAAAAGATGTTAATATTTCACTTCTGTTCGTGGATTTTCGTCACAATAAAATACACTGAACATAATCTTCACAAAAGTTATTTACAAAAGTTAAAGCTATTGCCATTATAAATTACCATGGTGGTGTGGCTTACGCGCCGAGGAGGGATGATGGCTCTCCCGTGAGCTCCGTAGAGCTACGGAACTTCCAGTGATTTATGGACCTCTCTTCGCAACCCTAGGAGCCTGCATTCCGAATTCCTTGTCGGCGGAACATGGTCCGCGACTATTGGAGGCAGTATTTGCGGGTTTCCAGCCGTTTTTACGGCTTTCACGACCTTCGGTGATTTCCTACTACTTCGGGACGCGGGCGGCCGCCATTTTGAGCCGCTGAGCCCGCGTCCTTCCTCACACACTGAAGCACCACTCGTTGCCATTATGCCAGCATCTGCATCGCGTTGCCACCCTCTCTTCACCAACTTTAAAGGTATGGCATAATTCGCGATTTTGCAGCCGTTTTTGTACTGGCATGTTTCCTCTCAGCTACCTCGATTTTTGTATTCCTGTGAGGTATCGGCCGCCATTTTAGTTCTTGACACGGAGAATTGCTTCTCACAGAGTGCTTCTGCTACCATGCTCTGCTTTCTCGCGCAAATACACTGCTATTTGAATGACTGTTTGCCGTTATGTGACTGCTTTCATTATATGAGGATTTTCCTATCCTAATTTGCTGCAGAGACTGGTCATCTTAATTGTACCTACATTGCCAGATGTGGTAGTGTCTGATGCCTTCATCCTATTTCGGAGCTATTATTTTGTGGTTTACATTGTCAATTTTTATAAGAGCCTCTCTGTAGTTACTTTTTGAGCCTTACCTGATTTCTTTGCCTCAGTATTTTTTGTGAGTGTTTTTGCCTCTATTCAGCACTCCCGTTCTTTCCTCAATTTTGGTGTGCTCTCACGTTGTCACAATGGCTCATGACGCAAGCAATATATAGTCTTCTCACATGGAACAAAGACTAAGCGTCTTAAAAATTATCCGCCTTCCCCTATTCATACCTCTCCAAATCTAGTTCTGGATACCATCTTAGAGGAGGTACGAGGTCTCCAACCTTTCAAGTCTGCCACTAATGAAAAACTCAAGCAAATTGAAGAAAGATGGGTCATTATGGAAGGCAAGGTTTTTAATTTAGAACAACGTGTCAGTGATATTCAGGATGTCTCCACTAAGATACCTCTACTGGAAAAAGAGATTCAAAAGTTAAAACTTCATACTGAGGATCTTGAAAATCGCAATCGTAGGAATAACCTATGTATTTATGGTGTTCCGGAGAATTTGGAGGGGTCTGACATGGTGTCCTTCCTACGAAAATTTCTACATGTACTTTTAGATCTTCAACCTGCGTCTCATCCTCTTAACATCCAGAGGGCTCACCGTTTAGGTCGTCTTAACTGCAATGCGTCTAAACCTCGTGGTATTATCATTATATTCCTTGAATTTACTGAATTAATGAATATTCTGAAGGCTGCTAGACTCAAACGACGTCTCATATGGTCTGGTTATAACATTTTTATTTCTCGAATGCAACGAATGCTCGGCGCAAGGAGTTTTTGAATCTTCGTCCTCAAATGAGACAGTTGAACATTCAATATGGTATCCTCCATCCATGTTTTTGCAAGATCACACATAATGGCTGTACCCGTTCGTTTGATGATCCTCAGAAGCTCCACGAATATCTACAAAGTGTTTCCTCACCCAGCATGGACACTAATATTTGATATTTTTCTTCCTCTTGACTGAACTAATTTTGCTGATATGTTCACTATGGCTCCGCTAAGTTTTCCCTCTCTGTGTCATTCTTTACTTGACGTTCTGTCTTTTCATTCTTTTTTCTAACTCTTTCTCTTCCCTCTCTGCTCTTCTGTTGCTCGCTGGGGTCCGTGTCCTCTTTGGCGTCTACTCGCTCCCGATGTCTTGGTCTCTTCTTTATTTTCAGACCAGGCATTTTTGCCTTGATCTGTCTACTCATTTCTTCCTTCTTACCTATCTCCTTTCTCTTTTCTCCCTGACTTGCTTCTTCCTTTTCTGTATTCCTTTCATGGTTCATGTACTCTTCTACTATCCTTTCCTTGTACACTCTCTCTTTTCTTTTTGGTTCCTGTGTTTCGTGCTGTTGTCCACTATGAATTTGGGTGCATTTAATTCTATCAATGTGAATGTGTTGGGTATTTTATTCATATGTAATGTATTTGTTTACTGTGTTCTTTCTTGTAGTTGTTCTCCAAGTGTATCCCCTCTTCCGTACCTTCCATCATGTGTAATTTTGTTACGTGGAACGTTCGAGGTCTTGGACATCCTGTCAAGCGTCAAAAGGTATTGTCTCATTTATCTAAACTCAATTCGCAAATTGTTTTTCTCCGGGAGACTCATTGTACTGATGTGGAATCAGCTAAACTAAAAAGACAATGGGTGGGTCAAGTTGTATTCTCTCCTGCTATTAACAAAAAAGGGGGTGTTGCTATCTTGTTTCATAAAGGGTTGTCTGTTCAAATTATCTCTTCTCAAACTGATGATGAGGGTCGTTGGGTAATGGCTAAGGTTGTGATCCAGAATAAGACATTGGTTTTATTTAACATTTATGGTCCTGTTCTCCCTGACCCCAAATTTTGGAATGATGTTAAAATTCTTATCTCCTCAATTGATTGTCCAAATATTGTAATTGCTGGTGATTTTAACCAGTGGCTAGATCCTTTTTCCGATAGACTCTCCTTGAGTAAATTTCATCTTGACAAATCCCATAAATGTTTCCAATCTGCCATTGCCTCTCGTCCCTTCTATGATGTATGGAAAACATGCAACCCTGATTCCCTTGAATACACTTTTTTTTCAAATGTTCACCATACCCGCTCCAGGATTGACTAAATTTTGGTCAGTAAATCTTCACTCCCTTCCATTAAAAAATCCGAAATTGGTTCTATTTTTATTTCTGACCATGCACCTGTTCATGCAGTCCTTGACCTTACCCTTATCCCTTCAAAATTCAGTCGATGGAAATTCAATACATTTTTACTGTCTGATACTGTTTTTGTAAAAGAAGTTACTGTGTTTATTAATACATTTCTCATTATTAACAACCCGTCGGAAACCTCTATCCCTAATAATTGGGATGCTTTTAAAGCGGCCCTACGAGCCTTCATTTTATCCTATGTCTCTAAAAAGAAGAAACTTAATAGAACTAAATATGAAGACCAACTTAAGAATATCAAACGGCTTGAACACTTGTATTTCTCCTCCAAGTCTACTGATGCCCTTCAGAACCTAATAAAAGCAAAAACTGAATTAAATAAAATTGCTACAGTTGAAGCATGTAATACCTTGCTCAAAGTCAAATCTAAATTCCATGGGGGCCAAAACAAGGTTGGTAAAATGTTGGCAAATTATTTAAAACTAAAATCTGAACATAAAACTGTAGGCCCTATTCTTAATGAATCTGTCAATAAACTGGTTACGACCGATGAAGACATTGCAGAAGTTTTTCATAATTATTATCAAGCTCTTTATACCGATGATACACACCCTTCTGCACAAAACTTAAAGTCTTTTTTTGATGGTCTCCCCTCACCTCCGTCACTTCCTGATGAATTTGACCAGTTAGAGAAAGATATTACTCTTCAAGAAGTTCTTCGGACTATCAATTCTCTCAAAAAATCAAAGGCACCAGGACCTGACGGAATGCCTATTGAGTTTTACACTGCATTTCATGCCATTTTTGTACCGAAATTCCTGCAACTTTTTAATTCCTTTATTTCTGACGGCTTCTGGATCTAATTATTATAATTCCCAAACCTGACAAAGATCACTCCCAATGTAAAAATTATCGTCGTATATCCCTGATTAATTATGATTGTAAAATTTTTGCAAAAATTCTAGCTTCCCGTCTGGATTCTCTTATCCCGCTTTGGATTAAAACTGACCAAGGTGGTTTTGTGAAAGGCAGACTAGCAGCAGATAATGCTCGTATGTTTTCTAATATTATCTCTCACAGTAAAAATTTCAAAGCCCCACTAGCAGCCCTATCTTTGGATGCTGAGAAAGCCTCCGATCGTATCAATTGGCAATTTATGTTTCGTACATTACATTGGTTTGGTTTTGGGACCGCTTTTATTTCCCTAGTTAAGCTCCTATACTCTTCTCCCCGAGCCAGTATTTTTGTTAATAACCAGTTCTCTAGATTTTTTTCCTTATCTAGGGGTACATGACAAGGCTGTCCTCTTTCCCCGTTGTTGTTTATCCTTTGTCTTGAACCTTTTTTGGAACGAATCCGCACTAACCCTAACGTTAATGGTTTTAAACTCACCTCCATTGAAACAAAAATATCTGCATATGCTGAGGACATCTTGGTTTATATGGCTATCCCTGTCACCTCTCTCCCTCCTTTTTTGGACGAAGTTCGCTTATATTCCTCCATTTCAGGCTACAAACTTAACTTATCTAAAACAGAAGTTTTACCTTTAAATTCCGTCTGTTATCAATACATGTTAAACTCTATTGATTTCACATGGTGCCCTTCTAAAATTAAATACCATGGCATTTGGTTTTCTTCCTCCCTTGCTGACACACTCAAACTTACGTTTGCCTCCCTTACACAGAAAATCCAATCCCTCCTCCACATTTGGTCTCCTTTATTTTTGTCATGGTGGGGTAGACTTGATACTATTAAAATGATGATCACGCTACATGTACTTTATACTGTTTCTATGCTTCCTATAAAAATACCTAATTCATATTTTACTCGCATAAATTCTATTCGTTCTAAATTCTTGTGGAATGATAAACACCCTCGCGTTGCCTTACACAAACTCATCCGCCCTAAGAATGAAGGTGGTGTCCGTTTCCCTAATTTTAAAACTTACCACTCTGCTTTCCTGAATAAGCAATCCTTTTCTTTAGCTTATGACTTTATGGATATCCCGCTACCCAGATGGGTTGCTTTTGAACGATCACTGTTAAAGGATTTCTCGTTTAAACACACTGTTTTTATGTCAAATTGTTCTTTTTTGTCCAAACACCCGGTTTTAAAATGTTCCCAAACACTACTTCACAACACATTCTCTAAGGATTTTTCCCCTCTTCAATGTTTTTTGTCATCTATTGTGTGGTATAATAAATTTCTCAAATATAAGGGCAAGTCCTTTTATTACAAATACTGGAATGAAAAGGATATTTTATTTGTACATCAATTTTTCTCCAATAATTCTATTATTCCTTTTCATGAATTGCAAACTTTATATCAATTGCCCATAACTTGTCTTCCTGAATATACCAATATTACTGCCGCCATACAATCTTACTTGTTTACTCTTTCAGCACCCGATACCTTACCGACTTTCTCTCCCTCTACTCCCCTATATCCTTTGTTTTCACTGCACCAACCTAAAGCTGCCCTTGTTTATAAAATATTGTTATCAAATGTTATTGATCGATCTAAATCTTCTACTGAGAAAATGATTTGTCTGTTTCTTTATCTGTTGATGTTTGGGATTGTTTATGATCCAAGTTGTTTAAAGTTTCTATTGCTGCACGCATTACTCAATCACTATTCTTTATCTATCATAGAGCTGTTATCACACATGTTAGTATTTCTAAGTTTTCGCCATCAGCTTCTTCATTATGTTGGTCATGTTCTTTAGAAACAGGCACACTTAAACATCTTTTATATGAGTGTCCTTCTGTTTTATCCTTTCGGAATTCTGTTTGGAATATTTGCATGCGAATGTTTCATTGTTCATCTTCTTTATCATTATTGAATGTGTTTTTAGGTTCAGTATCAGCTGATATAGATATTGTACCATCTAATGCTAGATTGTTTGATCTTTTTATTGCTATTGCTTTTAAAGTGATTCTATCTTGCTGGAAAGATAACTCCCAATTATCTGTAATTACCTGGTGGAATTTCATTTGTGATGGACATAGGATTGCTGTTGCTTCCTCTTCCTCTGTTTCTTTAAAAATTAAATTTTATCTCCTATGGCTCCCCAGTACTGTCTATCTCTCGTCCAAACCTCCCAACTGATTACTTGGTTTTCTTTGCCTTCCTTGCACATATTCCCCTTACTCTTGTCTGATCTCTCTTTTTTTTCTTTTTCTCTTATATTTGCTTCTTTTCCTCTTCTTCTTTTCTTCTCTTTCTTCTTTTCTTACTCTTTACTTTCCTTTTTTTCTCCTCTTTCTTTGTTTTAACTTTTTATTTTACATTCATCATATGCCTTATGTTTTATCTTATTCTGTTTTACCTGTACCATTATATGGCTTTGTATCGTGTATTTTGTAAAAATCTCATGATTTTTACAAAAGTACCCGCAAAATTGGCATAATAAAAAAAAACCATGAGGCTGATCCTCCTTTTATTGGTTCTGGCCCACTGCTGAGCCAATAAAAGGAGAGTGAGCAACAGACCAATTGGCAGCAGTGCTATTACGTTCCTCTGTCACCTACCTGTCAACAGCCTAAAAATATACAGGGCCTTCCTCCTGTGCTGACAGACTGCGCCTGGCTCCCTTCTCACCTCGCCGTCTCCCCAGGCCCCCTCCGTCCCACGGCTCTTTGTCTTGTGTGACCCACCTTCACACTGCAGCCTCATGACTCCTCTACACTACCATCATCTCCTATGGCTCTTCTCCCCTGTGACCAAAATTCCATCCCCAGGACACTCATTTAGTGCCTCTTCCCCTCCATCACCCTCACCCCTACCCTAGCCATCTGTGAAGCACCCTGTTTAGGTCTCGGCCTGCGAAAGACTGCGCACACGTGCAGTCTCGCTGGAGAGACTTAATGGGGTAGAGTGAACATCACTAGCGAGGTTAAGCCCCGCCCCTCTTCTCAATTGGCTGGCCTCCTAAACACTGGCCAGCCATTGGAGAAGAGATCCTAGTGACGTTCTTCTTTCGATCTAAGCCCCGTCCTTTTCAGATTGGGGGGAATATTTTTTGATTTTCTTTCTAGGCTGTAAACAACAGTCAAAAACACGCCCCCAGTCTGAAAAGGACGGGCTTAGAGACAAATGGCGAGCGCTTGTTATATAGCGCGAATTCGACCCGAACGGTATCCGAGCGCGCTTTAAATGAGTGCCGGTTGCATTATACTGGTGAAGTGTAGCGGGAAGGGAGTATGTGGGAGGGCAATATGAATTCTGAATTCCGGCGTGCACTGTGGGAGATCGAAAGTGCAGAGGGGGTAGTAAAGGAGGCGTTTATGGTGGGGAGTCCAGTGTGACAGCCAGGGAGTACATTATAGCAATCTGGCGAGAGCAGTATGGTGTTCAGCTGAGGCAGTATGGTGGCCGGGTTGCTGTTCGGCAGCTGAAAGAGTGCAGTGTGACAGCCAGTGAGTGCAGCGGGGGTCGGTGTTTCGGAGCCATCTAAAGAGAGCTGTGTTGAAAGAGCACAAGCACCCCCGCTCAGCTAATGACTCTCTTCAGGGGACCCTCTTGTCATATTCTGGGGATAGGGGGGGCATTACGCCCCTGAGCGTGGGGTCCAAGTGAGAGCAGCTGGGGTGTCGTGGCACCATCAGTGGCCTCACAGGGTCTTGTTTGAGAGATTGGTACTCGCCTAGTCTGCCTAATTAGCATATTCTGTAGCCCCATGTATCTCTCTCGGTGACCCTTGGGTGGGGTCCCTGCCCCGCCCCCTCCTCACTCCCGCGCCTTCAAAGTTTATAGGGTAATGACTTACATCACTGAGCCCCCCTCTGATCACCGCTGCTCCCGAGAGATCGTCACAATCCAGCATTTAAATCATGACTTTCCACCCGGGAATTCCACATTCCAGAGCGTGACGAACGTGTGCCCGATGGAAGTTAGACGGCCGCTCAGCCCCTCTCTCTTTCCACACACATATTTCACAAAATCCCACCCGCCCCTCTTCTCCATTGGCTGGCCTCCTAAACTGTGGCCAGCCATTGGAGAAGAGGTCCTACTGACGTTTTTCTTTCGATCTAAGTCCCGTCCTTTTCAGTTTGGGAGCTGTGTTTTTTTACTTTCTTTCTAGGCTGTAAACAACAGTCAAAAACACACACCCCCAGTCTAAAAAGGACGGGGCTTCGAGACAAATGGCGAGCGCTTGTTATATAGCGCAAACTCGACCCAAAGGTATCCGAGCTCACTTTACATGAGCACCGGTTGCATTACAGACAGACACAGGGGAGATTAAGTGTTTTGCCCCGAATCACAGGATGAATAAGCCTCTTTCCTGCCAGACTAGAACCTGGTTCCCCAGCTTTAATGTTGGCCCCTCTCCCTGTTAAGCCACATCCTTTGCAGAATGTTAAAACGTGAACATATGGCCGGTATTTTTCTCGGGGTAAGACGGCATCTCCACGTAACGACAGTTAGTAGTAAACAAAGAATTTAGATTGTGCCTAATGATTTTAAAGTTAAAAAGACTTGTACTTGGCACGCAGCTCCAATTTTAGAATTTCGCACGTAAACGCCAAAGATCTCGACAAAAGAGCAGAACGAACAAGCACAACCTGAGCCTCTTTTTTTTAAGTGAGTGTTTTATAGCCGACATGCGCAGTGCGCCCCGGAGACGAAAACCTACCTCTCCCGGCAGTCTGCACGTGGCACATTTTCCCCTCTGACCCCAAGTGACGGGCGACCAAACATCTGGGTTCTCTGCATAGGCCGGAGCGAGGGCTAGAGAGAGGGGAAGGAGGCGGTGGTGGCGTTTCCTGCCGATTGCATTATAACTGGGAGAAATCTGGCAAAACTGATTTGTAAGTACAAAACGTTCAAGCAGTGAATTGCGTCGGGGTAGGGGAGAGTGCTTTTCTTCAATCTTCAGTCGACAACGGTAGCTCGGCGTCAGTTACACTGAATATTTGTCCACTTGCACACGCTCAATATAGTGTACATGTGCTTCCAGAGTAGCTTTACCTGCAACCCCGGAAATCTTCACTTACCTTCTTCTTTTGTAGTAGCCATATGTGTGGCTAACTCTGAGGTAAATTGTTGGATGACTGTTTCCTTTAAAATTTTGTTTACAAAAAAATAACTAGGCATTTCAAGCTAGCCCCAAATGCACTGAAATAAGAAATTAAAGGTAGCCGCTTTAAGAACATTTGTGAACAATATGCATGCCCTATCCCAGGTATTTCACTCCCAAAGGCTACCTGTCCTACATCATCTCGTTGGTTCTCACGCATTGCCCTCCCTTTCACCCCAGTAGCCTCCCTTTTTAGCCTTAGGGTCCCACGCGTTGCCTTCTTGCCTATAAAATTGTCATGTTTTTACCGTTCACCTCTGCGGTATTTTAGCTGTCCATGTTTAAAACGCCTATTCCTAAACAGATTAACAAATTAATATTTGCAGCGCTAATACAGCATTAGGTACAGTGTCACGTGTGCCTCTGCGCTTCACGTCTCCACATCACAAAGCAGGAGCCAAAGCACCTTCGCAGTCATTTTTCGGGAGCTTATTCAGGTTTCTCCTGCGGGGAGGGTGAGGTCGGTGTGCGCTCTCCCAGAGTTCATGCTAATGAGGGGCAGCCTTTAGGGGAAACATGAATCACTGCTCTGGACAAACCATTATAGCAAGACAATACTGCTCCAATTCTTGTCAACCTCCCACTATGCCAAATCCGCACAGGAACGGGCAGCAGGGCCAACAACACAGTGAATTATGTGCCTGCCAAAAACTGCCCCTCTCCACCACTTCCCCTATCGCGCCAAACGTGGTGTCTCCGTATTGTCGAGGAAGGAATGTCTTGGAATTCGTAAAAAACAGCTTTTTAAAATGGGAACAGAGACGCTTTTGTGTGCCGGCAATATGACTGACAACGCTTGAAGAAAATTGCTTGAATTAAAATATGCAGGTTTCAACGGTTTTACGGTCCGGGCATTCCCCACTGGCCCTATTCACCACAGTAACAACACGGGAATGGGGTTTTTATAGGCCGTTGTACAGCAAAAAAATGTACAGCGCCAGACTTCATCCTCAGCTTTCTCATGGGAACGAGGAAAGCAAACTCAACTGGTGGGTGCGCCCTTGCACTGCGAAGTTGGAGAGATCACCTCGGGATCTCCGTTCATTGCGATTTTTCTTGGTTTTGATTCAGGCGACCTCTGCTTTACATCATCTTGAACGTATAGAGGTGTAAAACAACCACAAATAGCTGCCAATTTTTAAATTTGCATAGTGTGACATAGCTGTGCCTGCAGTGAGCTGTGGCGCTCTGTGTGTGTGTGTGGCTCTGTGTGTGTGTGTGGCTCTGTGTGTGTGGCTCTGTGTGTGTGTGGCTCTGTGTGTGTGGCTCTGTGTGTGTGTGACTCTGTGTGTGTGTGTGTGTCTGTGTCTGTGTGTTTGTGTGCAAATGCAATAGGTCTCGCATTTGCGAGAGATTAAGCTATTGGCATTGTAAATGACAATGCCATTTATTTATCTGTTTTCAGAACCAACACATAAATAGAAAGTTTGTCATTTACACTGCCAATAGCCCTAACTTTTGCAAAGGCGAGACCGTTGCATTGTAAATGCTTGTTTTACCTCCTACTGCCCTGATCACCTTTCAAATGGAGATTTTAGGATGCCAAAGAGCAGAGCTTTCAAATTTAAATCTGTACACTCTGGCATTAAACATCCTACTGTTCTTAGGCGTGGTACTACGTGACACTCTCCTAGGTAACACGGTATAACTTTACAGAGTCTCCAGCAGTGACAGACCAAGGACCAAGCAGTATTTTTGTGACAGGCAGAATTTCTACTTGCTGCGAAAATGTGTGGGTACTATAACCTCTTCTGCATGTGCGAGGAAGTTTGCTCTGCGGCTGCGCCCACAGCAACTGCTTCTGTGTGACAGAAACTCACACTGCTGCTGCACATGGTGCCTCTTCTGTGTGTGTGAAGAAGTATGCACTGCTGGTGAGTTCACAGCAACTGCTTCTTTGTGACATAAGCTTGCATTGCTGCTGCACGTGTGAGTTGGTATACAGAGAGGATCAACGGCCCCCTGGAGTGAAGAATTCACGGGCCGCCTGATCCCAAGATGGCGGCGCCCGCGTGAGTGCCCTGGGACCCGGACTACTGACCCACTGCATTAGGGGCCTGCGGTTTTCCCTCCCCCCCCACCCCCTGCGTGGAGGGGTCTCCCGATCACTGACACGGGAGCAACGGCGATCCCTGGGCCAAGGGGGGACGCGACGGCGGAGAGCTGCCTGGATCGGAGGGCAATGACCTTGAGGCGGGCCGGAAACAGCATAGCATAGGGCAGCTGCAGAGCTCTCAGCTTCCGCTGTGACCTCCCCGCTCCCGCCTCCCAGCTGCTCCTCCCTCCCTCCCACTTCGCCATAAATGGCGACTGTGCGAACGCGCAGCGTTGACACGCAGCGGGCGTGCCGATTGTGTGCCGAAGGCGCGCCAAAGGTAAGCCCGTCTGCGCCCGTCCGCGCCTGGACCGCGCCCAGCTCCCGTAACCCTAGTCCCCGCAGACACCAGCCCACCCGCCGGACCTACGACGCCACCGAACTCAACGCACTCAACACCGGCCGGATCCCCGGATGCTACCGAGCCACCCCGAGGCGCACCCACGGACCCTTCAGCTGCCACTCCTGCAAGTTCTCCTGCATCCGGACCTGCACCGCACCCGCACCCACCAAGCCAAGGACCAGCAGCAACCACCTGAAGTGCATCCTGCTCAACACCCGCTCCATCCACAGACACGCCGTGGAGCTCTGGAACCTCCTCGACACAACATCACCAGATGTCGCCTTCCTCACGGAAACCTGGATCAACGCCTCCTCAGCGCCCGACATCGCCATCGCCATCCCAGACGGTTACAAGATCATCCGGAGGGACCGCGGCAACCAGACCGGAGGAGGCATCGCCATCATCCACAGGAACACCATCCGCATCACGAGCAACTCCGACGACACCCTCACAACCGCCGAACACCTGCACTTCCAGATCCACACCGACCCCAATACCACCCTCAGAGGCACCCTCGTCTACAGGCCCCCGGGACCACGCACACAATTCAGCGAAGACATCGCCGACTTCATCAGCCCGCACGCCCTCCCCTCCGCTGACTACATCCTCCTTGGGGACCTCAACTTCCATTTGGAGAACAACAACGACCGCAACACCGTCACCCTGCTGGACAACCTCGCCACCCTCGGCCTCAAGCAGCTGGTGACCACCCCCACCCACCACGCCGGACACACACTCGACCCCGTCTTCTCCTCCAGCAAGGACATCACCACGCCACCGGGCTCCACTGGACGGACCACAGCTGCGTCCACTTCAGCTACAGAAAGAACACGATCCACCACCATCAGCAACAGGTTGCACGCAGAAGATGGAACAAGATCACAGCAGACCAGCTCACCGCTTCCTTGAGCCAGGACCCCCCCGCCAGCTCAGCGAACCCCAGCCAGGCCGCCATCAACCTCACGAAGTGGATCAGCAACTGCGCAGACGACCTCGCCCCACTGAGGACCCCGCCCAGCAGACCCGGCAGTAGGAAAGCACCATGGTTCACCGACGAACTCAAGAGCTCCAAGAGGAACTGCCGAACCCTCGAGAGAGCCTGGCGCAGAGACCCAACAACAGACAACATGACCACCCTCAAGCTCGCCACTCGAAAACACCGCCAACTGATCCACACCACCAAGAAAACCGCATTCAAGGAACGACTGGACAACAATGCCCTCAACAGCAAGGAACTCTTCAACATCGTCAAAGAGCTCTCCAACCCCAGTGCCGGAAACAACAACATCACCCCATCACAAGACTTCTGCAACTCCCTCGCCTCCTACTTCCACAACAAGATCGCGGACATACACAACAGCTTCAGCACTCAGCCAACGCACCCCACGACAGCACCTGCACCCCCTGCCACCACCCTCCGCGCCTGGACCCCGATCAACACCGAGGATACCCTACGCACGATGAACTCCATCCACTCCGGATCTCCAACCGACCCCTTCCCCCACCACGTCTTCAACAAGGCAGACTCCGTCATCGCGCCCCACCTGCGGGACATCATCAACACCTCCTTCGACACAGCGACCTTCCCGGAGAGCTGGAAGCATGCCGAACTCAGTGCCCTACTGAAGAAACCAGCAGCGGACCCCACCGAACTCAAAAACTACCGCCCCATCTCGCTCCTCCCGTTTCCGACCAAAGTCATCGAGAAGACCGTCAACAAGCAGCTGGCCGCCTTCCTCGAGACGAATGGATCCCTCGACTACTCGCAGTCCGGCTTCCGGGCCAACCACAGCACCGAGACCGCCCTCATCGCTGCCACTGATGACATCCGAGCCCTGCTCGACAACGGGGAAACAGCGGCCCTCATCCTCCTGGACCTTTCCGCTGCATTCGACACTGTCTGCCACCGCACCCTAGAGCAGCGCCTCAGCAACGTCGGAATCCAAGAGAAGGCACTAGAATGGATCATCTCCTTCCTCGCGGGAAGGACACAGAGAGTCCGCCTCCCCCCGTTCAGATCAGAAGCCACCGAAGTCATCTGCGGCATTCCTCAAAGCTCCTCGCTCAGCCCCACCCTCTTCAATGTCTACATGAGCCCCCTTGCGGCCATCGCACGCCAACACAACCTCAACATCATCTCTTACGCCGACGACACCCAGCTGACCCTCTCCCTCACCAACGACCCTGCCACCGCCAGAGCCAACCTACACGAGGGGATGAAAGACGTAGCTGAATGGATGAAGAACAGCCGCCTGAAACTGAACTCAGACAAGACGGAAGTCCTCATCCTGGGATCTTCGCCCTCCGCCTGGGACGACTCCTGGTGGCCCCCGCCCTGGGCAGCGCACCCAAACCAACAGACCACGCGCGCAACCTGGGCTTCATCCTGGACTCCTCCCTCTCTATGACCAGACAAGTCAACGCCGTCTCCTCGTCATGCTTCAACATCCTGCGCATGCTACGTAAGATCTTCCGGTGGATCCCCACCGAGACCAGGAAGACGGTCACCCAGGCCCTCGTCACCAGCCGTCTGGACTACGGCAACTCCCTCTACGCCGGAACCACTGCCAGACTCCAGAAGAGACTCCAGCGAATCCAGAACGCCCCAGCAAGACTCATTCTGGACATCCCCCGACACAGTCACATCTCCGGACACCTGAGAGACCTGCATTGGCTCCCGGTCAACAAGAGAATCACGTTCCGACTCCTCACCCACGCACACAAAGCCCTACACAACCAAGGCCCAAGATACCTCAACAACCGCCTCAACTTCTACACTCCCACACGACAGCTTCGATCAACCAACCACGCCCTCGCCGCCGTCCCCTGCATCCGAAGAGCCACCACAGGAGGAAGATCCTTCTCCCATCTCGCTGCCAAGACGTGGAACTCCCTCCTGACCCACCTCCGCCTGACCCAAGACCACCTCGCCTTCAGGAAGCAGCTCAAGACCTGGCAGTTCGAGCAGTAGCGGACCCCCCCTCCCCAAGCGCCTTGAGACCCTCCGGGTGAGTAGCGCGCTATATGAATGCTGTGATTGATTGATTGATTGATTGATTGATTGCTGGTGGGAGCACTCATTTCTTCCTTACGCCGCAGGAGGCTTGGGACTGGCTAGAGACCAGGGGGACGACGGATGGAGGCGCCCCCGCTGCGACCACGCCTTGACGCGGATCTTCTGCATCGACACCGTCAAGACGGCCTGGCTCCCCCACTGGCTGGCGACAGGAGAGAAGCAAGGCGGTGCTGGCGGTGGCGGCCATCAGCCAGGGGGAGGTCAGCCCCTCCAGTAACGGCTCGGAACACTCAAAGAATGCTGAACTGAGCCCGGGTTCCAGCAGCGCACATGGCCTCTCCGAGACGGAGCTCCCGGTGGTTACCCCGCAGACAGCGGACGGTATCTTTGGCTGAAGCGGCTGTGAGGACATGAGACACTCTATCACACGGTATTGGGTCACAGGGGGAGTACTGCTTGTTATTGCAGGGGTGGTGGGGGCCAGCTGGCTCCTATTGCTCATCACTGTACTGTTGCGGGGGAGGGTAGACTGGGTGGGATATTTGGATGTTTAAGGGGGGCGGGGGGGAGAAGCTCCAGACCTGACTGTCATTGACGATCCACATAGCCTAGCCTACTCTTGTTGATTGACGCTTGTTTTGCAGGGTTTGGATGGGGTTGCCACGTTGGTTGTCTGTCCTGGGGAGAGGGAATTGGGTAGAACTGTTTGCAATTGGGTTTGAGGGGTGGGGGGTGGGTTCTGGACGTGTCAGAGGCTCCCATAGGGGACTGTAAGGACCACAATGTACACTACCATGGGACCCGACTTAGAATACAAATGTCTCACGTGGAATGTGAGGGGGATGCACACCATGCATAGGCGCCAAAAGATTCACTCATTCTTAATTCGGCGAGGCATACACATGGCCTTCCTCCAGGAAACGCATCTCTTAGCGCAGGAAGGGAAAGCATAGATGGCGGGGACAGGTATTTCACACTGATTACTCGGCCTATGCCAGAGGAGTGGCCATATGGATAAGGGCGGGGGTACCCTTTCAATGCGCGCAGCAGCTTATTGACCCGGAGGGAAGGTATGTAGTAGTGAGGGGCAGACTAGATGGGAGGGACATCACGCTGGGATGCATATATGCACCAAATGTAGACCAACCTGCCTTCTTCTCCTTGCTATCCCGCACACTGGCACCGTTCTTGATGGGCCACCTGCTCCTTGGGGGGACTTTAATTGTGTATCTGATACTTCACTGGACCGGTCACATCCCCCTTTACTAAATGCACCGGCGAGCCGACTGGCGCTTGCGCGTTCCGGCTGGCAGCGGCGTTGGGGAGTAATTGATACTTGGCGGGCCCACCACCCGGCAGACAGAGACTACTCCTTCTTTTCCTCCCTCCACGAACTTCACGTCCGCATAGATGCCTTCCTGTGCTCCCCGGTAGTGCACGGTGAAATTTCCCATAGCGAATACCTTACGCGCATGATTTCCGACCATAATCCGCTGCTGTTGCACCTGCGATGGTCACGGTACCGCCCGCGCATTCCCACCTGGAAACTTCGCCCAGAGGCGCTAGACGATCAGGTCTTCCGGGCCACGATAGCCACGGATATAGAGTCCTATTTTCGAGATAACGCGGGGACTGCGGGATCGGCGACAATCGAGTGGGATGCCTTTAAATCGGTAGTGCGCGGACGTTGCATTGCGGCGGGGTCGGGGGTGCGGAGGACCCTGATCGGTGGAGTGGTGTGGCTCACTGGTTAGAGGCGGCAGACCCGGAAGCAGAGGACGGCCCGGGACCAGGGTTCTATTCCCGACACGGCAGGGTCGAGGACCAGGGTCAGCAGACTCGATAATTCTCGCCTCGGTGCCTACTCTAACCAGGGATCACACTCGGCAACTCTGGGCATTAGCTTGCCTCATCTCCACAACGGCCCCCCACATACGCCGGGGATGCCTGGTTTCACCTTGGAGATACCCAGTAGGGACCATCTCACAGGGAAAGCCAGGACGGGTTCCCCAGCGGTCTACAGCGCAGGGATACTCCTTCGGGAGTCGATTCTAGCGCTTTAGAAACCCACAATTAATTAATTAATTAATTAATTGACCAGGAGGACGCGAAACTACGCTTGCTGGAGAAGGACCGACCTGAGCGCCCTGGCATTCAGGAGGCACTCCTTGAGGCGAGGAAGTCGGTGGCGGCGACGGTAGAGCGCCTCAGATGCTTCGATCACAAAGCCTACCTTAGATGTGCGCATTTGGAACGGGACAAATCCGGGGTGCTCTTGGCCTGGCTAGCCAATCCGGCTCGCCGAAATTCGGTTATCCTCGAACTCAGAGATCATGCGGGAGTAGCGCGATACGACCAACAGGGGATAAATGAGTTATTCCATGACTATTACATGGAGCTCTATTGCAGCCGGGTGCACCCGCGGGAGGCTGAATTCCAGAGCTTCCTGGAGGGACTGGAGCTACTGAAATTGTAGGAGGAGGCTGCAAAACCTCTAGGGGCTAAGATTGATGAAAGGGAGGTGAAAGTTGCCATCAAGAGTATGGCGCGGAACAAAACGCCGGGCGCTGATGGCCTGCCGACGGAGTTCTACCACACCTAAGCCGATCTCCTGGCGCCCCGACTGACAAGGCTATACAATGAGGCTAAACGTTTGGGCAGCCTACCGAAGACCACTGGCGAGGCGCTCATTGTCCCCCTATTGAAACCTGGCAAACCACCTTGGGACAGATTGGCGTACCGCCCGCTGTCCATGCTTAACCTGGACTACAAGATCTTGAGCAAGATCCAGGCGACGCGCCTACTCCCCCACATGACCACCCTGATCCACGTGGACCAGTCGGGCTTTATCCCGACCCGTCACACTGCGCTTAATATACGACGGCTTCTCCACGTTCTGGAGGCTGACACCTACGAGGTGGACGAGGCAGCGGTATTTTCAGTTTATATGGAAAAGGTTTTTGACAGCCTGGAATGGCCGTATCTTTTCCATGTTATGAGCGCCATGGGATTGGGTGCGGATTTTGTGGACTGGACGGCACTCTTATACAAGAACGCCACGGCAAGAGTCAGAACGGGGGGTGTAATATCGGAGGCTTGCGTGGTGGGAAGAGGCACGCAGCAGGGTTGCCCACTCTCGCTCTTGTTGTTTGCCCTAGCGATCGAGACGTTGGCGGCGCATGCCCGCATGGGACGAGCATACCAGGGATTGGACGTATACGGGCAGGTACATCATATTGCCTTATATGCTGATGACCTCCTGCTGTTTCTTGCGGACACTGCGGCCTCCCTGCGGGGAGCTAAGGCTCTACTTCAAGCGTTGAGCTGGGTGTCCGGACTCAGAGTGAATTGGACGAAATCGTACCTGTTCCCGACTAGGGCGCGTGAACCCTGTCCTCAATCTTCAGAAGGAGTGACTTGGGAGGAGAGGAGCCTTCGATACCTGGGCACCTCAATCTACCATACTACCATAGACATTCTAGAGGGCAACCTTGGATCGGCAATCCGACTCACTAAAACGAACTTCGACTTCTGGGGCACGCCCCCCCTTTCACTGGCGGGAAGGGTGGCGCTCCTTAAGATGGTGACGCTGCCTCGGCTGCTCTATTTTTTTCGGACCCTTCCGATCTGGATCCCGGCGAGCTACTTTCGCCGGCTGCGGTCCATGGTGACCGGCTTCCTGTGGGGCTCAGGTAGGCGCAGAGTGGCGCTGACCACGCTTCTGCGGCCTCGAGCTGAGGGGGGCCTAGCGGTGCCGGACTACGAGCTGTACTACCTAGCGGCCCAGCTGCAGTGGTTGACACAGTGGGCAGCGAGAGCCACGAGAGAGGAAAGCGGATCTGATGAGCCGGTGGGACCAGTGCAGGTGATCTCCCGGATCATACTGGGCCTGCCGATGGGAAACCTCCATCTTACCCAAGAATTTGCGACGGTTCGGAAGTGCTGGAATAGATATCTGCGAAGAGGCCACATTACGGTGCCGTATGCACCGGAGATCCCATTCAAACTATGCAGGGCGCTCCCGCACGGGGGCTCATGGCACCGACTAGAGAACTGGGAAGACCAGGGTCTGCTAACCATTGGGGACCTCTATGACAACGGGACTCTCATGCCCTTCGACCTCCTGCGAGATCGCTTCGGACTGCCGGGGGGAGACTTCCTCCTTCATGCTGCGCTGACCGCGGTGATCCGTAAACACTGGAAGGCGGGTCTGGTGGAACCTCCGCTATCCACGGGTTGTCAATACGTAGTAATGGCCGCGGGGACGGTTAAGGCTATAACGTGCCTCTATAAACGCATGACTGTGGAGACTCAGACCCCGCTAGCGGTTCTGAAGGCGAAATGGGAGGCGGACTTAACGGCGGAGATCCCTGACACGGCGTGGTCTGGCATAGTTGAACGGCCTGGAAAGGGACTCGCAATGCAAGGTTTCAGCTGGTGCATTTTTACATCCTACATAGAGCGTACCTGACCCCTGACAAGCTCCATAGATACTTCCCGACACGTTCAGCAACCTGCCCACGCTGCCCGGCGGAGGTGGCTGATTTCCAGCACATGTTTTGGTCCTGCCCAGCACTGGACTCCTTATGGCGAGGGGTGGTGGAAACTCTGCGGGAGGTCACTGAGAGGGATTTGCAACCCACAACAGCACACTGCGTCCTACACTAGTTCTCACACACATCAAAAAACAAAATCACTAGTAAGTTCCTGGACCTCGGTCTGCTGTTAGCAAAGCGAACCATAACGTCTCAATGGAAGGCAAATAGGGGGCCCACAGTGGAAAGGTGGCGAGCAGAGCTCGTTAAATGGGCCACCTGTGAAGGGGAAATACGTCTGCAACTGGCGCTTAGAGCAGGCGCTGATACTGCTATGGAGCGGGCCCGGGCCTGGGAGCGGCTGGTACTGGAGCTCACGCTACCGGCTTCCGACAGCGGGGACTCCCCTGCAGGTAGCCCTGGGTCTTAGACACTGGGGCTTGGATAGGCGCTTAGCCCAGACCCCTCCAGAGATCGCCCCGCGCCCCACGTGCTGACTGCACTTTCCTACGACTTAATCCTGATTGATGGGCTCGTACCTGCTGTGCCCGCGAAGGAACCAGGCTTGCTCCTGTGGACCTCTGACATGCCTGGGGAGAGGGGTGGGGGCAGGGAATGGGATAGGGGGTTAGGGGGGTAAGGGTTGATAGGGTTTAGGGGGGTTTGGGAGGTGGGGGGAAGTTGTTTGTTATTGTTCAAATGCTCTCTGGATCAGGTGCGGGGAAACTAGGCAGATTAGAAAAGCAGCCATATGCGTTTCCTGAGAAATAGCACTCTGTGAGTGCCCTGGCAGGTTTTAGCGACTACTGAACTACCGTATACTGCCGCTCGACCTCCGGGGTGTGAGCTGAATGGCCGTGTTAGACTAAGCTTTCCTTATCAGAACTGTTATACCATGACTATACGATACTGCCTGCATTGATGTCTTGTTTATATGCATATTCCTGCCGCAATAAAAATTCTTAAAAAAAAAAAAAAAAAAGAGGGGGTATGCACTTCTGATGCATTTACAGTACCTGCGTCTATGCGACTGAAGCTTGCACTGCTGCTGCACATGTGGTGCCTCTTCTGTGTGTGTGAGGATCTATGCACTGCTGCTGCATTCACAACAACTGCTTTTATGTGATGGAAGTTTGCACTGTTGTTTCACCAGTTGTACTTCTGTGTGCATGTGAGGAGGGGGTGTGCACTGGTGATGCATTCACAGCAACTGCTTCTATGCAACGGAGGCTTGCACTGCTGATGCACATGTGGTACCTTTTCTGTGTGTGTGAGGAAGTATGCACTGCTGTTGCATTCACAGCACCTACTTCTGTGTGACAAAGGCTTGCAGTGCTGCTGCACATGTGGCACCTCTTCTGTGTGCGTGATGAGCGATGCACTGCTGCTGCGTTCACAGCAACTGCTTCTATGTGATGGAAGCTTGGCCTGCTGCAGCACATGTGGCACCTCCTCTGTGTGCGTAAGTGGTATGCACTGCTGCTGCGTAGACAGTACCTGCTTCTATGTGACAAAAACTTGCACTGCTGCTGCACACGTGGCACCTCCTCTGTGTGTGTGAGGAGGTATGCACTGCTGCGTTCACAGCAACTGCTTCTATGTGACAAAAGCTCTTATTTGACGGAAGCTTGCACTGCTGCTGCACATGTGGTGCATCTTCTGTATGTGTGAGGAGTTATGCCCTGCTGCTGCGTTCACTGCAACTGCTTTTATGTGACAGAAGCTTGCTCTGTTGCTGCACTTGTACTTCTGTGTTTGTGAGGAGGAGGTATGCACTGCTGCTCCATTCACAGCATCTGCTTCTATATGATGGAAGCTTGCACTGTTGCTGCACCTGTTATACTTCGGTGTGCATGTGAGGATGGGGTGTGCACTGCTGAAGCGTTCACAGCAACTGCTTCTATGTGACGAAATCTCCTATGTGACGGAAGCTTGCACTGCTGCTGCACATGTGGTGCCTCTTCTGTATGTGTGAGGAGGTATTCCGTGCTGCTGCGTTCACTGCAACTGTTTCTATGTGACAGAAGCTTACACTGTTCTTGCACTTGCTGTCCTTGTATGTGTGTGAGGAGGAGGTATGCACTGCTGCTCCATTCACAGCATCTGCTTCTATATGATGGAAGCTTGCACTGTTGCTGCGCCTGTTGTACTTCGGTGTGCATGTGAGGAGGAGGTATGCACTGCTGCTGCATTCACAGCAACTGCTTCTCTGACGGAAGCTCGCACTGCTGCTGCACCTGTTGTACTTCTGTGTGCGTGTGAGGAGGAGGTATGCACTGCTGCTGCATTCACAGCACTTGCTTCTATGTGACAGAAGCTTGCACTACTCTTGCACTTGCTGTACTTCTGTGTGTGTGAGGAGGAGGTATGCACTGCTGCTGCATTCACAGCATCTGCTTCTCTGACGGAAGCTTGCACTACTGATGTGTATATGTGGTACTTCTTCTGTGTGTCTGAGGGAGTATTCACTGCTGCTGTGTTCACAGTACCAGCTTCTGTGTGATGGAAGCCTGTACTGCTGCTGCACCTGTTGTACTTCTGTGTGTGTGTGAGGAGGAGGTATGCACTGCTACTGCATTCACAGCACATGCTGCTATGTGACAGAAGCAAGCTTGCACTGTTGCTGCTAATGTGATACCTCTTGGGGTGTGTGAGGAGGTATGCACTGCTGCTGTGGTCACTGCACCTGCTTCTACGTGATGGAGGCTAGCACTGCTGCAGCACCTGTTGTTCTTCTGTGTGCTTGTGAGGAGAAGTTATGCACTGCTGCTGCGTTCACTGCACTTGCTTCTGTGTTATGAACGTTTGCACTGCTGCTGCACATGTTGTGCTTCTCTGTTTGTGTGAGTAGGAGTATGCACCTCTGCTGTCTCATTGAGACTTGGTTCTTTGTGTTAGTGAAGCTTACTCTGCTACTGCCTGCACTGCACCTAGTTCTCTGTGTTTGGGAAGCTTGCTTTGCTGCTAAATATGCTGTACCTGTGCTGTGCATATTATTGAACCTTGGTAAGGATATTTTGACTATACAAAAGTCAAACCATTGGCTTTGTCAGTGCTTGTTTGAAGAGTGACAGAGAAATGAGAGTAACATTCTGTCAAAGAAATTAAGTTCTCAGTAAGCTATAGGCGACAGGAGACATTATAGTCACAAGAGTTGGTATGTAGTTTGAAGTTAAAAATGGTGTTACGCATACTAGTGCAAATCGTTATAATGCTATTTATTCAATTAAACAGTGAAAATTAACCCTGCCTGCTGTCGGTTTTCCTGCATGACGGAATGGTATAATGCAGATAGCCAGTTAATCCGCATTTGAATCCATAGGCCTATTGGACAGAAGTGCCACCGTATTCAAGAACTACAGTGAGGATGCCCTAAAAAAAATCCCTGAAATAGAATGATGAACATTACGCCAAACAGATGCTCTTTCTGCTGCCTGAGTGAATAACTTAAAAAGAATCACAAATATTTATTTCAGAAATAAACTCTCCCCACCTTCGGGAGTATTCTGGGTCTGTCGCTTCATCATTAATCAACATATGTTTTATTCATATTAATCTGTAAAAACTGTATTCAAGTACAAAACGTGCACTAACCATCTGCAACCATAAATAACACGAACATAAGCATCGTGAAAAAAATGTAAAAACATTATAATATACACACATTTAGGGCAGCATTTGGTCTAGTTAAAGTAGCAGCATATTTCAAAAAGCCTTCTGAAACTAAAAGTGCAATGGCACCAAGAACTGCAATGTATTGTAGCGTGCTACTTGCCGATAAGCGCTTCAACACCTCATCGGGGTAGCAAGCGCTATATAAATGCAAACCTTTCCCTCTTCTATCCCTCCACTATTCTTCTCAATCCAAATAGCACACTAACAAATCCAGCACTCAAATCAATTTCATATTTAACCATACTAATTCAACACTAATCCTTTTGGGTTCTGGAGTAGCAAGCTACTCACTGACAAATCGCTTAAGCGCTATATAAATGCAATTACAATACATTACAATACAATTGTAGTTACATTTATATTAGAAGTGGACAAGCCATGCAAAGCTCGAGTGGACTGTCTGTCTCCTGCTTGGCCCTTCTCCAATGGGGTCTTTTGAGCCAAAATAGAGCCAAGCCAGCATCTCACACGCTGCCCTCTTCCTTTACAAACACACTTTTCAAAGAGAACGCATGCTAAGCAAATGACAGCTGAGCTGTGTGCACACAGCCAAAAAAGGGCTTTTTTGTATTGCATTAAAGCATTTGTATAGCATTTACTACAGCTCTGTGGGAGCTGAAGTGCTGCACTATGTGACTAGCAAGCTACATCGTGTAGGTCTTGTGGTTGAGAGGGTATTTTTTTGTTTGTTTTGAGCCTATATGAGAAGTATTGTTGTGTTGTATGTGATGGCTAACGAGGCACGGCCATTGTGTTATGGGATGCAGCGCATTGCAGTGTGATGGGTGAGGGTATGTGAGAGATAGTGTCATGTCCTTTAGACTAGTCCTGTCATGTATGCCCCCTTTGTGCATACATTGTCCCCATCCACATGACTATAACGGTTCTGAATAGGTGACCTTTTACCTAATAGTTTGCTCCTGTCTCTTCGACACTAAGCTCTTGGTATTTTATCATAATCCCTGTACCTGACTTACAGAAACATGTCCTCAGGTCCTGCCTAATTATTCAGTATAAGGGTCACCACTTTTTTCATCCTTGGCCAACAGGCCCGCTGTGCATGATCTCACTGTTTAGAAAAACATTTATGATTGTTTTCAAAACATTTATGATTGTTTTCAAAACATATCAATTCTCGAAGAAACCCTGGAGTGACCACTCTAGTATATACAAACCTTATTCCCCCCTGGAAATTAGAGGAGAATTCCTTCCACGCTGACACGGGGTCCTGCATGCTGAATCTTCAACACGCATTGGTCTGAAATCCCTTGTGAGGTGTCATTCTCGGAGCACCCACCTTGGTCCTTCATTCTCTACCATCAGGTGAGGGGGTTCGTTCTTCCCTAGGGGATTCTTGGATATATACCTATAAATCTATACACATATACATGCTACACCTACATATTTAGGCTAGGTACATTTAGGCAAAATACGTAGGGCGTGCATTATAGTAGTATGCAAGTGCTACTGACTAATCTGAACTGTACATGTTCATCTTCTTAGCACTATGGTAGAAATGTATCTACTGTTTACCATATTAGTACTTGCGATTTATTTAGTATGCTTCTGTCTCCTGATTGTCGCATCAAATATGTTTTACACAAGGCTGACGTGGACCAATAAATTCTTATTGAAACGTTCTAACCTCCATCCTGTGTATTTTCTGATAATAAGTAAGCACAAGTGACTGAGCGAAAAGTACAGTACTGTTTTGCATGATCCCTGGGGAATCGGGGTTGTCATGTTCAGTGGTTGCCAGAAACTACCTACACCAGTGTAATATACAGGGGGGGGAGGGGCAGTGGCACTGTAGAGCTGACGTATCCTGTGGGGGTGTCGGGAATCGGTTCGGACACCAAGCCCTCAGTTTAGGTCATCCAAAACGCACAGGTACTGGGGATTCCTAGGAACTACACGACAATAGTTGTGCAAATTTTAATTTTAAAAGAAGTAACCAGCTCGGCCAGAGGTGCCCGTCTATTCCTGTTCCCTGAAGGGGGGAGGAATGTAATCAGAAAAGGTCCAGTATCCATATAGCGACTGGTGCCAGGCAGAGAAGCTGCTGAATGAGTAAACAGAAAACAGAAGTTCATTTTCACTAAATACCTGTAAACAAGAGCAAACTCCGCTATGCTTTGCTAATTGTTGTAATTACTCTTATTGGAGTGCTCTCCCTGTCCCCACATTACTTTTTTAGGCAGGTGAAAGCAGTTACGTTAACATAACAAGCACTGGCAAAGCTATTAGGTCTCACCTTTGCAAGAGCTATTGACTTTGGCAATCTGTTTTAGTCATATTGTACACCAGTGTGGCAGCTGTTCAGCATGGTTAAAACTTAGTGGCGTGGAGTGGGGTATGGTAGAGTGGATTGGGGTAGAGTTAAATGGGGTAGTTTGGGGGAGAGTATAATGGGGTAGATGGGGTAGAGTGGGGTAGAATGGAGTAGGGTGGAACGGAGTATATTAGGGTGGAGTGGGGTAGATTCAAGTGGAATAGATTGGAGTTTGGTAGATTTGGGTAGAATGTAGTGGGATATGTTATGGTAGATTGGAGTGGAGTCGAGTGGTGTATGTCCATACTGGACGTATCAGGCATGTCCCTGGGCGACTGGAAGCATGGGGACTAGCTTTGCAGTGGTGGAGGGCAGTTTTGCAGCAGTGTAGTAGTATTGGCCTCCAGTAATAAATCGGCAGTGCTTCACATTTTCACCCTTCTCCACTCCTAGGCTTGTCTGACAAAATTACCAGGCTGCTTTGATTCCCCAACCTGGCCCTGGTGGGGTATATTGGGGAAGAGTTTAAAGGGGTGCATTTGAGTACACTAGAGTGCATTTGTGTAGACTGGAGTGGAGTGGGGTATATTGGATGTGGGTGGATTTGGTGGATTATAGTAGGGAAGAATTAATTGCATGGGGTAGTTTAGGATAGGTTGGAGTGGGCTAGGTTAGAGGTCAGAGTGGAGTGGGGTAGATTGGGATGGATGGATATAGTGGGCGTGTGGGGTAGATTGTGGTGGAGTGAAGTAGATTGGGATGGAGTCAGGTAGAGTTGAATGGGGTAACTTGGAGTGGAGTGGGGTAGATTGGAAAGGATTAGCGTAGATTAGAGTACGGTTTATTGGGGTAGGTTGGATTGGAGTTGAGTGGATTGGAGTGGAGAGGAGTAGATTGGAATAGAGTGTGGTAGACTGGAGTGGGTTAGATTAGGGTGGAGTGTGGTAGAGTGGAGTGGGATAGATTGTGTGGATTCTAGTAGGGTAGATTGAAGTGAAATGGGGTAGATTGTAATGGAGTGGGGTGGATTGGAGAGAGATAGATAGGAGTGGGGTAGATTGAAGTGGAGTGGGGTAGATTGTAGTGGAGTAGGTTGGAGTGAAGGTGGATAGAATAGTGTGGGGTAGATTTGCATTGGGTAAATTAGAGTGGGGTAGATTTGGTTTAGGGTGGGTAGATTAGAGTGGAATGGAGGAGATTGGAGTAGGGTAGTTTGGGGTGGAGTGGGTAGGGTAGATTGGAGTGCGGTGGGGTTGGATGAATTGGGGTGGAGTGGGTTAAACTGGATTAGAGTGGAGTAGATTTGAGTGGCATGTGGTAGTATCGAATGAAGTGGAGAAGGGTAGATTAGGCAGAGCAGAATGCAATGTGGTAGAGTGGGGCAGAATAATGTAGATTGGGTGGATTAGAGTAGGTAGAGTGGAATGGGGTAGAGTGGAGTTGATTGGAGTGGGGTGGAGTGAGGTGGGATAGATTTGAGTAGAGTCAAGCTTGGAGAAGAGTGAGATTGATTGTGGGATAGTTGAGTGATATGGGGAAGAGTGGAGTGAGGTGGGGTAGACTAGGGTGGAGTGGGGTAGGTTAGATGGATCAGAGTAGGGAAGATTGGAATGGAGTGGGGTAGATTGGGGTGGGGTATATTGAAGAGGGATGGTTGGAGTGGAGTAAATGGGGTAGATTTGAGTGGGATAGATTGGAGTGAGATTGATTGGGGAGGAGTAGATTATAGTAGGGTAAATTGGAGTGGGTTGTCCTGGATTGAGGTGAAGAAGGGATGATTTGAGTGGAGTGTGGTAGATTGGAATGGGGTAGATGTGGGTAGAGTGGAGTGCAGTGTGGTGGAGTGAAGTGGGAAAGATTGAAATGGAGCGGGGTAGCTATGGTTGATTGGAGTGTGGTAGATTGTGTTGGGGTGAGGTAGATTGCGGTAGATTGGAGTGGGTGGATTGCGGTGGAGTGGGGTAGATTAGAGTGGATAGGAGTGGGATATATTGCACTGATATTCAGAGTGGAGAGCGGTAAATTGGAATGGAGTAGGGCACATTAGAATGGGGTAGATTGGAGTGGAGTGAGGTAGATTGAAGTGGAATCGGGTAAATTGAAGTGGAGTGACTTGGATTAGGGTACATTGGAGTGGGGTAAACTGAGTAGATTGGAGCAGAGTGGGGTAGATTTGAGTGGAGTTTGATCAATTGGGTAGGAGTGTGGTAGATTGGAGTGGGGTAGGTTGAAGTGTAGTGTGATTGATTGGGTTGGATTGAGTGAAGTGGGGTAGATTTGAGTTGAGAAGAAGGGTAGATTAGAATGGGGTAGATTGGTGTGGGATACATAGAGCAAGGGTAGATTATAGCTGGGTAGATTGGATTTGGGTGGGGTAAATTGGAGTGGGGTGGGGTGGGTTAGTTCAGAGTGGGATAGATTGGAGTGCAGTGTGGTACAATGAAGTAGGGTAGATTGGATTGGAGTGGGGTAGATAGTGTGGATTAGAGTGTGATAGATTGGAGTGGGATAGGGTAGGTTGTGGTAGATTGGAGTGGGGTAGATAGTGGTGGAGTGGGGTAGATAGTGGTGGAGTGGGGTAGATTGTGGTGGAGTGGGGTAGATTTTAGTTGAGTAGAAGGGTAGATTAGAATGGGGTAGATTGGGATGGGATAGATTGAGCAAGGTTAGATTATAGTTGTGTAGATTGGATTTGGGTGGGGTAAATTGGAGTGGGGTGGAGTTGGTTAGATTGGAGTGGGGTAGATTGAAGTGCAGTGTGGTAAAATGAAGTGGAGTGGAATGGATTGGAGTGGGGTAGATAGGGTGGAGTGGCGTGTGATAGATTGGAGTGGAATAGGGTAGGTTGTGGTAGATTGAAGTGGGGCATATTGTGGTAGAGTGGGTTAGATTGTGATGAGAGGGGTAGATTAGAGTTCGGGCTGGACTGTTCCCAATGGGCGCAGGGCCAAGACTGATTTGCATATGGCTGGGTCCAAACTGGAAAGGCATGGTGAGCAAAAATCGATGGATTTAGGCCCAGATCTCTGTACTGGGGTGAATGTATGACACTGTTCTGCATTCTGTCCATCAATTGTTCTTTTTGCATTTGTCACCCCGAGTGGGACGGGTATGCCCAGACGTTGGTCCCGTGCTCTCCATGCCACTGGAGTCAAGCTATTCTGGCTGATGAGAGCTGAATGCCAGAAACTGGTCCTAGGATGCTTGTTTCCAGTCCGGGGAGGACCTGGCCTGGCAGTTCGGGCTGGACTGTTCCCATTGGGCGCAGGGTTAAGACTGATTTGCATACAGGTGGGTCCAAACTGGAAAGGCATGGTGAGAAAAAAGCGATGGATTTAGACCCAGATCTCCGTACTGGGGTGAATGTATGACACTGTTCTGCATTCTCTCCATCTATTGTTCTTTTTGAATTTTTCACCCCGAGTGGGACGGATAGGCCCAGACGTGGGTCCCGTGCTCTCCATGCCACTGGATTCAAGCTAGCCTGGCTGATGAGGTCTGTTAGCCCGAAACCGATCCCAGGATGCTTATTTCCGGTTCAGGGAACACCTGGCTTGGCAGTTCGGGCTGGATTGTTCCCATGGTGCACAGGGTCAAGACTGATTTGCATGAAGCTGGGTCTGAACTGAGGTGGAAAAGTGAGCAAAAGAATTATGATGGATTCAATCCAGATCTGTGACTGGGGGTGAGTGTCTGAAAAGTTTCAGCGCTCCGTCCATCATCTCTTTGTGTTTGCTTTATTCAGCATGGTTGTCACATAAATTCTCTGACTTTGAAGTCAGAGAAAGAAAAATAAATACCAAGCCTCCTGGAAGAGAGAGCCTGACATTTTACCTCTGACTTTGAATGCACAGCAAAAGTGGCAAAATAAGACTTAGATTTAAAGCCCCCTGTTTACAGAAAGTGTGTTTATGAAAGAATACAGGTTTGGGAAACAGGAAGGACAAACTTAAGCTGGACAGCCAAAAGCAAATGAAGCCAGCATGTATAAAGCTAGAAAATGTGTGTGACAAACCACAAATCCAATGGTAAGCAATGGGCGGAATGCATTCCTAGGTCAACCTTCGGAAAGTTCCCAAGATGTCTTTAGCAAACTTTACATTTACCGCACATAATTTACTCATTTAGGTCATGAAATAAAAAGAAAACATTGTTTATTGATGGTAAAAGGGAGGAGGAGAAATTCATCTTGAGGTTGAACTGCACTGTTGTATGGCGTTTTAGGGTCCGAGGGAAATTTTCCCGATTCATGCCCTTATATAGGTACAATTCACACTGCCCTAATATAGGCATAGAGATCATACCCATATTTAGACATAGCCCATGCAGCCCAAATACAGGCATTGCTACTTCCACCTGTACCGAAAAGTCTCAACGATTTCTTGGAAAAACGGTTTAAGCAGTCAGGGACATCCCCTTGCTTGAATATTGATTTGTCCAAGAACTCATGGAGTTTACAAAGAACTACCATTCCCTTGGGGTTCTTTACTGACGTTATTATGCCTGACTTTACGTCAAACTAGGCACCTTCAAGGTATAAATATGCCTTCACTTGCTCTAGCAAACACACGGTGGTTTGGAGCAGTCCGACTATCAACTTGCCCGACGCAGCTCGCTTCAGCAAGTGATGAAGGAAGCCGACCCTCCAGCTGATGCACTGATCGAGAAGCTGTCCTTTCTCTCGCTGAGAATCCAGCTCCAGTTTTTCCACGCTCCCCTCGCTGGTTGTTGGGAAATCCAGTCCCGCGATAGAGACACCAGACCTCCTTCATTCTAAAATAAAGTATGGAGCTGATTAGACCCTAAGATAAATCTTGGATAGATTCTTGGCAAAGAAAACTAAAACCTATGCTACACCACACTTATTACTTCCCTCGTTCTAGACTTAGGTTAGGTAAATTGGGGTAGGCATATCTTAGAAGCACCAGTTGAGTACTTTGTAGCCATTGTTATTTATGTATGTATTTTTATATGGTTTAGAAACCATACAATGCTTTTACAGTATTATTTTATAATATTGTTATTGCTGTACGCATTATACTTTGCAACCTGCATTACGATTGTAGCAGTTCACTTTACCTGCCTGAGAAAGAAGACTGTTCAGTAAATTATTTTATTGAAAACCCCTGTCTCTCTATTTTCTCAGCAACTTTTTAAACGAAGCATGCACGATTGACTGAGTAAAATATCTATCTATTGTTTCCACGACTCTGAAGATACGTTTATTCTTGGGAAAACAAAGTTGTCATGCTTATGCGGTTGCGAGAAACGAATCCCTTCTTGTGAATTCAAAAAAGTTTCTAGTGACCTCTGAGCTAGCTGCCACTCACTATTAAGTCTAGTATATTCGATAGAGACCTAGTAGACATAAGTCCTAGCTGCCACTCACTATTAAGTCTAGTATATTCGATAGAGACCTAGTAGACATAAGTCCTACGTCTAATCTATTGGATATACTATTCCAATGCGCAAAGCCTATTGGAAATATAGGAACTACACTACAGCACAGTGTATAATCAGCATTGATAAGTTAACATGCCAGCTTCCCCACTTGACTGGTGTTGTAGACAAATCACTTCACTTCATAATGCCCCATTTTGACAGGCAGATTTGTAAGCAGATCTAAGGAATTGTGGTTTTAATGCATTTACTCACAGCTTTGCATGTGAATTTCAACCAAAAAGCAGTGAGAGATAGGACCCCTAAGAATTAAAACGTGAGGTATGGATGGGTGAGAATACTTGAGTTCAGTGTAACCTATGTGAGAAGTGTTTTGGTGTCACTCATTAGAGCTGGGTGAGCAAGAGCTGAAAGACAAGCCGGAGCTGAGTCCATTCTTTGGCGTGGCTCTATGAGCCAAAGCATGGGCAGAGCTGGTAAACTATAATCACTTTAATCCTCTCATATGTGCTCTCGTTCTCCCTGATCTCCTGTCTGCTTTGTGGTTCTCCCTCTTTGCTTGTCTTACTATATCTGTGTTTTTCTGTTTCTCCCTCTGTTTCTCGCACTTATGTTTCCATTTCTGAATGGGCTCGTCCAGGTCTCACTCTCTATCAATCAATCAACCAGGGTTCTTACAGAATGCAGCTAATCACCGGTTAGGATCTGAAGGCAGTGGGGGAGAGGGTCTGCAGTTCAGTTGAACAGCCAGGTCTTGAGGTCCTTTCTGAACTGAGGTAGTGATGGTGATTGCCAGAGATGTAGAGGTAGAGAGTTCCAGGTCTTCACAGTGAGGTAGGAGAAGGATCTTTCTCCTGTTGCGGTCTGATCAGTGGTATAGTGGCCTGGGCCAGTTGGGAGGAATGGAGATGTCTGGTGGGCGTGTAGAAGGAGAGGGGTTGTTTGAGGTATGCAGGTCCGGTGTTGTGCAGAGCTTTGTAGGCATGCGTGAGGAGCTTGAAGGTGATTTCTTTTGGTGATCAGGAGCCAGTAACGGTCTCCCAAGTGACCGGAGATGTAGCTGTGGCAGGGGATGTCCAGGATAAGTCTGGAGGAGGCGTTCTGGAAGCTCTGCAATTTCTATTGGAGTTTTTGGGTGTGTTGCCATAGTCGAGCTTGCTGCTGACGAGACCCGGGGTGACAATTCTCCTGGACTCTGTAGGGATCAACTTGAAAAGCTGTAGCTTTCTGTCTCTCTCTTTTGAATCTGTTTCTTCTTATTTCTGTCTCTCTTTTCCTCCCCGTTTCTCTCTCTTGCTCCGGATATCAGCCCATATTACCTTATAACTGGATGCACAACTTTACTGGGTGGAGCCAGAGAAATAACTGAGCAGGTTGAGTGCCTGCTGCTTTGTGTACAGTCTGAAGGTGCAAGGTCTGAATCTCTGCTCACTCATCTTTACATCCATGTGAAGCTATTCAAGAGGAATGAGGTAGTGTAGCCAAGAACCAATACAGCAGCAATACCTAATCATTCCGGAAAGGTAGTGCTGAGGAGGGAGGAAAGAAGCCAAGCTTTTTTGCAAGCCTCATACAGCATTCCAGAGCCAACACGTTCATTTCATTGTGCCCAGAGTCAGGCTAATAAAAATTGGTTTCCAAAAGTAACAAGCCTCTGTCCTAATCCAGTTGTGATGCATTTCAACGAAAATTTTGAGACAGAAATACACATTCTACTCTATTTAGGGAAATATCCCATTTGGCAAAATCATAACATTCTGTATTGATTGATGGCCTAACTTAAGGGACTGAGGAGCTACTTCAAGTATATTTACTGTTTGCGTAGCACCTTCGCTGTCCTTATCCAGCCTTGTAGCGCTTGGCAGACACATACGATAGAAATGGAAGAAAAGATATGAGACAAAGACTTTCCTTCTTAAGGGACAGTGAGGAACTAAATACTTTAATAAGTTCAGAAAAAAAGCGCAGAATACATTGTACGGAGCTTCTCTGAAAAGAAATTGAACTATAAGACATCACTTTTTTCTGTATTCCCTTTAATGGAATTCAAACATGTATGGTCAGCATATCCGCACTATTTAAAATGGTGCTGAGTTTGTGGTTATAAGTATGAAACAATAACTCACATTTTATGGGTTTCCTCATCACTCTTACCAGTACGACGTAAATGGCCTAGACTACTTTTTATCAAAAAGCGGTGTCTCCAAGTGACAGAGGCCGTGAGGTCTGCACCGACGGGGGATGACCTCCAAACGACAGCGAATCTAGGTAAATTTATGATTGCAGCTCTCGGCTATCGGAGAAGGGAAGAGGACTGGGAAAAACAAACAGTTTCTCCGTGATCAATTATCTAGAAAGAGTTGTCTGCTCTGTCATGAAGTGGAATTCTGGCTTTTGTCATGTTTACTTGATTTTATTGAATGTATTGCTCTTTTAGCTTTTACGTTTTGTTGGTAATAAATACTAATGATGTGATATATTTGATATAAAAAATATTGCATGGTTATAATTATCTTAGAATAAATTATCTACCAAAATGAGAGTTAAGGAGAAAAGAAGGGGTGGGAGGAATAGAGGTGAGGGGAGAAGGAGAAAAGATGTAATGCGTCGTCGTTCCTGGTATATAGCGCATAGGCTGACCTAAACCACTTGAAAGTGCTATGTAGGAAGGGAAAGTCGGCGATGGAGATATGAGAGTGAGAATAGAGGACTGAACCAGGAGTGAAAATGATGAATGTAAAGAATACTTTAGCAAGGATAAAATAAATAAAACCATTTAAAACAGCAAGATTTTTATTAAGGGAAAGGAAGCCTCCTCCAACAAGGGAAGATTTGGGAATGATGTCCAGCATCGCAAATACTGTTCTATGTTTCGGTCACAGTTCCTTCGGGGCTACACACGGTAACATAGCACAGTTTCCTTTCCCTAACTGGCATTCCCACCCTTCTGTTCCCACCTGGCCAGTAGGGTGCAACCCAGTGCAAAGTAGCCCTGCCCAAGGCCACCCCTCCTCTGCACAGGTGAAACAAAAGCCGTAGGAGGCCAAGGTTTACTGTCACACTCACCACACCCTGCTAAGCATCTCCAACGGCGCGACCGGCTGTGCTTCACACCAGCAGAGATTGTGGCTCTGGAAACCCAAAGGTTCTGCTCCTGGGCTCAGTGCTGCACAGAGCGGCCAGTTGTGTCTTCTAACCCTCAAGCTAAAGATAGCCGAACCTTGCATGTGGGAGCAAAGGGAGGCGAGTTAATTGAACATTGAGCATCATTCAGCTTCGATTGGCGGTTGTTCAGTCCACGTTTGACCCAATGGCCTTGTTCAAAATCAGCCTATGTGCTGCCTAAGCCCCGCTTTTCACCCACCAGTACACTAAAGGGCAGTAGCAGTTTCTGGGGGCATATTATCAAGGGGGTTTATCTCCGCTTTTTTGGCTTTAAAAGCCAAGAAAGCGGAGATAAAATTATCTCCCTATTACCTAGCTGTCGCTAACACCAGTTAGCGACAGCTAGTAGGAGATAGCGACCATCTTGGGTCCCACTTTGCATGTCAGTGATATTTATCACTAATGACATGCAAAGTGGGCGTGCCAAGATGTTAGGGACTGGAAACAGTCGCTAACATCGCTATCTCCTATTACCAACTTTTGGAGATATTCGCGCTAAGCGCGAATATCTCCAAAAGCTAACACCTGCCCTGAGCAGTTCTTAGCCATGTTATCCAATGGGAGGTGGATAACATGGCTAAGAGCATTAGCTCGGTAATGCATGAATATCGCTGACTTTTCAGCGATATTCATGCATTGTGGCCGTTTTTTATCGCATTTGCGATAAACCTTGGTGATACCAAGGTTTATCTGCGGTAAAAATCGCCGCAGCTCAGCGGTAAAATTTTGTCTCTAACCAAGCAATAGCGATAATTATCGCTATTGCTTGGTAATATGCCCCCTGGTTCCTTCCCACACTGCGCACTAGTCCCGCAGGTTATAAAAATAGAAGTCTGGCGCGACCATGCCACTGGCACGCCAAAGGCAACCCTGTCTGTGCCCATCCACGCCTGAACGGGGCCAGGGGCCGGACACCCTGCCGCTTTTAGCCCAGGTTTGGAGCAATTTTCTTCAGATGAGCTAGCCTCGCTTAACTGTGAGTGTAACATTACCTGTCAGCACTTGCTACAGGTTGTTATGGGGAAAAATACATGCAATGGGTGTTCCTTTGTGTACGCCTGAGACTTCTAAACTCTTCAGGTGGCTCAAAGGCTGCCCAATATTCCCTATTAAATTGTCGCTCCCTCCCCAAGCACAGATTTGAAATTGACAACCTTATAGTGGCTAGACAGATGACAGCTCTTTTCCTGGTGGAAACTTGGGTCCATACTCGGTCCTCTCCAGACATTTTAGATGCCATTCCTACGGGCTATGCAATTTCTAGGTTGGATAGACCTCAGGGGAGGGGAGGCGGGCTGGCGGTGATATACAAGCAACAGTTACTCTACAATTTTTCAGAAGTCCAGATTAATTGGGCCGAAGCAGCCTTCTTCTCCCTAACTAACTTAGGCAGATGTTCGCTCAATGGCCTGTTGATTTATAGGCCTCCGGGGGCTGCTGCTTCGTTCACTTCGGCTCTACTTGATACGATACTGGCTTTTGCTTTAACACTTTCAAATTTCCTAATTGTAGGGGACCTTAACCTACATTTTGATGATCCAACCTTACTCAATAGTGTAAACTTAATGGGGGACTTAAAGTCCTTCCAGCTCCTACAATTGGTAGAGGAACCTACACACACATGGGGTACATTCTTGACCACATTTGTGAAAATCCTGATTTAGTGAAAGTTGCTTCCCCGATTAATATTGCTTGGTCCGATCTCTATATTATCCCTTTTCAGATTCTAGACCCCCATATCCACCAAAACTCGAAATTGGACTAATATTAGTCAGGTGGCTTTTCTATCTGCCCTGAGCAGTCATCCTCCATGCCTAGAAAACTGCCCACCAGCAGCTAACCTGTAAGTCTTGGCGTGGTTAGAGGAAGCATTAGATATGATAGCGTCCCATAAAACGCAAAATTTCTCTCATTTCAGATCTTCAGTAGGTTGGTTCACGGAAGACCTCACACAAACTAAAAAACCATGCAAGCACCTAGAACGAAACTGGCAGAAGAACTACTGTTCCCAAGACAAGGAGATCTACCTGCTTGCGCTAATGGAATACCATAAAAATATTAGGGTGGCTAGAACGGTATTTTACACACAAAGGATCGACGAGGCTAAGAACGCTCCTCGAGAGATCTTTATAGTTGTTAAATCTCTTACTTCTCTAGATATGGTATCTGCGGCCAGGGCTCCTAGTAAGAGCAGTTGTAATGAGATTGCCCACTTCTTTTCAGATAAAATCTCTTCGCTATATGCATCTTTTCCAGAAACTGCTAATAACCATGGCCTTTCCTCTATTAGGAATTCCCAATCCCCTCCCAGTTGGTACCTTTAAGATTGAGAGCATCTCAGCGAAAAAACTATGCTCTCCAGTGGCAAAAACCAAATCTGGCTCACTGCTAGACTCAGTGCCTCCAGCTATTTGGAAACTGGGACTAACACTACTTGCTTCCACTTTATAGTCAGTAGTTGGAAGCTGGTCGACTTCTGGCTGTAAGAATTTTCACCCTATCGGTTTGTGGTTCTAGAAATCCTCAAACTCCTTCCCAGGGGTCTTACCAATAGGTAGTCCATTCAAAAGCAGCAAAGGAATTGACAGAGAATCTGAAATATGAAAAGACATCTTTATTACATACAACTGTGAGGCTACGTCGCCCAGCCACGCCTGAAAGCGACTGAATGAGATAGCCTCCCTTCATGGACTCCGCACAGTCCTTTTATACAGATTTTTATGCCTTAGGCACATATTTGAAATACATTCCCAGAACGTGCACACAGATGCAAAACCCACTTTCAAGATAAGTCCAGGCCATAAACAATGTCCACATAATGAATACATTCTTTAGCTGACAAGGCCGGATAAACCCAAAACAGTAAGGTCATAGCCCATGGCGTAAATAGCTCATGGAGGCAGGAACAGGGACAGATGGAAGTAAGATAGGCAGGGTGTGTATGCGATGAAAAGGTTTATGGCATGTTGGGCCTTGATGCTATCTTGCTCGGCCACTGGGAGAGGAACTGACCAAACAGGTCCGGCCTGGGGCAATGGTTCCAACAGGCTCAGGTCAGGGGAAAGTCAATCAAGGTGTACGTGGCTTTTTGGAATCGAATTTAGCTGTGTGTTATAGCCTATGTAAAGGGCAACACACAACATGGCTGCTGTACACAAAATGGATGCCAAGGGTTTCAGAACGAAAATGACGATTTTTGAGGTGAAATTGTTACTGGAATATGACGAAAATGCTTGTACATAGTGTACTAGCCATTCTCGGTCTTTTGATATAAAAATCGTCATGTTATGACAAAGTTTATTGCATGAGTCCAGAATTTTCAGTACCACAGACGCACCTTTTGCCCTTACATAGGCAATAACCTATACTCACGCTAGTCTGAGTCCAGATCTATATTTTATAAAAATCCTCAAGATGTTACTGAAGCGTAATCCTATTACCTAGCGACTCTCTCGGGACAGGTCTCCCTACACACGCAGTAGCACAAAGGCCATATATGGCAGGACCAAAATAGGGAGTATGTGGCACAAGACCACGCACCCAACAATCAGTGATGTTCAACTACTAACTGGTGTTGATGAAAACGGTACAAAAGGAATTTATCAGTAAACTCTGATCTCCTAACTATCCGTGTTCGGGTAAAATCTGGAAAGATGAAAAGAAGTAGAAGTAGGAAAAGACATAGGTTTGGGAGGTGGGTGCAGATGTGAATTGGGCAGAAAAAACAATCCCACCCATAAAAGACAAGGCCATGTTTAGAAACACCAGAAAACACGTCATTAAGACCATATAAACAAAGTAGTGACCGCTATTACAAATAAATCATAATTTTCCACAACCCTAAGCAAACGTACATCCTAAAATTATCTAGTACATTTTAGGTCTTCCTAAGCATTTCTGTAATTCATTATATGCTCAAGTAAAACAGTGGTGACTCTCATTAATGCTCTGAGGTGAAAAGGGAATACTCTTTCACAGAAAATGGACGTTATTCTGCTTCTACTCAAGAGAATAGTACTTTAAAACAATGCTAGCAAAGCTGCAAAAATTAGTTTCCAAACTCCAATTCTATACAAGCTCACAGAAAATACCCAGAGACCGTCAAAGCCTCTGCTGGTAGGCTTCTATTGTCCATCAAATCCGCTTCCAGTGTCTTCTTCGCGTTGGGCCTCTTCATTCAGGCTCTTCATGACTCAGTATCCGTTGGAGTGCCCTCCTGGCAAACACTCATAGCTCAATTACAAAGTCTCAATGTCTCAAGGCAGTGCACCAGTGTCTCTTCTTCGTGGCAGATACTACAGATGATGCGCCCTTCATTGATCAAGGGCACAAAGCGTTTCATGCAGATCCAAGCACTACTGAGAAACAACCCAGCAAGATCAGCAGCACTTTCAGACTCCAACACTCATCAGAGTGTCAGAGGACGCTCAAGCTGCTCTCTCATGGGCACCAGAATGTAGTGCCTTTTTCCAAGCGTGGATCCTTGGGTGCACTGCCTTTCCACTGGAGCAAAGGAAAAAGAGGTGTGTGGGGGGCCAAAAACTCAGGCCAAGGGGATCAGGGGACCGCGCGCTGTCAGAGGTTCAAGCACATGACAGTTGAACAAACTGAACAAACTGGATGACAGCCCTGCCATCAACAACAGGGATCCTTCGCATCTTTGAAACCAGCTCCTCTTTTCTTTTCTTTGTAGAACGCCTTCTGATGAAACAAAATGGCTTGCTTGGGAGGTACCATTGGGGGCACGCTGATGATCGCTGTCACGCTGATGATTGCTGTCACACTACTTTCTGGTTGCAGGAATTGTAGAGCCAAGAAGTCTGTCTTTCATCTGTCACTGATGGGGAGTGTGCTTAGTCTCGATCACAGGTCTGCAGGGTATCACTCTTCCTTTGACTCTGGAAGATTCCCGCAGAACCTAGTGATATAGGAAATGTGACAACTGTTAGTTTCCTTCAAATCAAGCACAAAAACAGTTCATGGGTTTTGACAAGGGGACTGAAAGCAAGTGGCCTGCAATCTGCAAAGGAGTGGCCACACGCCATGGGACAATGTTGGTCTAGAATGCACTGTCATTTTCAAAAAGCAATTTCAAACATAAAGGCAGTAGGCAAACGGTGTCTCTGGGCTTTTCAATTGGGTTTTCGTGTGAGAGCATATCCTTCATCATCGAAGGGTAAATAACTACATGAAAATTCTATCTAAATGGATGTTTTTACATATGGTGGCATTGTCTAATGGTGCAAATACATATATTCCTCAATGATTAAGCCTAGGTGTTCTAAATTCCTTATCTAGAACATCTCAAATAGAGAAATGACAAAATACAGATTATCAAGGACATGAAGAAAAATCCCTTTAAAAATGTGCATTAAGTGCACTATGCAATACGAAGGCTAATGATCAAATGTGCAGACAACAAGACCAGAACTGGAGAGTCCCGCTATTTGCATGATTAGAATACATCTGATCCCACCACAAATTAAAGCAGCAGGAATAAAAGAGAACTGAGGAATTAAAATACGTCATGTTAAAAAGGTAAACTTAAGATATCTCCTATTGAGATGGAAAACGTGTCTTACTATAACATTGGGTCAGTTAACCAGCCTGTCACTACCCCGACAATCAGTCTGAAAAAACATTTTACATAACATGGGGGATCCCTGATACATCACTCTAGTCTAAAAGTGTGCGCATAAACAATACACCCATAGTAATAAATGGGCTGACTGGTGAAAGGAATATGAAAAAGGGAAATGGAAATAGGACACAACTAAAATCCCCAATCAGTCCAGTTCCTTCTGCAGGGAAAAAATGAAAAGTTTAGGTCACCTTTAACAAGAGCCGCAAATCTATAATTTCATCCTTAGGTCCAATCAAGGATACATAAATTTAGAATTACCTGGTCCATAAGGGAGAGGGCAATATCATGGCTCATGTATATCTCTTTTATTTTACTTCAATACTATTATGGCCAAATTTTGACATACACTGGTGAGGTGTTGTCTATTCGTGTCAACAGCATGCAAACATCATGTCTGTGAAATTTAGTATCAATACAAATTTTACCCAATTATTTTAAAAGTGACACATATCGTCATACATGCCTCCTTGCAATAAAGGCAAACTTGTAATAATTTCTTAAGTAGCAACATAAAACACAACCAACATATACCAAGCCATCAAATATACATGCAGTATAGCAAGCACAAAAAGGCATGGACAAATCACAATAACATAAGCAGTGACACATGTATTCATGCAGCCCAAAACCCATCAATGCAGGTCTGCTTAATTTGTCAGGTTTAGAATCAAAAATCAAAATTGCACACTTTCATTTAATCTCAAAATTTACACTTTCACTTACTCCCACCCTTTTGACAGATCATCACCAGCACTGGAGATTGAACTGTCAAATAAAACTTACAGTGTCGACCAGCAGGAACGATTCATAAAGGGGAAAATGCTAAATCATGAAAAAAACCACGAACATTTCCTTGCAAAGAAGTCATAATAAAAAACCCATCTCTTTTCAACGTACTGCTGACTGCACATAACATACAAAATACCAACTGTAATTAACCATCTTCCGAAAACGTACTAATTCCAACTTCTCAAAAAGCAGAACTCATTCACAGACACTCTACATCCCCTGCGCCAGAATGCCCTGAGGTCCGAAAGGCCCTCAGCAGAACATCTGTTTTTACTTACTCCTAACCCCACCTCACTGACCTTCAGGTCAAACTCTACTTGACATACTCCGTGCGTTCCTTGACCACCCTCCTATTCGTCCCTGGAGCTGACAAATGCAAAAACTGTCCCACTCTTTTTAACCCTCCAATAATCAACCCTATTGAAAAACACATGTTATAAATGACTTCTTTAAAGGGCTAAAAGTCATGTATTCTTAGAATTTTAAAACATTCACTGTGAAGATTTTTGCTGAGCACAACAACACAACATACCAGCTTAAAACAACTGCTTGTTACCACCCTATGCAAGGATACCCCTTTTCATCAACCCTAAACATGAATGTCCAAGTAGGCCCTGCCAAAGCTAGAACCTTCAATCCTGATATTAAACAAAACCCGTGCACCATTCACATTGGCTCACTGAGGCAGCATAGCACCCCAAATAAGAATAACTGGCAAACTTGTATGATACCTAAATGTATGTATTTACTAAAGCCTAAGACACTGTGAAAGTTACTCTAATGGCAAGAATGCCTCTTTAAATAGTCTAATTACCCATTTCCGACTTTGGCATTTAGGGAACTTAAAAGTTAATATCCTATGATTGCTTTACATATTAATCATCCTCAGAATGTCCTTTACACATTACAGAGGTTGAATATTGGGCATCTCTCATGTAAATCCTGGAAAAAAAGGTGTTTTACGCCTGCGCCAAGCGAAAACCAACATGCAAATTACCTAATTATTCAGTAACACATAACTTAAATCAAATTTTAATGCTAGGGAGTCATAGCATGAGTACTAAACTTTATAAATATCAAAAACGATATTAAAAAGCACGTATTTTTTTTCAGATAATTTTTCATAATTAATAATTTTTCTTTCAAAGAAACCAATTATCTTTTTATGAGAATTCCACATATAAAGGTAAGTTGCATCCCTTGCCTATCATTTTAGATGAATTCATTTATGCGCCGAAGCACAAAAGCTTAACTTTAAACACGACATTTTCCTGCGTCACATTTCTGCGCCACTTTCATTTAAATGGACGGTTATGCAAAGGTCCACCCATCTTTAACTGGAAAAGTGCTGGCTGAATGAACATTCCTATCAAATGTACTGCAGCTGAAAGGCTTGCCTGTAAACATCTAATACAGTGCAACTAAGAAAAAAATGCTGTTTATTTATTTTTGCAAAAATAGACAATTTTGGTTTTTTTCTTTTTGGGGCCTTATTTATATTCATTGAATGTTTTTTCCTAATTTTATCCTTTTTAAGCGTATAACGGCAGTTTTGTATGCGTGCATATACTAATGCATGTAGGTACAAAAATGTTATAAATTCGTTTTTCTATAAAACACACAATTTATTTTTGAGGCCTTTCCTATTCCTAGTAAATGCGAATTTTAACTTTATCTAATTTCAATCCTTTAACATTTTGCACATATGCGTTTTGCTTAATGTATAAATTAAATAGCAACATATAGCGATTTTAGCATGTCGCATGGTAAACTGCTGCATTGTTCATGTAATTTTCGACCTAATATTAATTAATCCAACATTTCACTCAACAAACTGAAAAACATCAAAACTCTTAATACACACATGAGCTCATTTCAAACAGAAACAGAAAGTGTTCAAAACATTCAGGACACACAATACAGCGCTTTTAGGCATTTTGTTTCATAAATTCGCGCCAACGCTATTCACAACAGAAGTTACAGTAACGGCAAAAACCACATTTAAACACACATGGAACCCACAGGTCAATACATAGGACGGAAACAGGACAGCCCAGACTGTACTCAAAACCCAACCAGTGTAGCTGTGACCATATTTACAAGAAACACTTCTCAATAGTGTTAAAAAAAAATAACTGCATAAACAGCTCAACAGACCACTGTATGTGCAGAAAACCAAAAATACACTTAATACACTAGCTTTAGGTGGCAGAACACCAAAAATCGTTTTGCATGTAAAATTGCCCAGAGCAAAGGATCCTTGTTTTGCATTATGTCATATTTTAATTCCCTGGGGATACAAAATCACCAAGGAAGAAATATGTTTGTATATCTAAACCTATTTAGATATTCCCTTTAGGGAAATCCGGCAAATCCAAACGTATACCAAAGTTGGCCAACACAAAACTCCAAATATGCTAAGATCAGGCATCCTATATCCCACTAATCTAGCTTCTAAACTTCAAGGGGTTATCTCTATCGATACACTCGTAAATTTACAAGACCCTTGGTTATTGAAAATTGCAATGTTCAAATAATCTTAAGCGCAATACCAAAGAACTAAGTAATGGGCGCGACCCACAAATACTTCAACTGGAGCAGATGGAGAAAAGTCTCTACATTATCCGCCTACACAAATTGCAATTCGCATATCCAAACCTATACAAATCTATCAAAGCTATAGCAAACAAATAGTTGTCCAAATTCTAACTGCCAATTCCCAACCGTCTCTTTTAAAATACTTACGCCACAAAAAGAAAGGGTTTCTCAATCAAGAGTGGCATCTTTTGGAGAGTCAGAAAAAAATAAAAAACATACTGAGCCGCAAAGACAGAGAATCCCCCAGAACCTCTGTGCCCAGAGTACCTTTTTTAGTAGATTTCTGTCTTGCCTTCCCCAGCAGTTTTCCATCCTCTGACACAATTACTCCTCAGATAGCCACTGGACGATTGAGCCACGAGTTGGGCGCCAACTGTGGTTCTAGAAATCCTCAAACTCCTTCCCAGGGGTCTTACCAATAGGTAGTCCATTCAAAAGCAGCAAAGGAATTGACAGAGAATCTGAAATATGAAAAGACATCTTTATTACATACAACTGTGAGGCTACGTCGCCCAGCCACGCCTAAAAGCGACTGAATGAGATAGCCTCCCTTCATGGACTCCGCACAGTCCTTTTATACAGATTGTTATGCCTTAGGCACATATTTGAAATACATTCCCAGAACGTGCACACAGATGCAAAACCCACTTTCAAGATAAGTCCAGGCCATAAACAATGTCCACATAATGAATACATTCTTTAGCTGACAAGGCCGGATAAACCCAAAACAGTAAGGTCATAGCCCATGGCGTAAATAGCTCATGGAGGCAGGAACAGGGACAGATGTAAGTAAGATAGGCAGGGTGTGTATGCGATGAAAAGGTTTATGGCATGTTGGGCCTTGATGCTATCTTGCTCGGCCACTGGGAGAGGAACTGACCAAACAGGTCCGGCCTGGGGCAATGGTTCCAACAGGTTCAGGTCAGGGGAAAGTCAATCAAGGTGTACGTGGCTTTTTGGAATCGAATTTAGCTGTGTGCTATAGCCTATGTAAAGGGCAACACACAACATGGCTGCTGTACACAAAATGGATGCCAAGGGTTTCAGAACGAAAATGACGATTTTTGAGGTGAAATTGTTACTGGAATATGACGAAAATGCTTGTACATAGTGTACTAGCCATTCTCGGTCTTTTGATATAAAAATCGTCATGTTATGACAAAGTTTATTGCGTGAGTCCAGAATTTTCAGTACCACAGGTTGCCTTTCCTGGCAAAACTGGCTGAAAAGCACATCAACTCTCAATTGACATAGTTCATCACAGAGAACAATATCCTTCATGAGACCCAATTGGGTTTCAGGTCACAATATAGTACGGAATCTGCCTTGCTTCGGGCCTCAGAGATGCTACTTAGTGTGTCCGATGAAGAGAAAATAGGGGCTCTTATCATGCTGGATCTTAGCACAGAGTTTGATACAGTCTTGCACACTGTGCTACTGGAACGACTGTGGACAGGGCAAGGGCAGAGCTTTTGACTGGATTGCAGACTTTCTCTTTAAAAGCTCTTTCAAGGTAACTCAGAAGCCATTTACTTCTGAAAATTTCCTTTATAGAGGGGAATGTGCCCCAGGGACCGGCACTGAGCCCTACTCTTTTTAACCTATACCATCGCCCATTGGCTAACGTGATTAAGGGCTATGGAGTGAGAATGGTGTCATATGCTGATGATACTCAGCTTGTCATAACATTAGCTAATGATGACGCCAGGGCTGCAGCACATTTTAAATCATGTCTCGCTGACCTAGCGACATGGATGCAAGCTAGTTACCTGAAGTTAAATGCAGATAAAACAGAGGTGCTGGTGGTTAAGCAACAGCCCTCTATCTGGTCCTCGGCATGGTGGCCTGCGGATCTGAAGTGAAAAATCTAGGCATCCTCTTTGACGCTCAGCTAACACTTGAAAGTCAGATTAGGGCCACAGTGGGCACCTGTTTCGGGGCGCTGCGACTGTTAAGGAAGTTTCTGAGGCTAATACCGGCCTCAGCACAAAAAACTAACACAAGCTGGTGGTGTAGCTTGACTACTGCAATGTGCTCTACTGGGGAACGTCTAGAGACAGACTAGTTATTCTTCAAAGAGTACAAAACGCAGCAGCTCGGATGCTACTAAGAATTCCAAAATGGACCTCCATTACCTCTGGTTTGGCTGACCTTCACTGGCTTCCAGTTAAACACAGAATCTCATGTAAAGCCCTGTTTTGCATGCACAGGATAATGAATTGGAGGGGTTCCAGCTAACTCTTCCCCGTGATCAATGCTTACACTCCTTCCAGAGTCCTTAGAGCTGGAGAAGCAGCGCTGGCAGTGATTCCCAGAGTACGTCGTGCACGATTGGGGGGTTGCTCCTCTGGTCTTCGAGCAGCCAAGCTCTGTAATGCTATACCACTCAACCTAAAGAGTCTGAGGCAAGTTTCCGCAAAAATCTAAAGACCTGGTCCTTTAGACTCAGTTAGAAGCTGACTTGCTTATGACTTTCCTGACCCTGATATGATGCTACTGCTTAGCGCGAGGACACTCCTTCGGAGTAACCAGACACTTTATAAAACCTAAATTAATTCAAATTCACGTAGACACCTGAGAGGTCATGGTTGCAGCAGTACAATAAACTTCACTCAGATACAGAACATCGTCTGCCTGGGAAACCTGCTGGCCTGCAGCAGTTCCAATGTCCCAGAGCCTGCACACTGAAAGGCAGTGTTTGTTGGACTGTGATTGCCTGGCATTTCCCTCGGAAAAAATGAATGGCTGGGGTATTTAAATGTTTCCTTTCTGCCGCTCTCAACTCATTCTCTAAATCCCCCGCATGCATCAGCAGAGGATGGTTAGTAGAGCACCAAGGGCTGTTTAAATTTTGAATATGCAAGTGTGGAAAGAAGTACCTCACATGCTGGCCATCCTCTCCTCTGCTACACCCAGGAGAAGGATCTGACGGTGCTCGAGAGGGAGCCAGAAGCCACACGAAGGCTCGGCTTGTGTTGGGCTTGAAGGTCCAAGGAGACCTCGGGCCGAGCTAGAGCCAGGTCTCTGGCTCCTGTGAGGCTCGAGCCCTCAGTGACTCGCCCACCTCGTTCACCTATACCTGGCTCTCTGTGTGAATGCATGAGTGTAGAAGAGAAGTTTACGAGTAGACGCAGTCATCCAGGCACATTCTTGCCATGTTTTCTCTGTGTTTTTGTGACCCCTGGGAGTAGGGCGCTTCCCTGATAAGCTTGTGATTCCCTTGAGTAGTGAGGCTGACGAAACAAGGATGTTTTCATGACAACCATGCATTTACCTTTAGTGGAGTCTAAGGAGGTGAGGGCTTGAGGTTACGGAAGGCATGAGGTTACGGAAGACATGAGATGAGGCATTGCGGTCAGTGGTCACTGTGCAGGTGATAGTGTAACCGTGCTTGCTTGTCTTCTGAGGTTCGGTGGTGCTACACTGGTACCACCATGACCTCTCACCATTAATATACAAAATGTTGATCATCGAGAGTGGGTGATGGCATTGACCGAGTGTGCACATGAATAAAGTGTGCCCTTGTATATTTGATTCTTCAGTGACATTTTAATGAAGTCAAATTACGTCTTGAATTGAATTTTCATACAGTTGTGTAACAACTTTTGTCACTTATTGTCTTTTCTTCACTGAATGCATGTCAGTCTTCAGACAGCCCTTCTTCAGGAATCTAAAGGAATCGGATCCAATATGATGCATTTTACAAGCAACCACAAAGGATATCAAAATGTTGACTCCCTTCAATGGAACTGAAAGTTCTCACATAAGCATGCAATCGTTTTCAGTGTAAAGATATATCTGTGTTTTAACTTCCTACTTGCCCCCTTCATCCTGCCTTCCTTTACAGAAAAGTATAGCATTATCTCTCATGAGTGAGTAACCAGATCTTGAGCCACTTACAGAAGACCTTATGATCTGATGTGGGATGCACAGTCTATACCCATACACAACTGCGTTGTGTCCCTGTTACTATGTGAAGGGAACCACTGCCACTTGATCTCATGTGTGTGCTACGTAACTTCCTCCAAGAAAGAATGTTAAGAAGAAAACAGATCCGTTGCTTGGCCCATTAAGCTAAGAAGGTGCGTCCACCTGGCTTTCCGCCATTACTTATTATGTGGTAGAGCGGTTACAGGTACGCTAAAATAGAATGAATAGGAAGGCAAGTTCAAGTCTTTTCTGTGTGGAGGAAATGACTTGTAGAAGTTAGAGATTCATTTCTAATGAAAACCTACATCTGCTGTGCAAGGAAGGCGAGAGACTGGAGTGGGTGATCCTTAAAGATAAGTTCATGGCAGATGGAAGGCACCTGGGTGGAACTTTCAACAAATTCAGAGAAGTCTTAAACACTGAAGCAAACCAATGGCAACTGTTTGTGAAATGGGGTGTAGTATCCCAAGTTCTTCAAATGCGCATGTCAAGGTTTAAAATGGCTACTGGGGATAAAAACATGAAGGCTCCCTTCAAAACCAAGCACTATGATGAGTAGACAGCTTCGTCCAAGTTCAGTGTTTCTTTTCTTGGTGCTAATATTGCACAGAATAGAGTTAGTTTAGTGCTTTAATGCAAAACTGTCAATTTCAACATTTAAAAAAAAGTTTAAGGTACTAAATAATCTTTGGGTAAGAGGGTGGGATAGACTGAAAATAAAAGGGCAATTCCAGGTAAAAAAGCTTTCCATACCAGCAGAGAATCACATTAGACTGTAACTTGATTTGCTCAATTAACAAGAAGTAATCTTTTATGCTCAGGAATAGCCCCTTGCAGTCGTGGTTGGACTGTCAAAATGGCAGCTATCTTGATAGTTTATGTTCACCATCAACAAACACATAAGAAAAGACCATGAGCTCCTCTTCTTTCAGGAATTTGACCTTGGTACATGATGCATCCATCCTTGACCATAAAGGATGATCCAGGCAGCTGGCACCACTTGTCCAGGGCATATATGGCTCCGGGCTTCTTTTCTGGCATCTGTGGTCTGACAGAATGTGTGTCTGGTGTACTTTCACAGTTGCATCAAAAACATGTGGGAAGTGGGTGTTTGTGAGAAATTTGAGGCCAGCTTTATCAAGGCTTTGTACAAAAGGTAATGCGAACTTGTGCAAAATCTTGATAAACTAGTTGCTATCCACTGCAAATCTTGATTTGCACTGGAAAGTAACCCTAAAGTAAAGCAAAAGTAGCTCTTTGCTTCAATGGGGTGTTCCCATGCAACCACCTATTTTCTTTTTACACAAAGCTCAATCTACTAAAAGTGGTAGACTAGCCCAAAAAAATTACACTCTCGAGGCAGGAGTAAAGTTGGAGGAAAGTTTTCTTTTCTCCATTTTCCTACTTTGCACATGTGCCAGTGGCGGCTCCTCGAGGGAGTGCTGCGGGGCGGTGGGGCGGGCAGGATTGTGGGTAGTAAACTCCAGCATACGGCTGAACTGAGGTAAGTACATAAATAAATAAATAAAATGAATTACATTGCGTGCGCTGCAACCCAATCGGCGATGCAGTGCGCGCAAAGTAGTTTGTTTTCAGCCACGGCCCGTGGAGGGAGTTCCGGCGGGGCAGAAAGGTGGGGCGGAGGAGGAGCAGGCTGGGGGGCGCTAAAAACCGGAATATGGATAATTGGATGTAAGTAATCAATTTAATTTACGCCGCACCGGAACTCCCTCCACGAGCCGTCGCTGCTTGCTTTATTTCTTTCTTTATGTACTTACCTCAGTTCGACCGTATGCCAGAGTTTACTACCCCCCACCCTGCCCCTCACCCGCCCGCCTCGCCTCACCGCCCTGCAGCACTCCCTCGAGGAGCCGCCACTGATATGTGCCATACTGTACAGTACACCTACCAACTTGGAAATGTTTTAAACTGTCTCTAAGTATAATATCAAGGTACAAAATCTATGCTATCCTGGCTGAAGAGGGCTGAAAGCCCGATACCGGTACTAAGATGCTTGTTTCCAGTCCAGGGAGGACCTGGCTTGGCAGTTCGAGCTGGACTGTTCCCATGGGGCACAGGGTCAAGACTGATTTGTATATGGCTAGGTTCAAACTGGAATGGCATGCTGAGCAAAAAAACGATGGATTTAGGCCCAGATCTCTGTACTGGGGTGAATGTATGACATTGTTCTGCATTCTATCCATCAACTGTTTTTTTTGCATAAGGTATATCAAAGCTGGTTTGTCTTCTATGAAGTGAAGTCCCCTAAAATGCTAAGCTAGAGAAGTCACGAAACATGGGCAGAAGTCAGGCAGACGGTGTCAGCAAGTAAAGCCTCTAAAGGCACAATCAAATACATCTCAAGTAAGTAAGAATTGATTTTGCCGCCCAGGAGTCTAACTCATTCATAGAAAGAGTATCCTCTGAGGAGAGTGGCCTTAACTAACTTAGCAACACAATATTTAGTTTGTATCTTTTCACAGTACGTCCAGTTCCCATGAAAAGAACCAATCAGGAGGGAATATTTCACGATAATTCCGCTGCAGCCTTCTTCCCAGCTAGCACACAATGGAGTCTTTGCTGCATGACCTTCAATGGATATCTTGGAGTGGGATGATACAGTTTGGTCAGTGTGTTCCCTCTCACCGGAACATGCACTCACACAGAAACTAAAACAATACAATGTGTTTTAATTAAAGTGGATTGGTGCAGCTTCAAAAGAAAGGCCAACTACACAGCAGACAGAGAAGTATTTTAACTCACATATACCATTGAGGCCTGCATGAACTACAATCAACCTTTACATGAAAATTGCAGTCTAGATACATAGGGCCTCATTTATGAGGCCGTGCGTCACTTTTACGCCGCCGGTGCGTCACTTTTTGTAGCAGCGTAAAATATGTGCTTTGTTGTACCATATTTACAAAGTGACGCATCTAGGTAGATGCGTCACTTTGTAAACCCCTGCGCCACATTATACATGCGCCATGTATAATGTATGCAAGGGGGGCGTTTTGACGCAAGAAAGGGTCGTAGAAGTGACGCAGTGAAAGCCATGAGATTTCGCTGCGCCACTTCTAGGACTCAAATGCGTCAATTTCTTACGCCTGCCTCACAGCAGGCATAAAACTGATGCAGGCATTTTCACATGGGGCTTGCCCCGTGTGAAAGGATACATTGCTGGAGTTGCGTCACTTTTATGACACACTCCAGCAATGTGTCACTTTTGCGCAATACAGATACGTCAGAAATACGTATCTGTAACTCCTTGCGCAATGATGCGTCATACTGTAAATATGACGCATCATTGGTGTCGCCAGGAGGGCGCAGTGAAAAGTGACGCATCGCTGTTTTCACGCAGCGATGCGTCACTTTTCATAAATGAGGCCCATATATCTTTGCGTGGTGCAAATCAATGTAAATGTTTGCAAAGCGTAAAATCGTGAAAAAATGCCACTAAACTCCTGAATAGCAGGGATAATGAAAACCTCGCTAATAACTGAGGTTGGGCTCCTCCTAGCAGGAGGGTGGGGGGTGGGGGGGACACTTTCTACCTAGTCTTGGTGGACCCGCCCTTAAAGGATGTAGAGAGTGTCTTTGAGACATGTATGCTTTGCCAGCTCTGTTGCTTGGTATTGTGTATTTCTGTTGGACTCTTACCACTTGCCCAACTTTTACTATGGTTCAGGGAGCATCATGTGTCTCTCACCTCAGCAGACACTGCTGCCATGTAATTGTCATGAAGCTACTAGCCTGTAGGGACGTACAGGATTCAGGCTTTCTTTCTCTGGTCCTGTCTTTACTGGGAATCGTGCAGAAGTGATGAGGTGCTTGGGTCCATACAGACTAGGATGTCCCTTAGCAATAGTTATTTCCTGAACAAACAGATGCCCACGTTTATGCAGAAACGCGGTGTCTCTTAGCAACAGACAACAGCTCCCTGTACCCTAGGAACATGCTTACATCAGTAAGGCAGACTCAAAACAAGCACTATTAATAGGATGATAGTTTGTTGCTCGGTGTTCCAAAACTATAAGTGTTGTCAGTTGAATATACACAAAGTTTCTTGGACCTAGTTGTAAGGCATAACTACACTTGTACTTAATGTTGGATATTTGTTTCTGGTCGTTCGACTCTTTTACTGGTGGACTGGAATGTATCTCACCTTTTTTTTTCTAGGGCCTTGCCCTGATCTGGTACTTCAGTTTGTCTCATGGACGTCTATGTTCCCTAGAGACCGTCTTCCTACCCAGATGCTGCTGTCTTTTGGATTTTCTAATGGTCATTGCCATGTGAACTTAAAGTCTGGTAAAATGTATTAGTTAACTTTAGGAAACCTTCTTTCATACCTAGCGATCGACTTTTAACCAATTAAAATAATGAGGTATCAAAGGTTCACCTTTCATTACATATGTCCATTCTTACTACTAGGTAACCTGTCAACTTATCAATGCAGCCTCTTGGCTGCTTAAGCCCTATTTTTTCCACTTTTCGGATGAAGGCTTAGTTGACCATTACGTCCTGGTCTCGCAATTCCTTCGGTCATAGGGTGGCTGAAGCCCTATGCCTCCTGCTATAGGATTGACACCATCCACTTCTTTCAACGTCAAAAACACCAGAATCATCCTTGGCTTGGACCTCTCATTAACCTCCCGAAATCAATGCTGTCTAGTTAAGGGATGAACTTAGTACTCTCTAAGTTTGAATAACGCCCCTGCCCCCCCTCCATCAAACCACCTATTGAATTAGTAAGGTGCCGGATCATAGGACGTAGAGACTACTTTAACATGAACAACGAGGGTCTCCCATGAAGTGGATCAAAAATCTTCAAGAACTTCGAAAGCAACTTGTTAAGACTGGACCATGCCAAACCAGCACTCCACTGGCTGCTAGGAACAAAGGCCTCGCACAGCTACAAAACTGGCCCAATTGTACATTCCCGACAGAGAAAATGGGTTCCATGTCCCAAAGTCTAATCCAACAATACAAGTGGCTAAAACACAGAAGCTAATCTTTGGGGGTGTTGGACCTCGAATTGTGGAACACCCTGGATGTCCAAACTGGAGGGACACAAACTATCTCTGATTGAGGAAGTCCTTCAAGTAATCATTACAGTAATTCTGTTCTTCCGTGTATCGCGATGGAAGAATGCGGCGAGCCAGTTTCACCTCAACCTGCTGGACTCTGATCCACTGTTGGCTGTATGGTATTCTTGCTGCACTTTGATGTCTGCCCAGAATACGCTATTAAGTATCACCTGTGCTTTAAAAAACACTGCAATTAATAAATAACTCAGTGGACCTGCACAACTGACACAAAAACAGCAGCAGGCAGCACAACATTCAGGACAAGACCTTGCTGCCTGGGTCTTCCTCTGTGTATCTTTCAGCCAGTTTTAGACCTGAGCATCTCAGATGTTGGAGAAGCGTGGCTCAGTGGTTAGAGGCGGCAGACCCGGAAGCTGAGATCAGCCGTGGACCAGGGTTCGATTCCCCGCCTCGGCGGGTCTCGGGCTCAAAAATTCCATGGACTCAACAATTCTCGCTCCGGTGCCTACTCGACTCACGGGGTCACACTCTGCGACTCTGGGCAATAGCTTGCTTAATCTCCACTACGGCCCCTCGCGGCGGGATGCCTGGCTTTCACCTTGTGAATACCCTGCCGGGGTATCTCACAGGGGAATACCAGGACGGGTTCCCTAAGCAAGCGCCTTGAGACCCCTGGGTGATTAGTGCGCTATATAAATCGAAATACATTTACATTTACAGATGTATTGGGCATCCCTTATGACATGCATTGCTTGTATCTCTGGGACCTGGCTTTAGGTACCACTGAGTACCTAAATGCCAAGTACTTCATGGGAAGTATCAAGGTCAAAAGGTCAAGGCTTACTTTTGGTCGGTGGTAGGGTTAAGGAACTCTGCTGTAGTTAACACAGAAACAATACATTGAGTGCACAGTCGGTGATTTTCTTTATTAAAGCCGTGTGATTTTTATTCTCTTAGGTGTCCAATAGTTCAGTAAACAGTTAAAAGTAATTCTACTCACAGGCAGCGGGATAATCTGACTTCTCTTTTGATGCAACACAACTCAAGAAGCACCACGCACTTTACACGACACATGGGAACCCCTGCATGTTTGTGTTTTTATATGGGACTGGCAAGAGAAGGTCTGAAAGGTTCTGTGAGAACATCGCGCATCTTTTGGCTTTTCAAGCTTAACTTTAGCATTCCACATCACTCTACCTTTGCAAGGAAACAACAATAGCAAATGTGGGAGGCAACATGTAGTAAATGGTAACACACAAGCACAAAAAAGTGAGAAAAATTAAAATATGTGCCAGAGATCCTATTTATGTGGTATCAGTCTGAACGGTAGGTGAAAAGATTAGTTTTGATTCATCACAAAGTTTTGAGATTGATTTTTCCTGGTATACTTACAATGGGTCTTGTGGTTCCTATTCCCCGTTAATCCGCGAATCCATTTATCATCTGTTGTCAAATTGGCCCAGCCACGCCTGTAGGATGAGGACACCTCTTGAATTCGTGGCACTTCTCTTGGAAGAGTTTTTCCAAGTTTTGATCTGGTAATCTGACCGTTTTCGGGACTCCCCTGGGGATCTTTCCGCGGTTTACGCCAGTATATCACCAGGTAAAGGTGATGGAGGAAAAAGCGGCGCGTGAGGCTGCGATCGAGAGTTAGGAGGTCCATCCGAATAACATCCAATGCTAGTGGCAGTGTTACCTCAAAGGAAGTATGGCCAGCCTTGTTCCTGGAGAGCCAGATCTACACCAGGTTAAAGGATAAACATTGACCATGTCAATGATCTCCATTGAGATTCATTGTACAGGCCTTTCATCCTAGGTGGATATCCAGAATGTGTGGATGCTTTAAAGCGTTGTCACAGATTAGTCCCAGGTTGGTTACCCATCACTGCCCGGATGCAGCCAATGGGCTTGGAGCGATTATAATGGACCCCATGAATACTCAACACTCCCAGTCCAAAGAGCGTCACTGTACTCAGAGAGTCTAAGTACTCAGTTTCTTTGAAGATATGGTGCAGTTCTGCTCTCTCCAATACAACGCAGCGCTGTATTGTTGCTTGCTGCAATGCGCTGGGTCATGCCATTTCTATGTAAATATGCCCATAAGTATGCATGTTTATTTGCAGGAAGTTTGCCACCCCTCCTGCAGCCTACAATCATGCGGTTCCCATTGCTGCAAGTGTGCCACCCATCCCTCTGTGTACTGGATGTCTATATAAATCCTGCAGCCTTGGTGTACCTCGAGCCACCTTGGTCTGCATCCAAGCTAGAACATAAGTTTCTCAGTACATGTCTAAGTTTGTTTCAGACCGGAGGGTTTATGCACATTGGCAAAGAAAATGTAACTTTTGTTTGAATAGTTCATTTCAGGATGGAATTTGAAACAATAGCTATTTGAAATTCTACTCGATTGCTCTATAGGGTGAGAGTTATTTTTGTCTCTTCTGATGGCCCTTATGTGGTTCCCTCCTCCATGGACTCAGCTGTTCTCCCTCTGCTTGGTAGATTTGAACATAGCACAGTTATGGTGGCCTCTTCAGTGGATGCTGTCGTTTTTCCGGGTGTTCCTTTTTGGGCTACTCGTCCCAGATTCCTTTATGTGACAGTCAGGGTTGTTTGCATCTGATGCTGTATGCAGGGGTTTACTGTCCTCCAGTTTCTTCTCTAGTAAAGGATAATAACTCTTTATCATTGTATTCTGTGGGTTGGCCAGAATCCTTTCTTTAATGGCCACCCTCCCATATCATCCCTTTGCACATTTCAGTCCTCTGTGGCCACCCTCCTGTCCCACTACCAAGGTACTGTATTATGCACAAACCAGCAGGATTCATGCAAGAAGCTCCTTTTGTCTCCATTGTAGCATTTGTTGGACCAAACCAGACACACAGCAAACTGAGCTACTTTGGTCATTACACGGAGAGGAATGAGCAGCAAGGGGCAGACACTGAGATACAGTCACTCCCAAGAGTCTTTTTGGCAACTCACCATCATGTGGATACACTCATAGGGAACCCCAGGTAAGTGAGATAATCCAGTCAAGACAGACTGCGTGGAGTGTTTTATGATGGCCACCACCCCTTCTCACCAGTGAAGTTGTATGAAAACAGCCTGCACCTCATGGTCCAAACAGCCTCCACCATCCGCCAGTCTCTCATATAGAAAGGAGGTATACAGGATGCAAAGCATGACGTGAACCCCATCTTCAGCAGAGTCCAGCAACCTGCTGGGGTGCAACATGTCAAATGTAATGTGGACCACCTCTAACGTGATTTGTAATACAAGTCTGCTTGACAAAAAAATGTGCAGAGTCTGCGCTATGGACTTTTGGCGATACAGGGTCAGATTGTGCATATGTGCCTGCCTCTGTGTATATATGTGCATTCGTGTGTGAGCATGTATGTGTATGTCTGCCACTGGTACTGTATGCATGTTTCTATGCACCTCAGTGTTGTAAGCCTGTGTGTACATGTCCATGCGTATATCCATTTCTTCTTTTGTGGGTGTTTGGGAGATTGTGTGTGTGTGCTGTGTTGTGTGCATGTTTCCTTGTGCGCAGACAGGACAAGGACCATTCTCGTGAGTACCCTGGAGCATTGATACATGTTAGACCTGGCATCCTTTGTGTGGGTTTCCGACCTGTGTTTTTACTGTGTGTTGGACTTCGTTTTTGCTGGTCTAGATACTTTGGGCACTTTTCCACTGCTGTTCAGTGACAAAGTGCAAGTGCTCCCTCTGTAAATTGTTGTCATGGATTAGTGTTTCCATAATTGGCTTATTTGGTTTACTATTAAGTCCCTAGTACAGTGTACTGTGTGTGCCCAGGGCCTGTAAACCAAATGCTGCTAGTGGGCATGCAGCACTGATTGTGCCACCCACATGAGCAGCCTGTAAATGTAACTCAGACCTATCACTGCAGTGTCTGTGCGCAGTTTGATACTGGCATGTCGACGTGGCAAGTGTTTTCACAAGGAAGAGAAGACCCCACTGAGTTCCAGGGAACAGGGTACTAACGACAATTTAAGTCAAAGGGAAATCCCTGGACTGTATATTATATGTACCGTATCTTTTCTCTGCGTACATTCACCTCAGTCAAGCCTTACCATTTTCATACATTATCAAACCAACACAAAAATATGACGTTTACAATCTTTGTGACTTTATTAAAAACTTTTGTACTACAAGTTAAAAACAGACTTGTGTCTGTGAGACATTAAAACAATTGGTAATGCAGTTGTATCAACTCAAATACATGTCAATATATACATGTGCAAATTACAGCGGCGAAAAAAGTACATTCCTATAAATCAGAACGAAATTAATACAAACAATAATCGTCAAAATTGCACCCAATATATGCTGCTAAATTGCATGGAGTAAACCTCTTCCCCACCCTAGGTTGAAGTTTTTCCCTATTCTTGTTCAAACCTGACCCAGAATCCTCTTATAGATGTCACACATAGATATACATTTGATGATAAAGATCACAGTAACCACAATCCAGGTATATCTGTTCTCTGTTAGGGATCTAACTGGGTTCTATATTAAAAATGCGTCGACGCGTTTCGGTGTTCACGACTGGTATGTCTACACCTTCATCAGGACTGCTGATATGTGGGGTTCATCATTTTTCTATATCTTTAACTGCGTGCAAAACAAAAATATACAGTTAGAAAACCTTTAGTTGTCATTTAGTTTTTATTCGCAGCATTTATTAATACCGGACCTATGGCCCGTTCCACTGACTTCCTATCCCTCAAGTACTGTGTTTCACCACAATTTCATTGCTCATGGGCTTCTATGCTCCCCATTCACTCCTTCATCTTAAACGACAAAAAAAAAAAAACATTTCATCTTTGCTTGTAATATCTTTTTGTCCACCTATAGTGATGTTGTATTAGGGAGATTTCCCCCCCCCCCCCTAAAAAAAGAGAAGGGAGTCAAACATTACATTGGACCTACAGTTGCCAAATGTCCCTCCGTTATATTTGGGTGTTGGATTCTCATTCATTCCTCCCACTTGTAACTTCATTCTCTCTCCTTCATTCATGCCTTACATCCTTGAATCGCAGGGAAAGGTAAAAAGATTTTTTACCTTGCCATCAGGAGGATGTATCCTTGATTTTATTCTGTGTCCCCTGCCGTAGTGTGACAGGTGGATCTACCTGTGGGATCAAGATATATTTTCTTTAAAGGGTGAGTTTCTAAGTCCCTTACTTCACATAATCTACATAGCTTCGGTTTTTACCTTAGTCTAACTCTGCAAGCTTTCACTTGTTTCCTTCTCATCCCACAGGTGAGCGTCTTGTTTTACAGTTCTATTTTGCAGTATAAAATTCTCTTTGCTTTTGGCGCTATAGGTGTTAAAAGACAGGGATAACAGGCGGATTATATAATATTATTTGTCTGCACGATGATTTCCTTTTTTGCCTGCACACACAATTTGGGCATACATTTACCTTTATTCGTGTTTCAGCAGTATTTCCTAATTGGGTTTCTTTCCTGCGTTGTCTTTGGCTTGATAAAATTATTTCTGTAAATAATGGACAACGTCTGTTTTAGTACCATTCCTATTACTTCTTTTACATATTGTTTACCCATAGGGTGGTTCATACCTTAATAATGTAAGAATTCATCACAACGAGGTGTCGCGTTTTTCTTGTTGCATTCCCAAGAACTGGATATGTTCTGCGGGGGAATAACAGGGGAGCCCTCTATTATTTAAGTTTACTTGTAGAGTATTCTTTACCTACATCAATTTATAATATTCGTATGGAGCAAGGGTGGTTAAATGGTGTTTGTTGCCATTATTTTATATACAATGACCCCACCACCGGCCATCACTAAAAAGGGTGTCCTTGTTGGTTATTATTATTTAAAACATATTTCTAAAACTCTTGGAGGGTGCATAGGTTGTTGGTGCTAGCTGACATTATTCTATATATGTTGTAAGGGACAACCGCTCTCTCTAAGACTCGGGGTAGACCCTGGTTATTTTGTTAAGGTCTTTTGTCTGCCCCAGAGTTCTAACCCCTCAGTCCAATTCCCCCTTACCTGAATGTTGGTAAATGCTTGCGTCCACCTCGTCTGCCTCGTCTTTTTCGCTGTATGTTTCTAGACGATTTGCCTCCTCTATTTGTACCGCGCGTGGAACTACCTTATTGCTCACCGGTGTGTGCATTATTTTAGCGCATGCGCATATCTACCTTCCCTATCCGTTTTTAGCTTCGCCATCTTAGAGTGTATATCGGCGGTTTGTTTACTATGAGACTCTCTCCCTAAATATACTACTAGTATTTTCGGAGAGTCCGGGGGATTAGTATGTACTCTATTTTACGCAAATGTTATTTAAAAATCCCTCATCGCGCTTAGGCGTTGTTGTTGAAATCGTTTATTTAGTATTTAAGCGCGTTGTTAATTTCAAAAAACGATATGGTATTATGCCGTGTGTGCGTTACACATATATTTTGGGACCTTCTTGCACATGATATCAGTTTGTTCGGTGTGGTTATGATATTTTTCTACACCTGCGCGTGTCTTTCTTTTCTTCATGTATATATCGCCCCCAGCTTGGAACTATATCCGGGCGCTATATTTACTATAGGTATATTACCCTATTTAGAAAAATATTCCATTTGATGACTAAGTACAGGGTGGTTAATATTTTTAGGGGGTAGGTGCTTCAAACACACAATACTATGGTGTGCATCCCTCCTCCTTCTGAGTTACTATCCCAGATTGCTCGTTTCATGTTTTGGGGGATAGTGTAACTTGCCGGTATTATATTAGTTCATGTGTGTGGAATTTACGGTATCGGGAGTATATACATTTTAGGCCTATGGAGTCAGAAGGACTATCTTGTTTTTTATTGATGTGTTTTCTTTGTAGTTTTTCTTTATTTTAAAAGAATTCTTCACTCCCTTCCTTTGCACTCTATAGCTAGATGAGAGTTTCCCAGTCCTCTTTTGAATTAAGACCTTGTTTGATAGTGTTAAATTTAACAATGTACCATTGTTCTTGCAGTTTACGTCTCCTTCTGCTATCTCCCATCTTCGTCTGTTCTATAATTTTTTCCAGAACCACCCATCTTATATCATCAATCTTATGGCCTTTCTGCTTCCAGTGGTTTACTAAGGGTGCATTCTCTTTGTTGGTTCTTATTGCTGATCTGTGCTCACCTATTCTAAGTCTTAGTTCTCTACCCGTTTCCCCTATGTACCCACATCCGCAGGGACATAGGATTAAATACACAACGTTTTTGCTCCTACAATTGTTGAGAGTGGTAATTTTGTGTTTAGAAGAATTTAGAGTGATTTCTTTGGTTTCTAGGCAGAGCTCACATACACTACACGAGCCACATTTGAAATTGCCTAATGCTTTATCGCCTAACAGATTTCTTTGAGTTTCCAGCCTGTCCTCCCTGTACGTATGGACCAGGCTTGAGCGTAGATTTTTGTTTTTTCTGTAGGCATACATTGGCCGTGGTATGCTGATTTCGTTGCCATCGTTTAGTATTTTCCAATTTCGGTTAATGATATTTTTCACCTGATTTGCAATGCTAGAGAACTGACTGACCATCACTATTTTCTCCAAGTTCTTATCTTTGGTTTTTTCTTTTGCTAGCAGGCAGTCTCTGTCGTAGTATCGAGCCCTTTTTAGGGAGTGAATCACCAGTTTTTTCGGGTAGCGCCTATCCAGAAATTTCTGCTTCATATCTCCTGCATGTTTGTAATAATCATGTATGGTCGTGCAGTTTCGTCTTAATCTAAGGAATTCCCCGAAGGGGATATTATCCTTTTGACTTTGAGGGTGGTAGCTGTTATAGTGTAGGACCGTATTGCGGTCCGACTCCTTTTTATACAGCTCCACCACAAGTTTATTCTCTACCTCCTTAATGCAGATATCCAAAAAATTAACTCTGCAATTACTGTATGATGCAGTAAATTTCAGGTTGGTGTCTCCTAAGTTGATCCAAGTGAGAAACTCTTTTAGATCATTCTCTGTGCCCGTCCATATAAAGAAAATATCGTCTATAAAACGAGTCCAGTTTCTTATGTTTTCAAAAAAAGGACTCATTTCATTATAGACGTGTTTTCCTTCGAACATGCTTACATATATGCATGCTAGGCTCGGCGCACAGGTTGCGCCCATGCTGGTCCCTTTCCGTTGGAGATAAAGATCCTTTTTGAACAGGAATATATTATTTAATAGTACTAGGGATACACATTGTAGTATAAAGTCTTTGTTAGCCCCTCTTATGTCTGTGATCTCTAACACTGATCTGATAACTTCAATAGTATCATGTTGGGGGATATTCGTGTAGAGGGATTCTACGTCTAAAGTTACCATGAATTCCCTCTCCTTGCAAAAACTCAGACCTTCTGTTTTCCCTATCATGTCTGTCGTATCTTTAATGTACGATTTCTGTGCCTGTACTATTGGTTTCAGATAGGTGTCAGCATATTTGCTGAGGGGTTCTAACAGAGAATCGATAGAGGCCACTATCGGTCTCAGAGGGGGGTCTTCCATGCTCTTATGAACTTTTGGAAGCCCGTATATTGCTGGGGTTTTAGGGTTGTTGTTATTTAAACATTTATATTCCTCTTCACTAATATCTCCATTAAATTTGGCTGTGCGTAAGCAGACGTCTACTTCTAATTTAAGGGATCTTAATCTGGATTGTGTTACCCTAACATAGTGTTGTTCATTTGATAGAAGGTGCATTACCCTTCTGTTGTAATCCTCTGTGTCAAACACTACTACACCCCCTCCCTTATCGGCAGGTTTTATGGTAATTTGGGTGTCGTTAGCTAGGGATTCTATGGCTTCTCTTTGATCTTTTGAAATGTTGCGGGGTTGGTACTGTTTTTTTCTCCACTAATTTGCCTATTTCTATCTTAACCACAGACTCAAAGATTTCAACATTTTTATCTATCATCCCTACACTTGGAGTAAAAGTGGATTTGACTCTAAGTCCTGAATCACTGGGGGTTTCTCTTTCTGGTCTGTTTTCGAAAAATCTACATAGTCTAATTTTTCTAAAAAAGGCTCTTAAGTCTTTCTCTATTTGGAATTTATTAATGCCCGCCGTGGGGACAAAATTAAATCCCATTTCTAATACCTGTTTCTCCTTCTCTGTCAGATGTCTTTTGGAGAGGTTTATTATGGGGGTCTTCCTTAATTCCAATACACCTTGTTTCTCGTTCTTTTGTATTCCTGAGGGGCCTGGGGTTTCTGATATTCTTGGTCTTGTTCCCTCATTGCTGGTTTCCTTGTATATGTTCCCCCCCCTCTGTTTGAGAAACCCCTGCGCGGTCTCTGGGAGCGCTGTCCTAAAAAATTATCATAGTCTCTGTTCTGGTGAGCATATTCTTCTTCTTCTCTGGATATTAGTTCCTCATCTCCACTACTCTCAGATGTCCCCGAAAAATTAGCATGTCTCGGTCTTTTTGGTTGGAATCTCACTCTAGGTCCCCTTTCCCCGTATTGTTCGGGTTTCTCTGTATAGTACTCTTTGTTTAAGAAAGGGTAAATTACCTCTTGACTAAATTTATTTATGTCCTTTCTTAGTTTTTGGGTTTTCCTATTCATCAAATATTCATAATACCCACTTGCCAGGCCCTACCCTTCCCTTTTCTTACATGTGAGTCACCCCTCAGGTAGGCCCAAGGTACCCCTGTGGGCAGGGTGCAGTGTACGTGAAAGGTAGGACATGTCCTGATGTGTGTGGTATGTCCTGATAGTGAAATACTGCCAATTTTGTTTTTCACTATTGAAAGGCCATCTGTCCCATATGATAGAATTGGAGTTCATCTATAACATCTTATAACTATGACTTCCCATTGGGACAAGATAGGAAAGTAAACTTTAGTATGCCTGAACTCCGAATCTAAAGATGCATCTTTTAGTGAGGATGAGTTTTACATTCTGTGTTTGAAACTACCACTTTTAGAATGTAGGTATTTCCTTGCTTAGCCATCCTGTGTGCCTCTGCTAGGTTTATATATTGACTGTCTGTCTTTGGAGTGACAGGGGCTGGGGATGTACATTCTGTTCAGACAGCCACTTGGTGGGGTGAGGTGTGTCCTGCCTCTCCAGGGTGAGTCTGGGCTAGGCTGAATAGCCTTGGGCTGCAATCAGAGGAGGTGGAGGAGATTTCTTTCACACCTGAATGGGCCTGGTCTGCATTGGACAATGCAATCTCCACCTCCTGCCAGGAAGCTGCACCAGCGAGGACAGAACTCGTTTTGGCTGGGCAAAGAGCTTCTCTGCCCCCAGAGAATGAAGGAATGTGTGCTATAAGAAGTGGGGCCCAGACCCCAGACTTTATATTACTGCTGGAATTCAAGAGGAACCTTTGCCAAGAAGAAAAGCTGGAGGAAATGAGGAGAAGTAAGTAAGAAACTAGAGGCAACATGTACAAACAAATTGCAACTAACAAATCAATCACAAATTGTTTTGAGAATGTAAAACGTGTCTTAAGCGATGTACGACAAGTATTTGCAACACGAAAATAGCGATGCGGTCGATTTGCGAATCAGTATTTTTTTCTACCAGAATTTGTAAGTCTCATTTAGGAAATACCTAATTGTGAGAAGTAAACGGGATGTTTAAACAAGTTGCAGATTGCGAATAGTTGCAAAATGGCTCGTGCAATTTACCACCAATTCAATTCAGGCGGTAACAGGTTCCAAAGTATAAAATGCAGCAGGGCTTCCACAATGGCTGCCGGCACGTGATAGCGAGGAGGATGTGCATACTATGTGCTCACCAGAGGAGACAGAGACAGGAGAGGATATTCCGAGTCAGTGTGTCCATGTTTGAGAAGACAGAGGATGAGATCCATGAACAATACAGGCTGGCTAGCAATGTTATCTTATAAAAGCCCTCTAAAAGCCTCACCTTGAAAGCAGTACACAGCGCAGCAATGCAATCCCCACCTATGCCACAGAGTGCGCTTCTGCATTTGTTTTGCGCTTTCCTATACTGCATGCTTCTCTACCTACACTATCACTTTTACCTGCCAAGGAATGATGTGGAAAGGCAAACTGTGAAATTGTAATTCTACTGAATAGCCAGATTCCTACATGTTATAGGGTATATAGACGGGACCCATGTGCCCATATGTCCCCAATCCCATCTGGAATATATATTTAGGAACCACAAGAGCACCCAGCCCCTGAACATTCAAGTAGTCTGCAATGCACACAATATCATCACAGAGATATTGTAGAACAATATCCAGTGAGCATATATGACTCCTACATGTTCAGGCACAGTGGGATTAACCAATGACTAGAAAGAGGGGAGTTTGATGAAGGTTACCTACTAGGTACTGAAAAGTAATGTTAGCACATATGAGTAATTGCCCATTCATTAAACTGTGTATGTTGTCTCACACAGATATTTGCTATGTCAGGTGACAGTGCGTATGCCTTGAGGCGATAATTCCTCACACCTTAACTGTCTCCCAGTAACCCACATGAAAAGAGATATAACATGGCACATAGGTGCACCAGGTCGGTGATCGAGCAGAAATTCAGGCTTCTCAAATCCCACTTTAGTTGCCTGCAGAGGAGTGGGGGTGCCTTGCAGTAAGCGCCAAAGACTGCTTGCAAGATAGTGGAAACGTGTGCCATACTCCACAGCTGTGCCTGCAGGAGAGGTCTACACATTGAGGTGTCTGAAAGTGACTCCGAGGTAGAGGATCCTGGCAGAGCTCCCCAGCACCCAACCGAGGCAAGTAGAGCAACGGAGGGGAGAAGGCGCATGGAGCACATAGACAGAAATTACTTTGCATAGGAAGACATGCCCATAAACACACTTCGTGAGAAAATGCCACAAGTAATTGATTGATAGCCAAATTGGTAGAAAAGATAATGAATCTCCAACTTTTCTCCTTTCTTGAGACTAATCATCTTATAGACGAGACTCAGTTTGGTTTACGCCAAAGCCATAGTACTGACACAGCTCTCATTATGGCACGGAGGAAATCAGAGCATCCTACGATAGAGGCAGCAATGCAGCCCTCATCCCTTTGGATGTGTCAGCAGCCTTTGATATGGCCACCCACAAGATATTGGTTTACTGTATGCAAGATATTGGGATTGATGATCTGGTGCTGGCCTTATTACAATCATTTCTCTCCGGATGGCGACAAGCGGTGTCTCTGGGAGAATTCACCTCGGACCCATTCTCCCTGGGGATTTGTCACTGAGCCCCACTATGTTCAATCTTTATGTCACACTGCTGGCCTCTCTGATAAAATCCTTTGACTTGTCATTGGCATCATATGCCGATGACACCCAAATTATAGTCTCCCCTGCAAAAAATGATGTTCATTCAAGCGGCCTATTCAGACACTGCATGAGTGTGGTTAGCAAGTGGAGGGGCTGTAATTGCCTAAAACTAAACTCTACAAAAACAGAGGTCATCCTGTTTGGTAATAATATTCTGTCTTTTTGGTCTTCTGACAGATGGCCTCACGAGAAAGGTTCTCTCCCTGTACCCGCCTTGAAAGTTAAAAACCTGGGATTGATGATGGACAGAGATTTGAAATACAAATATCAAGTAAGCACGGTTGCCTCAACCTCCTTTCATGCTCTTAATGTAACCAAGAAAATTTAAAATGTTTTAAGCTCAGATCTTTTAAAAACAGTAGTCATTGCTCTTGTGTTAGCAAGACTTGACTACTGTAATAGCCTGTATTTATATCTGCCCAAGTGCTCCCTAAAGAAACTACAAACCCTCCAGAACGCCACTGCTCAGTTTCTCTAGAAGATTCCAAAATTTCAATTGGCTGAAACAGCCATTAAACATCTTCACTGGCACCCAGTCAGGCAGAGCATCATGTTCAAGGCACTAGGTCTGACCTACAAGACTCTTCATGGACAGGCCCCATCTTATTTTTTTTTTTTAAATCTCAGATGGTACACACCCGGTAGAACCCTGTGGTCCAGCTCCGCAAGCTACATAGAGATTCCTGCTTTCAAACGCTCAGTGTGGGTCAGAAGAAGCTTTTTTCAGATCAATGGCTCTACATTGGCTCCGACTGCCTTATGAACTGAAAACAGCACCATGCATTTTATACCGCGCAAACTAAAACCCGAAGGTGTCAAGGCGCCTAGCAAAAAGATCAGAAAGCTAGCACTCATGCGCTTAAATTATATGCTTGAGCAAAGAGACGGGTTTTAAGAGCAGCTCTAAAAGTTTGCAGAGAGGGGAGGGTCCTGAGCTCTAATGGGAGATCGTTCCACCAGTTAGGAGCCAGGCTGGAAAAGGCCATGCCACCCCATCTGGCTTTCCGAGTACGGGGGATATGGAGAAAAAGATGGTTGGAGGAGCGAAGATTCACACCATCACTCTACACTTTTAGAAAACTGCTAAAAACATGGCTTTTCAATCAACCGTAATAAGATAAATTAAATCTGAGCTGCACTATCCTTAATGTACTTACAGTGCCAAGACGCCTCCGGGCATTCGTTGTGCTTCATAAGTCCAGTCATTCATCCATTGCTCAAAGAAAAACACCCTTTAATGGCGGGTTTAATCAAACATTGACAGACAACCTGCCATTCACAAAAAAGCATACAACCATGGAGTGAACATGTAGGTTGGTTACATCACTGCCGACTGAGGAAAGAACAGACATAGCCAATTCCTGACTTGCACCCATAAGTAATTTCTTGGAAGTGCATCCAGTATGAGAGCTGGTACCATGTGGAGGTGCTGGACTGAGACAGATATGCTGCTGATGGTTGTCACCTCACTCTCCGGGCCTCTGCACCCACCCTGCTAGCAATGTGGGAAGTTTGAATAGCCTCCATTGCTGCAGTTATCTGGGCAAGGCCCCATGAGACATTCCCACTGTAGTGGCCCAACCCCACCAGGAGGGCCACCTGTGCAAGCCTCCCAATGGCCCTTGTCATGATATCCACCTGAACACCTGTGTTCCTTTCACTGTGCCTTTTCATGCTTCCTCCTCTGACAGCTTGGTGTAGAGTTTGGTTATGGCACATTTTAGTGCATCCATTTTGGTGTACATGCAGGCCTGATTGTCTACCAACTCGATAATGTGCTGAAGCCCACTGTCAATTTTAGGTTAACCAACCTCATTTGTTTTTGCAGTAGGCACTGAACCTGCAGCATTGCTACTTCCAGCCTGCCATACAACGCATGTTAATTGGAAGTCGCCTGGGACCCAGATGCCTGTCTTGTGTGATGGTGCCTACATCCATGCAGAGTGGAGTGCTGCTGTTGGAACTTGCTGACTGGATGGTGGCTTGAGAGGAGATGGACACAGTACTAGACTGCTCATATGATGTTGTAGGCACACTCTCAGGCACTTCAGTTTGGTCTTCCTCCATCTGGCCATGGTCTACTCCCTCATCTGTTGGCCTTTCAATCACATCCACAGTTGTATCTAATTGGATAATGGGGATATCAATAAAATGTTAAGTGTGGTACATAATCTCATTGGTCATACAACACTATTCTATAAACCTCTGACACTGACTGCACTGTTTATGTCTATGGCTACATTTGCAATAATACACAATGTGTGATATTTTCCACATGTAAATAAATCATCCAGATATGTCTGAGGTTGTACTAAATGCATGTGGACACCAGGTTTAAGTGCAGAAAAGTTGGCAAAGTTACAGTTTAGCCCTTACTTGGTGATGGTAAAGGGGCAGACGCATCCAGGGTCCCAAACCTGATGCAGCCTCTGTCTCCAGGATTGTCTCCCCCATTGACTCTTTGTCAATGGTGGGGGTACAGTTGAGGGAGTCCCTCCTGTTGCACGAGAGTCACACAAGCTTGTTGCCACCCTTTCTTTTGTGCAGGACTGGAAGTCGTACCGTCTCTTCTTGATTTCCTCTAACAAGCATTCTGCCACTCCCACAGCTTTTATCCTTTGCTGCATGCCTTTCCAGATCTTTCATTTCTGGGACTCTGGCACAGTCATGGATGCACGGCAAAACATCGGTCATCTTTATTGCAGCACTCTTCTCCCAATATCTCCAGTTCTTTCTCCGAGACCTTTAATTTCCTCCGAGCCATTTCTGGGTGTGTTTGGGTGATTTTAAGGCTCCTCAGGTCACTTTGGGTGTGCAGCAGTTCTCAGCTCCTCACTCTGCCTGCTTTCCTGGCTTCTCCTGGGCAGCACTTCCTATGTATGAGGACCTTACTCTGGCCCAGGAAGCAGAAATACAAAAAGAACAATGTCATACATTCACCCCAGTACAGAGATCTGGGTCGAAATCCATTGTTTTTATGCTCCCATGCCATTCCAGTTTGAACCCAGCCATATGCAAATCAGTCTTGACTCTGTGTCCAATAGGAACAGTCCAGCCCGAACTGCCAGGCGAGGTCCTCCCTGGACTGTAAACAAGCATCCCAGGACTGGTTTCTGGGTTTCACCCCTCATCAACCAGGAGAGCTTGACTCTAGTGGCATGGGGAGCACGGGACCCACGTCTGGGCATACCCGTCCCACTCGGGGTGACAAATGCAAAAGGTCCCAGTCCCAGGATGATTATTTGTGGTTCAGGGAAGTCCTGGCTTGGCAGTTCGGGCTGGACTGTTCCCATGAGGCACGGGGTCAAGACTGATTTGTATATAGCTGGGTCTGAACTGAGGCGGCGAAGTGAGCTAAAGAACGATGATGAATTCAACCCAGATCTGTGACTGGGGGTGAGTGTCTGAAAAGTGTCAGCGATCGGTCCATCATCTCCTTGTGTTTGCTTTGTTTGCCCTAAGTTGGCAGCGACTGCCCAGACGTGGGTCCCTTGCTCACTTTGCCACTGGATTCAAGCTAGCCTGGCTGATGAGGGGTGTTACTCTGAAACCATTCCCAGGATGCTTGTTTCTGGTACAGGGAAGACCTGGCTTGGCAGTTCGGGCTGGACTGTTCCCATGAGGCACGGGGTCAAGACTGATTTGTATATAGCTGGGTCTGAACTGAGGTGGCGAAGTGAGCTAAAGAACGATGATGAATTCAACCCAGATCTGTGACTGGGGGTGAGTGTCTGAAAAGTGTCAGCGATCGGTCCATCATCTCCTTGTGTTTGCTTTGTACGCCCTAAGTTGGCAGCGACTGCCCAGACGTGGGTCCCTTGCTCACTTTGCCACTGGATTCAAGCTAGCCTGGCTGATGAGGGGTGTTACTCTGAAACCATTCCCAGGATGCTTGTTTCTGGTACAGGGAAGACCTGGCTTGGCAGTTCAGGCTGGACTGTTCCCATGAGGCATGGGGTCAAGACTGATTTGCATATAGCTGGGTCTGAACTGAGGTGGCGAAGTGAGCTAAAAAACGATGATGGATGCAAACCAGATCTATGACTGGGAGTGAGTGTCTTAAAAGTTTTGCGCTCCATCAACAACTCCTTGTGGTTGCCCAGGAAGCAGAAAGGCATTTTTTTACGATGTGATCACTAATTGCCATCGCAATCTTAAATAGCACCAGCAATTTGCACATTGCGACCAAATAGTTAATCGCTAAAATTGTGCATGCGTACATGTGACCCTAGGGCACAAAAAAATCTTTAAAGGGCCATGTGACTTTCGGACAAGGTGAAGGGGGAGCGTGTGATGTGGTCTTTGAAAATGAGAAAGTTTGGTTGCTTAGTAACTGACCAGAAGAAGGAATATACAGCTTTTCCCTGTAAAAAAATATGATGGGACATGGTGGCAAGGCGGAGAAGTGCTAGCCTCGCCACCAGAGCTGACTCTCTGCGGGGATAATTTGAGGGCTGCACAGGGTTTGCAGACTTTAATACCAGGAAGGGAACAATTTGGTCCCAAAAGAGTAAGTGAGTTGGAGCTGCGATATGGAGACTGAATAAGAGTGCTAAGTTGGTGCACATATGGCACACTCACGAGAGGACAAAAACCGATCCAGAGGACTCACTGGTGTTGCTTCTTCCCTAGCTCAGGAGCATGCAGATGAATTATACCACACAGGATCTGTGGTCAAGTATTACTTTATTCTTTAGCATACACTCACACACTGCACATCACATCATATTACCCATTAACCACACCCTAACCACTACCCACATATTACGTACTTCCTGTTTGGAGTCCACCCAGAACCACAAGGGTCCTAGTGCGCATAACATCAATATGCTACAACTGGTATTCCCCATCAGATGGCCTCTGATGGAAGTTGTATTATGTAGTGCCAAGTCCATAAGCCCAAAATGAATAAGGTAGGGTTGTAAGTGAAGCTTGAATTGGACAGTTTTCGATGCTGTGGTCATACTGTTTGTTGTGGTTATTTTAATAGGATCCTTGGTAATTGGTGCGAGCAGGAGGATCGGAAACATCTCACATTTTGCAGTGGCAACCAGTTACATCACCTCAAGCAATGTTAATGTATGCTCCCTTAAGTAAGGAATGATGGACAGGACAGACAAGAGCCTTTTTACATCTCACATTTTGCAGTGGCAACCAGTTACATCACCTCCAGCAATGTTAATGTATGCTCCCTTAAGTAAGGAATGATGGACAGGACAGACAAGAGCCTTTTTACATCTCACATTTTGCAGTGGCAACCAGTTACATAACCTCCAGCAATGTTAATGTATGCTCCCTTAAGTAAGGAATGATGGACTGGACAGACAAGAGCCTTTTTACCCTACACTGCCCCAGAGGCGAGCCGTTGGTTTTCAGCTGGTCCAATGAGATTGCGGTAGGGAGATGTCTGAGGCACTAATCCCTGGTTATCAGTTAAGGTGGTTAGGTAATAGCTGCAAGTAGGTGATTTTTATCAGTGCCTATACTCTGCATATCTGCAATTTTCTGCCGCAAATAATAAGGAAGGAAGCATCGTAGGTAGGGTAATATTTTTTTTTAACAAAATTGAATTTGATATATTGATAAATAATTATTTATATAAATATTGCTAAATTAAGTAAACAGCAAACTAAATACCATGCAAAAATATATTAATTACCATAATGCATTTCAATTGTAGATAATAATATAATACATTTCATAAATATATATTCTTTAATTTATTTTTTACTTTGGGTTCAAGAATTTAATAGGACATTGGGTGGGCAGTAATTGTTCTTAATATGTATTATTTGGATGCATATTGATGTAAAAAAGATTAATTAGTGATTATTAATGTTATCAATTGGTTCATTTATTGCATTAAATGTAATTTGTCTGTTAATTATTGTTTTTGTTTTAGGAATAGGGCTGGTTGATGGCTTTCCCTGGGCATTTAGACTGGTTAGAATTTCAGAAATATATTTAAAATGTTATTAACTCATCACATATTTTAAACAGAACCTTTCTTTTAAATATATGTTTTATATTTATTTTAAAAACTATATAAATATTATATTTATAATATTGGTGTTTATGAATGTAAAATTAATTGGTTTATTAAAGAATTCATACTTTTTGAAAAATTGAAAATATGTTTATAATTTAATAATTACTTTTAATTTTGTTAAACTTACAAAATAATATATATAATATTTTAAATGTATGTAACATGTAATATCTATCATTAGAAATTAATATGTTCTAATTTCAGGGTTAATATTATGTGTGTGTCTATATAGGATTTCCCATTTTTGAATTATTTTACATTTTATTCCAAAACTTTAAAAAAATGACATTTTTGGCTGAACGTACTTTCGATATTTTATGTGGTAAACCAAATAATTTGCCAACATTTTTTTTTTAATAAAAAACATGGTCCGAAATTTTAAAATAGAAAATATTAAAGTTTTCTGTATTCTTTGTGTGATAAAAATTCTAGATGTAAGTGATATCACTTCGAATATATCCTTTTAACCAGACCCATTATTACATGCACACTTACGCCAATGAATTTAGGACTGGCGATCAAATAGTAAATATGACACCCCAAATATACATAGTTGCTCCAATGTTTATAGGATTGGACTTACTACTAAGGGTGGGCGTAGCAGGCAGAGTTGCTCTACGCGGAGCACCACGGAGTTGGCCAAAAACTCGGTGGAGCTCCACTCCGCGCCTCCCACTCCCCGCAGTAAATATTTTCTAAATGCAATTTACAATTAATGTAAAATAAAACCGCACTTACCTTATTGCGGTGAACTCTGCTCCTCTGCAGAGTCGGACGTTTTACAGGAACTTTGCGTTCTCCGCGGAACGCGGAGTATGCAAAATTCTGCAAACTCCGCCAGCAGAGCGGAGTTCAGAGCCCAGGGCTAGTTACTACAGGAAATATGCCTTTCCTATTATGTGCAATTTTTTTCTAGGTTATAGTTATAATAGTACATATCCCCCTATTATGCTTATTTATTGTAATCACATTTATACAGCGCTTACTATTCCATACAGGGTGCTGAAGTGGCTTATGGTGGGCAGTATGCTGCTCCAGAAACGAAAGTCAGTGGTGAGCCGAGTGGTTATTGGTCATTATTGGTTACAGGGATTCGTTTTGTGCTCTCAGGTAGAACCATTATACGTGTATTCTTGTGTATAAATGTGTATACTTCTATATGCTTGCTTTAGATCAAATTAATAGGAGTTACTTGCGATCATAAGTAGGGGGCGTGAGAGTTCATGCATATAGTTGGTGGGATTAGATGAGTTAGAGGAGATTAAGTATTGATGGTAGCAAGGGTATGCCTTTCAAAAAAGGAAAGGTTTAAATGTTTGTAACGAGGTGTGTGCAATATGTCGAAATACAATAATGGAGATTAAGGCAACATGCAAGTAGTTTAGAGTAGGCTGTAGTTGCAGAGAGGAGCGATGCAGAAGATTTAAAGGAAGGGGAGGGTTTTGAAAGCAAAGGTGACAGTCAGACATTTTGAATGAAGGTCAATTTTTCATGCAAGGTATTAGGACTATAGAAGAGGCTTTTTGAGGTAGCATGGACTCTAAGGATTCAAAAATGTAGAAAGAAACAACATTGTTTACATGTGACAGAGTGGTATATTTAAAGTACTTTTGTCTGGTACTAGAGTCAGGCAAACACTAAGGGCCTGATTACGAGTTTGGTGGTCCTGGAGCAGGCTGCCACTCCAGCTCCCTGCTCCAGTACCACCAAACTCGACCCCTGCCTGCCCTCCAGATTATGAGTAATCTCGTGATCTGGAGGAAGGGTTTTGGCATTCCCACTACGGTGCCTATTAAAAATGCACAGCAATGGGTAGGCCAAAGCCCGTTCCTGCACACCATGGACTGTAAAGTTCATGCCATGCAGGAAAGGGGGTGACTGCACACAGGGGGTCACAACATGTGCCCCCCTGCATGCACCCGATGGCCTTGAGAAAACAGGGGCTGTAGTGCCCCCTTTGTTTTCTCTCCCCCATAGTTTTATTAATGACGGGCTCTTCGCCATGAAAACTGTGGCAGAGAGGAAACTTGTAATATGGTTGGAGGTGTCGTAGCAGCACAGCCAAGCATATTGCGGTCTCAAGATCACCTCAACACCGAAAGAGATCTCTGATCCCTGGTGGTTGCAGCGGTATTATGGCACTCTGATCACCCAGCTTGTAATAGGGCAGGCGGACCACCGTTGTCTCCACCACCAAAGTGGCTACGGCAGTCCATTGGACCACCGTAGTCATAATTAGGACCTTAGTTTGCGGCTAGGATATGATTAGAACACAGCTTCAGCAAGGACAGCTGAACACCTCAGCAGTTGGAAGCATAAAGAAATAGCTGTACGTATATGTAGGGAAATATTGAGTGCTTTAGGCAGTGCTTGAAGGAAGCAGTACTCTCAAGATCATTGCAATGACAGATAATATGCAAGATAAATAATGGAGGGTCTGCAAATGCTGGAGAGTATGCCTTCTAATGTTCACACTGAAAGTATGGCTGACAGTAATAATTACAAAAGCAAAGTTGGATCCATTTGGATGGTCCTGTTTTGCAATTGTCCAAGATGGGGGTGAGGACAGCCTCCCCAGACAGTGAAAAATGTATTGCTGCATTCCCTCCAGACAGGGATAAATTCTAGGAAGAATTTGTTATCAAGGGGCAGGAGATTAGTTGTTTCTGAATACTGCCTGATAGGTGGATGATTGGGGTGAGGGATGAAACTACAGTTTCTATTGTGCCGGGGGGGGGGGGGGGGGGAGGGAGTGCCTAGACCAGTCCTTTTCTTTTGTTTGTCTATAGCTGCTGCTTCAGGCGGTTGCTGACAGCCAGGTGCAAAGATCTCATACTTCTTTGTACCAATGTTGTGGATTATCCTGCTTGGAGTCAGCCCCAGTGTTCTCTGCTGTGAGAAGCAGCCTTTCATACACAGGCTGTGTATAAGGGCAGCCTGAAAATTACATTTGAAAGAGAAACCAAACAAAACTGATTCTGGAGCAAGAGCTTGCACATTCCCCACCTTTGCAGGACTGGATTTATTGTAACGGTGCTCTCCTGCAATATACGCACTTTTCCAATGTTGATGGGCTTGGAATTGTAATGCCTGATTACATTCAATAATAATAAAAAAATATCATCTGTTCATGTTCTGCCAAAATCCTAGTTGTGCCTGCTGTTACTTTCTCTATTATTGCCCATCTAATGTCATTTTCGGTTTGTTCTACAGACATGTAGTGGTTTCTTATTCGTGTAGGGCTGCGGTAACAGCTAATTGTACTTCGGAGTTCTATAATCTTTAATCATATTTTCCTACTAGTCCTGCCTACATATCTCTAGCAACTTGGACAAGTGATGAACAAATTACATTGATAGAGTTGCAATTTGTGTTGCTTCTCTGTTCTCAAGGATATTGTAGCCCGAGATCTATTGTATTTGTGAGCACACAAACACACCTAGGATTTTGGCACACAATTACCAGAGATGGGTGTACAGATTAGGCACCCACAAAGAAGGACTAATTTACGACGTCGTGAAATTTGATCAATTCACTACAAACATGATATAAAGGGTCGAAACCACTGGAGTAGCTTTCTTTCTACAGCAATATTGATTCCCAAAATATACAGGGGAATTCAGTGTACGGTCCAAAAATATGATTACAAAAAATGCTTTTCCTTACAGAGTCCGAAGGAGGTTGCGACAAGGGCACGGTTTCGACTGATACAGCTACGCGTGCTCCAAGATCGTATGCCTTCAGAGTATTCTTACACCGGATAGGACGCAGCAACACTGACCAATGTGCATGTGGCTGCGGGTAAATAGGCACCTTCTTCCACATCCTATGGACATGTACATTGATAGGTTGTATGACGTCACAACGTATGACATTACCCCGCATGCTGTTGGTACGCAAATCTTTACCCCGACTTGCTGTCAGGGTGAGCTGGAAGTTGGAAATAGTTTAATTTGCTATTCCAACTCCAGTGTGTGCAACAGTAGGGAAGGTGTTGGACTTAAATCCAACACCATCTACCCCCTGCTACAAACCTTTTGCGTTGCATCAGCATGCGGGGTAATGGCATGCGTTGTAACGCTTGCGGTGTAACGGCTGTTTCGCACACAGATACAGCTATTTGAAGAAACCAAAACAAGTCATGTCGGAAGTAATAGAGAGGGAGGTGCCCTGCAAAGACAAATGACATATTACCTGTGTGTTGGGGAAGATAAATGGCCAAAACATAACAATATATGGCTCACGACAGGGGGTATTGTAGCCAAACGAGATATAGCAAGGGATTGAGGTGCGAACCAACCGCCAAGTATTGCAAAATGGAAAAAAGACCTAGACTGGTGCTGTAGTGCCAAAAAGTTGGTGTTCCATGGGAGGGGTTGCCCCAAAAAATGGGACAACATTTGGGGGAAATGGACGCAATATAGAGGCCTGTGAATTAGTAGGGGGAGTTACGAGTCAAGGGTATAATGTGGTGGAAATATTTCGATCAAAATGTACTGTGACAAAATAGATATGTATGATATGATTTAAGCTGTACGTAACAAGGGACGAGGATGTGGAGAAGATAACAATGTAAAATTATGGAATTATATTTGATTAATGCACTGCCCGGTGCTAGTTATCTACTTAATAAAAAGAGTTTTAAAAAAAAACGCTTTTCATACATATATCAACAATATGAAACTATATCTGCTTGCTATATCCTCATGAGAAAATAGGTTTTGATTTTGAATACTAATCAGGCAAATAGGAGCAAGCATATTTTAAATTACAATGAGATGGGTAAAAATGAGACATGCATATTTAAATACGAGCCTTAGACAAGTGAGACTTGCAGAGACATCAATGGGAAGTATAAAACACAACTTTCATAAGGCTGTCAAGTCACGTGACGTGATACATACTGTAACGTGCATCCTGACACATGCCTGAGAATGCGGCCTTGCCCACAGCAACAGAAGACAGGAGATGTATAAGAAAGAAACACCTTAAAAGAAGTCGAATAGAATAGGCGGAATACCAGCACAGGCAGACCAGTGAAAGTGGGTGGTACCCTTGATGTGGTAAGAGCCAATTTCTTGCCATTATTACTAACAGACTTTGCCCACAGGGACTTACGCCCACAAGCCTGTATATAGTGTAAGTATACTTCACTTACTGTAAGGAATTGGATGATATGTGCTCTCATAATTTTAGAAATGTCCTCACCAGTCACGATTGCAGAGAATGTTTACTGTGTGCAGTGTCACTCATGTTTTCACTCAAAAGTTCCCTCAGATGTGGTGTGATGTGAGTGCGGCATTGGAGCGTGAGTGTAATGATGCCCACAGAGTTCTGAATGGCGTGCAGTCTTTTGGTGAGTTCTTTGTTGATTCCAGCATATAGGGTGTACCCATAACGCAGCTTTCTTGTAACCAGGCTGTGCATGGCAGTTTTCTGGGTGCTGATTGGGAGCCATTTGAAAATCTTCACCATCTTCATGGTATTGCAGCATTACGCTGTGATGGCATTGACTTAGGTGGTCATGCCGAGTTTGCTGTTAAGGACGATCCCGACGTTCTTGGCATGGGTGGTGGAGGTGAGAGTTGGTCCTGGAGATCACGATTTTGGTTTTGTCAGTGTTCAGCTTTAAACAGTTGGTCTTCCTCCAGGGATGATTTCAGTCATGCAGGCATTGAACTTGATCCAGGTACTGGGTATCTTCTCCATGAGAGAGTGGTGTGTCATTGGCATAGAAGAGGACGTTGATGTCATGAGAGCGAATGATGCTAGTTAGAGCGATTGTGTGCGTGAGTGTAGGGACACAATATTGAGTTGTAAATGACACAGATATATCAGAAATAAAATATTGTGATGCAAAACTATAGTTGTTGAAAATATTGTTTTTTGTAGGTAACTATGATTGTTTTTAAGAATATCATTTTTAATAATATTTTCACTAATTTAGTTGTAAAAATATTGTTTTTTAATTATTTTAATGGATCTCATATATTAACTTTATGTGTTACTATTGTTTGTATGCTATTAATTATTTTAATATAGTTTGTAATTTTAAGTTATTTAGGATTTTTTAGTTAAGGGATGGAGTGAAAGGGTCCATGGATGGGAGGATGGGTGGATGGATGGGTGTAAGCATGGATGGTTGAATGAAAGGGTGGGTAGATGGATGAGCGAAAGGGAGGATGATAGATGGAAGGAGTGAAAGAATGGATAGATGGAGCAAAAAGATAGATGGACGAGTGAATGGATGGATGAAAGGAAGATGGATAAGTTAAAGGATGGATGATTGAGTGGATGGGTTGGTTTGATGGATAGGATAGATGTTCCTGGACCAGTGGCGGCTCTCCTGAATGGTCTCCACAGATACACTACACCCTCCTTGCTTTGTGGTCAATTTTTATTGTATCAGGAGTGAATAATTATTAATTCTTGACATAATAAAAATAAAATGCTGACCCGCTTCTGGTCCAGCAACAAACTGAGGTAGCTAGTGGCATTGTTTGATTGCTAATACAGGTGAAAGAAGGTGCCTGCACCATTCCAGCACTGTGAGCAAATCTGTGTGACTATGTGTCTGAGTTAAAGTGAGAGAGAGTCAGTGAAGGAATGAGCCGGAGTGAGTGAGAATGAGTGACATTAAGGACCAGTATGTGTGAGAATGAATTTGAGCGAGGAAGGGAGAATGAGTGGGGCTGAGTGAGACAGAGTGAGCCAGAGTAAACTAAGTGAGATTGTGTGAATTAGTGAGACCAATTGAGACTAAGTGAGTCAGAGCGAGACTGTAAACTTAGTGCGAGAAAGTGTGAGAGAACCCTTCAAGAAAAAACTCTTTGGAATTTGAGCCAAGAATTACGTCTCACGACTTTTAAAGGTTACTAGCCGCCACTATTCTGGATCATTTGGTGGTAGCTTCTCAGGGTGGATTTCAGAGTGCTCCTGTCTATAATGTCTGGCTCATCCTCCAGTTGTGCTAAGCCTGGGCGTAGCTGGCGTAGTTCCTCTATGCGTATTTCTACGGAGTTTTAAAAAAACTCAGTGGAAATACGCTATGCTCCCTCCCCCCTCCCAAATTAATTAAAAAAGAAGGCACTTACCTGCGTGGCTGCCTCCTCCTCTGCCTGGCCGCTCTCCTTCCTGCTCCTCGACGCCCTTCTTCTAAGAAAAAGCATTACGTTGGGCGTCTTGCAGCCAAGGAGGCGGCAGCCACGCAGGTAAGTGCCTTATTTTTTTATTTTGTGCTCCAGTGTTTTGCAGTAGAGTTTCATTAGTCTGATTTCCTCTGTGTACTCATTGGCCTGGTGGCCTGGATCTTGCTATATTGCTGTGATTGAGGGGGGCCAGAAAGTTGGCGCATAAGGTGATCCAATTCTTGAATTTCTTCATGGCTTTAGGGAGGCTATGTTCGTGTCAGTGGGTGTTGAGAGCCGTATTCGAGTACTTGTAACTGATGCTGTTCCAGTTTCAGCTGGTTGGTCTTGTTGTGGTGTGTGTGTGTGGGACATTGGCGTATACACAAGTGTTCCCAGGCATGCAATGTCTAATGTGTCCATGTAATCAATACTTGTACCACAATGCCATTAATTTTAATGAACTCTTCTCACTTGGTTTTAGATCGATGATGAATGTGACAATAACAGGCATTAACACAGGCCCTACGAACCGAGAGAAAGGCAAGTAAGTCTGCTTCTATAATACATTTTGCATCTTTTGTGTTGTCTACAGTGTGAATGAGACCTTGACAAGAATTAGGGTGTAGGGACGGATCACTGACATAATATCGAGGGACATAATATTGACCATCAAAAATATCGTTGACAAAATATCGACAGACAGAATATCGACGTTGTATCTACAAACAGGTAAGTACAAAAATATCGAGTTAAAAATATCGTTTACAAAAATATAGTTTATAAAAATATCGACTTTATTAAAAACAATGTGAAATTAAATTAATATTAAAAATTAATTACTAAAATATACTTAAAAATACTTAAATTACCTTATAATAATTAAATAATTAATTAAAGTAATAAAAAAATTTTTTACAATCACATTTGTTACAAAAATATATATAGTAACATAATATAAATAAATAATATGCAATATTATCACCGTAGGATAGCAGAAGTGTAAAAATTACTATTCCCACTCCAGAGAGGGCAACAGTAGGGAAAGCATTGGATAGCGTTGGGGTAAAATTTACTATTCCCACTCCAGAGAGTGCAACAGTAGGGAAAGCGTTGGATAGCGGAGGGGTAAAATTTACTATTCCCACTCCAGAGAGTGCAACAGTAGGGAAAGCGTTGGATAGCGTAAGGGTACAAATTACTGTTCCCACTCCAGAGAGTGCAACAGTAGGGAAAGCGTTGGATAGCAATCAATCAACAATTACTATTCCCACTCCAGAGAGTGCAACAGTAAGGAAAGCGTTGGATAGCGTAGGGGTAAAAATTACTATTCCCACTCCAATGGGTGCAACAGTAGGGAAAGCGTTGGATAGCGTAGGGGTAAAAATGACTATTCCCACTCCAAAGAGTGGAACAGTAGGGAAAGCGTTGGATAGCGTAGAGGTAAAAATTACTATTCCCACTCCAGTGAGTGCAACAGTAGGGAAAGCGTTGGATAACGTAGGGGTAAAAATTACTATTCCCACTCCAAAGAGTGCAACAGTAGGGAAAGCGTTGGATAGCGTAGGGGTTAAAATTACTATTCCCACTCCAAAGAGTGCAACAGTAGGGAAAGCATTGGATAGCGTAGGGGTTAAAATTACTATTCCCACTCCAAAGAGTGTAACAGTAGGGAAAGTGTTGGATAGCGTAGGGGTAAAAATTACTATTCCCACTCCAGAGAGTGCACAGTAGAGAAAGTAAATACTTCTTATATTATTTAAAAACAGTATAAATTAATATCTATAAAAAATTAATTAAAAGTAATTGCCAATTTAATATAATATACTAATTAATCAATTAAAATTACAAATTACAATTAATTTTTACTATTACTTACCTATTCAAATTAATTACAAATTAACAAATAATTAATTAGCAATGAAAAATTAATTAAAAAATCATTAAAATTAAAAACAATTAAATACATTGAATTATTTAATTGATTATAAATAAATTACTTCCCACCCTATTCCCCTATAAACTCACAACCCACTACAGAAAATAATTTATTAAAATTAACATAATTAGCAATTAATCAATTAAATAAAATTAATTTGCAATTAAAATTTAATTAATTACCCATAAAAATGAATTAACAATTAATTCTAAAAAAAATACCAATAAATATTTTTACATATTTAATTAATAATATATAAATTCCTTCCCGCCCAATACACCTATAAACCCACAACCCGCTAAAGAAAATTAATTAGTAAAATTAACATAATTAGCAATTAATCAATTATTTAAAATTAATTACCAATTAAAATTTAATTAATTACCAAATATAAATTAATTAACAATTAATTAAAAATAAATACCAATATACATATTTAATTAATTATAATTAAATTACTTCCCACCCTATTCCCCTATAAACCCACAACCCGCTACAGAATTACATTACGCAAAAATTAAAAAAACTAAATTCATTATTTAAAATTTATTATAACATAAATGCACACTTTTCACACATATAATAACATAACAAACACTATAAAAAATTCGATATTATTAAAAATTCGATAATTTTAAGAACCTATATTATATACTGCGATATTTTAACTTTCTATATTTTTAACATTCGATATATTACATTACTTACCTTCAAAACGATATTTTTGATGTCTATATTCTGTCCATTCAATATTTTGTCCAGCCTATATTTTGGACTCGATATTATGTCCATTCGATATTTTGTAGTCGACATTATGCCTGTTTACCGTAGGGACAGTATCCACCCCACCCCTCAAATAAACACACATTTTCTGAGTTTTTAACCATACCAATGCACCCAAAAATTAGAGAAACTGGGGGTAGTTTTAGGAATTGTAAACAATAGTTTCAGACGAAACAAATATTCAAAGTGCTCCATGGAATATGGCTACGCCCATCATGTTAGGCAGTATTCTCTATGCACCCCTCCCCCCAAACCCTCTACCCCCAACACCATTCCATTAAAAAAAACTCTCTCCCCTCCCGAGACACAGTTCTGGGTGATAGGTCATCTAAAAGAGAATTATGTAATGAACTTCGAAACACTACCTTGTTGCAGTGAAGGGGTTAGAACATTATTTCTTGGAATTTTCACAGTGTTTCTTTCTTTTATCTGTATGGGTGATTTAGAACTAGCAAGATGAGAGACTCTAAAATATTAAGAGGCCCAAAGAATAATAGAAGACAGGGCAGGGTATTCTATATGTCAAAACCAGAAAACACAGGCACAGGACGGGCAACACGGGTTTGTGTGGTACCACCATCATTGGGTAGCATATGCAAAATGTGGGAATAACAATAATGGGACAACATCTACGCAAAAACATCCGCAGGTTTGAGCGGAGTTTCCCAAAGTGTGAATGTTTTGAAGCAGAGATCTGGACGTTATATTTGGGGAAGTCAGTCCTAGATGAGAGGGGCAGATCTTGCTCTTCAGTATTTACTGTTCTGGGTGAGTAATGCTGGATTGATTCCTTGCTACACTTCCGGAACAGGAATGTACCAGTCACCACAAGACTCTGGGGCATATTTATGAAGGTTTTGCGTTGCTTTTGTGCCATGCAAGCGGGTGCAAGAGCGACGCAAAACCTAAGTTGGACGTATCAAGCTACGCAAGGCCACCTTGCGTGGCCCAGCATGGCTTGATAAATCCAGAGTAATGCAACGCATCACAAATCACTGCATTGCGTTATTCTGCCCCATGGAGGCGCTCCATGGGTGGAGCGTGTGTGCTCCCATGCATCAACCTAGACCTGGGAATGCTTCAAAATGCTATGCCTCTCCAGCTGAAGCATAACGTGGAGAAATAGGTTATTTCTCCTCGTTCTTTTTGTTTTTCGATGTGTGCTGCATTCTGCGCACATATGGACAGAGAAAAATGCCTCAGAGGATTGTTTTTGTGTAGGAAGGGGTCCTGTCCTGCACAAAAACAATCCTGCTTACAACGCAGGCACCCTTGCACCGTAGTGCGAGGGTGCCAGCGATGGCACTAGACAGCACTTTGTGCTCCAGCATTGGGAAATGACAGGAATGCACTGTATATTGTTAAGTACAGCACATACCTGCCCTTTCTCAATCACACAGCCGAGTACGGTGACTTGCAGCAATGCATGATAATTTGTTAAATATGTCCCTCTGTGTCCAACCGAAACCTTCTCTACAAGTCATAGTTGTGGTCTGTGAAAATTATTCTGTTGGTTTTCATGGGCTGAAAGAGTGGACCGGGAGTTCGAGCCATGATAAGCCATGGTAGATTGTTCTCCTGGGCAGACTGAAGGAAAGACCTCTCCAAGTATTGTGGGCCAACTTTGTTGTGTATTTGAGATGGTTGTTGACCTTTTCAACCAATTGAAAGCATAATTGTTCCCTCCAATACCATATCGGCACAACAGACCTGCAACACTGAACTCAACCATCCTTATGGCGGACTTCCACCTTCTCACCCACCACTTCCAACTCCACTACATCTCTCACATTACGCATCCAATGGCCAAACGCCTTGGTAGGCTGCATTATGTGTACATGGCTCTATCTTAGAGGAGTGGCAAAACAGTGAGGATATCTTCTGAGTTTGTTGAAAATATTCGAAGGTCAGAGGGATTTTGGCTAGATGTATGGTGATTATCAAGGTCCTGAGAAAGGAAGGTCAGCAGAGGTATGGGAGATACCCACACCCTAACAGTCCTATTTTTGAACTAGCTGCACTAGTTGAACTAGCGCCCAGATACTCCCTGGGGGGTGACAGTGCAGCTCTATACAAATGCTGATTGATTGAATGATTGATTGTGCTGCATGCAAGTCTGTATCAAGGTCTACTGCACAGCATAGATGGGTGCAAAAGGGGCAGCCAATGTGTATATCGTGCCCACTCCGGTTTAGGCCGTATATGATGAAAGGTCTTGAAGGCAGGTGCCATTGCCCTCTGCCCCTCTTGCTTCTGTCCATAACAAACGCCGGTTCCAGCGGCTCCTTGGTTGTCCATGCCCGCCTCTACCTCTACCTCTACCTCTACCTGCAGCCAAAGCCAAGTCCTCTTGCGGTCATCAGTCCTCTCTGCTATGTCCCCAGTCCAAGTCTGGCACTCTTGCTGTGCACCATGTGGTGACCTGAAGTCTCGGAGGGCACGAGACACACATCAAACTCAGGGGAAGGGCTGTGAGCAAGTGTTCCTGGGTAATTTGAGTGACAAAAGTTCTTTTTATTCAACACTTTCTTTCATCCATTTCACTTGGTGTTATTTTCATTGGACAAATATTTAAGGAAAAAATAATTCCACGGAAAACTTTTTCAAGGAATTATTCCAGGGCCCGACTTGAGACGTATGACCTCTTGACTATTTAAATATTGGATTTTAAAATGCCTTTGCATTAACCTAAATACGTATGAACTTATGTATGGACTCATCTTTGATCGTAAAATGTGAGATTATTATGACTAGCTTTGAGTAAGCCCTGGCTCCACCAGCCACATGGGGCGAAACACGTGTTGGCTGCTCGTTTTTCCTTAAATATTTATCAAGACCACTGAATCCTATTTTTTTTATGTATTTTTATTTTTGAAACAAAAAAAAAAAAAATACAACTAAAATAAAATAAAGAAAAGCAATACAGTCATGTTCAACATGCGTCATGGTCTTCGGATAGATATTAGTGGTACATGTGATCACGGTAAGTGGTGTGAAGTAGATCTTAGCGCAACCAATCACACAATCGATGTAGGAGAGTACATTTAGGGCACATGCATACATCCCTAAAGCGATTCGAGCCTAGCTAGCAGTCCAGCCAGGAATCCTATTTTTAAACGTGAAACAAGGAACCTCCCCTTTCATCAGTCATCATCACATGTGACACCAACATCAGACACATCTGAAGGATTTAGATTAAAAAAAAGATGGAGACTTTAAGGCCTAGATATAAATATGAACACGATGGGAGGGTTGTGGAAAACAAATTACCATTTTAACATACACATTTTCCTTCCCAAATGTTAAACTTGACCCATATACATTTGAAAGTTTATGTTACAAAAGTGACTATTCTAAAGGAAATATGATTCTCTGGGGTGAGACTCCATTGAAGTCTAATGGGCCTTTCAGGATACTCATGGTGATGAAGAGCCAGTATGGCTTCACTGTCTGAGAATCACACTAATGAATGAGCGACACTTTACAATTAGGCTCCACCATTGTGGTGTTTATTATTTAGACATTTATTTAATTATCCATATTTACTTGTATTCTCTTTTTTGGTAGTTTTATGTAATTATTTTGTGAAAACAATGATCATGAAACTAATATATTTCCACTGATAAAAAAACACTTACAATTGGATGCCATGTATAATGCATCACTTGTATGCAGTACACAGATATGACATTAGCAATCTTCATTAGGAAAACGTGTCCCCTTTTTAACTCCCCTCCTTGTCAGTCTACTCAGCTCTTGGCCTAGCAGGCATGCTTAACAGCATCAGCATTTATGAAAACGAAGCTCCATTTTCTGGGTTTTTTTCCATAATAAAAAATAAATACAGAAATAGAAATAGATGGTTTTCTTTCTGGATCTATGTGTAAAAATCAGTAAAAACAGAAAACTGAGAGCCTTATTTATAATGATACTCATGAGCAATCCTGTTCTTGGGGGCTTAGCATGAGCAGTTATCACAATTTTCCATTTTAATGGTTAAATACAGATAAATACAAATAAAAACAAACTATGCCCAGCCTGTATTTACTTTCACTAAAGGTAACATGAGGGAAACAATGTCAAATATACATGTGTAAATTTACTGCTGCACTTAAGAGTAAGACAATACTTTTTTATTGTGTGATTTCCAAGCTTAGATTTATACATAAGTGTAGACTTACATGTCTCCAACCCCTCAGACTGAATTTACGAGTGTGGCGTTACTTCTACTAACTTTTCACATATAGATGACAATCTCCACCACTAGGGTGGAGAGTTCCCTAGGATACAGTATAAAGAAGAAAAATACTGAAGTTTAATAATTCTTTAAAAATCATCTATTTTAACGTAAAATGCAAACATTAATTAATTTAAAATAATTATACTTAATCTGGAACAAATACATTACAATTTTACAATATAAATGGTCATTAAATATATAGATAAATTATATTAATTTAATGTATAAATATTATTTTCAATTTTATTTTTATAAAAACACCATCGCTGGCATTTTAATATTTAGCTACTATTTATTAAGTTTACCTAATAATTATGTATTTTTGATTAATTTAAAATCCTGCTCCTTTAAAAAAAAATTGTAAATGTGTAATTTAATTATTTAAAAAAATAAGTTAATTATACTTTTTGTTGTAAAATATTTAATTAATAAATGTAATTTACTTTTAACACTAAAAACAATTATATATTTTTAATGTAAAAGTCAAATTCATATAATGTGTTTAACAATATTTCCTATTGGGTATTATATTAAATCCCTGCCTATATTATATTCTGTATCAGTGGGTTCAAGTATTTCTGAGTGGTCATGTGTGGTGTTCAACGTATTTCAAGGCTGAGCAGGAGTACATTTACTGCTGTTTGGAGACCTTTTTCGTTGTAGTAAATTTGAAAGTGTTGCTTGTGAATAGCAATGGGCTTAGGGCCTTATTATAAGTTTGGTAATGTGGCAATGGGCCGCCAGTCCAGTACCCTGGTGCCACACTGACAAACTCATCCGCACATCACCCGCCAGATTATGAGTTAATTCGTGGTCTGGCGGGCAGTGCTTTAGTGGTCTCACGCCGGTGCCTTTCAAAGGCTCACTTCTTAACCGTAGAAAGGTACCACAATAGGAGCGCCAAAGCTTGCTCCTACACGGCACGTACTAGGCAGTCCATGCTATGGAGAAACAGGGGATGCTTTCTGTCAGGGGCCACAATATTTGCCCCCCTGTATACACCTCCAGGCTCACTGCCATGAAAACTGTGCTGGTGAGGAAACTAGTAATGTGCTTGGTGGTGCAGCTGCATCACCACCAGCATATTGCAGCCTTACACCGCTGCAACACCGTTGAGGGATCAAGGTTTCCCGGCAGCTGCAGCAGTCCTTTAGCATTCCAACCACCAAATTTGTAATAGGTCAGGTGGATCGCCAGTGCGGTAGTGTTCGCACCGCCACCTCAGCTACGGGTCTTAATAAGCCCCTAACTCATTTGTGGGTGGGTGTTTGTTTTTTGCATGGATATCCGTAAATCCCTGCTTATCCCACCCTAAACCCCACCCATTTAGAAGTAAGTATTGCTCTGGGTCTCTGCCGCATTTACTACCAAGACATAGGCACGGATGTGCTGTAAATCTCAGGGCAGGCAGGAGTGCTGGAAGTGGAGGTCTCCGCACATAGGTTTGTGAATTGCGTTTTGTATACTTTAGTGGTACTACTATAGTGCTACTATACATATTGCAAAAAGCAGTTTGTGAGTTGGCATGTAAGCACTGGTGCCACACACCTCTCCTCGGTGGCCCTTGGCCTGTGGTAGCAGCGCTACCTGAGGTTCCAGGTTTGTGGACACCTGAGTATTTAAGATCCGTAAACTGGCGATAGATAGCTCTTTTGTCTCCGATCAGATCGTGTAAGATCTTTGCACCCTGCCTCCGCAGCCTGTCACCACCGTGTATGTAACAGATAAAAAAGATGAGGTCTGTAACCAGAAAGATGGCACAGCTGTCTGAGGCTCGATTCTGCGGAATCTGTCCAGCAGGTGGAATGGCAGTGCTATTTAAAATTACTCATAGTAGTACTGTAACCCTAAAAGCATTGAAGTATAGTAGTACTTTGTTGTTTAAATAAATATGAAAAACTTCAAACACACCTGAATACCTACGACATGGTATTCAAGGTGAGCAAATAATAAATAATTGTAAATGCAGACAGTTGCACCTCCCAACATAAGTAAGCTGTAAAGAAACGGGTGCGGAAGTTGGACTACCTAAGCCAGAAAGGAGAGTGCTGAAATGTATTGTGCTTCATACATTTTTGGAAAGAAAATAAGTGAGAAATACAGAGAATTCCACCTCCATTACATTATTCCATCCTTACCAGTTTCCCTCTCTTACAATATGTTTTCCATTGTCAATCTCACCTCTAGCTCTAATTTCCTCACCTCACTGTTTCAAGCTTCTCTCTCAATCTCTCAGTTTCCATTTCCGGCTGCCTCGCTTCCTCTCAACATCTCATATCTTCCCACCTTTGGTTCTCCTGTAACCTCAAATCACATTCACTCCTCTTATTTTACTATGTTCTCTTACACCTACATCGTTTCCAATTCCTCCCTAGCCTCCTCTTCGATCATTTCCACTTCCATTCATCCCAGAGTCTCTCTCATCTACACCTCTTATTATATGACCTCTATCTTTTCCAGTCTCTGTTGCACCTACCTCCATATTGACCTGTGACTTTCTTTCAAGGTATCAGAGGCTTATTTTTTCCTCTAATTTCCTTACCTAGATGCATGTTACAAACCTGTCTTCCTTTACATCTACATCAATAATACCACCTCTCCAATGATGCAGTTCTTCAGTAGTTCTTCCTCATTCACCTCCTCTTGTAACTTGCTGTGAATATCAATTTCTCCACAGCGTGCTTTTTCCCCTTTTCTCTTCTTCACTCTGTTGATAACTTGTTTGTGTTATTTCGTATATTCACTCATCTTCCTTTCTTGCTCGATTTCTTTCTATCTGTCCCTCCCTCTCCCCCTGTCTCTTTAAAACTACTTCTTTCAGCTATTTTGTCATTACTATGCTCTTTCACTACTGCTCTCTTATTTTCTACCCTTCCACCCCTTTTGTATTATGTCTGGATTGACAGTACAACTGTCTGCGCGACCTATTCTAGCCAATTCTTTAAAATATAGAGAGTGGACTTCTTCTCTGCTCAGCGGAGTATATCTCTCTCATCTCAGATAATTGGCTGTGCGGTCTATTGCTCCACTTCAAATAGAGTGCTTTCATTGCAAAGTGTGAAGGACTAGTTTACACCTCAAAAGATCCGAGTCATGCCAAATTATATTATTTATCTTATAAATGTTTTGTATGAAGAAATCACTCGTATTTTATTTTTACTGCAGAATTATTTTTACAACTTTTTTTTATTTTGTTTAAGTGTTCCGCAGTTTTTCAACCTGAGGGAGTAAATTCTTAGCCAGAAATTGGCCAGCATTCCTTGTGATTTGGATGCCTAAATATCTATTCCTATCTTTCACCATCAGGGATGTACACCTAGACGACAGAGCAGGAACGTCCACAGTAAGGGAAAAAATTAGAGACTTATCCCAATTAATTTGATATCCACAATAGCTACCAAACAGCTTGAATTTATTCAGTAGCCTATCAACTGACAGGTGGAGCTGCACAGCATATAGCAGTAGGTTGTCGGCATAGAAAAAGATTTGTTATTCCTAGACTCCCTCTCCTACAGTGCCCTATATGAGTGGGTCCTGGTGAACCTAGGCCGCTAAAGACTCAAGCGCCAACGCAAATATCATTGGGTTCAGTGGGCATTCCTGCCTTGTGCCCTTTTGCAAGGCAAACGAACGGGACAGTGTACCCTTAACCTGCACTCTCGCTATTGGGTCTCGATAGAGGAGTCTAATCTACTCAAAATTGCAGACCAAATCCTAATTTAGTCAAGGCCGCTAACAGATAGGGCCACTCAGCCATTCGTGCATCCAGCAAGAGCAGTACCGGCCTTCTGCATTTGTTGGGCTTCGGTCATGTGTGTCACTCTGTATAGGCACCTGACATTTAATTGGGTGCTTCTGCGTTGCATGAACCCTGATCGGTCAGGATGGACCACAAAGGATATCACTGTCCTGAGCCTGTTTGCCCAGGCCTTCGCCTTGGCCTCCAGATTCAGAAGCAATATTGGCCTGTATGAACTACATTCCTCAGGAGGCCGGCCTTTTTTGGATAACCACAATAGTTTCCAGCCTCTGGTCGTCCGGGAGGCAACCCTTCTTACTGGGCGCCTGAAACATATTCGGTGCAAAGTACAGGGGGGCCCATTGGCGGATCATTTTCAGACTTTGACCATTCTGCAGACAGCCTTAAATGGCTGGTGATTGAGAAAGTGACCCCCTAGCCTGGGGTTGCGGGGGGAGGCGGGCCAATTTTCTAAACACTTTGAATTTACATGAATGTAAATGGATACACAATCTTGATACTGTTGCCCGGGGACTGAATGAGTATGAATAAATATCTAGAAAGCTATCCATCCTCGACAATGGTTGATTAAGTTATTTCACATTGCCATGTCTGAACCTTCATACATTTTTTCAGGTGTATAACTCATTAACATGATGTCTGGCCATTCCTTAGTTTTCATATACATTTTATACAGACTACATACACTAGAGTGAGACACTTTTACTTAGTAATACACCTTTAAGATGTGTCGATTGAACATTTCTTAACTTCTGATGTACATAAATGTATGTATTTTCTACAGATCACATACTGCAATGAGTCACTATTTACTGTTACTGTTTACCCACCCTAAATAATTGTTAATACACTTTCAACATTTGTCAATTGAACACTATGTAATATTTGATGTGCAAAAACATTGGTGTTTATCATGTTATGTGTGCGACGGTTGACTAGGTTATGCATGCCTTGGCCTTCTGTTCTAATTCATTTCTGTTTTTTTCATTAAGGGCATGAAATAGTTTTTACTTTTTTCTTTTTATCCCTATCAGACTTGATTCTTTGTAATCTTTTTAATGCTGAATCAGGTTTTTTTTGCCAGTCCCATTCCAGGCACACATACCTTAGCGTGCACGCCGACGCAGCTCTACTTTCTTTGAGCAATCAGTCAGCACCCTCGCGGCTGACAGCCATTGTGCTACAGATCTAGGAAAGGAAGCCTAACCTTTCAGATGAGGTAAGCCGCATACTTTTTTTTATTTTGTTTAAGTGTTCCGCAGTTTTTCAACCTGAGGGAGTAAATTCTTAGCCAGAAATTGGCCAGCATTCCTTGTGATTTGGATGCCTAAATATCTATTCCTATCTTTCACCGTCAGGGATGTACACCTAGACGACAGAGCAGGAACGTCCACAGTAAGGGAAAAAATTAGAGACTTATCCCAATTAATTTGATATCCACAATAGCTACCAAACAGCTTGAATTTATTCAGTAGCCTATCAACTGACAGGTGGAGCTGCACAGCATATAGCAGTAGGTTGTCGGCATAGAAAAAGATTTGTTATTCCTAGACTCCCTCTCCTACAGTGCCCTATATGAGTGGGTCCTGGTGAACCTAGGCCGCTAAAGACTCAAGCGCCAACGCAAATATCATTGGGTTCAGTGGGCATTCCTGCCTTGTGCCCTTTTGCAAGGCAAACGAACGGGACAGTGTACCCTTAACCTGCACTCTCGCTATTGGGTCTCGATAGAGGAGTCTAATCTACTCAAAATTGCAGACCAAATCCTAATTTAGTCAAGGCCGCTAACAGATAGGGCCACTCAGCCATTCGTGCATCCAGCAAGAGCAGTACCGGCCTTCTGCATTTGTTGGGCTTCGGTCATGTGTGTCACTCTGTATAGGCACCTGACATTTAATTGGGTGCTTCTGCGTTGCATGAACCCTGATTGGTCAGGATGGACCACAAAGGATATCACTGTCCTGAGCCTGTTTGCCCAGGCCTTCGCCTTGGCCTCCAGATTCAGAAGCAATATTGGCCTGTATGAACTACATTCCTCAGGAGGCCGGCCTTTTTTGGATAACCACAATAGTTTCCAGCCTCTGGCCGTCCGGGAGGCAACCCTTCTTACTGGGCGCCTGAAACATATTCGGTGCAAAGTACAGGGGGGCCCATTGGCGGATCATTTTCAGACTTTGACCATTCTGCAGACAGCCTTAAATGGCTGGTGATTGAGAAAGTGACCCCCTAGCCTGGGGTTGCGGGGGGAGGCGGGCCAATTTTCTAAACACTTTGAATTTACATGAATGTAAATGGATACACAATCTTGATACTGTTGCCCGGGGACTGAATGAGTATGAATAAATATCTAGAAAGCTATCCATCCTCGACAATGGTTGATTAAGTTATTTCACATTGCCATGTCTGAACCTTCATACATTTTTTCAGGTGTATAACTCATTAACATGATGTCTGGCCATTCCTTAGTTTTCATATACATTTTATACAGACTACATACACTAGAGTGAGACACTTTTACTTAGTAATACACCTTTAAGATGTGTCGATTGAACATTTCTTAACTTCTGATGTACATAAATGTATGTATTTTCTACAGATCACATACTGCAATGAGTCACTATTTACTGTTACTGTTTACCCACCCTAAATAATTGTTAATACACTTTCAACATTTGTCAATTGAACACTATGTAATATTTGATGTGCAAAAACATTGGTGTTTATCATGTTATGTGTGCGACGGTTGACTAGGTTATGCATGCCTTGGCCTTCTGTTCTAATTCATTTCTGTTTTTTTCATTAAGGGCATGAAATAGTTTTTACTTTTTTCTTTTTATCCCTATCAGACTTGATTCTTTGTAATCTTTTTAATGCTGAATCAGGTTTTTTTTGCCAGTCCCATTCCAGGCACACATACCTTAGCGTGCACGCCGACGCAGCTCTACTTTCTTTGAGCAATCAGTCAGCACCCTCGCGGCTGACAGCCATTGTGCTACAGATCTAGGAAAGGAAGCCTAACCTTTCAGATGAGGTAAGCCGCATACTCATTTTTGGGCCCGAATATGCTTTTCTAATGTTTGAGGATGTGAGCATTTTTTTCTTCTGCTTTTTTAGTGACCCCACATTATAACTGAATGATGGGCGCCTTCCACCCGAGTAGATATCTTAAAGCCAGCAACCCAGTTTTATTGATTCCCTCATTTTTTTACTTGTTTTAATGCTAAGAGGGTGGGTGCTTATTTAATTATTTTCCTCATTCGAACTATCGGCGCATTTATTTATTCAGTTGATAGTGATATACCGCCTTTCAAATTGCAGCGCTATCCCGCAGCAGTACTCACAGCCGCACATGAGACTAATAAGCAGCCCACCGGCACACTTATACATTAATGCCCACATGCATCAAAGTCAATTCCATTCGCAAACGGTGCGAATCGCAATTTTCGGCCGTTTGCGAATGCAATTGACTAATTTGGAATGCATTTCGCAATTTTAGGAATCGCAACCATGTTGCGATTTCTAAAATTACGATTGCATTTAAGAAATCGCAATTTCAGATTTCTTAAAAGCAATGCATGATCATTTTTTAATTGCGAATTCGCAATTTGGAAGTGGTAAATTAGCATGAAGTTAAACTTCATGCTAATTTACCGAAAACTTTCAAATATGCACAAATTGCATTTTTGAAAGTTTTAATTTACACACACACATGCCCTTGGGTCATGTGTGTGTGTAAATTGCATTTAAAGTTACATTTCATGTGTACAGGGAGGGGTTCTTTGGACCCCCCCCTGCACCCTTGAAATTGCATTCACATTTTGCGAATCGCAATTTGAAATTCGCAAAATGTGAATGCCTTCCCATTCATTCCTATGGGCCTCTTGGCCCAGAGGAATCAATGGGAAGGGTTTTCCTTAATTGCGATTCGCAAATTGTGAATCGCAATTAAGGAAAAATACAGAATCGCAAAAAAAATGCGAATTTTTCATGCATTGCAGTTTGCGATTTCTAAATTGCGATTCCTTAATTTTCGCAATTTAGGAATCGCAAACGGGTGCAATGATGCATGTGGCCGTAAGAGTGTGTGTGTTTTTCCCACACCACTGAAGGTCAGTGGCCCATCTTCTTTTCTTAGAGCGAGACAGTTTTTTTATTTTAATTGACCCGTCAGGGCTGGCTTTAGGGTAGTGGGACTATTGCGGCCGCACTGGCCGCTGACCAGTGGAGGGGGCACCGACCTCAGGGGTTGAGCAATGTTTAGCAATAGCTTATGATTACAGAGATGAGGGACACTTTCGCCCCTTGGTCGTGAGAGAATCCGAGGAGGCAGTCATGGGTTGTGGCACCAAAACTGATTGTCACACCGGGCGTCACGAGCGCTAAAGCTGGCCCTGACTCCCCTTACTTCTAGACTGCTTATTTTACTTACTGATGAAGATCTGTTTGCTAGGTCCTTAATTGCCACACCTTATATTGGGTTGAAACGTCGACGACATAAACATAAGAGCCTGGATCACTTTTTCGCATCATCCTAAAGACAGGTGTGCCTTGATTACATCGCTCTCTTTCTCTTTTATGAATATTGTGTCACATGTGAGACTTTTATCTGGACAGGCATTACAAACGTTACTGAAGTACCACACTTCTGTTATATTGTTCTATTTTTTGACTTATACTTTCTATGCCTTTCACATCACTTGAGCACTTCTACGAGCATTCTCGTAGGCACCTATTAGCGCAACCTTATAGCATTGATTGTAAACTAATGAACTTTTTCAGTATAATATATAAATATGAAGAATTGATTTTCATAAAAACATGTTCAATTGTGTTTTCTTTCTCTCTCGCATAAGGATTATGTTTGATGTTATTACACTATTAAGTATTGTTATATCCTAGCCAATAGGACCAGTTGTTTTTTGTTTCAGAGTATACCCTGTTCCTTTGGCTGTTTTGGCTGTTTGGGTTACCCCATCAACTAATAATGTAACATATTTAGCATAGGCTTAGTTACTTTATGTGTTATACCCTTGTATTGTTCTACTGGCAGGCTATTAGGGCCCACGGCCCTTCCAGATTGCAAGTCTCGAATGTCCCCATCTATTTCTTCGACCATCAAGTGTTGCTCCAATTCACCCCTATATTTAGCAGACAGACTAGGAAGGAAGAGATCCCTGAGGAGGTCAGCACAGTCCTCCACAGACCTATCAGAAGTAGACGTGTATACTACCTCATAATAGGCTGCGAAAGCCTCGGATATGTCCTTTCCGATTGTGTGGGTAGTCCCACCAGGATCATGGATTTTTAGGACCCAGCTCCTCTCCTTGTCTCTCTTTTCTAGTTAGGCAGTCAATTTGTTTACTTTGTCTCCAAAATCGTAGAGTCTACATTGTGTCGCTATTGCATGTGCTCAGGCTGTATTTTCAGGTGGATCCCTCAGCTCTCGTTGTTTAAGATGGAGTTGGTGATCCTGGGGAGAGCTGGGCATCTCCCTTCTGTGGCACCCGAGCCTCTAGTAAAGCGACCTTTCGAAATCTTCACATCTTAATCATTTGGTCTTTCTTTTTCCCACCTATCAGAGCCTGAGCATGACCTGTGTACAGCAGAAAGATATGTGGAATTTTTACAACTATTTAGTTTAGAACTTGAAATGCAAGCTCGACCTACTGGCTTTGCCAATGTTTGCTCTTTCTTATATCAACCTTTTCACGGTTACAATATTTTTTATCATGTCTTGTTTGGTGTCCCTGTTTCTTTACATCTTTTATATTTCATTTTGAAATTCTTTCTTGCTAACACTTTTCCTCTTCCTTTTTTTCATCCCATTACTTTCTTTATTCGTTTATTTACCTCTAGCTTTCTTGATTTCTGTTTCCCTCCCTTTCATTTTCTCTACCTCTTTCTCGTTTTTATTCTACCCCTTCTTCCTCTATCACCTCTTTCTTTGCTTCACCTGCCTTTGTCTTTCTTTTCAACACTTTGCCCTTTGTGTCTATCTCTGTTTCTTCCCTTCTTTTTCTCTCTGCTTCTTGTTTTTCTCTCACTTAGTCAGAGTGTTGCAATTCCCTTGTTTCCTTTCTTTAGTACACTTCGGTGGGAGGATGCTGGCAGAGGGGGGGATAGGGCTGGTGGGTTTGATAGTGTGGAAAGTCTTCATCCCAAGACTGTGCTAAATCTCACTTCCTAGCCGCCCTTCAACACAAACATTTGTGGCTGCCTGCTGCGTCACCCTTAGGGCCACAACTTATGCAGACTAAGCGCTGCCTTCCTCTGCCACGTCGCACGCTCTTTTCCCCTTGCTTTGCCCACCTGGCTCCCCTTTAGGGTGGGTGGTGAGGTGAGGAGGTAGACCAAAACGCCCCACCAGGAAAAGTCACTTCCGGGACAGGTTGGTGACCTTTACGTGCAACTCAGCGCCTGGGGTCCTCCTGTGTGTGCTCCCCTGTGCAGCAAGCCAGGAGCAGAGGCTGGTTTCAGGTTTTTTCGTACGGACACAAGGCGAGCAGGGGAAAATATAGGAAACATTTTTGTCATGTACCTCCACAACCGGAGGAGTTAAAATATAGAGGAGTCGTCAGCGGCACCCAGTGAGTGGGATTTTTGATAACCTTACCGAGGCTCCCGAGCAGAGTTAGACCAGTGAGCCCGCCATACATTTCAGCCTGGCAAACGTACGCCTGCCAGCCTGTGCTCTCTCTTCCTCGTTCTATGGTGGTTCCGTGCTTAGATCTAGGGAGTGCCAGATAGCTGGGCATGAAGAATCCTGCTATATTTGAGCTGTGCGGCCACGTCTCGTGTGGCACAGGTCTGCCCGTTAGCACTGCTGTCCAGGGCTCGAGTCGGGGTACCACGCGGGTGGACGGCATCCCCCCACTTATTTTACCCGGAGCGCGATAACTGGAGCAAATGGAGCCACACATTCACTCTTTGGCCTCTCTGGGGCGAGATCGGCGCCCATTCAGAACGCTGCTCACGCGCTGGCTTCTCTGATGCAATCGTATCTAAGGGGTGAGCGAGGGGAAGCAATGAGTCTGATGGTGCAAGCCACCTTTAGTGACGTCACTTCCTGTCGTGACGTCAGCGTCTCCCCACTTCTTTTTTTTAGGACTTGTGCCCTGCTACTGTCCCGTTGTCATTTTACTCTCTCTACTTTTTTGCCTATGTCTAGTGATCTCAGGGTACTTGTCCCATGACCCTCCGTCCTAGTAGAGGTACACCTAGCCGGTTATCCACCGCCAAATCCCAATGACGGAGACCACCCTGGGTTCCTGAAGGGGGCAGGGGTTTAAATACCTTTGCTACAGCGGAACTCCATAAATAATTTCTAATCAGCATCACCTTTTTCCCCGAAACCTCCTAACACCTATTCATACTTAAGTGGGGCCCATAACACTGCACATTTACTCTGTTCACTTAATTCGGCTTCAAGGATTGGTGAAACACATAGGAGTAATGCTGTAACATTTGGCGGAGTGTCTAAACCTATTTAACCAGTTATTATTTATACCTACAGTTTTATACGATTTACCATGGCTTTAACAAACATGAATTTTATTCAGACACGCCACCATAGTGGCAATGGATATGCTAGAAAGAAAATCAGGCGTAGGAAAATCACAAGACCAGCTTTAATATTCCATTTTCCCAATTTTATTAAAAGCAACATTTTAATATGTCTGACGATTTAGGCATTGATTAATTCTTTATTCAGCAAAAATCTTAAAATTTATTTCAAAATAATCATTTTATTTAGAGCTCAGAAAACAGTAGTTTATTTAGAAGTCAGTTAAAAGTTTAGCAAAGAATAGATAGTTCCAAATTCATTCTCTCCTAACATCTCTAACTAACGCCCTCATCTTATCCTTCAGTCCTGCAAAGAAAACAAGAAATAAATCAAAGTATCTTACGTCCAGGAATCAATCTGCAATCCGACAGCACTTCGAGAGGAAATCGACAAAGCGACCCCCTCTAAGCAAAATCAGGGGTTTTTATACACTAATTTCCTAACTTAATCTATCTAAAAAGTATCTAACATCACCAATTCGGGTTCTGATTGGACAATTTGGGATGGGTGAGCATCTCCTCACCATTACAACATCATATTCACGGTCAATCAGCAAAATTATAAAGGGGTATTGTTTAGGACAGTCTTTGGCCTGGTCACTTCCTTGACTTGCAACGTCGCATCACTTTCCCACGTTTGGAACACTCGACTGTCCATATTTTGGCAACAATTCTGGCTTCCAGGGCAAAGCAGCCTTGAACTTTCCATCTGAGTACAGGCAGCTCACTCTCGCTGGCAGGCTTTGGGCACGCATGCGCAGTCCAGCACTTGCTCGCAGTTAGCCAGAGCAACCATGTTTTTGTAGGCCTCAGAGGCCACTTTTGGAACTATCATAGAAACAAACACAAATTCATGTTAAATATGGAACTAAAGCCCTTCTGTTTACCTCCCACCATACTAATGTTTCCCTATTAGTCATTACCTAGCAGGTAAGCCACATAAATGCGTTTTATACTTACATATTCAATGACTTTTCAGCACAATAACGTGTACAATAAGCACATTTATATTGCGTTTATTTTATATTTAAGCCGTGCATTAGTTCACATCACAATAGCAATACAAATTAGTTAATTATATTGCTTCATGCAAGCAAAATTAGTTTTCCCACGTGTTCATGTATGTGCATCTTATACTATTGTTGATTAATTCACCACAACACACCATTAGTAAATGTTAACGTTATGGAACATTGACTTCACAAGGGGTACATAACATTTTGTTTTGCCACCTTGCTCCATCAATTCCCTCATCTGGTGATTTTATCACCAAATATCTCTCAAAGTTTTGGAAAATTTAGCAGAACATGTTTAGAATTCTTCATTTTAGTTCCATCTACACTCTAGTATCATTTTTCCTTTGTATCTTTAAAAATCTTCTCTCTGATTTCTTCCATTTCTATTGCAGTCTTTTCTCATTCCCTTGCATTTCGTTCTTGAATTGTCTTTTTTTATTGTTCTTCTAAAATCTCTCCTTCCTTTGCATATACAGCATAATCTTATCAGGAAAATCACTATCACCAAAATTGTTATTGGAATTAGTATTTTACCTATGATTGAACTACCTATTTCTTGGAACCAATGCTTAATTACTGAGAAACTTTTGCCCAACCTGTTAAGAACACCTTCAACCTCCATTGGTTCAATTTCTTTATGTAAATCTGTAATATTTATAATATACTTTTCAAGATTCTGACTTTTATCTGGGATATAAGTACACCAATGTTGCACCTTTAAACTCCCACAGACTCCTCCCTCTTTTGCTAAAATTATATCAAGGGCAAGTCGATTTTGCATTACCATAGCTCTCATAGCAACCATTTCAGCATTAACCATCAGGAATCCTCCTACGGTGTCTGTTGACAACCGATCAACTATTGTGGACAATTTTCTGATTCTATTTGCATTAAACGAAATTCCCACTGCTGGTATCAGTGCTCCAAATATATCACCAATTATTTGTAATACACTCTCTCTTCTTTTTTGACTTAAGACTTTACCTATCTCATGCTTTCCATTAGTACCTCTATCTACATGGAAAATATTAGGAAAGACCAAGCCCACATAACAGGTCCCATACCAGTGGTTAGGCAACCTATACTAAGCTCTATTCCCACAAATAAAATAAATTCCCGGAAAAACAGGATCATCTCCTCCTTTAAATACCCAACCCCCTATAATTCTATAGGTGTCTTTGCATTGACTTGCACCCACAAAATAATTGTCATACATCGAATTATCTCTTCTAATACAAAATTTCCCTAACATTGGAGTATCTATGTTTATTGCTACATTCACATTTTTATCCTCCAGATTCTCATCATCAAATGTCCAGTGTTTAGATTTCGCATTTTTCACTTTCTCATTTCGTTTGTAAGCAATCCTTCTTTCCTCAGCCATATTCAGAAATGCCTTCTCTTCAATTCTCATTTTACATGTCAAATTATTGTTAAAAGCATACTCATGTGTCAGCTCATCTAATTCTAAGAAATACTCTCCCATCTCTTTTGCAGGTTTCCTTTTGTTCAATGCACTATCCATTTTTAATTTAGCAAATATTTAATCTACATTGGAATAATGATATTCCAATTTCTCAGTCTGATAAAACAAGCTTGCAATTACACTACAAGTCACTCCATATGTGAGAGGAAGGTGGTGATAGGTCACCCCTTCTGACACTGATTCTGGCAATTGTACACAAATATAACAATCATCAACATTCATAGTTTTAATATACTCAAGTAATAACTTTGAAAATGTATTCTTTGTGTAGTCACTAATTGACCTATCTTGATGCATCTCTGGTTTATATACATGTACTTTTTCTTTCTCACTTGGCTTATTTAGACTCACATTTGGCTTCAATTTCGTTAAACTATCTTGAAAAGGAATAATAATAGCTAAAATCACCCATAATATTATCAATAATCCCATACATATTGAGCAACATCTATACCATTTTCTAAAAATAGAACATTTTGTTTTGTGGTTACTGATTGCCATTTTCTCCAACACAATTTCTTCGACCTTGCGTCACTTATGAATTATATACCACTCAATTCACTAAAAAGTATTCTTCGACCTTGTGTCAATCCTATTCTAAATTTATACTATAGTTAATTTTTTTAACAAATTTTCTTCGACCATATGTCAACTCCAACCTCTTCTATATTTACAATATCCGTCTCACAGGACTTCAGAATTTTTACTTAATATCATATACTTTGAGCACCTATCTCTTTTCTCTTAGTTGACTTCTTTACTCACTTTTCCCAGTCGTCTTTGGGTAGTACAGGTTTTCTTGACTGCTATTAACTTCAACAATAGGTGGTAGGACAATATATGTCCACTCAGTTGATTTATACCCCTGGTTTGGTCTTCTTACTCTTTTTGGTCTTTGGACAAATTCTATTTTCTTAAACAGGGTTTCTTTCTGGCTAGTGATCTCATTCACTTGCTCTTCTGGCTCTTTTATTTTGTTCACTAGTTTAAATCTCAAGCCACCAGTATCTTTAGGCCAATTATCTCCTTTACAGGCTTTCTTAGTCTTTGGCTCTACTGTATTATGCTCCACTCTCCAAGCTATTTTTCTTGGGCTTTTTCTTAATGGAGTTTCATCTGCACTGTCATCAGTTTCACTTTCAGTATCTTCAACTGTATCATTGATTATGATTTTCACAATGTCTTTGTCTTCATCAGACTCAGCTTTCTCTTCTGTTACTCTGTTAGGAACACCTTTGTAACTGGTACTTGGAATCTCATCCTTATCGTGAGTTACTTTCTCTTCCCCAGTCTCAGGATTTCCGTTCCTGCTTTCAGAGTTTTTAGATTGCTCTTCAGTTTTCTCCTCTTCAACAACTTTGTCTTCACTTTCTTTTGCGTCTTTACTGGTGTCTGTCTTTACCAATTGTCGATCTTCAGATTGATCTTCTGAATCTGGTATTTCCACAACCTCCCTTTCACCTTCACCTTCAGACGCAGAACTGGCTTCTGATACTTCCAGATGTTGACGTTCCTGTCGATCTTCAGTATCTGGAGTTTTTTCTGATTTAGCTTCAGAATCAGAGTCAGTTGTACTTTCACCGTCGTATGGGTATTCAGGTGCAGGCACACGAATGGTGTGGCTTGCATGCACCCACCTCTTCAATCCAGCACATTTGACTGCAGTAGTACTGACCAAAATAACCTGTCGTGAATTCTGCCACAGAGGTACCAAGCAATTTCTCCTGTGATGCACTTTCACTCGAACCCAGTCTCCAGGGACTAGACCATGAGCTGGATTTTACTCTTTGGAATTTGACTCAGTTCCCACCTGGTGGAGCACAGAAGTTACCACATCAGACAGATTTTCGCAGTAATCCAGTATGATGCCATCATTAATTGTCAACAACTTATCAACAGGTACATAGGCCTGCCTCATCACCCTGCCCATCAAAATCTCATGTGGACTTAGTCCAGTTTTCCTGTCAGGTATGCTTCTTAGTGTCATTAAGACAAGCGGCAAGGCATCGGGCCACTTAAGTCCTGTTGCTAGGCACATTTTTGCAATTCTGTTTTTAATTGTTCCATTCACTTGTTCCACTACTCCTGAAGCCTCTGGTCTGTAAGCACAATGCATCTTCTGGCGAATGTCCAGAGCTTCACAGATCATCTGCATAAGTTCATTTTGAAAATGAGGGCCTCGGTCTGACTCAATCGTCACCGGGAACCCGAAACGTGGTATTATCTCACGTAAAAACAGTTTAGCAACAGTCAACCCATCGTTCCTTCTCGTGGGGAAAGCTTCCACCCATCGGGAGAACAAACAGATTATTGCAAGAATGTACCTAAGCCTGTTGCATGGAGGCAGCTCCACAAAATCCATCTGAACCCTTGTAAATGGACCACCCTCCCGTCCTATGGTTCCCAAACTTACAACAGTTCTCCTGTTTGGATTGAATTGCTGACATACCAAACATCTTTGGCACAGGCTTTCGGCAATCATTCTGAATTTGGGATTATACCAAGTCTGTCTAAAGAGACGAATCATAGCATCTCTACCAATGTGGGCCTGACCATGGTACATTTGGGCCATGTCTGAGATCATGCTATTGGGCTTTACTGGTCTTTCATCTTTGTAAACCCAAATTTCATCTTCCTCTCTTTGTCTGCATCCTTATTTTAGCCAAATATCTTTTTCCTCTGCTTCTGCCTCTTCCTGTATCTGTTTCACTTCCTGCCAATTCTCAACTACAGTGGTTAGCATTAAAGGACTCGGAACATGTTCTTTTAACTTTTCTCGATTGATTGAAATTTGATTTTTTGCACAATGCTTTGCAATTGCATCTACATAATTGTTTCCACGGGTAATGTAATCCTCATTCTTTTTATGGGCTGAACATTTTACAAAGGCTATTTTCTCAGGTAGATGGATCACATCTATTAGTGTTTTCACAAATTCAGCATTCCGAATAGGTGTTCCTGCAGAGGTCAAATAACCTCTTTGGGACCAAAGCTGTCCATAATCATGAACAACTCCGTAACCGTATTGACTATCAGTCACTATGGTTACTTTCACCTCTTTTCCCAATTCACATGCTCGTATCAAAGCAATTAACTCCGCTACTTCAGCAGAATGAATTCCTTTCAGACAAGATGCTTCCAACACCTCTGCCACAGTACAAACAGCATATGCGGCACTTAGAACACAACTCTCTGTTCTCAGGCATGATCCATCCACAAACATCACAAAATCTGATTCAGGTAAAGGTTCATCTCTGATATCTGGTCTGGGTTTTGTGCAATATTGCAGAACATGCAAACATTGTTGATCAAGCTCATCTTTTACTTCTGCTTCAATGGTGTCAGGTAACAATGTGGAAGAATTAACATTTACGCATCTGGTAACGGTCACATTCTCTGCTCCCAAAATTATTTTCTCATATCTGGTCATTCTGCTGTTGGTCATATACTTTGTTTTGGCTCTAGTGAGGAGAATCTCCACAGAATGAGGTACATACACCCTCACAGGAAATCCCATCACTATTCCTTCACTTTGCTCCAAACTTACACTAGTAGCTGCTACTGCTTTCAGACATCCTGCAAGGGCTTTTGCTACAGGATCCAAAACAGCTGAGTAATACGCAATTGGTTTTCTCAATTTTCCCTTTCTCTGAACCAACACTGACAATGCACATCCTTCTCGCTCACTGCAGTACAGTTCAAATTCTTTCTCATAATCAGGCATTCCTAAAGCTGGTGCTTCGCACAGTTTCGTTTTTAGCTGTTCAAATGCTTCCATTTCTGTTTTGGTCAAAACAATGGGGTCTCTGATATCTGTTTTTGTCAGTCTCTGTAATGGTTTTGCAATCAATGAAAATCCACTAATCCACTGTCTACAATACCCTACCATTCCCAAGAACATTCTCACCTGTCTTCGAGTTTTAGGTGGCTGCATTCCTTGTATCATTTTGATTCTTTCTATCGTGACTTGTCTGATTCCTTTAGCAATCTTGTGACCTAGATATTGTACTTCATTTTGACAAAACTGCAATTTTGATGGAGACACTTTATGTCCCTCCTCTGCCAAATGATTCAACAATGCTACAGTGTTAGTTAGACACGCATCCTTTGTTTTCGATGCAACCAAAAGATCATCAATGTACTGTACTAACACAGACACTCCAGGCATGCTCATGTTTTATATTGATTTCTTTAGCAGCTGATTAAAAATCGATGGACTCTCAGTGTACCCTTGCGGAATTCTACACCATGCTAGGATACGATTTTGGAATCGGAACGCAAAAATTGGTTGGCTTTCTGGATGCAATGGAACAGTAAAGAATGCATTGCACAGGTCAATCACAGTGTACCATTCTGCATCATGAGGAATTTGGTACAGAATCACTGCTGGATTCGGAACAATCGGACAACATGGGACAACAATTTTAGCAAACTTTCTAAGGTCTTGCACAATTCTAAATGTTCCGTTAGGCTTTTTCAATCCCATAATTGGTGAATTACAAGGACTGCTTTCTATTTCTCTGAGTATTCCCTGCTCAATCATTTTGTCAATCACTGGAGTTATTCCTTCAATTACTTCTGCAGTCATTTTATACTGAGGAATATTTGGGTAACTTGCACCTTCTTTTACTGTGACTTTCACAGGATCAATACCTTTCATTAAACCAATATCTTTTCCAGTGAAATCCCACACTCCTTCTTTCACTGCCTCTTTCAATTCAACATGCATCTTTTCTTTGTCAAAAACAGGAAATACTTTGCTCTGCTCTGCTTCAATCATAAGCATTGTCATTTTATACAAAATATCCTCATCTGGAGTTTGCAATTCTATGCCATCCGGTGAACAATATATGGCATAGTTCATCTTGCACAATATGTATCCCTTCCTAACAGATTAACAGGACTACTATCGCACACCACAAATCGATGCATATCTTTGTAGGTTCCAATTTCTACTTCAACTAGTTTTGTCAATGGAGTTTTTATCTGTCTATTAGCTACACCTACAACTTGAATGGTCTCTCCCGAGAGAGGAAGATTTTGAACTTCCACTGATCTAACAGTAGAACGGGTAGCACCAGTGTCCACTAGGAAAGTTATTTCTACATCATTCACCTTTCCGCTTACAAATGGACCTGACTGATCTACCTCGAGTTGCTCCAAGCACACACTCTTCTTCCTCTCTCAGGCACCGTCAGAAACGTTCATCCGGTTCACTGCCATCCTCCTCTTGTAACCAATACTGAGGACACGCATTCAGTCTTTGCGGTCTTTTTACCTGTTCACCTCTTCTGAATCCTGTCTCTGCACTGTATCTCTGCTGGTTTACACTGTATGGCAGTGGCGGTTGTGGCACCTGACTTTGCTGATTTGCTATCTGCTGTTGTTGCGGTTGCTGTTGATTTACTCAAACTGCACCTGCGGATTCAATGATGTATTTTCTCCATTATGTCAAGACGGACATTTACACTCTTTCTTCCAATGCCCTAACTTGCCGCAATTGAAACATGGAAATTTCTTTTTCAATTCATCAATATTCCCTACTAATTTAGGTTTACTTTTAAAACTACCTTGATTCCCTGTATTCTTACTCTCCATTTGTGCTACTTGTTGTTCCACTACCTTCACTTGTGCCCACATGGCTTTCTCTTTCAACTTTTTCTGTTTTGCTTCAACTTCTTCACAGCAATACTTTGCCTGTCTCAGTACTTTATCTACTGAGCTCGACTGCCATCCTATCATGCTGTGTCTAATCATGTCTGAAATTTCTGGTCTCAAACCATATACAAATCTATATATAAAGTGACTCATGTCCTTTTCATTCAGCTCCTCATAACCGCTATACTGTTTGAAAACTAACAACAATCTTTCATAGAATGAATGTACAGTTTCTTTTGGCTCTTGTGTGGTCCTGTCTATTTTCACCCAATCAGTTTCCTTTGGTGGTATTTTATTTTTCAGCCACACTATCACTTGTTCGTACTTTCGCATTACGTCTGGTGATGGGGCTCCTGTTACCTTATCTCTGGGATACTCTTCCCTTGGCCAATCTACATATATTTTACATTCTGTCCATAGGTCTGCTGGCACCACTATGTCAAACAATCCATCCAAATCGATCCATAAAACTTTTGACACTTTTACAAATCTGTCTACCTGTCGATAACATTCCACTGGTTTCTCTCTCAACCTAGGAAAATCATTTGTAAATGACAATATATCTTGTCTGCTCCAAGGAACATGAACATATCCTCCTCCAGGTATCTCTCTCAGGGGAAACTCAGTTGCCACTGTATCTTTTTCCCTGATTGGAAAGGCTAATGTAGATTTATCACTAATTTCTTCTTTCTTCTTTGCCCACTTAACGCTCCATTTACTTACATCTCCCCATTTTCGCAACAGCACAATCAACTCTTTTATTTGTGCTAACCTTCCAGCAGTATTCATATTTTCAATGTCTCTTTCTGCAAAATCTACTCTATATGATTTCTGCAATGACTTAATTTTTGAAAATTCTATTCCATATTCACTTGCCAATTCTTCCAACTGCTCATACTTCGTTTTGGCCTCCCATGTTATGCTTTTACATAAAAACATGAGCTCATCATCCTGATATGTTTTTAGTCTGTCTGTTCCAATAATTAATTCTTCCATCTTTACTTTTAATTTTGCCACATCCAGTACTTTTGATTCCTGCTCTTTTAATTTTAAGGTTTTAATCCAATCACTCAATTCTTTATCTGATTGTCCTTCAGGTGTTTGTGTTAAATCTATTTTATCCACACTTCTCTCTGGGGTTGCAGAGTCAGATTCTGCTCCTGTCGGGTATCTGCATGACAAACTGTGATTAAAAGTAAATTCAGGTGGATTCACATTTATATTCCGCCTTATTTCTGACAAATCAGGATAAATATTCTCTTTTACTTTCTGCAGACTCTGTTGTAATGGAATTGTTAAGCTTGGCTCTTTTATTCTTTGATTTTTGAATACTGGTATCACAGGTCCTATTGTTACTGGGACAGTTACTGCTTCCATATTTTCAGGTTTTGAATCAGTTCATGTGCAGAACGTTCATAATCAGAAATATCTGGCTGTACATCATTTCGCCTTTCAGCACTTAGCACAGTTTTATGGGAGTCATTACTTTGTACAGGAGTACCCGAAATTCGAGCTTCTCCTATCGGCGTACTTGGGATATATCTTGTTTCTACTCTTTCAGGGAATTCTCGGAAATTTGATGGTTGTCTCGGTGTTTCACTAACTCTCTCATCTGCTATTGGAGTATTTGGGGTAGTCCATAAAGAACCTGGTTGATATGGTGGAGGTCTCCTATTTAATATTTCCTCCAATACAGCATCCTCTGGTTCACTTTCACCATAACCTTGGTTCCCTATCTCTATGTTCTTTTTCTTTTCTGTGCATTTTCATCCCTCATATTCTTCCACTAATGTAACCGGATACATGCCATCAAACATGTTACCATTTCTCTATCTACGCATTCTACTCTCATGTGTTTCTCCCCACAAATCTCGACCTCTACCTCTTGGTCTGATATGTCTGGTTAACCTCTCGCTTTCCAGTTCATGCATCTCATCTTCCCATTCAACCAGTGCCTCAAATTGAGTCGGTCTATGTCTCAGTTCAAGCTTCATAATTCTGTCTCTCAGATTTCTCAAAATTGCTAAATCAAAATATCCTCCTTCTGGAAAAAGCTAATACACCATCATCCTTGGTATACCGTACCCAATTCTCCAACCAAACACACGTATGGTAACCATATTTTGACATCATATGAGAAGCAGGTGTCTTTGGCGAAGGAAGTATTTTTCCCTCTCTCGTGACTACCTCTTTATCCTTTACAAACACATTTTTCAACCTTTTAAACCATGAAGGTTTCTTCTTGTCTTCGTCATAATAGTAGTAAGCCATTTTCAACAAATCTCCTGTTTTCAAAAGATCACGTACTATTCTATTGCTGTTTCCGTAACACCAACCTATCACAGCGCGGTTCGCACTAATGTACCAATTAGAACACGATACGTCACTATAGTGCTTAACCAATAGCTTTTGCTGCTTTTCGTGATGAACCAATCAGCTCCTACTCCGTCTTGGTCACGAGGACCAATCACAGCGCGACACTTTTGACGTCACCAACGCTCCGGCTTCTGCAGCGCTGACTGACCCCTCCTTTACAGAATTTTTCAAGAAGCCGTATTTACAAGATATTTTACAAAATCAGTTAGTAACTTACATAAAACAATACCATTCGCCTGTTTCGCTAATAAAGTGATAGAATTTTTCAATTACACAAGTATTCTGTAACTGGCGTAGACGACGCTTACCTCCACAGAATTTTAGACTTGTCGATAAAGTAGCACTACCCTCTACCTCACCCTTCTATCAGGCAATAACAAACTCGTTTCTCCAGGAAAGCACATACAGAGATCTTTTTCACCTCCTTAGAGACAATACCAGAGTTTCACCAGAACGCGTATTGCAATTTCATTTACACACGTTCATACAGAAATCCCTATTCATATACACATGAACTCTGTATCTCCAGTAGGCAGCGCTTACCTCTAGCCCACCACAGAATTCCATTCCTCTTTCTTTAGTAAAGTAGATGCCACTCCTTTACCCTTCTATTAAGCTCGGGTTAAGTCCTACTACTCTCCCAGCAGTAAGTTTTAATCAGGATACGCAATGATCCCTGTACTTGAAGGCTAAGATTTTATAGACTGTCCTCACTATACATTTATTCTTTCACACCTAATGTCCCTAAACAGTGATATGCGACAATACCACCGCAGTATACGACGATACTACTTCTTTGAAACAGACCAATGCACTGTGCGACTTTACTTGCCTCACTTCCTCTGCCTGCAGACAGAGGCACTAGCTTCACGCAACACTTGGAAGCCTTTTCAGAACTACATATAACGTAATACAAACTCCACAGATGTTAGTCATAATTCCGTACATCAAACTCCATATAGTACTTTATACATAACCCTAGCTAATTTCCTTAGCAACCACTACTCTGCTACCAAGATATAACTGCTACAGCGGAACTTCAAAAATAATTTCTAATCAGCATCACCTTTTTCCCTGAAACCTCCTAACACCTATTCATACTTCAGTGGGGCCCATAACACTGCACCTTTACTCTGTTCACTTAATTTGGCTTCAAGGATTGGTGAAACACATAGGAGTAATGCTGTAATATTTGGCGGAGTGTCTAAACCTATTTAACCAGTTATTATTTATACCTACAGTTTTATACGATTTACCATGGCTTTAACAAACATGAATTTTATTCAGACACACCACCATAGTGGCAATGGATCTGCTAGAAAGAAAATCAGGCGTAGGAAAATCACAAGACCAGCTTTAATATTCCATTTTCCCAATTTTATTAAAAGCAAAATTTTAATATGTCTGACGATTTAGGCATTGATTAATTCTTTATTCAGCAAAAATCTTAAAATTTATTTCAAAATAATCATTTTATTTAGAGCTCAGAAAACAGTTGTTTATTTAGAAGTCATTTAAAAGTTTAGCAAAGAATAGATAGTTCCAAATTCATTCTCTCCTAACATCCCTAACTAACGCCCTCATCTTATCCTGCAAAGAACACAAGAAATAAATCAAAGTATCTTACGTCTAGGAATCGATCTGCAATCCGACAGCACATCGAGAGGAAATCAAAAAAGCGACCCCCTCTAAGCAAAATCAGGGGTTTTTATACACTAATTTCCTAACTTAATCTATCTAAAAAGTATCTAACATCACCAATTCGGGTTCTGATTGGACAATTTGGGATGGGTGAGCATCTCCTCACCATTACAACATCATATTCACGGTCAATCAGCAAAATCATAAAGGGGTATTGTTTAGGACAGTCTTTGGCCTGGTCACTTCCTTGACTCGCAACGTCGCATCACTTTCCCATGTTTGGAACACTCGACTGTCCGTATTTTGGCAACCATCCTGGCTTCCAGGGCAAAGAAGCCTTGAACTTTCCATCTGAGTACAGGCAGCTCACTCTTGCTGGCAGGCTTTGGGCACGCATGCGCAGTCCAGCACTTGCTCGCAGTTAGCCAGAGCAACCATGTTTTTGTAGGCCTCAGAGGCCACTTTTGGAACTATCATAGAAACAAACACAAATTCATGTTAAATATGGAACTAAAGCCCTTCTGTTTACCTCCCTCCATACTAATGTTTCCCTATTAGTCATTACCTAGCAGGTAAGCCACATAAATGCGTTTTATACTTACATATTCGATGACTTTTCAGCACAATAACGTGTACAATAAGCACATTTATATTGCGTTTATTTTATATTTAAGCCGTGCATTAGTTCACATCACAATAGCAATACAAATTAGTTAATTATATTGCTTCATGCAAGCAAAATTAGTTTTCCCACGTGTTCATGTATGTGCATTTTATACTATTGTTGATTAATTCATCACAACACACCATTAGTAAATGTTTACGTTATGGAACATTGACTTCACAAGGGGTACATAAAATTTTGTTTTGCCACCTTGCTCCATCACCTTAACCTAGCCCCTTTTTTTAAAACAATTTGTATTCATTTTCTACATGTTAGCCAATAGAACAATTATTCAGCAGGAATATACAAGTAATCATTCAAACGAAGCAAAGTGGCTAACACATTACTACGTATCCTTAATATACTGTTCAGTTCTGAATTACTCAGTGTAGTGCTCATCCGCGCACTCCTCGAGGTGACTGTTATTGTTGGTCCTGCTGTTACAGTAACAGTATTACAGTTCATAAAAATTTACTTATGCAACAATTAAACTTTCAAACTATCCCCCCACCCTCCCCGCTGAATCTCCCCCCTTTGATTGCCTTGCGGATGTGGGTGGTGTCCAGGGTACAAGAGCTAACAAGCATTGACATAGCCAATAGGTCTCGCCTTTGGGGCCTTATAAGTGTTTAGGCAGAGCTATTGACTTTGCCAATGTGTTTAAGCTGTGCTGTAGAGAAGTGTGGCTGCTGTGCAGCATGCTGAGAAGTTGTAATAAAAAAGTGCCAGAAGCATTTTTGTTACCTTATATATGACCAAGAAGGCATTATGTCCAACAGAACAACCATATTAAAAAATATGTGTACAATAAAACATTTCCTCATTTTTCTTTTGTTCTTGGAATGCTTGTTAAAGTTTTTTTTTTGGGGGCATAAACAATTGGAGGTTGAAGGTTGTGAACTAGTACCTGTATTATAATACTGGTAGCGGCCAAACGCTAGGGGAGAATCAACAGATGGCAGATTCCGGGAGCAGGCTAAGGTGGTGTTGAGTGATGTTGAGGTGGTAGTGGTGGTGGTGGTGGTGGTGACTGGTGCTGAGACGATGCTGAGGTGATGCTGAATGATTCTTAGGTCTTGCTGAGTTATGATGATGTGGTGGTGTACTATTGCAAAGGCAATGCTGAGTGATACTGATGTGGTGTTGAGTGATGTTGTGGTGGTGCTGAGTGATGCTGTGGTGGTGCTGAGTGATGCTGTGGTGGTGCTGAGTGATGCTGTGGTGGCGCTGAGTGATATTGTTGTGGCCTAGAGTGTTGCTGTGGTGGTGCTGAGTGTTGCTGTGGTGGCACTGAGTGTTGCTGTGGTGGTGCTGAGTGATGCTGTGTTGGTGTTGAGTGATGCTGTGTTGTCCGTGAGTGATGCTGTGGTGTTGCTGAATGATGCTGTGGTGGCACTGAGTGATGCTGAGGTGGCTCTTAGTGTTGCTGTGGTAGCCCTGAATGATGCTGTTGTGGCGCTGAGTGATGCTGTGGTGACGTTGAGTGATGTTGTGCTGGCCCCGAGTGATGCTGTGCTGGCCCTGAGTGATGCTGTAGTGGCGTTGAGGGATGATGTGCTGGACCTGAGTGATGCTGTGCTGGCCCTGAGTTATGATGTGGCTCGTGTATTAGGATATGAGCACTTTATACCCCAGTCTGTGGCTCGTGTTTTGGGATGTGAGTACCTTGTTCCCCTGGTTCTGGCTCATGCTCCAGGAGATGACTTCTTTCATCCCCAGACTCCGGCTCATGTATCTTGATCGGGATGTGTTATTCCCCAGGGTCCGGGTCGTGTATTTGGATAGGGATGTGTTATTCCCTAGGCTCCGGCTTGTGTCTCTGGATAGGGATATGTTATTCCCCAGGCTCCGGGTCGTATATTTGTATAGGGTTGTCTTATTCCCCAGGCTCCGGGTCATTTATTGACAGAAGGCTATTTTAAGGCTGTTACTTCAGGCCCTCTGTCTGGTATCGCGGGGTGGGCCTGTGATGGTGTCCCGGACTGGGTGGGGGCGGATTCGTGTTTTCTTACTCAGAAGGAGGAAGTGATGAAACCCGACGGAGAGGTTTAAAACATATCAACTTTGCTGGAACAGCTGCTGTCACGAGCGAGCGGCGCCTGGACGAGGTGAGTGAAGAGAGAGTAGAAAGGGAAGTAGGGGAAAATGGAGGAGGGGTGGTGGGAGTGAGATGAGAGAAGCATGTAAGAGAAACTGAAGGGAAAGATGGAGGTGGTGACGTAAGATAGGAGGGATAAAAATGAAAAGAACGAGGAGGGGTGTAGAGGAAATGTAAACATCAAATAGCAGGAGAGGGGCAAGGAAAAGAAAGGAGGCAGGGCCTGAGGATGAGAGGCAGCGGAGAAGGGTGGTCAGGGCAGCGATGAAGAGAGGAAGGAAGAAAGACTGAAAGAGAGCAAAAGAGCAAACGAGAAGGAAGCAGCGCATGAGACTGACACCGGAGAGGAGGGAATGGGAAGTCAGGTGCAGGAAAAGGTGAGTTGAGCAGCGGGAGGGGGCAGAAGTAGAGCTGAGTAAAGACTCGGAGGACTGGATGAGCGGACAGAAGGGGAGTGTAACAGGGCAAATACGGCCGCTCTGTGAGGACTGCGCACCCGGCACGGGTGGACACCCAGCTGTTACATTCTTCGCACCCAGTGGTTCCATTCTGCTGGATGTGAATGTGTAATGCGAGGGGTAGCTCTGAAGGGAAGAGAGCTGTCAAAACTCTGTGTGTAACTAAGGCAGACTATCGGAGCCGGTATGAGCCGTTAACCACTGGGCTATTTTACTTAGATTGAAACTGTGTGTGACCTGTATGTTAAACACAGTTCCCTTGGGTGGGAGCTCAACCCCCTGAGCTATCCGACTGAGATCGACACTTAAGAGTCGATGGCTGCTCGCGAAAAAATTCTATTTTCACTCTGGGCTTTAACAACTTTAGAAGGATGGTTCTGCCGATCCATTCTCCGCTGCAGGTGCCTTGACCCCCGCCGCCTCCACTCCGCGCGATTTTAAGAGAACATGAAGTTCTTTAAACTGACATTACAATGCATCCTGCAAACAGTATTTAAAGAATGTGGCGAGAGCCTCAGTGGTGAGATGAAAGAGTACCTCGAGTTAGGACAAAGGCGCTTTGTCAGAGTTCCGTGTTTGCCTCAGCGCTGAGATTCCAAGTCCACACTGGACCAAGCTTGATATGTACTGGAAGAGCTCTTTCAATAGCTCAGTACTGGACAGTACCATAGGGTGCAGGTCAGATCAGAGGTGCATTGTACGAGCTATGGGCATACATTATCCTCGGATACTGATACATTCCCAGAGCTCTCCCTGCACCGCAGCATTGGTTCACCAGGGCATGCTGCAAACAAGCAGTACTTAATTTGTAAAAATAAAAACAAGATGGCAAAAGTGAAAGCAGGGGTGCGCGGGCAAGCGCGCGACAGCAAACACGCGAGTGGTGCGCACGCAGCAGCAGGAAAAGTGAAAGTAATCACGCTCCAGATGGCGCCTCGGGCACTGAAAGCTGGCGGCTGCGCGCATGCATGCGTGCGTGACCGCAAGCGCTAGGCCAGCAGAAGCCTGGGGTAGCACTTTTAAAATCGCACTTCAAAATGTCTCGCAGAGCAGCGCAAGCGCTGACTCAGCGAGACCAAAAAATAGAAGGGGGAGACTAACTAGGTTAGGCAGTATGCAATAACCCTGGGCGAAGCACTAACCTACGCTTGCGTAGTTTGCGAAGTTTGCGCAACTTCGCACTACACGAGCTGCATGTAGCACAGTGCGAACACGCGTAGTGCAGCGCAGTGTAGTGCAACGGTCATTTTTTGCTTGTTCGCGGTCCTCAACGTCATGTTCGCGACCGTGTGCAAGCAAAATGACATCCCGGCGAGACTCTCAACGCGGGGAGGCCAGGTTTCTCATTGCGAGTGGTCGTACATGCTCGCGACCGTTCGCGATGAGAAAGTACCAGTTCGCGTTGAGAAAGCTGCTGCTCGAGTAAAAATCTACTCGAGCGGCAGAAAACTACAGCTCGCACTGTGCAAGATGCCGTTTTCAATGATTGCACAGTGCCGGATGCTTGTTCGCACTGTGCAATCATTGAAAATGCATCTTGCACAGTGCGAACATGCTACTACGCAGCTCGCGTAGTGCTACTTGAAGTTCGCATAGTGCGAAGTGCACTTCACGTAGCTTCGCAAGTGAAATCATGAAGCATTCTAGCACAGCGCATGATGTCACAATGTGGGACATTGCTTGTGACATCACAGGAAGTGACCTCACTGTAAGTGGCATCACAAGAAGTGACATCAGATATTAAGACCTCACACGTATGATTTTCAGATATATTATGGGTACATTTAAGTACATTATGAGATTTAACAAATGAGATTTGGGGTCTAGGTTGTGCCAAAAAAGTGGCGCAATCCCAATTCAAAATCTGGGTCTCAACTAATACATTTATTTTTGTAAGACCTCCCACAAAGAAATTGGCAACAAGGAGAAGTATGGCAGTAGATCTGTTATGCTTAATTGGTTGCAAATTCTACCTTTTAAAATATTTGATTGGGTTAAGGCAGTTGCTGTAAAGGTGCCCAGTAAATCTCAGGGAACAGTGGTAATGGTGAGATAACTCTGGAGTTTATCGCATTTGTTGGAGACATGTTTGTTTTGTGAAGACCCAGATTTGAATCAAAGTAGTATAAGGTTAATGTGTCTCTTGCAAAGGACACCATGTAACATGCAGATGATAGATTTTATTTTATGTAGATAGTAAAGTGAATTACTGCTTTTAACACAGAAATCCTTTTGCTTCCTGCAGTTCCTAAATTGCAATCCTTGTCATACAGCACAGTGAGCTATGAAGGACATGTGACTCCTACACCTTGTAACCCTGTCTCAAGTAACTCATCTTGTACATTGATTTACACATTTACATGATTTATTGTCAATGAATAATGGGGCAGATTTACAAGCCCCTGGCACCGCCGGTGCTTCACGTTGCATGATGCACGAGTGGCTCAGCTTGCTAAGTGAAATTTACAAGAACAGGTAAAGTCACCCTGCGTAACTTAACCTGTGCTTGTAAATATCACCCCTGTTCATGCAACGCTTTGCGTGTTAGGGGCGTGAAATGGGTGTTGCTGTGGGTGTGCCCATGCAACACCCATGTCCACTGATGCATTTCCAGATTGACGAGAAATCGTGAATCTGGAAATGCCTCAGAATGCTATGCCACCATAGGAGTGGCGTAGCGAGGTGCAACGAGGAGAAATGTTTTCATTTCTCCTCGTTTTCTCCTCTTTCAATGCATGCTGCATTCTACAGCACACATTGGAAGAGGAAATCACCTCAATTGATTGTTTTTGTGCAGGAAGGTGCCCCTTCCTGCACAAAAACAATCTCCCCACGAGGCAGGCATCCTTGCACCATGTTGCAAGGGTGCCTGCACCGCCGCATGGCAGCAGTTTGTGCGCCAGCACAGGGGGAAGCACAGAGATGCGACATATTGTTGTAAATATGTTGCATCACTGTGCTTCGAAACTAACGCAGCGCGTCACAGCAACATGACTTGCAACACCGCTCTTCGTTAGTTTCTTGTAGATCTGCCCCAAAGTGTTTGTTACGTAAAGAGCTCTGACACTGCATTGGGTTGCGTAGCACTATAGAATAAATATAATAGGGCTATTGAAATTATTCGTGTAAAAACTGGGACACACCAACATATCTGACATTCTTACAGTGCCTTCATCTTTTATATATAGTGACTGAACAAAGGCAAATAATGCCTCTCTTGAGCACCTGTGAAGAGATAACAAGCTGTGTGCCTTTGTTTCCCCTCTGTGGCATTTACATTTAAGTGTGAGCTTCCAGGCCACCTACAGTCAGGATATTCAAACAAAACCACCCCCAACACTTCTAGCCCCTGGGGAGACGCCCGATTCTCGCGATCACCAGTCCAGCACAGGCAGCCGGGAGCACCCACTCTTGCAGGTTTGCTCTCCAGCCCAGACAGCTTGTCCCCAGCTTTCAGAGCTTCAGATTCCTGTCGCGACTTAGGGAGCTGGGGTACCAGGTTCGAGTCTCAGCGTCGGCTTAACATCCTGTGATTTTGGACAAATCACTTAATCTCCCCATGACTACCAAAAATGAATGTTTCCTTATGTAATGCAACTGGAGCTCATATAAAGCGCTGCAATACCTCAGGGTCAAGTTCCTGCTACATAAAACTTCAACAAGAAAAAAACATTCCCGGTGTCACAGTAGCCCAGGCCCTGCCCGCTACCCTGTATTTTGAAATTTCCCTCCCTGGGCACACTCAACAGTGCCATCTTGGATGCTGAGTCACCACAATGCCAGCTGTAGCACTGTACACCCTATGACCCCCTCCACCCTGGTGATACTATCAATAGCGCCTGCTACAGGCCAGGGTTGGTGAGGCGGGGGACGGAGAGAGGGGAGGGAAATTTTAATTAAAAAAATACACTTACTTTTTCTCCGGCGACCGCTGTCAGCGCAACTTCTTTCTCCGGCCTTCTCTCCACTGACAGGAAGCACCCAGCCAGCCAGATTCCCCTAACTAATCACAAAGCTTCCTTAGCAGCATTGCAATTGGTCTGAGCACCGTGGTTCGGCGCTCCAACAGGGACTGGCAGGCTCCACATGTTCTCCATACAGGCTGTAATGTAGCCTGGGTGGAGAACATGCAAAGTGCGCATGATGCTTTGGCAAGCCTGAGAGGGCTGGTCAAAGCGGCATGCGCACTTTAGGTGCAGCCACTACTCCTTCCTTGGGACGCGCGGGAACCCAGCCATGCACGCCCCTGGCTTCAGCTGAAAGCTGAATGCAAAAAGCAAACTGATAATAACAAACATTATCATTTTATTTTTTGCATTCAGCTTGCAGCTGAAGCAGTGGGGTGATGCTGATCCGCCTTAGCGGAGAAGCTGCCACTGGATACTGTTGGGGGTGTTCTCTTCTCTCCCACTCTTAGCTCTTAACAGATCCGGAGAGGTCAATGACATGCAGTCGTCACAATGAAAGAGCCAATCCCACTGCGCTTTTGGTAGAGCAGTGGCCCCGCAGAGCAAAAGGGAATCAGATTAGGGGCAAGTGACAAATGACCCATACGGTCAGTAACCTGATGGCCAGCGGTAGGCGGCTGATCCTTTTTTGTGGCTTATTGTTTGGGCTTGGTGATGGCATGTGGCATGTTCATGTCTTCTTGCAGTGATCTCAAATGGGATCAGATCACCTATATCTCGCAGGCCTGGTGGTCTGAGAGACCCTCGGGGCTGCTTCTGAAATGAGCTCATTGGTTTATAGGGACCTGGTATTTTTTTTAGGGCTGATTGTTTCATTATCAGCCTCTATGAGGCCAATGTATCAATGCCCCCTACCTAGTGTGGGCATCCAGTGGAGCTTTAGAACCAGCACAGTGGGTAGGGGTGGCCCACCTGTTCGTCTAACTGGTCTGCTGAGCTTAGCTTGGGGGGCTGGGGTCAGGGTGTCCAGATATCCAGATGAGGACTGATGTTCTAGTGGCGTGCGGGAACATGTCAGGACTAACAAAATGTATGCCTAGTAGTCCACCAGTGTTGATGAGCAAGTAGCTTCCATGAAGGACTTATCTGGAGCCTGTATGGGACTTTCAGACCCAGTATGAAGGTATCACAAGAGGTAAGAGTGGCGAGCGGGTTACAGTGTTGTAGCTGATCTCTTAATATTCTCAGATTCAGAGGTTTACAAAAACTGCATCAAGCGCGCTGGTGGCAGCAAAAGCAAACAAGTCAAATAACATTGAATTATACGGTATGTAAAAAAACACACTAAAAGGTTCATGAAATTAGTGCTATTCTCATAAAAAAACAAGAACAGATTGTAAAGGGAAAACAGAGAAAGAGAATCATCAATCATTCCAATAAAAGTCAGTGGGAACAATGATCAACATAGGAAATGTAGAAATCTATTCAATTCTAAGAGGAAGTTTACAAACCACAAAGGCCCCATAAGAATTGAGTTGGTGGGATTCTGACTCAAACTGCTTCACAAGGGAACTCAGGACAAGTCGGAGGTGCTACCTTCACACTATATTCTCTTTCTGTAGCTTGATTTCTTTGCGCGATGTTTTTCTCAAAGACATGTTCATGGATGGCGCGACGAGTCTAGGTGAGATGGACAGGAGCTTGTGGTCAGAGTTTATTGCCCTACAGAAGGGATTTTGCAAATTTGTGATCCAGCAAACATTAACCTCAAAGAAATGGTTAATTCCGGTTGTCAATTGACAAGCCCCTCCACAACAAACTGGTGTAGTGCAACACTCAGCTCCGCTAATATCCAGTGGCCTCACTGCTTAAATATGTGCCCTTGTCTATTGGAGTTTGAGGGTGGGCCACCACACTGGGTGGTTCTGGAATACAATGCAGAAAGGTGTAACTCTGGGCAGCAGATGCCCCAATGGGGTTCACAGTACCTGTATTGTAACCTTGGCAGAGGGTCTTTAGCGGGAAATCTCTTCTAAAGAAATGAGATCCAAGCTGTCACAAGTTTGGAGTGGGACAATTTTCACATTTTCAGGCTTGAAAGTGGTGAATCCTAGCAAAGGCAGCCACCTTCCCTCGCTCCAGTGTGAAATCGTCCCATGCGTAAGAGAGAGTTGGTTGCTGGCATATAAAACTCCAATGTTAATGCTTCTCTAGAGAAACCTGCTTCTGTGATTCTTTATAGAAGGAGCCCTATTCCAGCTGAGGGGCCCTGTCAGCAGGACATTTTGGAGCCCGGACAAAAGATATTTTGAAGCCCCCTGTTCAGAACAATTTAGATGTTATCACCTATTTCCTGCCAATTCAATTCTGCATAATGTCAAATAATATTGAATAATATGTGAAAAGGAGAGGCACATGGAGAGGCAGAAGTAGCCAGAGAGAGGTAGAGATATTTGGAAAGGGAAATTGAGATAAGAGAGAAAGAGAAGCATCACCTTCCAGGGGTGTCTTGGAAGATGGGGCCGCGGACAATTTCCCACTTTGCCCATGCCTTAAAACATCTCTGGATGGCTTATGAAGAACCACAAGTAGTCCCTCTCCCCATACTATTGTTCTGGTCCAATAGAAATAGTCTAGTAAGCCGCAAAGACACCTAAGGTTAGACTTTGCTTAGGAAAAACATACCTTAATAAATAAAACAAAATTAAAAGTGAAGGTGGAGGAAGATTCCCATTGCAAAAAGCTTTTCCTTCCAGCTACACAAGCACATTCAAGAGACTGAAAATTTTACAAGGGCGTGGCTTCACCGCCGGATTAAAGATAGCCATGTCTTGCTGACCCTCTGAGGCTCGGGGGACCGTCCTGTCATGGAAGACCTTAGAGAGCTGCATTACTTGGCCCTTGAAGGCAGGTATGGGATGTCAGACGGCCTGGAATTCAATAATGAATTTGGCAATATTCCATGGATATGTTTGACCTCCCCACCTCCTTCTGCACTGATGATCAGCTGTGTGCCATTTTCTCTTTCCCTGAGGGGAACAGGGCCCAATGATGGAGTTCTGACGCTCCTTCACAGCAGCTGGTCGGGTGGAGCTGCTCACCAGCAAGGTGCAAATAAGTTCATTGTTCAATATTCAAATATTTCTAGGGAGTTGTTCCTTCGCATTGAGCTTGCTATATCTAAATAATACAGTCGCCTGCAGTGAGTCTTTACCTTAAATTGTTGGGAACAACTTGACAGCACTTTTTGCCAGAATTCTGTACTTTTGGTGCATAACACCTTCTAATAATCTTCCTTATACTGTGGAATCCTTCATGGACTGCACCTGTATGATTAAAGACTTTAACTTAACCTACTCTTTTGTTTTAAAACGCCTGGATTTGTGCCGCTTCATAAACAGAGCCCCCAAGAAGTCTGGTCTGATGCCCGAATCAGTGAAATGGGGCGCTATAGCTCTACTGCGAATGTGTCTATGTGTAATAATGCTCCTGGAACCTTTCCTAAAAAGAGGCGTCTGTCTCAGCTAAAAAAAACTAACAAGCATTTACAATGCAGTGGTCTCGTCTTTGTTAAAGTTAGAGCTATTGGCATTGCTCATGACATTTCTGTTTTTAAAACATATAAATAAATGGCATTGTCATTTACAATACCAGTAGCTTAATCTCTCGCAAATGCGAGACCTATTGCATTTGCACCCACCCACACACACACACACAGAGCCACATGCACCCACACACCCACAGACAGTCACACACACAGAGCCCCCCCCACACACACACAGAGCCACACACACACACACACACACACACACAGAGCCACACTTTTTTCAAAGCACAATGTGTGCTAACATTTTCAATAAAGAGAAAGTAATAACATTTATAAACCACTAAGCAAGTGGTTTATAAATGTTATTACTTTCTCTTTATTGAGCACTTAGCGCTCGATGTACTAAGAGTTTGAATGCAAGTTGTGGTGGGAAATTGCTCATTGACTTTTTGTTAATGGACAGGATGAAGTTAGTAATCCCATTTTAGGCATAAACTCGCGCGTGCACCTGAAATGGGATTAAACTGTGCAATTATGAGCATGGCGCACGTAGTTCCCCTTTCTGGGGGTTCAGTCTTAGAAAGGGTGCAAATTGCGCACCTGCTAATTAGCGCACCGCCCCACAGGCGCTAATTTTTTTGTGTGCTATTTCTATCCGTATTTTCCCACCCCATCTTTTCTTGTGTGCGATTTGCACCTGTATTTTGCCACTCCATCATGATAGCTAGTTTTCTTGTGTGCGAGACGCATCTGTAATTCTTACAGCAGGTATTGCATGCAGGTGACAGGTGATCCGGAGCACAATCATCGCATCTTTTGAAGCAGACAGTCACCTGGACATGGTTAACCTCGCACAGCAGCAGGAGGCTTCGCCTGAGGTAGGCCTGCGACCTAGCCGAGGTGGATTTATGCTTTGCTCTGAATAGCCTGAGGCTGGGGACAGTGTGGATGTCCAGTTGGGGGCTGTTTCAGTGACATGGGTCTGGTGGAGGAAAGTGCCTGTGCTTTCTCCCCTGCACTCGGTCCTGTGAACCACGAGGGGCGTGTGATCAGAGTGGCATGGTCAACAGGGCAGGCACCTTGGGCCCTGTGGGTGTGCGCAGGGCCTTCGGGGCACTTGTACCCGAGACACAGATTCCTGAAACTGATTCTGGCTGGCACGTGGAGACAGCCAGGGTAGGCCTTGCAAGTAGGTGGTTATGGACTGGTGTGTTTGTAGGCTGAATAAGACCCAACCGGCTGCAACCTCCTGACTAGCCTGTGAGGAGCCACCCACCACTGGTGCGCTTACCCTCCCCATTGTCATAACCCAACCAGTGACCTAGACCTTGCCCCAGCTGCAATAGGCCTGGTGGTGCCATAGTGCTCCCAGGTCCTGGCCTGCTGTGCCCAATTGAAAGGAGGCTTATTCTGACCCCATACCCTCCCTGGGCTGTCCTGCCAAGGTCCTCTGCCCGGATTGATTCTGCGCGACCCTGATTAGCCAGCCAACGTTCGCATCCTCAACAGGACCCACTGCGCCCTGTCTGGGTAGCGCTCCCCCTCCCCCCATGCTGTGCACGAAATGCTCACCGATATGCCTTGTTTGTCCGCACGCATCGAGGCGCTAGAGGCCGCTGCCGAGCCGGCCACAGGTGCCAGACATGCACTGCCGTCCATCTCTTCTTCACTATTCGATGCATCCATCACGTGTGATGCTTGTGCAGCCACCTCCACCCGCCTCTTCTGGGCCACTGCCGGCAGTCACCGGGTTATTTACAACAAGGGGTGGTGAGGGACAGAGTCTCTGAATTAAGCAGAATACTCTCACCCAGTCAAGAGATCAGGGCTAGATCCAACACCGTTTTTTAGCTCACTGCACCATCCCAGTTTCAGAACCTGGCTGTATGCAAATTAGTCTGTTCCTGTCCCAGTGCATGATGGGAACAGGGCAAACCAAACTACAAAAGCCAATTCTTACACTGGGAAGGAAACAAGCTTCCGGGGACCGGTTTCTGGCATTACAGCCGTCTTCGGCCCGGCTTGCTTGAATCCTGATGGTGCAATGAGCAAGGGACTCATGTCTGAGTATACCCTTCCACGCTTAGGGTGGACAAAATTATTTACAACAAGGGGTGGTGAGGGACAGAGTCTCTGAATTAAGCAGAATACTCTCACCCAGTCAAGAGATCAGGGCTAGATCCAACACCGTTTTTTAGCTCACTGCACCATCCCAGTTTCAGAACCTGGCTGTATGCAAATTAGTCTGTTCCTGTCCCAGTGCATGATGGGAACAGGGCAAACCAAACTACAAAAGCCAATTCTTACACTGGGAAGGAAACAAGCTTCCGGGGACCGGTTTCTGGCATTACAGCCGTCTTCGGCCCGGCTTGCTTGAATCCTGATGGTGCAATGAGCAAGGGACTCATGTCTGAGTATACCCTTCCACGCTTAGGGTGGACAAAATTATTTACAACAAGGGGTGGTGAGGGACAGAGTCTCTGAATTAAGCAGAATACTCTCACCCAGTCAAGAGATCAGGGCTAGATCCAACACCGTTTTTTAGCTCACTGCAGTCACCGGGTGGCTGCCGTTACGGCTGCAGGCCCTCCAGTACACTGCCCTCGCCGCTCAGACCCCGTGACCGGGCTGGTTTCGCCCTGCTCCGCCCCATGGCCCAGCTGCAGTACTGCGCACACTTGTCGGTTGCCCCAGTCCTCGCCACGGCTTGCCATTCTCTCTTTCTCCAGCAGCTCCTGCAGGACGGCATCCAGCGCCGGCCCATCGTGGCGACCCCTGGCGTGCTTCACCTGTTTTGCGCCGAAATCGCCGTCCTCGCGCCTGTACCTCACTGCCTTACGTCACTCCCTTCCGGCCCTTGTCACGCCTACGCTGTCGGTCCTCCTCTTCGCACTCCTGCTCCCGTCCATGCTTAGGTGCAGTGTGAAGGCGACTATTACCTGGGGAGCTCCTTTAGTCCTTGAATCCTGCTGCCCCCGAGGCCCCCACGCCATTGGGCACTTTGAATGTCGCGGCCCAATTGTGCTTCCTCTTTTTCGCGGACCTATTGACTGCCTGCCTCCCGCTCAGGCCACGCCCCCAGGGGTTTGTCGCCGGCCCCTCACTGGTCCCGCTTCACCTTCCCAGGCGACGAGAGGAGCAGATAATTAGCGTCATGGACGCCGAGAGGAATCAATTAGCCAGCCCCGCTTCAGCAGCTTCCCTCTGAGAGGGGGGAATGGGGATAAAGGGGAGACAGCGGTGCTCACGCTGCCTGCACGCGCCAGTCGGCCCTCTGATTGGTTAATAAGGAACACCAATGTAGAGCCGACTTGGGCGTGCAGGCATCGTGATTGGGGGCGTGTTTTTTCCTGAAGACGTCACGGAGAGAAAGGACAGGAAAAAACACGCCCCTCAATCCTAAACGGACGGGGCTTATAGTGACAGGCAAAGCTCTTGTCCAATGGCTGGCTGCCGTTTAGGAAGCCAGCCAATGGAGAAGAGCTGGCTTGTTTAGGCCCCATACTAGAGACATAAGATCTCGCCAGCGAGACTGCTAAAGCGCAGCCTACGCAGGCCGAGACCTAAAAATGACTTGGAATCCCCTTCGAAAACTCCCCCGTTCCACAAACATTGGGCGATTTATTGGAAAAGATCGAGTCCCTTAAGCTTATTATTTTGGACATAAAGGCTACTTTGCAGGGGATGGAAGAGAAGTGGTCTAGTTTGGAACTCAGAATTACTATGGCAGAACAAGAAAAAAGTAAGACTGAGGATGACGTTAATAAATGTAAAAATATGTTCAAGGAAATTGAAATAGGAGGAACATCTACGTATATATAATATTCCGGAAGGTTCAGAGGGCTTCAACATGCTATCATTTCTCAAGACCCAGCTCCCTGAACTGTTCAAGATTTCAGACACACCATAATTCATTACTCAAAGAGCTCATAGAGTCAGTGCATGATTTACTGTAGCTTAGTTTAATTCCAAACCTAGGTCTTTTATTTTGTACTTTTTGCAATAGGCAGACTTGATGACAGTTGTTTTGGCAGCCGAAAATTGTAAGCAATTGTATTGGAAAATTCATCCAGGCTGGCAGGCGGAAATAATTTCTAGTCCAGTGACCTCACATTAAACAGATGAATGCTAGATATGGTCTCATTCATCCATGTCTTTTTTAAGTCACATATAAGGACAGATCCTACTCTTTTGAAGGAACAATTAAGCGTAAAGAGTTTATCATAAATCAGAAGTCTCATGTAATGGACCTAGATCCTGCTTCTGTCTCTGGAAGTGGTTTCCATTCTCTTTCTATTTTCCTTGTCCTCTTAAGGGGTTTATTGTGTTATATGTTATTGAAACTGTGAGTAATTGGGTTGTTAGTTGAGGGGGGTATGAACTCTTCAAAATCAGCAGCCACAATCCTTGCCAGGGTGAACCTCAAAAGTCACTAAATTAACTTGTGCATATCCCTCTGGTAGCTTGGCACAGAAGCAGTCAGGGTTAACTTGGAGGTAATGTGTAAAGTATTCATGCAGTACACGAACTGTAATATAGTGAAAACATAACACAAGAAAATCCCCACTGCAATTTAGAAAATAGAGCAAAATGTAATAAGTTATTTGATGCCAAAATTATAAAAATGGAGATAAGCAGTTTAAAAGATTTCAGGTAAGTATGGTAGCTAAAAGCACAAAATGCCACTTGAGGGCATCTGGCCGTGCAAGACCTCGTTAACTTACGACGATGGAACGCGGGCCGGATAATGGGACCAGGTTAGTCTGGCTTAAAAAGCTACTTTTTAAAGTTCAGCATGAAGAGTTCCGTTCGTCGTGGACGAGGCCACAAGGAGCAGGGAGAGCGTTGCAGATGGTCGTCGCTGTAGCCTGAAGAACAGGCCGGGCTTTGTGGATGGTCACTGCTGCGCAAAGATCCTCTTGGGTGTCGCAGATGGTCGTTGCTGCATCTTCGCATTGATGGTCACCGCGGGTTGTCGATGCTGTAGCATGAAGTGCAGATCTCACATTGCCAGTCATCAGTTGAGGACACCATTGCGCGAAGAGTCAAGTTCAATGGAGATTTGCATTGGCGGTCGGGGCGGGTGCCAAGATCTTTGTGGGAACATGCCCTTTCACAGCCCCAAAGAGCCCAAACTTCAGGATTTGCCATTTTTTCTAGGAATTGCTCCACTGATGCCACACCAAGGGTCCAGGACCTGAGGGACACTACCTGGGGATCTGCAACTCACTTCAGCTGAGGCCATCAGGGCTTAGGGTGGTCAATTGCATGCCCTAGCAGGTCCAGTACTGCAGGTATGTTGGCCTGGAGCCTGCTGTGTCCCTGTACTCAGAACAGGTAGTCAGTCAGCTAACTCTTGCGGTCACTTTAGCCTGGGATGAAAGGTTCCTTCTCAGCAAGGAGGACACAGTACAGCAGAGCAGCAGAGTAGCAGTCCTTCTGGCAGCACAGCAGCACAGCAGTTCTTCTTCTGTAGCATCTTCAGGTCCAGGGGTGTACTGAAGATTTGGGTTTGTGGGTCCAGTATTTATACTTGGTGTCAGCTTTGAAACAGGAGAAGGCCTGGAGGTTTCCACCCTCAGAGGAGTTTGGCATTTCCTGCCTCCTTGCTCTGGCCCCATCTAGTTTGAGGGCACAAAAGACTAGTGTCAAACCCTTTGTGAGTGTGCTGGAGCAAAGCCTACGTAATGTGCAAATGTGGTAGGTGACAGCTCCTCCCCCCTATCAAGTCAGAGATGGCTCATCCTCCAACACATTTTCCTCTGTTGTCTCACTGTCAGGGAGCAATACACAAAGTCAACTGCCAACTACATCTAGTCATGTGATCCAGGAACAGGCCGCACACACCAAATGGTTATGACAAGAAAATGCCAAATTTCTAAAAATGGATTTTTCAGAATTGTGACTTAAAATCTAACTTTGCCATTCAAGAGGTTTTTAAATTACAATTCCCCAGACACCCAACATGATATTGTCACCTGCTCCCACACAAACTGTATCACTTTTTAAATGTATTAAGGTAACCCAATGTTATCCAATGGCAGAGATAGGCCTTCCAGTAGTGAAAAACAAATCTACAAGATTTTCCCTACTAGAATATGTAAAAAAAAAGTACCTGTCCATCTTTTTAACTACAACTCACCCTGCCCTTTGGGCTGATTAGGGTCTATCCTAGGTGTGGGGTGGCTTATATGTATTAAAAAGGAAGGGTTAGGCCTGGAAAAATGTTGATTTTGGCAGGTTGAAAAGACTAGTTTAAAACTGCAAAGACATGCTGCAATGGCAGGCCTGGGACATGTTTTAAAAGGCTACACAAGTAGGTGGCACATTCAGTGCTGCAGACCCACTAGTAGCACCTATTTTACCAGCCCTGGGTAGTGCGTTACTAGATACTTTCAAAAAAATTAAATGTTCCAATTGGGTGTCAGACAATTTCAGCATGTTTAAAGGAGGAAGCACAAGCGCTTTGCACACTTTACCACTGCTAACCAGTGTTGGTATCCTAAAGGCCAACACATTTGGGTCCAGCGAACAGGAGAGGAGTGTTAAGACAAAAAGATTGAATGTGACCCTGCAGAGAGGGCCAAGTCCAATAGATACTCATTCGTAATGTATACTTGTTATTTTCACTGTATTGATGTCCTTTTGTCTCTTACCTATCTTTGCTCTCGTTTACAGCTTATATCCCCGTGACATGAGTCTGTGCCCCTGCCTGTTCCTTGTTTTGTTCCACGTATGCCAGAGCTCTTCAATCTGTGGGGCGCGACCCCCAGGGGGGGCCTGGAGTCTTGGGAAGGGGGTCGTGCATTTCCAGGCCTAATTTTTGCCTGGAATGCAGAACGTGCTCTTCCTTTTGGACAAACACAACCGCGCTCGTTAAAATGCTTCAGCTGACATGAATTGAGTGCCATGTGCTGTAAAACCAAGAGGCCCAGCAGACAGGTAAAATAATCCTTAAACTAAGCCTTCATGCCACTGTTCCTGCTTGCCTGAATGAAGTGAAAATGTACCCTAGGAGTTAATATGCAAATGTAAAGGATGCTTTGGAGTGGTTCTGTCTTTAATTGCTCAAATCACTTCAAGCATTGTGATGGTAAAGATGTGTTTTTTTGTGAGGTGGTTAGAACTGGACTGTGAAGTGTGTGCTTTTAATGATAACAGTGTTTACTCAGCGCGCAGTACCCCTGAAAAGGTGCTGAAGGGACAGTTATGCAAAAAAAAATGCATTACTTAGCGTCTGATATTACACTAATCTAAATTTTGGAAGCAAGTATAAAATAATGACTTACACATTCGCAGAGCTTTCATTCACAGGCTGTGACCTCAAAGCACTAAAAATACACAAGTCACTATTTTCTACTGCAGCAACCAATTTTAATTCTGTGACTCTCTGGTTACACACAGACCTATGCAGTGCATTAAATAATATAGATTTTATAATGTACTGTATAGTGCATTTCCCATTGAGTAACAACTTTCTAAATGTATTTCTCATTCAAGCTACCCATTATTTGAGATGTAGCTACCTGATGGTGAAAGACCTAAAAATTAACAAAATATTTTAGGGCTGATTTATGAGAGGCTTGTGCCAATGAAGCGTCAATTTTTTGAGCTTCAGTGGCACCAGCATCTAAATCATATCTATGAGGCGTGGCAAAGTCACCCAGCGTAGCTTTACATGGCCTTATAGATATGGAGTAAGACAAAACAGCGCAAGTCGCTGCGTTACTCTATGTCAAGTAGGCATTGCAGTGGGTGTTCCCACACAACACCCATGGATTTTGACGCTGCCCCAGTTTTACAAAACCATGTAAAACTGGTGTAGTGCCAAACCTTATGCCTCCCCACAGCAGTCGTAGTGAGGGGAAATGTTTTGATTTCTCCTCAATTTTTCCTATTTCCATGTGTGCTGTATTCTGAAGCACACATGGAAAGAGGAAAATCCCTCTCAGGATTGTTTTTGTGCAGGAGGGTGCCCCTTCCTGCACAAAAAACATCCGGCCTATGTTGGCGCTAGGCAGCAATTTGTGTGCCAACATAGAGGGATATTTCAGAAATGAGGCCCTTTGTTTTTAGCCACACCTTTGACTACGCCTGAACCGCTGACCTTCGGTTTGCTAAACACAGTTTAATTTATTTCCCCAATGTATAAATGATTTGCTGGGGGAATTGGGGGTGTTTATGGCTGTCAATAACGAGGAGGCTCAAGTTCTAGAAATTTTCGTCAGGAGGGGGTCCTCACGCCTAAAAGTTTTTGACAGGGGGGTCTCGGCATCAGAAAGTTTGAAGACCTCTGACGTATGCCCATTGCTTGTAAGTAATACTGGAGCTTTATATTTTGCAGGCACCCTTTATGTGGTAAGGTTTTGTTCCTTGTGTCCTTTTTTAACCAATAGCCTTATTATTTATTTCCTCTTTGACTTGTATATCAATGTTTGTGCTCTTAGCAACTCCATGTTAAGTTTACACGTATAGTGTTGTGGACTGCCCATCATCATTTGTCTGGTGTTCACCACTACCGGTTCTCTTTAGTGTAATAATAGCTTTATTTATGTCGATTTATAGCTGTGTTGTTTCTACACCTATGATATTTTCTCTACTTTTAGCATCTATGTCTCCATGGGTTTTATGTATAGTTTTTTTCTTTTGTTGTTTGTTTGTCTCTTTCTCTTTTGTTGGTTTTTCTGTTTCATAATTACATGATTGTCATGGCAGCATATATTTATTATTTGGCTTATTGGTGGAATTTCTGCTAGAATGGACTTATTTTTATGTCTCAACTTCAAATTATAACATGAAATGTCAAGGGTCTTAAAAAAAAGTCAAGAGGCAATGAGTGTTGGCACATATTGCTAGGCTTGATGCTCAGTTGCTATATTTGCCAGAAATGCATTTATCATTAGATGATATTGGGAAGCTGAAAAAGCAATGGGTGGGGAAAGTTCTGTGTTCATCGGCCATCAATAATAAGAATGGAGTAATTGTTTTGTTTCATAAGAAGTTATACTTAAATATTGTCGCTCAGGAAATTGATACAGAGTTTAGATGGATTATGACTGAAGTTAAAATTAATGATACACCCTTTTTATAATGAATTTGTATGGTCCTAATAATACGAGTAATGTTTTTTGGAAAGCAGTTTTGTCCAAACTAATGTTGAATCCTAATGAAAGAGTTATAGTTGCCGGAGATTGTGATAACATTTTGGATTTCATCATGGATAGACTCTCTGTTTCAAATTGTGTTCCCAATTCAGTTAAAAATGTTTTTAAAAGGTATCTTAGAGAGCTTTATCTGATGCTTGAAGATTGCTGAACCTTGACAGAAGAGAATATACATTTTTTTCTCCTATGCATAATACTCAATCCACTCTTGACTGTTTTCTTAAGTAAGAATTTGCTTCCAGCAGTGGTTTAATGCGGATATAGGGGCTATATTAATCTCAGGTTATGCCCCTGTTATAGTTGTGTTGGACATTCTGCCTAGCAAGGGCAAACACAATAGATGGTTCACTATTATGTGCGAGCATGTTCTTGTCTCAATTTAAAACTTTTATTGTAGAATTATTTCAGCTGAATTTCTTTGGAGACACTACAGTTACAGATTGATGGGATTCCTTCAAGTAAGCTGCCATAGGCTCTATTATTAATTAGGTGGCTGGGAAAAAGAAGGAAGCTCATAGATAAACATCTAAAATATTAGAAGAAATTAAGAATTTAGAACATTTTTATTACACCACTAAAAATAATAGACTTAGGATAAGTTGATAGTAAACAATAAAATAGAGTTTAACAAAACTTTCACAGAAGGGGCTTGTGGTTACTTATTGAGAGTTAATCCTAGATTCTATGGAGTTTAAAATAAATCTTGCAAAGTATTGGCTAAGTACTTTAGGATCAAAAAAGATAAATCTTAGAATACCAGATTGTCAACGAGCATGGTATTAAAGTTTTCATTGACAAAGATATTCCTGATTGCTTTGTAGCTTACTATGAAAAGTTATACTTATCTGACGGGCACTCTTTGGAACCTGAACTAACCAAATATTCTGCTGGCTGAACCCATATTGAAGGATCAATGATTGATTTCTCAGAGGTTGAGAAAAAGTTAGCTATTACTAAAATTTGTGAAGCGCTTACTAGATGTCTGGGGGATAAGGCCTCAGGACCAGATGGTTTGACAGTGCAATTTTTGACCAATTTTTAAAGCTTTTAATTCATTATTTATTCACCCTATAAAGACATTTTATTTCACTTGGGGAAGCAGAGGGTACATGTACCAAGGCTATGATGTGTCAAATCTTGAAAAAAGGAAAAGACTGCTCTTTCTGTTAATCGCTCAATTTCACTCATAAATGTTGACTGTAAGATATTTGCGAAGTCTCTTGTGTTGCATTTTATGAAAGTTCTGCTGGGAGTGATTGGTCTGGAGCAAACAGGCTATGGTGAAAGCCAAATAATTTCTGATAATTTCTGAATTTTTAAAAATGTTATACATGCAGCTTCTTGGAGAAAAGAATCCATGGCTGAAAGGTTCCTTTATGCTGAAAAAGAATTTGATTGCGTTAACTGAGATTTTTTGTACAAGGCTCTTTATGGCATGGTTTTGGCACCACTATACCGAGTTATATTTATTCACTATACTCATCTCACACAACTCGTGTTTTTGTTAATGGTATTCTGTTGCCACATTTTCCATTTCAAAGAGGCATATGTCGAGGTTGTCCTTTGCCTGCCCTGTTGTTTATTTTGGCTTTAGAACTTTTTCTTAAAAATATCAGACGAAATAATTCCATCTTTGCATTCAATTAGAAAATTAACTAAATTAAATGTACAACTTATGCGGATTATATTTTATTACATATTCCCAACTGAGAACTCTCCTAGCCAACTTTCTTTCTAGAGCTGTCCTGATCCTCTGTGGTATCTGATTATAAATTGAACATAGACAAAACTGAGGTTTTACCGCTTAATAAGTAATATTTTAGATAACAATTTCAACAGTTAGGGAAAAGTTGGAATGCTACCAAAATAAAATGTTTATGAATTTGGTATTCCAATTCCATCCATATCACTCTAAGATTTATTCTGAAGGGGGGAGGAGTTTGATTCAAGGGTTCAGTAGAGTGAAGAGTCCCCCTTAAAACTTTCTTCCTGGGGTCGATAGGTCACAATTAAGATGATGTTTTTCTTCAATATTAATTCTTTTTTTGCAATGTTGCCAATTAAGAATGCTAAATCTTCCTTTTATAAAATGGATAGTATATTTTTGAAATGTTTATGGAATACCAAGAATGTCAGGATTTCCCTAAATGCCCTCCAAAACCCAAGATTAATGGAGGAGTAAGCTTTTCAGACTTTATTAAATATCATCAAATCTTTAGTTTAAAATACATTTCGGACCTCCTTTCTCAATCTTCTGCTCCTCAAGACAAATTCGGTTTGCAGTTGAACAGGCTTATATTCTGCCCCACACATAAGAGAGAAACTTTTAATGGCACAATCTCCTCAAAAAATTGTAGGTCCTAGCATATCTATGTCCCTTAATTTGCTTTGGCCTCTTTTGGTTGACTGCTTGTTTCCCAACAATGGTTTTCTTTCTAGTACACTGTGGTACAATAATAAAGCTACAATTAGCGATAATACATTGTTCTGGAAAATATGGAGAATAGTGGAATTAATATGGTTTCTCACCTTTTTCAGGGTTCGGCATTTCTACCTTTTTCTAACTGAGTTGATATATGTGAGCTACAGAATTCTTGTCATAAGTCGTATAATATATGACTTATGGCTCTTCAATGTTCTCCTGTACTCCTGGTTGAGACGTGCATACTAAACAAACTAATATTATGATGTCATGTGGCAGGACAGCCTCTAATTTATATACATATCTTACTGTACCATCATATCACACAGACAAGACTAACACTGAAATAAAGTGGGAAGCTGTTATTGGATGTAAATGTTCTATTGATGTATGGAATAACATTTGGGCTAAAGTTAATTCCAACTCTTGTTCTGCTGGAAATATGCAAACATTATTTTATTTTATTCAAGATTACTCATAACTCCTACACATCTTTTTATAATCAATGTTCTTCCACAGGATGTTTGTCCCACTCAAACTGGAACTTATATGCATATGTTGTTTGAATGCCTTGCTGTTCATCAATTTTAAGTTCATGTTTTGGTAAAGGTTAGAACTATATGTGGTTTTCCACCCCTTGTTTTTTGTCAATATAGTTTTCGTTGGCTGTCACGACTCCTATTAACATCAGAAATGTATGGCCAAATCTATGGATGTCATTACGTCAAGCTTGAAAGATACGGGCAATATTGGTTCAAGGACTCGGTGGAATCTCGTATGTAAAAGCCGTAGATTAGATAGATACAATTTTACACCTTTACAACTAACAATAAAAACAGGTAAAATTTGGCAACCACTTATGGTTTGCTTAGCTCATTCATTCTGCATGTCTCAGTTGACTAAAGCTCACTGGAAGCCACCTTAAACAATACTCAATATGTTTCTTAAATTTTAATTAATTTGTCACATTTTTGAGAATATTATTATTTATGTTTGTATGGATTGATGAATGTCATAATGGGCCTCTTTTCTGGGTTTCTTCTCAATTTAGACTTTTTCTTCTTGTATGTATGAAAAGTTAACCCATCCTTTACACCAGAGGTCTCCAAACTTTTTTGTTTCCAAGACCTCCTTGTCAACATTTTTAGGGGTAAGGACCCCTTCCTGACCAAAATTTCTAGAACCTGGGACTCCACATCATCGATAACCCTAAACGCCCCCAATTCCCACTGCAAATTATTTTTACGGTGGGGAAATAATATTAAATAGTGTTTAGCAAACCAAAGGTTTGTGGGTGACTGTGGTTCAGTGGCAGAGGCTTACCACCCAGTTAAAAAAAAAGTCTCCAAAAAGAATTACCGAAAAATGCATGATGGTACTTTATTTTTCACAAATAAAACATAATTTGACTAACCTTATTTGGATGGTTACACCTTTCTGAACTGATGTGATGAGTTTGCCTGTTCTTCTCCAGAGAAATGATCAATCTGTGGTTGCACCTCATTAGTACCAGGTTTAGTACCAGTTTAACATCCAAATGTAGCAATAAGCAACAAAAAAGGTGACCAGTCCAGATTTACAAAGGGCCTTCTACTGCGATGCAACATGTCTCATTTCTTTTTAGTAACCTTTAAACCGTTTGTGTAATACATTTTTTTAATCAGCAGTTTATGCAGCAGATAATGGATTATGAGGCAAATGCGGTAAACCTTTAATTATGCTAAAATCACTGTGCTTGCACAATCGCATAATTCCAGTGGCCTGGGTTTAGTAGCTGTAATGCATGACCTGCAACTTTAGTGCAAGACATCCGAGGAGAACCATACTATATTTCATGGTATGCTGATGGGTCGGCTCTTACAGTTGCATGGAGTTGGCGGTTGCTGAACATCATTCATCATAATTAAACATACCATTTACAGTCATTAATGATGAACTGTAAAGGCCAAATAGGATGCTTTCTATTATTCCAGGGTAGGAAGTGGTCCCTCTTAATCTTCCTTCATACTGTTTTTCTAAAAAGGGTTTTATTTTTAACATTATGAAAATAGATGCTTCTATTTCAGCAAAAACAGACTCCTGGTTATATTTGTAAGCTTTTTAGGTCTTTCACCATCAGGTGATATTAAAATAACAAATAACAAATAAATCAATAAAAAGGTAGTACTCAGTGGGAAATGCATTATAGTACATTATGAAACCTCTATTGGGTAATACACAGTAAAGGTCTGTGTGTAACCAGAGAGCCTCAGAATTAAATCTTGGTTAGTTCAGTGGAGAATAGCGACTTGTGTATATTTAGTGCTACAAGATCACAGACTGTCACAGAAAGCCCTGTGAATATGTAAGTAATTTTTTTAGACTTGCATTACACACAGTATAAGATAGACTGCCACAAAATGTGCAAAGCATTTTACGATAAAATGGTGATTTTAAAATATAGATTTTAGTAATACCTACACCATACGTAATGCAATTTATTTTACATGACTGTCCCTTCAACACTTCCTCAGTGATAGTAAGCGCTATGTAAATACAATGCAAATTAAAAGCATGCACTTCATGGCTTAGTTGTTAACTCTTTGCTCTTCCACTTAAAAAGAATAAATCTTTGTCATCACAAAGCTTCAAGTGATTTAATCAATTGGCTCCCAAGCGTCCTTTACATTTGAAGATTAACTCGTTGTGCACATTTGCATTTCTTTCTAGTAAGCAGCACACTGACAGGGCCGGACTGGGAACTTAAAGCAGCCCTGGCAAATTATTCCTGACCAGCCCCCAACCTGCCCATTGCAAGCCAGCACAGCGAGCGAGCCGACCGCTACTAGGGAGGTTTGGGGAGGTTCGGGGGTTTGGAAAAAGACAGACCAAAAATGTGAATTTTACAGCACATTTTTCATTACATATTCAATTGCATCAACTTTCAAACCACCGTTAGGGCATGTAGGCATAGATTCATTAAGGTAAAATCCGCACGCAAAGGGGAAAATTCTCCGAATCTGCCCCTTTGCGACCGGTATTTTTGCATTTGGGATGCATCATCCGAAATGCAAAAATCGCAAATTAAGAAATTGCTAAATTGCGATTACTTGCATTAAAGGAATCTCAAATTGAGATTCCTTAAATGCAATGCATTAAAGTTTAAAAAATAGCGATTTCGCTAATAGGGCTCGCAAATTACCATGAAGTTGAACTTCATGGTAATTTGTAAAAACGTTGAAAAATGCACTAAAGTGCATTTTTCAAAGTTTCATGTTGCGCACACACATGCCCTAAGGGCATGTGTGTGCACAACATATGTGCACCGATCAATTTCAGGGGGTGCAATAGGGTGTCCTTTGGACACCCCTGCACCCTTGAAATCGCATTCTCAATTTCCGATTCGCTAATTGCGATTCGTAAATTGAGAATGTCTTCCCATTCATTCCTATGGGCTTCTAGGCCCATAGGAATGAATGGGGAGGTATTCCTTAATTGCGAGTCGCAATTAAGGAATCTTAAGAAATTGCTTATTTTTTTGTGATTTTTTCAAGTATTGCATTTTGCTATTCCTTAACAGCAAATCGTTATTTTTCGCTATTAAGGAATAGCAAAATGGGTTCTTGATGCATCTGGGGGCTGTGTGTTAGTGCCAAAGAGACCAGCTTTCCACTTCACCTAAAGTGTGTCTGAATGTGAACGACTTAAACAGCATTGCTTGAGTTCTGGCTGGGGAAGGGCAGCAGTCTTAAGGTGGAGGCAATTAGGTGGCGTTTCTGCATCCTTAGGCCTCACATAGTTTCTTCAGTGCAGGCCACTGGCCCTCATCATTGGGGAAGTGGGGCCTCCAGGACCACAGAGAAGTGTGTTGGTCAGGAGCAAGTAGTAGGAATGGCACACTTTTCGGAAAGGCACTCTTGATCATGCTACAGCCTGGACCCGGGGCTAGAAAACACCAGGGCTTCACACAGGGACCTGTCTCTCAGTCCAGCACGGTATACACAAGACTCATTCCTTCACCCCAGATCCCTTTCCATCTGAAGCACCTATGCCTTCACCTGCCCACTCTATCCATACTGCATCACAGGCAAGGGAGGTGGGCGAAAAGCGCTCTATGTCTATAATGTAGAGCATCTTATCCAACAACCGCATTTACATCTTCCTCCCTAAGCCACCCCCTACGCTATCAACTTGGTTCGCGTTCCGGCACTGAAAAAGAGCATGAAAGAATCAGAGGTAGATCTAAGGCATAAGGTGTTGCACTGAACACAGTGAGAGCAACAGCCAAATATGTCTGAGGAAACACTACCATAAGAGAAATCACATGCTTGCACCCCTCTTCCTGGGCCCATCCTCCGCTTAGAGGCTAGTCTGATTCTTGTGGGGCGCCTGCAGCATCCGCTGTGACGCTCCCTGCCTCGAAGGCGTGCAGCACTTGCTGCCCATGAGGGCTGCCAGTGGGACGTTCCTTAAAGTCCTCGCTTTCCCCGCTATGTGATGACCTAAAATACCACATTGTTTGTCCCTCACAGGTATTGGCTTTACTGATGAATGATGACCTTGCACCCGCCGCTTTCATCCTTACAAGGTGAGGTGTGGTGTGGTGCGTACCCACTCCTCATAGCTGCCAAGGTTACAGATTGCTGTGTGTGACATTTTCATAAATTCAGTGTAATTATGTGTGACATTTCAATAACTATGAGTGACACTTTGCCGCAACCAAAATCAAGCAATGAAAACCAGGAAAACATATAAATATGAGCAGTTAAACCCATTTGAGCAACAAGACATTCTCAGAAGATGTAGTAACTGCTGGAAAGCAAAGCACCAGGAACTGAAGCACCTATTTCTCTCCTAAGCTGATCGTACTGTTAAACAAAACGAGGATTCAGGTCTGTCCCAGTCATTTACAGTGTACTGCAAACAAAAGAATGTTTCTGTACATTTTTGCGGTCAGTTATTGTAATAGGGTTATTAAATTCTGTTTTTCAAAAAACGGCACAGTTTGCTTGCCACTTGCTCGCCTCAAGCACAGAGAATACCATGACTGCTGTAGTGGGGGATAAACAGAGAGGGTGGCGGATAAGGACTGTTTTCCATGGGTCTCCTCACTTGAAAGCACACATTAAGGTTCGCTGGGGTACGAAATGTAGCCATGGTGCACTGCAGACTCCACTACCGAAATTTTGAGCAGGTGTTCTTTAATTTCTTCTGCTCTGACTAACGTAAATAAAATAACAAGCTTTACCTACTCGCTTTCTTGACTGCTCGGCTGTTATAAATCTGGCCAAATCAGATGAGTAAAGGGATATCCGATTTATTTAAGAACACAGTCTTACAAGTTCAGAGTTTTCACTTACTTAAATTGGAGGCAGGCGACGAGCGAAGATGGCGCCATGGCAATATGAGCCTCCCCCCGGACTGGGACATGCTCTCACAGCTCGCCAGCAGGCTCTGGTCAAGGCCGAGTTGGTTGACCCCTAGTCCAGGGGATCAATATTTTACGGACAGTATGGGCCGAAAGAGTAGCAGCTATCGCTACAGGGCGGCAGCAGGCTCACAACTGAGTCAGCTGTTGCCAACTCTGGTGGGGCCTGGTGAGCCTCAGGAGGCCGAGGCAAGCCTGCGATGGTGCAAGGAATCATGGCGCGGGTCACGGTGACTTGCGTATAACCTCAGCTGCCTCTACCAAGACTCAGTGCGGACCTCTCACTGTCCAATGAATGCCGGCACCAATTATGGAGGAGACGCCAAAATAATTATTGCGACGTGGCGGGCGGCTGCAAACAAAACAAGCATTTACAATGCAAAGGTCTCGCCTTTGCAAAAGTTAGAGCTATTGGCATTGTAAATGACAACATTTTTATTAACCTTAACTTGGTCTTGACGTTCCTCATATGAATGTCTTTCGAGCTGATGCATAGTTGCTCACCTCATCCCCTGACCTTGAAGAATGTCACTCTCATTGCAATTAAGGCAGCTCACAACACCTTCTTTCCAGACAAATTGGTGCTGAGGACTCCGATGGCCTTCTTACCAAAGGTTATGACTCCCTTTCATTTCGGGCATTCAATCACTTTACTGACACTTTTTTATCCCACTCGAAAGAGGAGAGACTTCCTTAGTTGGGCCTAAAAGAACTAGGCTTTTACAATGACTGTACTAAGGACCATCAATGGGACAATTAACTTTTTGTGGAGTTTTCTAGAACAAAGAAATGGAAGGCTGTGTTGAGATGGACTCTCGTCTGTATTAAGACCTGCTCTGCACTGACCAAGAAGGAGACCCTGGAAGGTCTTAGAGCCCATTCCATCAGGGCCAAGCTGATACCACTGCGCTGGCGCTGGGTGTGACTGTCCATATCTGCAAGGCTACGACGTGTGAGTAGGTGCATAGATTTAGAAAGCACTACCACTGATGGGAAAGACACTAGCTCGCATGGTTCATCAAGACTTTTTGGTCAGAGCCCCCTCCAAAGACCCTCCTCTTTGGAGATGTACTACTTGGTATGTATTCTAAGGTGAGAAATCTGAGGTTACAAGTATTCACCAAAAGAACAAGTTGCTTACCTTTACTAGCGCTCTTACTGGTGGATAAGCTATCTAACTACATACTCCTCTTTGTCCTCTCACTTCTCCATTCTGATGGAGTGATCTCTTTTAACATCTAAATAGATACCAAGTCAGTGATCAGCACACTGTTACCAACAATTGTTCATGCTCCTTGCATGAGGGCACGTAAAAAAGAAAAGCAAAAATCTGACATCAGGGGTTGTGCTTATAAGTGGCTCAGCTCGGTCACTTGTGAGGAGATATGGGGGTCAGTGCAGAGCCACAAAGCGCCACCTGCCAGAGCACGGAAGCACTGCTACAAAATTTTCCAGATCCAATCTGGCACCTGGAAAGTAGACTAAACGTGCGGAAATTGTGAGCAGAAAAAGTATGTGCTTTACCTGCAACATAATGGTGTGAATTAAACAAAGTACATATACGTGATATGCCCTGGGTCAGAATTATGGAACTCATTAGCTTGCCAACAGACAGCAACAACTGTCTGTAGCCAGGCGCTAAGTTAGATGATCGATGAAGAAAGGTGTAATTTCCCACAATACAGTGTGTTTTTTGGACTACGGAAACACTGGTATTCCAATTTACACACCCACTAGCAAGACTGCTTTCTTTAAATTAGAGCAACCAGCTATTTACCAGATCTGTCTCTTCCTCATCTTTTACAAATTATGAGATAAATAGCAAAAGAACACTAAGGAAAGGCAACAAATCCAAATAATATTACAATTTTGCAAATTTGAAGGAATTTATAATGTCGATGACATCCACTGCAATGGTGCCACGGAATTCCTATTGGTTCGAAGACTGAATCTATAAGGTAGTCAATTAGGAACAGGCAAGCACGAGAAAACATAGGCTGCACTGTTGATGCTGTTAATACAGCCTCATATCCAACACACAATTAGAAAAACACATTTTTTGGCCTCCGTACACATTTTGTAATCAATCCCTGTTCACTAAAAACACTCACCATGAAAAAGACCGTATTAATGACAGTTCCGCATATTTGCTTTTTCATCAACTCCCTGCATGAAAACATATTTTTCTCACACATCCTCAAAGACAGAACATGTACTAACAGAAGACCTCGTTTAACCAGTGTATAAAACGATACGGATAAAAATATAACGTCCAAATCATGCTCGTTTAATTAAATAGTCAAAGTATGTTTTTGTTAGTCTTGGTGAATGAGACTCAAGGCCGCTTACAGAAATCAGCCAGTGTTTTTCTCCTTGAACATCAATCAATATTTACAAACTGTATGCATTCCACAATCAGCATGTTGTTTTCTTCTGCTTGCTACAAAATGAGAATAATAAAGGATAGTTTTTTTTTAAGAGGCTGGCCTGGCTGGGCTACAACTGACTTTTCTGGATCCCATGAGTCCAACAGTGGTTACACTGTTAACGGAAAACGTTTGCAAGTACAATCAAGCTTCGACGCTTATCAGCGCCGCGCGCCTCTCTGCAGACTCCCCCTGCATTCCAGAGAGGCGCGCGACACGATCCGGTCCTTTCTGACAAGCTGTGGAGAAAAGACCTGGCTGCGCGCACAACGTTATCCTATGGGGAAACGCTGCGCGCGGCCAGGTCTTGTCTCACTTCGGCGTTCTCAGACTGCTGAGACGCCGACTATAGTTCTCGGCGAGAACGCGCTTTCAGCACGTTACTAGCCGAGACCTAAAAAACCATAACTGCCGCACACTCAGTGATTATGGATACACAGTAATCACATGACCACGTCACCTGAATGCCATGCCCCTGGCCGGCCTGCAGCAGCTGTGTTATAATGAATGCTTATTGGTGCAACCTTTCCAGCAAACGTGTTTTTTTTTTTTGGATCCATTTCACAGGGAAGCAAATCAACGCAAGGAGGAAAGAGAAGGTAATGCCTGGCTGCTCAATGTAATGACTGTCTTTGACTCACGCAGAGGTCGGTTCCACATGGCCAAATCGGCCCCAGCAACAGAACCGGCCCCCTGTCTCAAAACCGGCCCCCACCCCCTCCAGCCTACCTGGGGATTGCCCGGTGCACGGACTTACCAGTCCAGACCTGCACACTGACAGAAAGGCATGTTTAGCTGTCTGCCCGACTTTGGTTTCACAGCACAGGAGAGACCCTGAATGACAATCAAGCTGAAGCATTTTAACTATCTGAATTAACCATCCGGGGACGGTTGTTTTTTTTTCAAAACAAAGACGAAACCTTTTGGATTCCAGGCAGAAGTGAGACTGAGGTATGTGTGCCCCCTTTCCCATGACTCCACGCCCACCCTGGGGATTGCACACCACAGATAGAAGACCTCTGCTTCACACTCATATGTCATTTTTAGCTTTTGTACACATTTAAGTTAATCTAAGAATTGAATTGATGTTATTCAATAAAATTATATTTCATTTATAACTTTGTTTACCTTTTGATTTGTTTTTTGTATTTCATTATCTTTATATATTAAACGATGTGTATAAAAATTTTTACAAATTTAATGCAAATTTTTACCTAAAAATATATAAAAATAATAGAAAATTGACATTCTGCTATGACATGTTCCAAAGACATCGATTTTAATGTGGTAAAAGCAGCAAAATCTCATGTCAGCTAAGCCACTTCACTAGGCTCCCTTAACCTGGAACATTTGTCCAAAATACGGTCAGTGCTTAATATGTGCCAGGGGTTTCCGGTGCTTGGCACCAGGACTTAGAACTCAAAACCACACTTATGGCAGTCTGACATATGGTGGCACTGCTCATCTAATTTAGAGATGAGCAGAACAATAGTTGCTTATGAATATAACATACGTTAAAAATTGCTAATAGCCGCCACCCCAGCCATTTCTTTAGCTTAGGGGACCAGGAATAATATGAACTGTTGCACTTGCAGGCGAGAGAGATGGTTAGTAGGTGTTTTGGCAGTGATGACAAGGGCGATGAGTGGTACAAGCTGCAGCGGCCTCCTTGCCAGGGCCACTTATTATTTTACAAATTAAACACTGAATAGGGAAATGACACCCATGAAGAGTTGCTTTTCAGTGCCAAGTGCAACAACCAAAGTGGGTCTTTAGCCTAAAAATTATTACAGATTATTTAATGATTTAAAATAGTTTAAAAGTAATTAGCTAGAGAAGACTTTATTTTATGGTTGATATTGTGTGTACATGTTTTGTTACAGAAAGACCCCTTTTCTTAACATAGCCCTTCTCCTTTACTTGTAATCCTTCCGTTAACCAGTACCCTTACCACTATTCACATCCAATTACCCTTTGTTTTCCCATACTCCCTTAACATATCATAACATATGGTTGTTTGCAGTGGCCACTGACCAGAGACAGCCAAGGGCAGTTGCTTTTACATTCCCAATAATGATGCTCAAATGAGACATAATGGTTCCTATAAGGCTTTCTTTAATCTTTACTACCCAAAAGCAGAAAGGAAATCACACTGCAACCTATTTTACCAATATAGGTACAACTCCTTTGAGTACTGAATTAGGAATGAACAAGCTCCCTCCCGTGAGAACCCCTCATACAATTATTGACTCCACCTCTTTATCTATTCTTTGATGCTCATTAGTAGGTTAAATGCTCTCTTGTCTCCATTATATATGACTGAATGTTAGATTGATGTTTGGCAGAATTCAGGCATAAAAACATCATTGGGCTTCATCTAAGAGTATTTGCACCTATCACCAAGCAGGAGACATCAATTAGCCCAAATGAAAGCAACCTTCTGAATGTGTGGTCTTCAGGGTACATATTTCTTCCTCCTGTTACTTATGCCCACCTGGTCTCAGAGTAGTCAGTCGCTGCCCTCTCTGCGGCCAATGGGCATACTCTCAGATTGTGCCGCGTTGCTGAATCAACCCTCTTCATGTAAAGTGGGGCATCGACAAGCAGTGCTCGTAGTCTGAATCCAGCTGCCATGTTGTGGTCGGCCTTGTCCTATGTGCTGGATTTGCAAGAAGGCAGTAGTAGCTGCTTTTAAGTAAGGGAGTTTGGGCTTATTCACGTCTACTGATGAACCGGATCAACCAGGACCTTTCTCGTCTGAGTGCAGGGAAGGCAATGATGCTGGGCAATGCCAGGGCAATAGATGGGAAGTCTTCTTGAATACAGTGACAGCACAAGGAGTGTGTGAATTGTATGTAAACATCATTAATCAGGGCAAGAGCTAACAGTTAGGTCACTTACCTTGGAGCACTGAGACACTTGGTGCAGATGACAGGGCGCTATCGTCACATAGACTACTGACGTCGGCTAAACCGTCCTGGATTCTGGAAATTGTATCATTTTTGTGGATTGAAAGATGACATCATTTTAGACTCATAAACTACTGGAGTCCGACCAATGCAACACTCCACTAGCACCTAGTTTTATAAGAGTCAGCTATACAGTATGAAGAACAGGGTGGGAGAGGTGTGGCGCAGTGGCCAGGGCTGCTGACTCAGGAGCGCAGGGCTCACAGTTGATCCCTGTCGCTGGCAGCAGCTCAGCTGGGCACCATGTCACTCTGGGCAATGGCTCACTTATTCTCCCTGATACCCTGAGACTCTTAGGGGTGAGTAGTTTGTGCTTTACAAATACCGGATTTAGATTTAGTAACGGAGGCTCTGGAACCCACTGAATACACACTGGAAATGTTGTCTCATCATTCCCTAAGAGCCCACATGGGAAGGCAACCAGGTGGAGGCCCTCAGAAGAGAAGGAAACCTATTGAAAAAGACGCCCTGGATGAATGGGCCTGTTTAGAGAGGAGGTAGGCTGTCAGCTCAAGACATCTCTTAGAAACACTCATCCTAAAGTCAGTGAGGAGTCACGAGGACAGTCTTCAGATTATGACCCCATGAACAAATTGAGAAGGAGTGATTGCGGCAAGATGCTGGCAAGGATGAAGACACGTGCATCCCAGGATGATTCAGATGACAGCGACAAGCAACATGACCTGCCTCTACAGTTTCAGTAATATACACTGAGCCCTGCTGGGACATCTCCCTGCAAGGGAAGCACTACGGACTGACTTTGGGAGGTCGGCTGCAGAGAACACTGAACCCTGTCTTGACAAGGCAGTCTCTGATGTAGAGCGTGATTTAATTCCAAAGTATTTCTGCACCAGATTTAGTCTGAACACCTTCCAAAAGAGTTTGGTGACCTGGGGGGATTCAGGTGATTCAGCGCTCGAGACTTAGTACACAAAATATTATGATGTGTTATATCAGTGCGGTGCTACAAGAGAAAGGATGTCATTCCAGCATCCCCAACACAAAGGCAAGTTGGCACACGAAATCTTGTATAAACACAAATAAAGTCATCCCATCATCTCAGCGTTCTTCAGTGTTTCAGTTTATTCTTCTGCCAGCCAACATGTGTTTCGTCAATGGGTTTGTTACCCTGCAAATTCCCCCAGGGCTCTAATCTGTAGTCTTCTCCTCAAATTGGCCTGATAGGTCATGTATAAATGAATTCCCAATGTATCTTTACAGTGTAGTACTGTAATTACGCCTATTTAATATTATCAACTTGTCTTCCGTACACGTGTGCAGGCCACAGACCACCACCACCTGTCAGTCTGGGGCACCTGTGTGCGGGTCTGCGCGTCCGTTCTGCGTTGCTGATGGGATTACTTTATTTGTGTTTCTACAAGATTGCATGTACCAAGGGACTGGATTTCAGTCAACTTACCTTCCAAAACAGGTAGCTGGATACCTATATAAAAGGCACAGGAAACTTTTATCTGCAGCCGCCAAAACAGGGCTTGTACCTAAAAGCTACAAGGTATCCTGGGCTGACGGGAGCTTTGTTAATCCACTTGTCAGCTTTGGATCCAGCTACCCTGGCGTCTTAGATGTCAGTCAAATTTAACGATCTTTGGAAACACCTTAAATCTTGCCTCTTTTCGCTCCCTTGATAGGTTCCTTAACTTTGTTTTTTGCATTTCGCAGTATAGTATCTTGCAGAAGCAAGCATCAAGACACCCTCAGGCATTGTTGCGCTTTATTAATATAAAAAACTATCAAAGGGATGTCCAAATAAACTCAGAGTGGAGTGCCCACACATGTACATAAGGGGCAAGGTGCAGCCCCTCAAGAAGTAGATGCAAAGCTGTTGCCTACTTTGTCTAAATAAGCTAAGGACCCCAAGGGAAGCATTCATCAGTCTTAGTGAGGTTGCCAAATCATCTACTTGACATCTGTGGCCCACTGGCAAAGATCTTCGATCTCCATTCTTCCCATCCAGAGGGACGGGTGGCTGAGTTCAACCCTTTCAACTCAGGACTCAGGAGAGGCAGTCAGATATTCTCTACCAAACGTTATTCCAGTGAGAGACGAAACTTGACATCAGAAGAGGACCTCGAAAAGAATGGCTTATGTTTGCACCGTTGGCGATATATCACTCATAATTCATAGCTTAGATTTTACGGGTCTTCCATTGCTAAACGGAATGCCCACACAAATTAGGTTTTCACAGGAGGCAGTCCTTCAAACGGACATGCAAGTAAAAAAAAAAACTGGCAACACAAGGAGCCATTGCACAGGCCAAAGTTAGGCGGTGGTTTTCCTGATCAATTCGATTTTAGTCTTCAAAAAGGATTCAACCAAATTGAGACTTGTCAAAAACCTAAGATAATTAAATCAGAGGCTGATCTGCCACCAATTCAAAAGGGAGGGTCTTCATCTTCCCTAGGATACCCTGAGGCTGGGGGGGGGGTGGGTTGTAGGACATGTGTAGATCTTAATGATGCCTATCTATTGGTACCCTTTTGTAATTCACATCAGATATTTCTCCATTTCTATAGGAGAGTCAGAAATTGGAATTTTTCAGGTTGCCATTCTGATTATCTTCTGCCCCACGGTGTTTTACAAAACTGCTCAGACATGTGGCGGCGTTTTTGTGACCCAAAGGAGTCAGGATAATTCTTTACCTGGACATATGGTTTTCACAGCATAGGAGCAATCTGTTGTGTAGTCACGTATCAATAGTTTTCACACTTCAGCAAGGCCAGCGATTTGTAATTAAGTGGGACAAGTCAGTCCTGGAGCACACTCAAACAATAACATTTCTAAGATCAAAAGTGTATTTGGTGCAGTCAATTCTAAGGTTAACCATGAGGTAGATCTATGTAATAAAGAAGGAGATATGGAAGATGTGAGGGTGTGCAGATATTTCTCTGACATAGCAAGCCGACATTTTGGGATGAATGTCTGCATCAATGCAAGTGATTTTCCCAGAGCCTTACATTATCGGGCTATGAGAAGAATTAAAATCTTTCATCTTTGACATGACTTGTCTTATGCAGCCTGTTCCTATGGCTCTAAAAAACAAAATAGAGCTCAAATTGGTGACTGGCACATATAGAAGCCTGGAGTGGCATGACTATATTTTTGGGACAGTCAAACATTATACTGATCCCAGCAGCCAGGGCTGGAGTGCCCTCTGTGGCACCAGCATTGCCAGGTGTCCGATGGACTGGATAAATTAGCAAAGGGGTCTTGCACATTTGTCTGGTAGCCAGATGGTGTCAGAAAACGTGCCAGGATTGCACATGGTAGTGGACTGGGAATTATGTAACTTCAATCTGCTGAATTGATCCCACTCACTTCCTTTTGGGCGACTCAGGTTTGGTATCTGGCCTGTTAGAAATCCCTACAGAGTCTTTAATGTTGCTTCCACATTAGGCGGTGATTTTACAGAAACTGTCGAGAGAAACATCCAATAGAAAGAACTTCTTTCCCTAATCTCTTGGAAGATTTCAGGGAATGATGAGACATCTGATGCTTTTCAGAGGTCGCTGAAATGCTTTGCAGAGATTCATGGGCTCCAAGCCCCTCAAGGGTAGCAAGAAAGGCTGTTCTAGGTGGTCTGCTTGGGGTATGGAGGTTTTTTTGCATCCCTCTTCATCAGGCATAGTGCACATTTTTAATTTCCCGTCAGAACTAAAACATAAGAATAACACCTAAAGATGATTACAGTTCAGCCATTTTCACAGGTTATCCTTATGTCAATGGTACCCGTGTGGCGGAACATTGCTAATTTGTAGGCTAATGAAGGAAATCCAGATGTAGGTGGCCCTTCTCCCAGACATGACTCTTTATAGGACATAAACGAAGAATTTCAATTGCCCTTAGATTAGCCCCATAAGGCCAAGTTTATATGGATGGCAACCTGTGGGAGTGCATCAGCTAATATGTAGGGTTTAGTTTTATTTATTTATTTTATTCAAATTTTCACTAAAAACAAATCAAATAACAATTCCCCCCAACTGTTGAAAGCATGAAAGCAAGCATCTATCAGTCATTTTCACAAAGCTTTACATAATATGAATGGAGCACAGCATGCCGCACTAGCTCAGAGATCCTCACTCAATCACATAAGCCCTTGACTCCGTCTTGTGGTCCGAGCCGAACCCATTCCCTGCTGGTTCCCCTCCACTACCCTGGATTCCTACACACCCTCTTCCCTCTCCTCCACCCAAAGACCCCGGATCTTCTCAAACTTGTGTGGGCATCCTCTCACTTGGTACACCAATTTCTATGGCAAACAAGATCACTGTTCCCTCCTTCCAGACGTCGCCCAATTTTGAGATCCCCAAGAAATCCCATTTCCTGTGTCCCTCCTCCTCCAGCAAACCACTCAAGCGGTACAAGTCCCAGAGAGGGGTGTCCAGTGTTAATCTGCCTCACCATCCTAATGTATTTGTCACCCTCTTCCATATATTGACCACTGATCCCGTGAGGTAGGGGAAGGGTGGTAGCCTTCTCCCTCCATAGGCTCATCGGAGCTAACCCTCTGAGGCCACAGCAGTTCGATCCGCTCTCAGGGACAATCCCTGTAGGGACGAGAATGCCCAATTGGCAGCCAACAAATGTGAGGCCCAATAATAGAGCCGGAGATTCAGGACGGCAATGCCTCTCTCAGGCGTCAAGTCAGTAGTGATAGGGCAATCCTTGGAGCTCCACCATCTCATGGTAGCACCCTTCTCGTCCTGTCTAATGTGTGGAATATTTTGTCTGGAACCGGGAAGAAGGTGTTCTTCAAGATATTCAAGAATTTGGCAAGTAGATAATTGTGTATAGGGCCGTTCAACCTAGGAGATATAATGGGAGTATCCTCCACTTCTCCACATCTTGGGGATAGGCCTCCAGGACTCTCGTAGCTTCTTCCAGAGAAATAAATCTCTATCTGGGGTCCCGAAGATACCTAAATATTGGAACCCCTGAGTCGCCCACTCAAAAGGGCAGTCCAACACCCAGTCTGGGTCTCCCACTTTCACAGGGAAGGTGCCAATAAATGCGGAACCCTGCATAGGTCCCAGAAATCTCTAGTACGCACAGGATTCGTGGTACAGAATTTGGGTGGTCTGCAAGATACAGGAGGATATCATCTGCATATAACGAGACGACATCCACCCACTCGGGTCCCATCGAAGGCCTTGTTTTTGTGCGTCTGATCGATCCATGACACCAACGGTTCAAGGGCCACTGCAAATAATGAGGGCAACAGCAGCCAGCCTTGTCTGGTGCCCCTGGATAATGCAAAGCTATCGGAGAGTGTCTCATTAACCCAGACTCTTGTCACAAGGTCTTCATTTTGCAGGCCAACTCAGGATACAAAATAGCGGTCAAAGCCCATCTTGCCAACGTATTGCATCATATATGGCCATTCCAGTGAGTCCAAGGCATTCTCAGCATCCAGGGCCATGTGGGCGCCTGACTCACGAGGTCCCTCATTACATGCTACGCTACCCATCGGTTGCCTCAGCTTGTGCCTCATAGCCTTGTAAGGAGGCATAAACTCGAATTGGTCCTGGACAATCAAAGAATCTATCACCTGTGTGAGATGATTCACCAGGATCTTAGCTAGAACTTTTGTTTCAGCATTGATCAGTGAATTTGGCTTATAAGAGGCGCAGTCTTCCATAGGTTTTCCATCCTTGTGTATCAGGACAATCATTGCATCTCTTAGGTCTTGTGGCAGAGTATCCATCTCCCTGTCCTTGGTAAACATATAAAGCATCAGATTCGCTACTTTAGATGTTACACCAGGAGTGGCCCGTGCAGGTAAGAGCAGTGGGGCGGGTTGTGAGGGTGGGCCAACAGATGACAATGAGGGAAAATGAAGTATTAAATTAAGTATTTAATTTCCCCTCGTCGTCATCTGTCGACCCCTCCCCCACCCCACCCAACTGCTCTTGCCTGCACTGGCCACTCCTGTGTTACACTTTTGAAAAATTCAATGGGAAAGCTATTAGGGCTGGGGTTCTTGCTGCTGCTCAGAATGCACAGTGGGTGGAAAACAATAGTTTGGAGTGTTACCCTGAGTGATTGCCAGTGGTTAGTCTTTTGTGTGTAAGGTGTGGGCCCAGGGGCTAAAGTATACTTAAAAAGATGGGCCTAAATACATCCTAGATATTAGTTGGCTTTGTTAATTCAGAACCCACCTGCTCTACCCAAATTGTCTGCAGCTATGTCTGCCTGTTGGCCTTTCGGAAATTTCTGTATCATGAATACATTAGCTCTGTGGGACCCACCACATGAACATTTTCCATTTTGTTTGAAACCTTTTGACGTCATGAGAGGGTAATTTTGATTTTCTGGGCGACATTAAAGAAAGTCTACATTCTTATCGACCCTGCTCCTCTTGGAAACAGTCCCTCCCAAACTGACAGGAGAGACTCCCTCCAGATGTGTCCACAACCAACCCCAGACCGGTTTTGGCCTTATTAGGCCTTGTCAGGTCGCGTGAACTTGTATCCGGTGGCACTGCGCTCACACAAGGCACCACAGGCCAGAAATACAATTTCCCTTAGAAGCAGGGGAGTGGTTGTGGCCTTACGGACGGAGCTGCTGATTTTGGAGCTGGTGAACCACGTTCGAGCCTCTGTGTCGGCTCAGCTTCCTGTGATTCTGGCCAAATCACTTTATATCCCCGTGCCTACGCAAAAATGAATGTGTCCTTGTGTAAGGTAACTGGTGCTCATGTTAAGCACTCCAATAGGATGCGGTCGAATTCGCGCTATATAAATCTGCACAAAAAAATAAACAGTAATCTGCTCAGATAAAAAAAACACGTTCATTCCTGGACAGAGTACCTCTTTGTGGTTCAAATATCAATCAGCAAAAATCTGACAAAAAGTGTGTCTGATCAATTCTATTTTTTCATGCTTGGATATATACCAACGAGTCCTAATGATTGTTGGTACATTTTATATTTAAATGAGTTTCAGATTGTTGCATGCATTTGATACATTAATATAATGGGGCTTGAAGCAGAAACATTCCTTTGTTTGACTACAAACTGAAAGGAACAGAAGGGCCCGTGTATTAACTGCTATGCACCGATGTTAATCTTGGGAAAGCTTGGGGCCTGGCTAAAACGGCTGCCATTTACAACAATAAAAATGATTCACGTTTTTGTTTTTTTAAAATACAAACTATATCAAGCTCAATACCTTCACTGTTCTCTAGTCCACAGCATCATCAGGCAGTCAGACAAATGTCATCAACTGAGGCACAGGCAGAGAGCTGGGAAGGGCAGTGAGGGTAGCAGGTGACCAAAGACAACAATTATTACTTCTTCTGTTTTCCCCATCGTTTTCAATTACACTTCCAGCAAATATTATAGAGCACTGCCCCCACTCTCGCCTGATTTGTGAACTGTTTATACTTGCAAATTGGGCCTAATTTCCCATATATAACAGGATTAATTCACAATGCTCTCCCCAGGGAGAAGAACACGAATATATTTAAGTTGCTTAGTAGGCACGTGCAGATATGTAAAAATAGAAGAATGATTGTTTCACACCTCCAAATAAAATAAAAACATAACGGCTTCACCTTAATTCTACATTTTGTGTAGCTGAAAATTCAATTAACTATATTGACTCCACATAATAAACACATTAATGTAGACATGTAAATGTTTTATTATTCTACATGCAGCGGGTTGAGGTGTTTTTTTAACACTGGCCCTCGGGGTTCCGTTAAAGAGAAGACTAATGGGGTGCTGATGGAAACCAGAGAAATGGGCCTGCACGTCAAAGTGGAACACAAAACATTTGGAGAAAAAAAAATATGACGATTTATAAAGAATAAAAAAGGACAAGACTACACACACAGGGAATTTTTTTTTTTTATTATTTTTTTTTTTTAAAAACCTTTATTGAGAAACAGGTATAAGTACAAGCGCAGGCCTACAACCACAAGGGCCGGCCGCAAAATCAGGAGAGTCAAAAGGGAACAACATCAATGTGTACGGCAGGATGAATACAGGATAGACGAGTAGTGAAATCGTTACACAGTAAGCGCCAGGATAAGAAAGGTTTCATTTTATGATGTATAGAGGAGGCAGAAGCCATATCTACCCATGTGTCATGCAACATACTCAGAAAAAGAGGGGGGGGACGAGAGGGATGCAGCCCCCTACGCAATCAAATAACCACAGTAGAGCAAAGCCCAGATACATCCAATGCCCATCAAAGGTTCAAAAATAAAGGACAAATCGTAGCAAACAAGTAAATGGGTCACCGCATAGACCGCCCTCCCGCCCCGAAAAAGGAGAAAGTGCAGACACTTACGAAACGAAGGAGAAAGAACAAAGGGACATAGCCCACCCCCTAGAAAGAAAGCAAAAAAGGGACCATAGAAGAAAACAAACTAAAATAACAAACACCCCCCCCACCCTACATCACTGTAATGGCTATGGCCTATCCCACTAAACAGCGTGCCTGTCGCCCAGAGTCACCTGAAATATAGAAGAAAGAGAAAGGGAATAATAACGAAGGGAAAAAAGAGAAAGGGATAAAAGGAGAGGAAAAAGAGGGAAAAGAAGGAGAGGAGAGAAGAGAGGAGGGGAGCCAGCGATCGAAATACAGAACACCACCCCACCCGCAATAACGGATCGCTAGTCGAGGTCAAAAAAGGATACTGAGAAAAGCCTACATAAAGGATGAAGACAGGAACTGTCCAAGTGATGAGGCACGGAGATGCCAATTAACAAAACAAAAGTCCCGCAGGCACCCAGGCACGATCACCCCTGTCCACTTCTATGAAAAGCCGAGCTGCCAGACCCCGCCACAGCCAGGAAACAGCATGATACAGTGGGTCCATACCAGTCAGGGAAAGCAAGTGGGATCTTCACGGAACACCGTCTCGGCGAACAAAAAGCAGCCAGGAAAACTCGGCAGCAGTCAGAATGCAAAAGTAACCCAAAGATCCACGTGGCCAAGCACGAAGTCCGGGCTGTCCAGCACAAAGCAAAGAAATCAGGATGTAGGAAATGCTGCTGCATCGGCACCGGGTCCACTTGATCCCATGGAATCGAACACCCAGCCGGATATCCCAGCACAGCAGCTGGAGAAGTCTCAACAATACCAACTCGGGGAGACGACACCGCGTCACAAAATGGCTGAACAACCATGGCGGCGATCCGCAACTCCAAGTCCCGGCAGTGCAAGGACAGGTCGATCCGCAGAGCACCCAGGGCGAACAAGACAGTACTCCGTGTAGGGGCCGCCCGAATCAAACGAGGTCTGGGGAGAGCAAATGCAGCAACGTCCCTGTCTCCAGGAGGAAGACACTCCGAGGGGCCATCCGCCATCTTGTGCATATCGCCCGCCGCCATTGTCGCATCCGCCGCCAAGCCCACCAGGAGTGCCGGAGGCCCCAGGACACACAGCCGATCCGCGGCGGATGGCGCTCGGCGGAGAAAGGAGAGTCACCAGAAGAACGGGCGTGCCCCCCACAACACTCGGGGGAGCCCTGCACCGGGTCCCAGGCGGGACAATCAACAGGAGTGGGCTTCTCACCCGAGGGGTGCCGGACAACGCGGCTTTTCTTCTTCGGGCCGGCAGGCAATCAGGCATGCGGGGTGGCCCACCATCGGGGGTGGGTCCGCTCCGGCGCTTCCGGCTCGCGGCTCTCAGGCTCCCACCATCGGGTCTCTTCAGCGGTTCCGGGCCGCCGGCACTCCGAACACCTCCGGGCAGACACAGCACTCGAGGCCCCGGCGTCAGGGCCGGGAAGGCCAGCAAGGTTACAAGGGCAGAACGCAGAAACCACTGCACGCCAGAGCCCCGGAAAAAGACGGTAAGTGAAGGCTCTTCCCAGGTAACCAAATTCGGAACACCCCGATCAGGATTAAAGACAGGATAGGCGGCGGGGAGGAAGGGATCTCGGAGCGAGGCGTTTATGCTACTGTTCCGATCGCCATCTTGGCTCCTCCTCCACACACAGGGAAATTAACAGTGGTGAAACAAAGAGAGAAAAAGAATGGAAAATCCATGTTCGCCCTAAAAGAACAGAAATGTTGTACTATTAAGGCAGTGCATACTTTTAGCTGGTGGATGCCGATGTGGGCCACCGGCACATATTTTTGGGACCGGCACTTATTTTTGGGACCGGCACTTATTTTCCCCATCATAGGAAAAAACACACAAATCGGAATGATGGGGGGAGGGCGGGGGAGGGGGGTGGGGGAGGGGGGAGAAAGACCGAACAATCTTCACTAAGGGAGAAAGTAGGAGCCTGTGAGAAAGAGATCAAGAGGCAAATAGTGTCTGTCAGTGGAGTAAAGAGGCGTGAGGTGGATTTAAGACAACTAGCCTTGGTGGTCTGAAAGCTGACATTCAAGTAGAGCTTCGGCACTAGCACTCATTCTTTTACAAATTAAGTTCTGTATAATTAAAGTGTAAATTTTGCCCACTGGCGACTTGTACTGTAAGATGCAAGGAGAATGTGCCAGCTAAAAGGTTCCCAAGCACCCCCCCCTTTCTCAAGTGGTTGGTATGGACAGTCTTCTGAGAAGACGTCATATGACCAAAATAGCTGCATATTTGGAATCCAGTGGCACTGACTCCAGTTAGACATGTAAGAGGTAATGCTAAAGGCGTTTATGGGAAAACCTGAGGTTTTCACGTCATCAGAGACACCATGTCCCATCGAGTCATAGGTAGAAATAATCCGAAATCTGATGGATTTGAATCTGATCCAATAATGGGCATCTGAGGTTCACAAACACTCTCCCGGTGATCTGGTCAGACCACAGGATAGTGTTTTTCGAGGTGATATCATCAGTTCAAGACATTATGAAACCAGTGCTGAAACAAACGACCACCAGAGCATTGAGTCGAATAAAAGTCAATGAACTGCAAGATCAGTTAGTCTCCACGTCCCCTTTGTTACCAGGAGATTTAGATGAAGCTACTTCGGCCTACACTAACAGGTTAGAAGCAGTGACAAATAAGCTAGCCCCGGTGAAGACCATCTATAATAATAGGGAACGGCCAAGCTCTCCGTGGGACTCCCAGGACCTGAGAGAAAGTAAACTCCTCTGTAAACACCAAGAAAGAGCATGGAGGAGGGAGTATAATGCGAAGGAAAAAAGCAAATATTAACTATGCTTATCACACTATAAGAAACTACTGCATAAAACAAAACAAGATTACTTTGCAGAGAAAATATGGTCTGCAAAAAACTCTACCAAAGAATTATTTAAAACAGTTACAGCCTAAGCCCACCCCCCTCCAATCCCGTTGTAGCTAGTCAAGAACTGTGCGATAAGATAGCCAACTTCTTTTTTAAGAAAGTTGAGGATATCTATGCCACATTTACAGGAGATACAAATCATACCCCTCCAATAAATAAGGCTAATTGGGAAGAGGATGAGGACACTATGCCTCAGCTCTGTAATTTTACACCTACTACAGCCTCGGAAGTCCACACAATCCTGGTGAAAGCTAAATCAGGATCACCAATGGACCCCTGCCCTCCTTCCATATTGAAGCTGGCACCCGAACCAATCACATCAATTATGACAGTGATTATCAACAACATGTTTTTTAGAGGGCTATTTTCCGAAAGCATGGAAGACAACATCGATTCTACCCCTGCTAAAAAAGCCCAAGTAGGATCCAATGGACTCGAATAATTTTAGACCTATTTCCAGACTACCGCTCCCTGCTAAAATCACTGAAAAATGAACGAATACCCAACTCAGTCGATTTCTAGAGGATGGACAGGTGCTTGACCCTACTCAGTATGGTTTCAGCGGGGGTCATAGCACAGAGTCGGCTCTCATCAAGTCTACTGAAGAAATAAGGGCCACTTTGGATCAAGGAGGAATGGAGCCCTGATCATGCTGGATCCCTCTGCGGCGTTTGACACGGTCCATCATGCATTATTGATGGACCGGCTGCATGAGATTGGTGTCAAAGGTAGGGCCTGGAAACTGAACAATTAATTTCTGGCCGATAGGGTGCAGACAGTTACGATTGGCAATTTCGCTGCTAAGTCATTCTCCCTCCCTTGTGGAGTCCCGCAGGGGTCGTCTATGAGCCCCACTCTTTTTAATGTTTATGTCTCGCAACAGGCCCCCCTCATTGAATCCTTTGGGTTCAAGTTGACTTCATAAGCCGATGATACACAGATTGTTGTCTCTCTGCTACCAAATGAAACTCAGGAGCCCGCACTCCGCTTCCACGATTGCATGACAGCTGTGGGTGGATGGATGGCCCGGAACTGTCTGAAGCTCAATTCTACCAAAACAGAGGTGATACTGTTTGGAAACAACCCTCAATTTTGGACCCCAGCATGGTGACCAGACTCTCTTGGCCCTCTTCCAACACCGGTCAGGAAGGTGAAAAACCTAGGGTTCATAATTGATAACAAACTGTCCCACAAATAACAAGTAAATTCAGTTGTTTCAGCTACCTCATACATTCTGAAATCATGCAAAAAAAAATACTGGCCTATCTTCCTATAGAAAGCCAAAAAATAGTCGTCACGGCTTTAGCCATGTCCAAGTTGGACTACTGCAATGGCCTATATTTAAACGCTCAGGAAGGTCTTTTAAGAAAACTTCAACTTGTACAGAATGCAGCAGCCAGATTGCTGTCAGCCACTCCAAAATATGAATCCATTTCGGCAGAAATCAGAAAGCTACATTGGCTGCCTTGCGAGTTTTGTTTAAGGCCCTATGCGTAGCCCATAAATCCCTCCATGCCACTGGTCCAAATCATCTGATCCAAAATTTCAACTGGTATGTTCCAACGATATCTTTGCGCTCTTCAGAAGCCAAACTAATCTGTGTACCATTGGCAAAAAATGCCAATTGGGGTGGCAGGAATTTTTTTGTGGGCGCCGCCAAAGCATGGAATTCCCTTCCACTCTCCCTCAGAGGCATAACAGAGCTGATTGTTTTTAGGAAGGCTCTGAAAACCTGGTTGTTCAATGCCTAATGCCCAAAGTAACCCCCCGTGACAAGGTCTTAGGTGGACATCTTACATAGCGCCAGGACACCCTTGGGTAGCAGCGCGCTTTATAAATGTCAATAACATTAACATGGAGAACACCTGTGGAAAATCCGAGTTCTTCTACAAAAATGGCATGCAGATTTCTGTTCCTGCCTGATTTCAGATTAGAAAGTAGGGAGGAATGACTGGGCCAAGGTAGCAGAGGTACAGTGGCAGCTACTAACAGGCTACAACTCCTCAGGCACTGACTGAACTACACATTGATTTTAATAGCAACTCATCTGAGGTACAGTCTGGGGTGAGCGGTGGGCATGGGATTTGCACAGCCCAAGTAACCTGTCCCTTATAACTGAATACATCAAGAAAGTCAACATTGTTAGAAGTATCAACATGCAAAAGGGGCCTGAGATAAAGTGAGCGACTGGACCGGAAATAAGCATCCTGGCACCAATTAGTAATGATGTAGCCATTAGAAAAACCAGCTGTGGACATTTGTCCCTATATTCATGCTCACGTTTGCAGAAAAGTTTGATAGCACAGGAAGGCAATTAGAATGATGCAAAGAGTATGGTGCATCTGTGCAAGAGGAATTGAGTTTTGGAATAAATGGCAAAACCAGCCCCGCCCACATTCAAATGAGCATCAACAACTCAATCTGAGTGGTCATTAGAGCCAACTGTGCCTTCATCTAAGGGTGCTGTCAAGAGACAGACCACCGAGATCTATAAAAGCGATTCTTCAGAAGTATAAACGTGGCTGAAACTCAATCTGCTTCAGCACAACAATCGTCTTTAAATTATCCATCACTCTCTGTAGCTTGTAGGTAAAAGTAAAAGCCCAGAAGGCTTCAGTGTACATCCTATGCAGCCTGAGAACCAGGAGTGCTAATGTCAAGTAAAAGTACAACGTTGGTACTGTCTGGTAAAACGCAAGTCCAAAGTCTCCTCCACAAATCTTGCGTTAAGACAAGATATTCAGGGTGTTTATATATACATTACTAGTTTGTCTCGGAAGACAGGAATGCTAATCAGCAGAGAATAGCAGGGCTTAAATATAGTATCTCACTTGCAGGTCAGAATGAGGAATACACATTCAACACCTCGCGTGGGTAGCGAAGACTGGAGTTCTGCTTTCTTGGGGCAGTTCGTCAAGGCCAAGATTTTCCCATCCAACCATTAACCACATTAAGGCTGTTCTTCGGGTGCAGGGCACCCTCAAGAGAGGGTCAGTGACGATATTAGAATGTGCCGTTAGCATGCACATGAGATGCTCAGCGGTTGCAACGTGTGGGCACCACACGTTCCACAGACATTGTGATAAACATGGGGCAAGAATTGAACTGGTGAGAAGTACACAGAATGACACAGGGCCCGGCCCGAGGCTCATCCTCATACACTACTTCACCCTTTCAGTACATTTGACCAGACCAGGGGAGCACCAGCAAGGACATCAACCTCCAATCTGTCTCTCAAGATGTTAACGAAAGACCTATAATCACACACGAAGGAAGTATCCAAGAAAGCAAGAGCACCAGCAAACAGCCACAGCCTCCGGAAAGTATCTGTGCCGCAGTGAGTTAGCAAGCTGGACAAGCTCTACTAGAGCAAGTCACCATCAGCAGTGCGGAAAGAGGACTGCGAAGCCCACATGCCTTCCACATCTGGAAAACAAAAGGGCAAAGTGGTGAGGGGTGACAGTTTATGACCGTGGCAGGCACAAGAGTAATGGCTTTTTAATAATAAAATAACACACTCACCTTCAGGCAATCTGGAAAAATACTATGTGCCAGAGAGATTTCAATTTGCTCTGTAAGTGGAGATATATAGGCGAAACAACCTTAATGTTTCCTTAAAGAAAGTAAACTCTTTATACTTTCTTGCATTATGATTTTTTGCTTTATAACTTCTCACTTCATAATCTCATGCCTTTGAACTTCTTGCCCTTGAACCACTTGCCTTTTGAGTTTTTGCGCTATAGTCTCTTTACTTTAAACTACTTTCTTTATATGTTGCCTTCAAACCTTTTGCCCTCTAATATTTTGCCTTCAAACTTCTTTTCCCGCAATCTTCTGTCTATAAGTGTATGTAACTGTGCCATATTACCTTTAAGTTTCGTGCCCTATAATGTTTTGCCCTTCTCCTCGCAACTCATAACCACTTGCCCTTATTGAGCCTCGTGCTCTTGAATCTCAGGCCCGTTAAACTCTTCCCATTGTGCTCCTGCAATTGTACCTCTTCCCTTATTATCTCTTTTCACCTTCAAACATGGGCCTACAGTCTATTGCCTTTCCCTACTGGTTGGTATTAATTGTTTTACTCATTAACCTCTAGCCTTGCAACAACATATCCTCCACATATCTTTTTTCTGAGTTAGGCGGGAGGCACTTCAGTCCTTTGTACTCTCTGTAGTCGCCTTCATTTCATGCTTCCTGTTAGAAAGGCGATCCCGGGGGAGGCAGAAGATGTCTGACTGACCACCCCTAGGTCCACCCCTCCGTCGAGAAGTAGCCGAGCGTTATCGAGAGGCCTCCTGGGTGAGGGTCCTCTCCTAGGATCGGGCAGCAGGGTAACCACAACACTACAAACGGACACCACACCAGAGGTTAAGTTATTAGGCTTTATCAAGAATAAAGGTTGCTGGGTCTCAGCGGTATATACAGGCAGATCGAGGGATCTGTAGAGTCTCGTAAAAGGGACAGGGTAGTGGGACAGTCTCGGTATGGATACAGGAAGGGATACCCTGCGCACAGCTCTCCATCCTCGAGCCGGGGGTTCCGAGAGGTCGAGCCGCGGCAGCGCCAGCAGGACTCGACAGGTGGTCTTAACGGAGAGGAGGCCGCGGCAGCGCCAGCAGGCTCTCAAGATGGTTCGGCCGCGGCAGCGCCAGCAGGCTCTCAAGATAGTTCAGCCGCGGCAGCGCCAGCAGGCTCTCAAGATGGTTCAGCCGCGGCAGCGCCAGCAGGCTCTCAAGATGGTTCAGCCGCGGCAGCGCCAGCAGGCTCTCCGGTGGTTCAGCCGCGGCAGCGCCAGCAGGCTCCTAGGATGGTACAGCAAAGGTGGGCCGCGGCAGCGCCAGCAGGCTCTCAGGGTCTCTTCAGGTTACAGGCAATGAGTTCTTCTGGTGTCGGCCGTGACAGCGTCAGCAGGGCTTCCAGTCCAGGATACAACTAGCGTCCTACTCCGGGGCTGGCCCAGATATAGGACTGGAGTCCTTTGATGTCCGGACCCTCGCGCCTGGGGGTCAGAGGGGCCGGGAGGATGGTGTCCAGACCCCCAGCAGGGGGGTGGAGCCAGCGCCCAGGGAGGCCGGCGGGCGATCGAAACCAGGCGTCCGGGGACGGCTGGAGGGCCATCGAAACTCCCTTTTCTCCGGGGTCTGTCGAGTGGCCACTCGACCACCTGGGTGGATCTTGGTGCCTCAATGTCTGGGCTTCGCTGGACCTGGGCCGGGGCCGAGGCCATGTGGTCGTGACGTGGTGGGCCCAAGATGGAGTCAAGGCGCGGCCTCGTGCTTAGGTCATGAGGGGCCCATGATGGAGCCAGGCCGGTAGTGGGGGTCCGGGATGGTGACCGGACCAACAATGTTGGGGCGTGCAGTGTCGGGCAAAAGGGCTGCCCGATGCTGGGCGGAGGGCCGATGTCGTCCTGGGCCCGCCATGCGGGAGTGGTAGGACCACACCATGAGGCCGGGTCCAACATTTCCAAATGCACCGTCTCTGTGGGATTCAGCGTTTCATTCCTGGGCAAGACCTGAAAACTTTGGTTCAATCTTTGGTACTTTCCAGTCTAGTACTGTAATTCTTTCCTTGTAGACCTCCCAAAACCCACCTATCTCCTCTAAATTCCATCCTCAATTCAGCTGCAAATTTCGTCTATGGGGCCAAAACAAACGACCACATTTCTCTTATCTGGCTTTCCATTGAAGCGAGGTCAAAATATATGATTTCTTGCATCGCCCATAAAGCCATGCGCACTTTCACCCCTCGCTACCTGACCAACAAACTCAAATTATCAGGCAGCTCCAGACCTTCACGCAATGCTGAAAATCTACTACCTTAAACCTCAAACTTTCAAAAGGCAAAAACTTAAGCTAGTGCGTCTAGCTCTTCCAAACCTTCGCAACACCGCAGTTGCCGGATTTTCAAACAGAACTTAAAACTCTTCTCTCCAAAGTCACTTTGATCAATAATTTTCCTTGCCGTGCTCCCTCGACCCTGATTTTTACATGACACTCACAAGAGTTACTACAACCCTCTGTCTCAATTTTTTAAGTATGTATTATATATTTGTGTAACCCTAATCGCTCCACATTTTCTTAATATGTAATCGCGTGAATATGTAACTTGCTAATCTGTAACTCACACCACAAGTAAATGTTGTACATATAAGTGGTGATACAGACTATCATGTTACTCTTTTTCCCTATGTAATTTACTTTGCTCTTCTGTAAAGTGCTTCGACACCTCGGAGTAAAGTACGCGCTATATAAATACGCATAAAAAATACATTAAAACCGCATGCCCCCTAACCACATGCCTTTCAGCTTTTGCCTCCGAAGCTACTGCCCTTCAACCTCCTTCTCTGTAACCCTTACGTCTTCATCTCATCCCCTTCCTTCATGTCGCCTTCGAGCCTCTTGTTTAAGCCCCCTTCCCTCCTGCTCTCATCGCTGCACCTGGCATATGTTTGCATTGGTATTTATATAGCACAGGCCCAGCTGGGAAGCAATTGAGTGTGTAGAACATCAGGGAAGGATTCTGGTTCATTCAGATGTGATGATACAATGGGGCAGCGCGTCACTTCCGCCGGGGCTGGGGGACACACGCAGACATGATTATACGGTTACAGAACCTGCTGGTAGTTGAATGTGAGGTGGGCGTGCAGGTCTTTTTTCTGTGTTAGGCCTGAGACACTTGAGTCCTTTGTTCTCTCTTTAGTCTCCTGGCCTTCCTTTCATGAATAATTGAATATATTGGATTGGAATTCTCTGTCCCTCGGGGCTCTCCTTCCTCCCCTGCCTCCTCCATCCGTGGCAGGCCTCTACCGCTCCGAGGAAGCCCCCTCTGTCACACCTGCTTGCTTGCCCTGTCACACCACCTGACATCGCATCTGCACCTGCCACCATGCATTACGTGGCTGGCCGCTGATCTCTCTATTTACCGCTCTTCCCAGGGAGGGGCGGTGCTGTGGGGGGAGCATGGCTAGAACTGAAAGCTCAGGTGAGGGGCTTCTAGTCACTATGCTGCGGCTGCCCCCTTGAACTCGGCGCACCCTAGAAGTGGGGCGGCGTAGGTGAGTGATTCAAGCCACTGGGGTTTGAGCTAAGTCTCAGCAGCCCCACGGACACGCTGTGTGATCTTCAGCATGTTACCTTTGATTCTTCTAGATCAGTAGAGGAATATGCGCCTCCCCTTTCCCGCCATCCTGCATCATAATAATAGCTTCTGCCTCAAGAGAACTTTTTTTTCACTGGGAAGACCCTATCTGGGTGTGGATGGGATTATATCTGTCTTTAGAAGGGAAAGATATTTGAGTCCACATGCAAAATCCGCTTTAGGCTCGGCAAGTGTTATTATGAACTAAGGGGCTTATTTACAAGCCCCAAGCGCCGCCAGTGCGTCACTTTTAATATGGGAAAAAGTGAGGTGCGGGCGGCGCAAGGGGCTTGTAAAAAAGCCTCTACTTCTTTATTTGTGCAGCACAGCTCTCCGGAGCGAGCCCTCTGTGGTCGCTGTGTGATAGGCACATGAAGGAAGTCTAGAAGAAGTGGCCTCTCATAGTATTGCCTTATTACCTGACAACAGTTGTAAGGCTTTCCGGACGCCCACTTGTCTGGTGCCCGCCTCTAGGCTTCTCCGAAGACAAGCTTACTCATTGGTCAGTGGTAAAAATAATAGTCTTCAACTTCCACCTCACTTTCCTCCGCCTTCTCGCTTTTGCTGCCTTTTTTGTGCATTCTTTTGATGCTCAGTCATATGAGTTGTTCTGCTGTAGATTTAGGTTTTATAGAATTTTGCTCTGCCATTATCTGCCTCCCCCACTTCTTCGTCGTGCCCCCTCCTCACCCTCTTGTCTTTCGCTTCTCTTTCCATCCCACTTCTTGTCACCATTCCATACCTGATTTGCCTTTGGTCCAGTGGATCAATAGGCAAACCCCAAAAAATAGTTCCCTCCTGGGAACCCAAGCATAGCTGAATAAGTTCAGCCTCTCCCAAGCTTCTTCTCTTGTGTCTGGCAAATAGCGCTTTATGCTGCACAAAGACTGCTGAAGATTTGGATGATGGATATTTGCTGCACAGATTACTCAAAATGTAGCTGCAGGCATAATGCTTTTTCCAATTGAGTAAGCCTGGGTGGAGTTCAAGGAAGTTCCGCTGAGTGACCAAAAAATTCTGCCGCGAACAGTACCATGCGCAGGGCAAAAGAGCGCGCTTTCTTTCTGCCGCTCTTGTAGATTTTCTACTTGAGCGGCACCTTACTCAAAGCGAACAGATGGTTTCTCAAAACTACCTATCATGACCATCCGCGACTGCCCGGATTGAGAAATCTCGTAGGGAGGTGGTCTAGCATTGGATTTTCTTCGCTTGCTCTCACCAACTAAGGGGCCCATTAGGATCGCGGACAGACTCGAGTCTCTCCGCCACCCCTGAGGAGGAGGGAACGTCCGCATGGGCTGCGGTGTTCCCTCCAAGCAGATTAGGATGTGACCGCCAGGGTGGCGGTCACATCCTCTATCTTTAACATTGCGGCGGGTGCAGCTTCAAGCTGCACCCGCCGCAAGGTTAAAAATGCATGCATCGCATTTGCATGCACAAAGCGTCAGGCACCGCGCAGTGCCTGCTGCTTTGTGTACGCAAATGCAGGGGGGTACCATAGGTACCCCCCATGTGCACCTCCCACCCCCCTTCACCCAGGTGGCCCGCAACAGGCCACCGAAGTGAAAGTCTGTATGCCTTTCCACGGCGGAAATGCCGCTGTGGAAAGGCATAGGACCACCAACATCCTAATATGCCTGGCGGTGTCTGATAGACACCGCCAGACATGTTAGAGCTTTTCTGCCGCGGTCGGAAGGCGACCGCGGCGGAAAAGCTGCGGACGGTTTTCCTGACCCCCCAGCCATCCTAATCTGGCAGGGGGTCTTTGAAGGCTCCGCTGTGGTTTATCCGCATCCTCCGGGCCGGCGGACACTTCCGCTGGCCCAGAGGATGCGGAAAAACCTCAATCCTAATAGGCCCCTTAATGTTGGTGAGCTAGGAAAATACTCTGCCCCACTTTGTGGAGCAGAGTTTTTCGGAATTCCGTGTGCTCCGCAGAGTACGGAAAACTACACGGACGCAGCGGAGTTCACTACCCAGGCGTACAATTGACACTGTTTCCTATCTTTAAAATAATGCTCTGGCTTGATTTGCAAGAACAACTGCGGTGACCACACCATGGCCGAGTGATGCGAAGCCAAAATACATCAGGGTGTTCGCACACAGACCGAGGTTTGGGTGTCCTACATGATGAGGCTCCGCCACTTGGGTGGGCTGATAGGACTCAAACAGCAATTGTTGGCAGCCAGTCTGACTTCTGATTATTGATGTAATTTTTAATGTGCAAACTTGTCCAGTGTTAGTTTAAGTATCTCAGCGTAATTCGACCTACAGGCTTTTTGTTCTTGATGTAGCTACACTGGGGGTGTTCACCTGTTTGGTCGTTAAACATTCCCTCGGACCCTCCACTACGAGTTGTTGTTTTGTTGATCTGAACCAACACATGAATTAAATGCTTTGAATGAATAGGACTATTCCTTAACAAGCACTCACAGTGCCAGCAGACCTTGTTTTGTTCACTATGAAATGCTTTGGTAGATTGAATATGAAGATGTAAGACTGTATATCTCACCAGGATGTGTTAACTTGATGATATTCTCAAACTTTGAGGGCCTGGAGTAGAATAACAAGCATTAGCAAAGCCAATAGTTTTCTCCTATCCTTTATTGATTTGACAATATTTTTTTCAAACATAATGCAGAGCAGCATGGGCTGTTGTGCAACATGGCTTAAAGTGAAGAAAAAACAAACTGTTATGATGTGGCCTCGCCCACAGTTATTTTTTTAAAAGCCATGTTGAACAGCAGCCCGCGCTGGTCTGCAATCTGTTAAAAAACGCGAGGGGAGTCCAGTGGTGCTGGAACCATTTTTAGACTTGGGTGCTACAATTAATGTTACATCACTGAACTCATGAGAATTCTGAAAAATCCAAGCACCAAACAAACACAGTCACAAATGACCCACGCTTTCCAGGAGGATAGTGGTAAGGGTGTAGTATGTACTGGTGGTGCATTTAGGAACACATTTTCGCCAATATATTTCTACATTTACAAACACCACTTTTTCCATTGACATGAACTTTAAAGTCGCACATACAGTTTTAATGATAAAACTATGTTGTGTACTACCAAGAATGTGTGGAAATTGAGTTTCAGCAAATATTTTCCAGTTGTGCCGCACCAAGAAAAGTGTGTTGACTTTTTAAAATCCTATTAAAATCTGTTTTCATCACGCTACAGAATTAGAAAAAGTGCTTCATTCGTGCTTTCCTAACTGTTTATTTATTTTGAAACATTTCACAGTTAATTTATAGGTATTTACATTTTATTATCTGTTAGAAGATTTGCATTTTAAAGCCTTTCTTTTCACAGCAGCAAGACTGTCACCTAGCTCACATTACCAAATCCTCACACTTTACAGTAATAGAAAGAAAAGTAAACACCAGTATCCACGTTAAAAGAAGAAGCAGGGGTGTGGCCAAGATGGCGGACTGAGTGGTTGTGCTTCCAGTTCGCTCCGCTCTCGGCCCAAGTAAAGCCCTTTATAAACAGTGCCCCGACCGAGGCTCCACGGAAAGTGTATTCAGCTTGCATGATCCAGAGAATCGGCTATCCTTCTGGTGAGAGCTGCCTCGGCCCGGAAGACCAAAAGCGAGGGCTGCTTCGGTGACTGCGATATGACGCACTGGCCGGTTCCGGGCCTAATCCCCCACCCGCGGAACTCATGTGAGCGGACCCGATGGAGGCAAGCAGTTGGCCGCTTGGGCCTCGTGGAGATGCAGGGTCTGCTGCCGACAGAGGGTCTGCTGACGACAGGGGTGGACGGAGCCGACGGGCGCCTCACCGTTACTGTGTAGTCTGCTCCTTGGGTCGCTGGCTTGGATCGCGGAGAGCAGGGCCCGAGAGAGGCCCAGGATCTCATCGTCTCCGCCCGCCCCCGGTGAGTGATCAGGCAGTGCGGCGGACATGGGGAGTCTGCCGGGCCCACCCGTTAATTGATTCACAGAGTTGCGGCCTGAGGACCCGAGGAGGAATGCTTGGTGCCCCCACCCCTTGTTGAACTGCACAGTGGCCTGGATACAGCTTGGGCAGATCTAGACCCCTTACGCACCCCAGGACTAGCAGATGATTCACCAATCTTTTCTCGCTGAGGCGGGGGCGGGACTCGATGGCTCTGGCCTTCTCACCACAGCAACTGGCCTGCAGATGCTCCCTGACCCCGGGGGATTTCGTCTGACAATAAAGAGCCCCCCCTCAGAGTTAATTGCTCTCCTGGCAGCAGTGCTCTGCTGCATTAACCGGCAGAGCAAGTGGGAGCTTGGACTGGACTGACGAGGAGCGGGTGGGCGGACCTCTCTGGGTAACAAGCTTGGAGGGTTTGAATAGACACTGAGCCCCAGAGCACAGGCCTACCTACCCCCACCCTCACGATACACAAGGTCCACACCGGGCCCGGACCAAGAAATCCTCTGCTAAAGCCTCGAACCTCGGCATGTAGCATGGCCCAAACAAGAGCTTGACTTGCCAGAAGAGCTACAGGGCCCTAGCTGACTTGAAGCCTGCGGGGGGGCAAGGGACATAGCCCAGGAGCAGAAGGTTCACTGAGGAAGAGCATCAGGACTACTGCTGGTCTTGGAGGACCGGATCACTGGTGGACACAAATGATGGCACGCAAGATCTAATTTCCTCTGGTGGTGACACCATCTACAAGGCTTTATTGAGAATCTCCTCGAGAAGGGGTGCCCCTCCTTTTGCTGGCAGCCCCCGAACCTGGGGGAAATAATTCTGGGCAAGATTGTACGAGATAGCTAGGGCAGCAGAGCCTCGCTCCCCGACCCTAGCGGACACTCAGACACTCAGATAAGAAGAGATGGCGGCAGGCAGGCCTAAGAAAGATCTCACACTGATAGATATGCTGGTCAAACTTCCCTCCCAAGACCGCTGACTCCAAACTGTCCCCCCACCCCTGAGGACTAGAGTGAAGAGGAGTCCCTATCACTCTCTCCTATCTGGAGTCTCTCTTCTCAAAGAGGACCTGCAACAGATTAAAGGGGACTTGGCATGCGATTTGCAGGGAGTCAGGCGAGAAATATCAGACATTGGATATAGGGTTGACTCTCTAGAAGTGAACGAGACAACCAGGGATGAGGAGCTGGAACTATTGCGCTAAGAAATCATACACCTCTTGGAGCAGCAAATTGATCTCCAGGCCCACTCTGAAGACCTGGAGAACAGATCGAGGCTTAACAACATTCGGATACGGAATGCCCCTTCCTCAGCAGAAGCAGGACATGTGGAAAAATGTGTTCAAGCTTTGTTTGCCCAAATCCTAGGGGACACACCGGTATCCGAGATACGCCTGGACCAGGTCCACCATGTGGGACCTCCAAGAGCCTCAAATATGCCTCCTTAGGATATACTAGCCTGTGTCCACAGCTTCCCTTTGAAGGAGAGCATCTTCCAAAGTTGGGGAGAAGCGGGATGTAAACGGGTGGGCTTGCTGTTTGACCCAGAGGGGATCATTCGATTTGACCAGCTGAGATTAGATTATGATCTTCCCCAAGCTGATGAATTTCACTATCTACAGTTACGGCACTAGGTTACTCCCCCAAGTTATCACGCAAAGGTCTCTCGAACACTTACGATGTTTGAGAAATGGCTTGTGTGCAAAAAAGTTGGTAAACATCTAATTTCAGAACTATATGCCATGCTGGCCGCACGGAAGGAAGGGGGATGCACCAAGGGACAACTATGATGGAAGGAAGAGCTGGGCAGGGCCTTTTCTGACAAAGAGTGGGAAGACATCCACTTCAGAGCACACCACACGGCCCACTGTACCGCGGGGTCCGAATCATCCTACAAAGTTGTAGCAGATTGGTATCTCACGCCTGCACGCATCCACAGATGGGATAAAACTCACACTGAGAAGTGTTGGAGGGGGTGCGGCCTTACGGGCTCCTTAGTGCATTTACTATGGCATTGTCCAAATTTGAGCCGTTTTTGGGACATGGTTATAAATGATATTGATAAGGCTTTTGACACTGAATTGCCTTGTTTTCCAAGGCACATCTTACTAGGGCTGCCGAACCCACGGACTTTTCCTCTGCGTTCCCTGAGAGGGAGACAAATGGCACTGGTGCTACATGCGGCGCGACAAGCAATCTTAGCGCGATGGGGCTCTGCGGCTGCCCCAGATCAAGCAGCATAGCTGCATAGACCTCACAATGGAGCGCCTCACATTGAGCGCAGAATACAAAGGGGAGGTATGCACCGAGCTATTGGCCCCTTTTATCAAGATTCTATCCACAGACCTACAAGAGGTAACATGTCCCAAATATCTACAAATATTACGCTTACTCCCTGGGGACGAGGAAGAAACACCACAAACCCTGCAAATGGCTCAGAAGCCTGGCGGTGCTAATAGCGCCGAGACATGAACCCTACACTGTTGCTAGCCCATATACCGGTGCAGGTTTTTGGGGGAGGGCAAGATTTCTTTTTCTAATGCTTTGTATTTAGATTAAGTTGTTATATATTACGCTGCCAGGCCCTGGGTTGTAGGCAAAGAAGCTGTGTTGACTTGCCAATTACTTCATGCTTTATGCTGCCGGCCGTGAGGTTGTAAGCTTATAGCTGTGTACTGTTACAGCGGATGACTTGATATGCATGTAGTGTCCCTGCATTGCCCTTGGCTCCCAAGGACTGTGTTGTATATTTATCCTTCTTTTATTTCTTTTACTCCACCACAGTTCTTACCTGTGTCATCCATTCCAGAATGTATATGGCTCTGTCTCCTTCTAGGGTTCTAGCTGGTGACAGTTTGTGCCTGGCCAGCTTGTGTTGAGGTTGCTCCTTTCTGCTTCTCTGCAATAAACCCTTATTGCTGCATCAGTGGTCTTCACTTCATTTACCACAATTTCTGGCGACGTTACTTGCTGGCCAGTACCACCAAAGACCTCATCTTGATGTCCAATTCCAAGATTTGTGATGGAGAACAGATTTTAGCGTAATTTCCTCAACGAGAAACGAACCTACAGCGTGCTGGTCTCGTCGACATCCTCTTGGTCTCCTTCCGTTTTAAAAGAAGACACCTGTTGTGGTAATTTACTCAATTTATCTTCTTTGAAGACTGCAGCTCGAGCGCACCAGCGCTGACGTCATCCAAACCCAGCAGGTCGAGCCCGACGCATGACGGACTGGTGAGGTAATCACGACAGTTGTCATTGTTGTCAAGGGGACGCCGGGGGAGTCTACGCGTCAGCCGAGGACCTCGAGTGCTGTTGCCTGGTTACAAGCGGAGTCGGCGCGTGAGTGCAAGACGCCAAGGGAGACGCAGTGACGAGGAGCTGTTACCTGGTTACCAGCGGAATCAGCGCGTCAGTACCTGATTACCAGCGAGGCACCGAGGGAGACGTAGAGACGCACCAGTGGAGTCAGCACGTGAGTCAGTGAACGCGCGTGCAGCGTTGTTGACTCGCGTAACCAAGGAGACGTCCCTCTGTGCGTTTCAAGCCTCACTTTCAAAGCACCTTTAGCCTCGTTTTCAGCGGCGGCCATCTTATCCTCTATTTACCATTCAAGCCTCATTTTCATCACAATTCAGCCGATTTGGGCTATTTTAAAGCGGAATCTTTACCGTTTTAAGTCAAACTCCTGCCTTTCCATCATATTCAGCCGTTTTTCGTCATTTTTAAAGCGGATTGTTTCTCTTTCAAACCAAACTCCTGGTCCACACTTCTGGTATCGTTTAAGACTTTTGTATAGCAAGAGGTATGTTACTTTAATTCCATACTGTGTTCTGTTGTGGAAAAGCAAGGTTATTTTACTATTTTATCTTTCCTTTTCTGCATAATCAAGTCAACATGGCACAACAATTTATAGTAACTTTGCCTCCTCAGTTTCTACCTGAACCTGGTGTACCTGAGATACCTTGGGAGGATTGGTACATCATGTTTGACAATTATTTGGAAGCGCTTGATGGACAGGAGTTTTCACCCAAAAGGAAAAAGGCTATCCTTTTGAGCACCTTAGGCAAGGAAGGGCAGAGAGTTTTTAGATTCCTTCCTATCACACTTGGTGCTGGTGGACATGATTTTGATGAATTTAAGGAGGCAGTTGATCGTCTGGAGATCAGGTTTGCAAAGGAGGAGAATCTGATCATGAACCGCTATAAGTTTTACACACAACGCCAAAAAGAGTCAGAAACCATAGATGACTTTGTGGCCAGACTCAGAGAACTTTCTATAAAGTGTAAGTTTGGTTCTATGAATGACGAGCTCATAAGAGACCAATTGGTCGTCCAGTGCTCAAGTAAGAAAATTCAAGAGCGGCTATGGGCAGCCAAAAATCCTAACTTGAAAGACGCCATTGATCTGGCCAAAGTAATTGAGGAGTCTAGTAAGTGCATGAAGGTCCTTGATTCGCACAAGTCTACTCCTCACCAAGAAGTTTCTGTGGTCACCGACAAAGGTAGCATTGTGGGTTGTGAACATTGTTCTGGAGACAGTGTTGCAGTAGTAAAAAACAGACCCAGACCCTCTGTCAACTCTGTCAAGAAAACCTCAGTGAGCAAAGTCTGCAACAGGTGTGGCAGCAGCAGCCACTCTTCCGACGCCAGGTTTTGTTTTGCATCAAACAAAGAGTGTTTGAAGTGTGGGAAAGTTGGACATTTTTCCAAGATGTGCAAGGGCAAAGCTAGACAGAGAGTGAATATTGTTGATGACTACTACGCTGATGATTCCGGAGTTGAACCTGACAGACTCTTGGTCATTGATGATGTTGATGTCATTTGTGATGATCCAAGACAAACCAGACCCAAAGCCATCTTCAAGATTGACTCCCACGAGGTGTTGTTGATGGTTGACACGGGTTCTCGACATACCATTATACCCAAGTCTACATTCGATGCCTTTTGGGAAGGGGTGAAATTACAGCGTAGTGATATCTCACCTAAGGGTTTCAATGGCCAGAAGATTGAAATCCTGGGTTTCTTTGAATCTGAGATTGTTTTTGAAAAGAGGTCCATTTTTGGGAAAGTTTATGTTTCCATTGATGGCCCGCCTATTCTAGGTTGGGTACATCAATATGACCTCTACATCGTCATTAATCCTAGGGCAAAGAATCAGATTATGGTTGTTGACGATGACTCTATTGAATTCATTTTGTCTGAATTTCGGTCTGTATTCAGGGAGGAGTTGGGTGAACTTCGGGGGTATGCCCATCTCATTAAGTTAAAGAAGGGTAGTCTGCCTGTGCAACATCGGGTAAGGAGAATTCCCATTTCAATCCGGAGTGAGGTGAAACTCTTGATTGAAGAGATGCTTCAGTCTGGGGTAATTGAGCCTACAGAAGCTTCAGCATGGATTTCGCCCGTCGTAATTTCCAAAAAATCAGACGGAAAATTGAGATTCTGTGTGGACCTCAGGTCCCTAAACAAGTGTGTCGTTGCGGACACCTTCCCTTTACCCAACATCACGGAGATGGTTTCCACTCTTCAGGGGGCGAGATATTTCTCAAAACTCGACCTGAAGAGCGCATACCATCAGGTTAAGCTCCATGAGTCTTCGAAGCATCTTACCGCCTTCATCACCCCAGAGGGCATCTTCCAATTTACTCGTCTTCCCTTTGGGTTAATTTCGGCGGCGAGTGTCTTTCAAAGATTGGTCAGCGAAATCTTTAAGGGACTCAAAAATGTAGTATTCTTCCAAGACGACATCTTGGTCTTTGGAGAGTCCGTGTCTGAACACAACCTTGTTCTCAGAAATGTACTACACAGAATTTGGGACACTGGCCTTACACTACGTAGGGAGAAGTGTTCTTTCCTTGTGGAGAACATTGAATACTTGGGGCATGAGATCTCAGCCAATGGTGTCAGACCCAAGAAGAACCTTCTTGATGCGATACGCTTAGCTCCTTGCCCGTCTGACAAGGACCAGTTGCGGTCATTCATGGGTTTGATCGAATACTACTCCAAATTTGTGGAGAAGTTCTCAGAGAAGACCTTGCCCCTGAGAACCTTATTGAAGAAGGGTTGCAAATTTTCATGGGATCCCGAAATGGAAGCTTGCTTTAATGACATTAAGGAGGCTATCTGCAGTGCTAAGGTTCTGGCACCCTTCGATACTGCCAAGTCCTCCACTTTGTTGGTGGATGCCAGTGCCTGTGGCCTCGGTGCAGTTTTACTTCAGTCCCACAAGGAGGGTGACAGACCTGTTGCCTTTGCCTCACGTACCCTTTCAAAATGTGAACAGAACTATTCTGTTATCGAGAAAGAGGCGTTGGCGGCTGCGTGGGGTGCTCATCATTTCCGTCCATATCTATGGGGCACACGCTTCAACCTTAAGACTGACCATAAACCCCTCATCCGCATTCTTTCCCCTGGGGGTGGGGCATTTGGTTCTCCAAGGTTGGCAAGGTTAGCCTCTAAACTCCAGGAATACCACTTTGATATTTCTCACATTTCTGGGTGGAGGAACTTCCAGGCCGACTGTCTATCTAGGTTGGCTGTTCCTTCTGGTTCTAATGTTGGCTTCAGTCTGGAGGAATGTGATGCGAATGTTGCTTGGATCGATGATGTACTTCTTCTTTCTGAGAGCTCTTTCTCTCGCTCTGAGTGGGTCGATGCCATGTCTAGAGATACAGTGCTACAGGAAGTCATCCAGCTTATTAAATTAGGTTCACGGAGAGAGAGCTGTCTCCATGTCTCTGTCCGTCCTTTTCTCAAAGTAATTGATGACTTGTCAGTGTGCAGTGACAATGTCATATTGCGTGGTGACAAATTTGTGCCTCCAGCTAACTTGAGGCCGAAGCTCATCTCTCTAGCACATGAGGGTCACCTTGGCCAAACCCTGACACAACAGCGTCTCAAGCTCAACTTCTGGTGGCCCGGTATGGACTCTATGGTCTCCTCATGGGTAGAGGATTGTTCCACCTGCAAGATGGGTGAGAAGAGACTTAAAGTTTCAGTGGGTTCTGAAATGGGTGCGCTGCAGTTCCCCGAAATTCCGTGGCACACCATCTGCTTAGATTTTATAGGTCCCATTGCTGAATTACCTCTTTCCCAGAGGTTTGCTGTTGTCACTGTCGACTGCCATTCTAAGTGGTTGTCTGTGGAGTTTCTCAAGGACATCACTACGGCTACTACCATCAATCACCTTAAGTCTCTGTTTTTTAGAGAAGGTTTCCCTAATGTACTTATAACCGACAATGGCACACAGTTGGTTTCGCATGAGATGCAAGCCTTTTTGTCTGGTTGCGGAATTTCCCACCATAGGACCTCCCTCTACAACCCTCAGGGTAATGGTCTCTGTGAACGCCTTAATAGATTGGTGAAAGGCACCGTTCAAATGGCTCTCTCGGCTGGTTCATCTGTCCCTTCTCTTGTTAGTGAAATGGTTTATGCGTATTGTACCACTCTTCATGGTTCCCACTCCAGATCCCCTTTTGAGATGATGAGGGGCAGGGTTCCCAGCACCAAACTCATTCCCTCTTGGCTCAAAAATTTGGTCTGTCAGTCACTTTCAGGTGACTTTTCCAGTGTGGTCCCCAAGCCTTCTGGTAAGGACTCTGTTCTTCCTTCCGGTAAGGTTGCTTCTAGGTGTAGTTCTACAAGTCGGCTTCAAAGGGTCTCCTCTCGCAAGTCTTGTGATGGTGATAGACCCTCCACCAAGGTTGTTGCTGGCAAAATTGCGAAAGGTGATCTTGTCAAGGTGAAGTCTGGTCGTGTTTCTGGTGGGTTGTCCAAGTTCCGTGGCCCTTTTCTCGTTAAGATGGTCTATCCCCACTATGTTGTTCTCTCCAATGGGGAGAAATGGAACTTAAGGAGGGTTGCCCTCTATCAGAAAGGTGGCGTTAACCCTGTAGTTACTTCCAGTTCTGTTCCTTTTCCTTTTCCTGTTCAGGATCTTTCCTCCTCAGGGTTCATGCTTGTTCCTTCTCCGGATCCGGGCCCTGTGGTTCCTGCTCCTGTTAATGTTTTGACTAGGGGTGATGGTGGAGGGGATGCTCCTGATCCTGTTGTGTCTCTTCCCAATCCCACTGCTGATCTCGTTCCCAACTCCGTGACTGATTCTAATCCCAACCCCATTGCTTCTTCAAGTTCCTCTTTGCCTGCCATCAGACCTCAAAGGAGCCACAGGCCACCTACTTATTTGAATGATTTCTGTTGTGATTAGTTCTTTAGAGGGGTGACGTGTGTTCCTTTCAATACCTATTGGTTGTGATGGTTTCATTGCTTATTATTACTTGTGTTTTATATTTGTATTTGAATGCTTACTGTTCTATGATGCCTCCATTTTTGCCTTTACTTTAGGAATTCTCCTGTAGTTTTGTGCTAAGTTTCCTTTCAATGACATGCACATTCTTTTGAGTTAAGTTTCTTTTCTTTTCTTTTGTTTTGTTCTACGAGAGGAGATGTGTTGTATATTTATCCTTCTTTTATTTCTTTTACTCCACCACAGTTCTTACCTGTGTCATCCATTCCAGAATGTATATGGCTCTGTCTCCTTCTAGGGTTCTAGCTGGTGACAGTTTGTGCCTGGCCAGCTTGTGTTGAGGTTGCTCCTTTCTGCTTCTCTGCAATAAACCCTTATTGCTGCATCAGTGGTCTTCACTTCATTTACCACAGACTGCACACAGACGCAGGTAGGTGAATGTGTTCTTTGTTTATTCCTTTCAGACCCACCTCAAATGGCAGCCCACCATCTGAAGACAAACATCTTACTTACTACATCATCAAGACACCAACATCTACATCTGCGTTCCAGTGAGATGACACTAACACCTGAAGCGCTCACTCTGTTTATCACAGATGAGGCCAAGACTGCAGGAAAATCCCAAATACATCTGCCACAACAGAACCCCAGCGAAACACAACCAATTGGTAAAATGTCTTTTTGACACAGAAAACCATCCATATAGCACAATGCACACCCACCCATCATGCACGACTGAACAAAACGACATCCCATCAAACATGATCCAAACCACATGACTGTTATATGATAACATCATGAACATGCCGCCTCCATTAACAACCATATAGAAGACCCACACCAAGTTAATGTCACCACAAACTCCACAGCCCTCTCCAATGCCGCCAACCAAGAGTCTCACACCCCTGCTCATACAAAAAGCAAATCTAATCACACCTGGCCCTGACCCCGTTACATACAGCAACGGGCATCACCCAGGCTCCCGAGACTGTCAATGTCGAAAGCTAAATCAACACATTTTCACCTTCTCTATAGAACAATACAATCTGAGTCACATATCTTCCTTCTCACAAAACCCATCACCAGAAAGACAACACTGCTGATGCCAGAGGTAGATCCACTGAAACACTTCATCATTATCCTCCTCAAGCTACATGTAAAGCTGTCTAACCACACCCGGAGCACACCACTAACAAACCTTTGCAGTTCTAGGGATGTGTACTACCAATCACAAACCACCAACAGCACCACCACCATGCAATCTCAATCACAGAGAATCCCAAAACCTTGCACCCATCCTCTATCTGGACACAAATATACACATCATTGTAAGCATATCTTTTACCAACCGATCTCCATCCTAACACAAAATTGTCATTTTCAAATTAGTGCAAAGATTGACAAGCTGCTCCTAGTGGAGACAAAGGGGGTCATTAGGATGACGGGCGGACTTTGTCTTTCCATCCGCCGCGGACCCCCCAGCCATACTAATATGGCGGGGGGTCATTCCGGCTAGGATGACGGGCGGATCGCCCCCGCCAGGCCGGCGGTGGCTACCGCCGGACTGGCGGGGGCGATCCGCCCGCCATCCTAGTGGGGGCCATAGTTAGCATAGGACAGCAAGTCTCTAATGGCTTACGTTACACATGAGTACAACTACCTCCTCTTTAGACACAAGGATGTATTTTGCGCTAAGAAATAGAGCTAAATGCAACAGAATACAAATAGCTAATATGAGCAGCCACTTGGGCTCGCTAAATGTGCTATTGAGGTAGGATTTTCCCCCAACTTACGACTAGGGCTATTTTCCAAAGTGGACTTGAAGATGCATTTTGCACTAAGAAACAGAGCTCTGCTAATCAAAATTCTGCCCAGGCCTAGTCTGTAGGTGATTCTGATGGTATTCTTGCGATGATTATGTTGAGAAAATCTTGTTCTGAGAGGATGTTATAAATATAAATGGTAGAAGATTTCTTTAGTCTCTTTCTATGTTGGTTGAGTCGTGTTTAGATAGTGTTCTCTGAGTTTTTCTTAGGGTAATTTCCTATATTTCTAAGTTTTAGATACATTTTGTGGATAATTTTTATACAAGTCTTACAATTGTGAAGTTTCTGTGTTTGGTACTCTGGTTTGTGGAATTCTGCTAGAATCTTGAGGATCTCTCTAGAAGGGTAGTCAGCTTCAGTTCTGTGTGTAGAGTTTTGTTGTCTTTTTGTGGTTCTTAGGTGGGCTCTGTTATTGTGGCATAAAGTGATTCTGTCTTGTTCATCTCTTGATTTTCTCCACTTGCTCTGTAGCAAGTTGAGTTGTGTTTTCATTCTTTTGATAATGTTATTATTTTTGTACATCAAGCAGAATTGGTTTATCACTTTCAGAATAGGCATCGTAAAAGAACTAGTTACATTACATTCAGCATGACCACTAGGATGAATTGAGAAGTTAATTGTGTATACAGTAGTAATCAATACATTAGGACATAATCTCGACAATAACAAAGTTTCAACTCCAACGGTATCATTCATCCTTTCGTTGATGTTGCCCACTATTCTCTGTAGCTGCAACAGTTGTCCCAGACCTTCTCCCACTTCTTCGGGCAACCCCGACTTTGATATACCATATGTTCAGCCCTTTGCAATCATTCTAGATCTGTTTCCAAATCCACAATTCGTGGTGACCCACTCATCCCACAGGCCCTTGCTATATTTCTCTAAGCAATCCCAGAGGCCATTGCATGCCATGTCTTTTGATATTTTGGCCACTCCTCATCACCACTATACATAGGAAGTGCCATCTGACTGCCAGCAGCACAGTAAGTCCAGTGACTCTGGTCATAATTTGTACCACACCCATCCAGTAACATTGAATTTTCTGGACATTCCCAGAGTGTGTGAAAAGGGGAATCCACCATTCCACAGCCCCTGGCATATAAGACAGTGTCACACCTCCTGAGGCTGTGTAGAAGCGGCCTAGAGTAGTATGATCTATAGAGTATTCTCAATTGGATTAAATGAAAACGAGCTCCTATAGCCATCTCTCTGGGGCTCTATATCACCTCAGCCCAGCCCTCCTCATCTATGAGTCCAATGTTACCCTGCCACGCTTCCCACAGCTTCTGCAGAGGGTCGGAGGAATTGTTCATTAGTTTCTTGTAGGTCAATAATACTGCCTTGTCTATCATGGGGTCTAAGAGGTGCCGTTCCTCTAAAGTCAACAACTCTGGCAACTGCTCCGCCTCCAGTATGTGGCATCGTGGAACATGACCCAATTGTAAATATTTAAAACGTTCTGACTGAGCCATTTCATATTCCTGCTGTAGAACCACAAATGTAACTAATGCTGGTCCTCTTCAAACATCCCCTAGGTGTTCAATGTCTGTTAGCTCCCATTTGGAGAAACAGTGCAGGCTCCAACTTCTCGTAGGAGGTCACTATCCCACAATGGGGTCCTGTCCCTTAATTTCTGGTTCTACCCCAGGAACCTAGCGGCTTCTCTCAATGCACTCACCACCATCTGGGTGTGCAGAGGCAGGGCGCCATCACATTCCCTTCTGCAAAGCAGAGATGTGCAGCCCGACTTCCCATGAGCTCCCTATCTATCTGATATGCTGGCTCAGTCCAATCTGTGAACACCCAGTCATTTATCACTATCAATTGTGCTGCCAAGTAAAACCTGCGAATGCCTGGGGCTGCCAGTCCCCCCTCATACCCCTTTCTGAAGCCTTCACAGCTGTATTCTTGAACATCCTCCATCCCACAGGAGTTGCGGCAATTCTCTATCAACTTTTTTAAAGGAGTCAGGGTTAATTTATATGGGGTGTTCTGTAGAACATAGAGCAGCTGCGGGAATGTCATCAGGTTAAATAGAAACCCCTGTCCACCAGGGGCACCGAGAACGTTTGCCTTTGGGTGATGCCACCCAGAGGCGGTCCAGTTGTAGTAGAGGATTTCTCTTCAGAAATTCTTCCACATCATGCGTGATGCAGATGCCGAAGTATCAGAAGCCATCTTGCACTATTAGGGCTACACATCTTGAAGTTAATTTAGGGATACCACCTGTTAGGAGAAAGATTAGGGATGTGTCCCAATTAATTTGATAACCGGAATATTGATGTTATTCATTCTCAAGATATTCTTATTCATCTATATGGTGTTCTTGTTATTGTTAGCCCTGGATTTTTTCTTTATTGGTATTTGTTTGGCCAGTGCAGTGGAGATCCAGCTGTAGAAGGCGTGTGTATCTTGAAGTAACATATTTATTTTGGTTCTTTCGAGTTGGGAGTTGAATTTGTGAAGGTGTCATTTTTCATTGCCTATGTAAGTGCTTAATGATGTTTTTTTTGTCTTCGTATTGTTTTCAAGGATAGATATGCTGAGTTTGAAGGTGATGATTTTGTGATCTCTCCAACTTACAGGGGAGTTGTATTTTACTGTGGTCTGACATTCATAGTGTGTCCAGCAGAGTGATTTGGGCCAAAACAATTGTTGGAGGTTGAAGGCCACAATGTTGATTGTAATAGCTATGGTTGTGGTTAGATTCTTCTTGACAAACCATATGTTAAAGTCTCCTAGAATGCATAGTTTTTGGTGGGTCAGATGAGGTTTGGCCACTGTATCTAGTAATGCATCTTTAAAACTTGCACTGCTGGGGTTTTTGGTGGTTTGAGTGGAGTGACATTGTATCATCAAGGATTTACAGTCATCGATGGTATGGTTTTGGATGTGCGTTATGTTTACTAATTTTTTTTATGGATGATGGCTAGGCCTCCTCCAACTTTGTCAATATGAATTTGTGTTGATGGTGTGAATTTCTGTCAGGGTGGCTTCATGGCATGTGGGTGCAAATCTTTGCTGAGACAGGTTTCTGTAATAAATGTGAGATCTGATGTGGTTTCTGAGAGTAGAGTGGCATGTGTGGTGTAGTATGGGAGGAGGAATAGGGGCACAGGTGATGTTGGTGTGGGACAGTTGGGATAGTCTTCTTCATGCTGCATGATGAATTCTTAATGCCCCTGTCATCAAAATGGGGCAGAGGACACTTTTCTGTTGCTTGGAGATACATTACTTAGGAGCATACACCCATAAGGCTCTTTAAATGTTAAAGCCTCCAATACATGGTAAAAACAAGAAGTCAGGACCTCAATCCCGTAATGGGAAGCTAGTCAGAAGGTTTGTGTTCCATAATTTGAGCTAACGTTATGTTAATTATCAAGCACTTAGAGAGGCAGAAACAAGCTTGCCAGGTTAACACATCTTATTGTGTGATATAGTCTAGCCTGACCACATCCGGTAGATTTCCCTTGGCCCTAAGGGTATGGCGATATATCAACCAACCATTTAGAGTTGGGAAAAAGAACAGGTTGTAGCCCACAAAACATCAGTAATTGTATCCAGAAGGGAGTTAGCTTTAGGAATGTAACATTACCTGTCAGAGAAATAGGTATTTAAGTCGGTTCCCTTCACTCTTTCTCCCATGGAATAAACATAAAACCTAACTGCCATTTTATATAGGGGTAAAGTATCCCCCTGCCATATATGATAAGGATATTGCAAGTCACCAGGGAACTCTGTACCCATGTAGAAGATAGAGACCAAAGCCTGAATTTCGTTATAAGGTCATGGAACTCCGAGGTTATGCACAATATGCTTTTAATGTATGACAAAGGCTATTTTATTCCTGATAAAATATGGTACCCACCATCCCCTATCCCTAAATCACTTAAATTCTTGGTGTCTTGCTCTTCCATGTTTATTATAGACAAGATTAATTAAAGTAGAATCTTTACTGAGTAATTGAACACACCATTAAGCAGTTAGTACATTTGGAGAAAGATACAAGAATTAGTTTAACTGAAGCAGGTTTAGAAAAATGCTCAAATTGTGTAGAAACATGCAACAAGTCTCTCTTTCTTGCAATGGCCTACATCATGGTCCTTTCTGTTAAACACTTTTTATTTAGGGAGAAATATATCAGAAAAAGGAAAGGCCAGTTCTTGTTTTCCTTGATTAAACTGTAGCTTTGTTATGCTCCGTGAACTGCCTTTCACCTTGGCTGCTGACAGCAGAAAATGTGATTTCATAACTTACCTGTAATAATGTGATACAGTTGAACAGCTATGTCATTTCTTTATACAGGAAATTAGAGATGTCACAACTCATTGAATAAGGAAATTAAAGACAGACGTTTATACTTGGATTGCAGGTGCAAATGTATTATAAGTTTTAATTTATAATTTGTTCTAACGCAGAGTATCTGCTAAAATATTACAGCAGATATTAAAAGGAGCACAGTGATTATGAACGAACAAAGAGTAAATAATAAAAGCAGAGAGCATATTACATTATATGAATTTCCTTCTTAATGAGTCCTGGCTAATAATCATTGGCACTGAAAGATTTACCCGTACAGAGCAAGAATATCGATGTTTAAATAGCGACCTACAGGTTTTTTTTGGGGGGCGTGGCTAGCGGCCGAACATGGCGGCAGCGTAGAGGACTAGCTCCGATCACGAAGCGGCCTCTCTGACGATCCGAATATACATCCGTGGCAGAATTGTGCCTCAGGCGGGGGCACCGAGGGCCCGGAGCCGGGCGGTGCAGGCGGCGAGCAACCGGGAGGAAATCGGGTGCCGGGTGGCTGAGTTGCGGCCGAGGATCAGCGAGCCCAGACCACAGGCCAGAGACCGGGGAAGCCAGTTGCCAGCGCGCCCGGCCGGAAGTGTGTGCGGCCCGGCGGTGACAGACCGGAAGTGGCCGGGACTGGTAGGAGACCCCGCGGAAGGCTCGGCGACCTTTCTTGCCTACGCTGGCTCTACCGGTGCAGCGCCCACGCTATCCTGCGCAGCTGGTGGGGCGGAGGACCTGTCGTGGACCGAGGCGCTGTGAGGAGGGAGCTGGAAGGGTACGGTGAGGAGCCAGCAGTGATTACCACCGGAGCGGGCAAGATCCGCGGGGGTTGCGGAGTACCTGGGAGTTCTCCCCCCCCCCCTCATTTCCACCACCTGCGTGCGTTTAGCAGGGAGGCAGCACCAGGCGCTACGCCTGCAACGCAAATCTGCGCGACTCCAGTACTGGGGGACACAAATGGTGGACCGGTGACTGCCTACCAACTTCCATAGCATGGGCCCGTGGTAACGCCCAGGGACACACTAGACACGAGGCGCTCCCAGTGGCGCCCCGGAGCCATAGTGGGACCCCGCACTGCTCCATAGCTGTGACCCTGCAAACGTAATTGGGGTGAAGCTACCGGAGGGGGCGGAAAGCCTGGCGGGGCAAACGTACTGTGGCTGACTCTCCACCATCGTTGGGGGCGTGATCCCCTTCTACATCCGACTGTCTGCCCTGGCAGTGCTGCAGGTGGGGCCGGGCCCGTGGCTGACCTTATCTCTCTTGATCCGTCCCACCAACTGACCTGCTGCGCTCTACAGTGGTCATCATGGCAGGAAAGGGCGCCAAGGGCGGCACGACCCAGACACGTATCGAGAGATACACCAGTGATAAAACGGCCTCCCCTCCGGCGGAAGGACGGCATGCATCTACGAGACCGGCGGACACTGCGGGGTCGAAGAAGGCAACCCTGGACGACGTAATGAGAGCTCTCACGCAAGTTCAGACCACGGTGGGTTCGATCTCGACGGAAATCACCCTCATCCGAGCAGACCTCCACAAAATGGTCGAAAAAGTGGGCTCGCTGGAGGTTGTCACGAAATCACTGGTGGAGGATGTCTCGGAGCTCCAGACGGCGATGGAGGCAGTTGTGGCTGAGAATAAAATACTGAAGGACAAGCTGGACGACCAAGAAGGACGCTCCAGACGGAACAACATCCGTATTCTTGGAATTCCAGAGTCGGAAGGTACTAGAGCGACTGACCTTTTTGTGGAAGACCTCATCAAATCGCAGCTCCAACCGAAGGGATTGTCATCGTTCTTTTCGGTCGAGAGGGCGCATAGAGTACCTGGTGGTCAGCCTAAACCGGGAGCACCCCCTAGACCAATCCTGGCGAGACTATTTAACTTCCGAGATAGGGATGCCATCCTACAGGCTGCGCGAGTGTCCCCACCTATAAAGGTCCAGAACTCCACCGTGGCTTTTTTCCCGGACTATACAGCGGAGGTGGCCAGAAGAAGGAAAACGTTCATGGACGTCAAAAAGGAACTTAGGAGGAGGGAGATCCAATACTCCATGATCTTCCCGGCGAAACTGCGGGTGGTAGCGGAAAATCGAACCTGGTTCTTTGATAATCCTGAGATTGCCCGGGACTGGCTGGACGGATGGCGGCCAGCCTCACAACCCCGCCGTCAAGGGCGAAGTCAAAGGGGCCGACTTCAGGTGGACCAGGGCGAGAATCGAGGTGAGGGCTTTGAAACCGAAAGGACTTCGCTGCTGAGAGACAATGCTGATGCTGATCTGGAGGTTGATGTTTAGTGACCTGGCAGGTACGAGACTATTTTTTGACACTATGGCTGCTGCCTGTGCTGCCGTGCGCACTGGCCTGAGGGCCCCTGCAGAGGGTACGAGGGGTCGCTGACATTGGAGTACTCCTCACCCCCGACGAGCAAGTAACTTTGTACTTTTACTTGGGTGGGTTCAAGCACTCTGCTGAGTTGGGGTGGCGGGCAGTTCTGAGTCCGTGTGGCAGGGAAGCAGGGAGGGGGGGAGTTTTGGGGAGGGGAGGGTTGTTGCGGTTTCATGGTTTGTATTGTTCGACTCTGCTAATTACATTGGTATCCACATTTGTCGCGTTGGACCGGACTACGCACGCCGAATGGCCTGCTGTTGACTCGAAGACGCCAGGCCAGCCACTGCTGGCGAGGGGGGAATGCCCCGGGACTGGGTACTCATCAGACATGTCACTGCCGAGCCTTACAGGTCCTGGGTCTCTACATACAGATATACAATGGCGGGAATGTCCCAACCGAGTAACGTGATGGATGCTCCTGGAGTGGGGCCTGTGCCTCCGTTACAAATTATGTCCTGGAATGTGAGGGGCCTGGGGGATAAGGTAAAGAGAGGGTTGGTTCTTCAAAGTATTAGGCGGTTCCACTGCGACCTGATCCTTCTTCAAGAGACACACTTAGTTGGTGCGGCTAGTAAGGCTCTGAACAGGCGGGGATACCACATGATCGCACACTCGGACTTCACTACGGGGTCTCGTGGGGCTGGCATCTTACTGAAGAAAGCGTCTAAATTTATTTTACAGGCTACCAAGATTGATAGTAATGGGCGCTTTGCGGCAGCTTGTGGGCAGTGGGAGGGAGTCTCCCTTAATGTGGTGTCTGTATATATCCCCCCGGCATTGCATGCGGCTGCACTTCCGGACCTGGGGAAGTTCCTTCTGGAACTCCCGGACGGAGACCTAGTGGTGGGAGGAGACTTTAACGCGTTGGCCCATGCTACGAAAGATAGGTTCCCGGCCCGGACACAAACACCTGGCCTGTCCAGATTTAGTGACTTTGTTGAGGCACAAGGGTTGGTAGACATATGGCGACACCTGCACCCCGAGGATCTCCAGTACTCCTATTATTCTGCTACACACGACTGCCTATCTCGCATTGATTACTTCCTCACACTGGGGGGTGGTCGACTCACGGTGGAGGATGTATGTATTAGACCTCGGGGTATTTCGGATCACTCCCCCTTGACTATGTCCCTGTCCTGCGCAGCGATCGCTCGTAAAAGAATTTACCCCATTTACCCAGGATACCTCAGAATACCTCAAGTCCGTAAAGCGTTGAAGGAAACAACCAAGCTATACTTCGCGGAAAACTTAGGCACGGTGTCCTCCCCTACGACTTTGTGGGAAGCATATAAAACAGTGTTCAGGGGCCAGGCGATTGCAGCGATAACGCGACATAAACGTGAGCAGAAAGCTGAACTGCTGGCTCTGGAGCTACAAATGGAGCAAGCTAATGCGGCCCATATGGCGCTCCCGACGGAAGACACACGCCACACACTCCACCTCCGCCAACAGTTGCATACCGATCTCCTCAGAAAGCGAACGGTGGAAAACATTGAGACGACTGCGCAAAGAGTCTATGATGTGGGAGACAAGGCCAACAAACTACTGGCTTGGCTAGATAGGAAGAACGAGGGCGGCAGGCACATTTTACAATTAATGGATCCGATGGGTACGCCCCATACACGTCCCTCCGAAATTATCGAGATCCTGGCTGACCACTACCAGACGGTCTACACCCCACTGGAGGTTGTCACTGCGGAAGCTGCGGTAGCAGCGCTGCAAACCATACCGGTCGCAACTTTGCCTTCGGAAGCGATGACTGAATTGGAGGCTGATCTGACGGAGGAAGAACTCCGGGCGGCCATTGGTGCATTACGTACGGGCAAGGCGCTCGACCCTAACGGGATTCCAGTTGAGTGGTACCAGTCAGTCTCTGACACCCTGAGCTCGCCACTCCTGGCCATGTTCGCGGAGTGCAGGGAGACGGGGGTTCTGCCCCTGGATCAATGGGTAGCAACCATAGTGACTGTCCCAAAACCAGGTAAACCACCCGCGGAATGTACGTCGTATCGCCCGATTTCACTGCTTAATGCTGAAGCTAAAATACTGGCGAAACTCATTGCGAACAGACTGACCCCACACTTGCAATGTCTGGTCCACCCGGATCAGTCGGGCTTCATGCCACACAGAAGCACGGCACTTAACCTCCGACGCGTGCATGGGGTGGTGGCGCGAGCCCACTTACTGCAGGAACCGGCGGCCATTCTGTCACTAGACGCCAGAATGGCTTTCGATATGGTGGAATGGCAGTACCTCTTCGCGGTCCTGGCTCGTATGGGCTTTGGTCCCAAATTCGTTTCGTGGATCAAACTACTCTACACGGATCCGGTGGCACACGTAGCGGCCAACGGCCACATCTCTCGAGCGATTCCCTTGGCTAGAGGGACGCGTCAGGGATGTCCACTGTCCCCCTTGCTGTTCGCCCTCGTGCTGGAACCACTGGCTACTGTCATTAGGGCCACTCCCCTGCTAAAAGGTCTCACGTGGGGGGACGCCTGGGAGGACAGGATATCCCTATATGCCGACGACATGCTAATTTACCTGTCCCACCCGGACACGGGCATCCCGAATTTGCTGGCGATCTGCGACGCGCATGGATTACACTCCGGATACATGATTAACTGGACGAAGTCAGTCGTTTACGTGCTGAAAGGCCCGGTGCCAATCCTTCCCGATAACTGCCCGCTGGTTATAGCTGATACCTCGTTTCAATACTTGGGCGTCCGGGTCACCAGTGACACGGCTACGTTCTATGACTTGAACTTGGCGCCCCCTCTTACCCGTCTACGGGCGGATGTGCGACACTGGAAAACCTTGCCCCTTACGCTGTTGGGACGCGCGGCGCTATTCAAAATGAAGGCTTTACCGCGCCTCCTGTATGTGCTAGAAAACACCCCGATCCTGGTTCCACCATCCTATTTCCAGAAAGTGACGGCGCTGATTTCCGAGTTGCTCTGGGGAGAACGTCCACCCAGAATTGCGCACACGAAGCTTAACCGTGGATGGTACGACGGAGGGATAGCCTTACCTAATATTGAGCTCTACTACTGGGCATCGCAACTCAAAGTTATTAATCACTGGTTACACGTTCCACAGAATGACCCGGCGTACTTCTCAGATAGAACGCAATTAGGGACACACAGTTTGCTGGCCCCGCTTTATACTCCTACCCTTGCGAAGACGCTGCTCGGTCCAACCAAACACACGGTCACTATATGGCACAGGGCGCTGACACGACTTAAGTGGAAGGGAGTCTTAACCAAACTTACTCCACTGTGGGACACTGCACAATTGGGCTGTCTTAGATCAAGTAAAGGTTTTACTCAGTGGGATAATATCGGCATATCGACAGTGGGAGACCTATGGACTTCTACGGGAATGATCCCTTTTCCACACCTGCAGCAACAATATGCGTTAGGTCCCAATGAAACTTACCGATACATACAGATTCGACATGCACTCATGGCGGTCATTGAGCCGGGCACTAAAATCCCGGATTCCTCACCTCTGGAGGACCGTCTCCTCACGGAATTCATGCAAACACGCGCCACCTCACTCACGTACCGTAAGTTATTGAATAATTTACCTGATCCCTTGCAGAAGTTGAAGGAACGGTGGGAATCTGAGTTAGGGTCCATGGATGAGGTAGAATGGAATGCCGCTCTGGCATCGCCACGGGAGGCGGGTGTGTCGGCCCGATTCAGGCTGATACAGCTCAAAATACTGCACAGGGTATACTACACCAGGTCCTCACTACACAAAATGCATAGGGCAGAAACCCTGTATTGTCTTAGAGAATGTGGGGAGGAAGGAACATTACTACACACACTTTGGGAATGTCCTCTTATCTCGAATTACTGGCGGCAAATCATGCGCACTATTTCCCAAACCCTTGACACTTCCATACCGCCAGACCCACGTCTATGCCTTCTGAATGTGTGGGAGGGGGTTGACCTGCCGCACCGGAGACGGCAGTGGGTCACCATTGGGACTATGGTAGCCAAGCGCGACATTGCGCAGAGGTGGGGTGTGGCGGAAATCCCTACGCTGGCGTTGTGGTGTAGAACGATGGACAAACTGATGATTGTTGAACGTGCAGTTTACAAAATGAGGGCTAACCCGCGCAAGTGGAATGCAATCTGGGTGGCTTGGAATAAGTATAGGGGGGACCTCTGTGAGCCGCTCCCGGAGGATGAGGACGATAGCTCAGACGAGGGTGAAGACCTGGAGGACTAGATTGAAGGGAGTGGGTGGATAGACTGGCGAAGTTAGGGGTCGAGTGCCAGGGATAACAGTGGAGCGGGTGTGGGGAAGGAGAGGGGTGATAGCGTAGGAACCTGGTCCTAATCAAGTGACACTGGGATATATGGGTAGATTCGACGTAACTGTCCTTATTGGCATGAGTCTAAAGTTTGGATTGTTTGTTATAAAAAGCATAAAACAGTAAGACGTCTTACCAACTATTGATATATCATGATTGCCTTATGTGTTTTGTCAAACATTTGCTGCCGGACCGGAAGGATGTCGGCTAAATAGCTGTGTCACAATGTACAACCTTGGCTGACCGAGAACTCATTCCCTCCATTGTGTTGTACAATTACTGTAAGTTTGACAAATGCTAATAAAGTCTTACCAAAAAAAAAAAAAAAAAAAATAGCGACCTACAGAAATATTGAGGTAAAAATATCACGGGTAAGAAATATTGATGTAAAAATTACCATGGTAAAGAATATCGATTGTTAGGTATTTAATATCGATTGCAAAAATATCAAAGTGTTAAATATCGATAACAAAAATATAGTTGTTAAAAATATCGATTCATTATTAATGTTATGTATTTTAGTATTTTGTATGAGAATTGTTAGTATTTTTATTATATGTGTTAACATTTACGAAGTTAATATTTTTTTTACTTGAATTTAGCATTTTTAGTTCAGTAGCGGGTTGTGGGTTTATAGGGGAATAGTATGGGAAGTAATTTAATTATATAGATTTTAATTATTATTTTTGTTATGTCATAATTATTTTTAACTTAGATTTTGTGTTATAGTTACGTATCGGGTTGTGGTTTTTTAGGGGAATAGGGTTGTGGTTTTTTAGGGGAATAGGGCGGGAAATAATTAATTTTCTGACATTTTTAAAATAATTTATATTTATTCATAATTGTATAATTGTGATGTCATAGAGTTAAAAATGTGTATTTGATAGTTAGTTACTAATTATTTTAAATTAATTCATTAATAATTAAATATATGTTAATTTAATAAATTTTAGGTGTGTGTTGTTTTTATAGGTGTAAATGGTGGGAAGTAATTTCTTTCCTATTGATGATTTATTAATTATTTTTTCATTACTTTGCATTATTTAATTTGTTAATTAACTTGTATGAATTAATTTGAATAAATTAATTAGTAATTAGTAATTGTAATAGGGCAATTCATTTTAGATGTGTGTTGTGGGTATTATGGTGTTAAACAATGTGTAATGAATGAATTTTTATTTTTTTAATAATATGTTTACATTTCAATATTAATTATGTTAATAATAGAAATAAAATGTAATAAAAATGTTGATGTTTACTTTTTTTATTGGTGTTGTAGCCAGCACTTTCCCTACTGTTGCATTCACTGGAGTGGGAATGGTAATGTTTACCCCTCCGCTATCCAACACTTTCCCTACTGTTGCACTAACTGGAGTGGGAATAGTAATTTTAACCCCTCCACTATCTAACACTTTCCCTACTGTTGCACTCACTGGAGTGGGAATAGTCATTTTTACCCCTCCGCTATCCAACACTTTCCCTACTGTTCCACTCACTGGAGTGGGAATATTCATTTTTACCCCTCCGCTATCCAACATTTTCCCTACTGTTGTATTTATTGTGTTGTGAAATGTATTTTTAATATTGATTTTAATAGTTTAATGTGTTAATTAATTATAGAATGTTTGATTTATTTTAAATTATTCATATATGTATATATTTTATTTTTATATAATTTAAAATGTTCATAAATTAAGTAAAGATAATAGTTATTAAAATGTTTTAAAGTAAATATATGTATTTGTACATATTTTTGTGTGTTTATATTTTATTTAATTAAGTTTATTTGTTATATTTAGTTTAAAAATATGTTAAATGTAATTTATTTAGTTAAAGATATTAAACTTATTGATATATTTTATTTAATATATATCATTTTTAAGTCGATTTTTTACATCTATATTTTTTTCTTCGATATTTTTGTATCAATAATATTTGTACTTACCTGTTTAATATATAGGGAGTCAATATTTTTGTATTCGATATTTTTACCACGATATTTATGTAAACTATATTTTTTACATCGATATTTAATCAGGGAACCAGATTTACCATTGTGAGGGGTATATTGCCGTTGTTTCATACTGAAAGTTGAAGGCAGGCAGTCTGAACCCTGCAAGGTTGAATTCTGTTTATAAGAATACAGTGTGTTTTTAATCAGTAACTTTGATGGAGAAACAGCAAGTTCTCGGGAAATCAAAAATGTTCCTCTCTCCAGAGAGACCTGAAGACACTATTTTTATCATGATTTTCATAACCATAATGAGAAAATGTCACTGTGATTAGTGATGAAGTATGACAGAAAACTCATTAGAATTATTTTATCATGTAACAAATACAATTTAACTACGTATATATTAAAATGCTAAGAACTATAAATACATGATATAGACTTATAGTACATTATCAAAACATAGGGCCCAATTCCGAACTCCTTCGGAAGGCCATCCCAGAGTGGTCCGGACTCAGACATAACATCCGACTCGTACTGAGAGCCGGGTCTACCACACGACGCAGGAAAGAGGCTGACGTGTGGAAGGGGTTCAGACAGGGTGACTTCCTGTCATGATCTTGCAGCTTCATTGGCCTCTTCGGAGTCAAATGCATCTACAAAAGAGTAGCGGTAATCTTTGCACTGCCGTGACTGTTGAAATATAATCCGAGTTTATAATCATGCATGTGCGCTGTGATGGAACTGTTGCCGATCATTGACTTATCTCGCACTATGCATTCTGGGCATTGCAGTACATCCCCACAGTCACGTGTTGCACCGCGTTTAAAGACTCTAGCGCACCTGCACGCTTGCGTTCCAGTCTGTAAGCAAGGCATGACGCCGAAACTTTAGACACATGGAGCAGGCGCTGTGATTTTGAAATAAAGCCTTCTGTTGCTGCATTGGGTCTCACCTGTTTGTTGTCCTAGGAAGGAATTGATGGGCTGCCCCGTGCCCACATTCGTGAGACCACCCTGAAGGACCATGAGCTCCGATAACTGGGGAATGCATCTGATGCTTCTTGGAAATATTTTATTTAATATATATATCATTTTTAAGTCGATATTTTTTACATCTATATTTTTTACTTCGATATTTTTGTATCAATAATATTTGTACTTACCTGTTTAATATATAGGGAGTCAATATTTTTGTATTCGATATTTTTACCACGATATTTATGTAAACTATATTTTTTACATCGATATTTAATCAGGGAACCAGATTTACCATTGTGAGGGGTATATTGCCGTTGTTTCATACCTGAAAGCTGAAGGCAGGCAGTCTGAACCCTGCAAGGTCGAATTCTGTTTATAAGAATACAGTGTGTTTTTAATCAGTAACTTTGATGGAGAAACAGCAAGTTCTCTGGAAATCAAAAATGTTCCTCTCTCCAGAGAGACCTGAAGACACTATTTTATCATGATTTTAATAACCATAATGAGAAAATGTCACTGTGATTAGTAATGAAGTATGACAGAAAACTCATTAGAATTATTTTATCATGTAACAAATACAATTTAACTACGTATATATTAAAATGCTAAGAACTATAAATACATGATACAGACTTATAGTACATTATCAAAACATAGGGCCCAATTCAGAACTCGTTCGGAAGGCCATCCCAGAGTGGTCCGGACTCAGACGTAACATCCGACTCGTACTGAGAGCCGGGTCTACCACACGACGCAGTATGATGCCCAAAACCCTTTACTTACCGAACAACTCAGTCACTCCGATTCCGTCCTCTTTTTTTTTAAAATGAGAAGCCTCCGGTAATGCAGAATGGAGCAGTTCGGAGGCATTTCCAAAGAGATTCCGAACGACAAGGTAGGATGCGTACTTCCCATACGCTGACTCCGTTGCCACAACCAACATGTCAGAGCATTCGGAAGGGGAATATTTCAGCTCCGAATCGCGCCACAACACGAATCCTGCGAATGAGACGGTGCAGCCATGAATCCCATCGTGCATGTCAACCCTATACTCTACCTCTTTGAGCACTACTACAATCGCAACCAACGCGTTTGTCGCAGAAGGTAAATCTGATACCTACCCATACAGAATAACGTAACTACCCAACGAAAGACAATACAACAGAAAGCAGGGGCACAACCGCAGCAAAAAGGGGGGGATACTTCCTGCATTGTAGTGTCAAATTGGTGGTTGTGGTGCAAATACCACCAGCAATGTAGATACAAATTGGGGTGTGGCAAATATCCACAGCAATGTGGAGCCAATAAGCGGGGGCAAATACCCACAGCAATGTAGAGCCACTGGGGGGGGGACAAATACCCACAGCATTGTAGAGCCAATGGGGGTGAACAAATACCCACAACAATGTATAGCCAATGTGGGTAACATATCCACAGCAATGTAGAGCCAATGGGGGGAGGCAAATACCCACAGAAATGTAGAGCCAATGAGGGGGCAAACACCCACAGCAATGTAGAGCCAATGGGGGGGGCAAATACCCACTGCAAGGTAGAGCCAATGGGGGGCAAATATCCACAGCAATGCAGAGCCAATGGGGGGGTCGTTAGCCACAGCAATGTAGAAACAAATATGTGGTGGGGGGGAAATACCCCATTGGTGTAGATGCAAATATGAGCTTTGCGGGGAAAATACTCCCTTTCGTGTAGATGCATATCTGCGTTTGGGGGCAAATACCCCCATTTGTGTAGATGCATATCTGGGGTTTGGGGGGCAAATACCTCATTTGTGTAGATGCAAATATGGATTTTGGGGGGCAAATACCCCCATTCATGTAGATGCATATCTGGGGCTTGGAGGGCAAATACTCCATTAGGGTAGATGCAAATATGGGGTTTGGGAGGCAAATACCCCATTTTTATAGATGCAAATATGGTAATTGGGAGGCAAATACCCCCATTTGTGTAAAACTGGGTGTTGTTGTGCAAACGAGACAGATCAGTCAACTACAGCAGCTCAAGGACTGTATGGTGTGTGTGTAGGGAAGCTCTCTCAGACTGGGATGACACACACAACGGGGGACAAAGCCCATAGACCCCAATGGATGTTAAGATCCTAATCTGAAAGTGTTCAGCATACCCTTGGATTGGCCCTGTGCATTGGTTGCTGGGCTGGTGCTGCAGGGTCACCTGTGGGCCACTGTTTTGGGGGCCTTCATATACCACACCAATAGACTTAATCACATACACAGTCCCCACCAGGCCACTGCAATATGGATTTCCCCGGCTCACCAGATGTTCTGTAAATCGAGGCTGGTGGACAGTCTTTGGAGCATAGCCACCATGGTGCACTGCCTTACATGCCTTGACAGAGGCAGTGTCATCTCTACCACACTACCATCACTCTCAGGTCATGACAGGAGCATGGAGGTTGCATTGTATGTAGGGGTCTTGCAGGGAGGTAATTGACATTTCGACGTTCTCACCTACCCCCACCCCCTTGATCAGCAGCAGTGTGTCTTTTACCTAAAAAACCTTTGATAGCTAAAATGCACAGAGCCAGGTTCAAGAGATGATCACAGATTGTGTGCCAATTACTTTATGGGGGCCTGAGCACCATTGTGATCACAATCCGTACATGGGTCCATAGCATGTCGTGCATGTATAATGAGGGAATGTCATCATCAGGCAGGTACAGTTAGCGTGCTAAATACTAGGGGAATAACACATTTGACGCTGGAACAGGAATTGCAATAACCACACATATGTGTGTCTCACAGAGTGAATGCATGAATCCACCACAACACACACAGAAACATCGCAGGGCAACAGAAATACGATGTTCTCACATTAGTATGACATTGTGATGCATCTGTGTACAGTAAAGCACAGAGGATATTGACACAGAAAACACACATGTCCACAGACTCAGCCACACAATACTGATTTCAGTGTCTCCAACTACAAAAACACAGAAGTGGTTGTGTCACAGTCTTCAGGGAAATATTTTTAGTCAAAATACATCTTGGATTTGAAAGAAGCATGGACAAACAACAGTGTAGGATACAGTCCCCTTGTGTGGACTGGTGCCGCTGCACACAACAGGGGCGGCCTTAGGCATGTGCAAGCGGTGCACCTGCACAGGGCCGCCAAACCCCAGGGGCTGCCACGCCAATATATATCCTTAATATAATAATCCTCTGAGGATGGATACATATGTGCGTGGCAGCCCCTGGCAGGGATTTGGCAGCCTCTGTTCCACTTCCAAACACCCTGACCCCCCCTCTTCCGGGGCCCCACCCGCACCCCCTCTTCAGGGGCCCCCAAACCTACGCTGCATGCCCAGGGCCGCCATGAGCCTAAAGCTGCCCCTGCACACAATTCCCAATCTGCATGTGTCTACGGTCATCTTTCGAGACTGTGATTAGCAGCAAATCTGCATCTAGCCCTTCAAGCTGCAGTGTGTGTCGTAAATTAATAATCCCATTTCGAATGTGCAGATTGGGTCCTGCATTGTAGTAGGAGTACGCATGAGTCACAGGATGTAGGATCCACAAACAGTGTTGGTGTGTCTAGTGCACAGCTCATTGTGTAAGATAAGCTGCCAGCACGGGTGAAGATGCTGGGGTGGTGGCTCAATCTGTGGCTCACAAACACAATTAACATAGTCTTCCTCAAGCCAAGGGATATGTGTACATCTTGTGAGGATGAAAGACGTGCAGAATTAAGTCCACTTTGTCCACATTTAGCACTGAAACAATGTCCAAAAATCTATGGAAACCTCAACGGGACCTTCAACAAATACATATTAACATTAGGGCCTAAGTCAGTATTTAATGTGCACAATGGGAGCCCTCATGGACACACACAAGTGCGACCCTTGCAAAACAAGATCAGAGGTAACAAAATTCTGAGAACGCAAACACTTAAGGAACTGGATGTCATGTTTCAGTGTCAAATGTGTGTTTGTTTACAGTACAATGTTTCAAAACTATCAAACACACAAGCATTTCATAAGCCACCTTTGATGCAGCTAGATGGAAATACGTCTGGCCCGCATGCTACAGCCTTGGACTCAAACTTTTCAAACACAATTCTCACAATCTCACTCTGGCTCTGCCCTTCTCACATACACACCTACATGCACAGCACCACTTCTTATGTACACAACTCTCACATAAATAACATGCACACAATGTACTGTACTCATCACCTCCTCATCAGACGTCAAACATAACATGTAAAAAAGGAACACACTCCTCCCCGGTTGCACCCTCTGTAATGTCTTGGACTGTACTCATATCACAGCGTGCAGCATCACTGCCCACTCTGACATGCACTCTTTACACATCACCACATTTCACAACAAGACACTTACATTGTTCAATGGATATGTCCTCAGACACAGATCACCACACACCCTACTCTGCTTAAGTTCTACAGATTGTCATTTCTGAAGCACTTGCATACACAGATGCAAACACAAAACACAGCAACTATACAACACCACACATTTCACCATTCTGCACACCAAAGTACACAACTGGTGTATACCCTTCACATACACTTATCCACTTTGTCACGAATGACAAGTTGAACATTGTCTTACTGGGGCCCTGTCTCATCCACATATGACTTATATGCTCCATACCACCATTGACGTAAGCACATCAACAACTATCCTCACTCATTACACATGCCTGGTTACATTCATCCCTCCATGTAGAGGCAAAGACTAGAGACCACCTATTGTTAGAATACAACCTTGTCTAAGTGATTTACACCTATGACATCTACCTAATTATCCCATACCTTGCACAGGACTTAAACAGTTGCATAGTCTGAATCACATTGGGGCATATTACCAAGGGCCATTATCGCCGCATTAGCGGGACTTTTTCCCGCTGAAGCGGCGATAATTTTATCGCCCAATTACCAAGCTGTCGCTAACACCAGTTAACGACAGCTAATAGGTGATAGCGAGCATCTGGGGGCCCACTTTGCATGTCAGCGATATTTATCGCTAATGACATGCAAAGTGGGCGTGCCAAGATGTTAGCTACTGAAAACAGTCGCTAATATCGCTATCTCCTATTACCAACAATGGCTTAGTTTCGGAAATATTCGCGCTAAGCGCAAATATCTCCAAAATCTAACGCCTGCCCAGAGCAGTTCTTAGCCATGTTATCCAATGCAAGGTGGATAACATGGCTAAGAGCATTGTCACGATAATGTATGAATATCGCTGTATTTACAGCGATATTCACGCATTTCGCCTGTTTTTTATCGTTTTAAAGATAAACCTTGCTAATAGCAAGGTATCTCTGCGATATAAACAGGTGAAGGGCGACGATAGGAAAACTCCTGCTAGGCCAACTTAGCGATAATAATCGCTAGTTGTTGGTAATATGCCCCATTATTCTTTCTCTAAACACTCACATAGGGTGAATGTGGATACCTTATGTCTCCTACACAAGATCTGCCTATGCACTCAACTCATACCTCACACTCTCTGACAATCACTAAATTTGTAATGACACCATGACGTATGTATCTTCACTCCAACCAAAATTTAAAATACTAGTCCCTCTCACATTTACCCTTGTTTAAGGTTGCTCAGGAAATGCAACATGAATCCTTGTCTATACATCTGCATCCAGGATGCATATTCCCATTAACACATCCTCCCATGGGTGCCAACTAAGAGCATGGTGGAAACTCCAGATCTTGAAGCATCTGTACAGTAGACAGACACACATCCTTTTTGTGCACTCATTGTCCACTTGCCTTACCACATGTACCACCTGGTAATGCAACAGACATCACAGCACTCATAGTTCAGCGTTGTGTGACATGGAATAGCATCAATCTAAGCTCAAATCATCACCCTTGTCAGTCATTCACAAAATACAAATAACACACAATTCATATGCTCAACTATGAGAGGTGTGTGGTTGCAAACTGAAATTCAAGCCGGGTCAATCCATAAACACCATACTTGTAATGTCACAAATAAAAAGCAGGATGGCATGAACGACTTGTAAATGAGTAAGCAATAGACTATTAAAACAACACACCTTGCCTAACGAGAATCCCTGCAGTAATTGGATCCGTGTCAAGGCAGAAGGTCAGAAAACTGTGAGAATACTGCTCACCTTACTCACCATGGGCTCTGGAAATACTCCAGATGTGTTCACAGCCATGAAGGGGTTTGCCCACAGTGCCATGACATATGTTGCAATGTTGACATTGCCACTATTCTACAAGATCTGAAGAAGACACAGACATTGTTTCACCACTTTCAAGCTACATACAAGTATTGAAACATCACTTTGTGTACATGGTTGTGTGTAAAGTCACTGCCATATGTATCCAGGTAAATAGATGAGGCCGAGGCCCTTCTGCACATCACAAACATATGCAGCATGCTTCGCCTAAACTGCTGCTCTTTGAGGCACTTGCACTATGTTGACAAATGAAAGCATGACCTATGTGTAAGTGTGCTAAAAAATGTTTGTGACTTCATGTGACACAGTCTTATCCAAAACTGAAGTTGGCAATGACACCCAGGAAGTGTAGACACAACATTCTTCAATACATACTGTTGAAGTGCTCATACTCCATCCAATCCATGTCATACTGACATCATTGTACATGTAAACTACCGATTGTACATGTTGTACAGTTCACTCAAAAACAAGTTGGTGGACACAGACATTTCTAAACAAAAATGAAAAGCTTTTTTCAGTCTCAAATTAAAACTTCAATGAATAGCAAAAGGCCATTGGCCAGTCCATCAATGTTCATTCTTCTGATGAGCCAAAAAACATCATGCCCATCTAGTCTTGCCTGCACAAGTCTTGCTAGGGGACACCTCCCCTGGGAGGGGCATGTAGGGGGCATGCCGGGCACCAAAGGGGACAAACTAATGGGGGCACGTTGTGTTTTGGGAGGATTGGGATCAGGAGGATTGTCCGGGTCCATTGCAGTGGTAGATTCTGATGGCGTGGGGTAGGACTCCACTGCAGTGGTTGGCTCTTGTGAGGGGGGCAGCTGTAGTGGTATGGGCAGATGGAGCTGGGGATGGTGGGACCTGAACTAATTTGGGATTTTCTTTTTTTGAGGGGTGTGTCAGGAATGGGGATGAGAGAGGTCTTTTTAGTGAGGTTATTTTTAGACAGAGGTACTGGGCAGGTCTGGGGAGTTATGGGTTGCAGGACTGGATGTTTTCTTCTGAGACCAGGTACATTTTCTGAGAGGAGTTGTTGGTTTCTGTCATTTCTTCTCAGGAGTGGGCCAGATGCTGATGCCGGGTCAGGTGGGAGGAACTTTCTCTTCTTGGGGGGCGTGTATGTTTGGGGAGGAAAGAATTCTATGGAAACAAGGGTGTGTGCTCGGGCAGAGGGGGGAACAGGAGAGGAAAGGCCAGGAGTTGTGGAGGCAGAGGGTTGTGAGGAATGCAGAGTATCTGTGGATGCATGTGTGTCATGTGCTATCACGTCCCTCGTGGAGAGTGTGCTGTCTATCCCCTGAGTGTGGGAGTGTGTGGTTTACAACTTATGTCTGTGTGTGGATGTTGAGGAATGTGCATGTGTGTTTGCATGTGCTTGGGTCAGAAAAGGTAGTTGGGACAGTGGATGAGGAAGAGGTAGGAAGGGAGAGGTACTGCTGGAGAAGAGACAGTGCTACAGTCAGTGTAGAGGCCATAGCCTGATTTGTTCTCTATAGGACAGACATGGTAGAGTGAATACCAACCATGAACAACAACATGTCTGTCAAAAGAGTGGTATGTGAATGGAGGACATTCCCCATGGATGTCTGCCCCACAGAGATAGTTGGCCTCCACACTGAGGGCAGCAGGGGAAACAGGTGCAGGGGTTGAGGTGCTTAGACCAAAGGAGATGCCTCCCCTGCCAAGGGAGCGGCCACGGAAACGGGCACTGGGAACAGCTAGGAGGGTAGAGATGGTAGAGGTGGTGGTGGACTCTCAGCTTGTTGATCCAGTCACTGTGCCCACATGGGAGTCATCACTGGATCTGTAATATCTGCTTCGGACCTTGCTGATGGAGTTGCAGAGCTGCTCTCAGTGAGGCTCCCCTCACGCCTCCGTCACTGGGTCCCCCCTCTGACACCTCTTCAATGGACCAAGACTGATGTACTGCTCCCATCACATTTGTGGCACTGTCTACTCCAGTGGCCGCTGATGATGCTCTGACCAAGAATAAAAAGAATTTAACAAATCATCCATATGTACTTGACACATAAGTAACATCACAAATGTTCACAGATCCAAGATATTAGACATAACATTGAGTGGTGCTATTAGCTCTTGCTACATGAACATACATGGCACTTGTTGTTCTACCAGTTAACCATTGCTCAATCACACATGATGTGAACAGCAACATTGGATGTATCAAAATCAAATTACATAACCACAAGCTTGACTAATGGAGTAGGTATGTTTTGTCTTGTGCTCATGACAGTCTTGTGTCCTGGCATTTCTGTCTCTTCTCCTGCAAGTGAGTTTAGCCATCACAATGGGAATATGAATCTCAGATTTGATATGAGACATGGTATACATCCTGCTTTCCTTAGTCATCAAATGTGGAGCCAGTGGCTCATATGTCATAGTTCAAATGTCTTCCTTGTCAAACATTCACAATGTGCAGTCATTGCATGAGTTATGTCATGCAGTTAACAGTGATTGATCACATTTGTCCTGTAGCTTTGCTTCTCTACTGTCAGTTCACACATATGACTGTTATTTGGGAAACACCAAAGCAGTACGCCGCATATCTGGGTTAAAAGGCATGTGGCACACTGTCCTGTGTCATCTATGCATGTGTCTTATAGCAAAATCTGAATGTTTTGCAAATTGAAAACAGCTCAAGTTTCACAGATGTGAAAAATGGTCTACAAACTTCCAAGTCTGATCACTGCAGATTTACAATGCCTCAGGTGGAACACCATTCCACTGACACATCTGGGTGCAATGACTGTAGAGACTCTTGGTACTGAACCAATAGCCATCATGAGTATAGTCAACACTGTGGAACAATCCTGCCTAGACTGCATAACTCCTCATTTGTATGGGCCAAGTCTGAATGTTCCTTGCTTTGATTACAGTTTATGCCCAATTTGTACAGCTAATATTGCTCCTGTTGAACATATCATTGTTATAACCAACTCAAATTTGATGCATATTTGACATCTCTGAATCAGACAGTGGTGCATCAAACACATCATGTTGGAATAGTCAAGACCATTTACACACATCACCTGTTGTGACTGTGTACCTCATATCATACCTCACAAATGCAGCCATGTGTCCATCAGTGACAACCTGTGTCTGCAGAGACAGACATATGGACTCACTCTTTAGACTGGTGAGTAGGGAATTTTCAACAATATCATGGGTAAGGTCAGTGTGACATGTGACCAGAGTTAGCCTAGCTGTGATTGTCCCATGGTATACATGTGATTACACTTAGCAGTATGGCTGGGGCCAAACATTCGCACACAGACCAAGCCAAACTAAACTAGGCCTGAACATAAACAACACATTCTGCCAAAATGTTTAGCATTGGCTTTCCATAATTGAGTGCTCCAATCACAACATGCTTCAATGATTTGTTCAGACCACTCTGAGAACAGGCTCACCCATGTCAAGCTATGGGATTCATGCTGAAGCTCATCCACATGCACGTGTTCAGACTTTTGGATGAACACATGTGCATGGCACTACTGTAACTACCCTCAACATAATGTACTCACATGTCCCTTATGAAAGGGGTAATACCTGCCATCTATTGATCATTCTGCATAAGCATCTGGTGAAAATACCTGCACATTTGGTAGACATATGACCTGTAAAAGCTCCATCAGGCTAAGATCTTACAACATGCATGAGTAAAGATAGAAGTGAAACAAGGCACATACTCACCCCCTCCTCACTGTTGTTTGGCCTTCAGCTGCCCATCCAGATCAGGGAAGACCATTGCTAGGATGCGAAGCATGTCAGGTCAGGTCAGGTTTCGCCACCCGTCTCTCTTGCCAGGTTGTGACAGGCCCAGCTGGACTTCAACTATCTTTTTGGCTCAGCCACGAAGGTCCTGCTACCCCATTGCCACATCTTCCACATGCCCCTTGCCACATCTTCGCCTTCTCATGGGAGTTGACCTGTAAGGATGACATGGTGACAGTCCCTTACATGCTACATGTTCCTGAGTCAGACACTTCTACACATAGGTCATGGTCAGATTGACAAAAATGTCTAAGGGGAATGCATATGGCATCATGTGCATAAATCCTGGGTTCAATGACATCTCTGTCCCATGAGAACAGTGATGATATGTTTGCCCCAGTACACACACTTGTACAGCAGTTTACCTGCCCAAAACAGTTCCCTACACACATTTAAACTTGCATAAACCCAAAATGTATATTTATAAATGAGATTCCTAATGCCAGTAATGCACGGTTATTGCACATGTCCAAGGGCAATGCACTGTAATACTCACTCACCTGCTCCTCTGGTTTGGCATCCATCTGGCTAGGCAGTCGCAGGAGTGTGTCCAGCAGGGCCTGGTTCAACTCAGAGAAAGCTGGGACCCTGGGCTGTGTCTGTGCCATAGTGGGAGTTGTGGTCCGGCTGACACCATGCAGAAGTATCAGCCATCTTGCTAGTACATTTCCTCTGACTGCGAGGCTTGCATAGTTCCAGTGTGTCTGTTTGGGCTGCGTGTAGGGAGGAGTATTTGCTGCAACTACAAGTCCCATGGTGCTTGTGCCCACACCCACCTTCCCAGCCATCCCAATCAGCCTACCTGTGACTCAGCTTTTCTGTGAGTGAGTGGGAAAGTACTGGCCAAAATGTCTGACACTTGTGCCAGTTGTTTGGAGCACAAGGCCTTTGTGTGAGTTTGTGAGAAGTATGTACATGTTTATAGTTTAGTGCATTTTAAATTTCATTGCAGGTTTTTTTGTTATCAATCTGACATACACATCACATGTTCTTTGAATCTATTTTATTTTATATGTTAATATGGTCATTTGTTTAACTGTATCCTTTACAGTGATGTCTCTAGGGGTGTAATTAGTGACTTTATTTGAATGTGGATTGTGTACTCACCGGACTCTATTGCTCCTGGTATTCCACAAACACCCTTCAGCGGAAGGATGTCAAGCACCTTCTCCTCCCAGGAAGTAAAGTGCACAGGTTGTGCAGGAGGGCCACTGCCAGTCTGCTGACTTTGGGCGTGTTCCCTGGCCACCAGCCTCTTGACCCTCCTTTGCACATCATAATACCTGGTCCTAATATCATCCATTGTGTGCATGCAAGGTGCTTGAGCATTTACCTTGTTAACTATCCTCTCTCACATCCTATTTTTCTGGGACGGGGGGGTCTGTTGGACTTGGTTCCCAAATCACTGTGGCTCTACTCTGACAATTTCATCTACAAGCACTTCCAACTCCTTATTTGTAAAACATGGCTGCTTCCTTTTGACCATGATTAGGGTGAATGTGGAGGTGAGTGTGAGTGTGAATATGAAAAAGAGTGTGTGTCTGTGAGAATTAGAATAAAATAAAATCTGTACATGTTGTGTGGTGTGTGAGTGTGTGAGGCAGAGAGCATGGAATGTGTGGTGGTGGCTCCTTGAACCTATTAGCAGTTGTGGCAAAGGATCATGGTCATGGTGTTGGCCCTTTATATAGGTGGATTTGTGGGTGTGGCTGTTTTTTGGGGGGGAGTTGCGAATGGTTGTTTTGACGGTTATTGACTTACCCCTCTTGACATTTGATACACAAACCGACACGCTTCCAAAGCCGTGTCTCATGCATTGCCATCTGCCCGCGTTTTAATACAAATCAGATTTGTGATCCACATGCTATTCTTGCGCACTTTCAAATGAGTCGGTCGCATCGGTGCTGTTGCTGGACGCTTTGGGGCCCATTATGGACGTCGGGCGGATTGCCTCCGCCAGGCTGGCGGTGGCCACCGCCGGCCTGGCGGAGGCAATCCGCCCGACACCAATGCCTGGATCCCCCCCCGCCATATTAGGATGGGGGGACAGCGGCGGACGGAAAGACCATCCGCCGCTTTACCACCGCGGTCGCCTTGCGACAGCGGCAGTAATGGAATAATATGGTGGCGGTGTCCAATGGACACCGCCAGCCATATTACGATGGCTAAATTTAGGGGCCTTTCCGCGGCAGCAATGCCGCCACGGAAAGGCAGGCGCTGATTGCTGCGGGGGGCCCCTGCAGGGCCCCCAGGTGATGCCAGTGTTGGGGGTGCACATGGGGGATACCTATGGTACCCCCCCACATTTGCATATGCAAATGCGTCCAGAAATGTTTATCATTGTGGCGGGCGGTGCTGAGTGCATCGCCCGCAACAATGATAAACATGTAGGATGTGCCCGCCACTGTGGCGGGCACATCCTAATTCCACCTACTGGACCCCCGCCCTTATGACAGGCGGTCCCGGTCTCCGTTAGGGTGGCGGGCGGACAAAGTCCGCCCGCCATCCTAATGTGCCCCTTTGTTCGGAAGGATAGTGTTCCATACGACTCGGTTGGAGTTTAACATGGGATGCATTGTACTCCGTCGCTCGGAGGGCTTGCGGTTGAGTTGTTCGCAAAGCATTCCGGATACAATTTGTACGGAATGTTTTTGGAACGAAATCAGAACCGGTCCCTTAGAATGCATATGACACATTATCATACACTAATAAGTGATTGATCATAAAAAAATGATCAACAGTTGGAAATAGAAAACAACATATGAGACCAAAGGCTATGAAGGAGTGGTAGTCGGGTGTATGATATAGTGGGTTCCCGATCTCACGATACAAAGACCTCAAGGAGCCCCAGGGGATTTCAATCTCTTTGGGCTCCTTGAGGCCTTTGTTTTACAAATTAGAATATTCCACCCTCTACGGACGGAATGTTCTAATAAACTTAGAGTCCTCTGTAGCAGGCTTTACCGGCCATCAAAGGTCTATTCCCTTGTTAAAGGCCTTCGCCTCGGACCTTTAACGCTGGAGTGGGCCCTTAATGGTTGGTATAGCTATGGCGGGCTATAAGGCTATAATATATGCATGAAACCATTAATCTACTTTCTAACTAACCTACATGTAGACTTTCACGATGTGTACTTATCAATAAACTACACTCACACTGAACTCCCACTGGCCACTTCATGACCACCGAACTCCGAATAGGCTCCAATAGGCTTAGATGAAACTCTGAACTGGGGTGACAAAGTGAGCTTAAGATGGATGATGGATTCAACCCAGATCTGTGACTGGGGGTGTGTGTCTGAAAAGTTTCAGGCACTGTCCATCATCTCCTTGTGTTTGAGATGGAACAATAACAAAATCAGCGGTTAGTAGGCTCAAAGGAGAACATAAAAATACAACTGTGCCTATCAACCCGTGGCGCTAGAGGGAGTGGTATTTTGCTTCTACTGAATGTCGAAACACTTGAAGCATTATTTACTGCGGGTTGTGCAGGCACTCGGGTGGTGCTGCACAATTTTGCACTGCACCCATTAGCTTTTATAATGTATGACAATCAAATTAATGCTTTGCATCACTATGTGCCACACAAGTATTCACACAAAACCTTATTAAATAATACCACTGCAGTGCTTTTTGACTCTGACCTGAACAAGTGGAGAAGTGTGGCTCACTGGTTAGAGGAGGCAGACCCTGATGCAGAGGTCAGACCCGGGACCAGGGTTCAATTCCCGACGCGGCAGGGTCTTGAGCCCAAATGTCCACGGACTCGATAATTCTCACCTCGGTGCCTACTCGAATCATGGGTTCACACTCTGCAGCTCTGGGCAATAGCTTGCTTAATCTCCACTACGCCCCCCCCCGCGGTGGGATGCCTGGTCTTCACCTTGGGGACGCCCAGCAGGGGTAATCTTGCAGGGAAAGCCAGGACGGGTTCCCAAAGCAAGCGCTAAGAGACCTGTTGGTGATTTGGCGCTATATAAATCGAAATTAACATAACATAACATTAATTAACAAATTAACCAAGTCACTCAAAGCAGCCACTGAATACAACTACTCAAGAAAGAACTGATGCCAATAAATGAAAAGAAAGCCACTGGGCCTGGAGACATAGGAATGCCAAATAACTACAGGGATAACCCCTATTTACGATTGCACAAAAAAAGTGATCTCTATTCTACAAAAGTTCCAGAGACCGAGACTCGTGTACCTACAATAGCCATACCCGAGTCTCAGAAAGGTTTAAGCAATACTCCTAAAATGCTACACAGACCTATTCCTTTCTCTGAACCACCATGACCTCAAATGTCTACAACCCTTCATCCGTTTGCAGTCTCACGTCCTCTCCCCATCATGCAATGGAATCGTCAAACTACACAAAGGAATCACTGAAGTTGAATTTTTTTAGTGGCAGAGTGAGGAATGATCTTCCCAGCACAATCCAAACTCCACCAAACCTCACCCAGTTATGCTTTTATGTATGATCACTGCAAAGTTAATGATCGGCACGCACCCAACTATTAACTCAATATGATATCAACTTGCGACATAGGAAGACTCGCAGTATGCAGTCTTTTAAGTGCAGTGACAGTTTCAAGGTCAATATCCTCTATGCCTAGAATCGAGACTGAATCCCTGGTAGATTGCTCTTCGATAAAAACAAAGATATTCTGTATTTCCTTAGTTAAATTTAGGAAACAAGATGTTGACGGAGATTTAATATTTAACATGCAGTCCTGCAGAAGTGGCTAGTTGTCTATCAGAACACCTCAATATGGGTCATAAGTGCAGTAGTGGGTGGAGAAAGCCATAAGCCGCTACAAGATCTTCCAGTGGCTGCATATGTATGTGAAAATCAGGGCCCAGGATGGACCCCAGGAGCCCCACTGGCAAGTAAGAGAAAAGACTACTTGAACCGCCAGTCTGAGTGTGCAGTGATCTTTCAGCCAAAAATGATAAAAGGTATTCAAGGACAAACTCACTGCAGAGTCACAAGTGGACCTGATCTAAAGTCAGCAATATCTTCTGCTCACCTGTTGTCTAAAACGCATTGGACATTGGAATACTACTCTTAATTTGTTCCCATAAATTCTAATCTGTGAATATGGAAGCATCTTATCTGAAATGCTATCTCATTAATATGTTCTATTGACTTTGTCCAGAGCTGAATTTGCTCGTTCTTTAATATTGAATTTTACATTGATTGTTTGTCAGAACATTTAATTATTTTGTTTTTCCTGAATTATCTCCCTCCCGCCAAGTGCTATGGACTTGTTAAGTGCACTTCATGCAATGTATTTCCTTGTGATTGCTTTAGTTAGAAAGAGGGGACACTAAATTTCGTTTTTGTTGTATTAGGCTGACATGTTATTACATTGTCTCTAGTGCAGTGCTTTCTGTACTGCAAAGTGCGTTGCTATCTAAGGGCTAAAATGGGACCAAATCAAACAACTGTAAAGTTATTCTCTGAGTCAGTCACTGTCAACCTAGAAGTTCCCTGTGGGAAACGGTACAAGAATATCACAGACAAAATAGTGTCCGAGAGGACTATTGCGTTCTAAATATTGTTTAGAAAAACATGGTCCATTGGAGTTAATAATAGAAAATATATATCCAATGGGGTGTTATTTTTGTGGAACGATATTTAGTCTGATATTTCTATCAGACAATATTTTTACTAAAAAATACATACAATCCCTGATGCTCTCCCCCCTTTTATTCAACATAGATGCCCAGACTCCTCGTCCCCACAAATAGACAGCTCCTCTTTCCATGTCCTCCTTAGAGAGTTCAGCCTGTCTTGCCACCCTTCCTCTGACAACATTGCACTCTACCTGAAGGTTTCAAGTTGCAAGATCAGCTTGTAAGAGGGGGCAGGGTGGGCTCAATGGTGATCTTAGAACTTGATGACTTTGGAAACCTTACTTGTAATGTCAGTTTCTACACTTGACCAAAAAGTGTAGGATTCTGGGCAAATTATTTTATCATCCTGTGCTTCAAATTTTTTTAATTTGTGTTCTACGCAAACTTCTGTACAAAGTGCTGGCTAGTTGTCAAAATTACAAGTAAGCACTGCTTTCTCCTTCATGCCTTTGTTTATGTTACATGGTTTAAACCAGAGACAAACGCCCCTCCCTTAACATATGCAAACATTCTATTTACAGTATCTCATCTTAGAGATGTGACTATTGCACATGGCCATACTGGCCATTGTGCCACTCTGGCATTCCCCAGGCGGTCTACAGGCAAGGGCGATACTTTCAGAGCAGGGTGGTCTGCAATGTGGCAACCATGCCTCCTTTACCCTGTTCTAGCCACATTCTTCTGCAGTGTGGGAGTAGTTTAACATTTTTGCCAGGGCTTATTTTGGTTTCCAGTCCGGCCCTTCTGCTGCAATAATGTACAGTGTGAAGCACTTCACTACTCCCTGTGACTTGGCTTGCACTAAAATACAAATCATACAAAGTAAATACGCCAGAACAATATAAAGGATGGAATTTCACTGCCTTAATGTGACACCATCTAAGAGTTAAGCCCTCCTGCAGGTCTTCACCCCACACTCTCAAATTTACCACCTCTCTAACCCTGCATCCAAGTTCCTGTCACATGCTGCTGTGCCCCACTAAATGTCTCTCACCTTCAATCACTCTGTGGCCTCTCCAACTTCAACAAAATCCTGGGGGTCTCTACCTTGTGAGTTTTCTATTGTTACTTTTGTTATTTTACACTTCAATAGTGCACAATCAGCCATTAGTCATTATAGCTCATTCAGTAGCCTGAGGTTGACTTTACCAATAGTTCTGAGGATACCATCACACACCAGAGTCTGAGTAGGTTCGTGCAGATGTGGTGCCAATCTGTTAAGGAATGTGCCTTGGCCTTGGGTAACAGACAGGGCTGGACTGGGAACCAAGACCGGCCCTGGCAAAGTGCTCGGCCGGTTCCCCGTGAGGTTTGGGGTGAGGCCGAGCTGTTTGCCAGGGCCGGTTTCAGACGATTTTATTACTGAGGCCGATATTGCAGCTATGCTGCATAAACGGCCCTGTAACAAACACGGCCCCCACCCTGGCTGCCCACCGGAGAAATGCCTGGTGCCCACTACGGCCAGCCTGGCCCTGCTGATAGAATGTACCAGAATAAAGGCCTGATTTAAAGTTGGCAAGCAGCTTACTCTATCACTATGCAGTGGATATTCTGTCCACCTTATAACAATTACATTACATCACATGACACTATAAAAAAAGCGAAAGGGATACATGTCACGTTTGTGATGGAGTATCTGTCCTCCATACTCTAAACCAGGCCCTAAATGACCAAATGAGCCTTCTATGGACCAAGCGTGCCTTCTTGTGTCCCAATTTGCCCTCTAAGTAACCAAATGAGCCTTCTAGTGACCAAGTGAGTATTTTTGTTGGGATGAAGAGTGCTTTCTTAAGGCCAAACAAGCCTTCTTGTAATCAAGTGAACCTTCATTGCAGTTGTGGCAACTCACCAGAATCCTCCCTGTATGGTGTAAGAGCGCCACGGGCAGCCAAATACAAATAAAGCTTGATTCATTGAATGGGCATCTACTGTGGCCCCCGGCATATTAGTTGTATCACCTGGAGGCCCCACGACTCGTCAGCACACCTTGTTAATGACCAAACATAAAAAAGTGATAGAAGGTATGCACTGGCTCTCAGGATGGGGCAGAAAGATACTCGAAACAACTCTGCGTCACTTGCAAGTGACAAGCTGGCTGAGACAGTGCTCCCCAAGCGTAGCAACCCATTGGGTGGATAACAGGGTACTGAAACGTACATCGTTTCTGGAACCATATCTTGCCTTCCTGTATGTATGATGCGGGGAAAGACGATATGTGTTACTAGCCACCAAATTTAGAATGGCGCATCCCAAATGGGGGAGGGTGGGGGGGGGGGGGTCGCCTAAAACATCTTTCCTTCAGAGAAGTCAAAGAAAAACCTCTTCACTCGCCCCAATGTTGACAAACAGACTAAATTCCCACCAAGTGAAGGAGGGGCTGGCAGAGTGACCATCTGGTACCAACAGACGGATAAGTTAAAAGTTTGCGAGAAATGTCATAAACATAATAAAATGTAATTTCTCTCCTCGCCACCCTTCCCCCTCCTCTGCTTGTGCTGTGGCCTGCTTCTTCGCCTCGAGTGTATGTTGTTGATTACCTGCATGTTCCCGGAGCGAAGCGTGCCTTGTGTTATTCGGGGGTGGGTGGAATAATGGCGGTGGGGGTGCGGGGCAGAGGCGGTCAAGGGCATCTGTTTGAATCATTAATGCACCTCGGTGGGGCTGCAGCTGCCGAGCGCCGAACACGAGGCCTTGAGCTCTGCCACTTAATTATTAAAAGCGCGGCAATTCAGCAGATCCAGCCGCTTGCATAATTACGGTCTTTTCGGCGCGCTTTGTCTTCTCGCCAAGGCGGAGGGCGCCACATCCCGCGCGCCACGGTGTGCCGCGCGGCCGACAGTTGCCAGTCCTCGCTGTGAGCCGCTTACCTGCCAAGGTCAGGTCTCAGAGGGGCACCTGCCTGGAAATTACTGAATGTAACCGCTCTGTGGAGGGCCATTTAGCTAAATGCAGCACGTGCACCCCCTCTAGGGTTGGACTGGGTGGGACAGAAAGTGTGCCTGGTCACCAATTGCTGAATCTGACAGCTAAAAAGTGACCCATGTTTGTAAACTGGACCAGCTTTGAACCTGTAAAGATACGCTGTATACTTAAGTGTTTTGCAAGGTATGGGGGATTGTAATGCCCAGCATAAGTTAGCAGTCTAGTGCTGAAACCTGTATTCACACTTAACACCCACCCACCACTGATGTCACTGGTCATGTGACACAGCATCAATAAAAGAGGCCGAGCGCACGTGCTCTGGGCCAGTTGCACCAGACCTCCAGTGTGTCCTGCGTCAGTGATTGTGTGCCTGCTAGCATGTGGGCCTAGGGCCCATCACAGCCCCTTACAATGGCGACGAGGCGGTAACGCGTTGCCACGCGTGCCAGCTGTGAAAACGAAGATGAAGGAAAAAGGAATGGGGAGCTGCCAGCAGTAAAGGCACACCCCCGAAGAAAGCAGCCGGCCGCCGCGAGGCCCACGAGGCGTGTCAAGAGCCTCGGGCCTAGAGGAGAAGGAAGAGGTGATCTCACCCTGTGCCCGGCGCGTGTGTGCCCCCTGCCTGGGGCGAAGAGAGAGCCATGCGGTGTCCACCCGCGTGAGAGGAGGCCCGTCGGCCGAAGGTGAGCCCTGGCCGTGACCGGCAGTGTAAGCGGAGCCCACCCGCTATGGACAATAAACAAATAATGTGCCCCCTGAAATGATAGCTGCGCCAGCTATTGACTTTTGTTAAGCAAGGCTCACGGAGCCCACCCGCGGCCTGCCTGCTGCGTCTGCTGTCCCCCACTGCGCCGCGTGTGAGGAGAGGCGGCCGCGGCGGAAGTGAATGATAATTAATGAAAGCAGCGCCAGCGGAGCCCACCCGCGGCCTGCCTGTAGCGTCCCCAGCCGCGTGGATGAGGTGCGGTGGCGAAGGAAGAACTGTGGGTGAAAACAGGACCAGCGGAGCCTACCAGCGGCCTGCCTGAAGTGTCCCCCGTCCCCCGCAGCAGCGTGCGAGGTGAAGAGCTGCTGGGCGGGGGGAAAGTGAAAATAAATAAAGCGGAGCCCACCCGCGATTACAAGGGCGCCCAGGGAAATGAACTGAATTGACAGCCAGTGCCTAATCGCGCTAATTGCTCCCCACCCTGCGCCGTGTGTGAAGTGTGGCGGCGGGGGAGGGGAGGCGGTAATGTTCGGCAACCGGCTTGCAGCCGGTGAGGAAAAGAATAGATAAATAAATAACTCCAGCCGCCCCGGCCTGCAGCGCCGTGAAGAGAATCACCGGAGAAGGAAGGAAGGCCGTCCAGCGAAGACCGCCCGCTTTGCCCTGCTGCTCCGTGAGTGTGTGCCCGAAAACGGAGCGGCACTGACAGACAACCCCCCCCCCATGCGCAGCCTGGGAGAGAAGAGGCATGCGGAGAGGTGCGTGAACGATCAAAAAAAAAAAAAACTTACCGGGAGCAACGAGGAGGGTCAGCTGCTTCAGAGAGTGCCCCAGTGGTGTTTAGGTCAGTGGTGGCCGTTTTGGCAAATTGTTCAGCAGCAGGCCGATATCCAGGTGGCCGAGCCCCAACACGGCGTAGAAGAGAGAAGTGACATGATCGCATCAAAGGACGCCGAGTTAAAGAAAACCCAGAGGCCTAGATCGCAGTAGAAAGCTTCAGCGCCACCTAGTGGGCATTCTGCGTAATCGCGAATTGGACAAAGGCAACTACTAGGCCTGCAATATAGAAAAAAAAAAAGGGGGAACGGCTGTGGCTTACGATCAGTTCAGGGAGAAAGGCAGCTAAATAAATAAGTGCATTGGGAGAGAAAAAAAAAACAAGATATATTTATTGATATAAAATAAGGAGTAGGCAACAATGGATGTGCACATAAAGAAGGAGCACCTCCCATGAGAGAAGTGACGTGCTACACAATCCCAGTAGCTGCCTGCCAACACCACAAGCATAGAGACACTGATGCAAGCTTCTAGCAGTAAATGGCTACCACGGCAATCAAAGCAGCAAAGAGCCCCATGAACTGCAAAGCTGCACCCACATGAAGCTGACCAAGCGCAAGAACGCCACACGGCAACAAAGGAGTAAGAAGAGGATTGAGAGTGCGACACGGCCAGGAGCTGCATAAGTGAAAGAGTAGTGACCGTGGTCAAGTGCAAGAAAGCACCAGGAGTGCCGCAAGGAGTAAGAGGAGGATCTAAAGTGCGACACGGCCAGGAGCTGCGTAAGTGAAAGAGCAGTGACCGTGGTCAAGTGCAAGAAAGCACCAGGAGTGCCGCAAGGAGTAAGAGGAGGATCTAAAGTGCGACACGGCCAGGAGCTGCGTAAGTGAGAGAGCAGTGACCGTGGTCAAGTGCAAGAAAGCGCCAGTAGTGCCGCAAGGAGTAAGAGGAGGACCTAAAGTGCGACACGGCCAGGAGCTGCGTAAGTGAAAGAGCAGTGACCGTGGTCAAGTGCAAGAAAGCACCATGAGTGCCGCAAGGAGTAAGAGGAGGATCTAAAGTGCGACACGGCCAGGAGCTGCGTAAGTGAAAGAGCAGTGACCGTGGTCAAGTGCAAGAAAGCACCAGGAGTGCCCAAAGTGCTCAAAGAGGAGAGCGAGGAATGAAGGTCAGTACCGCGACGCCAGAAGCGACGGGTACTATCCGGCAAGCGTGAGGAAGACGCCAGGAGACAGGGCAGGTATTCTCCAGAAAGCGTGAGGAAGACGCCAGGAGACCGCGCAAGAACGCGACAGGAGTGCAAGAATTCCACACCCCGCACGACAGGACCGCGCAGCACTGCGACGGAACGTGCCAGGAGAACCAGGAATCAGGCGCGCCAAAGTGACGCTACACAGCGACGCGCCAAGGACACCGGGACGGTGAATAGCGACCAGGAAAAGATAGCACAGCATGACTACTCATGCCGAAGGTGAAAGCCGAACACCCAAGATGGTCGCCAAGGAAAGAAAAGAATCAACTGAGAAGATGGCGACAACCGGTCCAGTCACTAGAAGAAAAGACCAACGTCTGAGAGCCATGCCCAGAACAGAGAGAAACAGGTGGAGTGCACGCTACCTGGAGAAGACTGGCGGGGAAGGCCAAGGCAGTACAGTGACCAGATCACGTCGCAGGAAGGAACAAGGAGAAAAAGGGCGAGACGCCAAAATGAAAATGAAGAAGGAACAGTAGAAAAGGTCGCAACGCTAACCCTGGAAGTGAGTGACAAGAAGACAGTGTCCTAGGACAAGACCAGGATGACACGTGCAGAATGCGCAACTGCATGGGGAAGCCTGGCCAGAGAAGATGAAGGAAAAGGGACCAGGGTACGTCGTGAGAAAAGGAGAAGAGAAGAAGAATGATCGTAGTGGCACACCGCCACCCAAGAAAGGAAGAAAGGAGAAATCGGAATGGCACGCTGCCACTGCAAGAAGAAGTCGCCCCTGCGGAAAGAAGCAAAGTGACAAGCACTGGAACACCTGAGTGCAAAGGAAGACCAGCCTGGCAAGAGCACCGGCAGTGCAGACCAAAGACAACCACCTACGAGCCATCCATCCACATGGCGATCGCAGAAGAGAGCAAGCTAGACGGTTGGCGACATCAACCTCTGGGGTTTGAGCGGAAGATTTGGATGACGAGACTACTCAGGCCTCTGCAAGTTGAGGACCTGACCTACCTTGCACCAGCCCGTGGCAAACCAGAATCGGAGGCCTCGAGGGACTCTGGTGGCAGCAAGTCCCGCACGGGAGACAGGTCTACCGATGCATGTCTGCAGGACCCAAGGGGATGAAAGCCTCGCGAGCGATGAGAAGAGTCTACAACCCAACCTTCAGGTGGAACTAGGACACGACGGTGAAGCTCGTGGAGCGCCCTGCTCACGGCCCGAAGGCTATGGTGGAGCACCACGACGGAAGACACCAGTCCAGTGGACGCCTGGCAAAGAGGTCCTCCCGGACATCTGGTGAGAGAGGAATACCGGCGAGAGGGGCATCCTAGTGAGAGGGATGTGTGCACCTACTCTATTCATCTGCCAAGAGTCAACATGAAAGCCTGCCCGGAAGAATATAACGAAGCCAGAAGAGAGAACAAAACCAGAAAACTGTCAACACCCGTATTATCTAGTTATCTCTCACCACCAACAGAGCAAAGCAAAGGCAGGGCTGAGAACAGCCGACAGACAGCACAGCCAAGGAAAGAACCAGCCGAACAACTGCGGACCGTGCCTCCTAGAACTGCAAGTCCAGAATACAAGAACTATACTGCCTGCGGTTTGCAAGCAGCCAAAGAAACTCATTTTGAAAACGCAAATCCAGTGTTATTTTCTGTGTTTTCTTTCCCCCACAGGTTTTGGACTTTTTCTGTTTGGTTTAGTTTTTAACCAATTTGGGAAGGGATGTAATGCCCAGCATAAGTTAGCAGTCTAGTGCTGAAACCTGTATTCACACTTAACACCCACCCACCACTGATGTCACTGGTCATGTGACACAGCATCAATAAAAGAGGCCGAGCGCACGTGCTCTGGGCCAGTTGCACCAGACCTCCAGTGTGTCCTGCGTCAGTGATTGTGTGCCTGCTAGCATGTGGGCCTAGGGCCCATCACAGCCCCTTACAATGATCCATTTGTGCTTGCTGGGGCAATGGTTGCTTCAAAGTCAGGGAAATCAACAGTTAGAACAAGAATTTGCAATGCAATCGGCCCTGCATTTACGCTGGTTTAAGTTATTGGCATTGTAAATGACAATGTCTTTCGTTTATGTTTTGAAAACCAAAACATAAATAAAGGGTATTGTCATTTACAATGCCAATAGCTCAAACTGCATACATGCGAGGCCTATTGCATTGCAAATGCTTGTTCAAACCTTGGGGTCGATCGTCGTAGCCGTTGGGCCTGTGAAGTGGAGAAGCCCCATGACCAATGAACGCCAGCACTCACACTGCACGCAGTTTAGAGTTTCATGAAATCACCCCCACCCACTCCTCTGACAAACCGACCGTGACGAGCGAGCACCAGAGAGCAACGGGAGGTACAGCGCCCAGGTCTTACGAGAAACACACCTGGGCAGCCACCACCGGGGCGCAGTGCACAAACCTCATGCTGGAGACGGAAGACAGGGGTGCCGTATCACCCCGATGAGGTGGCACCCTGCGGAACACAGCAGAGAGGGATTCCGCCCCACGGGACTTCTGTAGCATTGTGAAACTGCACAAAAACTGCTAACATATACATACACCCGCATGACTTTGTGTGAAATCACTGCACCGATTTCCTCCTGAGTATGACGAAATCAGTAATAAGATCGCTGCCCCGGGATGTTCAGATGTTATGCTCTTCACCACCAAGTGATGAATCTCTGCCCCCCGCCCACACACACACACACACCTCAGTCACAACAGCGGGAGGTAAACAGCTCCTCTTCAATCCTATCAGGCACTTTACTCCTTCAGTCCGGCAGTATGTTCAATGTGGAATATGCAATTGTATTTATATAGCGCTTACTACCCCGTCAAAGCGCTTTTCGGCAAGTAGTAAAGAATTAGAGGTGCGCTGCACAGTGGATGTGTGCAGCGGCGTGCCTAAGGCAAGCCCGTCTGCGCCCGGCCGCGCCTGGACGGCGCCCAGCGCTAGAACCCCTGGACCCCGCAAACGCCACGACACCAGACTCCACTACGACGCCAGCACCCTCCATGCACTCAACGCCAGCCAAAATCGCACCTGCTTCCAGGACGCCCCGAAACAGACCCACGGACCCTTCTCCTGCCGCACCTGCAGCCTCCCCTGTGACAGAACCACCAAACCTCCAAGGACTGGACCCAAACACCGCCGCTGCATACTCCTCAACACCCACTCCGCATGCAAACACACCGTCGAGCTCTGGGATCTGCTCGACACCTCCTCCCCAGACGTGGCCTTCCTGACCGAGACCTGGTGGAACGACTCTTCGGCGCCCGACATCGCCATAACCATCCCGGACGGCTACAAGATCACCCACAGGGATCAAGCCAACGGAATCGGAGGAAGAATTGCCATCGTCCACAAGTCCACCCTCAAAGTCGCCAACTACGCAGACGACACCTTCAACTCCGCCGAACACCTGCACTTCCAGATCCACACCGACCCCAACACCAACCTCAGAGGAACACTCATCGACAGACCCCCCGGACCCCAGGCTCAGTTCAGCGACTCCATCGCCAACCTCGCCAGCACCCACGCACTCTCCTCCACGGACTACATCCTCCTCGGGGACCTAAACTTCCACCTCGAGAACAACAACAACGCCAACTCCGCCACCCTGATCGACAACCTCGGCCTCAGACAACTCAGCACCGCACCCACACACGCCGCCGGCCACATGCTGGACCCCGTCTTCTCCACAGGCACCCACGTCGCCCTCAATTACTCCACCGAACTCCACTGGACCAACCACCGCTGCATCCATTTCACATTAAAGAAACCAACCACGCACCACCGCACCCAACAGCTGCCTCGCCGCTGCTGGAGCAAAGTCACTGAAGACCAGCTGACATCACCACCTCACTTGTAAGACATCACCACCTCATCAGATTAGCCAAGAGATCCTCCTTCAAAGACCGCTTGGATAACAACACACACGACAGCAAAGAGCTCTTGAGCATTGTAAAGGAACTCTCCAACCCCAGTGCCAACGCCAACAACATCTCGCCCCCACAAGAACTGTGCAACTCACTAGCCATCTTCTTCCACCGCAAGACCGCTGACATCCACGACAGTTTCAACACCACAACCACCCCGACTACACCAGACTTCACCTCCCCTGTGAAAACCACCAGTGCCATCCACCTGACCTCCTGGTACAACGTCAATGACGACGAGACAGGCAAAGTCATGAACTCCATCCACTCAGGATCTCCGTCAGACCCGTGCCCTCACCACATATTCAGCAAAGCAGGGGCAGTAGATGTTAGCGCTGCGTGTACTTTCTTTTAAAATCACTTTGTCTTCGTGCTGCTCATTTTTTAAACCTACCTCTTGTTCAGGGACCCTTATTGCCGCACTTTCTCCTTGAAGGAGCGCCTGCACCTTGTTCCACCGCAGGGCCCCTACCCTGATTGCTGTGGAGGGTGACGCGCGCTGCACTTCGGTGGGAGATTGTTTGTAGCTGCCGGGGCTCGGTGGAGGTGTGCTCTGATGGTCACATGACCTAGAGCCTACCCCTACTTGTAGCCTGCCATTCCTCACGCACAGCGAACGGATCAGGTCAGTGGATGTTAGCGCTGCCTGTACTTTCTTTTAAACTCACTTTGTCATCACACTGCTCATTTTTTTAAACCTACCTCTTGTTCAGGGAGGCTTATCGCCGCACTTTCTCCTTGAAGGAGCGCCCGCACCTCGTTCCAACGCAGGGCCCCTACCCTGATTGCTGTGGAGGGTGACACGCGCTGCACTTTGGTGGGAGATTGTTTGCAGCTGACGGGGCTCGGTGGAGGTGTGCTCTGACGATCACATGACCTAGAGCCTACCCCTAATTGTAGCCTGCCAATCCTCACGCACAGCGAATGGATCAGGTCAGTGGATGTTAGCGCTGCCTGTACTTTCTTTTAAAATCACTTTGTCTTCATGCTGCTCATTTTTTAAACCTACCTCTTGTTCAGGGACCCTTATCACAGCACTTTCTCCTTGAAGGAGCGCCCGCACCTCGTTCCACCGCAGGGCCCCTACCCTGATTGCTGTGGAGGGTGACGTGTGTTGCACTTTAGTGGGAGATTGTTTGCAGCTGGCGGGGCTCAGTGGAGGTGTGCTCTGACGGTCACATAACCTAGAGCCTACCCCTACTTAAACCCATGCCATTCCTCAAGCGCAGCGGACGCGCCGCAAGTGTGCCAAAGGCGCGCCAAAGGCAAGCCCGTCTGCGCCCGTCCGCGGCCGACCGGGGCAAGGGGTGGGGAACTATGCCCATTTCATCTCCCACACAGCCTCAGCGCTGATCCACCTTCATGACAACTTGCCTCTCAGTCCTAGCACCCAAGCCCTCCTTGTTTCACTGGGGTCTTCAGACCTAGGTCTGTATTTCCTGAACTCACAGCCCACTCTACGGCAGCCCCTTTTCCCTCCAATCATCCTGACTCACCGGATTTCTCATCCCCTCTGCCCAGGGGAAAAATGAACACCTCCTTGACACTCAGCTACTTAAACACTCGCTCCCTGGTTAAACACCAGTTAGAAATGTTCCAGCTTCTAGATTCAGACAAACCTGATATACTTTTTGTCACGGAAACGTAGCTCACTGCGGAGTCTATTCCAGACATTCTCGCTGCAGTGCCCCCAGGTTACTACATTCTCCAAGCCAACAGACCCCCCGGGAAGCCGGGCAGTGGGGTTGCTGCCATTATCCATCACTCACTCAGGTTCACTGCCCTAAACGTCGCTGGCATTCCCTCATTCGACAGCCTCATCCTAAAACTTAAATCCTCCCTGTCCCCTATAATTTGTGTCCTTGTTTATCGCCCCCCTCAACACTTGCCTGATTTTCCTTTATTGTTCGATGACTTGCTATCTCAATTTATAAGCAACAACTCTAAAATTCTTATCCTTGGCGACTTTAACTATTGACCTACAGACCTAAAAGAGAGCTCTAACTCCTCCGATTTCACCGACCTCCTATCTGGCATGAACTGCATTCAACACATACAATCTGCTATGCATGTTAAAGGGCACATCTTGGACCAGGTCTGGACATGCAACCTGGAAATCACCCAACCCTTAATCTGTCCATGTTCATGGTCTGATCATTATATCATCACGTTCTCCCTAGCCTGTGTCCCCCATACTAAACAGGCCCCCATAGGGAATCTTTCGGCAAGAAACTGGAGCAGAGCTGACCTCTGTTAGTTTTACACCTTACTTAGTGCCTCACCTCCCACTGAACATGACTCTTTAGACAGCCAGGCTGCCAGCATTAAACACTGGCTTGAATCAGCTAGCAACATCGTTGCTCCCTTTACGCGAATCAAACTAAAGCGCCCCAATGATGCCCAGAGATGGTTCTCGGAGGAACCAAAAAATAAGAAGCTCTTGCTCAGGCAGGCTGAACGCAGCTGGAGACGAGATTACGCCCCTGGGAAAAAGGCACTATTTGTAGCGCTGCTGAAAGATTATAAACAAACCATTCTCCAGGCCAAAACCACATATTTCTCCCTGAAAATCACCGACTCTGCCACCAAGACCAAAGATATTTTCTCCATAGTCATTGAGCTCTCAACCCCAGACAGATTGACAATTAAGCCCCTTCCCTCTCAAACTCTCTATGATTCCCTCAACTTATACTTTGTGGATAAGATCGCTAAAATCAAAAGCAGCATCCCCCCTCCCACATCACCCACCACCTTTGTGCCCACTTTAAAAAATACCCAAGTAGTGGACCAAATACCCCCGATATCCGAGGACGAGTTCTTGGTGCTATTAAAAAAGGTTGGTTCAGGCTACCCCACAGATTGCTGTCCACCTCGGGTCCTACAGAAAGCCTTTGCCACCTGCTCCAAACCCCCCTGTCACTCCTTAATAACTCCATTAGACTAGGCTCCGTTCCCGACTCTTTTAAGTTAGCTGAAGTTGTCCCCATTCTTAAGAAACCCAACGCTGACCATTCCCTTATGAGCAACTTTCGCCCCATCTCGCTGCTCCCTTATCTTAGTAAGGTACTTGAGTCCCATGTCACCAACTTCCTTAGCTCTTTCATCGAACACTCTCAGTTCCTTGACCCCCAACACGCAGGCTTCAGACCAGCTCATTCTACTGAGTTACTCTCAGTTATGGATGTACTTAGAAGGGGAGCGGACCACAATGTCAGCTAGGCCTTAGTGCTCCTGGATTTGTCGGCTGCCTTCGACACGGTCGACCACAACATCGTGATTGACCGTGTCGGCGATGCCGGCATCCAGGGGCTGGCCCTTAGGTGGATTTCCTCCTACCTTAGTAACCGCCATCAGGCCGTCCGCCTCTCCAACTACTCCGCAGAGAAAGTTAAGTTGACATGCGGCTTCCCCCAGGGATCCTCCCTCTCCCCCCTTCTTTTTAATCTGTACCTGACCCCTCTTATTCGGTCCCTGCGCGGAAACAAGTCACTGCTTTCAACTACGCAGACGACATCCAGCTGGTGTTCGATATCGACCGTTCTGATCACTCAATCAACAATTTCCAATCCACCATGTGCCTCATCAGTGACTGGATGGCGAGCAACCATTTAAAACTCAATCCCGACAAGACTGAGTTGGTCTTGATCGGAGGTCCGTCCAATCCGTGGAACTCCAACTTCTGGCCCCCTCGGCTAGGCACTCCCCCCTGCCCTGCTGATTCGGCAAAGAGCCAAGGGGTCATAATCTGCAAAGATCTATCCATGAAGTCCCAGATTAGCGCAGGGGTATCATCCTGCTTCTTCCACCTTCGCAGAATTTGAAAGATTTTCAGATTTTTAAACATGGAAGCCTTAAACCTGGCTCTTCTGACCCTAGTCATCTCACGCATTGACTATGCCAAATCACTATACTTTGGCATCCCCGCCTATCAGCTCCGTCGTCTGGAGCTAGTACAGAACCAGGCTGCGAGACTCATTTCTCACCAACCTAGACATCACCATGTCCGCCCCCTGCTTAAAAGCCTTCATTGGCTCCCGGTAGCCAAACGCTGCGACTTCAAACTAGGCTGTATCATCTTCAAAGCACTCGCCGGTCTTGGTCCAGCCTTTACTTCCTCCTTGCTCCACCGCTATCTTCCCTCTCGTATTCTTCGCTCGTCCCACTTGGCTCTTCTCACAACTCCTACCTTTATCCGCAAGAAGCACGGTGGTCTCAGATTCTCTTTCCTTGCCCCCTCTTGTTGGAACTCACTTCCCTTGGAACTGAGATTAACCACATCCTACCCCCACTTTAGATCCCGCCTGAAAACTCTGTTGTTCCGCCAGGCCTACAAGTAACACATCGCCCCCCATTACTTTTCACTGCTGCTTCTGCTACCTCCTGTTCACAGCGCCATGTAACAGTCTGGTGTAAGTGCGCGCTAAAAGTAATTTTAACATAACATAACATAACATAACATTGCACCCCAACTACGGAAGGTCATCAACATCTCCTTCGAAACAACGACATTCCCGGAGTGCTGGAAGCACGCCAAAATCAACGCCCTCCTCAAGAAGCCCAAGGCGGACCCCAGGAACCTCAAGAACTTCCAGCCCATCTACCTGCTCCCGTTCCCGGCAAAGGTCATCGAGAAAATCGTCAACAGGCAATTGGCCCGCCACCTGGAAGACAACACCATCCTGGACCCGTCCCAGTCCGAAATCAGACGAAACCACAGCACCGAGACAGCCCTCATCGCCGTCAGAGATGACATCAGGCGCCAACTAGACAACGGCGAAACATCAGCCCTCATCCTCCTAGACCTGTCGGCTGCCTTCGACACGGTCTGCCATTGCACTCTAATGACACGCCTCCTCGAAGCCGAAATCCAAGAGAAGGCCCTGGACTGGACCACGTCCTTCCTCTCCGGCAGAACCCAGAGCGTCCGCCTCCCACCCTTCCGATCCAAAGACACCGACATCATCTGCGGCGTCCCCCAGGGCTCATCCCTCAGCCTGACGCTGTTCAACGCCTACATGGCCCCCCTCGCACAAGTGGCCCGCCATCACGACCACACCATCATCTCCTACACCGACGACACCCAGCTCATCCTCTCCCTCACCAAGGACCCACACACCGCCAAAACCAACCTCCACGAGGGAATGAAGGCCGTCGCCGACTGGATGAGGAGCAGCCGTCTGAACCTAAACTCGGACAAGATGGAGGTACTCATCCTCGCATCCACCCCCTCAGCCTGGGACGACTCCTGGTGGCCGACCACACTGGGAACAGCACCAACACCCACCGACCATGCTCCCAACCTATGATTTACCCTTGACTCCTCCCTCTCCATGCCTAAGCAGGTCAACGCCATCTCCTCCTCCTGCTACAACACCCTCCGCATGCTCCGCAGGATCTACAAGTGGATCCAGACCGAAACAAGAAGAACGGTGACACAGGCCCTCGTCAGCAGCAGACTGGACTACGGCAACGCACTCTACGCAGGAATCCCAGCCAAACACCTACAACGACTACAACGCATCCAAAACCCCTCCGCCCGACTGATCGTCAACGTCCCCCGCCGCAGCCACATTACCCCCACCTGAGAGACCTACACTGGCTCCCGATCAAAAAGAGGATCACCTTCAAGCTCCTCACCCACGCACACAAAGCACTCCACAACGCTGGACCAGCCTGCCTGAACAGCAGACTCAGCTTCTACACCCCCACCCGCCAGCTCCGCTCTGCCAGCCTCGCCCTCGCCGCTGTCCCCTGCATCAAACGAACGACCTCAGGCGGCAGATCCTTCTCCTACCTCGCCGCCAAGACCTGGAACACCCTCCCTACCCACATACGGCAGACCCAAGACCTACTCGACTTCAGAAGACTCTTCAAGACCTGGCTCTTCGAGCAGTAGCAGCGCCCCCCCCCCCCCTCCCCTCAGCGCCTTGAGACCCTCACGGGTAAGTAGCACGCTCTACAAGTACTATGATTGATTGATTGATTGAATTCTCTGTTAAAGCACGCGCATTTAATTCCAGCCACATCTGCAAATGTGTCTAACTGGCCTCTAAAGTTATTCTTGACGCCAAATGCACTTGTAAGTGCTGTCTTTCAAACTACAAAATACCTGAAACCATTGTGGCTCCACACGTAAAAAGCAGCCCCGGGAGGACTTACAGTGTGTGTCATATTTCATTATAGCCCGGGTCACTGAACAATGGACCGGAATGCCTGATGTTTCGGCAGAAAACCTGCCACCCATGTACCTTGGAAAAAGGAGCGCGGGTTCATCCATGTACCAACTTAGGACAGTAAAAACAGGAACGCCTAAAATGCAGACTCTAGAAGGAAATTTAAGAAGGCACGGAGAACAAGCCCAGTGCGCCCTGAAGCTACAGTGCCCGGACAGCTCGTGACGCAGCATTTTCTCTCCGACTTAAAAAATGTGCGATGCAAACGTCTACTGCTCCCGAATAACTGCAGGCATGATGGGTTTTGCCTAGTCCTTTGCCTTTAACTGTAACTATATTCGGCCTGAGTGGACCCCAGACCTCGAAGAGCAACTTGCTCTTTGAGATCTGGGGCCCACTCAGGCCGAATATAGTTACAGTGCAGGTTGCACACACGGGACTTACTATAAGGAGAATTACTGTTCTAAACAGTACTACAAGTCCCATCATGCACTTAAACGGAATGCACTAAGCAAAGTATAAGTAAACAAGCATGCAGAACTTCAGGTGTGCCAGACGCGCACAATGATCTTTGAGATTGTGTGGTGTTGAACTTTGGGTCTACCCTAATAGTGAAAACGATTTTAGACAGGGCAGGGACAAGGCATCTGAGTGGGAACGGTATCAATATCCTACCATCTATCGAAACGTCCCCAAACCATAAACAGAAAAGGGTGATCATAGGGTTAAAACACACCCCCAGGGAACATATGGGTACAATGTACCGATATACAACAGATTTGAGTCCTTTTCAAATTTGGAGGATATTGACTGACTGAGCTGTTTATCCTTTGGTGAAAAGACCCCACCTCCAGTGGCTAACCTAGATGAGGGCGAACAAGCACTAAGCAGCACCTTAAGGTATGTTCCACCCTCCCACGCAACTTATGCATTAATACAGAGTACTAACTTGGGCTTGTCTGGATGTAGTAAGGAACTTGAATATGGCACGGTACCCACAGATAACCTTATCACAACAGTTGTTGATTCCTACGTGATAAGGTCTGGCCCATGCCCTCATCCAAGTAATAGAGTTCTCAATGAAGACAGTGTTGGCCCAAAATTAGCTTCCTGGAGCATTACGGGGCTTGCAAGCAAAACAGCCTCTGTTGAATTGTCCTCATTCATTGAGGAGCAAGACATCTTATTTTTCCAAGAGACATGGGCTGTGGATCAGGCGTTTCGCCCAGGCTACATTCATTTTTCTAAAACTGCCGACAGGTTGAGCGGGTTAGACCTAAAGTGGGCCTGACTATTTGGGTCAGGCAGCAACATTAATATAAGTTAGAGGAGATTCACATTGATTGTAGGGCTATCCTTATCGTTAGGTTACATCAGGGAAATTCCCCAGATCTCCTACTCATTAATGTCTACTCTAGCGGCATGCAAGGTGGGAAGTCCTCAAATACTGTAGCCCTTCTTGATGCTTGTTTAACAAATTGTATAGGCCAGAACAATACGCTAATAGCTGGAGATTTTAACTGTACTAACGAACCCCTGGATTTCCAGGATATGAATTTTAGTGTAGAGGAGGACGAACAGTGGTTTATCCCACTTTTTGATCTTCGCCCAATAAAAAGGTGGTCCAGCGCAGCACTTCAACTAAAAGTATTCTGCCTGGAACATGGGCGAACGAGATCTGATAAAAATGGGATGCCAACATATATCAGTGGGCAACGCACCAGTCGTATTGACTATTTCATTATTAACAAGGAGTTTTGGCCCAATCTGCTAGAGATGTTGGTCTGTGATCAACCAGAAAGCGACCACAACCCTTTGCTACTCTCTCTGCGGTATCTGAATTCAAACCATGCAGAAGGGTCGATATCACGTGTAGACTTTGTAGAATGTCACTTGACAAATGACACACGACGCCTCAAATGGGCTAACGTGGTTAGAAATAGAGAGCATGTGAACCAAATATGTACACTGGTAGCTAATGCCTTAGTTATTCTCCAGGTCGACGCTGTGCACAAAGTTTATATTAACAGAGTTGGTCAGGTACTCGAGCACCTTTTTAATGAACAAAAAAGCTTTTTTATTACTAAAAATAAATATGTGTCTTAACCCCCATGTCATAAGGCTGCAGTCTGGTACAATTCTTCCTGTCGTACTGCCTATAGAACCCTAACGGTAGCAATCAGGACTAAGGGCCGGGACCTTATTAGAGAATAAAGGTCAGCATACAAGGCAATCCAAACCCAGGCCAAAAGGGACTGGGATGAAGACCACTAGGCTGATCTACTGAATGCATGCTCTGGGAGAGATATGACGACTTTTTGGCATCTTGTGAAGTGGGGGAGCAGGGACCCAAGAAAAGTGCCTGTGAACCATGTGGAGCCAGATCAGTGGGTCCGACAATATAAAGGCCAGTTCTCATGTGATTCAGACGTCCAAGATATTTTTGTAATGCCATCTTCTATCCCAGCCCTATGCGTAACTAAGAAAGAAGTGGAAAATGAACTTGTCCTGGTCCCTAAAGGCCGGGCTCCCGGGCTAGACTGTATCCCCGCAGATCTGTTCCTCCAGGATCCTGATATCTGGGCATCATATATTCAGCTCCTAGTGAACGCAATCACTAAGGGAGCAGCGATGCCCAGTTCTTGGGCAGGAGCAGTAATACTTCCTATTTTTAAAAAAGGGGATTGTTCAGTACCGGGAAATTATAAGCCCATACGTTTGATCGACTGTATTCAACAGGTATCGGCAAGGGTGGTGCTTGGTAGAATCCAGGCTTGGTTGGAGGAATGCCAAATCCTCTCCGATCTCCATGCAGGGTTCCGGCAATATATAAGTACAGTGGATCAGGTCTTAAGGTTTATTATCATCTATTTGGCGTACTGTCATCTTGGGGAGAGGGACTATGAAAGTACTAATGCAAGTACAAGATAATCAAGTTTACCCAAATGCACTTTTAGTTCTTCTTTCAAATTGAGGCCTTGGGAACTCTTAGTGTTCAAATCTAAGATCTGCCACCTCTAATAAATGAGTACCCACTCTATTGCATAGAATGTCAGTTTCTTCCTATCCCCAAAATGTCTTTCTTGGAAGTGTTGCCCACTGGCCAGCTAGTGCCTAAGCCTCAGAGGCCTCTCTAGAAACAGCAGCAAGGCCCTGGTCCCCATGTGATGTCTGTTGGCACTCCCTAAATAGTATGTAATGTTTTCTTTTTATTCTATGGGCTTATATTTTTTTAATATGTTTAATTTTAAAATAATTTTGATTTAGCCAACTGTTATAATTTGTAAATTCTAATTGTTTTTTTTTTTTTTTAAAGAATTGAAGTTTTCTTTTAGTAGCAGGGTGTTCGGTTAACAGGGGAGAAGGGTGGGGAGATTAAAAAAAATTACATTATCATTTTTTAATTAAGGTTATTTGTTTATTTAGATATGCAAACATTTTAAATTCATTTATAAAAGGTCTTTTTTATATTATAGATTTTATTTTATGTTTAAATTTAATGTGAAATAAGATATATTTCATTGTATTTTTGAAAATAAAATATGAAATCTGTAAAAATATTTTTGAAATTTTAAAATAATTACATCTTTGTCTTTATTGATAGCTTAAATTCAAATGATTAATTGTTGGTATGGAATTGTTATCATGGTATTAAAAACTTTAAAACTAATATTTAGGAAGAAAAAATATTGTAAAAATGACAAACATTTTAATAATTTGGTAAAATGTATTTAGAAAATTCTTTTTTTAAATTAACGTTTACAATTTTTTGAAGGCTAAAAACGGTGAATTAAATTTTTTGAAAGTGTATTACTAAATAAAAAAGAAATTTTCTTTTTTTAATTTAATTTTTATATAAATAATAGTAGTTTAAATTAGTGTGTTATAATATTACATTAAAAAATATGTAATTTCCTTAACTGTGATAATGTTCAGTATAAATTATGTATTTTGTATTTGTGAAATATTATGTAGTAAGTAAAAGTTTTAATTTGAATTGGTCGTAATTAATCTGCATTTTTACGTTTGCACCTTCATTAAGTTTGTTTAGATTTGAGTGGGAACAGTAAAGATCGCCCCATTTGTGACTAATAACTTCCCTGAGTTGGTTTAGATTGGAGTGCGAATAGTAAATCTCACTCCTTTACTGTCCAACACCTTCCATAAATCTGTTTAGGTTGGAGTGGGAATAGTACATTAAACCCATCTACTGTCCAACACCTTCCTCAAAGTGGCTTATATTGGATTTGGAATAGTAAATGTCACCCCTTTAAGTTCTTAACACTTTCTTGGAGTTTGTTTTTATTGATGTGGGAATAATACATTTCACCCCTTTAGTGTCCAACACCTTCCCCAAATTGATTTAGATTGGATTAGGAATAGTGAATTCATCCCTTTAGTGAGCAACACCTTCCTCAAGTTGGTTTATATTGTAGTGGGAATAGTAAATGTCACCCCTTAAGTGTCCAACTCCTCCCCCAAATTGGTTTGGAATGGAGTGGGAATAGTAAATATCACCCCTTTAGTGTCCAATTCTTTCCCTGAGTTGGTTTAGATTCGAGTGGGATAAATAAGTTTCACCATGTCAGTGTCCAACACATTCCCCAAATTGGTTTAGATTGGAGTGGGAATGGTAAATGTTACCCCGTTAGCATCAAACACCTTCCCCAAATTCATTTGCATTGGAGTGGGAATAGTAAATGTCACTCCTTTGGTGTTTAACACCTTGGGTGCTCAGAAGATCCCCCTGCTGTGCTGGGCCAGATTGGAAATGCGTGTGGTCATGACGAGCTCAGCTCGTCATGAGCACACGAGAGGGATACCTCATGACGAGCTCAGCTCGTCATGAGCATCGAAGGGGTTAAGATTTTCCCCTAATTTAGAATAATAAAGATGGCAAATTTTTTAACAATATTAGTTTATTGTATACTTTTACATTTTGTCAAATATATTTTTAAAATAAAAATATTAGCAATTTTAAAGTGAAATAAATAAATAAATACATTTAATTGTAAAAAACAGAAATAGAACAGATTGTATACATATTTGTATAATGTACATTTACACAAGTTATTCAATAGTCAATATAATTTTTACACATTTTAAAAACGTTTGTAAATGCATTGCTTAAACATTGATTAACATATTTATGATTAGTACATATTAAATAAAGATGATTTTTTTTGGGTGGGAAATGTTATACTGCATTGTTTATGTTTTCATATGTGGTATTGTTAGCATTATGTGTTGTAGTTATATGATGTTATGGATTGAATTTATTTTTAACTTGGTTAGTTGGTTACTAGTAGATATTTATATATATATATACATGAGAAGAACTCCGTTATGTCCCAAACGCTGCTTAGAACACCAACGAAACTGGACCCAATTGGAAATTTTGCAAAGTATTCTTTATTTCATCCTTGTGCAGACAAACACGCCACCATGACGCGTTTCGGGACCTCGATCCCTTGATCACATGATGGGGTAACAACAAGCAATATCCTATTGCACGTCATTTTCGCGAAATGCACATGCAAGACGAGAATTTAGTACAGATGGTTGTAATTGACTGTGTGAATTTGGGTGTGCGTGGCGGCAACAGAGAACTGTCACTTCGCAAATTAGAATCTCGCTACATCATAGATTTTGATTGTCTGACACCCAAAAGGTTAAATGTAAGTGAGGAATTATCTATCCATCTGCATGAGTAATGTGAATTTATCTGTTGGCTATGATGCACTTTATTATTCTGCTTGTTTTTAAGAAATGTTTTTAATGACTTTTTAGGTAGTGGGCACTGTTATTTACTGTTGACGGACGAAGATATCATGATGCTGGGTACAATTGGAAATTGAATGATTGCCCACTTGGGCTTGGACTAAGATATTGTGGTCATGTTGGACTCCGTGATACGATCTGGTTGAGTATTGCCCACTGGGGCATAGAATGAGTAGATAAACGTTACCATGACAACAGCCAGGTCGTTTGGAATTTCCCTATTACGTAATTCATTTTCAACCAATGAACTGCCGTTATATATGTTACCATGATACCAACCAATATCGGCACGGCGTACTTGGACGTGCACTATCACGTGTCACTGAACTTTTTGGAGTCATGTTTTTGATAAATTTTACATAAAGGGATAATACTCGATATCCAATTTGTTAACCCATCTATTTATAATCATGTTGGCATTTTTTTGAGATGTATTTCACGCAATTGGAATTTACATTGTTACAATTAATTTCTGTTACCTTTCGCATTTTTAAATTAATGCGAGTGTTATTTACATGAGAATATGTAAGGAATGAATTGATAACGTGATACATCGTATGTTTGATTATAATTTGAACTGCCACTGATACATGTCAAAATGTCCGCCGCTATTACCATTTTTTTTGCACATTGGTGTTTGTATGTGGTCACATATTTAAGATGGCGATCAGACTAATGAGGTGAGCGTGAGCAAGCCGTAATGGCGAAATGCGTCGTTTTCTACTTTCCTGAATAAACTATACTTGCAAGTCAATCTGGGTGTCCAAGCATCATCCTTATCAGGACGTGCTTTGGAGCGAATATATATATATATTATATATATATATATATATATATATATATATATATATATATATATATATATATATATATGTATATATATATATATACACACACATATATATATTTTATATATATTCATATTCATAGTTTTGTTATATTAGTGATTAATAATGTTTCTATTGTGTATAATGTGTTCGCTGATGTAATAAATTAGTGATATTATTATTAAAAAAATACTTATTTGGTTTGTTATGTTAGAGTATGTTGTAGATTTTGGTAGATTCATATTTATTTTTGGAAGATATATATGGCTATTACTTAGTCTAGTCCTTTGTCATTTATGAAAATGTTGACTTTACTTAATAGCATGTTGTGCATTTTTTTAGTTTGTTTGTTAAGTTTGGGGCCAATTTCAGTAACAGATTGTTCTATTCTCAGTTCTTGGTAGCTTTGTTCTTTTGTAATGTTTCGATTAATTTGTATAATGTTGGTTGAGTTTTGCCTAGTGTGGATTGGAAGGAATTATGCCATCCTTCCACTACATTATTTGTTTTGGCTTCCTGTGCCACGGTGCTGTCATAGACATTTCACTATGTTACCCGGAATTTTGCTTGCCATCTGTGTCCTGCTCGATGCGGTCTGCCAACCCATGTATCTTTGAAATAGTCCATAAGGGGACTAAGGGCCTGATTACAAATTTGGCGGTCTTCCAGCCATTCTGCTGCAGTGCCGTGACTAAGACACCGCCGAACTGAAGGCTTTCCCGCCCGCTGTATTTAGATGATGCGGCTGGAGTACTCCACTGCCGTCGGGCTGGCGGTATACCGTTGAGCCGATTAGGATGTATCCGATGGGCTGGTGGTGTCTTGGCGGTGTCCTGACGGAGTGACGTGCCACTGCTGTAAAGATAGGTAAGCACTACGTGTTAATATCAGAAAATACATATATATGTGGTGTATGTGTCATAGTGTATATGTAGGTTATGTATACTGCCTGTTGTGTTGCATGTAGAATAACCCGAGCCAAAAGTAACTGTTACCATACATCAACAATAGATTGGCGCGCAGAAGGGTTTGCTCCTGGAGTAAATATTTTTCCATTTCTACCACTGCATAAGCTTTGGGGTTGCATAAATCTTGAAGTCCAACCAACCCTGGCACAACCAGTGTCCTGTCGGTATTTTTGTGTGGGTTTGCAGATTTCTATTATTTCAAACCCATGGGGACGGCTTTATTCTTTTTCTGTTGGACTAGGTTTGCCCTGCTTATAAGTTTGTGTAAGAAGGGTAAGCCCCTTACTTTAGCAGGCTACTATTTGTCAAGCACCCTCCCACAGCTGTGTTAAGGGGCGTGATGGCCCTAGTTAGCTGCATATAAATCACAACTCTCCTTCCCCAGCTATGCAGATATTTTTAGTTGAGAGGGATGTTCCCTGAGAAATCAAGCGAGAGCCTTTTACATTATGACTGAACAGATGCTGGGGATAGTTTTTGTTTTCGGTCTCGCGGGAATCCCAATTAGATGGAAGGAATGCAAATGAGGCACTGTTCCACATGCTGGATGCTGCCAGGGGGCTCTGGGTGAATGTCTCGTCCCTGCTGCAGGCTATAGAGGGTTTGGTGCCCAGAGAGATTTCACCACAAGCCTGGACAGCCACTTGCATAGCATTATTCTGAGAACTTACAGCAAGCATTGGCAAAGGGAATAGGTCTTGGATTTTGCCTGCAAATGCGGAACTATTGGCTTTGTCAGTGCCTTTTGTTGATTCTGTTCAACATTGTAAAAAATTTTAAAAAATGCTTTTATCAGGGAATGTGCAACATCTGCAATAAGGAACAAGCATTTGCAATGCGATATGTCTCGCATTTACGAGAGTTTAAGCTACTGGCATTGTAAATGACAATGCCTTTTATTTATCTTTTTTGATAATTAACACATAAATAAAAGGCATTGTCACTTACAATGCCAATAGCTCAAACTCTTGTAAATGCGAGACCTATTCAAAGAAGGGCCACCATTGTCCCGGGCTGCTTGGAAAGTGAAAGCGCACATGGCGCTCTGTATCTTGCAGGAAAGCATGTCGTGCCTGCAGTAGGAAAAACTATTGAAAGAAAATAGTGCTTATATTCTAAAAAAAGCATACCATATAAAAACCAGGGTAAAAGGGCCAGTCCTCATGGGAGGTTACAAATGACGAGAAGGCGGTACTGAGGAGGGACTAACAAGCCTATTAACGAATCAGACGCCATCATTTACAAAGGACTATGTAGGTTGGGAGCACACTGCCTCACAGTCCCAGCACAGTTCGCCCCTTTGCATCCTGGTAAATGCAGTACACAGTTTAAACTTACTGCAAAATTAGCTGGAATATTTCACCAAAGTTGGTGTAGACATTGCTGTATATCTCTAGACACATGTTAATGGGTTGAGCCCGTCATCAGTAGAGAGCAGCAGTATTAGAGAGCAAAGAAAAATCATCTGGGGTTGCTGGAAATGCTGCCAAGTTTCTCTCAGGTCACAGTACCACTCACAGGCACACAGGTGCATCTCCAAAGCTCATCAGCTTGCTGGCTCAAGGGATCCTTTAAAAGAGAATGGGGGTTGGGAGCACACTGCCTCACAGTCCCAGCACAGTTTGCCCCTTTGCATCCTGGTAAATGCAGTACACAGTTCAAACTTACTTCAAAATTAGCTGGAGTTTTTCACCAAAGTTGGTGCAGACATTGCTGTATATCTTATGAAGGACAATAACACATGCTGCCAATGACTAATATGGGCAGAGAGTGGACGGCGCTTCTATTACATACTCCAATACAGCATGCCTTGCAGAGCAGTGCTTGCGCTGCCCAGGCTCGACCTAAAAAGCCAATAGATGGCAAAGGTGAGACCTATTGACCTTGCCAATGCTTGTTTGAACAAGGCCCTGTGCCAGAAGCATCTCTACGTCAGTTTATGTCCAATGTTTACAGAGCCAGTGCACTGTAAACAATGTTTGCAATGGGCACTCCTTGCAGTGCCCTGTGCAGTGCCTGTAATGTCAGGCCCAGCAGTGCCAGTGTAGAAAGTACTCCCAAATAGTATTACCTCTGTTGGCAGCTACAGTAAAGCTTTGCTCATTGCCTTGGCAGCACTAGGAGGTTTAGCCAATCTGTCATGTAGCTCCTGAATATCCTTATATCGTGTTAAGTTAGCATAGGTACATTTGAGGTTTAAACGCCATTTTCCATTCTTGCAACTTCTGCACACGACACTTAATTGTTGACTTAGCTTTCAACCTAGTAGTTTGCCGTGGTTTATGTGAGAATAATATGTTATTGCTCTGATATCAGCTTTGCTTAATAAACTATGTCTGCACGAAGAGTGCTGAAGTTTCAGGAACAACACGATATGGAATTGTTATGAGGTCTGATCTCCACGCCTTCATAGTCATAACACAAGTGCAGCCTTTGCCAACTCTGGCTTCAGGCGGGATTGATATTGCTTTGCATGAGGCACATAGAACACACTTGATGCGGTGCACATGCAGAGAGAGCTGGTGTATGCTGATGTGATTCCTTCATGCTAGGACACTAAGGTATGGGCCCGCCCTAAAACAACCCAAAGAGACCTTCTTAGCTAATAATATAATATATGTGTTAGGGAGGGTGAGATATAAGTGTTGTTAACTCTTATTCATTACAGTATGTTAACATGCTGTCACCATTCGCTTTTTATGTCTTAGTAACTATGCTGGTAATTTTGCTACTGATAATAAGTATACTTGTATTATCTAAGATACTGCGCCTGAGAAGACGGCATTAGTAAATAAACATTTCAAATGCACATGTGTCTTCTTTACTCCATGTTCTGGTTTGTAATGATAATATAACGAAAGAGTGTTCATGAGTTCCACGTACCCTGAGGTACTGTAAGTTCATGTTCTGGTTGGTCTAAACATTGGGAGTTTGATATGTCCAATGAGACACTGTAGCTAGCTCGGTAAGGGGTGAGTTGGGTACTAAGGTGTGTTTTGGGTCACCCTAATTCGCCGAGGTTCCACTCCTCTGTGCACAGTTCTGTGTGAGAACAGAAACCCTGCGACATGGCGCCCAACGGTTTCGGTGGTCTTATATCATGACACTCGAGTAGTACATCGTTCAAACCTTAACCCCTTCACCTCCGTTTCCGGAAAACGGGGTGTCGGTGAAACCTACCTATTTTATGAAATAGGTCTTATTCAAGCTTGATTCTCTCTTAAACGGTTTCTTTGAATTACTACCCAGTTGTGTTACAAAGTATTCTTTGTATTTTCTTGTTTCCAGTGTTATCATGGCGGCTGTGGCCATTGCGCAACATAGTCGCGTAGCGGTGCGCACACATCTGCAGGCGCACCAAGTCCCGGTGGACGGTATGGCTGTAATTTTAGTGGTGGGTGCAGATCCGGCGTTCCCTTTCGAGTTGTTTTACTCTTGGGTTACGTTTCCGGCTGTGGACGCAACTTCTGGTTTGTTCCACTCCTACACCGCCTCCGCAGTCCCGGCTGAATATACACCGTACAGGGCACTGGAAATACCTATTGATCATTGGCAGCATCGAGTTTGGTTTGATGGCGCCCTCCCCCACTCTTTGTCCGCTGCGAGGTTAGGTCCACTCTCAATTCCAGGTGCAAACTGGCCTGCGTTGGGTGGTTTTACCCCGCACCCGAATCACGGCGCTTGTACCCTTGCAGAAATTCGTAGACTACATGTTGTTTCCATTTCCGTGATTCGTGCTTTAGTGCAATACATCGGTCGTCATCTCCCTGGTGGTCCCCAGGGGGGTGCGGCCGTTCCCATGGATCGAGGCGGTATGCGTCTCAATCCGGTAGTGGTAAATTCGGTTTTTGGTGCACGTCCAGTTGACAACGATGACTTCCCGTTCTGGCTAGCAGAGAAGTTTGATCAACTGGAGGCGGTTTTTCCGAATTCTACTCCTGCTGATAAGCATAGAATGTTGACGATTACTTTACCGAAGGATTTAACTCCTGAACTTGTTGACTGTGAAAGCTGGGGGAAAACATTTGCGGCCGTTTATACGAGGTGCTTCGGCACCCCGTCTATGAATGCCCTGCCTGACATCATTAAACGTGTTCAGAATGATCACGGTCCAGAGGCAGCGGTTGAATTGGGTATGCGCCTGTGTGGTTCTTTTGAGATTGTAAGTGATCTCATACTCTCCAATGTTAAAGGAGATGCTGTGAACTTTCAGGTGTCGAACGCTTTGGCTGCTCTGCCCGATGCCGATAAACCCCGTCAGTTAGCAAAGATTGTTGTGGCCGCTTATAAGACAATTGGCCGCACAAGTAGAGGTCTGAAATATTTTTCAGTAAAGGAGAAAAAAACAACCTCAGGGACAATCTGCAGTTGCAGATGTCCAACCCAAGTCCAAAAAACAGAATTGGCCTAAAAAACAGACACAGGGGAAGCAAAATAAGCAGACTCAGGATTCTTTTCCTGCACTACAGGCTCCTGCGCCGACAGAGAAAGTTTATGATTTGCGCGATCGCGCGATGATTAAATCACCTGATCGATTTCAGGGTTCTGATCAACGCTCTCCTCGTTCCTTTCAGGAAACATCGGCCCCGAAGACCGGTGGAGGAGGGGGTGGACGTGGACGTGGTGGCCAACAAGGACGTGGTCAGTCCCGCCAGACGGACGGCGCAGTGAAGCAGGAGGATTCTACGCCTAAGCGACCGCAGTTTGTGAAAAAGAAAGTCGCAGCCTTGACAGCGCATAGATATGCCACAGATAGTGAGAACGCGGCTTCGGAATCTGACGTGGGCTCTGACCTTGCTGGACAGCGCGGCGGAGATTACCATAGTCAGAGAGGCGCTCCGTCCACTACTGAGGGTGACAGCGACTGAAGTGTTCGCTGTAATTGAAACAGCCGATACGAGACTAGCTCCCTCTGAAAGACTTTTTGAAATTGTCCTGTTAATTGAAGGTGACTGTAAGAGGGGTATTTTGGGAGAACCTATCGTCGACGTACGACATTTTACTTTCCGAGGCTGACTGGCCCCCACCTTTTGTGCTCGCGGCGCCGCGAGGGGAGGAGGTGATCCTTCCCAGTTTCGCGCACACTGTCTCAACTGAGCATGCGCAGCATTTTGCAGAAGAGTGGGCTCGGGCTCTTGCGCCGGCTCTGTACCGCAACCAATGTGGTTGGGACAAATTGTCCCCTTGCCACGAAATTCCTTTGCGGTCTGAGCCGCAGCCTCAGCCTCAATATCCCATACGGCGGGAAGCTAAAGCTGCCGTCGCAGAAATCCTTGAACAATTGGAATATCAGGGAGTTATTGAAACGTGTGTGTCACCGATGAATAATCCCCTTTTTACTGTGACCAAGCCTGACGGATCATATCGTTTGGTATTGGATTACCGGCATTTGAACTCGCATTGCCGTAACTGTGCAGTACAGAATACTCACGGCTCTGCTCTAGTGGATAGTCTAGTGCGTAAGCGTTTCAAGACAACGCTTGACATTTCCAACGGTTTTTATGCCCACCGATTGGATAGCTTTAGCTCCCAATGGACAAGTTTTACGTCCGCTGGTGTGCAAAAACGCTTCCGGCGACTCCCGATGGGCTACAAGAATAGTCCTGGAGTTTTCACCTCCCGAATAGTCACTCTATTAGAGAGTATCGATCCGGATGCATGTTCTTATGTGGATGACATTTATCTCACAGACGACGAGATTTGGATGCATCTGTGTCGTGTAAATTCGATAATTTGTAACTTTGCAGATATGGGTTACAAATTTAATTTTGCAAAATCGCACATTGCAGAACACACAGTGTTGTTCCTCGGCTATGAGCTGAACAATGAAGGTCGGGGATTGGCTCCTCACTTCTTGGAGAAATGCGCACAGTTGCGCGCTCCTACAACACTGAAAAAATTACAGTCTTTGCTGGGCTTCTTGAATTTCGGCAGAACTTACGTTCCGGAATATGCCCAGCGTATCAAGCCTTTGTATGCTTTGATACAACCAACTTTCTCAAAATCATGCTGGCTGCCTGAGCATTCGGCCATTTTGCAATCATTGCAGGCTGATCTGCTCGCCTCTAAATACTTACTGACTCGTGATAACCACACCAACCTGGTGATAAGAATAATCCCAGGGGCGGTGGGTTTCACGTACCTGACTTTTAATGAAGGTGACACGGTGCCTATTGCTTACAAGTCACACTTGTACACTTCGGCTGAATTGCGGTTTCCCACTGTGGAGAAAGTTTTAACTGCTGTACAGATGGCGATTCTTAAAGAACGAGCTCTGTCACAGGGGAAGCGCATGTTAGTGGTAACACCCTGTCCTCATTTGGAGGCAGTCACGAAAGCCAGTGTACCAAATTCTAAAGCTTTGCACCCACGGTGGATTCAATGGGCAGCGTCATTGACGTCCACGGATGTCACGTTTATTTTTGACGCCTCATTACGGTCGCAAGAGTACTTGCAGTATGAGTTCGTTCATCCTGCTCCTCTGGCTATGCGACCTTTGGAGGACTTCCATTGCATCATTTACACTGATGGGTCGGCGCAGGTTGAGCATGGCTCTAAACATGCCTACGTTTCCGCATGCGCTATTGTGGTTGGTGCTATGTTGAACGATGAATTCATTTCCAGGGAGGTACACACGTTGCCCCTGGGCGATTGCACTGCACAATTGGCTGAGCTTCGTGCTCTTTTACTAGCGTTGGAGTACGCAGATTCAAGTGTTACTACTCTGATTGTAAGTGATTCTTACTACTGTGTCCAGTCTTACAATGAGAACTTGTTCTTTTGGATTCAAAATGATTTTCATGATTCCAAGGGTAGCACAATAAAACATAAAATGATCTGGGTTCGAGTGGCAGAGCTTAAGGCTATGTTGCCACTCGTTTATGTGATTCATACTCTCGGTCATCAGCGCGTAGGAGTTCACGCTGTTGGCAATTCGCTTGCTGATGAGGCGGCGAAATCTGCAGTATCTACATACTTAGTTGCAGCGGTTACTAGATCCAAAACCAAGATTGATAGCGACATCTTGGCGGCAGTTGCTGCCTCTGAGAAGGGAAGTAAACATCCTGCGGGATTCCCTTCGAAGTACAAATACCACTTAAGTCCCGAAAAGGTTCCTTTTGTGACAATTCCTGACATTGGGGAACGGCTGATTCCCAACTCGGATCGCAGAGCAGACTTGATTACAGCGGCACATGAAGGTGTGGCGTCTGCGCATGCGGGCGTCTCGGCCACTGTAACTCAATTACAACAACGTTTCTGGTGGCGGGGACTGTACAAACAGACGCGTGATTATGTCCTTCTTTGTGACATATGCCAGCAGATTAAACCTTCGACTGCTACGCGTCCGCCACAGACTCAGTTGTACATTTCTAATAAACCGCTAGGTTGTGTTTATTTAGATCACTGCGGTCCTTTTTCATCTGATACTGCGTATAAGTACATCTTAGTAGCAGTTGACTCATGCACACGCTTTGTGTGGGTATGGCCACATCGCAGCGCTGATTCACGGACTGTCATTAGAGATTTGCGTGTCTTTATAGGGATTTTTGCCTGTGGTACCTTCCATTCGGATCAGGGTCCGGCTTTCGCCTCTAAGGCGTATAAGGATGCCATGACTTCGTTGGGGGTCCAAGTCAAGTTTTCGTCTCCCTACAGACCTGAGGGTAACAGTGTAGTTGAGCGAATGAACCGTGATTTAAAGCAATCTTTGACAGCCCGAGTTATAGGCACTGGCAGAAACTGGCTGGCTCACCTCTATGGCGTGCAGCGTGCTCTTAATAATCTCCCTAGAAGGTCTCTGGGTGGGCGGACCCCATACGAAATGCTCTTTGGCATCAAGATGTACGTCCCTGACCTTGACGGTCTAGACTGTGTGGTTCGCGCCACTTCCTTTGACGCAGATGAACATTGCAATGTTTTACAGAATCTACAAAAGACCAGAGACAGTCTTGCAAAGGAACATTTGCCCTCCACGTCGGATGATGCGTTGCAGATCCCGGTAGTTGGCTGGCTACCCCAAGTTGGCGAACTGGTTCGAGAGAAGATCGATAACAAGAAAGAATTTGGACCTTCCTATCGAGCTCCGGTTCTTGTCCTTGGAGGGCACAAGAACAGTCATTTTACCACCACTTCCTGGTCGTAAGGAAAACAGGTTTATTTCAATTGACAATGTCAAGATACACAGAGTGGCCGATTCTTCTTAGCATGACACCGGCTGTTTCCTGTCCTTCCATTGTGAGAAATTCAGTTATGCCCACTGCTTCTAATATTGAACCTGAAGTGGCCATCGAATTACCTGCTCTTTCCAGTCCTTTATTAAATAATTTACCCGGAACTAACATTGATGAGATAGACTATGCCTACCCCACTGATTTGTCCATACCTGACCGGCAAACACGTTTAGCCACGGAATCCAGATTTTCTTTTGACTCTGTTTCCCTTGCCTCAAAGAAACCCTCTCGTTTTGCAGTTTATGCTAGCCTGTTTAAAAAACATTTTTTGATACCCCCTTGGACATACATTTGGCTGGTCCTTTTTTCAGTTTACCTTTTTATGTCAATTGGTTTTGTGTTTTATTTTTTTCGAATCATGAATGGACACTATGTCGAGGAAAGAACTTGCATTACTCATCTGAATGGAACTTTGGCCCCGCTTTCCTCGTCCCATTCTACACACAGATTTAAGAGAGACTTGACTTTGGTTAACATCACAGCATGGCCTGTCCTTGATGGAATCGTGTGGGATGCAGTTCGGTTTCAGATTCATGGCCCAACGGAAGTCGTTAATGTTCCTAATGTACTTAGAGTGAATATGGGGGATGTGGTGAAACAAAACATTCGTTCTGATGACTGGGATGTCAATGCTGTAGAAAGTTTATTTTCTGATTTGCAATAACATGCTGCATTTGATGCTGAGGATTTATATTTAGAATCTGCTAATTATGGTGAATTATTCTGTTACCAACATTATGGCAATCACTTCTTACACAAAACATCATCCAGAAGGGATACTGTTAACTTTACTCAGTGGGAACATTGCCCAGCGCCTCAACAGGGGAGTTCTGAAACATTTCTGAAAAAGTATACTTACTTCACTGACTTTAATCAGTCCAATCCCGAGTCCTTTTATTTTAAATTTCAAAAAATGCCAATGTCCAAGGTTAGACTTACCGATTCTAAATTGTTGTATTCGAAGGCCTTCCTTGATCAATTAGTTACTGGAGGCTATGAGTTATGGAAGGATACAATAGACCTTAAATCAGTTTGGGGTTCAAGGGCCTGGCAGGTACAAGGCACTGAGGCTTTGCACCGTGCATGTCTCATCCCGAATCATATGTTTTTTCTAAATGAAACGATTTCCCAGACCACATGCTTTGGATTGGCTACTTCTAAAAAGTTAAACACTCCTTCTTTCCCGGAGTTGGAGGAATATGATGGTTGGAGTAATTTTACTCAGTTGTCCATTAGAGAATTACAGACTCTACTTCTTAATTCCTCCTTTAACATTTCCAGTATGAATCCTAAGGGTTGGCTGCTTTGGCACCGTAGTGCTGATTCTTGCCAACATAGATTTTTGAATTTGACTGACGGTTTTAAAACTGTTAGATCTGATCCCCGGTTTAACTTGGGTCATACTGTCACCTCTTATTCTGTAGGCAAATTGTGTCAAAATTGGCTGAAACATTCAACTTTACCTGCGGTTAAGAATCACCTATCTAAACTAAATGCAGACGTGGACTTGAATTATTTCATTAAAGGCCCGGCTAGTGGCAGGTCGAAAAGGTGGTTATATGGGGTTTACAATGAAATTTGGAAACTGTCACAGATGGAGGCTGCTACACGTCTTAGGGCTATTGATCAAGCGAATCTTGAGAAAGTGCTTGCAGTTGTTGACAATAGCATTAATGTGCTTTCCTCTAGAATTTACACATTGGATAATATTGTGTCGTCAGTTGTCGATATTGTGCATGATGAAGTGTCAGTATTATACCATGGTCAGAATCAATTACGATCAATCATGCAGTTTGCATGGACCCTTCAAACTCTAAAAATTGGTAAAGTTTCCTGGGGGTACATGAACGTTTCTTCTTTATTTGCACCGTTTAATTTGACTGACAAACGACGCTTGCTTTCGATGCGTGATGCTTCCTTTTCTATGTTACATAGTGAAAGGTTGGAATCTTTACCTTTTTCCGTGGCAGAAGCCACTGCTGCAACGTGGCTTATCCACGGTTTGATAACGCTGCCGTTTGCTTTATATAAATTTTCAAATTGTATGAAATATGTACCCATAGGTCGTTATGAACCTTTAGGTAGCGGTTTCCTCCATGAAGTCTGGTTGCTTCCATACACATACAGATGTTTTTAGGATGACCAGGAAGTTTATCTGACTGGGGAGGAGTGTACTGAGACGCCAGATCATTCTTTAATGTGTAGACACATACAGTTACACGGTTCATGCAACAGGGACCGACCGAATATGGCTTGCGTTTTGCAAGGCACGCCAGTTCCTGCTATCATCCCCACGTTTAAATTATTAGAGAATGGTAGTTATTTAATGCTCAATAATGAGGACTGTTGTGGGTTAATTAAAGGTATAGCTTTCATCGTAACAGTAAGTGAGCGGGTTATTTGCTGCAGAAATGTGCTTTATCCTCCCACACGTGAACATAGGGAGTCTTCCATCTGGCCACAGATACCAACCTTGGGAGCAGAATTCAGCGGCATGGCAAGAATAAGGGCTCTTTTGTCCCAGAAAGAGGTGGCCTTGAGCTCGGCCCGTGAAACTTTCGTGCTTCACATTGCAAACACCCGTACAGAGGTTCAGGCTCTTTTGAATACTGATTTGCCTTTGCATTTCGGAGCGATGGTTCGTACTATCTTTAACGCATCCTCCACAAAAGGCCTAGCACATTTTTTTAAAGTTGTTAGCAGTGGTCTCGTGACTTCCTTTGAAAAGATTTTTGGAGTCATCCCTGCTTTCTTCCATTCTATTTTTTCATCCTTGTTTGGAGGGTTCCCATTTTTACTTGCATTAGCAGCTGGCGCTCTAGTGGTTTTCTGTCTTTTTAAATATGGATGTCCTTCCTGTGCAAGACCCAGCGCAACAGCTACTGACGCAGTTTCGCAACCGCATGCTTGAATATTATGGCACACTGCCGTTGGTGACATTGAGCACGGCATATGGATTATCTTTTCGATTCTCCTATTTCACCTGTGTCCAGCCTGTATTTCACTGCCTGACCTGTGATTTCCATTGGGCCATTGATTTGTGTCTCTGCGGACCGGTTTCTCCTGACGTCGATTTTAATCAGCTGATGAGTCCTATCATTGCTCACGAGTTGGTTTGTTCTGACGAGAGGATTATGGCCTTAGCAGTGGCACATGGACTAATTGGTCCCTGGGATATATTGTCGGCAGCACGGAATTTCTTGGAACTAAGTTTTCTTGAAAACCCACCGAGCTGTCCTCTGATGGTTATAGAGGATCCGGTGCTGGGAGAACACGTATGTTCTTTTCAACTTTTAAATTAGATGGCTGAACTGTTTTCGGATGAGGACAGTGATTTCCTATTGGAGGCTGTTGCTACTTACTTTGCATATACAGTTTTGTCATAGACACTGTCTCGGATTGACATGCTGATCAATAGCATTTCATTGATTTTATTGACTTATTTGTCACATTTTTTATTATTTCCTTGCCTATTGGCTTGAGCCACGTTATATTTTTGGGCTATTTTTTAGCATTAATTTTTAATGTTTAGTTTCGGATCATGCTCGTTTACTGTTGAGTTCTGCTCTCATGAGATGGCACTTCTGTTATCATATTTAGTCCATTCTCGGATCAAGGGGGGGTGTCATGTAGCTCCTGAATATCCTTATATCGTGTTAAGTTAGCATAGGTACATTTGAGGTTTAAACGCCATTTTCCATTCTTGCAACTTCTGCACACGACACTTAATTGTTGACTTAGCTTTCAACCTAGTAGTTTGCCGTGGTTTATGTGAGAATAATATGTTATTGCTCTGATATCAGCTTTGCTTAATAAACTATGTCTGCACGAAGAGTGCTGAAGTTTCAGGAACAACACGATATGGAATTGTTATGAGGTCTGATCTCCACGCCTTCATAGTCATAACACAAGTGCAGCCTTTGCCAACTCTGGCTTCAGGCGGGATTGATATTGCTTTGCATGAGGCACATAGAACACACTTGATGCGGTGCACATGCAGAGAGAGCTGGTGTATGCTGATGTGATTCCTTCATGCTAGGACACTAAGGTATGGGCCCGCCCTAAAACAACCCAAAGAGACCTTCTTAGCTAATAATATAATATATGTGTTAGGGAGGGTGAGATATAAGTGTTGTTAACTCTTATTCATTACAGTATGTTAACATGCTGTCACCATTCGCTTTTTATGTCTTAGTAACTAATGCTGGTAATTTTGCTACTGATAATAAGTATACTTGTATTATCTAAGATACTGCGCCTGAGAAGACGGCATTAGTAAATAAACATTTCAAATGCACATGTGTCTTCTTTACTCCATGTTCTGGTTTGTAATGATAATATAACGAAAGAGTGTTCATGAGTTCCACGTACCCTGAGGTACTGTAAGTTCATGTTCTGGTTGGTCTAAACATTGGGAGTTTGATATGTCCAATGAGACACTGTAGCTAGCTCGGTAAGGGGTGAGTTGGGTACTAAGGTGTGTTTTGGGTCACCCTAATTCGCCGAGGTTCCACTCCTCTGTGCACAGTTCTGTGTGAGAACAGAAACCCTGCGACAAATCAGAGGGGCTGAGCAGAAGAAATAATGCGATAAGCACACAAATGCATGATGGCATCGCCAAGCATTCACACGTCTACGAAATGACACAGGCGCCATGAAATGAATTTTATTTTTTACCATTACAAGATGGGAGACACCACTTGAAGTGTAAATGAAAAGAAATGCATTTTTATTTATTAAATGCATAGTGGCCCACTTGCAAGTGATAGTTGCTGGACTCTGCTAAAATAAATAATTAAAATATTTTTCAAGGACCGTAAGAAGTGAAGGAGCGTGGGAGGTGGGGTTGGGGAAGAGACACAGTGGGGTGGGAAGGTAGCAGTAGAGAGCCTGAGACCAGAGGGGTGAATAAATGAAAGAATAAAATAAAAAATCCAGCGGTGGAGGGAAAGCAATGGAGAGGGTGTAACACAGAGCGCATGTATGGAATGCCCATGAGGGAGAGAGAAAGTGTGGAGAAGGAGCGTGCAGTGGTGGATCTTTGGGGAAGCAGTAAGGAGAGCATGGCAAACCATGCAATCTCATGGAGTGCCTACAGTGGAGGAACAAACCGTCTGGAAAGCCCGCTTATCCCACAGGGCATTTCCCCTGTGGACTGGAGCCCTTGGAGGCCAAAAATTAAAATTTTAAATACCCAGGGCTGCTCCTGGTGCCTCTGTCACTTTCCCCAGCTCACCGGGAATAATTGCAGCTGGGAAGTGGGAGGTTTCAGGAGCGCAAAAAAAGAGATGGAAGGAAAGGGAAGGCAGAGAGAAAGTGATAATAGATTAAGAAGAAAGGTGGGAAGGGAAGAGAGAATGGATGGGCGGAAAAAGAAAGGCTGTGTGAGGAGAAGAGGAGATAGTGGCTGATTTGAGCATTTTTTCCAGTGCTGCTTATGGATAACCAATCCTGCCCTGGAAACAAGCACAATTAGAGGCAAACCATTGAATAAGAAGTAAGTACATGGTAAGCAATACATAAACTCTATGCAGGCTGTAAGATTTTGGTATGATTCATAAGAAGTCTTTCACAAACAGAAAGCTGAAAGTTGTATATCAGGAAGACCTAAAAACAGTGTACGGCACAAAAACACCAGTGCATTTAATGCAGAGCGTGCTTTATGCATTCATATTTTTGTTTCCAACTATTCTGCTCTAGTTGAAATTGTCTTTCTTTTAAATTAGCTTCTAAGAGCAATTGACTATTTGAGCTGCAGGAGGACTTCACACTGCTTAGCAGCCTGTGACATAGCAAAGACAGATCCCCTTGGGATTTCTTAAAGTACCTTTAAATGTGCCTTCCTTTTTAAGTTCTGATTAAATTCAGCAATAGAATCATGCTTTATAAATGCATCTAGATGAGTACAGTTTGCTGGAGTGCAATATTGACATTTAGGGGCTCATTGCGATGTCAGTCGTTGAACCTCCTACCGATCGTTGGTGCCTCACTGACCGACACCGTACGATTAAAGTACGACCGCCTAATTACAATGTAAGCAGTCAGAGTTTAAACCGCCTGGTTGGACCGACTGGCTTCTAATGGGATCAGGGAGCCTGTCGGCCAGTCGTAGGCCACACATATCCCCTATGGACGGCGTTTCCCCCATGGGGATTATGGTGTCGGTTTCCAACAGGTTTTTCTTTTCGGGCTTTTCCACATGAACAGACTGTCGGAAAGTGACTGTAGGGTCCTCTAGCAGGGCCCTGTGCCTCAGCGGCCTCCGGTTGGGGCCCTGGGGGCACCTTTGGTGCCCTATGTTAATCCCTGCACCGGGTGGCAGGCACCTTAAGGGATTAACAATAACTCCCTTTTCTCTATAGGAGCTAGTGCTGTGGCCGGTTTCCGACCACAGCGCAATCTCCCATAGAGATATGGGAGCTTGCGACCGCACCATGTGTAGTTGCATCATAATTGCGGTATTGGGACTGGAGGACGGTCGGTCTAGAGACCGTGACGATGTCGGTTGGAGGCAACTCCGACCGACAACGTAATAAGCCCCTGTTCAATCTGGCTTGTCCAACAGGTTTATCCCCAGAAGTTTTGCTTTTTGCCCTTCTGTTTCTGACCTGTTTTTGTTCGTTTTATGGCTCTGGGCACTTTACCACTGCTGTTCAGTGCTAAAGTGCATATGCTCTCCCTGTAAATTGTGTTAATGGATTGGTGATTCCATGATTGGCATATTTGATTTACTGGTAAACCCCTAGTGCAGTGCACTGTGTGTGCCTAGGGTATGTAAATCAAATGCTGCTAGTGGTCCTGCAGCACTGATTGCGTCACCCACATAAGCAGCCTGTTAAGGTAACTCAGACCTGCCACTGCAGTGCCTGTGCGCAGTTTGGTACTGCCATGTCGACCTGGCAAGTGCACCCACTTGCCAGGCCCTACCCTTCCCCTTTCTTACATGTAAGACACCCCTAAGGCAGGCCCAAGGTACCGCTGTCGGCATGGTGCACTGTATGTGAAAGGTAGGAAATGTACTGGTGTGTGTGGCATGTCCTGATAGTGAAATACAATGTATTTTGTTTTTCACTATTGAAAGGCTATCTGTCCCATAGGATAGAATGGGAGCTTATTTGTAGTGTATTATAAATGTAACTTCACATTGGGACAAGATAGAAAGATGGAGTTTAGTATGTCTAAACTCATAATATAAAAATGCATGTTTTAGTAAAGGTGATTATTGTATTGTTTGTTTGAAAATACCATCCTGTGTGCCTCTGCTGGTTTATGTATTGACAGTCTGGCTTTGGAGTGACAGGGGCTGGGATGTGCATTTTCTCAGACAGCCACCGGGGGGGGGGGTTGATGTGTGTCCTGCCTTTCCTAAATGAGTAAGTGTTATATTCCATATAGGTACCCCAATATAGGCTCAGGTAACATCATAACCTTTCACCTGTACTCTTCCTCTATATTACACACATACCGGCTCTTGGGGACTGACCTTTTACCTTGATACAACAATGCACACAGAAGGCTGGATTTTCCCTGGTAAAAGCCTCATACATTATGCATGAGGATTCTTGGAAACTCAGCAGGACTACCATCTCCTGTATAAAGTTCATACCCGACGTCCTCCTAAGTAAGACAAGTGGCACAGCAAGGTAGAACCCCCGGGGAGATCTTTGGGTATATAATCATCACATCTTGCTGAGACAAACAGAGAAGTTCAGAATTTCCCTCACATCACACTGACGCGAGACACTGAGGTTCCTGCATACAGATACTCCATCTTGCAGTGGTCCAACATCCCTTGCGGGGTGTCCAACTCGAGACCAAGACGGGGTCCCACAGTCTCTCACTCCAGGTAATGGGGTTGACTTTATCCTAGAGGGATTCTTGGCTTAACTCCTACATACATGCTAGATACACTTAGGTACATCTAGTTAGGATAGCATCGTAGGAGTACACATTTTATTGTCATGTATTTTATATCTGTCCCATGGGGTAGAATGGGAGTTTATTTATAACATATTATAAATATAACTTCATATTGGGACAAGATAGAAAGATGGAGTTTAGAATGCCTGAACTTAGTAAAGATGATTTTTATATATTTTTTTGAAAATACCACTTTTAGAAAGTAGGTATTTTCTTGCTTAGCTATCTTGTGTGCCTCTGCTGGTTTGTGTATGGAAAGTCTGGCTTTGGAGTGACAGGGGCAGGTGAGGCGCATTCTCTCAGACAGCCTCCGGGGGAGGGGGTGATGTATGGCCTGCCTTTCCTGAATGAGTCAGGGCGAGTCTGAATAGACCTGGGCTACATTCGCTGTAGGGGAGGAGTTCTCAATAGCACCTAAATAGGCTCAGTCTGCATTTAGAGTGGTGGGAGGAGATTTCCCTTGTACCTGAATAGGTCATGTCTGCCTTACACAATGATGTCTCCTCCTGCTAGGCAGCTCCACCAGAGAGTCCAGAACTGGTTTTGGCTGGGCAAAGAGATTCTCTGCCACCAGAGAAAAAAAGGAATTTGTGCTATAAAAGGAGGGGCCCAGACCCCTGAATTTTAGATTACTGCTAAACTAAGGAACCTGCCAGGAAGAAGAAACGGGAAAGCTGGAGGAGGAGTACTGTCCCTGTGATGTGTGCTGTTGGGGTTGGTCTGCAGTGCTTGCTTCTGCCTTGGGCAGGGAAAGGACTGGAGTGTGCTTTCATCATCTTGCTGTTATAGTTTTCTCCAAGGGCTTGAAGTAGAGCTTACCTCCTGTTGGAAGTCTCAGGGATAGAAAAGACTCCAAAGATCACTTCTAGGAATCAAGAGGAACCTTTACCAAGGAGAAGAGCTTGAGAAAATGAGGAGGAGTACTCTTTGCTGCTTGCTATCTGGTGTTAGCATGCAGTGGCGGTTTCTGTCAAGGAAAGAACAAGGACTTTGTTGTGTGCTGTGTCCCCTGCTTGAAGAGGCTCTCCAAGGGCTTGAAATAGAGCTTGCCTCCTGTTAAGACGTCTCGGGGACACAAAAGACTTCCTGCAACTATACTGGTGCTGCTGGACTTTGCCAACTGTGAGTCCTATCCTTGCCTGCGGTGCCTCCTGCAGTCAAAAGGCCTAAAAAGTGAGTTTTGCAGCTGACCTCCCTCAGTACGTAATCTATGCATCACCTCCCCTACGTGGTAGTAAGGAACCGATGCATCACCTCCCCTGGAGTAAGGAACCGACGCATCCTCTTTACTGGGTGTAAGGAACCGATGTATCACCTTCCCTGTGGCTGTTTTTGTTCGTGACCGTGGCCCATCCAAGGTACTTTTTATTGAAAGGGCTGCATCTATAGTTTTCTAGGGGCAGAACTGTTTTTACCTTTTAAAAGTCATATTTGGATTACTGTATTGTGGATTTTTGTTGTTTTGGTCTTGTTTGGTTAAGATAAAGATTACTTATTTTTCTAAACTGTTGTGGTGTGCATTTGTATTGTTTTCACTGTTTTACTGTATGTGTGCACAAAAGCTTTACACACTGCCTCTGAGATAGACCTGTCTGCTTGTGCCAAGCTATCAAGGGCGTGAGCAGGGTTATTTTAGAAGTCTATCCCCCTTACCCTGACCTGGAAGAAGGGTCCCTACTTGGAAAAAGGTGCAAACCATTGCCAACTAGAAACCCCCATTTCTAACAGCCCATTAATATTTAAGTATGTCTATCGTTTAATATTTGATAGGAGCCATCAGAATCAATCCAAAAGGGGACTGTATTTATTTGTCAAAGTGTACTCCACTTTCTAGGAAAGTGCTATTATGATATATTCGTAGACTATTCGTAGTCTATTGCTTACGTTTGTGCTATACTAGCCAATTAACATAACACAACAGAACGCAATAGGTATGGTTTGGTTTGGATTTGAACGTACTCTACTTCGAGTTGCCATCAGTTTGTCCAAGTGGCCTCATTCAGATTATAGAAACTTTGTGCAGTACTTCAATGGCCACACCTCTCTCCAGTGACATTAAACCTTCTCTTGGAATCTGTGGGAGGCCTCCTCTTCAACCTCAAAGTCATCATGCATCAGATGTAGCCGTATTTGAAAGTCTCATCTGCCAACCACATCCATCATCTTAAAGAGTGCCTTGCACTTATTCAGGGGTATGTCATCCCCTTCTTTAAGCTGAATTCAGCTAATATGGAATCTATTATCTTTTCTAACAGCAACAAGCTCGCTTACATCCAGCACTATCTCACTCACTTGAACCTAGATGATTTTGCTTCTTTCCAACTCTCTCGGTGTGGCAATTAGCTTTGATTCTCTCTCCATTGACAACCTCAACTTGAAGACTCACATTGGGAAGAAGATGGAATAGTACTAGAAATGTGTCATGAAGCAGGGCTTAACATTAACTATGAGATGAGTGTGGGGCTACCATGCTCTGAGCCTGGCCACATTAGTGCTGTGTTCAGGTTGTGTAGCTAACATCGGCGTGGACTGTTGGAAGGATTCATGCTCAAGGAGGTACCTCTGTGTGGTGTCACCCAGCTGTGACCTACAGGTCCCAGAAACTCTCAACTCACCTGAGGGTTGGAAACAGCTGTGGCTAGCTCGGATAGTCAAGTATAAAGTCAAGTATAACTTTCCTCATATTTCACTGAGTACCTGCTAGGCACTCAAGCTTTGAATCGTGTTACAGTCAGGACCCTTGCTTCATGGAGCCATGATTCGAGTTTTGGATGAACTATTTTTCACTATGAGAGTTCTTGAGAGAGCTTCTTGTTTTCAGAGAAGTATTCTGAAATATAAAGTTGAATGGAGAACAAACTTTAAATCGGTACTCAAACTTAGACTTAGCGGTCAAATACTTTGGAAGTATTGTACAATATGTTGACTTTTTGTTACTTCATAAAATAGTCTATTATCAAGCATCATTAATTATGGATTGTAAATGTGATGAACATTTAACCGCATGCGTGCGGGCGGAATTCCGCTCGTACGCTGAGATTTTTTAAATCGCACTTTACGTGACGAGCTGGGCTCGTCATGAGCGTGCGAGGAGGCTACGCCATGACGAGCCCAGCTCGTCATCAGCGTCGAAGGGGTTAAGGTACAAGAGGTATTTGAGCAGTGAAACGTGTGCTATATATTAGGAATCAAAGAGGGTTAATGAGTGTTAATTATTTTTGAATGATGCTAAAGGGACATCTGAGAGCTGAACACGTCCATATCGTAAGTCGTATATATTTTCAATTTAAGGTAGCCATCTCTCTCAGAGAGGAAGGTTAGTACTTGTTGTCATGATTACTTACATCTATCTTCATTTCAGTTTCATAAAAGAAAGCTTATTTTCAAGAACACAGAGTTGGCTACACAGGGATGTTATTGAGAATATCATTGCCAATGTGAGAGTTAGATTCTGTTCCTTCATGACAGATAATTAAAGAGCTTTAGTTTTCTTTTACATGTCAAGTCAAGTCAAAAAAAGCTTTATTCGGCTGCCATATAAAACAGTCATAAAAGCACATAAAATTAAACACAATACATATTCTTTAACCAATATAAATGGTACAATCGATTTAAAATGTATGAAAAGCGAAACTTTGTACATACTGAGCTATTCCAATAAAATACCTTTCCTCAAGTAAAGTGCAGCTTTTAAGAACTGGGCTACCCTCCATGCTATATGCTAATTCCCTAATAGTTGGAGTACCAGCATGGCTTGTCGGCACTGTCTGAGCCCAAGTTGCCTTAAAAAGGGTATAATCCAAACTTTCCTTTGCTCTTGATAACATTTACAAAATTGGACTAGATGCATGGTGGTTTGATCAGAAATGTTATTGCAAGGGCGCGGAATTAAAATGCGGGACCAATCATTCATATTGGGGAATGTCAGCAATCTGTGGATACATGTCAATTTCAAACTGCAGACGTCAGATCCCAGCACAGTGATGAAGAGGAGGAGTGGTTTGCAGTGTCTCTTTCATCTGTATTACTTCATTCTCTTCTCACCACTTCTACTACTCGTATCACATATCATTCTATGCGCAGTCAGACGTGGTTGCGGTGAGGGGTTGAAGAGTGTCTTGCTTCCCTTGGATTCAGAGTACAAGGCTAGTGCTTTCTGACACAGTGACACCTTTGGGAACACAAATTTCTGGACCAAAAGTCCAAGCCCTGTCCTTCTCCCACACAAAAGGCCCTAATTTGACATTGACCTCAATGAAATGCATTGTCTGCGTTGAAGCCCCCCCTCAAAGGCTTATGGATATCCAATCATATCGCTCTCGCCACCAGGAACCACTTTGCCCGTTAGATCAGAAACGCAGGAAAATGCAAAGAAAAAAGAATGAATCAGCAAACAAGTGCTTGCTAGCCACACATTATGACCTAGAACCCCATCCTTCCCCCCATTGGCTGTCACCTTTCAGTAGAGAAGTGAAAACTCGCCTCTTGAAGGAGCTCTTTGATACTTTGGGGCTCATTAGGATGACGGGCGGACTTTGTCCACCCACCATCCTGTCGGAATTCGGGACCGCCCGCCATAAGGGCAGGGGTCCCGTGGGGGGTATTAGGATGTGCCCGCCACAGTGGAGGGCACAACCTGCATTTTTAGCATTGTGGCGGGCGGTGCTCTCTGAACCGCCCGCCACAATGCTAAAAATGCATTAATGCATTTGCATAAACAAAGCGGCAGGCACCGCGCAGTGCGTGCCGCTTTGTTAATGCAAATGAAGGGGGGTACCACAGGTACCCCCCCATGTGCACCCCCCACCTCTCCTTCTCTCTGGGGGCCCGCATGAGACCCCCAGAGTGAAGACCACATGCCTTTTCGTGGCGGAAGGCACCTACAGACACCCATCATAATATGAATGGCGGTGTCTGATAGACACCGCCACCATATTATTCCTTTTCCGTCCCGGCCGCAAGGTGACCGGGGCGGAAAAGCGGTGGACGGTCTTTCCGTCCGCCGAGGTCCCCCCCGCCATACTAATATGGCGGGGGGGGGGGAAACGAGTGTGGATGTCGGGCGGATTGCCCCCGCCAGGCTGGCGGTGGCTACCACCAGCCTGGCGGGGGCAATCAATCCGCCCGACATCATAATGGGCCCCAAAGACTCAATCCATTCTGCGGGACCTGCGAATCTGCAAACAACTGGCCGATACAGGATTGTGAAACTGAGGCATCACTTCAGTGAGCTTTGCAAAATGACAGAGCTAGCAGGGTTGTTTGCAAGGAAAAGGGTTGAGTGTGAAGAACAGCGAGGGGTGGTGGGGATGCAGGAAGGAAAGAAGCACAGACTGGAGAGGAAGTGGACAGGAAGGAGGAGATGGTGAGAGACTTTAACCGACTAAGAAAGAGAGTGTTTGAGGGGAACATGGGGGGGGGAGGGCAGACAAAGAGAGAGAGTGGGAGACAGAAAGAGAGAGAAATACAGACGGGCAGAAAGGAAAAATCTAGTAACAGCGGTAGAGAGAGAGAAGGTAAGAGACAGAAAGAAATACGGGGAGAGAGATAGGGAGAGTGAAAGGGGAAAGAGGCAGTGAAAGCGACAGAAGGGAATTGAGAAAAGATAAATAGAGCACATATTAAAGAAATGTAGTGCGAGAGAGTTGGAGAAACAGAAAAGAGCGAGAAAAGAGTACACGACGGAAAGTCAGAGCACAGCTGGAAAAATGCTGAAAGGGAGATCGGGGAGAAGAAAAAAAAGAACAGAGAGCTGGGCAAAAACAGAGTAATTAGAAAAATATGGAAATGGAAAAGGGAATTGGGAAAAGGGGAAACTGCATGAAAGACTTGCTAAGGGCGAAGAGAAGAGGTTGCAGGGTGGTGTGAAAGGAAGGGTTGTTCTACAATGAGCCAGCTGACGTGCTTGTTTTCTACTGATATCCTGCCAAGCAGTATGAGAGGAAATCAATAGACACGGAGAGCCGCTTTAAAATCCGGGAGCTCTAGCAGGAACCTGAAACTGGAAATGACAGAAATCACCACAAGCGGCTGCATTAAGAAGAATTGCATTCTGTGCACACATGCTAAATAAACTCAAAACCAACCCACATACAGATAAACGAGAAGGCACGAAGTCTCCGGTTACTATCCGGGTTAAACCCTGAATGTAAATTGTCTTTTACTGGATGCTGTTCTCCAGGGCCACAGACAGAGCCACCCTTGCATTAGACAGACTGGGCAGGATATAGTTAGATGTTCCTGCCTCTGGAAGGGCTGCTCTCCTGACACAGACCTGCAACCTACAAACAAACTGTCAACAAGCATTGGAAAGCCAATTGGTCTGTTTCTTTTTTGCTGACTTTTTTGTTTTTTTTCGATTGGTTTTGCTGATGCGGAGGAGTTTCAGCAAAAATAAAAATATGTTTTTACAAAGGTAGAAGGTCTCGCCTATTTAGTGGCTTCCTACCTTTCGAAGTTGCAAATGCCGCTCTACATCATAAAAAAAATGCTTTTTTGCTGCTGTGAAACAGCATAGGCAAACACCGAAACAGCTACTGCATTGTAACGACTTTAACAGGATCATGCGTCACCATGCATGTGTAAGTAAGTATTATAATATGTCAGCCTTTTTCAAACTTTTATTTTACCGTTTTAAGATGGTGGACACCATTCATGGAGTAGTAAAATAATAATAATGAGTGAAAGACATCAGAGATAAAGGAGCAGCCTGGAAGCAAACTGCAGCTATAGTGCCTGCCAAAAACACATCAAAATCATGAAAAGCAGCAGGCGGGTAAAAACAAAACACAAGAAAATAATGAGATGGGGAAGCAACAGGTGAGCGGAGGGCAGGGCTGGACCAGCTGTAACGGGCATCAGGCGTTTCTCCAAGAGGCTGGAAGGGTGGATCCCGATTTTGCAACAGTGCTTCAATATTAGCTACCCGGGGTCAGGCAATGCTTTACCAGGGGCTGGTCCAAGAAAACTGCCAGGGCGGCTTTGGGTTCAAAGTCCTGCCCTGTGTGAGAGCAGTGAGAAGGGGAGCAACATGTAGAGCATGTGGGGTGGAATGTGAATTTAAATCTGCACACGAAATGGAGGGCAAGCAAACAAAAGCACTGACATGGAGTGCTGGAGAAAAACAAGTAGTTATCAGCTATCAGCCACTGAAGGATACCAGTCATTTAATCAAATGGTTGGTAAAGAAGGCATGCTCCAGTACAGAGACAAGCGGAAGCAGGGGAAGGCAAGCCATTGACTAAAAAGCAAGCAAAAGAGACTGACAAGAAAGCCAATCAATGATAAGCAATGGACTGACCCAAAGCCCCAAGTATTGGTATTGTAAACCATAGGTCGTTTGCAACATACATCTGAGGTGTCTGCTAGTTAGACCTATAAATTAGGAGAAGATAAAAACAGGACTCATGCAAGGTAATTTATTCAAATTGGTCATATTATTGTTTTTACAACAACTGGCGTGTCTCCTTTTTAAAAAAAACATATCCAACCAGTTTCCTTGGCCAATTTATGGTCTCAGTTATACTTTAGAGAATCTATATGTTGCACCACTTGCAAAATGGAGTGACTCTTTTGGACTTCAAATTATTGTTAGGGTAGATGGTGTTACAAGTAACTCAGCACTACAATGTTTCTGTCTGGAGAAGGCTCTTTGGCCGAAACACAATTCCTTAGTTGTAAATGCTGCTACAATACAGGTCCTCATTTTCAGAAATCCCTCTATGAAGAGGTGGCTAGAAATTTTGGGCCCTCTATCCTACTTAACAACATGCCATAAACCTCAGAATCATTTCTGACTCTTAGCTTTCCTTTAATGAACATATCAAAGCACTAACTTCTACATGCTTCCATCTCTTGAGTGTAATCAGTAAACGTCGAACAGTCAAAAAGGGATCCCTGGGATGTATTTACTGGACCTTAGTATCTATACCCATACAGTTATATCTTGGTACCCGACTTACAGGTTACCATAGGTAACTGTATAACAGGGTGAAATTTATATAATGATTCCCACAAAGAAAATGTTTGTTAACAATCTGAATTTTTATTAAAATGAAAAAATCATTCACATTAAAGATACGCACATTTAAAATTTCAAAGGAACTTTCCCTGAAAAGTAAAAGTTAATTTCTATAATAACACGAAACAATGTAAAATAATAAGACATGTAAATACATTATATATCACAAATTACAAGATTGTATTACCAAAGACAATATATAGCATAAAGCAAAAAGAAAAAAGACCCCTATTAAAACGGTGGCACTTGAGTATTGTTACCACTATAGATTACTTGATCCACTAGCTATAGATAATATGTACACAAAACCACACATGTGACAAGAATCTATGTACATCCAGTGTGTTTGAGCTTAAAGTGGATTCTCATATAGGAATGCGTCGACGCGTTTCGGTGCGAGACACTCGATAATGTGGCACCTTCTTCAGGACTTCTTAGCAGGGGTTTTCCATACTACAGGGGACTTCACTCTCCCTATGTAGGGGGTAAAATAAAGTCATATCAAAGTCTATTCACCCTGGGTGTATATTCACATTCATGGTAATCACAGCTTTTGTATTACAACAGATATCAGGGTGAAATAGTCCATTGGATCATTAAACAGTTATTTCTGGTTGCCTGCATGTCTAGCGGTAACATGTAAATAAAAAATATAATGCTCGGCACGAATGCAAAGCGAATGTGAACCACAAAAAAATCTGTTCACCATCTATGATGCTCCCAACACGGTAGAGCGGCACCATTAAACCTACAAATTAAAGTATACAACACCTATAGTCAGATCCGGTAATAATACTAACTAGTAGGTAAAAACATCTATAAAAATACCAAAAGAGGATTTTGAGCAAAATATAATAGCGTACTTTCAAAAACGATAACAACATAATTGAATCTGTGGCTGTACACTGGACTCAGAGCGATGTAAAACACCATTCCAAGATGGTGAAGTAATCTATAGTGGTAACAATACTCAAGTGCCACCGTTTTAATAGGGGTCTTTTTTCTTTTTGCTTTATGCTATATATTGTCTTTGGTAATACAATCTTGTAATTTGTGATATATAATGTATTTACATGTCTTATTATTTTACATTGTTTCGTGTTATTATAGAAATTAACTTTTACTTTTCAGGGAAAGTTCCTTTGAAATTTTAAATGTGCGTATCTTTAATGTGAATGATTTTTTCATTTTAATAAAAATTCAGATTGTTAGCAAACATTTTCTTTGTGGGAATCATTATATAAATTTCACCCTGTTATACAGTTACCTATGGTAACCTGTAAGTCGGGTACCAAGATATAACTGTATGGGTATAGATACTAAGGTCCAGTAAATACATCCCAGGGATCCCTTTTTGACTGTTGGTCTTTTGTGCCCTGTTCCCTGGTGAAAGTGGGTAACCTCTCTCTTGAAATCAGTAAACGTCGCCCATGTCTCCCATATATTCCACGAAATGTCTTACACAAGACATAATCACATCTAGACTGGACTAATGAAAATCTCTCTGCTGGGGAGCCTTCCGAATTATCCATTGCAGAGTCTTCAGATGGTCCAACATGCAGCGGCTCGGCTCAACCTTGGATTAGACAAAAGATCTGTAAACATCCACTTCCACTTCACTGGCCTGTTACAAGGCCATCTATACTCCAATGCAAGGAATCTATGTGTTCTCTCTATTCTCCTGGTACCATCCTGTCTGTATCCTTTACTCCAATGATGGTGGTTCCTAGATTGAAAAAGGACAGGATTGCGGGTCGTTTATGCCCTGTGATGACATACAAAGGATTGAACCTATGTTTTCACCTCTCCGGGCTCAACCTACTCTCCCCACCTTTTAAAACAGTTAAGGACTCTCTTGTTCTCAACTCTGGTAGAACATATGTTTGTTCTGCTATGTTTTGGATTTGTGATCTGCTGTTTGGTTACCTGTAGTGTCAGGACACTTCTTACTGAGGTATTTACGTGCTTGATCAATACTACACTCAGTCATTCCTGTCAGACCTGGAGGAGGCCTGCGGGCCCATACTGGCTGCTGCTCCTGTTAATGATGATGTGATGACTGATTCGCTGGTGGTTGGGCGGAACCAATGACTGGTTGCAAATGGGGAACAGAGATGCTGCAGAACTACATTTCCCAATTCACACTGCACTTCATGCCAGTGTGCAGTTGCAGCTCATCTACAGATTAGCGCGGCACTAAAAATGGAAACAAGCAGTTTTCGTGCTTTTTTCGTGCTGTCTTCTGTGGAACCCTATTTTTGCTTCCCCAGTTTTTACTTCCCGCAGGCACCCATTGTACATTTCCATGCGGATCTGTTGGAAGTCAGAAATTAGAGGCACCTTATTTAAACATTCCTATAAATAGATTACAGTAGCAAAGCAGCTTTTTTAAGACATGTGCACAAGAGCAATACCAGGTAACTAAAAAATAGTCACTGGCACATAGCAACAGCATCTTACTAGTGATGCCCTTTCCCTCGCACTTTCTTCTTACAAAGTACTTCACAGAGTCTGCAGATTGACCCAGTGCGGCATGTTCTCTACGTCTCCATCGCTCATCTTGTCCAAGATCACACAGGGTGTCAACAATGCAACAACTTCTACAGTAGACATAATGCAGTAAAAACTGGGCAGCCCATACCTAGACAGGTGTCAGTATCAGAACACGTGCTTGGTCAAGCCCAGTGTTGACTGTCCAGTTTATGTCATTTTCTTGTTTACAACTGGATAACAAGCAAAAACAGACTCATCTAAAATATATGCTTTCACGTTACTTTTTTTAATGTTTGGATTACTTTTATCGTTCCAGTGCGTTCACATTGATAAATGTGATTCTCATAAATAATTTATTGTGGGCCAGATGTATCAATATTGGAGTTTGCAATTACATAATACCAAATTTTACCAATTCGCTATTTTGGAATCGCAATATGCAATATATGTAGGTTTCGCAATAATACTTGTGATTCCTACATATTCCTTATTTGCGACCAAATAGGTACTCGCAAATTGCGCATGCAATTTCAAGGGTGCAAGGGTGCCAAATGGACACTGTTGCACCCCTGGAATGTGCATGTGTGCACATGTGACGCACATACATGCCCTAAAGGCATGTATGTACGCCACATGTCACCTTGAAAAATGCCAAAAAGGGCATTTTTCACGGAATTAGCATATTTAATTTGGTGGTAATTTGCGATTCCTTAAAGGTAGGTCGCAAGCTTTTTTGGCTTTCTGCATCTCATTAAGTAATTGCAAAATTGTGTTTCGTTAAATACTTTTGCAAAATAATGAATCACATTTTTTTGCGATTCCCTATTTTGCGAATGCCTTTTGGGATGATACATCCTAAAAGGCTTTTTCCCGTTCGCAAACGGGCCTATTCTGTGAATCGGCCCATTTGCGAACGGGAAAAAGGCTTGATACCAGGGGCATAACACAGGCCCCCGTACCCCCCAAACTCCAGGGGGCCCCCTCAGCACAGCACTCTGGCTTCAGGGCTCCTGATTGAGCCCGGAGGGGGCCCCTCCACATGACTTGCAGGGAAGCCCCCTCAGGTTTCGTTACACCAGTGCTTGATACGTCTGGTCCATAGATATATCTCTTTACCGTAAAACAATAACAAGCAAAGCTCACAATTAAGCTCCTTTACTTCACACTTGATTTTATATGTACTATTACTTGCGATGCTCACACGACACTTCATTTCTCTATGTGCTAACCATATTTCTACCAAACCCTCAAATTATTCCCTGGTCACAACACTATGGCTAATATAGTACATTAATCACCGCATGATTGGATACTTTTATTAGACTCCAGACAGTGGTTTTAAAACCTTATTTTACAGGGGTTGATGTCATATCCATTAATCTTTTTTCATAAGTCGCAGATGGGACATATTTCCAGTTATTTATGGATTCCATTTAATGGAAGGCCTGCTTCCTCTCAGTCTGAATTATTTCCCTCCGGCAAGACTCAAAGCAGGACAGTGAATTTACATAATGACAGACCTAAGCCACATGGTTGAGCTTCACCGTTGTGATTTGTTTAATCGGCACGCGAAATGTAAATTAAATCTGAACAGAACTTTCTAACTGAAATAAAGGCGCATTGTTACAGCACTCTGCAGGCAGCAGCTTCGAAAACCTCTGACGTCTACAGACAGCGCGTGCTTCTGCCACAACAAAAGGTGCACCTTGTCCAATACATCAATCTGAGGCCTCTGGTCACATTTAGAAACCCCTGACTCTTTTGAGATTTACAAGAACCCCCGAGTGTCAATACTCGACCATAATATACAGTTATTACTTATGCATTCTCTCTGTATACCTGTCTATAGGAGAATCAATCTTTTTAACACGTGCCCCTGAATGTAAAGTTTTTTTATGGACTGTCAGTGTTTCTGACCTCTGGATGGGGCTCCATAATAATTTATTGGCATTTTCGAAACTTCAGTAAGTTTGTCAGAGAGGTGCATAAACTGCACAGGCAGTATAAAAGACCAATACTCCATGTGGGCTGCAGCGACACCTTGCACCCACCTGTGGTGCAAGAACGAAGTACTTGGGCCAGACAACAGCCAAGTGGCCCTACAGGCCATGCCTTAAATTTAGTTTGCAATCTGGGCCTGCTTTGGCATTTAAGTACTGGATTTGGCATTAGGTAAGACATCGTAAGTGTGCCTTGCAGCAGCCAGGACAAGCTTAATTATATTAAAATTTAAAACCGTACGTTGCACCCATCTGAACGATTTGAAAAGTAACATGTTATGTTATGTTATGCGCTTTTATTAGGCGCACAGATGCTCCAGCAAAGGAGCGTCCTGGCGCCCGACAAGGTAGCAGCACAACACAACGTGACAACAAACAGAAAAATTTAAAACTAAGGGAACAAGAAGGTTTTCACCGCACGGCGAAAGGAAAACAGGTCCCTAAGGGCGCGAATCGCCGGGGGAAGGGAGTTCCAAAGCACCGCCGCACGGACTTGGAAGGAACGTCCGCCAGCTCTACTCCGCTTAAAACGAGGAACCACAGCCAGTTCTAAATCAGCAGATCTTAAAGCTCGCGCTGGAATATAATGAACCAGAAGTTTGGAGAGAATCATGGCCGGAGACCCCTTGAGTATTTTATAGGCAACACAGAGGACCTTGAACTGAATCCGCTGAGCCACCGGGAGCCAGTGCAGCGAGCGCAGGGTACTGGAAGTGGGGCACGATCTAGGTAACCCTACCACCGATCTAGCTGCGACATTCTGGATCCGCTGCAGGCGTCCAATTTCTGCCTGGTTCAGGCCTGCCAATAGGGAGCTCGCATAATTCAGCCTAGAGATGACAGTGGCTTGGATCACGAGTTGCCTGGTGGCGGCATCAAAAAACCTAAGCACAGGACGGAGCCCCCGTAGAATGCCAAAACAACAGGCCGCCGTACGTTTGGTATGACAGGCAAACGTAAGGGAAGGATCCAACCATACCCCGAGGTTTTTAAGCTCAGAGACTGGGGTAGGTGTAAGACCCAAATCCCCTGGCCACCATCTCCCTCCCCAAAGTTCCGGTTGTTTGCCAAAAATCATGACCTCGGTCTTACTAGCGTTCAGCTGGAGACAGTTGGACGTCATCCAGCCAGCGACCGCCCGCAGTCCTTGTTGGAATCTGGGTGCATCCACATCGGCATCCCCGCTGATCGTGACCGCTAGCTGGGTATCATCGGCGTATGACACCATTGTCATACCCCATTGCCGGACAACCTCAGCCAGCGGCCTTACGTATAGATTAAACAACGTAGGACTCAGCGAGGAGCCTTGGGGGACCCCCAGATCCAACGGATGGTATTTGGACTGATACGGTGGGACGGTCACGCTAAAGGTCCGATTGGCTAAAAAAGACCGGAACCATTGGAGAGCGATGCCGGTGACACCAGCCTCCTCTAAACGACGCAGAAGGATGGGGTGCGATACGGTGTCAAAGGCTCAGATCCAATAGCACCAGCGCCGCCGTTTGACCCGCATCGAGCACGGAGCGCAAATGCTCCACCATATACAGTAGAGCCGTCTCCGTGCTATGACCCGTCCGAAACCCATTCTGCGTCATATCAAGGATATCGGCTTGGTGTAGATGTTCCGAGAGGACCGCGTTGACATGCGCCTCAGTCACCTTGGCAGGCCACGGCAGGAGTGAAATTGGCCGATAACTTTCGGGCTTGCTACCATCCTGGTTAGGTTTCTTGGGAATAGGCCGGACCATGGCCTGTTTCCACTTGTGTGGAACTACGCCGGATGTAAGCGACGTATTGATCAAAGAACATAGCGGTGAGATGTCATGCACAGCTAGGTCTTTGAACACAGCCGGACAGAGCGGATCCGCTGGGGACCCCGACTTCACTTGGCAAGCCAGTTTACCAAGGCTTTCAGATGTTAGATTCGGAAAAGAGTGCAACTCCTCGGATGTCAAAGGTTTAAAAGGTATGTCTGCAGATGGAATAGCCGACGGAAAAGCCCGATAAATAGCATTGACCTTTTCCAAAAAGAAATCCGCCAATATTTCACAGCGCTCAACAGAGCTCTGGTGGATCGCAGTCACCTTTTTGGCGGTAAGGTCTTTCAACACCTTGAAAATGATTTTTGAGGGGTTAGCACTAGTCCGAAATTGTAAGGCGTAGAAGGCAGCGCGGGTTCTGCACACTGCCCGATGATAGAGTTTCACAGTGGCCAGGTACAGGACCTTTTTCTCGATGTTATAGGTTTTGCGCCAGGCCCGCTCTGCACGCCTACAAGTGGTCTTCAGTGCCCGTAACGAATCGTCGTACCATGGGCTGGAATTCCTGGCCCCCGATTTACACCAGACTATAGGGATAAGGGAATCTAATGCCCTGGCCACCCAGTTGCAGAAGCCATCGTAACCCTGATCTACAGCCCCAGTTATGTCTAGTGGGTCGGACGACAAGAGATGGAAAAACTCGTCCAACTTCAGTTTATTCCAGCGCCGTCTGGGAATTGGACACACCACTGGTTTGGGCTGCATAGCAGGTACGGGGCACCGGATCTGTATCAAGTAATGATCGGTCCATGCCAACGGTGTAAGGCTAAAAATGCTGGTTTCCGCAAAGTTGGTAAAAAACGGGTCGAGGATGTGGCCCCCTATATGGCCCCCTCATGGGAGCAAAGTCCAATTTTAACAGTAAAACTGCATCCTCCTTTTAGATAGGTATGTCATTGAAGTTTTGAGTTCCCACTTCTGTAACTGCAGTTTGGGAGAAGCTAGGCACATCATTTTTACATGGTATAAAAAAGAACATTGGCAAAGCCAGTAGGTCTCACCTTTGGGGCATATTGGCTTTCCTTATGTTTTTTAGCCATGCTGCATAGCATCTGTGATGCTATGCAGCATGGCTAAAACAAAATTCAAAAATAGCTTTTGATGTGGCTGAAAAATAAAATAATATGACCCCATCATTTTGTAGATGTGAGCACCTACACAGCAAGTGCTTTGTGCTGAGAGACATATTGTTTACAGTTCAGTGGGCTTACTTCCCACCCACAGCATACCAATAGTTGTTTTTGTTCTCACTCTCATGTGTAATCTTCCGATTGCTTAGATCTCATAGGCTTCCCTTCCTTTCTTGTGTTAGCTCCTCCTTGGAGCATGGACCAAGAACATATGTTCTTCCTTGTCTTTGTACGTCCTGTCTTTTTGCAACGCACAATGTTTTTATTCTGTAAGCTTTTTGATATTATTCCTGGACGTGCAATGCACTTTCCTAATTTTAACACAGGCTTCTTATTAATATTGTTTTCACCCTATCTGTCATTTCTATTGATGCTTTATTTACTCACACCCACAACTGTACTATTCTACCCCACTCCACTGTATGCTACTGTATATCACTCTACTCTATTCTACTGCAATTTACCCCACTCCCCTCTACTCTATGCCACTCCACGACACTCTACACAATGCCACCCTATGCCATTCTACTCTATGCCACTCATTGCCACTCCACGCTAATCTACTCTTGCTCTACTCCACCCTGCTCTACTCCACACAATGCCACTCTAAGTCATTCTACTCCAAACCACACTACTTCACCCCACCCTGAGCCACTCTGTTCTACAGCACTCTACGGCATTCTACTGTACACCCCTCTACTCTGTGTCACTCCACTCAACGCCATTCTACTGTATGACACTCTAAGTCACTCAACTCCACCCCATTCTACGCCACTCCACACCACTCTATTCTAACTCACTTTAAACCGCTCCATTCCACTCTATTCTAAGCCACTCCATTTCACACCACTCCATTTCACTCTATGCCACTCTACTCCATGCTACTTTACTGCATGTCACTGTATGCCATTCCAATCTACTCCGCTCAATGGCACTCTATTCCACTCTTTGGGCCAGATTACGTGTCTGTCTTGATGGTGGCAGTCAAGCCACAGCCGCTTGGTGGTCTGACAGCCCTATTAGAGCCAGGGTAGTCGGACCGTTTTTGCACTGCCGCAACCGCCAAAGTTGGTGGCGCGGCAGACTTGAGGCTGCACTATGCTTTGCAGAACTGCTGCATCCCGCCAACCATGATAAGAGTTTCCTCTCCGCCACGGTTGTCATTGCGGTTCCTACTCCATGAAAATTGTAGTGGAGAGGAAAAGTGTCTCAGGGCCATGGGGTGAATACAGGGGGGCACATGTTGTGCCCCTCTGTGTGCATGCACCCTATTACCTGCACGGCATGGACTGCACCAGTCTATGCTATGCAGGTACTGTCTTTGACGTTCCTTTTGCACTGTAGGACCGCCAAAGAACTGCCCACCAGTGACTGTTAAGTTGAAATCTGACGGCCAGTCCGCATGCAGGTTTGTTAGTGTGTGAGCGGGGCGGTGGTGTGGCGGTCCCGCTCCCACAGTGCTAAATTCGTAATCGGTCCGTACGCCACTCTAATCTTCGCCACTACACTGTACACAACTCCAGCACTGTAAGCCTCTTCCCTCTACACTACTCTGTGCTACTCCACTCCATGCTACTCTATGCCAATCCCTGCCACTCCACTCTATTCCACTCCACACTACTCAACGCCACGACACTCCACGGTACACCACTGAACTCCACTTCACTCTCCTCTAAGCCACTTCACTAACTTTTAGCCTTGATTAACAGCAGCCATACTGCTGTATTCATAGCTAAAAGAAATTGTCAAAGTTGAAAGATCTCATATAGGCGAGGCCTATGGGCTTTGCCAATGCTTTTTTCTTTTTAGATCCACGTTGAATTGGTAGCTAAAATGAAAAGCAATTTGATTTTTTAAGTGGTTAAGGGAAGCAACATGTGGGTTAAAACAACGGGTCAAAAGCAACATAGGAGACAGGGACGAGAGGCAGCATCACAGGGGACCAGAGAGCGAAAGTAACACAAGTTGCACACCAAATGCAATGCTATAGCTATTGACCTCACCCTTGATGTAACAGATGCAATTACAGATGTTATAAATGGTCTTTTATGTCAGATTACATATGAAATTACTATTAACACCATCAATGAGACAATTATGAGCATAATCCTATATATTGGCTTGAGTGTTGCTATTTATGAAGCTGTGCTATTAGGTGGTGCTCCTTACTAGTGTAAATATTGTGAATGCTGAACACTGGTTTGTGCCTGGGGATATGTGTACGGATATAAAAATGCTTTTCAGCACTCAGTCCGTAATAAGGCAAGCCAATTTATAGAGTTATCTGTTGACCTAATGCACTGTTTTATTATTCTTGAACAAATCCACAAAGGTCTTCTACCAACACATGATTTGCTGATGGGCCTTGTATGTCAGGGCTATCAACAAAATTATAAGAAGTGTTCCACCCCATTCTAATAGTCTTCCTTCAAGGTATTTAACAATGTGGACATTACAAGAGAAGTTGCAAGGATGGCCCCTTCAATCACTTTGACCCAAGTGAGTGATAAGATACAAGATACATAATATATTAAGCAGCCACACATACTGTACAGATTACGCCTAATTGTGACACAATATCCTTTGCTCTTAAGCACCCGAGTTAACCAAAGTGGTTGAATAAAGGTGAAGTGGCTGAATAAAGGTGAGGGACTCAAGACGTGAGTAAAAAGGAAATAGGAATCCAAAATTAAAAGTTATTCCCATATTGGGATTAAAAACTCACCAGAAATCTAAATCCAAAAGCCGAAAATTCAAAATTAGTGTGTGCAACGAAAAAATGTCAAAGGTTACCTAAAATGGCGCACATAAAAATCACAGAAGACTGGTGCCCTAAACTAGTGAAGTATAACATTCTAACATATATTCATGTTACCCTAAGTATTGGGATATACTTGTGTAACAGCCACAGCGTCAATTATACAGGGTGTGTGTAGTGTGCCCAGTGCTAGATTTGGAAAAACAATATTCCGGACACCAATACATTTGGGGTCAAGTTATGGCAGAGTAAAGGGAATGAAGTCATGAGGGGCAAAGCTTGAAAAGCATAGTCTGACAGAAAATTTTTCATCATGCACACTGCAATTTTGAATTATGGACTTTTGGATTTAGAGTTCTGGTGAGTTTTTAATCCCAATATAGGAATACATTTGAATTTTGAATTCCTGTTTTTTTACTCACTTTTACTGAGGATCACACAGGGTGGTCAAGTAAATTAGCCTGAATTGGAACCTTGATGTCTCGATCCAAGTTTGTGAATTTAACCACATAGCAATCTCTCTTTCCTGCCAGCAATAATAACACATTTCCTCAGTTGGTTAAATGCACATGCAATTGCTTCCTTGAGACCCTGAACGACTGCCAAAAATATTTAATTAAATTAGTGATTAACATAGTAAAATCAGAAAGGAAACCATTTTGTGGGTACATTATGCAAAGTGAATGTGGAACTGTTCCAGTGAAACATCACTAATATGGTAGGGGCTGGAAGCTATACACCTGTGTCTCCCATCAGAACATTTAAGAACTCTCAACATAGTCCACCTTTCACCGTACCTCCTTCCACCTTCTCATCTGAAACAGCCTAGTCATGAAGACTTCGCTGGCAATGGGATGTACCTGTTCATCTTCTTTAAAGAAGGGAGGCTTCTAGAAGATCCTAAATTTAGGGTGCCATGATGGATTTGAAAAAATACACCACTTAACATCTGTCTAGGGAGATTAAACCTTTCCCGGGAAGTAGGGTGCCAAGCATGTCCATAATTTCAGAAGGCAGAGAAGACTAAAGAGCTTGTTCGTGACTGGACTCCCCAAATCCTGATAGGACAACCATCACCTGTCTGAGAGTGCACTTTGGGGCTCTGTATTCTAGCCTGAGAGTCAGAGACTAATTCCAGACCGATTTACATTGATCACGCCCAAGAAGAAAATTTAAAGGAGGGTATGGCGTCTGGTTTCTGGAATTTTAGTGGAGACTTTGCCTTTTAGGACAAAGCAGTGACTTGTGCCGTTTACCAGCAATGGGAAGTAATTATTTGTCAATTGTGTTGCACAACTTTACGTTTTCATTCTGACCCTTAAAGAGTCCATCAAAGTGCCTATTCCACCAAATTACAAGACACCTAGGGAGCACTCAAGTTGGTGCATTCCTCAGTTAATGATTTGTTATTTACCACCAACTACAAGTTGGTGGTAAATAATGAAAACCTTTGAAAAAGCATTTTTTTTGCTTTTCCAACAGTGCGATGTGGCAGACATACATGCCCTTAGGGCATGTATGTCCCTTAGGGCATGTATGTCTGCCACATGTGCACCTATACACAATTGAGGGGTGCAACAGGGTGGCAAAGTGACACCCTGCCACCCTTCAATCTTTTCCCCCATTTACCCAAACGGTATTTACCGATTCGGTAATTACCGAAACTTACCGATTCGGTAATTTTTTACGAAAAATTACCTACATCCCATTGACCTATTCTTAAATACCGACTCGGTATGATTCGGTATTTAAGAATAGGTACATTGAGATTACCTACATCTGGCCCTTAGGGGCTTATTTACAAGCCTGGTGCGCCAATGGTGTGTCACTTTTAATTATGGAAAAAGTGACGTACTGGCAGCACAAGGGGCTTGTAAATAAGCCCCAAAGGATCTATAGCAGAGCAAACTTCCTTGCATTATAATAGAGAAAAAATACTAGTTTGTTATGGTCTTAAAGGGTTACATTGAGTAATTGACTTGTTTTTGTTACCCTAGCACCTTTTGTGTGCTAAAGAAAGAGACTCTCTTTGCACCTGTAATTTATCATAGGCTTAAAAATAAAACTTAAGGACAGCATTTTCTTGAGATACATAACATTTAAAAAAATCTATTTTACTTAGTACTCCTGAAATACCGAGGGGAGACAAAGCACTCACGCATTCCTCAAGTCAAATAAAGACACCCAGATGCACCATGAAGACTGCTAAATGATACCTGTCCCAGGTTTTGAAATAAAGGTTCTAAATTAGATTATTTTGTCAATGACATTCTCATGTTCAAATGTGTTTTTAAGATTACAATGTAATATCTGGACTTACTGCAAAAACACGCTTTATTTTGTGCACCAGGAAGTTTAAAGATTATCAAAAATCAATTGTTGAACTGTGTTTAGATTTTAAAGTGTTATAGGTGTGAAATGGTCCCCTGAAACACAACTTTGCCATGGCCGGTCCCAAGCGCAGCTGTGAAAGGAGGTGGGCTATGTGTAGGGCTAGCTATTCCAACGTGTAAAACATTCTAGTTACAGAAATGTCAACCAAAAGACATCCCAGCCTTGGGGAGAAAGGAGTCTCCTTTATGGAGCTCTATAATGCCTTTTAGTGAAGGCCAAAGATCCTTGGAATCCACAAAGCTGATCCACTTGTTTTTGACCAAGACCATTACCATCGGGACATGGATGAAAAACTACATTCTTGTCCTGCTTGGCATCAGCGAGACCTGATGGATGCAGTCAAGACAGAAAATATTGGCTTCAGGAGGATTACTGATGTATTATGGACACAAGGAAGAGAACACCCCACACACTTAGGGAGCAGAACTGATGCTAACATCAGCAGTCGGCAGAGCTCTGATTGGATCAGAAGCCCACAGTCCCAGAATCATCACAGCGACCTTCCGCACAAAATAAAACAGGATCAATGTAAATGTTAACAAGTGCTATGCACCTAAAAATGACAGCAAACAAGAGGAAAAAGAACAGTTTACAGCAGACTCCAGTCCACCCTGGAGAAATGCCCTTGAAGAGACCTTACCATACTGACGGGGTACCTCAATGGCAACATTGAAAGTGACAACGCCGGGTACGAAGAAGTGTAATCATGGCCTTCAGGCATGAAGGAGAATGGTGAAAGGCTCACAGATCTCTGCATCCTGAACAGGCGGCAGTGTGTTTCTGCACAAAAAAATACACAAGGCAGCATGGATGTAATCACACCATTCGACAGAGAACCAGGTTGAACATGTCTACATTGCCAATAAGTTTCGGAGGTCCCGGAAGGATGTGAGAATGATGAGAGGAGCAAATGTGGCATCAGACCATCACCAGGGGTGGGCGGAGCTTGCGGAGTTGCACTACACAGAATTCCGTAGAGTTGCATAAAAACTCAGCGAAATTCTGCGTAATTCCCCAAGAGCAGGCAGAGTTATTACACTCACCCATCCCTCCAATTTAAAAACCAAATTAAGGTCCTGATTATGATGTCAGGTGGAAAGCCATCGGATAGCTTGTGGGAGGCTTTCCGCCCGATGGCATAGGTTTCCATCTGACCGCCGCATTATAATACTGGTAGTGAGTGGGAAACCCGCTGGAGAATTCCGCTACACTTCCAACAGGTTCAAAGAGCCTGATGGGGCATGGGTGGGACAGATAAGCCCCAAATGGCTGGATTATGATGTCTGTTTCCTACAGCCTTTCTATGTTGGCTTTACCAACATGGAAAGGCTGTTGGAAAGTGACTTTGGAGGCCCCCAGCAGGGCCTCCATTCTCATCGCGGCCTTCCCTATGAGGCCTAAACATCCATGTATCATGTTGTTGTGGCCAGGCTGTTGCAAAACTTGATGAAAACATGGATGGAACCGACAAACCGATGCCAGCAATATAACACCACGCTATACAAAGATGCACAGAAACAGAGCAAATACTTAGTCACAATCAGCAACAAGTTTCAAGTTCTGCAAGAACTAGAGGACAACAGAGACCCAGTGGAAAGCCAGTGGTAGAAAATCAAAGAAACAGTGAAATCAACCTACCAGGAGATACTGTGTCCCAAGAAACAGTAGCATAAAGAAGGGATCTCCACTGACATTCTCCGCAAAATCCAAGAGAGAAAGGAAAAGAAAGCTGCAGTCAACACCAGCCGAACAAGAGCAAAAAAAGTGAAAAAGTACGTGAGGTACCAGAAAGGAAACAAAGAGTAGCTCAAAAACAAACAAGCGAAGATCCAGGAAGCAACAAGCCATAAAAACTTGAAAGAACTCTATGGCATAATTAGGAAACTCTCCCCCAGATACAGCAAGCCAGAAAGACCTAGCTGGGAAAGACAAAGCTGGGAAGATAATCATGGGTAATAAAGGCCAACAACAAAGATGTGCGGAGCACTTTTAAGAACTGCTGAACCAGCATTTCCGCAGGCTCCACCAGACATATAGCCAGCCGACAAGGACTTGCCAATAAACTGCAGCAGACCAACAAAGGAAGAAATACGGCAAGCCAGCAAACATCTGAGAAATGGGAAAGCAGCAGGACTTGACAACACTCCTGCGGAGGCACTGAAAGAAGACATTGAAACCTCAGTAGACATGCTCTACTCCATGTTTGGAAGGGTCTAGGAAGAGGAAAAGATGCCATCAGACTGGAAGAAGGGATATCTCATCAAGATCTCTAAGAAAAGTGCACTGAGTAACTGCACAAACTACAGTGGGATAACTCTGTTATCCACCCCATGCAAAGTCATCTGAACAGAATGTAGGAAGAAGTCAATGCTCAGTTGTGAGATCAGCAAGTTGGCTTCCACAAAGATAGATCTTGGATAGACCAGATTGCAACTGTATGCATCATCATTGCGCGTTCGATGGAATGGCTCCTCTATGTCAACTTCATGGTCTATAAGAAGCCATTCAACAGCGTGGACAGAGAGACCCATAAGACACTCATTTGCTACTATGGTGTGCCAGGTAAACTCATAAGAATCAATAGGATTTCTTACAAGGGAATGACCTGCAAGATAGTCCATGGAAGATAACTCACGGATGCCTTTCAAGTGAGGACCGGGGTTGTTGCCATCACCTTTTCTCTTCATGCTGGCCATAGACTGGACAATGAAGACATCCACAACAGGGAGATGAAATGGGATCCAGTGGAAGCCTGGACGCAGTTCGATGACCTGGACTTTGCAGACAACCAGGCCCTGCTCTTCCTTTACCCATCAGAAGATAGAAGAGAAGACTAGCAATGTGGAAGCCACATCGGCACAACTTGGCCTTACAATCCACAGGAGAAAATCCAAGATCCTGAAGGCTAACACGGCCAGCAGAGCGACAGTTACTCTTGCAGGCCATGTACTGGAGGCCTTCACCTACCTGGGCAGTGTCATAGACAAGCAGGGTGGCACAGAAGCTGACATCAAGACAAGAATCTGCAAATCAAGGCTACCTTCAATCAGCTAAACAAGATCTGGAGCTCCAAGGGCCCAACACTGCCAACCAAGATCAGGCTATATTTGATAACCAAACTTTTATTGTTATCACAATAACAACAATAAATAACATGACTAACAACCTCATATCTACACAATAGGTACAGCCACAAGTGCGAGCATTACATTCCCACACCCAGTCTATGATAATCCCAACACCTACCACAAATCTTTTCATCTTTGCTTGGGCAGCTCCTTAATTCGTAAACAGGCCGCTCCAACTGAGCTCACCAGTCCACCCCCCCTACTCCACACCGGCCATTGATGGGGGAACCGGGGCCTTCTACGTGCGAGCTATATCACATTTGGCCACCATTGTTATTACTCCAATAAAGGTGCACTCCATTCTAGGACCCCTTATCTCCTTCAACAGCCCCAACAGAGTAACCTTGGGGATGAAGTCAATCAGATGACCTAGAATCTCAGAGATCTCCCCTTAAATCTCCCTTCAAAAGGGGGTCAGTTGTGGACATGCCCAAACCATATGGAAAAAATACAACTCAGCTGCGGAATAACAGGCACACTAGGCTTGCAAGTTCCTACCAGCTCAGTGGAGCTGCTGAGGAGTCATATATGAGAGGTATAAGTAATTGAATTGGACCATCCGCAAGCATGCAGAGATGGCCAGTTCCCTGGGGGCCAGTCTGGCTTTACGCCAGTTGTGATGGTTGCGTTTGCCCACCCAGGCCGCTCACTGTTCAAGCAAGCCAGGTAAGAGGCCTGGAGCATTAATAATGAGAGACCGGTAAATATGAAAAACTGCACCCCTGAACAGTTTCCACACCAAGAGTTTGTGATGTATTCCTATAGGTTCTGTATCGATCCCCCTATTCCTGACCCTGTTCTGGTTAATAATTAACTAGCAGCCATCCCACGGTACAAAAAACCGTTATCTGATTAAGCCACACCACGGCACAGGAACGCGTTATCTGATTAGGTCATAACGCTTGCCATCTAATTAGGCAAGCACTATTCCTCCAGCCCCTGATAAGGCATACGGAGTTCTCAAAACAAATCAAACCTATGACAACCTGGGAAAATCCCTGCGGCCATTGTTTTGATTTCACCGAGAACTTCAGCAAAAGAATGTGCGAACGAGCCCGTTCATATGACATCCTTATTGACGTATCCATGTCCATCCTTACGTCAATCTTGGCACCTTACAGGTATAAATATTACCGACATTGCCTTAAGCAAACACACGCGGTGGTGACGAGATCGGAGCAGCGAGACTTGCCGAAGAGGCCAGCACAGAGCGGACCCCACTGGCGCTGCCCCGCCTTCCTGACGCGCTGAGAACGAGACGCTGCTTTTCTCCTGCCGAGAAATCCAGCTCCGGCGCTTCCAAGCAGCCCTCGCAGGCAGCTGGAATATCAAGACCAGAGACGAGAGATACCAGCCCTCAACCATTCGAGATCTCAGGTACAGAACTGAATAACCCCTTGCAGAGAATTCTTGAGTCAGTCATTTGGCAAAACAAACTTAACTTAAACTGCTACTTATCTACTCCCGCCCACGTATTAGGCTTAGTCAGGTACACTGGGGTAGGCGTGGTTAGAAGCACCAGTTGAGTACGATTAGTCAAATGTATATATGTATGTTTCTATTTTATCAGTTTTAAATATCATATGGCTTAGAAACCATATCAATGCTTCTGCAGTATTATTTTATACTTCTGCTTTTATTGTATGCACTTTACTTAACCATAAGTATCGCAATAATATCGATTCATTTCTCTTGTACGAGAAAAGAGACTGATCAATAAATAACATCTTTTATTGAACACGCCCGTCTCTTCCTTTTCTCTACAATCTGGTGAAACTAAGAATGCACTGAACTGACTGAGTAAAATAAGTTGTCTTTTGTTTTCACACGACTCTAGAGATACACTCTTGATTAGGGGAGAGCAAAGTTGTCATGTTCTATGGTTGTCAGAAACTAAATCCCTTCTTGTCTATCCAGGGAGGTTAAACTCCTCCTTCCCTATTCGAGAAAGTTTCTAGTGAACTCTGAGCTAGCTGGCAAAACCAAAAACTTTAAGTCTAATATCGTCAGTAGAAGACCTAGTTAACCTCTTTCCTAGGTCTATACTATTGAAGGTATTATTCCAATGCGCAGAGCCTATTGGAATAATAGGAACTACACTACATGGCGCCCAAACGTTTGGATAGGCGATAAAACTAACGCAAGACATTAGAGTAACTCAGTCGTGCTTTTTCACACAGAACCCCTTTTTTCCCATAATACTCCAAAGACGTCTGGAGTGGGTGAAAGGTCATATCCGCCAAACCTCGCAGGAGGAGACTCCTATGTATGGTTCTTGGTTTAGTCAACGTTGAAGGATACACTGTTCCAAAATATTGTGCATCTAATCTTTGTTTCCATAGAAACCTGATCTGCAAACAAACAGAATAACCTTCCTGTCGGTAAAATGATAGACAGTGATGAAGAAAGGGAGACAGCTAGAATAGCAGCTGAACTCCTAGTAGCAGACAATACTCTGCTGGAAAATGACCCAAATGCAATACTCATCCCGGTCAACATAAGGAAATCTATAACCTTAAAACTTATAGAAAATTGACTGACACCAAGAGGTGGTACAGTCATATTCGTAATTGAGGCACACGAATATCGGCAGACAGAGGTATTCTATTCATAGATAAACTTTCCAGCAGCAAACGCTGTAACAAAAGAGTTCCACTATTATAAAATAGAGGAACCACCGGATATCTACACTCCTTTCGAGGAGGTGGAAATACCACTCAAATTCCAAGAGCACCTGCTCTTGTTTCATGGCGCCCTAAAACATAATAATCACATCACCAGGCTCGGTCCACTAGGTAGACCAGGAGCAACGTGGCCGGTCCTAGCCGGATATACACCACATCCAGACATTGAAGAAATGCCTGCAGCAGAGCTTTTAATACAGCTAAAACAACTAATCAAAATACATAGACAATTAGTCCAATATGTAATGCGGACTTCAACAGTCCAACCAGCAGTTAAAATTCCACTGCTGAACCCTCATCAGGGCAACACAAATAAAATTACACCACAGAACATACAGTCCTGTCTGGGTAAAGTACCCGCAAAACGGGAACAAATACCTTTCTGGCTAGCACAAAAAATCACTCAAATAGAGGCGGTGTTTCCAGACACCACCCCGGTAGAAAAACACAGGATTCTGACTATCTGTCTTCCAATGGGAATCGCACCACACGTGGAAGACTGTGACACTTGGGGTACAGTCTTTGCTTCCATATACACAAAAACACATGGTGTACCATCCATGTCAGTAATACCAGATGTGCTAAAACAAATTCAAGATGAATACGGTCCAGAACCCGCTTTAACTCTCGGTATGAAATTACTGAAGGACTTCAAGCAGGTCTCGGCTATATTATTAGCCAACATAAAGGGAGAAGCAGCAAACGTGGCGATCCGCCAAAGGTTAAAAGAGACAGATATAGCAGACCAACCAATTGAAATTGCCAGAATCATAGAGAAATCCTATGAAGAACTAGGAAGAGATAGTCTGGGTGGAATACCGGTAAAACCTCAACTGATTGAAAGTCCTGAAAAGGTATTTATTAAAAATAATTTAAACACTCAAAAAAAGAGCTGGGATGGAAACAAACAATCCAATCCTAAAGAAAAAAGATTCCAGTCCAGAGGAATGTCTCCTCGGCGGAGAGAAAGATCTCCGAACCAAGGACGCAGGTCTTCCCAAAGTGAGCCCTCTGGGAAAAAATACAACCTTAGAAATAGGGATAATATAAAGAAACCTGATAGATATCAAGATATTGATACACGTCCCTCTCAATCTTTTCAGACTTCCTCGCAGAAATCGGAAAGAAGAGGACGATCAGAACACAGGGAAGAGCACGTCAAGTCCAAAGACAAGGAACCTGCTCATCCAAATAAAAAGTTACAATTTCCAAAAAAGAAGGTAGCCAGTATTAAAGTAATCAAAGATGCCGAGAATACTGAGAACACAGCTGAAAAACGGAGAATGGGCTCAGACAATGCTAGACAGCGCAGCAGAAGTGAGCATAGCTCGCAAAGTCCTTATGAATCATCTGGAGACAGTGGACACGAATGAATACATTCAGGTGGAAACTGCAGACACCAGAGTTAGCAAACCTCATAAAATATATGAAATTACATTGCGTATAGAGGGGGATAAGACTAGAAAAATAAGGGGACTATTTTGGGATAATCTGTCCAAGGGCTATGACATCCTTCTAGCTGAACGAGACTGGCCTCCAGAGTGTCCTCATGGCGAAGAAATAATTATGCTTGCCTTCTCAAATCACATTCCAATTCATAAAAAATATACACTTGCTAGAAAGTGGGCAGTAGCTCAAGCTCCTGCTTTATATAAAAATCATGTAGGATGGGATGAGGACTCTCCTCCCCACAAAATCCTGTTAAAATCACAACCTACTGCACAGAGGCAGTACCCAATTAAGCAAGAAGCTAAAAAACAGGTAAAAGAGATCCTAGATCAACTTGAATACCAGGGGGTGATTGAAACTTGCACCTCACAAATGAACAATCCTTTGTTTCCTGTCTCCAAACCAGACAACTCATATCGTCTAGTTTTGGATTACAGACACCTTAACTCATGTTGCAAAACCTTTGCAGTGCAAAACTCGCATAGTGCTGCACTAATGAATAACATAGTGCGCAAAAAATACAAAACAACATTAGACATCTCTAATGGATTCTTTTGTCAAAATATAGCACCAGAGAGCAGATATTTGACTGCGTTCTCGGTAAATGGCTCGCAAAAAAGTTTCTGCCGTTTACCCCAGGGGCACAAGAACAGCCCAGGATTATTCTCAAAGAGAGTAACAGAATTACTACAAACATACGATGACGAGGCATTATCATATGTCGACGACATTTACCTAACAGATGATGACTTGGATACTCACTTGAAGAGAGTGAACACCATAATACTTGGGTTCGCAGCAGAGGGTTACAAATTCAACTTTAAAAAATCAAGAATTGCCCATCTAACAGTCCTGTTTTTAGGATATGAATTATCAAGTGAAGGCAAAAGCCTGGCTGACAATTTCCTAGAGAAATGTGCTGTACTCCAAGCTCCTAGAACACTAAAAAACTTACAATCAATTCTAGGCTTCCTAAATTTCGGAAGAACATACATTGCAAATTACGCAGAAAGGATCAAACCCCTTTATGATCTAATAAAACCAGATTTTAAAAGAATCAATTGGACTCAAAAACACACAGAAATTTTGAGATCTTTACAAACAGACATGTTAGTTAAAACAAAATTAGAAGCACGTGACAACACACGCAATCTTGTGATTCGAGTCATCCCAGGAAGATGCGGATTCACATACCTGACCTCTAATGAGGGAGAAAAGGTACCAATTGCATACAATTCACACTTGTACACAGAAGCTGAAAAGAAGTTCAGTATTAAAGACAACATTGTTCATGCAGTTCAAACTGCTATAGCAAGAAAAAAAGACAACGCTGACGGTAGACGTATCACAGTCAGAACAGCGGAGTCAGCCTTTGAGGCATTAACAACCCCATGTAATTTACCAACAACAACGTTGAATCCAGAATGGATACAATGGGTGAATTCAATTACAACTGACAGAGTAAAATACTACTTTGAGCCAGAATTAAAGGAATTAAAATATCTAGAATATGAAATGACATACCCTCTGCTAATCGACATTCTGCCTTTACGACAGTACGCCTGTGTAATACATACAGACGGGCATGCTCAACCCTCAGTTTGGGGAGAGCTGGCTTACAAGGCCACATGCGAAATTGTAAAAGAAGTGTGGCGCGGAGGTAAATTAAGACCTCTACTTACAAAAACACACTCAGTGGAAAATAATTCAGAACAATAAACTGAAATAATAGCGTTAAAAATGGCGCTAGATAATGCCGATCGCGAATTCCCGACACTTATTGTGTGCGATTCGTATTACTGCGTCAAATCATACAATAACGATTTACAGAAATGGATTCAAAACGGTTACAAAGATGACACAGGTGCAACAATAAAGCAAAAAGTGCTTTGGGAACAAGTAGTTCTATTACAGGAAGAACTACCAAAAACTCACGTGATACACTCACTGAGTCATCAGCGTGATGGCGTTCACGTTGCAGGGAATTCATTGGCTGAGAAAGCCACAACGGCAGCAACTGAATCGGCTTCCGTAGTCAAGAAAAAGCATACAGTAAAACACATTGACGGTGAAACTTTGCTGGCGGTAAAAACGTCATCAAAAGGCGACTGCTCAGCACTACCGATCAATTATCCACTCAATTATACATACATAATCGATGCAAACTCAGTCCCTTTTGCTCGAATCCCTGGAGTGGGGGATAGAGTGATTCCAAACACGGACAGGAGAGGCTTGTTAATAGCAGACGCACATATGGATGAGGGTCTCAGACACCTCAAACTAAAAGATTCTCTGGAAGAATTACAATCAGTGTACTGGTGGCCAGGTATGAGCCTGCATCATCACATCTTTGTAAAGAACTGCCCAGACTGCAATAGAGATCGCAGTGGCGAGAGAAACGGTATATTAGCATGGCGTTTCACTCCAGAATTGATCGACAATAAAAATTAATGCGTCCAATTAACATATAAAGACTAGTTTCCACTTGTGATGTAGACCCCAGCACTCGGCTGACGTCTGGACTGTTATAAAAAGATTTGCGAGTCTATAATGGCATATACGCTAGAAGCATGCTACGTTTGGCTGAATGTTTTTTCTTCTTGCCCTAAAGCGTATGAAAAACATGGCCAAATGAGCATAGCATAGCAGGACTCTTCTCACTTCCTACCTGAGGGAACGGGATGGTGTAAAGAAAAAACCAAAGGCATAGAGCAATCTATAACAGCAAAGGTATTAGGTTCGGGAGCTGGGTGGGTCAAACATCTAATAAGTGTCCAACGTAGTCTAAATAACCTGCCAAGAAATTCTCTGAGGGGATTCAGCCCGTACGAATTATTGTTTGGAACTAGAATGATGGTCTTAGATCTTGACAGTCAGACTTCAGTGGTTAAAGAAAAAAGCTTTGATATCAAAGATCGTTTGGCTATTTTGCAGGACTTAAACAAAACAAGGAAAGACCTGAGCAACATAAAGTTGAAACAACAGCCAACGACCACTGAAGAAAAACCACCTGTCCCAGCAAGAACTGTCTGGATTCCAAAAGTCGGGGATCTAGTCAGAGAAAAGATCGCGGTAAAGAAGGAATTTGGGCCTTCTTACAGAAAAGCAGTTCCTGTCTTGTCTATCAACGGGACAAGATCAGTAGTACTATCGCCCCTTGCTGGTAAAAAGGAGAACAGAGTTGTATCAATCGACCTGATAAAACCACAATCATGTGGCCGATAACGAACAGTAGGCCGAGTGGACTCCCGATAAGTAGTAGAACACCAAGGTTTGCTACAAACACAGAGGTTCAATCTAAGAGGCTACTCACATTTGAAATGCCAACAGAACAACAACAAGGACTATGCAACAATGCTATGGAACTTAAACCTCTAAAAACCCAAATAAAAACATTTAGCAGAGACACACCAATCTATGAAGTAACAAATGACTATGCTGCTGCAACAAAACACAATAATAAAGCAAACAGCAATCCTGAAACAATAGGAACAATAGACAGAACGGCATCGGGTTACTTCATCAACTTCAATGATTCATCTGAAAACCTGAGTGAATCAAAGGAACAAACATCAACAAAAACCTTTAAAGACAAAGCTAAGGAACTTTTTTCAACATCTGAAAGAAACCTATCTGAATTCTCCGTGGATTGAATTCTGGGTGGCCTTAGGTGCACTTATCCTCATACTTTGGCTCATCATGGTACTATGTTTGGGACACTTCATTGAGGGAAAATATGCTAAAATGGACACAGCAAGCCAGAAAATCAACTTGGTCCTCAAACCACACACGTCTTCACACGTCGAGAAAAGAGAACTTTCTTCAGTCAACTTCACAGCCAATCCTATACCCGGTGGGGTAGCATGGGACAATACTGATTATGAAATCTATGGTCCGGTTGAAATCCTGAAGTATCCACATCAATTCAAGATCTCATTGAGTGACTTTGTAAAGCCAAGCTCAGTTGCTGATGATTGGGACGTTGAAAGCATTAATAATATGATGTCTGACCTAGTGATGTCTGCCAAATTTACAAAACATGATTATTTGCAGGGTTCGTCTAATTATGATAAAATGTTCTGCTATAATCACTATAGTAATCATTATCTGCATACATCTGCACAACCTAGAAATGTTTTAAATTATAATCAATGGGAACACTGTGCAACCCCTCCAAAAGGTAGCTCAAGAACTTTTTATGACAAATATTCATATTTTTCAGGGTTCAACACAAGTAATGCAGAAACATTTTATTTCAAATTATCAAATAAGACAGGTACAAAAGACCATGCTTACAAACACTAAATTGATATATTCAGACTCATTTTTTGAGCAAATGAGTACATTTGGTTTTGATTACTGGGACAAAAATGTTGAAGTAAAAAGTGTTTGGGGTACAAAGGAATGGCAAGTACAAGGTATAGAATCATTGTTTAGAGCCTGCATGATCCCAGAACAAATTATATTTTTGAATGACACTGTTCAACAAACTACCTGTCTTGGCCTAGCCAAAATCAAAGACTTAAACAAACCGTCTATTCCAAAGCCATCAATGAACGGTAATATATCTCTAGATGAGTAGATAGACGTAAACCATATATTAAGCCAAAACAGAACACATCCTGATTGGAAACAGTGGTTGATCTGGCCACAGATACTAATAACTGTCAAGACAGATTCCTGAACAAAATCCAGGGGTTCAAATTGACAAGGCCAGACCCTAGATATTCCCAAAGACAACACCCAGGGATAATTACCACGTACAGTGTGGGCAAGCTCTGCCTTCAATGGCTACAAACATCCACACTGGCAGAAATTAAGCAACACCTGACTTTACTTACTGATGGTGCTGACTTGCGTGATTTCATTATGGGACCGCGCAAACAGCGTCAAAAACGCTTCATAGCAGCCTCTGTATATGCAGCTTATAACGAAGCCTGGAAAATAACTCAAATTGAAACGTCAGAGAGAATACGGGAAATTGACCGTATTAATTTGGAAAAATCACTTTCTGTAGTGGACAATGGGTTAATGACTCTGTCCTCCAGAATATACTCTTTGGACAGCATTGTGTCTTCAGCAATCGACATAATATCGCAAGACTTACTGTTGTTACAACACGGTCAGTCCCAATTGCGTTCTATTGTACAACTTGGCTGGACGTTACAAAATCTGCGTTCAGGCTATGTGCCTTGGCGTTTAATCAACACAACGTCACTATTCAATATCTTTAACCTTACTGATAAACAAATCAGTATGGCACAGAAGGGTGCTGATTATACAATCCTGAGCATTGAGAAACTCGAGAGATTACCATTGACAATGTCAGAACGACCTGTCAGTGAATGGATAATACATGGAATAATTAATATTCCAATATCTACTTTCAGGTTTCAATACTGCCAAAAATATATACAGGCTGGCATGTACGAAAAATTGGGTAAAGGGTACATTAAGTCAACATGGAACTTGCCCTATTCACATGCTTGTGTCAGTAATAAAGGCCGGAAAGTGTTTCTTAGTGGCAATAATTGTGCCATGTCACTAAGCGGTACACTTCTGTGTAATGGTATTAGTTTACACTGAGCCTGTGAAGGGTCCTCGAATAACCTTTCATATCACCAGCTAGGCACACCTGCGACACAAATAGAACCATTCTTTAGGAGACTATCGAACGGGAGTTACATTATAATTGTAGACCGCAGATGTTGTAGCTTGGTGCCCGGAATACCTTATCTCATAAGTACGACTGCGAAGGTCATGTGCTGTGAACGAGTATTGTTCCCCAGCGCAATGCCAGACAGGGAGGCAAGGTTATGGCCGAATTTGAAAATTGCTTCCATTCGAGTTGATACTTTAAGCAGAATGAAAACAGTGCTCCTTCAGACGCCGACCAGGCTCACGTCATCAAAAGAAACATATGATCTCCAAGTTGCAAGGACAACGGCAGAGATTCATTCATTGTTATCAACTAATTCCCCCATACATTTCGCAGAAATCCTGAACGAAATCTTAAATATTTCTGATACCAGTGGAGTCTCAAATGTATTTAAGACAGTGTTTTCGGGGGCTTTAACACCATTTAAAACCATTCTGGGTATTTTTCCGGACTTTGTCCATTCCATCTTTGGTGGACTTCCTCTCCTTTTGGGACTAGTGGCAGGAATCCTATTTTTGATTCTGTTATTTCGCTATGGCAAACCGTGTCACAGACAAAACACCTGCGACAAGGGAAGAAACAATCCTAGCCATTGGATACCGGGACCGGATATCTAAAATCCTTGGACTGTCCCGGCTTAGAGACCTGAACATGACTTGGTTTCTTTCATTTAGACCAAAGTGGCAAAGCTGTGTTTTACCTGTATTAAGGTGCTTGCTATGCGGAGAAGAATGCGTGTTGGACACCTGTCTGATGCTAGAATCGGATGCGCCAATGGATGCAGAAACTTTGTTGGGTCCGGTCACGGCTCATGCATTGTGCTGTCCCCAGCGGCTACCAATCCTGATGACGGCATTCGTGGAGACTTCACCACTACGATTGAGGGGTAGTGAGGTTCAAGATGAAAGCAGCATCGATCAGGTACGACCTTCTGTCAGCTATGCTGATCGAAACATCAATGAAGGCAATCATGCTCATACATCTTTTTCCGAGTTAATGGAACTTTCACAGGAAGCTGTTGACAGCTTTTTCAAGAGTCTAAATGATATGATGTTCTCACCAGAGCAGAAATAATGGCTTTTGAGCAAGCTAGCACACGGCGTTCCCAACACCCTGAATTTGGCCTTCAACTTTGATAATAAAGTATTGTGAACAATTTTTCTCCAGTTTACGGACAGCGGAACATAATTTTTTCAGCGGCCCCAAAATATGTTGCAATTTTTCGGGACACTTATCTTCTGCTTAAAGTAGAAACTATTCTTAGAGAACTAAAATTCTATTTTAGGAACTTTAGAGACATTAGCTGCCCTCTGGCATGTTCAAATATATTTTATTTTGTGATGAAATGGTCTCGCATTTTTTTTCTTCTGTCTTAAGAGCCATTTCATGTGTAATTTTCATATTTTATTAATAATGATGTATGAATATGCGTAATTTATTTAGCATTGTTATACTGCTTGAGTGCATATAATGCATATATATATCTTTTCGTATATTTCATGTTTTCAAAATGCATATGGATGTATTTTGGGGTGGTACGGTATACACGTGCTCTACTAGTATATTTACTATGCCTAGATCTTGTAAATATGGACATAGTCTGCGTGGAGTGGGTGTGATGTATTCCTATAGGTTCTGTATCGATCCCCCTATTCCTGACCCTGTTCTGGTTAATAATTAACTAGCAGCCATCCCACGGTACAAAAAACCGTTATCTGATTAAGCCACACCACGGCACAGGAACGCGTTATCTGATTAGGTCATAACGCTTGCCATCTAATTAGGCAAGCACTATTCCTCCAGCCCCTGATAAGGCATACGGAGTTCTCAAAACAAATCAAAACTATGACAACCTGGGAAAATCCCTGCGGCCATTGTTTTGATTTCACCGAGAACTTCAGCAAAAGAATGTGCGAACGAGCCCGTTCTTATGACATCCTTATTGACGTATCCATGTCCATCCTTACGTCAATCTCGGCACCTTACAGGTATAAATATTACCGACATTGCCTTAAGCAAACACACGCGGTGGTGACGAGATCGGAGCAGCGAGACTTGCCGAAGAGGCCAGCACAGAGCGGACCCCACTGGCGCTGCCCCGCCTTCCTGACGCGCTGAGAACGAGACGCTGCTTTTCTCCTGCCGAGAAATCCAGCTCCGGCGCTTCCAAGCAGCCCTCGCAGGCAGCTGGAATATCAAGACCAGAGACGAGAGATACCAGCCCTCAACCATTCGAGATCTCAGGTACAGAACTGAATAACCCCTTGCAGAGAATTCTTGAGTCAGTCACTTGGCAAAACAAACTTAACTTAAACTGCTACTTATCTACTCCCGCCCACGTATTAGGCTTAGGTCAGGTACACTGGGGTAGGCGTGGTTAGAAGCACCAGTTGAGTACGATTAGTCAAATGTATATATGTATGTATCTATTTTATCAGTTTTAAATATCATATGGCTTACAAACCATATCAATGCTTCTGCAGTATTATTTTATACTTCTGCTTTTATTGTATGCACTTTACTTAACCATAAGTATCGCAATAATATCGATTCATTTCTCTTGTACGAGAAAAGAGACTGATCAATAAATAACATCTTTTATTGAACACGCCCGTCTCTTCCTTTTCTCTACAATCTGGTGAAACTAAGAATGCACTGAACTGACTGAGTACAATAAGTTGTCTTTTGTTTTCACACGACTCTAGAGATACACTCTTGATTAGGGGAGAGCAAAGTTGTCATGTTCTATGGTTGTCAGAAACTAAGGGGCATATTATCAAGGGGGTTTATCTCCGCTTTTTTGGCTTTAAAAGCCAAGAAAGCGGAGATAAAATTATCTCCCTATTACCAAGCTGTCGCTAACACCAGTTAGCGACAGCTAATAGGAGATAGCGACCATCTTGGGCCCGGCTTTGCATGTCAGTGATATTTATCACTAATGACATGCAAAGTGGGCGTGCCAAGATGTTAGCGACTGGAAACAGTCGCTAACATCGCTATCTCCTATTACCAACTTTTGGAGATATTCGCGCTAAGTGCGAATATCTCCAAAAGCTAACACCTGCCCTGAGCAGTTCTTAGCCATGTTAACCAATGGGAGGTGGATAACATGGCTAAGAGCATTTGCTCGATAATGCATGAATATCGCTGACTTTTCAGCGATATTCATGCATTGCGGCCGTTTTTTATCGCATTTGCGATAAACCTTGCTAATAGCAAGGTTTATCTGCGATAAAAATCGCAGATGTGCGGCTATAATTTTTGTCTCTAAACAAGTTAGAGACAAAAATTATCTCTATTGGTTGGTAATATGCCCCTCAATCCCTTCTTGTCTTTCCAGGGAGGTTAAACTCCTCCTTGCCTATTCGAGAAAGTTTCTAGTGAACTCTGAGCTAGCTGGCAAAACCAAAAACTTTAAGTCTAATATCGTCAGTAGAAGACCTAGTTAACCTCTGTCCTAGGTCTATACTATTGAAGGTATTATTCCAATGCGCAGAGCCTATTGGGATAATAGGAACTACACTACAAGTTTGGACTCAAGGAGAATGTGTGCAAGAGAGCTCGTATTGCTTCTGCATTTCCTGAAATGACTGTAAGCCATCGCCTTGCCACACATCTTCAAGATGATTCAAGTCTATTTTGTCCCCCCTCCCTGCAGCCCAGCAGTGTGATGTGGCCAAGGCCCTTGCCACAGTGGGCTGAGGGCTTCCCTTCAACTCAGCAGCATTACCCACGTACAGGCACGGAGGGCCGGAAGTATCAGGGTCATGTACAGCAAGCCCTGAAGCTCCTTAAGGCCCAGCAAGGTCACATCCACCAACAAGATGGATCATCACATCCCCTATTGAACAAGTCGTCGATAATAGCCATAAAAATCCTCCATGACCAATACTCCATCATATAGGGAGTGAAAAGCATAAACAAAGGCCACACACGAGCAGCCTCCCACTCAAAGGAACGTGGCAACTTTTGAAGCCAGCACCTGAACCATTTCCTGGGGATCAGGAATTTTTTATTGACATAAAGGAAGTTCGGCAGTATCATCATTTTAAACAGGGCTAATCCCTCTAGGACATTCAGTGGCAGAGTGTCCCACCTCTGCAGATCTCTATTTATTCTGGCAACCAACTGGGTCTGGTTTAGGTTCCAAGCCAAGTCCGGGAGTCGGGAAACATAGATGCCTAAATATTTAAAGGACAGACAATGTATTGGGATAGTGGCTTACCAGATGCCCCAACTCTCATCTCCACTGATAGGCACCAATAGAGATTTGACTTCGTTAACCCAGAGTCTGGAGACCTCCCTGTATAAAGGTAGAATTTTCAGACAGCATGGACCAGAGGTTTGTAGGTTCCCCAGGAATGCAGAAAAATGCCATCAGTATATAGTGCTATGCTCTCCTCGGGGTCTTTGTTTCAGGACCAACCTTGTATCTGTGCATCACATCGAATGAGTCATGACAGGGGCTCGATCGCTTGGGCAAAATATCAGAGGGGACAGCCCTGGCAAGTGCCACTACGAATCAGGAGGAAAGGCGCAAGAGTTCCATTAACTCGGACCTAAGTGGATGAGTTGGCGTAGAGGAGACCAACAAGCTTACAAAAGTGAGGACCTAGTCCCACTCTTTGCAGTGCAGCCTCAAATCAAAACCAGTTGACAATATTTATTTATTTATATAGCGCAGATAATACCCTGAGTCGTCTAGGCGCTTGCTAACCAACATCAGGCCATCGCTGAGATTAAATTAAAGAGTAGAGCTTGAAACACATTATGCAATAAATAGCCAGGTCTTCAAGCCCTTCCTAAAAGACATCAAGTCCGATGAGTTTTTAACTTTGTAAGGCAGACAATTCCAAAATCTGGTTGTGAAACTTTTACCAACCCAGCTTGATAACCGGGGGTTGGGGAACGCCACTAACATGAGTGAAGAGGATCTCAATCTAAGGCCTTCTCAAAATCAATTAGGAGCAGAGCCGTAGGGCTTTGAAGGAGGTGGGCCGGAGAGATGGCAAGCTGGACTCTCTGGATACAATGTTGAGTGCTCCAGTTTGGCATAGATCCACATTGGTCTGGCTGAATTAGGTAGGGCAGGGCAGGGCATGACTGAGCCGAGCAGCCAAGATCTTTGAAAATAACTTAACATCTGTATTAATGAGGGAGATGGGCTTGTGCGAGGGACATTGGTCCAGTGGCTGACCCGGTTTGGGAATTACAACAATAGTTGCCATGTCTAACTATGGGGGAAATGCCTCCCGCTTTGCCACCTCTGCATAGAGCACCAGGAGATGGGGGTAGTAGGAGAGGGTGAAATCACTTGAGGAACTCAATCGGAAAGCCATCAAGACCCTGGGTTTTCTCAGGGCCCATGCAGACTTGCCTGCCTGATCTCCTCGCCTTCAATTGTTTGATCAAACTCTTCTGCTAGGGACTGGGGGATCAAGGGCAAAGGGATATCCTGCAGAACTGGGAGGACAATTTCCTACAGAGGCCTGGGTGTCTCTGCATAGAGCACCTGATAGTTGTCCGCAAAGACTTGTGCCACCTCCGAAGCCCACTCATGGAGGCAGCCCCCGGTGTCTTGAATCAAGGGCGCCACCCTAGAAGCATCATCCTTAGTGCCCAGCCAGTACAGACATTTCCCTGATTTATCCCCTTATTCATACACACATTACGTTGATGCCCTCCAAAAATGTCTGGCCTCTTCCAGGGAAATCTGACGCAGATTAGAGCTTGCCAGCGCCACTTTACGGTCCAGGTCAGTTGAGGGCCGTTGGCGTATCTGCCGTTGCAGGGGAAGAATCTGGATCTCAAGGGCTGTCGTTTGTGACAGATTGTACATCTCCACACCCCAGAAATACCTCTTAATCAGTCCCCTGTGGTTAGGTTTACTGGCTACCCAGAGAGTCCCAGTCCCAGACATAACCCTAAATCAGTCCCTCGAGGGTAGATTTACTGGCTGCCAGAGAGTCCCAGCCGAGACCACCGTAACTAGATTTGTTTCAAAATACGAGCAAATTTCAGTTTCTACAAAGTCAGAACAATCCTGGTCAATGAGGTAAGAGGAGTTGATATGCTACATGGGTCGCAGGGCCCCTGTGGGGATCCAAACTTAAGTAGGAGGGGGCATTGTCTGATATTCCCCATGGAAGGATCCCAATCTCTGTGAGCTGGAGATCTGATGCAAAGGAGCCAGACCTGATCAATGTGTGACTGGATCTTGTGAGCAAATATTATGAGTGTATTCACGCTCATGGGCGTGCCATGTGTGTCATACGTCATAGAGCCCCATCAAATCTGCCCAGAGAGTAAACTGCCGGGCACGTGCTTGATGGCCCAGTCGGGGAGGGTCAGAGGTATCATGGGCAGGGTTGGAAACAACATTAAAGTCACCCTCTAACAGTGTGACCCTCTTAGGAAGGGTCAGCAGAAGGATCCTTAGAGTCTGAAGTGTGGATTGGGGCAGCGGCTGGTGGACATAAACTGATAGGAAATTATACTATCTTCCTTCCAGACAACCTTCAATATCTACATATCTACCCTGGGGATCTTCATGAGAGACCGCAACTACCAACTGGAACCCATTGTGTACTAGGATGCAACTCTTCCAGAGCCCCGGAAAAACCCAGCATGGAACACCCTATCATACCCGAAGTGACCCAGGAGGGGCCAGTGGGTGTCCATCAGGTAGGTTTCTTGAACCATAAGCACCTCAGGACAGAATCCTTTTACATGTCTAAGGGTGGCTGATCGCTTCAAGTGATCCAGTAGGCCATTAACGTTCCAAGAGAGAATCTTAACCACCATCATCAGGGGAAAGACATCTGTTGGCATTTCCGGGGTAGGTGAAACTGGGACAACCCCGCTATGGCCCACTTAACCCAGTGGGGCAGAACAAGCAACCGGGACAGCATAGAGTTAGCCGAGTATGAACACTTGGTGCCAGGCCTGGCCAATGGTGTAGTCCCTCTCCATAGCATTCCACCCCAATGGCGGGCAGGACTCCAGCAAGGCTTAGGCAGTATAAGGGCCAGATCCAAGCCCCCCCCCCCCAAAACACAGTTCCAAGGAGGGGGGATGAGCGACAAGCAGATCAGTCACAAGCCCAATGTGAGCGATGAATCAGGTCCCAGGGGGCGAGGATGTCCAGCATAGCCCCTCACTCCACAGGCACATTGGTGATAAGTGGGGGTGGGAAGGTGACCGAAAACTCAAACATTTCTCCCCCCCGCCAGTCTGGTTGGAGGCTGCAGAATTGACTCAGGTAGCATACACGGCAACGAAGGACAGGTGGGTTCATGCTGTAATGTTGAACTACTGACTGTTACATCTTTGGCTAACAGGCATATTCTAAAAGAGTAGGCAGTATTGTCTTGACTGGTTCGGAATATAGAGGGATCCAGGACAACTGCTCTTCTCTAGATTATATAATGATACTTTTGCAGTCCCGTCACTGGTTTAGGTGCTAAGAGAGTTGGAGGGGTAATTAGAGTTGCTCTCATTTCTCGTTGAAGTATATACCTCTGTGGAAGTAGTTGTTTTAAGGGAGACTGTAGTAAGATTTGAGGAGCACACCTTGAGCTAGAAAAGAACAACATTTTTATGCTATGTTTTGATATGCGAAGTTTTTACTGTGGGCTATTTGAATGTTGGGAACTCCGGGATCCAGGCTTGGGTCCGCCGAGAACCTGTGATTGTCTGAGAAGGTTAGATGATAGATAGGGATGCAGCTTGAGAATGGGTAGTACAAAGAACCCTGTGTGTTTCTTGTTTTACTCTATGCTCTCCTTTATTTTACCTTCACAGAGCGGGGCCTCCAATTCCTGAGCTTGGTCCAGGTGAGGTGAGGTCCAGTCCCTGGTCAAGCCGGGTGAGCACAAACAAGTTGTTTTTATTTCATATAGAGTGTTTACAGGAATATAGTAAAGAAGAGAGCATCCTTACAGCAAAATTGCTATTTAACTTACTTGTTTTTTAGATGTCATCTGCATTCCTTGACAAGGAGGATGAGTACAAGCAGGTTGTAATTGGTCCAACCTCTTAATGTTATTTGTATGTTCACTAACTTTTTTGTATATAAGTTTTCTCTTTTGTATACACTTTTTTGCAGTAGCAAAGCGATAGAGCAGAGGCCCTGAAGAAAGCCGTGGGATTTAGTTCCCTACTTGCTGAAACATGTTGGCCCGTTTGCAGTTATTTGTTGAAACTTCATTTTTTGCACTGTTCTTGTTTTTAATTAGGGGTTGAGTCGATATTCTAATAAAGCGCTTTGTTTTTCGCCTCCTCACCCTATTTTAATCACCACTCTTTTGTGTTTTTGCACTGCACTTAATTCTCATATGATCTATCATTTATGGTCTAAAGTGATTATGGGTTTGATCCAATTCAGCCTAATATCATGGGCATAGTAATAAGTCTCGATGATCAGGAGGCATTCCATCCTGACATATGGATGACCAAATGAGAAGATTGATCATTGCGACAAATTGATGGGAATCCATTTAGCTGTATGAGGATCTCACTGGTAATCACTTGATTCTTGCTCTTTCCTTTTCTTTGGCTTCCTGTTTCTGTAGGCTTGTAGGTAACTTGTGTCCCGACTCACTCAGTGTGGAGTCTCTGCCAGCGGGCTACCCTAGTGGCTCTTTAGACCCCCTGGTTCTTTCTTGTTATTATGATGGAGGCTGCAGAAGCAACCCAGCGCCCACAAAATGGAACACATAGAGGTGCAGAGATCCAGGGTGTTCCCCTGATCACATGCTACAGTTCTGGCAGCCAATTCGATCCATACGCCACTCCAGGGTGGCAACAGCACAGTCAGGAGGAGTCCACCCCCATCCATTGGAATGCACTGTGTGCCTCAGTGACGTTTTGGGAGCCAGCCGTGGTGGCGCGTGATTCCTGCTGTGTGGTCTGTGCAGGGGCAGGGGTCTCCTCTATATAGCTTGGCTGCCCTGCTCCTGGGGGTGGGTCGCCTGAGATGTCCATGAGCTTAGTTGTAGGGCGTCCGTGTCGGAGGTGTGGTGGTCGTCTCCAGCATCACTGATGGGTTATCTGGTCTGCCCTGCTGGAGGTGTTGTTTGTCCCTCTGCAATGTGAAGGGGAGATGCATGTTGACACTGTGTTGACATTTATGTTGGCACATTGTTATTGTTGACATGCAGACTGTGTGACAATTTACATTGTGACTGTTTGGGCGGTGCTGGCAATTTGAGGGGGACATTGGACATTTGGACTACGTGACGGATGTGACGTACATATGCATCTCACAGTTTCCTGCTCTGTTCAATGTGATTGGCCTGTTTCTGCGCATAAGCGGACCAGTTGTGTCCCCTGTTCTGCAGTGTCGGTGTTGCATTTTGTGGCACATTGGCGTGGGATGTGCTGTGATTGCTATGTGTGCGTGCTGCATTGTGCCACAGGGATGAGGGACATGATCCTGGGTAATTGTGGGTGTGCAGTGTGCTACGCATCATTGTGCATGTGTGTCATGGTGCCCATCTCCCCCCGTTGATGTTCTGTCAGGTCCTCTTGAGCTGTATCCGTACTCCCACCTCCTTGCACCGTCTCATCACTGATGATTGTGGCCTCCATTTCCTCCAGCTCCTCCTGTGGCGCAGGACTTCCACCTCCTATCGCCGTTGCTGTCTTCCTGTTGGCAGCGGGTTTGTGCTTGGTTTGGTTTTGACATTATGCCAGCCCCTTGTGACCTCCTGGACACTCTAACTGCATTCACAGTAGTCCAATTGTGGGTCAGTCAATGGTAGTGTTCTGTCGCCTCCATGACGCTGATCTATTTTTACTGAGGACTGCACCCCGTCTTCTTCTCCCTCTTCCCCTTGGCCTTCCACGACCCTGTTGTTCCTTGCTGGTGGTCTGTGAGGCTTGTGGGGTTTGGGTTCACCTCTGCACTCGGTCAGGGTGCATCCATGTTGCTACGCACTTTGGAATGTTTTTGGTGTGCATTTTTTGTTGCTTTTATAGTGCATTTTCCCGCCAGACGCGTGGGATTTGCAGGCCTGCTGCTTTTTGTATCGCGATTGGCATTATCACAGCTTTTTTTGCGTTTGTGTTTCACATTTTGGCGGCCTGGTGTTGATTTTAATACGGTCATTTGACACGTTATCTGGAGACTTTCGCATGGTACCGCCGTGTTGCGAATACTTAATTAACACTGTGTCATTTTCCTGCGATAGACTGCGATGTTGAGTGTTGCGTTAAGTTACTTTTGCAATGGTTATCACATGTTCTTGAGAATATCCCCCTCAGATTAGTGGACTTTACAGAACCTTAATCCCAAAAAAACTCCATAAATGTGAGAACCAAAAAATGGCTTATCGTGGGCCTCACATATGCACTATGACAGTTTACTGGGCATATACTTTGTGCTTAAAGATACACAAATAAGGGAAGACATATCACGCAGAAAGTCCTGAGCCGTTACACTGTTCGGACATATCTCCAACAACATCACTAATTGAGGCATATATTTCAGCTGATGACCCGGCATTACACCCCTCACTTTAACGATCAAAGCAACTTTGACTCACCCGACGCTATCGTATTGATACAAGCTGTACAATGTGCAACAATGGACATCAGGAAAAGTTATCTAAATGGGGGGTGATGTCGCATTAGCATGATGAACCCCCTTCCACTCACCAACAAGAAATTCAGCCTGAGATCTCCCCATCACAAAATAGCACCACAGAGACAAACTGGGCTTTACTACCTCATTTAGGTACCTGCTATGAACGCATATAATCGATCTCACCTGACATTTGCAAAAATTAAATCATGTCCTGTGGAAAAGGTGTTGGCCATTTTGTAGTGGCGCCGAAATCTCGTAATTAATTCGTAAACATATTTATATTCTCACACCCTCAAGTCATCATGTTAGACCATGACAAGCCTGTTATCCAATTATAACAGAACAAAGAACAATACATCTCCCAATGCATTGTTTTGTATAAAGGGTAAACTTTCACTGTTATCAGCTATAGAGATGGCGGCCATATTGGAAGGCAAAAAGTGTAGTACTCTACTTGAGTGCAGTGATTCACTGTTATTGAAACGGCTTGGACACAGTCACACTATGCAAGATTAAATATATCAGTTCAAATACATCTCAAAATGCCACATATAAAGAATAGGCAATCTCGGTTGCCAGCAAGAAAGGCAGCAGCCATTGAGAAGGCAGGAAGTGTGTGTACTCAAATTATTTCACACATTTTACAACCACAACAAAAAATGTAAGCAACAACTAGTTGGAAGAAGCCAAATCATTCAAAACACACCAATTGAACAAAGACAGAAAATGAAGAAGACCATGTCGGAGTGGCAGAAGCATCCACCCCATATAGAGTCATCAAACCAATAAATAGCAAAATAAACAAAACCACATGGGCAGTATAAGATAACATGTATGCCATTGTACACACGAAGAACTCACAATTATTTGTGCGAAAAAGTGAACCGCACATGCTTGCTCATCATTTATGCCTAAAACCTTCAACCCGAGGCAGAGTATAACAACAACAGGTTATGGCAGGTCACTGTCACACACTTCAAAAAGTAAATAGAGGAATGGGAGCAGGGTGGAAAAGAGAGGAGACTGAATATTCTTATGTATGGAAAATTCCCAGAATGGTGAAGTCCCATCTAATTACAATTCTTAGATAAGTTACAGTTGCGACAATAACAAAAATACAGAATAAGGCTTACCACAGTTTAAAGAATATGGTGCAAATCATGTTCCTTATTTAAACCAAACTCCACTGTTCTTTAGTGCGAAATCCACTTTACTTCGCACTGTCTAAGTGGGTGTTTCCCTGTCCCCACCATGAGCATCCGCTATTACAGCATTACTACTGTGGAAAGTGAAGGGAAAATCCATATTCCACTGACAGACATGTAACGACAAATGGTCTCTGTTGTGACGAGTTCTCAAATGCTCTGTTATACTGAACCTGAGCTCTCTGGTTGTACTTCCTATATATACCTGATCACAGGCAAAGACAATAGCATGAACTACAAATGTAGTCTGACAATTGATAAATGTATTGATCTTATAGTTATTGTCTGTGTTGTATTTAAAAGAAGGTGTTTTATTCATGCCCAAATCGCAAACAGTACAGGAAGTACAGATATAAAAACCCTTGGATTGCTCTCGTACCAAGTTTTTTTTTAGCTTTCTTTCTTTCATGTATCTGGACTTACAATGTCAATGATGGTAGTCCCCTTCTGAAATTGATCGTTGGATTACTCTTAAGAACAGTATCAATACCTCGAACACTGGCTAATATTCCCCAGTGTTTGTTCAGCAGTTTAGCTAGATTAGTTATAGGTTATAGGAGTAATAAAATCCATAAGACCATTTCTCTTATTATGCTTTTCCCTGTTCCCAATTCAAAAAGAACAAGTGATGGACAGAATGCAGAACAATTTCATACATTCACCCCAGTACAGAGATCTGGGCCTAACGTTTTTTTCCTCACCATGCCATTCCAGTTTGGACCCAGCCATATGCAAATCAGTCTAGACCCTGCGCCCAATGGGAACAGTCCAGCCCGAACTGCCAGGCCAGGTCCTCCCTGGACTGGAAACAAGCATCTTAGGACCAGTTTCGGGCTTTCCGCCCTCATCAGCCAGGATAGCTTGACTCCAGTTGCATGGAGAGCACAGGAACCACGTCTGGGCATACCCGTCCCACTCGGGGTGACAAATGCATAAAGAACAATTGATGGACAGAATGCAGAACAATGTCATAAATGCACCTCAATACAGAGATCTGGGCCTAAATCCATCGTTTTTTTGCTCACCATGCCATTCCAGTTTGTACCAAGCCATATGCAAATCAGTCTTGATCCTGCGCCCAATGGGAACAGTCCAGTCCGAACTGCCAGCACCCTGGACTGGACACAAGCATCCTAGGACTGGTTTCGGGCTTTCAGTCCTCATCAGCCAGGATAGCTTGACTCCAGTGGCATGGACAGCACACGACCCACGTCTGGGCATACCCGTCCCACTCGGAGTGACAAATGCAAAAAGAACAATTAATGGACAGAATGCAGAACAATGTCATACATTCACTCCAGTACAGAGATCTGGGCCTAAATCCATCGCTTTCTTCCCTCACCATGCCATTCCGGTTTGGCCCCAGACATACGCAAATCAGTCTTGACCCTACGCCCATTGGGACAGTCCAGCCGGAACTGCCAGGCAGGTCCTCCCTGGACTGGAAACAAGCATCCTTGGACCGGTTTCAGGCTTTCAGACCCCATCAGCCAGGATAGATTGACTCCAGTGGCATAGAGAGCACGGGACCCACGTCTGGCCATACCCATCCCAGTCGAGGTGACAAATGCAAAAAGAACAATTGATGGACAGAATGCAGAACAATGTCATACATTAACCCCAGTACAGAGATCTGGGCCTAAATCAATCAGTTTCGGACTTTCAGACCTTATCAGCCAGGATAGCTTGACTCCAGTGGCATGGAGAGCATAGCACCTACGTCTGGGCATAACCGTCCCACTCGGGGTGAAAAATGCAAAAAGAACACTTAATGGAAAGAATGCAGAACAATGTCATACATTCACCCCAGTACAGAGATATGGGCCTAAATCCATCGTGTTTTTGCTCACCATGCCATTCCAGTTTGGACCCAGACATATGCAAAGCAGTCTTGACCATGCGCCCAATGGGAAGCTATCCTGGCTGAAGAGGGGTGAAACCCTGAAACCGGTCCTAGGATGTTTGTTTCCAGTCCAAGGAGGACCTGGCTTAGCAGTTCGGGCTGGACTGTTCCCATGAGGCACAGGGTCAAGACTGATTTGCCTATGGCCAGGTCTAAACTGGGGTGGCATGGTGAGCAAAAGAATGATGGATTTAACCCAGATCTCTTGACTGTGGGTGAATATTTTGATTTGTTCTGCATTCCGTCCACCATTTGTGTTTCTTTGCTTTCTCGCCCTAGTGCTCCAGGTATGCTCAGACTAGGGTGCCGTGCTCTCCATGCCACTGGAGTCAAGCTATCCTGGCTGATGAGGTCTGAAAGCCAGAAACCGGTCCTAGGATGCTTGTTTCCAGTCCAGGGAGGACCTGGCCTGGCAGTTCGGGCTGGACTGTTCCCATGAGGCACAGGGTCAAGACTGATTTGCATATGGCCAGGTCTAAACTGGGGTGGCATGGTGAGCAAAAGAATTATGGATTTAACCCAGATCTCTTGACTGGGGGTAAATCTTTTGATTTGTTCTGCATTCCGTCCATCAATTGTGTATCTTTTGCTTTCTCACCCTTAGTGCTCCAGGTATGCCCAGACATGGGTCCTAGGCTCACTGTGCCACTGGAATCAAGCTATCCTGGCTGAAGAGGGGTGAACCCCAAAACCGGTCCTAGGATACTTGTTTCAAGTCCAGGGAGGACCTGGCTTGGCAGTTCGGGCTGGACTGTTCCTGTGAGGTACAGGGTCAAGACTGATTTGCATATGGCCAGGTCTAAACTGGGGTGGCATGGTGAGCAAAAGAATGATGGATTTAACCCAGATCTCTAGACTTGGGGTGAATGTTTTGATTTGTTCTGCATTCCGTCAATCAATTGTGTGTCTTTTGCTTTTTTCTGTTCCCAAAGCAGTCCTCTCTGTTAAGGTTATTTACTCTCCTTTGTGTATCTTTGAGGTGTCTGATATTATAACCTTGCTGTGTCATTCTGTGTGTCACATATTTAAGATTGCGAGCACAATCCTCCTTTTCGCTGCAGTTTCATTTGTCATGCAACATCTCACCAAATGGGGGGCGCTAGGTGGCGCACTAGTGGAATGGCCGCAGACTCGTGAGCCTCCCGCTGTCCGGTCGCCTATTCTTCATTTATCCTTTAAATACGTTCCTATATTGAAACAAAATTTGTGGGCAAAATATGCGGAACTGATGGTGATACGTGCGGAGGAGGTTTGCTGAGCGATCTGCATTGCTGGCGCTCCCTGTGGCGACTGAACCTGCGGCCGGAGCTGGCCTAGTGCTCGAGGTGGGAGGCGGCGGCTACGCGAGAACCGTGGTCTCCACGTGGCGTGCAGGCCGCGCGAAGGTCTGCGCGGCGTCATCACTGAGGCAGTAATTTGGACGGTGAGAGGTGGCAGCGGCGATTGAAACCTGGGCTCGATGAACTGTGTGACTGGCGGGCTGCCTGAAAGCTGTGAGCGCTGAGACGTTTTGGTGCACAGACGTGTGTGAAGACGTGCCGCAACTCAATGGCGGCCATAGCGCGGCTTCTCTTCACTTGAACTACCCGTGAAACGCTGTAAGGGGAGGTCGCACGCTGCGTCAGGAGCGCTGTTAGAGGAGGGACAGCGAGGATATGGTGCAATCTCCCGGGAAGGGCAACGGCCCTGGGGCAGATTGCTGTGTACGGACATTGCACCTAACGCGGCGGTGAGCGCATCGCGGCTGGGGGCGGGCACTACGTGAGCGCCGAGGATCCAGGGGTGCGACTAGGCCGGGAGGCCATGATCCTTTGCTGCAGCTAGCCGGTGGTATCGGCGGGGGCAGGTGCAAAATTGCCGCCCGAAACTACATGCCTAGCCATATTCGCACCAGAGATAGGAGGCACTGAGCACTGGAGCCTTGTGAGGCTATGGATCTGAGCAATTTGTAAATCTGGCGCTAAGTATCTGGATGTGTCGGTTCGCCCGTGTTGCATGCCATATGTCACACAGTAGATGACTGGAACTATACATGAGGTGCGACAGTCCCGCATAGTCACGTCGGTGTAGAATAAACAGCTGCATAATACAAGAGGCCTGTTACCTGCCTGCGGTGCTCTCCATTTTCGGATTCAGGAGACTGCCGAAATGATCTGACTACAGTGGGGGGACATATCAGTGAAACTCTATAGGTGTACACGTGTCTGGATGTGCGATCTGGTGCAAAGGGACACGGCGACCCCCCTTTAAAGTTGCCTTGTCTACACTGCACTTTCTGGAGGCGGCGCGGGAAGGGCGTATGTGGAAATTATCCTGACGGACGGCAGAGTTACCTTGGGCATTGCCTCTGGTTGGAACTTGTACCGCAGCTGCTGGAGGCGATTTGACTGCGACTCATTAATTGTCAGGGGGGGAGACGTTATCGCAATACACTATAGTGCATGCTGTCTGCGAAATAAGTATAACCTGCTGCGGCCTAGTGATACAGGAGTGCCATGGGTCGCCCAGATTCCCGCCAACCGCGCCTCACCTTTGAGACCAAGAGAAACCTCAAGAAGACACCAGCAGAGCAGAGGACTGAGGAGCTGGAGACGGTACCTGATAAAAGCCCCTGCACTGACAGCGATTTGCAAGCCATCCTTACGGAAATGAGGCAGGGGTTTGCAACCATAGCGGCGAGGGTAGACTCACTAACGATCCGTATCGATGGAATAACACGCAAGCTGGACAGTCATAATACTAGGATCAAAGAGGTGGAACAGCGGATATCAGACTCTGAAGATGTCACGGAACAACTGAAAACAGCAGTGATCCAAATGGACAAAATCATGAGACTTATAGATGCCAAGAATGAGGATATCGAAGCTCGAAGTCGCCGCGATAATGTTCGCATTTTGATGATACCCGAGTACGAATACGGGGCGACTTGAGAATACGTGGAAAAAATGCTCATGGCAGTCACTCCGCCCAATTTATAGTGGAGAGGGCATACAGGTCGCTAGGTCCGCAGCCGCCTCCTGGGGCGTCTCCCTGACCCATTATCGCCCGATTGTTAAATTATTGCGACCGCGACGTTGTCTTGAAGGTGGCGAGAGAAAAGAGACAACTTACTTATGCTGGAGTGCCATTCACAATATTTCCTGATTTTACAGCCCCGGTGCAGGAGGAAAGAAGAAAATTCAATGGAGTGAAACAGAAGCTACGCCAGGAACAAGTGGATTATGCACTCTTATACCCCGCGCGGCTACGAATCATCTACCAGGGAAAACAAAGCATCCACATGACGTCACAATCGGTGGAAAAGTTCCTTAAAGAGCTGAAACAATGGAAACCTGCCCCTGCAGACCTAGATGAGCAAGAACAGATGCCACTATCGGATGTGGAATGACTGTATGCTGTACTATAGAGGCATACCTGAAGTGGCCTTTACGACGGAGCGATGACTAGTAACGGCCTTGGATGGACTTGGGCTACAGACTACTGTAATGTATACCGTTGATGGTTGATCTGGAATGGCTCTGTATGTTATTACTATATTGATTGCTAAGTTTGTTATGTTTAGGACATAAAACTAATCGATACGCTTTACCGGACACCCTTGCTGGTACCGGGGACTACTGAGAGTACACAAGCCCCTGCCTTATAGCAAGGTGTAGGTGCGTCATCTGGAGTGTAGACCCCTATGGGTGAACCCCTGTTGCTTCATGGTTTGGATATGTTAGTGGGAGGGAGGGGGGGGGAAGAAGTACGACTGTCATGATTGGGATGCTTCAGTGGGAGGGGGTGGGGAGGTTGGGGATGTTTATTGTATGCTGGTATGTTTGGGATGCCCAGCGGGAGGGGGAGGGGGGTTGGAAACTGGGTTATGCAGGCAATGCGGTGATATAAGATGTGTGCTACTGACGAGAGTGGACGTGTGAGTAAGGGTGACAATCTCTCCTATGATGCAGCAATGTTATACAGGTTTCTTATCTGTTCATGGCAGGGGTAGGAACTGATCTTTACTCAGAATCCTGTCTTGAAATATCAGAATATCAGAGGACCTAATCACGCTAGGAAATGTAGGGTGATACTGGCATATATGGATAGGCACCAGATACAGGTGGCGCTTCTGCAAGAGACGCATCAAGATCCGCAATCTCGTTGTACATTTGCTAGCAGGTGGGCGAATGTTAGATTGTTTTCCTCCTACTCCTCATATGCTAGGGGAACTGCAGTATTGATTAAGCAGAACGTACCATTAATGCTTATTGGTCAGATGCTGGACCCTGCAGGGAGATATGTTATCTTGTGGGGGAGATTGGGCCACAAAACTGTTACCATTGCTAACTGCTATGCCCCAAATGTGGACACGCCGTAATTTTTCACAATACTGTGGGGCGAAATAGTTGATATCGGATCCTCGCATGTCATATGGGGAGGGGATTTTAATGTGGCTTTGAAGCCTTCCCAGGATAGGGCAGATGATGTGACACAATACAACAGTAAGGCGAGGGAAGCGCTGCAGGGTATTGTGGAGGAGGAGGGCCTGGTGGACAGCTGGAGACACTTATTTCCCACACGGAAGGAGGGCACCCATTTCACATCTTACACTGGCACCTGGGCAAGATTAGACTATCTCCTGATGTCTAGGGGGTTGATTACTGGATTGGTTGGCGCAGTACATCTGGCCAGAACATATTCTGACCACTGTCCTGTCCAGGTAGATTTGAAATTCCCTGGTTATAATAAGCCTCGGAGGACCTGGCGGCTCCAACCCGCTGCCCTCCTGGACACAGTTTTCAAGGAAGAACTTGGAGAGGAGATCAATGAATTCTTCCCGCGCAATAAAGGGTCGGTGGACAGTGTCGAAGCGGTGTGGGAGGCCTTTAAGGTCACAGTTCGAGGATATTGTATAGCCAAAAGTGGTGGGGTGTTGAGGGACATCCAGCGAACACTACACAAACTGGAAAAGGACCTGAAGGGACTAGAGAGGGCTATGCAACGTGGGGATGTGCGGCATGCACAGGGGGACTTCAGGGCCAAGCTATCTGAGTATGAGGCAGAAGCGGCGCGCGAAACCAGGTTCCGGGGCAGATACTGGGTAGCTCGGAGATATGGCGAAGGCGAGAGGCCCGGGAAAGCCCTTTCCGGAGTCATTCGGAACTTACGGGGTAGCACCAACGTATTGGAAATTAGTGGACTGGAGGGTGCAACATGCCGTGATAAATCTAGCATTCTCGATGTATTCACTTCACACTACAAATTCCTCTATACCACGCAAGGCACCGGAGCCACAGACTTAGACGGATTTCTGGGGGAGATAGCTTTATGTTGGTTGAGTGATGTGCATAGGTCCTTTCTGAGCGCGCCTCTGGAGCTCGATGAGATCAGGGAGACGATAATGTCCCTCAAAAATGGTAAGGCGCCAGGACTTGACGGATTGCCTGCAAAATGTTATAAATGTTATATAGATATCATGGCCCCGGTGTTATGCGAGGTATTTGACGAATCTCTAGAAGTAGGGATATTGCCTCCTACTATGCGTGAAGTAGTGATTACCTCCTTGCTGAAGCCAGGCAAAGATCCTAAGGTCTGCGACTCATACCGCCCGCTATCCCTTATGAATTGTGATGTGAAAATCCTGGCTAAAGTCTTGGCGAATTGACTCTTCTTGTTAATGACAAAAACAATACTCCCCGATCAATCGGGCTTTGTGCCAGGAAGGGCCACCACCCACAACCTGAGAACTCTCTTTTCTCTAATACAAACGGTGGCGCCTGAGTTCCCAGTTGCAGCAGTATTCCTCGATGCCTCAAAGGCATTTGATTCTGTGGAATGGGGATACTTATTTACTGTGCTGCAAAAGATGGGGTTCCCCAATATTTTTCTTGCCTGGCTGAAGCTGTTATACAACAAACCTACCGCTAAAGTACTTGTAAATGGCTGTCTCTCCTCTTCGCTGTCTGTAACACGGGGCACCCGCCAGGGGTTTCCTTTATCCCCACTTCTGTTCGCTATTGTCATAGAGCCGCTAGCGTGCAGATTGCGGCAACTACATCGAGATAGTGCTTTCCGATACCCCCAGTGCCAAATCTCTGTTTCCCTTTATGCCGATGATGTAACGCTATACGTTAATGACCCTCAACACAATCTCAATGCCTTGCTGTGAGAGTTCTTGGTTTTTGGCAGGTTGTCAGGGCTTACTATAAACTGGGGAAAGTCGCAGTTTTTCCCGCTCACTTCTGCAGTCACAGGGTTTACGCTGGATTTCCCTTGGAGTGGTGTGGGTCAGACTTGCGCTACTTGGGTATTCAGGTGTCCACTGATAGGGAAGAAACACTGAGACTGAACTATGGCACTGCTATTACTAAACTGACGGCAGCGGTGACGCCCTGGATCTCCTTGCCCCTATCGATGGCTGGCAGAGCCTCACTCATTAAAATGGTGATATTGCCCCAATTTTTGTATCTCTTTCTTAACATCCCGTATTACCCAGGCTCCTTCTTTTTTAAAACGCTACGTACGAGTTCATCCGCTTAGTCTGGGGAGGTAGGCAGCCATGGTTAAGGTGGGAGGTAATGGCACAGCCCTATGATAAGGGGGGGTCTCGATAATCTGGATTTTGAAACCTTTTACATGTGTGCGCAGGCGCATTATGCCTATCATTGGGTGACACCCACTCCGTACATGCCACACCTCGCTGCAGAGGACTGGATAGCTAAGCCATACCCCCTAAGCGGTATTATACATGGACCTGCCAGTATATTAGAGACACCACCCACAACGGTGTCGTGCATGATTGATGCATGTCGGCGCATCGCCCGTGTCTTGCAGGTCACACTGCTCTATGGTCCACATTTGCTGTTCTCTTATCATCCACGTCTAACACTCCTACAGGAACATGGGTTTCGAAACCTGTGCAGGCGACTCAATATCACCACATGGGGGTACCTGTTCTTGGAGGGAGAATTCTGTCCTACAGATCTATTTTTCAGGGGAACGACTCCCACGCCACTAGAGGTTTTCTATTATCTGTGCCTACGACAGGGCATGCGAGACATCCTGCCGGACTTCCCTGGAGTGCCCGACAGTCTGGCTCCGCAGATGGAACGCATTTGGTGTCTGGGCCGTACAGTAGTATTAGGACGCAGCGACAAGCGGTAGACAGTTCGGCGCATTCGAGGTGGAGCGCGGACTTAGGAGAAGACATTGAGGATGAGCAATGGAAGTACTGCTGTGACCTTACCAAAAATATTTCTGCTAGTTGCAGATTTAAGGTTATCCATTATAAGTTCTTACAGCGCATTTATTACACCCCTGAACGGAAGTTTAGGTTTCAGCTTGCAGATAATGATTGTTGTGAAAGGTGTAAACGTCCCGGAGCTGGGTTTCTACATCTGGAAACAGATACACGAGGCCCTTGAGTCTCTGCTAGATATCACATTTGATAGAGACCCCCTGATTATGCTGCTGGGCTATACCGGGCTTATACCTAAAGGGTGCAGGAAACTGTTGGATATCGCTTTGCTACTAGCTAAGCGGCAATTGGCGTGTCGTTGGGGGAGGGGAAGAGCCCCGAAATTCAAGGAATGTCTGCAGGATATTACTTATTGTCAGGACCAGTCGGCTATATATGCAGAGACTCAACCACTAACATCCAGACCCAAGGATATATGGGTACCACTGCAATCCTATCTACTGCGTACAATGCCTGCTACTCCTGAGGAGGAGCCGCCAGGCAATGCCTAGTGCGCAAAAGATAGGGGATAGCTGTCTAGAATGCTCAATGGTGTGCTTGTCTGACTGTACCATCCTGAATACTGCTCTCTGTATGGCTCCTATTCGGAGTCTTGACTTATGAAGGACTGCTGTATTGCTGCCATACATGCACGTTCGACGTATCAATGCCACTGGATCAGTGATATTTCTATGATTACCTAGGCAATGTTCGCGGAACTGATAATGTCTTCCTGTTATAGATGCCAGTATCCTATCATCACCTCATTGAATGCTGTAAACATTTTGTCCTCCACATTGCAGATTTATGCAGATTACACATTGTAGATTTAAACAGTGATGTTTCTATAATTACCTGGACAATGTTCGCGGAACTGATAATGTCTTCCTGTTATAGATCCCAGTATCCTATCATCACCTCATTGAATGCTGTAAACATTTTGTCCTCCACATTGCAGATTTATGTAGATTACACATTGTAGATTCAAACAGTGATGTTTCTCTAATTACCTGGACAATGTTCGCGGAACTGATAATGTCTTCCTGTTATAGATGCCAGTATCCTATCATCACCTCATTGAATGCTGTAAACATTTTGTCCTCCACATTGCAGATTTATGTAGATTACACATTGTAGATTCAAACAGTGATGTTTCTCTAATTACCTGGACAATGTTCGCGGAACTGATAATGTCTTCCTGTTATAGATGCCAGTATCCTATCATCACCTCATTGAATGCTGTAAACATTTTGTCCTCCACATTGCAGATTTATGTAGATTACACATTGTAGATTCAAACAGTGCTGTTTCTATAATCACCTAGAAAATGCTCGTGGAACTGATAATGTCTTCCTGCTATAGAAGTCAGTATCTTATCATCATTTCATTGAATGCTGTACACCTTTTGTCCTCCACATTGCTTGTAATGTTCACATGTTATCAAATACCAAAAATAAAGCGTTTACAAAAAAAAAAACATTTCAGCAAATGGAATGGCTTTAATGGCGCTAGGTGGATTTGCACTGCTTGCTACGAATATGCTATTGCAGGCCATGTTTTGCGGTATTGAGTGCATTGAGTTCTGTTGTTATAACTGCAAAAGGTGACATCTAAGAAGTCTGTGCTAGTTTTGTGACACTTCATAGTGAATTTCACATCTCAATTGTTTTTGTTAAGAAAATCAAAGTAACTTCCCATTTGTAAAAAAGAACCCATCCATATATCTATGATATCATAAATAGACCGCCCCCAATATAGACGTGTCCTGTCCATTCTGCTGCTTCAGAGGATGGCACCAACCCATAAATTGGTTGGCATAAGAACAAGCAAACACGGAACCCAAATTCCTTCCTAACACATGTGCACAGACTCTCCACATCTAGAGTTAAAAACATCATCAAATCAGGACCCCACACAACATCCTCAAACTTACTGAGAATGTCAGTTGTGTCCCGCACAAACGAAGGTAGATTCACAACAAAAGGCTTGAGAAAAAATGTCAACAAAGCCAGAGATCTGTTCCGTGGGTAAACCAATGCCCCCAATAATGGGACGGTCAGGTGGAAAAGCCACCCCTTCAAGTATCTTCAAAAGCATGTATAAACAATATCTCAGAAAGTCCACCCTGAGGTATTTGAGCTCTAAGGGGCATATTCAAAAGAACGTGCGATAACTATCGGCAAAGTAATTTATCGGCAGAAAATTTAGCACTGCCTAACCCCGATTTTATTTGCCTTGATAGCATGGTATTCACAAGCCCGCGCTACATGGCGATAATTAAATTGAATGGCGGAGAAAATTGGCAACAACAACATCGCTATGGCGATAGTTATTCATGCGTTACTATGCGATAGCTGTGGATTGGCACATCAGTGCCAGATAACTCACCTTTCTCAACCCAGGAAATATCGCATTGCGAACATGGCCCTACAAATATTAGGATGTGAGGGTTAGGATGTTAACAAATGCAGGAGACATTGTCTTGTTCATTTAACATTTAGCATGCAGCCTGAAAGACAGCGGTGTCAACAGAGGCCCTTTCCCCGACCTCTGTACCCCCGCTCTATTAAAAGACCCTGCCAGCCAGCACCTACAAGTGATAGATGGAAATGCATTCACGGGTGAATGCTGAGGGGTTGGCAGGTTATTAAAGAAATATGGTGAGGGGGCTAGGGGTGGTGGCGGTGGGTGTTGTGACCCTCATGGGTATCGGAGCTGCATGATCATCGCCTCCATGGCATCTGTGGGTCTTCAGGTGTGGCTCTTGGCTGGGCTCCCTTTCATGCTGTGGGTAGTCGTCCTGCTTAGCACCAGCAAAAGGCATGTCTCATTAGTGTTAGTTGGTGGTGTCCACCATGGAGATAACTTTGGGGGCAGTTATTGCAGGAATACTGGTGTTGTCTGCAGTTTGCACCAGCTTGTGTATGGGGTGTTAAATCTATCTCCAATTTTGCTGTGGTAAGGTGGAGATAAATCGGAGTTAACTCCTTGTGAATATGCCCCTAAATACGTTAGCAGGTATATTTCTTGCCAATGTGACAATTTGTTATTAATAGTGGCTGTGATTGTTGTGATAGGATTGTGTCCAAGTGTCCTGTAGCAATCTTTGTTGTTAAGTTGTCGTATTACTTCTTGATGGTTTTGGGAGGGATTCATTGCGACAGCATTGCCCACCTTGTCCGCTTCACGGATGGAGGTGCTATTATTTATAACCCCCCTAGTAGTTCGATTGATTTTAGCACCCAACTCCTGGAACAAATTCTTCCTGTTTGTCTCAAACATAAAAACATTATAGTCCTCGGTGACTTTAATGTTCATTTTGATCTCCATGACAATCCCCTAACTAAAAGCCTTGCGAACGATATGGAAATTATGCAACTGACGCAGAAAATAGCATACCCCACACACAAAGCGGGGCATATGCTAGATCTTATCTTTACTAATATATCCAATATTACTATTACAAATATAACTCCTTTGACTTGGACGGATCACTATAGGATCAAATTTAATTTGAACCTACCCATAAAGAATAAAAGACCTTTCGTTCAGTCGACAAATTCCACAAAATGCTGGAAAAAATTCTCTGTGGAAAAATGTAAAGAAGATTTTGATCATAATTTTGGTCCTGGAACTTCCAATGAGGAAGAAATTCGTCAATTGCTTAGCAACATTGAGAAAGCCTTGGATCATTGTTCATTGTCCCGTACAATAGATCGACCTAAACGAAAAATCTCAGAGAAATGGTACGGCTCAGACCTAAAAGTTGAAAAAAGAAAATGTACCACACTGGAACACAAATGGAGACTAAGTAAAACGCCCGAAGACAGAGCTACTTATAAACATCAGCTGAAAGTATACAACACAGCTATACGTAAAGCAAAGAAAGACTATTTTTCCCTAAGAATACTAGACAACAAAAACTCTTCGAAGGAGCTTTTTAAAATAGTAAAAGAACTCTGTAACCCTCCGAGTCTCACCTCAAACCTGACTCCTTCACATGAAAACTGCTCCAAAATTAGTGATTTTTTTAGTGATAAAATTGATAAAATCTATGCTTCCTTTGTAAATAATAGCCAGGACCATGTAGAGTACCATGTTGATCCCACTCTGCAGGCCAGTTGCTCTACTTTCGGCCCTTTTTCTGAAGAAGAAGTTAGCAAGGCTATGTCAGACATTAAATCAGGATCACCATGGGATGTTTGTCCACACTATATCTTTTCCCAACTTACTCCCGTAATTTGTCCAGCAGTTACAAAAGTTCTTAATCTTTCCTTGGAGCAAGCTGAATTTCCAGAAGTCTGGAAAAATGCAGCTGTAATCCCACTACTAAAAAAAGCCGGCACGGATATAAACGATCCAGCCAATTACCATCCTATCTCACAGCTTCCATACCTATCAAAGGTTTTAGAACGATTGGTAACTAAACAGTTGTCAAGCTTTCTGGAAATGAATAACCTGCTGGACGTTTCTCAGACTGGTTTTAGATCTAAGAACAGTACTGAGACAACGCTCCTGGCTGTGATGGACGATATTCGAATGCTGATTGATAAAGGCAAAACGGTCGCCCTGATATTACTTGATCTATCAGCGGCGTTTGATACCGTTTCCCACAAACTGCTAATAAATATGCTAGCTGCTAAAGGAATACAAGGTAAAGCCCTGAAATGGCTGGAGTCTTTTCTATCGAATAGATCCCAGTCCATCTGTTTAGGAAACTTCCCCTCCACTCCTCGGAAGATCAAATATGGTGTGCCGCAGGGAGCAACATTGAGCCCAACATTGGTCAATGTTTATGTTTCTTCATTGGCGTCTATAGGCAAAAAATGGGGTATTAATATCTGCTCCTACGCTGATGATACTCAGCTGATGGTAACCCTCAATGGTGAAGAGGACGCCAAAAATAGGTTACATAACTGCTTGTCAGAGCTATCCAACTGGATGCATGGTCACTACCTGAAATTAAATGCTGACAAGTCAGAAATTCTTCTATTCGGCGGATCCAAACAGCTTTGGGACAACTCTTGGTGGCCAAATACTTTAGGCACCCCACCAAACCCAACCCTGACCGCTAGAAACCTGGGAATCCATATGGACACTACTTTATCCATGAAGTATCATGTTACCACAATATGTGGCAAAGGATTCGCCATACTAAAAATGCTGAAACGTGTTTTTTTCCTGGATCCCGATGGAATGTAGACAGATTTTAGTTCAATCTTTACTGATTAGTAGGCTGGACTACGGCAACTCACTGTTTGTTGGTATGGCGGATTACTTATTTTCAAAACTACAGTTGGTCCAGAACGCGGCAGCCAAAGCTGTCTGCGATAAGAAAAAGTACGATTCGGCCACAAATTGCCTGAGAGCGTTACACTGGCTGCCTATGAGGCAAAGAGAATCTTTCAAAATGCTGTGCATTGCCCATAAAACTTTGCATAATACTGGTCCTTACATCCTGCGGAGCAGAATCAAGCTCTATGCCCCAGTTCGGAACTTACGTTCACAAGCCACAGCTAAAGCAGTCACCACACGAATACAATTATCCAGGATGGGTGGTCGTGCCTTTTCGCACCTTGCCACTAAGTGTTGGAATGACTTGCCTATCGATCTACGATGTACTGACTGTTTAATTTTAGCGCCGTGATATCCTTGTTAGATGAGTGTTGCGCTTTAGAAGTACATATAACAATAACAATAACAATGGTTATTGATTTATTGGACCTCAGGTTTTGCAATGCTCAAAACTAATCATTTGTCAAATTATTTGGCCTGGTCTTGTGAAAGGTAGAATATCTATTCTTGCCCTTCAAATCATACAGGTCAACATAACTCATTTTGTAAAAAGTTCAATCCCATGAAACTGTGCAGTCTGAGGAATGAACCTGGATTTACGTTTTAAATTACCATCACAAGTCAAATCAGGCTGCATGTCTAAATCAGCCAGTAGGTCATCCATTTTCAAGTTGGACTCATTATTGATGGATAAAACACAATAAATATCTTTCAAGTCTGAAATAGTCATGTCCGATAGTGTAACACTTTCATTCATATCATGTTCTCTTTGTGGATTCAAAGCAAAAAAACTTTAGATTAAAGGTTCTAGCAAACCTAAAAAGGTCAATTTGAGCATCAGAAAAATCACAGTTATTCCTAGGGCAGGAGCACAGACCCTTATTAAAGCACATTCGTTTCTGATGAACAGCATTGGAATGTCAGTCCATACCAGTACTCATGCCAGTTATTGTTTCCACCTTGTTTTGCTGTCTGGTCCTGACACCCGTATTTGTGCCGACCTTGTCTTGTTTTCCCGTCTCTGCCACCTCTCCTTGTTTTCTGTAGGTGACATACTGCTTAAGACTCATTCTGTATCTTATTGGTTCGTCTAAAAAAGTAGAGCAGCTTGAAGGATTGAAGGTTGATTTAGATGTGCCCGGTGTTGCCTCGTGGATCTCGGGGTCCATGATTGCTGGTCCCAGTGGGCTCAATCAGGCACGTTAGAGATGCTATGGCCACACTCCACGTCAGTGGACCCGGGTCTCCCTCTGGACCCAGAACAAGCCCATGCAGAGTTACTGTAAGGTCACCTCTCCCTGTATATTCACCGCTCAAGGGCCACCGGCCATTGTGTACGCGGCATGGAGCGGTCGCAGCATCTCTGTCAGGGAGCATGTCTTAGCGGCTCCCAATTGCTGAAATCTAGTCCTCCAGCCTTCCTCCCACCGAGATTGACACAGGGGCAAGAACATTGCAGTCGGGAGGCGGTTGGCAAAGAATTCTCGAGGGGGCTGCAGGAGTAGCCCTAGATTGCACCTGCCATCTTGGCTGCCGACCAAACCAGGCTATTCAACACCACAATAAAATCTGTCCACCTGTATTGAGCAGAAACTTGGAAAACAACAGTGAGCACCACCAACAAATTCCAGACCTTCATCAACGCCTGTCAGAAGAAATTCCTCCAAATCTGCCTGCCAAGGACCATCATTAATAGGAATGAGGTAACCCAAATAGTCAATAGGACCTGGGTAGCAATTAGTACAGGAAAGGAATTCTGATTTATAGTCCTCCCTACCCTGAATCATTGTGATTCAGGGTAGGGATGACTATAAATCCGAAATCCTTTCACAACTTGGTGTTGAGGGTAACTACATGAAGCTACAGGCAGATCCCACCAAAGAGATCGCAGCCACCATCAAATCAGTTACTGAGGATGCTCTACACGAGGGTTTCATCACAAAACATGAATATGAGTTCCTTAAAAACAGCCACTCCAGCTTACCTACTATTTACACACTACCTAAGGTGCACAAATGGCTAAACAACCAGCCAGGAAGACCCATCATATCTGGCTGTGGGTCAGTCCTTGAGCTCTTATGTAAATTCATTGATTTATTTATCAAACCCATTGCGGAAGGGATGGTGGCATATCTAAGGGACACCATGCAAGCCATACAGTTGATGGATGGAAACGTTTTCAATGCACATGAAGAACTTTTGGTGACCATGGATATAACATCCCTTTACACCAACATACCCCAGGGGGCAGCCCTTGCGGTTATAGAGAAAGTACTTGACAATAGACCTAGACCCCACCGAGTACCTACAAGTTTCATAATGCACCTTCTGCAAATTGCAATGACAAGGATTTTTTTCTATTTCGAGGGCAACTATTATGTCCAAACAAAAGGTATAGCCATGGGTGCAAGTTTTGCCCCAGACTTGGCCATAATCTTTATGGACTCATATGAACATGACTTTGTGTTTAACCAATGTAACCCACATGAGGGGTGTATTAGACTCTGGTGTCGCTATATTGACGACGTTTTGTTAATTTGGAAAGGGTCAGAACAACGCCTGCAGAGTTTCCACACATGGCTGAATATGAGCACCGAGGACATTCAGTTCCCCCTGGAATTTAGTAATAACACCTATAATTTCCTAGATATAACCATTAAGGTTGATGAGGGTAGACTATATACCACTTTATATAGGAAGCCCAGTGAGAGAAACACGCTATTGCGTTATTCCAGCCATCAAACATGCAACTTAGGGGCAACCTCCCTTTTGGACAATTCCTGAGGTTGCACAGGAATTGTAGCCATAAGATTGACTTGTTTTTTTGAGGAATCAGCCACATTGATGGAACGGTTGATTGTTAGGGTTATCCTAAGAGATTACTCAAGAAGGCTCGCAGACGAAAATCCCCCCATATTCTGGGGCCTGCACCTTCCTGTTCCCCCCGCCCCCTTGCAATTTTTTGGAAAACCCTACAGTTGATGTAATCACTGTGTTGTGATGAAGTAGTAACTATGGTTTTAATATCCGGGGCAGGCCTCATTCATGGCTAAGGATTATCAACCTTGGAATGCTAAATAATTTGAAAATACCTGTATAGAGTTCCTTCCTTCTAGACCTCTTTCGCCTCACTACACAAGCACCATCTCTTTGCACGTCTTTCCTAAAATCATTACTTGTGAGTAACCTATAAATATTTCCTCTGTGAATATCACAAGAATTGTAACAACCAAGAATAAACTGCCATTAGTTGTTTGGCTTGTAATTCAACCTGTTGGTACTGCTTTATGTTTATACATGCAATAGGCTTGTTTTGTTTTCTCTTCCTATTTTTCAGTTCATAACCACACAGGTATGATTAAATAGAAAGGTCACATTCATTGATGTTTGAAAATATTTGTCTAGGGCCACTTGCCAAACACCATCAGCAACAATGACCTATGGCAGCAGACTTACCCACTTCCTGCCCATGAGGAAATCGGGAAAAGACACTGGGACTGGACAAGTCACGCACTTCTCAAGCACTTGTCAAACATAACCAGTAAGCCCTGACCTGGAAGGCGTGGCTCTTGTTGGTGGCAGGATTAACCTTTCATCCCATGACCTTGTCTTCCATCGTTTACCTGCCCCGCACCCCTCTTTGTTAATGATTGATTGACCATCTTGATGTCATTGATAGGCATTGATGTACCTTTCTTATTTATTTTTTCCTGTATGAAGGTATGAAAGATTGTTTGAATGATAGACAGTTGAACTGATATGGTTGTGATTTTGAGTGTGTGATGGATGTGGATTTTGTGGGACTTTATTAGTTGTATTTATTCAAAACGTGCATAGATTTTAATGTGTGTAATGTTATTCACCAAATTTGAAAAATCATGAAATCCCCCAAAAAATGAATAAAATAATCAATAAATGTAAAACTTAAAGATGATTACGTGTTGTTTGGCTTTGAAACTATATATTGTTGCCCCTTCTAAATCCTAGGATCCCTTCTTGGGACCTTCTTCTATTTAGTACCGGCAGGGTTCTGTTGTTGATCTTTTGCACAGCACTGACCTGGAACCCTCATGGGAAAAGCAAAAAAGGAAGGTCAAGAAACACCTGACTCTGATGCCTCAAGGCTGACTACAAAGAGATGGGCTACATCCAGAGTCAGATTAAAAGAAAAGCCCAAGACAGAAATTACGGGAGAGTTCTGGTTGACGGCCCCTGCCCCAGGAGGGGGAGTCGGCATAAGTAAGTATGTCCTAGAACACAGAGGGATAGATTGATGAAGATTGCTGCGCAGGGTAGCGCAACAAGTCACCTTGCAGCACTACCCTGCTTTACTGGAAAAGGGCATGAATGCACAATATTTATCCAATACAGCGTATTCCTGCTCTTTTCCCTTGCACCGGTGCTGTTTTGGTAGCCTAGTGTCAATGCAAGTACCCTTGCACAGTGGTGCAATGGTGTCTCTGTTGCATGCAGGATTGTTTTTGTGCAGGAAGAGTCACTCTCCTGCACATAAACAATCCGGAAAGGCTTTTTCCTCTTGCTACGTGTGCTGCAGAATAAATAAAGATATTTCTCCTCGTTATGCCTCAGCTGGGGAGGTGTGAAATTTTGGCACAATGCCAGATTTACAAGTCCTTGTAAATCTGGGAATGCATCAAAAACCATGAGCGTTGCATAGGAACATCCACAGCAACATCCATGGAACGCCTCTCTTGCGCAGAGTAGAGCAACGCATCGATTTGTGCTGCGTTGCCTTAATTCAGATTAATGAAGCTTTTCAAAGCCATGCAAAGTGGCTTTGTGTGGCTTCATAAATCTGATTTAGAAGCTTGCATCACACATTCAGCGCTTTGCGTGATGCAAGCCTCTCCTAACAATGCCCCAGATTGTTTTAAAATAGCTAATTTATTCAACTGGTATGTCGGGCTTTAGAGAGGAAGATATTTAGCTTCAGTGCATTGCAGGAGCGACCTGTGCGGGTAAGAGCAGTGGGGTGGTAGGGCAGGGTGAGGGGGCACTCGAAAGATGACGACGGCTAGGAGAGAAAATACATTTTTTTTAAGGGGCCCTTACAAATTTTATCCTGCCATATTGCTGGTGACCTGTGTTGCTGCCTAGACGGGACGCTTGCCAAACGTGTCCTACTACCCTGGTGGGACTCTCGGTCCCAGGGTGCACCGCTTAATCGTTCTTGCCCGAGTGCTCACAGCTGCTGCAGGGGGAGGCACTGACATCGCGCTATAAAGCGCCGCCTTCCCCCACGCAACGCGGGACGCGCGCGGGTGACGCCGGGAGAATACCGGGACAAGGGCGGGGCCGTCTAAGGCCATCCGAGGCCGAAAGAGGCTGGTCTGGGCCGTCCCTCTTGGTTCCTGTATTTTCAAGGTACAAGTGAAGAAATTGCGCTTTATTCTCCTCACCGTTCTCCTTATTTTCTGCAATCTGCCAAGTTAAATTACTCCAGCGCTTTATCCTTGCTGATTGCTCCTGTTGTTCTATTGATTCTGTCCTATAGGTACTTCCTGAAAATATTGTGGCAACGGCAGATAAGTCATCAAGACCCCAGTACGTTGCACGGTCCAAATCCAGGTGATTTATCACCGAGACCCACACCAGCAAAGGCGGACTATTTTAGCCTTAAGATACGCGTGCCTGGAACCTTAAAACAGCTAATTGGACTAGCCTATCGAACATCTTGGTTACTTTTACTTTGGTATCGGAGCTGGTGGTGGAAGGTATTTTGTCTCGTTGAAGTACTTTCGTTGATTAGGGCAATTTGGTGTCATTTAGCGTATGGTTGCTAATTATGTCAGGGGGGGCCAATTTATCCATGAGTAAATGGAAGGGAGCTGCTAGAACGCTAGACGATTTTATAACATGAGCAGAATCAGTACTATGTCACAAAATTGAACTTGCACAAAGAAGACTATCATTAGACCCCTCTAAACTTCCAACATATAGCCAATTTGGGGCAAAGTCGCCAATAAATGTATTACATCTAAACCCAGGAATGGATAATCAACTCGAAAATGCCCATTTGCTATGAACAATCCCACAACAGAACTAATGGGATCCTTTAATGTAAACGACCAAGCAAGTCCTGGGATCTCCACAAGACTACAAGTACAGAAAACAGCGGGAGCATCTAAAGAAAGATGCGAAAAATTACAGAGGGGAAAAAGAACTGGTGAAAAAAAGGGGAAAGTGGGTGGAAAAGGGAGCACATGTAATGGGGACGTTAATGCATTGGAAAACGAGGAGAGCACGTTTAGAACAATAGGGGTGCAAACTGATGCCCATAACTTTTTTGGACAAAGTAAAGAGAATGAAGTAGTAGGAGCAGTAGAACAAACTGTGGTTGATATCTTTAAAACTGCCTTAGATTCTATCCAGACTCAGATAAATGAGTGCATGGATAGTAAACTAAGGGGCATGGACAGCAAAATTGACCAGCTAAATTACACCATCGGCCAATTAGGTACCACCATTGGGGAGGGAAATGGAATAACTAAAGAAGGGGCCAAATTAAAAGCTGATCTAAAGATATTTCTAAGGGCTAGTAAGGAAACCCATGGTGCTGTTTGTACCCTGAATCAACCTAGTACAGAATATCTAAATAGTGTTGAGATAGGTAATAGAACAGAGGGCACAGGGGTGAGTGATTCAAAGAAGAAGGCTGTTACCTGTCCTGATAGCAGTCTAAATAACCTAGAGAGAAATAGCTATAGGGCAGTAGTGCATAGCCCAAAGGGGACTGATCTGATCCCCAATTCTGACATCCTGAAGTTACCTCCTGCTACATGCCCCTATGTTTTAGTCCTAGCTGGTGTTCCAGCCCTGAAAAGGGACCAAAATGAATCCTGGTATAATCTCAGGAATAAAGTTGTTGACTGGCTTTCTAAGTATAAAAAGTTTAATCTTAATAAAACAAATGAAATCCTGACAGTGCGCAGAGTAGGGTGGGTGGGGGATTCTTCAAAGGATATACAGGGAGATTATATTGTATAACTTTAAACACCCTCACGTAGTACGTACCCTGTTGAAAGCACATGAGGAGAGGCCAACTTGGAAAACCAACATCCATGCCCTACCATTAGGATATTTCTATAACCGACTGAAATTGGAATTAATAACAATCAAGGTAACCTACTATTCCCAGAAATCTTTAATAGCTTCCAAGAGCTATCATCCTTGGAGGCGGTAGATTGACTCCACCAGGCAGATGTTATCGTAAATGAATCGTATGCAGTAGAGAGGGAATTAGATGGGACAAACATAGTACCAATTATGAACCATTGCGAAGAAATGGAATCAAGGGGAGCATGCGGTGCGAGTGAGGATGTGTTATTTTTTCCAAGAGCTAATAAAATTTCTGAGGGTTTACAGGCAAGCGAGGCAAACCGCATAGATATAATATCAAGTGAAGGTCCCATGAGAGCTGTGAGCTCTAGGGACAACGTTGATTCAAAAGTAATTTCATGGAACATAGCGGGCCTTAAAAGGAAAGCCAGGGATCCCGAATGGAACGAATATATTGAAACAAGCGATATTTGTTTATTACAGTAGACCGGGGCAACTACGATTCCACATAGGGTAGGATACAAAACTTTGTATATAGCAGCTAATCCATCAGTAAGAGGAAGGCCTTCGGGTGGTATAGGGATTTGGGTAAAAGTGACCCTTGACATAGGAGTAACACAATTATGTACGGACTCCTTAGATATACTTGGAATTAAAATAGTAACCAAGGACAGAAGGGTGTTTTACATATATAGGGGTCGATTAGGATGGCGGACGGAAACGGGTACTGTCCGCCATGGTCGGGGAAATTTTACTCCCGGCCGCGCCGCGGAGAATCCGCGGTTGCGATTAGGATATTCATGTCACGAAACTCCGACCGCGGCGGACGGATCATAACAAACACCGTCCGCGGTGGACGGAACACATCTAACTCCGTCCGCGGCGGACGGAGCCTAATGAACAGCCACCGCCGCGGACGGCAATGACCGCGGAAAAAGACACATTTACCGCCATACCTGTGAAAACTCCGTGTCCGCAATTAGGATAAATCCGCCTGTACCACGGTACGCACAGCCATCCACGTCCGCGGCGGAAAGAATGTAACGATAAACAGTGCATCACTGCGGAAGGCCAACACGCACAACATCCCTAACTTCAAACAAATGTCAGAAAGTGTACCGCAAGTAATTAGCAAACACACGAAAATTGACAACCCCCCGCCCCCACCTGATACACCAACACCAAGCACAAGCCACCATGACACCCCCCAAGTACCCAATAATGCACACTAGTCAACACGCCCACCTACCACCTGACTGCCAACAACCATTGAGACACGACTATAAAATGACACCAACCCACTACCACAATCCTTTGCATCACGGCATTGCTGCTAGCAAGAGGCCCTAATCGATATACAGCTTACTCAAATAGAAGACACACAACCACCACCCTACCACACCCACCACACAAACACCCACCACACCATTCCTACACATCACACACCACACACCTGCACCCCCCCAACTCACTCAACCCACACACTGAGCACCACACACCATGGCACCCAAAAAAAAACCTAAATTCACGGAGACGGAGTTGAAGGTAATGGTAGATGAAATCATCTGTGTTGAGCCCCACATCTTCGGGGCCCAAGTCCAGCAGACCTCCGTGGCGCAAAAGAATCACATGTGGGACAGAATCGTCAGTCGGGTGAATGCGTCAGGGACCGTGCCAAGGACGAAGCACGAAATTCAGAGGCGGTGGCATGACCTGAAGACCAGGGTCAAAGGCATCCGCGCCAAAAACTATGCAAGAGCCAATCATACTGGCGGCGGAACACCCCCGGAGCCCATACCCTACACCGATTGGGAGGAGAAGGTGCTGGTTATACTTCACCCAGAGAGCCTAGACGGACTTGAGGAAGGAGAAGAGGCTGGTAAGTACAAACCAAGCACCACGATCAGTACGACATGGTCAGGCTCACAAACTGAGAAGACACATCTCCTACGCCCCAACCCATGCACGTCGGACACATACTCACCAATATGTACATGGCTACCAACAGGCCCCCATGTTCACAGGGAGGGTGGTGGTGGTGGGTGGGGTGTGTGAGAGCTCACAACTACAACTCCCAACAGGCCCCCATGTTCACGGGGAGGGTGGTGGTGGTGGTGGTGGGTGGGGTGTGTGAGAGCTCACAACTACAACTCCCAACAGGCCCCCATGTTCACGGGGAGGGTGGTGGTGGTGGGTGGGGTGTGTGAGAGCTCACAACTACAACTCCCAACAGGCCCCCATGTTCACGGGGAGGGTGGTGGTGGTGGGTGGGGTGTGTGAGAGCTCACAACTACAACTCCCAACAGGCCCCCATGTTCACGGGGAGGGTGGTGGTGGTGGTGGGTGGGGTGTGTGAGAGCTCACAACTACAACTCCCAACAGGCCCCCATGTTCACGGGGAGGGTGGTGGTGGGTGGTGGAGGGTAGGGTGTGTGGGGTGTGTGCGACACGAGACAGAAATGTGTACAAATCGATATGAACATGTAATGTCCACATTACTGACCAGCTCAATCTTGTCCCTCAGGTGATCGTGAACTGACTGGGGAAACCAGCACCCGGCCGCAAGACTCGCCTCCCACACATACCGGACTCTCTGGGGACGATGACACAGGCAGCTCCAGTGCGGAGGATGGTGCGGGCCCAAGCAGACAGCCAGGGCCATCTGGCTCACAGGGACTCCCGGGCCCGACAACCGTCGCATGTGTGACTCCAGCGACACCTGCCTCAGTGATCTGCAGAGTCACCACCACCACCAGTACCACCAGTACCACCAGTACCACCACTCCTGCCTGTGCCACCCTGCCTAACCCAGCGCACGACGCAGGTCCATCGGCCTCACACCCAAGCAGGGCGAGTGGGCCACAAAGGAGAGAGGCGACGGCACATCAGGTAATCAGGCGACCCACACTCTGCCGCACTGAGGAAGGACACCTACCCCATCCTGTGGCACAGTCCCTTGAAGCCCTAGCCAGGTGCCAGGCGTCATACGACCGTTCCCAGGAACATGCAGATCGTGCACACCAGGACTCGGTGGACAACACGAACATGTTGCGTGAAATTTCGGGGTACCTTGGCCAGATAGTGCACATCATGGGCCAGCAGACAACAATGTGGAGGGAATGGATTGCCCGGAACAACCCCACCCCCCCTCCACCAATTGTCGTTGCACCACCGCCACCGTCACCTCCACCTCCACCGCCACCGCCACCACCACCACCACCTGTGCCCCAGGCGACGGATGTGGCCCATGAACAACCTGAACCCCCAGCTGACTCAGTTCCACCTCAAAGACGGAGGGGCCACCCGAGGCTGGAAGTGGGTGAGAGCAGTGTTGGAGTGCCATCCACACGCTCCAAGAGGGGCCACCAATGACTTTGTCACTGCCTGAGCCAGACATTCACCCTGCAAAGTATCCTGTCCCACATAGACAATCATTGCCACTGGTCTGCTGGACTAGCCTGACACCCCCCAATGTGGTGTCAGCACGGACATTTCATCTGCCATTACCTTCAACTCCAACTCCCTCCCCCCCACTTACTTGTAAATATTCACCAGCACTAATGCACAACCTGTAAATAAATGTCACTTACACACTCAATGATGTTTTGCCTCCATGTTTATTCACAAGATTGCCTTCAGAAACAGACGTAAACAGGTGCAGGGATCCTAGTCGTACATAATCATGGCGCTGCGGGAGTGACCTAGGGAAAATCAGAGACAGCAAACACACGTCAGGAAACAGATTCACACACATCACAACACACTGCACAGCAACATTCCACAAACTACACTCATCACAAAAGCATGGGATGAGAGGACACACATCATGGAGACTTGTATGACCAAAGAAATGAAGACACACATATGCAACCATCACAAACCAGAACACACAGCTGATGCACCCCACATCCACACAACACCAGCAAACATACATAAGGCATTGTCAACCGGCACAAGAGGTAGTTACTCACATTCAAGGGAAGTAGCGATCAATGAGCTGGCGCCTCTGGTCCACACCTTCCTCCTCACCACTATCCTCATCAGTCGACATGGGTGGGATGGGAGGCCGAGGAACTTCTTCGTCTTCAGGGTCCAAGAGCAGTTCAATGTCATTGCGCGCGGCCAGGTTGTGGAGCATGCAGCAGGCAATCACGATCCTGCATACTTTGCCTGGTGAGTAAGGCAGGGCCCCTCCGGTCTTATCCAGGCACCGAAACCTAGACTTTAGCAGTCCAAAGGTACGTTCAATCACTCTCCGTGTCCTTCCATGTGCATCATTGTAGCGCATTTCACCCGCTGTTGTAGGATTAGGTATGGGACTGAGGAGCCAGGGCCGGTTTGGGTACGCCGAGTCGCCTATGTAGGGGGATGACAGACACAAATATCACAACAAGATATGGTGGGTACCCCATGCCACACAGAGATCACAAAAGTCCCCACTGCACACTCACCAACAAGCCACGCTTGACCGGGTCGCAGATTTGCCATCAGTTGGGGGACAATGCTGCTCCGCATGATTTGGGCGTCATGTGCGGAGCCTGGAAATCTTGCACACACATGGGAGATGATGTTGTTTGCCAGGCACACCACCTGCACGTTCAGCGAATGGAAGTGCTTGCGATTCCTAAAAATCCGCTCACGTGCCCGTGGTGGAATGATAGCGATATGTGTGCCATCAATTGAACCCACTACGTGTGGTATCTGGCCCAGTGCATAGAAGTCTGCTTTGACTGCTGGCAACTCTTCCGGCCATGGGAAATGGATGTAGTCATTCTTGTACAGCATCATAGCTCTTAAAACATCCCGAAGTACCGTGCTGAACATGGACTGTGACATCCCCCCGGCATATCCAACTGTGTACTGAAAGGTGCCAGTAGCAAAGAAATGTAGTGCCGCCATAACCTTTGCTGTGGGTGTAATAGAACCAGGATACGTCCTTCGTGGCTGCAGATGAGGAGACAATTGGGCAACAAGCTCCATCAACCGACGTCGATCCAGCCGGAATTTCCTAATCACCTCCTCGTCAACCATATCCTCCAGCACAGTGTATGGCCGTTGCACATTTGGAGCCCTCCTGTGTGGGAGAGAGATGTAACTTGAGTCAACTTACAAACGACGCATACGTGTGCAACTCCATCACATGTAAGCCAACATTAGCAAGAACAAAAATGTTTTGGAGAATGGCCATATGTGTGACATCTCTGATAGTTAATACAATACGGAGTGGCCCTTTAACAATGTGCAGCCACTTGCAACAGAAAGTGTGTCAACACGTACAGCGCTACTTAGTCACATGTGAACATTACTGACAATACGTGTGTCTTGACCCTAATGTTTAGAAGCCACATCACAGACACACATGCAAGTGCATGCACACAAACGATAATGATACACACACACCATGTCATCATGCACCAATGCCAACACCAATAATGTAGAGCATACGGTAATTACATGCATGGTGACACAACATCCAAGACACATACACTGAATGCATGTGTACCACCACCATTGTAGTCACCTCGCCAGAACCACACACTGACAACAGATTCATAATTTGGCCATACAGCCGTGATGTACTGTGTAGTTGTGAAGATGTAATAACGTCTGTAGGGTCACACCCGACGTCAACACGTCAAAATGCACATCTGTTGCACATTGTGTGCCCACCGATGGGCATAGTAGGGACACCCATGGAATAGTGAATAACATATGAAGTTTCCCTATCACGCTCACAACCCTCATGACGCAACTGCAGACAACACATCACGGTGCAGCGTCTGACAAGATAAAATCATTGGCGCCGCCATGGCGGTGCACAGCTTCCGCTACTTTCCAATGGCCATACGCGGCCAGCGTCCCTCTTCCCATTGGCTGCATGTGCACGACCGCCACGGGCACACATCGGCAACCGCACGTGCAAGCTTCCTGCACGGAAGCTTCAGTTGCAACAATGTACTATCACTGGCGCCACCATGGCGGTGCACGTACTCAGCGGGGGAGGTGCAGGCCTATACACCCTTTAGATGTACTCAATGGACATGGCAGTTCATGTCCCCTCTTACAGTCACATTGCAAGCTTGCACGTGCGGTTGGCGATGTGTGACCGTGACGGTCCGTGCACATGCAGCCAATGGGAAGAGGGCCGCTGGCCGCGTATGCCCAATCGAAAGTAGCGGAAGCAGTGCACCGCAACACCAGGGCCAGTCATTGGCCCTTTTACGAACACGCATCCAGGGCTGACCAATTGCTGGCGACGTATGCCACTGACACGTGCTGAGGGCCCTATATATGTGTGTTGTCCAAAAGCACACATCCTACCCTGGGAACCAGTGCTGCCTGTTCACCTCGACCTGCTGCTGCTGCTGAGCTGACCACCGACTGCTGCCTGTGACCATCACCTCGACCTGCTGCTGCTGCTGAGCTGACCACCGACTGCTGCCTGTGACCATCACCTCGACCTGCTGCTGCTGCTGAGCTGACCACCGACTGCTGCCTGTGACCATCACCTCGACCTGCTGCTGCTGCTGAGCTGACCACCGACTGCTGCTCTAGTGCCATACTCTGTGATCTTGCCATGTCGAGAGCCAAAGAGATCCGGTCTCGTCCCTTCACCGCCGCGGAGCTTGATGTCCTCGTGGACGGTGTGCTCCGCAACTATGGACGGCTCTACGGCGCACCCGGACAGGTGGTAAGTGCGGTGTGGGACATGTTGGTGTGCATGAGGGGGCCAATGACTCCTGGCTACTCCAATCTTAGCTGTGTAGTGTGGGCTCGACATATTTTCAGGATTGTGCATGGCGGATGACAGATACGTGTTGCCCCTATCTGTGTGACAGGCCAACTGTCCACTAACTTACACCCTTTTGTCTCCCATCATGGTAGGTCAAGCTGCACCTTCGCAAGGACGTGTGGAGGAGCATTGCACGTGAAGTACGGGCTTTGGTGGTGTGCAACAGACGACATACACACTGCCAAAAACGCTGGGACGACATTTCCAGGCTGAGCAAGAATGTAGCGGAAGTGACACTGGGGATGATTCCAAGGACGCCACGTCTGGCCCGACGCTCCATGACCCCTCTCATGCACCGTATCATTGCTGTGACGCATCCTGACTTGTCCGAATGGCTGAGTGTCGATCAACAGCAAACTAGCGGTGAGCATACTGTCTGTGTAGGAAACTTGTGAGTGCAATGCATGTATTGGTGCACAGACACAGTATTGAGTTCCGTGGTGCGTATGTATCTCTGCGATGCCATGTTGGTCCCATTGGGTGGGTGTAATTTGACATCCAGGTCCGGCATGGTGACAAGCAACTTGCTTAGTAGTTGAGTGTTGAAGCACAGGCCGTAGTGGTCCGTGGCCCCATGGCAAGACATGTGTGCACATGTACGTGCTCCTGCCCTGTCCGCATGCTGTACATGTGTCGCGGCCACCAACGCTTATGTAATGTGAGGATGACTGGTAGAGGTGGGCCGTGTGCAGGATGGGGGCTACAAGAACTTTGTCAGCTATGGAATTAGGGAATCCTTGTCCTTCTGTACGTGAGTGTGCCCATGACTTACACCTCTTTTATGTGCATTTCAGCTATGACAGAGGACACTCAGCCACAGACGAAGGAGATTAGTCGAGGCAATGAGTCCGGGTCAGACTTCGCACACACGCAGACTGACACAGAGGAGGGCAGCGTCGGAGAGGGGGACAGGACCGTCTCTGAGGACTCGCATGTGGAGACACCATCGTCCTCATCTTCGGAAAATCTTGGTGAGCCAGCACTGTTGTCACAGACTGGGAGTGGGCAATCAACACCTTCTGTCGGAACACAGCACACAGGGCCCACACTTCCGCCAACTGCACCATGTACTGTTCGTGCACGCAGGAGTAGGGGGAGCAGAGTGGCGTTCGGTGCAGGCACCGCTGCCCCTGCCACGGTGAGCCAAAATGCACTGTGTGCTGAGGCCGTTGATCTGCTGCGACAGCTGTGTGTGGGGCAGACCAATATGACAAATGCTTTCCAAGACCATGATAGGAAGTTGGGGCAGGTGGTGGCATTCATGGAAGGGATGCATGGCGATCTTGCTGGTCTACACAGGTCAGTGCAGTCATTGGCAAGCAGTGTGTCGTCTGCAATAGTACAGTCGCATGGACAGGGTGCTACTTCTGTTTCCCCATCTACACCACTGGATGTCTCAGGGGGTAGTGATTATTCTGAGCAGGACTCTAATACAGGTTATTGCACTAGAAGCAGCGTCAGACAGCACGTCAGGGCACGGAGGGCACAGACACCATCCCCTAGGTCAGCAAAATCTGTTCACGAAGACAACGTCAGATACACTGGAGTACACACACAGGATCCACAAGTGTTGTTGGGGGACATGCCTTCACATGCTACACAGGCATTCAACACAAAAGGTACTCCCAAGGCAAGGGATACTCACAAGTCCATGGACAGTCCCTTGGACAAGGCCACTCAAAAGACAAAGGCACCTCAAAAGAGCAGGGAAAGTCCCAAGGGCAGGCCCACAACAGAGGAAAGGGCCACTCCCAAGGACAGGGACAAGGACAATCAAAAGACAAAGGCACCTCCTAAGAGCAGGGAGAGTCCCAAGGGCAGGCCCACAACAGAGGAAAGTGCCACTCCCAAGGACAGGGACAAGGACAGTCAAAAGACTAAGGCACCTCCTAAGAGCAGGGAGAGTCCCAAGGGCAGGCCCACAACAGAGGAAAGGGCCACTCCCAAGGACAGGGACAAGGACAGTCAAAAGACTAAGGCACCTCCTAAGAGCAGGGAGAGTCCCAAGGGCAGGCCCACAACAGAGGAAAGGGCCACTCCCAAGGACAGGGACAGGGACAGTCAAAAGACAAAGGCACCTCCTAAGAGCAGGGAGAGTCCCAAGGGCAGGCCCACAACAGAGGAAAGGGCCACTCCCAAGGACAGGGACAGGGACAGTCAAAAGACAAAGGCACCTCCTAAGAGCAGGGAGAGTCCCAAGGGCAGGCCCACAACAGAGGAAAGGGCCACTCCCAAGGACAGGGACAAGGACAATCAAAAGACAAAGGCACCTCCTAAGAGCAGGGAGAGTCCCAAGGGCAGGCCCACAACAGAGGAAAGTGCCACTCCCAAGGACAGGGACAAGGACAGTCAAAAGACTAAGGCACCTCCTAAGAGCAGGGAGAGTCCCAAGGGCAGGCCCACAACAGAGGAAAGGGCCACTCCCAAGGACAGGGACAAGGACAGTCAAAAGACTAAGGCACCTCCTAAGAGCAGGGAGAGTCCCAAGGGCAGGCCCACAACAGAGGAAAGGGCCACTCCCAAGGACAGGGACAGGGACAGTCAAAAGACAAAGGCACCTCCTAAGAGCAGGGAGAGTCCCAAGGGCAGGCCCACAACAGAGGAAAGGGCCACTCCCAAGGACAGGGACAGGGACAGTCAAAAGACAAAGGCACCTCCTAAGAGCAGGGAGAGTCCCAAGGGCAGGCCCACAACAGAGGAAAGGGCCAATCCCAAGGACAGGGACAGGGACAGTCAAAAGACAAAGGCACATCCTAAGAGCAGGGAGAGTCCCAAGGACAGACACACAACAGAGCAAGGTCCATCTCACAAGGGCAGGGACACACACAGAGAGTAGGTGTCTACTGGAGACAGGTACACCACAGACGACAAGTCTGCTGGCAGGAACAGGGCACCAACCAAGGCACAGGCAAAATCCAGAGACAACACTCCACCTACGGATAAGGCACTTCCTACGGACAAGGCTTCTACCATGGACAATGGCGCAGTCAAGGACAGGCATACATCACCCCTGGCTGCACTGCGGCTGATGTTTTCGAATGTACGCCAAACAGATGTCTCCACGGCGGAGTCCCCCCATACCTCCACTCCCATCCAGGCCAGTCAGAAGCAGAGGAGGGAGTCCCCTGTTGTTGCATCCCCCATTACACATGAATCTGAGTCCAGGCGGCAGGCACACAGCAAACGACAAGCAGGCTCCAGCACGTCCCCAGAAACCCGATCCCCGGCTGCAGATGCTCCACGTATGGTGGGTGATATTTGTTTAGAGTCACCACCACTTGCCAGTCCTGTCCTGTCCAGGGTGCACTCACATATCCCTAAGAAACGCAGACACACACCATTGACACCTGCCCACCCCGATGTCGCTCAAGGTCAGCTATCCCCAGCTTCCAGGGCCACCCTGCCTCCTGGCCCATACAGCCCTGTGGCTCATCATTTCAGTGGTACCAGTGCCGCAGGTGCAGTTGACTCTCATGTATCAGATAGTGCCACTGTGTCTGTTGTTTGCTGTCATGCATCATGTAGTAGCACAGTCTCAGTTGTCCCCTCTCCAGGCCCGGACTGGCCGTTGCGGGCACCGGGCAATCCCCCGGTGGGCTGCAGGGGTGGGGGCCGGTTTTGGGGCCCTGGGGGCCGTTTTTGTTACAGGACCGGTTTTGCAGCATAGCTGCAAAAACGGCACTGTAACAAAAACGGCCGAAAACCGGCCCTGGCAAAGAGCGCGGTCGCACCGCCTCCCCCCCCCTGGGAGGGGGGGGGTGCGGCCGAGCACTTTGCCAGGGCCGGTTTTTGGTTCCCAGTCCGGCCCTGCCCCTCTCCTGTTGCAGGTCCTGGCAGTGTATCTGGGTCTATGGCACATGTGTCAGTGAGTAGATCTGTGGCTGTGTCGCACACTCCTGTTTCTGGTGCTGGCAGTCTGTCTGGGTCAGTGGCTCACGTGTCAGTCACTACATCTGTGGCTGTGTCTCACATTCCTGGTGCTGGTGCTGGCAGTGTGTCTGGGTCTGTGGCCCATGTGTCTGTCACTCGGGCTGTGGCTGTGTCTCACATTCCTGTTTCTGGTGCTGGCAGTGTGTCTGGGTCTGTGGCCCATGTGTCTGTCACTCGGGCTGTGGCTGTGTCTCACACTCCTGTTTCTGGTGCTGGCAGTGTGTCCGAGGCAGGTAGTTCACGCAGTCCACCTGATTCTGTGATGTGAGGTGCTGATCACTTCACTCGCATGTTATTTCACATGGTGTGTCCATTGTCCATTGAGAACAGCCTTGCACTGTTGTGGTCCCTGGGATGGGTTGGTTGGGACACGTACTTGTGCTGCCTCTGATGTACCTGCTCTGTAGTCCACTATGCCCTGTTGCTGTTCTGATTCTGCATTCTGCCCTCTCGTTTACTGCCAATGATGTACCTGCTCTGTTAAGCACAATGCCCTGTTGCTGTTCTGATACTGCATTCTGCCCTCTGATGTGCTGCCTCTGATGGACATGTTCAGTGCTATGGACTGTTGATGCACTTAGCCCCTCTCACGTGCTGCCTCTGATGGACATGTTCAGTGCTATGGACTGTTGATGCACTTAGCCCCTCTGATGTGCTGCCTCTGATGTACCTGCTCTGTTGTCCACAATGCCCTGTTGCTGTTCTGATACTGCATTATGCCCTCTCACGTGCTGCCAATGATGTACCTGCTCTGTTGTCCACAATGCCCTGTTGCTGTTCTGATACTGCATTCTGCCCTCTCACGTGCTGCCAATGATGTACCTGCTCTGTTAAGCACAATGCCCTGTTGCTGTTCTGATACTGCATTCTGCCCTCTGATGTGCTGCCTCTGATGGACATGTTCAGTGCTATGGACTGTTGATGCACTTAGCCCCTCTCACGTGCTGCCTCTGATGGACATGTTCAGTGCTATGGACTGTTGATGCACTTAGCCCCTCTCACGTGCTGCCTCTGATGGACATGTTCAGTGCTATGGACTGTTGATGCACTTAGCCCCTCTCACGTGCTGCCTCTGATGGACATGTTCAGTGCTATGGACTGTTGATGCACTTAGCCCCTCTCACGTGCTGCCTCTGATGGACATGTTCAGTGCTATGGACTGTTGATGCACTTAGCCCCTCTCACGTGCTGCCTCTGATGGACATGATCAGTGCTATGGACTGTTGATGCACTTAGCCCCTTTCACGTGCTGCCTCTGATGGACATGTTCAGTGCTATGGACTGTTGATGCACTTAGCCCCTCTGATGTGCTGCCTCTGATGTACCTGCTCTGTTGTCCACAATGCCCTGTTGCTGTTCTGATACTGCATTCTGCCCTCTCACGTGCTGCCTCTGATGTTCATGCTCTGGTGCCCACTTTGCCCATGCTCACGCATACACTGTGATTATACCCCTATTATGTGCAATAAAGGTAGTCAATCATGTCTCGTGGTTTGTCGTTGTCATTCATGCTTGCGTACTACAAATGTGTATTTCTATTTGCTTCTCATCAGTGGTTTTGGTAACATGACACTCCCCCTCCCTACGTCACGACCCTTGCACGTATTCCCCTCCATGCAGCCAATGGTTTGTGCCTTACCTGCGTCGGCGTCCATGGTGGGCCAAGACTAGGACGTGGTGGATCGCGAAGAGCGTCGGGAAAGCGTGTAGCGCTGGGTCCAGGGTGGCGAGCAGCTTGTGGTGGGTATCTCTGCTATGTATCTTTTCTTCGCTGTGGGGAATCCGCCGTGTTCAGACAGGTTGTTTTTCCGCTGCGGTTTTATGTGTAATTTCCGCCATCTTGATTTGGGGGACGGTCTTCGACGTCAGTACGTACGGCGGAGTCTCAGGATGTGTTCCGTCCGCCGCGTGGTTGGGTGTAGTTGGGCGGCGGTGCGTGCTTTTCCGTCGCGGACGGAAATTTTACACTGTTTCCTATCCTGATATGGCGGACGGAGTGTCCGCTGCAGGCGGACACGGAAAAGGCATTTTCCGCGTACTCCAGGGCCGCGGTAGCTCCTCCATCCGCCATCCTAATGAGCCCCATAATGTCTATAATAGACCAGGCTTGGCATCAAAGGAGTCACCGATAACTGAATAAATGGACTCTATTTTAAACTTATTAGACGCAAGTGCAATTATAGTAATAGGTGGTGACCTCAGTTGTAATTACGAACCTATCATAGGGCTTGGAAACATTTTAGAAGATGAAGATTTGGCCAACAAGATTTCCATTTTGTATAACTGCAAAACTGTCCCATGCACCGTGTTAGCATTCCAAATTATGAGATTAATGGTGGGCCATGGACTAAGGGCATGCAACGGTCGTCTTCCATCAGACGTACCGAAGGCTCCAACCTTTTTGTAGAAGTACTACTCAAAGTAAAATAGACTATATAATTCTATCCTTTGATATTTGGCCTTATGCTGTAGATCCGCTTGAACTTGTTTTAAAAAGTAGACTGTTGCCTACTCCAGCAGAAAGCAACACCATAAATTGCAAAAGCTCGGACGATATTATAGTTAGCAATAATCGCCACTAAATGGGCACATATGTTGGAGCATGGCGAAAAGTTGGCAAGCGTTTATAGTACACTTGCCAACACTTTTTGTAACTATACTACTATGGAAGTGGAAAGGAACATATTAATAAATCTACACAAGGGATTTTTCAAGGCACTAGTTCCATTGGTAACAAACAAATCTAAAATAACTGGAAAAAATGGACACTTAAAGCCGATGGGGAAATCTTGGTATAATAAGGATTGCCGAACTGCCAAGACTGAGTTAGTACTAGCAATCAAAAGTAATAGCATGCTAATAGTTAAAGAAGCTAGATTAAAATATAAGAGAGCACTAGAGAATGCTAAAGCACATTGGGATGATGAGATTTGGTTTGATTTGCTAAAAGCTGCAAAAAATAATGACCAAATGTCATTTTGGAAAATAGTGGCCAAAGGAAATAAAAACGAAAAGGGTTCTAGAGATGTTTATCTTGATGAGACCACCTGGATAGATCATTTTACTAAGTTGTATGGAGCTCCTGAGATTGAAAGTTCCCTTCTTAACGACGAGCTATTGCTAAGTTCAAGTGAAGGCAATTTAGACTTTGATCTACAAGAAACGATTCTGGCTATTAATTTAGTTAAAAACAGTAAAGCCCCAGGACTAGATAAGATTCCAGGAGATTTATATAAACATGATACCTGTGTCTGGGGCCCTTATATTAACTGTCTCTGCAACTTTGTAGCTGCAGGAGCAGATCTGCCAGAGACATGGAGGGGAGCGGAAATCATTTGTATTTTTAAAAAGGGCGATAGGATCGATCCTGCGAACTATCGCCCAATTAGTTTAATTGATGTTTTATAGAAGATTTAAGAAAGGCATATTTTAAATCGTATTAATTTTTGGATTGAGGACAAAGCAGTTCTTTCAAAGTATCAGGCAGGTTTCAGTGCCAAAATAAGCACCACAGATCAGGTGTTTGGGTTCTGTTGTTTGTGTTGGAAGTACGTAAATATAAGGAAGGGTCACTTATATGTAGCGTTTGTTGACCTTAGGGCTGTGTTCGATCTTATCCCCAGACATCTGTTATGGAAGACACTTAGTTGCCAAGGGTTACCAGCCAATCTCTTGGAACAGATCATTAGATTGTATGAAAACAACTATGCAAAGGTAAGGTGGGGTCCGGGATGCGAACTAACCAGTCCAATCCCCATAAAAAGGGGTGTTCGCCAAACTTTGTTTTCATTATTTGTTAATGACATTCCATGTTTCCTAAAGGGTTGCAAAAATGACGCACCGAAAATGGGGGGAGAGACAATACCTGCAAAATTATTTGCTGATGACACTATCCTTATATCCAAAACACCCAAGGGGCTACAATGTTTACTTAGTACTTTCCAAACATACTGCAGCAAAAAAAGGCCTTGAGATTAATACCAATAAGACAAAGTACATGGCAATAAACCCTCATAAGTCCTTTAGAGAAAACCTGTTTTTAAATGGACAAAAATTGGAATATGTTCAAAATTTTAGTTATTTGGGTGTTTCCTTGGATTCAAAATTATCATGGAAAACTCAAATAGAAAATAGCAAAATGCTATTAAAGCAAAACATCTTACCGATCCTAAAAAGGCATGGAAATAGCCTCAATAAAGCAGTATCGATAGCACTTGAGGTATTTCGATTTAAAGCCCAATCAGCAGCATTATACGGCACTGAATTATGGGGATCCTCATGTAAAAAGGCTTTTGAGGTTAGTGAGAATACATTTCATAGAACATTGTTAAAATTACCAGTGCGTACTCCGCTAATACCAACCATGCTTGATCTTAATATGAAAAGTACTGATCACTACACAATTTTGAGACTCCTGATGTTTTGGGTTAGACTTTGGACAACACCCGAGCTGCTTGATTACAAGGTTGCTCTAATAGAAACAATGGAATTGGACAATAACAATTGCATCACATGGCTTAAACATGTCTGCAATTGGTAAAAAAAATTGGCCTAGTGCATTTTTGGAACAACCCATCCGCATTAACCCCAAACTCGAAAAAGATATTAAAAATATCCTTTTGGGCATTCATGGATCACAACAGATCAAGCGAAAGAGTGAACGGATCTTTAACTAGCAAGTTTCTTACGTTTAAAGATAGCGCTCACTTTGAATCATTTTTAGATGAAGTAAATCCACCACTTGCTAAAACTCTATACTTGAAATATAGATATGGTGTACTGATGATAAAAACAAGTTTAGCAAGGTGGACAAATGATAGTAATGATATATGTATGTTGTGCTTAGGCAAAGTCAAAGAAGATATTTTGCATTTTCTGTTTTTTAGTCAGGCTTATACGGTCCCTAGAAAAAGATGGATTAGACCACTTTGCATAAATATAAGTGTGAGATCGTATAGGGAAGCAGAAAGGATTCTAAACACTGACACTAGTCAGGTTTTTGTCTTTGGTATTAGTAGGTTTTTGTTGGCCGCAAATTTTATTAGAACAAAAGCGGGAGAGAAACTCTAGAGAACTGTCATCAAGATGTATGATTTGTATATGAAATAATATGACAAACTGCATCACTGAAGGAAATATACTTTAGCCTGCTCAGAATAATCATGTTCTCAAATCCGAATGTTTTATATTCTATTTATTCATATGCCTTTTTAATTATTTATACAAGGTTCTTAATGTAATGATTGACACCCCTCAACTGCCTTATTTATCCAACTATTGAATTGTACTTAACTTGGTAGCTGTAATATTGTGATTCTTCTTTTGTATGTACTTTTACTGTTTTTTTATGCATCTTTTATGATATTGATGTATCGAAATAAAGATTATGAACTGAACTGAATTATTTATTTAATTTTCCCTCCATGTCATCTGTTGAGTACCCCCTCAACCCAGCCCACCACTCTTACCTGCACTGCTTGCTCCTTGTGCATGGTCCTTCATTGAAGCGAGCAGGAAATTTAAATTAGGAGTTAAATGTGTTAAGAAAACTTGTTTTTGACTGAAGGAGGCCTTATATGCTGTGAAGACGGCATTCTAAAATTAACGAGAAATACAGGGATGTCTTTTCCTTGAAATATAAACACTATTACCCAAGTGTTATCTTTTCCACAAAATGTGAGATTGCTAAATCTTTCTTTGTTTGGAACTCTTCAAGCTATACTGGGTGATTAGTGTTAAATTACATTTTTGCTAATGATTTAGAGGTGCAAATGAATTAAAAGTATAGCCAGTTAATTTTAGCAGCATTTTTTAAATGATGCTTCAGTGTGCTCTTGCGCGCAATCTACTGACTTAATTCGTAAGAACATCTTTCTCAATAAACTGTTTAGGTTTGAATTGGTGGTCGAACTAAACACTGATAATGACTTAGAAACTCTTAGCCTGAAGTTATTTGATTGAAATAACTTTTTTATTGTATTATAGTGTGACCCAGTGTAGGCATATGATCCTCTATTACAGGTACCCGGAATCTGGGAGATCAATATGCCAAGGTCACACATTTGTTGCCAAATTGATAATACCCTTCACCAAATCTATTGATATCAGTGAGGGACTGGGCTGGGCTAAAACTATCACACAGATAGCAAGTTACTTGAGTTATATGGTTTTTCCGCATGAGAACCCAGGCATTTAAAATCGACTCTTTATTTCACACTACCATACCATACCGTAGGGTGTACGTGCGCTCAACAGATTTTAATAACATAACATAACATTGAAGGATTCCTCCTTCATTCAAGTCGCCCATCCTCTCAAGCCCTTTCTCTTTCCAGGCATTTAGGGGCATATTATCAAGGACGTGCGATACATTATCGCCGCTTTTATCAGCAGGAAACTGCCGATAAAGCGGCGATAATGGGCTTGATAATATGCTCTATGGAATTCCTATCGAAGCCCATGTTAGATGTCTTCACATCTAACATGGGCTTCGATAGGAATTCCATAGAGCATATTATCAAGCCCATTATCGCCGCTTTATCGGCAGTTTCCTGCCGATAAAAGCGGCGATAATGTATCGCACGTCCTTGATAATATGCCCCTATGTCCCTTCCATTCCCTCGTATTGCAGGGCTGTTAGTCCATTCACTAGGCGCTCCGTGTGCATGTTGTAAGTGTGTGTGTATCCGGTGCAAGCATCACTCCCAACAGTATTGGAGTACCTCTAGGAGTTTCTGGAGATTGCACACCCCTTTCCTCAGTCCGAGAAAATTATTTGTCAACTCCTTTAATGTGGAATTACCTGAGTCTTCTCCCAAACCTCAAGTCACCCTCTCATTTACCCATTTTGCTATCCACTGCAGTTGTGCCACCAAGTAGTTTCATTTATATCCTGGGGCAGCTAACCCTTCTTCTGTGGTTGGGTGTTGAAGCTTGCCTAATATCACTTTGTGCCTTCCCAAGCCTCAATTCAGATCAGCAGTATGGTGTCCACTTCCCAAAGTCCTCTCTTTGTATTCGTATTGGAGCACTGCAGAGTCATAACAAGCATGCAGTGCCTCCATTTTAGATAAGGCTATTGCCTAGAACAGTGTGTTCCTGAAAGTGACCCCTTACTTCAGTGCTGCCATTGCAGATCTTCTATTAGCTATTAACCCCCAGATGCATCATGAACTCATTTTGCTATTCCTTAATAGCGAAAAATAACGATTCGCTATTAAGGAATAGCAAAATGCAATGCATGAAGAAATCACTAAAAAAAAAGCAATTTCTTAAAATTCCTTAATTGCGACTCGCAAATTGCGAGTCGCAATTAAGGAATACCTCCCCATTCATTCCTATGGGCCTAGAGGCCCATAGGCCCATAGGAATGAATGGGAAGACATTCTCAATTTGCGAATCGCAATTAGCGAATCGCAAATTGAGAATGCGATTTCAAGGGTGCAGGGGTGTCCAAAGGACATCCTGTTGCACCCCCTGAAATTGATCTGTGCACATATGTTGCACACACATGCCCTTAGGGCCTGTGTGTGCGCAACATGAAACTTTGAAAAATGCACTTTAGTGCATTTTTCAAAGTTTTAGCAAATTACCATGAAGTAAAACAACCGCAAAGGTGCACCACAACAAGCAAGCAAGATAATAAGTGCAAATGATATTTAAGCACGATGAAGAAATATTTCACAAAGAAATGTTGATAGTCTTCTTTTAATCTTTAATTTTCAATTTGCAGTGAAACATACACAAATTACCATGAAGTTCAACTTCATGGTAATTTGCGAGCCCTATTAGCGAAATCGCTATTTTTTCAACTTTAATGCATTGCATTTAAGGAATCTCAATTTGAGATTCCATAAATGCAAGTAATCGCAATTTTGCGATTTCTTAATTTGCGACTTTTGCATTTGGGATGATGCATCCCAAATGCAAAAATACCGGTCGCAAAGGGGCAGATTCTGAGAATCTGCTCCTTTGCGAGCAGATTTTACCTTGATGAATCTATGCCTAAGTGTATATCAGTTCTGTGGATTTGTTCCTTGAGGTAGCAAAGCGTAGTGGTCTCCCTCTTCAGTCTGTGGCCAGCATCGAACAACCCCACTCTATCCTTGTCTGGATGTAGTTGGTAAATACTAAATATGCTCCAGTTTACCCCAAGTCCTGAGATTTTCAAAAGTGTCTCTAGGACAGTGCTGTCCAAACTTTCGGAACCACGGCCCCTCTTTTTAGAAAGACAAACCTCTGTGACCCATCTTACTTTGATGGACATAAAGAGGGGTGATGTTTATTGTAACTAAAGCATCGTGTGGTAATACACTGTCATTTACAAACATCACATTTTCTATTGAGGTGGCCACTAACTTCGCACAGATATACCATTATACTAGTAGAACTAAATAGCGCACAAATAATGATGTGTGGAAAGTGGATTTCTGTGAATATTTATAATTTGTAATTCACCAATTGAAGTGTTTTGATTTGGTTTGATCCTATTAAAATCTGTGATGCCAGCACACTTCAGAATTACAAAAAAGATGCTTCATTTTGTATTTCCTAACTGCTGCTCGCATACAGTTCAATTACAGGTGTTTACATTTCTCTGTGTGTTGCACAAAACCTCTCCAGCCTTTCCTATGGCACTCCCTTTATTCCAGGAAGAAGGTCATATAGTTCTCTTTAAAAAAGCCCTCTCACTTTTCAGTTAAAGAATGAAAAGTAAACACCAATAATAATTTAAAAGAATAAACAGAAACTTGTCAGAAGACATAGCCTGACATTTGACCTCTGTCTCTAAAGCACTAGCAAAAGTGACAAGATGGGGGCGTGGCTACGAGGGCGACGATGGCGGACGTGGCTTGCTAGAGCTCCCGCCAGCCCGATACCTATCCGTATACTTATCCTGGCCTCCGGACCCCTGTGACACCCCACACCTGCGGCGGAGGTTGCGGCACGAGAAGGGAGCCCTCGGGTGCAAGAATCGGGATTCCAAGAGCTCTGGCAGTAGAAATACCGGAGGCGACATTCTGAGGCCTATCCGCATCGTGGGCAGCCGGGGCCTCGAGTTTGGTGATCCCTGACCGGAGGTGCCCTTGGTCGGCAGGCTGGTGGAGAAGCGGGACCCGCGATTTGGGGCCTGCGCAGTCAGCGGAGCAACGGAAGGCAGTGTACAACGGCCCCGCGGAGGTGGAGGGGGTCCCGGTGCCACAGAGGTGTAGTGACGGGGCTGTGGCCTACTTCGAGCAGCAGGAGCCGGGGACTCGAGTTTGGCGACCTCCGTCACCGAAGGTACAGCGCGGGCAGCGGCGAGACTGCTGTTGGAGTGGGCCCCCCCGAGTGAGACTTTGCATACGATCTGGACCTGGGGGCTCGTGCGCGGACCTGTCCCACTAGAGTTGGGGGCCCCCCCCTGGTGCTTGATATCCCGAGTGCCGGTACACTGGTGTGGGAGAGGGAGCGGGTGCGCGCGTCGAGCCCCTAGGTCACTGAGCGACGAGCGGTGGAGCTGGTGGAACTGTTGCCGCATTTGATCGCCCTGGGGTGACGGACTGTGGTGTGGGGGACCCCCCAATCGCCTGTTGCGAGTGTTTGGCGGAGGACAGCCGTGGCTTGAACTGCCTGGGAGCAGAGACCCTGAATTCGGTGGATTGTCCCATCGGCCCCCTTGGCAGCCCCGTGGAGGTGGTCCGGTGTTGGTGGTGACCATTGGTGCCGTGAGACCCGTCACTGAGAGGTCTGTGAGGCGGTAGCCCCGGATAGTGCCGGATCATGACCAGAGGTGGGGGAGGGCCTGCCAAGCAGGGACCCATCGACAAGTTTACGGGCCCGAGTGGAAGCTCCAGAGCATCGGGTGGTCTGGGGTCGGGCCCCGACAACGCAGCGCTTATGGCGGCCATTACCCAGTCCAGAGACATGCTGGATGCCAAGATTGGGGCAGTTGGAGCTGACGTGACCCTATTGCGCCAAGACCTGCGCAACGCCGTTGCACGGATAACAGAGACGGAATCGCGGATTTCGGTTGTGGAGGACGATGTGGGGACCCTGAAAAAGAAGATGGCGGCGATGGAGAACATTCAGCGGGGCTTGGCGCTCAGGGTGGAGGATGCGGAAGGACGGGCGCGCAGAAATAACCTCCGCTTTGTGGGCTTTCCGGAGGGATGTGAGAAGGGGCACATGGAACAATTTCTATCCCAGTGGCTGGAGAGTTGGCTCCCACCGGACGTCCTGTCCCGTTGCTTCGTGATTGAACGCACCCATAGAGCCCTGACCCAGAAACCGCCGGCGGGAGAGAGGCCTAGACCGGTGATCGCTCGGCTCCTGAACTTTCACGACAGGGACACGATATTGCGGGAAGCCAGGGCAAAAGACTCCCTTCTTTTTGAGAACCATAAGATCATGATCTTCCCGGATTATACTAGGCTTGTGCAACAGCAGCGGCATTCATTCATCGCCGCCAAGGCGAAACTTCGGGGCCTAAAGATCCAATACTCCTTGCTTTATCCGGCCCGCCTCCGGGTGGTCTTTCAATCCCGCACCCATTTCTTCGACGCGCCGGAGGAGGTCTTCAAGTGGACCGATGAAACTGTGAACGTCAGGCCCCATGCTCAGCCGGGATTGAACCCGGGCAGATCGAGAGACTCATCGCAGGACAGGGGGGACCAGACGGCCCGGGCCGCACGACACAGACGGTCTCGTTCTAGAAGACGTTCTGCCTCGAGGAGTGGTTCTCCTGCGGGGACACAAGACGCCCCCGATCAACCTGGCAAGGGATGATGAGATACTGTGGGGCTGTACATTCTGCTGGGAATGATGAGGGCTCCAGATGGAGAGGAGCTGTCTCCTAATACTTTGCTGTATTGAGGGCTGCCTGCTGCACCTCTGGTTGTGGCTAATCGATTTGTTTGTCTTTACGGGAGGGGTGGGGAGGGTGGGGTTCGGGGTGCTCTTGATAGGGGCTACTTGCCTCCTACGTTGGTGGGAGTTGTCAGGGGAGGGGGGAGTTCGTACTGTTTGAAGGGGTAGTTGGGATCCATTGGTATGGTTGGTCTTGGGAACTATGTTTTGGGCCAGAGGATACCCATGCCGCGACAGATACTTCAGTGTTTTATGAGGTATAGGGGTGGGGGGTATGGAAGTAAGGAGGGGTGGGCCAGGGTAGGTTGGGTTGGGGTAGGGGTGGGGGAGGGGGTTGTTGTTGTTACGGGGAGTAAGGGCGTAAGGGGTGAAATGCCCGTGATTTCTAATGTATTGCTGATGCTTGAGATGTGTGGAGGGGCGGGGCACTGGAGGCTGGATGGGTCCATTTCACTTGATAATGGCTGACACACCGCCGTCGGGGCTCCCCAGGGAGTCCATGCGAGTAATGACTTGGAATGTGAGGGGGATGCTCGACAAGATCAAGCGGGGCGCTGTCTTGCGGTGGGGGAAGAGGGAGGTGGCTGATGTGCTCTTGTTGCAAGAAACACACATGTTGGGGACAAAGGTGCTTAGCCTGCAAAGGTTTGGTTATCAACAGGTGTATCATGCTGGATTCTCGAGGGGGTCCAGAGGAGTTGTTGTACTAGTGCACCGCAGGCTAGCGTACGTCCATGAGACACAATGGTCTGACCCACAGGGTCGATACGTCTTCATTAAGGGGATGGTAGGGACGGAACCTGTGGTCTTTGGTAGTGTCTATGCTCCTCCCCCGTTGCAATGGTCCCTGGCTGAGAAGTTGTTTGCAGTGTGGGCGGATATTCCGGAATCCTTGGCAGTGCTGGGGGGTGACTGGAATGACGTTATGGATGTATGTCTGGATCGTCGGCGATTGCAGGGGGGGTTGACAGCGGCTGCCCCTACCCGGTTGAATGCACTGGTGGATGGGATGGGCTGGGCAGATGTGTGGCGACATATGCACCCTAGGGCGCGAGATTTTACGTATGTTTCGGCAGTGCATGGTTCGTTTTCACGCCTGGATTATGTCTTTATGCCCCATGCTTTTCTTGACAGGGTGTGGGAGGCCGAAATATTACCTAGAGGATTGTCGGATCACTCCCCGGTAGCAGTAAGGATGGGACTGCAGAGGGCACGTCAACCGTTCCGCTGGAGAATGTCCCCGTGGCACCTTCAGCAGGCCGCATATGTTCAACACCTGCGCGGTGCAATTGCGCATTATTGGCGGGAGAACCTGGTAGAGGAGATGGATGCAGTCGTGGTTTGGGAGGCTATGAAGCCCACCTTGCGAGGGGTGGATATTGCATGGTGTGCGGCGGCGCGCAGTCAGCGTAGGGAAGCGATTACTGAGGCAGCAGCGCAGGTGGGACGTCTGGAACGGCAATGTCAGGAGGGTGGAGACGAGGTGGCGGTAAGGTTGCTCCTGCAGGCGCAACAATCATACGCTTCTGTGCTCCTAGATGAGGCTCGACAGGCTTGGCTAGCCACGCGGAGCAGAATTTACCAATGGGGGGACAAATCCTGTTCTATGCTTCATAGACTGTGCCAGCGTGTTTCCCAACCGATTACACTTCCGGGCCTCGCCGACGTTCATGGGGTGGTGATTACGGACCCGTCGGAGCTGGCGGCGAGCTTTGCCCTCTACTATAAGGAGCAATACGCTGCACGGGACTGTCTCTCGGCTGATGGGATAGATAAGTTTATTAGAGACCTGCCTCCGAAGACGGTCTCTGACGAAACTAGGAAAGCGCTGGACCTTCCCCTTACAGCGGAGGAACTGGGAGACGTGCTGGGACAGCTTAATACTGGGAAGGCACCTGGACCTAGTGGCTTCCCCTGCGAATTCTATAAAACCTTCCATCTCCAACTGGGGTCCCGCTACCGTGCTGCGCTGGAGGTGGCACGATCACGAGGTAGACTGCCTGCTGATTGGAGTCATGCCGAGGTGGTGATCTTTCAGAAGCCTGGTAGGCCCCCAGACAGGCCGGAGTCTTATCGCCCGATCTCCTTACTTAATATCGAGGCCAAGCTGCTGGCTAAAGCCTTGGCTAACAGATTGCTCCCGTATGTGACTGACCTGGTTCATCCGGACCAGGCCGGTTTTATGCCACATAGGGCGACAAGGCATAATATTAGGCGGGCACAAGCGGCGGTTGATGCTATGGGGGCCAAGGGAGAAGGAGCGGCCCTACTATTGGCGGATATAGATAGAGCCTTTGACTCGGTCAGCTGGAACTACCTGTTTGCGCTCCTGCCGCACTTAAACCTGGGTCCGGTATTCATCTCCTACGTCAAACTGCTCTACACCGATATCACAGCGTCTGTGCGAGTCTCGGGGGCGGTCTCCGAGAAATTTTCAATTGGCCGCGGGACCCGACAGGGGTGCCCGCTCTCTCCTTATCTATTTGCGTTGGCGATGGAGCCTCTGGCCTCCTGGGTGCGTATCGACGCGCAGATGCGGGGCTTTGAATGGGGAGGACACGTCACCGACAGAATCGCTTTATACGCGGATGATGTCCTCTTTTTTCTTACTGACTTGCGCAGGTCGGGCCCCCGAGTTCTGGAGATTATGCGCATCTTTGGTGAGGTCTCGGGCCTGTTTCTGAACCCGCGAAAGTCCACCCTGTGGGTGTTGGGAGGTGGAGTGGTGGCTGACCCATGGGCAGCGACATTGCAGGTGGCGGCTGGGGGACTGAAATACCTGGGGGTGTTCCTCACTGAATCAGCCGACGTGGCGTGGGAACGCAACGTCGTACCGGTGTGGGAAAAAGTCCAGACGGATGTCAAAACATGGTCTCGAATGCCTCTTACCATATTCGGCAGGTCGGCGATCTTTAAGATGGTCGCGCTACCGCGCCTCCTATACCAGATACAGAACCACCCCCACCCCATCGCGCCCAAGTGGTTTCGCCAGGTTAACTCTGTGCTGAGCCGCTTCCTCTGGGCTGAAGGGGCAGCTAGGGTGGCGTTGCGAACATGCTTCCTATCCACATACTGTGGTGGTATGGCCACGTCCGACCTGTTGTCCTATTATCAGGCCGCCCACTTGTTGGTACTCAACGAGTGGTGGTACGGGGACAGAGGAGACCCCGCCTACGCCCTAGAGCGCTCATTGATGGGCGATAATACGCTGCACACGATTCTGTACTCTGCCAGGTTGAGGCGCGGGCTGCCGCGTACTGCACAGGTGGTATTTATAGTGGGGCGGCAAGCGTTGCGTCGCATGGGTTGGTGGGGCAGATTGACAGCGGAGACCCCATTATGGGGGAACGGGAGGCTCCCCGGGCTGGCCTCGCTGCAGGGGTTTGCTGGATGGGATGCGGTTGGGATCTCATCCCTAGGACACGTGCTGACCGGGGGCGCCCTCAAATCCTTCCAGGAGCTCAGTACAGAGTTCCACATGCCCAAGACGCAATTTTATTCGCTATTTGCAGCTCCGGCATGCCCTGGAGCCTAGTAGTCTCGTAGGTCTGGAATCATTGCCAGAGTTCAGCCCCATAGAGGCGAAGGTCTTCATGGGCGACCTGGGAGATAAGAAAGTGTCTAAAATATACCAAACACTGGTGACACACTGTTCTTCCTCCCTGCTTCCCCTTAAGGTGGCGTGGGAGAGGGATGTTGGACCGCTAGATGAGGATGATTGGAGGGAGGCGCTCGAATCCCCGAGAGGGACAGCAATAGCAATACGACTCAGACTTGTCCAATTTAAATACTTACACAGGGCTTATTACACCCGGGAACGATTGTGGAAGGCGGGCCTGATTGTGTCGCCGGACTGCCTGCGCTGTGGAGCTGAGAGGGGTACGCTACTGCATACCGTGTGGTCGTGTGCGGGCCTGACTAGATTCTGGAGTGGTGTTTGGGGATGCTTGTCTGAGGTCTTGGGGTGGGATCTGCCCCGTACCCCCCGATTGGGGCTCCTTCATGTACTAGAGGGGGTCGGCGGGAATATTTACAAGCGCCACCTGCTTTTACTGGGGTTGGTGGTCGCAAAAAGGGATCTAGCTAGGGCGTGGAAGGGAACGAGGGCCCCCCCGCTGTGTGCATGGAAGGCGGGTCTCGACTACTTCATGGGGTTGGAACGCCCGGTATTTGAGGCCAGGGGATGCCCCCGCAAACACTATAAAATCTGGAAACGTTGGGCGGAGTATAGGGGGTTGTTCCTGGACCCCCCGACAGACCGAGACGAAGATATGCAGGTTGTAGAGGACCCTGAAGCCTGAGGGGTCGCGCCCTCTCAAGCACACAAATGTCATGCACTGATAGCTTGATGTGATCACGTGCAAGGGGTTAGGGAGGGATAAGGGGTGGGTAGATGGGCAGTTGGTTGAAGGTGGGGTGGGGGGGTTTGTTTTTCTTTCCTCCTCTTGTCCTTGATTAAGCTATGCACGATTCTACAATGTGTTATGATATGTGGTGGTAATCTCCGGCTGTGGGGAGCCACGTGATTGCTTTGCCTACTTAAACAATAACAAAAAAAATTTGTTGTGAAAAAAAAAGTGACAAGATGAACAGAATTTAAAGGCATCTTAATTTACTGCTCTGACTTTTCCGACCCACCAAAAATCGGCTTTCATCCCACCAGTGGGTTGTAACTCACAGTTTGGGAAATTTTGATCTAGAGTAGTCCAGGATGGCTGGCCTTGCGTGAATACCAAGATCGGTTCTTACCCAGAATGCACTGCAACCACCAACCTTCAGCTAAACCACATATTTTTCTCATATTTCTGTGAAGGAAAATTCCAGAATATGTGAGGACCCATAGAATTCCTACCACCCAGCATTCCCACACCTCTCCTAATAAACATGGAACCTCAAATGTTTCCATGTAGTATGCATTTAGTACATTAATTGCACAGGACCTCATAACAGCAATTTATTTGCAATGACCATAAATTAGATAAAGATAAATCAGAATGGCAAAGGAGTCAATATATTTAAAAAAGCAGAGTCATTCAACACAGATTTGAGATTACAATACATAAGAGAGGTCAATTACAATATACAAATGTTTTCAGCCTCAGCTGCCCTAATTATGGTTTTCACAGTATTTGGTTCACAAAAATGAATCCTCAGTGTGTTGACCCTGGCAGGGTTATCTAGATATGAAACCATTTTTTTTAAAGATAGATAGTCCGTTATAGCAGACCTTTTTGACATGACGGACTATATCAGATCATTTCAGATTCACATTATCACTAGTTTGGTCATTTGCAGCTCTCAGCAGCAGGTATATTAACCTAACAAACTACCTTGTTCCTGAAAACAAAATAAAGATCTTTAGAGCATATATATTTATGTCACCAGGCTACATTTCACAATATGGCAGTGCCCCTAGAAAGGATATAGCCTAGAGCAATGTAAAGGTAAGTCGTACCTGACTTATGATGACTCTGCCCCAGCCCATTTGGCTAACCAAAGCACTTTGTCATATAGGAATCTGGAGATGTCCTGATTGGGCATTGCTTCTAAATGGCTGGTAGGGTTAGGTAGTGACAACCACTTGCGTATCAGAAATAGGAAAGGCCATGAAAGTTTCTGCCTTAAGAATAACATGACTCAATGCCCCGCACAGTTGGGCAATCTTTTTAAATAGACAATTCTGCTTGACATACCCTATGTGAATGGTGAGAAGAGAGTTCAGCAAATGTCCATTACATTTTTGGCCCCTCAGCTGTGGCTGCGAACTAGTGTTGGTACTACAAATCACATCAGCTCCTCACATACAACACTTTGGCATCCCTCAGGGGTCTATCATACCCCCTCTATTAGTCAACATCTACATAATCCCCTTACCAAACCAGATTATTTCATTCAGCCTCATGTTACAACTATGCAGATGACACCCACTTCAATGTAAAAAGAATGGTTGGCTTGGAAGACCTCTACAATTTAAAACTAGACTGCTTTCTGGCCATAAACACATGGATGATGACATGATCTAAAGCTCAATACCGCTAAGACAGAGATTGTGGCCTGCGGACAAAAATACCAACCTACCACGATCTGTCCGAAGGAACATAAGGCCTCCAACAATATCAGAAGAAGTCAGAAACCTTGGGGAACCTATAAATGATACCACATCTCAACAGCGTTACACAGTGTGCCTTCTAAACAATTAAAACACTACATTGCATATTCTCATCGCTTGGATATCAACAGAAATTGTAAGCCCTCCTCATAACTTCCAAGCTTGACTATGTCAAGAGCCTATACCTTGCTGCACCCGTATACATTAGAAGCAAAATACAATTAATCCAATAGGCTGCCACAAGACTTTTCGGCCTTCACTCAAGAGAGAATATAAGTCCAGTCTTTGAATTACTGCACTTGCTACCCATAGCTAGAAGGACAATGTTCAAAACACTCAGCATTGTGCATCGAGCCTCCCAAGTAAAAGGACTGCTATACCTACAAGGTAAATTAAAGCAATGCAAATAAAACAGGACACTGTGCTCCAGGATTACACCACTTATCATACCAGATTACTATAAGAAATCTGTACGAAGCACTGCTTTCTCAGTACAAGCCGCCAAGTTCTGAAACTAATTACCCACATCCCAACAACAGAACCCGGAAAGACACTCGCACCCTCAATCTTCAGCCTGCAAACCAACCAAAAATCTACTTTCAATAGGCAGATAAGATAAGGAGGGCTGACAGACTGTTCGCCAAGGTATTAAATAGTTATGTAATTTTATATACAATATTTCTCACCCTTGCTAATATTAATATCATAACACTCAGGTGTTGGCAGTCAACTGTAACTTACACCTGTAACAACCACATAAGACATATCTCCTACAGGGGTTGTCCATCACCAGTGCTATGCATTCAATAAGCCAGCCATCACCAAATGAACAGGCATGGAATAACAAACACATATTTTTCACACTTTGCTGGTTAACTGGAAGACTTTAATCTAGTCCACTACTTTATGTCCTAAATATCTATAAACTGTGGCTGTTGTTTACATCTTACAATGACTCTCACATATGGGATGATAGCATCAATGCCCTTCCCAGCAGATATCTCCACATCTCTCTCTCTCTCCAACCATGCCAGCTCAAGACCCACAACTATACACAAAATGTATGATTGTGACTGGACAGTGCAGTGTAGAACCCAGCTAGGCAGACTCTAATCATAGTAAATACCATAAAGGGACATGCAGAGCGTTCAAAGGCCCCAGTGTAATAAAAAGCCATATAGTGCGCGTCTATGTCTCTCACACCTCATCGTCCTCCACACTGCCACGTGCTTAGTCCCCATGACATGGTAACCACACCTGAGTGGTCATCATGTCCGACATGGAAACACTTCCCACATAGGATCACAAAACAAAGACAACATCCTTACGACAACACACTCTATATGGAGTAGCTTGCTGCTCATGTGGGTAAGTGCTTCAGTGGCTCGCATAGGGGTAGTAAATGCTAAACAAATGCTGCAATACAATACAATGCAATATTTATCAGTTGCGCATTGCAAAGATTTGTCTTAATCCTATTAAAATCTTTGTTTCCATCACACAATTACAAAACAAATTGTGCATCATTTCTGCTTTAATAACTGCTGATATATTTCTTAATTATTTGTACAGTTCATTTACAGGTATTTAAATATTGTTGAGTATTAGAAGAAATTGACATTCTAGGGTCTTTCTTTTCACACTCCCTACATCCCAGCAAGATTGTCACTTAATTTACTTTTCAAAATCCTCCACTTTGCAGTTTGAGTAAGTAAAGTAAATACCAATCTCTACAATAAAACAATAAGCAGCAATTTGGCAGAAGACACAGCCAGACATCTGTGATTATATCTATGAATGCACAGCAAATGTGACAAGCTAAAAACAAAATTGAAAGGCCTTTTTTATTGCCCATTTAACTTCTGAACTTCAGCATGGCTATTTTGGGGGTGCTGCAGCACTCCACGCCTCTAATTCCAGTGTCCATTATGTTTTTTTAATGATATTGTATGTATTTAATGTGAATGCAGTTTGCTTAGATAAACTGAGTGTTCCATAAATGCTGTGGCAGCTGCATGGGTCCCATGGGGAGGGGGGTGCTAAAGATTAATATGAGGGTCTAAAGATAAAAATAGGCTGGCCCGGCCCTCAAATGCCCCCTTCCCCGTGGCTGCAGAGCTGTGCCGCCATCTTGCCCCTCTCTCGGCTCCAAGGAGCGCCCTCTATCTCATCTGCCTGGCGCTCCATACGGGCATCAATTTTCAAGTCTGCTGTACCACTTGGTGCACTGGATGTACTCCGATTATGCATGTGCCGTTCTCTATAGCAGGATTCATGTAGATAGCGGGGACCTCCAGCAAATTGTGTGCAGCAAGAAACTCTCGCTAAAAGAATTTCTCATTTATTGATTTATTCAATTTTTATTTTTATCAGTTTCTCACATTTATCTTATTTTTATTGAAATAGATAACAACATTCAGGTACAATGACAATACACTGAATTGCTTTGCTGTATTTCACAAGAGCAAGCAGTTCACAGTCCAGGTCTGGCCCCAGAACTGCCATCATCATCATACATTTCAGTATGTTTCACTTGCCAAAAGGGAAAGTTCAAAAAGCAGCCCTCAGTCACATTCGGCTCCCCTAAATCAATATATCTCTTTACTACGCATGCGATACATCGCATGCCATTTCAACGCGGTCATTACAACAACTGTGTTGTTACATCGCAAACCATTACATTGCAAATAGGGAGCGCGCTGAATTTAGGAATATAATTTACTATTCCAACTCCAATTTGTGCAACAGGAGGGAAGGTGTTCGATTGGAAATCTAACACCTTCTGCCCCCTACAGTAACGACTTACGATGTAATGGTTCGCGCTGTAACACCGCAGTCGTTGTAATGACCGCGTTGTAATGGCATTCGATGTATCGCATGCAATCTAAACTCTGTTTCCCCTCCTAAACATTGCAATTTATATTTCATATGCACATCACAAAACAACAAAGGTACCGTACTAAGGTAACAATCTCACCTAATTCACCACCATTTTCTTCATTTCCTCTGCCCACCTCTCAATCATCTGCGGGATCTGCTACCATTAGCTATGTATAGAATGGGGCCAGATATCTGTGAATCACTAAGTGGGGTGTAACAGTGTTTTGCGTTTGTACCACGTGTATCAATGCAGTATAGGAGGTCGCTAAGCCACTCTTTCATGTAAGGTATAATATGAGGGGTGGCTCCTCCGTTAACACGGAGTAACGTCGCACCACTAAAAAAAGTCCCCAGGAATAGAAAAATAAAATGGTGATAAATTACTATTTTATTTTTCAAAACCCCGTCCTGAGCCCAGTGTCAGGCATGGGGCGAGGCTTTCTGCTGCTGTCTGGCAGCAGCAGAAAGCAGTGATGGGCAGGGCATTTAGGTTTAAAGTGTGCATGTCTTTTTGGGCAACCGTCTTGCTACGGCCAGCCATACGTGACCAGTTTAAACCTCCCCAACTCAGATGTCTTAGACAGCTGGGTTAGAGTCAGCATACTGCTCCAGTGCCCTCGGGAGGGGCGAGAGAGGCCGCTCCCTCCAGTTTTGGCGCTGCTTTCATTCTGCATGTACGCAGCACCAGGATTGGTTACTGCAGCTTCTTGGTCCCACGTTGGAGCCTGCCTGCCTGAAGAACAGAAGACCCGAGCGCCAAGATTAAAGGTAAGCATATGTATATATATATATTTTTTTTCTAACTTTTCTTTTTTTCCCTCCCGCCTTACCAGCCTCCGTACATGCCAGCCTCCATTGAAGGTATTGGGCTGCACTAGCCCTTTGGGCCCTTTCTGATTTTTGGGTAATTGATGGTAATTTTTGAGAATTTCAAGCTACGCTTTTACATGAAATTCCAGAAATTATGCCCGTACGCCATTTTGCATATTTACATGTAATTCGCAAAACAAATTACTGTGAAATGTGTAATAAAAATATAGGCGAACAACAGAAAGTGAGTGGCTGTTTATGGTGCTTTTGTTAAATGGATCCTTGCACTGACATTGATGCGAGGGACGCATTTCACGCTAAAATACAGCGCAAAATGACAGATTTGCATTTCATGTAATTAAGCACATTTTTGCTGAAATCTCACATGTTTATGCAAAAGAAAATTTTATGTATTTTGCATGTATTTCGCACACCCCTAATCCGCAATAGCAATAAAAAGAGACATGCCTTTCGTCCAGTAATGCTACTTTGAGAGGTAAACCTCTGTTTGGGACAGGCATATCTTAACATATCCTAATATTGCCAGTAAGGGAGACAAGGCAATACTTACACAAACATCTACGAAAATATTCCCAAAATGATGTTGCCATTACTACCCCAACACCACAGAAAACAGCTGTGACAGGTGCAGAAGGTCAGCATCTGTTTTGATGACATCAGGACCACTCTATCTACCTCCAGGCCAAACGACTTCAGCTTCTTCAGGGAGTAGGAAATGTAGGTATTTATGGTGCTATGGCATTCATAAGCCTGTGCCTCCTACTATCTTGGGGGTTCGCCTCTAGTTTGTGAACAGTAGTAAGACCACTGCTCCTCTGTCAGCCCCCTTCCCAGATCCCCATCCCAGTGATGTTCAGAAAGTGCAGGATTCAAGACCCTTACACTGTTCACAGTGTCATCTAGACGGATATGATATGTGAAGGAGGGGTGCTTTCAGTACTAGATGAGTAGTCCCTAACCCAGCCCTGAACCTAGAAAAAATCAAAGGATAATAACGACATTATGATTGTTTTATTTTTCCTGCTCAAAGAGCAGTGGGGTGACGCTCCCCCGCATTAGCGGAGGAGCCGCCCCTGACTAGGTGTTAGTGCTAGGTGTGTGAACCTCCACCTCTTCCTCATCAGAGCTTTCTAGGATCCTAAGTGGTGGAACATCCTGCCTCCTTGGCCTCACATGCACAGAGGACCCTGAGGTTGGAGTCTGTGTCACACACAGCAGGGGTGACAGTGGCTGTGCTGTGGTGTCTTCCTCCAATGCTGTGGGTGCCTGAGCTGTGGAAGTGTCCTCAGGGACTGTGCTGGGTCCTGATGTGTCTGAAGGCTTCTCCCTCGCAGCCGTTGCTGGTGCACTCGCCTCCCCTCCCTGCGCTGCACTGCGCGATGACTCTCCTGTGGGCAGACATGGACTATGATAACCTGTGTGTCTTCATTAAACACATTCCTATCACACAATTTCCTAAGCCTCAACTGCTTGTGTATGGGGAGTGTGGCATGGCATGCTGAATTCTGTGTTGGCTGCTTTGATGTATGTTCCTATGACTACGACTACCATGGTGCATTGTTGGTGAGTATTGACATGTGTTCTGGATTGTGATTCAGTCACCCACATTGGGGAAGGGGCCAGGGAATGGGTGGGGATTCATGTCCATGCATCTTACCTTTCTTTCTAGCAGCTCTGGCTGAGCTGTCAGCATCCCCAATCCCGTGTATGCATTCCGGCTCCATGGTGGATTCCACCAGCTGCTCCAGTTCAGTGAGGTTTGGTGTACGGCCCTTCCCTCCCCATGTGGCTGAGGATTCTTTCCTCTGGGTTGCAGTCTTCTTTTTGGTGGTGATCCTCAGATCATACCACCTTTTTTTGATATCTTCAATTTCCCGATGTGTGACCCCTAGGGCATTTACTTTGCTCTGGATCGCCAGCCAGGTGTTTCTTTTGACAGACTCTGCTACTTGCAGGGACTGTCTCCCAAAAAGCTGCCTGTAATGCTGCACTTCCTCCTCCATCAGTACCTGGAGCTCAGTTGTGCTGAATTTTAGCTTCCCTTTTCTATCACCTCCATCCTTCTGGCCTTCCTGGGACTCCATGGTGATGCTCTGCTGGGCTCAGTGCAGCCTGCTCCTCTGTCTTCCCTCCAGCTCTCCAAACAGTTCTGTAGCTCTGCACTTGCATGGGTGTGGCCACCTCCAGGTACTGGGGTGTGGTACTTGCATCTGATTGGTTGATTTCTCAGTAGCTTTGTTGTGGGGTGTGGTGGGTGTCCCTGATTGGTTAACTGGCTCACATGTCTTCTATTCGAATTTTCGAGATCGGATTTTAACGATTCGGTAAAAACCGATTCGGTAATCTCCGAATCGGTAATATACGATTCGGATTCGGTATCTCCCATTCATTCCTATGGGCCTGGAGGCCCATAGGGTTAAATGGGTGATACCGAATCGGATATTACCGATTCGGAGATTACCGAATCGGTATTTACCGAGTGTGGATTCCGATTGTTACCGATTCGGTATTTTTTACCGATTTTCTAGCTACATTCAGTTTTCCGATTCATAAATACCGATTCGGTATGAATCGGTATTTAAGAACCGGAAAAATGAACTTACCTACATCGGGCCCATAGTGTGTGAAGTAGGATCTCCTTAATCTCAGTATAGACATCTTGCATACGGCAATTGCAATTTGGGGTGGGTGGAACTTGCAGAATTTGACTCCGCAGATTTCCATTGATTTCCATGGAGTTCCATTAAACTCAACGAGATTACACAGTGTTCTACCAATAGGCAGAAGTTTGCACGTTGCGCTGCTGACGCAGTGATTTAGCACTAGGAGAATGTTCCATACTGAAAAATCAGCACTAACGGCACCACGCATTGCACCAGAGGACACAGCTACTCGAGTTGATTTTGCTGCTGCTTGAGTAGATTTTCTACTCAAGCGACAGCCTTCTGCCATGAATGGTTGCGATCTCCCCCGGTTCGAAAAATTTCACCGGATGTCCTCTTATCGACCGGATATCGTGCTAGGGGACACCAGATCTTACTCATGCTTGCCAATTAACCGTTTTGTAGCCAAATGCGAGAAAAATGTCCGACATGCGGCGATTGGCAGAATTTGACCAGAACTCTACATTACAAGAGCAAGTAAGAGTTGCCACAATTTCGCCAATACCGCTGGTGGAACGGAATATTTTGTCCACCCCTACTTGTAATCCATTCAAGACTCAGGGCCCTACTTAAAGTTTGGCTGCCTGATTTCAACTGCCTTATACCCTATGGTACTTGTAATAACGTGGTCAGGATACCTGTTATGTTTGTGGCTGAGTACCCGTCCACCAAATGCGAAATCAGTCCCTCTGTGTCATGTACTGAGAAATAATATGCATACTTTCTAGTATCTGGGTGTCTCTGACGCTAGCACTGGAAGCATGTTGTCATATTATATTCCCTAGTGCTTCAGTTGCATAATGTGGCCTTGTGATGACGAATCTAACTTGGGGGTCCATGACAGTAGTAAAGTCACCACTCCCTTTCACTGAGCGTGTCACTGACTCCATGTTTGTGGTAAATACTCCATTATAGAAACTCGAACAGTCCATATTAGGGACGTCTTGAATATAGTTACATGTTTATAATGAAATAACCCTTATCCCGTTGGCTGCTTCTGCTTTTTTGCGGCAGTGCGGCTGTTTTAAAAAACGGGCGCGTTCGCGTCGGCCATTGGCCGACGCCAGCACCAGCGAGGTAGTGCTGCCGTCGGCCAATGGCCGACGGCAGCATGGAAGGGGTTAAACAATAAGTATTTCTGTTCAGTGCAACAGTTCGAAGGTGCTTGAAACATTGGTTTTTCCTTACAAGGATAGAAACCACTCTAGAATGCGCAGTGAATGGTAAGAAACACCAAATGCAGCTCCTGGAGGAATGCAATCGCTTTCTGAGGTTATGCAGCCTTCTAATAATCCATGACACCATGCAACCTGTGGCGCACTGTTGTTTGTTAGTTACTGCAATGGGTGCAATAAGTTAAATTATCAATGTGTCCATTTCTGCCTACAAATGGTGTTGGTTTGCTAGACCTCAGTCCACATCCTGTACCCCTACCACTTGGAACCCGACCCACCCCTGCTGAGAACCCAAACTTTTAGTGCACCACCCCAGCCCATTAAAATCAGAATAACATGAACAATGCAACCTTAGCTCTTTGCTTGCACCTTCCTAACTGCAAGTCTGACCAGAGCATCACACACATACAGCTGCGACAGCTGGCCAATCTCCTCACTGTTTCACTAGACCCAACTATTCGACTCAACAGTCAATATATATATTACGAGAGGTACATTTCTTGCAAACAGGTGACATATTTGCCTATTTACCCACCATCTCCCCACATTCAACGTTCTCTTCTGGCACATCATTTGTTCTCATATGGGAGCCCAGAATGTTCCTATCCCATATGGTCATTTCGGGGTGATTATTTAGCCCGCTGGCACATCCTTTAGAAGATTCATGGCCTCCTGCGGCTCTGAGAAGGTGCAGGACCCAGCTTCATGAAGAATCTTCAACCTGTCCAGGTATAACATTGCATAGTTGATTTGCTTTTGTTAGAGAGTCTTCTTTCCACTGGCCAACGATCTTCTGGCTTCCTGTACTGCAATGGTTAAATCCTAGTGATGCTCCAGGGGGCTGCTGCTGGGCAGAGAGTTGACTAGGTATAGATTCCATTCCAATCCCATAATGACATTCACAAGGGAGTATCCGAGCTTCAGACCCCAGGGGCAGTCATCCGGCAGGGACAGCAGGGTCCATTCTCTTGAATCACAGTCATTGTGCCCTCACAAGCACCATCATTGTTACACAACACACATTCCATGTCTAACACAGATCCTGCAAAAGCATATACTAAGTCACAGATACAGGGGACTGAGAGAATGTATCGGAGAGGCCACAAGACCTGTAGTGGGTGGGGGAGGGAGTAGAGAGGCCCTGCGCTTTGACAAAGGACCACATACACTGGTGTGTGGTTGGTGGTCTTCAAACTGACCACACCTGGAGCCCAGGACTATTTATTCACTTGTCTGGCTTGTACACCAGACGTGCTAACTTTATATACGTGTGCAGGGGTTCACTATGTTTTCCCCCTACGCCATGCACAATAATGGTGTTGCCCGAACTTCCTGCAACACTACATTCCTCCTTTACCATAGAATAAAACATAACACAACTCACAGAACCCAAAGCGTCATGACGATCTAGGCCAAACATGACAAAAAACCTATCTCTTTTTAAATTTAACAACAGTATAAAATGGGCTACTCACAACTGCTGCAATGGTCTCCATCCCAAATCACTCACATATTGTGTCAGTGTCCTGTTGGAATGGTTTGGGGTGGGACATCAACAGATAACATCCATGGCCACACCTAGCGGCAAACATGGCGTGGATTCTTACAGGGACTCGGTGCTTCAGTGGTTCCTTGACTATGGCTGCTGGCCGCTCTCCAGGGATCAGGTGCACCTGATGATGGAGAAGGGGGTGAAGCAGGGAACAGTTCCTCTGAATGTGCATCCTCTACTTGATCTGGACTATGACTATCCTCACCATCAGAGTGTCCATCTGTTGAGGAGTATTCTGCAGTGTCAGCATCGGCAGCAACGGCCACTGGCTTTTGGGGGACTTTCTTGAAATGGGACACATTCCATGTGATTGATTTAGTGTCCCTCTGGGCGGTTATTCAGGTGCCTTTCACTTTGGTGACAGTCCATGGGGAGAGCTCAAATGGCAGCAAGAACTTTCCTCTAGGATTGCTGGACACATGGTCTCCTACTCTGATGTGGCTCCTTTTAGCTTGCTTCCTCTGTGAGGCATATTCGTTGTTGCTGGCTCTCCTAGAGTCATACAGGTTTGAGGGATTTGGTGTTTTTTCCTACTCACGGTGATGTGGGAAGGTGTTAACCACTGTCCTCCCAAAACACAATTTGCTTCGAGAGATGCCTGTCGTGGAGTGGGGTGTACGTCGTGACTCCCATAGAAACTGGTACAAGGCACACTCAACATTCTCAGCTTTGGCTACCGCATTCTGGATTACCTTTGTGAGAGTTCTGATCAGGCGTTCTACCACACCGTTGGCTTGCGGCCAGCGAGGGGTTATGCGGTGGTGCTTGGTGATCCTGGAGAGCAGGTACTCAGCCAATGCCAGGAGGCCCATTGTCCATGCAAAACATCTCCAAAGAGGATGTGGGGGTTCGTGAGCATCTCCAGCTTGGGGATCACCTCTTGGATGGACGTGGTTGTTACGGTTTTGACCTCTGGATAGTGGGAATAGTCTTCTACCGCCATAAACATGTGGGCCCCGTTTTGGAGGCTTCCAAAGTCGGTACTGACTCTTTGCCACGGAGCACTGGCACCTTATTCGGTAATAACCGACATAGGGTGGTCTGGCTGAGTGGTAGCAAGGCAGATGCGGCAATGGCACACAACTGCCTAGACCGTCTGGTCGAGTCCGGGGAACCAGACTTTCCTTGGAGCCTGTTCTAGGACTTTACAATGCCTTGGTGTGCGCCATGTGAGAGGATGGCTGCTTTCTATTTTAGATTCACTGGCAGCACCAATCGTGGCCAACAACAGACAGCCCTCATTAGTGACAGATAATTTGTGGCGGACGTTATGTAGCACCTTCAGGATCGATCTTGCCTCCTGGGTGTGGAAGAGAGTGGGTCTCTGAAGCGGTTGACAATCCCAAGTCATGACGGATTTGATGGCCATCTGTAAACAGTCATTCAGATGAGTGGCTTCTATCACTTCCTCTAAGGACATTGGGAGTGGTCTGGAGTGGTCCTCAATTAAACTGACATATTCTTTGGTCGCCAAAGCTTCTGCAGTCTCAGGAGGAGTGGCAAGTCGTGTATGCTGGGATTGAAAATCAGCTGGGTTCCGGGTACCTGGTCAATACTCAATGGTGAATTGGAATTATTGCAGCTGCAGAATCCACTTTTCTATTCTTGGTAGAGGACTTTGATGATGATCCACAGAAGAGATGAATCAGTGGCTTGTTACCTGTGATGATGGTGAAGGGATGGCCTTACAGGTAGATGTAGAAATGTTGGCAGCCCAACTAAACAGCAATGGCTTTGCGCTCAATTTGGGAATAAGTTTGTTCCGTGGGCGCCGGGCTGGCATATCCTATCGGGCCAATTCTCCACTGTCCTGCCGTTGGGCCAGCACAACCCCCAGTACCATGGGACAGGCATCTACCACCAGCTGAGAATCATTCATTAGGTCAAAGTAGACAAGAGTGGTGTCAGCTGACAGCGTGGCTTTGGTTTGGTGGAAAGCTGCTTCTTGCTCGGATCCGCACGCCTAAAGGCGAGATGACTAAGTGAGCTCCCGAAGCAGGCCAGTGACATCTGCAAGATTCAGCATTAAACACTTGCAACACATTACCATCCCCAGGAAGCTGCGAACTCTGGACACCGAGGAGGGAGCAGGGGCATGTTGTATGTCCTTCACCTTGTCCGAATCGGGGCCAATGCCTTTATCAGAGAAGCGATATCCGAAGAAGCTGATGTCCTTTCGCTAAAAGTCACACCTTTTGCGATGCAGCGTAAGCCCTTGTTCTTTGAGTCGAGTGAAGACGGCATGGAGGGGAGTCAGGTGTTCACCCAGTGTGGGAGCGTGCACAAGGATGTTGTTGTTTATCTTCAGCACCCCGGGCAGGCCTTGTAGGACATTCCGTATGATGTTCTGGAAGACTTCGATTGCGCTGGAAATGCCGAAATTTAGCCGGGTGTACCTCCACAGGCCAGCATGGGTGGAGAATGTGGTGATGGGGTGGGAGCCTGCATGCAGCAGGATCTGCTGGTATCCTGGTCGCAAGTCCATTTTAGAGAACTACTTGGATCCTGAAAGCCCCCCAATGATGACATCTATGGTTGGTGTGAGATGACGTTCAAACTTTATTGCCTGGTTGGGGGCCCTCATGTCCACACAAATGTGGACTGCATCCGGATGTTTGGGTTTCTCCGCCACCACGATGAGGGAGACCCATGGCATAGGGCCTTTAACACGCTCAATGATGCCTGCTTTCTGTAGCATCTTTAGTTCGGTTGCAGCTTTGGGGCGGAGATGGAAAGCAATCCTCAATGCCAAAGTGCCACAGGTGCGACGGACTCATCAATATGTAGCTAGATGGCGGGCCCTTCAGGCAACCGGTTCCCTTGAATAAAGATGAAGACTCTTGCAAAAGACGGACGAGGTCATGGGAATGCACACTGAAGGTGGACTGTATGAGGTTCAATTCTTGAGCTGTGCGGCAACTGAGGAGGAACCCAGATCCTTCTTGTGATACATACACCTTTGCTCTCGTCCGGATGGTGTCATTGGAAAGATCGGTGTGGAACATGCCATGGAGCCTCAGTGGTGATATACTTGCACCTTGGTGTGGTTAAGCGCCAGCGGATTGGGCGGGCTGCGATATACATCCGCGGCCATCAGTTTGATGGAGGTGCCAGTTCCAATGAGGGCAGTGATGGTGTGGTCTTGGTCTTTCACTAGCACAGGAGGGCTGCCTTATGAATGATCTTGAAAGTGTCAATTGTTCTTACAACATGGACCACAGTTGCATCGTCATCATCCATGTCGCTTGCTGATAGGGAGTCAGGGAGCTATTCCACTGTATAGGCTGCTTTCGTCAGAGCTGTGGGCCATCGTCTTTGAGATGAGTGGCAGACTTTGGAGAAATTAGCTTACCACAAATTCCAGGTCTTCCCGCTGGTTGTTGTCCCTGGCTTAGTGGGACCTGGAGATGGCTTGGAGGACTCAGGTATTGGAGTCCACGGTCTGCTTTTGACGGCATTGACAGGCTCTTCCTTGATGGGAGATGATGTTCTGGGCTCAATGTGGGTAGCGCAAGCCTTGGAAAGTTCCTTGGAGCAGCCTAGCATTAGAATGTCAATCATGGACATGTAAAGCTCTTGGATGATCATTTTGTGAAGCTTGGATGATTCGCACCCTTGGATAAACTTGGCACGCACCTCGTCGTCCTCATCTGGAAGAGTGTAAGTGCTGGCAAGCTCTCTTAGTGTGCTGTGAAAGACATCCACAGATTCGCCTGGCTTCTTCCAGGCTTGGTACAGTAAGAACATCTCATAGTTAGGGTTAGCATACAGTTTAAAGTATGCTATGACTGCATCTTTCAGGGCGGCAAAGTTACGTAGACGACCGGCGCAAAAATGGTCTTGGAGATCTTGTGAATGTTTGCGCCACCCAGATGTAGAATAGTGGGGCGTCTGCGTCCTGCAGGCATCTCGACCACTTCAAAATAGTTCTACAGCTGCTCCACTCACACATTCCAGCAAGCAGCCGGAGAGGGTGGAGGCCCTATGACAATGAAAGATTCCAGAGCAGGGATGGACACCATAGGACCGGTGGAGGTAAGTACTGCAAGAAGATGGTCCTAGATGGACAAGAAGATGGTGCTAGGGACGAGGTCCAAGACAACCCAGGATGGGCAGCAAGGGGGAGAGTGAAGGAGCCAAGTACTGGAGCGAAGCAGGTAGCCCACGAGGAGGAGGAGGGTTGGAGGATCCAGGCAGGGCATGTGGCAGGCTACTCACACCCACTGGAGTACTTGGGGACAGGGAAAATAAATGACCTGGACGGCAGCAGCAAAAGCCAGGACAGAGATGCCACTAACCTTTATGGGGCCCACCAGGCCTGTAGTATGATGCAGAGTCCACAAGGCCCGCCAGGCCAGAGGAGCCAGGTAGAGAAGCTACAGGCAGTGCCGGCCCATGAGAAGAGAGAGGTAGGCCAACAGAGGCTATCTGAGGTAGCACCGCCACCGAAGATACGGCCGGGCCCGCAGAGGTCAGGTCTGCCTTACGCTGTTGTGTAGGAGTGCGTAGGCTTCCATACTCGGGCGATGACGTGGCGGGCAGGAAGGAGGCAGCCAGCTTCAGGCAGGCTTGATGGTGGAAGGTCGGGCGCGGGACAGCGAAGGTCAAGGCTGCACAGGGGACTTCAGCCAGCGGGCATGTGAGTGCCAAGGGGAGCACAAGTGGGAGGCACGGCCCCCTTGTTGCCATTGTAGGGGGGGTAGGGGGCCCAGCACTTTGAAGACCACCAAACACACACCAGTGTACAAGGTCCTTTGTCAAACTGACCACTCCCAGAGCCCTGGGCTACTTAGTCACTTGTCTGGTGTGTATGACAGACGCGGGCACTTTACTTACACTCATAGGGGTTGGGTATGTTTTCCCCCTGCACCGTGCACAATAATGGTGTTGCCCGAACGTCCTGTAACACTACAGGGCCCCTCTCTCAGGGTAGCAGTAACAGGCATACACCACTCCCTCACTGTTACCAACTACCAAACACCTGTTAGCCTTGTGAAGAGGTTCTTGCCTTGAGTTAGTTTTGGTGTACACTTAGAGCAGCACAGTAAAGTACTGAAGTTAACATTTTAACAGTTATTATTCTACCATCAAGGTGAAATGAAACAGGGAGATATTTTCTGCACACAACAGGAGGAAGGAGACATAGTAGTACTGTATTAGAAACAATCTATAGAAAACCCATGCCTGACAATAAACTTTATGGCGCTGAAATAATAAATACCCCCAGGGCTGTTACACACTGGGTACAAGCGTGGTCCACAATCTTGTGCCACAGTCACAGTGCCTCATAAGAGACGCCATTTTGAGAGCACACGCATACAAAGTGTAACAACACATATTACATCCCAGTTACAGGGGACTGAGCAGAATTTACCAACCTGATATCCTCTTGCAGAAATATTTTGTTTGCTTGGCCCACCGGTAAAAACTATGCCTGCAAACAAACTTTTATGTGTTGAAAGAAATACAAACGTGGCTCCAAGCCACTTGATTCACAGAATCCCTAGGGACTAATTATCGCAATATTTGAATGTCTGAGGGAATATGGCGCAAATTCTGAAGAGAAGTACCATAATTAGAATGTGCAACGGATTCTACTCATCACCCTCCTGAGAAATATAATAAACATTTTACCAAGAAGTAAATGCGGATGTGTCTTTTTATTTATTTTTTGTTGTCAGTTACAGATAAGGACCCCTTTGTGCTCTTCTGCTACTCATTGAGCACTTAAGGCTTTATACATTAATAATAGAACGTTTACAGGTAATTTGGTTTTTGTAATTTTAGGCCTTCAAACCGGTTCACAGCCTCTATTTTATATGAACTACTACAAGAAGTGCAGATCTTGAGTTGCCACTCAGAGTGTGTCCCCGAGAGGGCCTGTATCTTGAAACTGACATGTCGTATTAGAGGTTGTTATTTAGTTGTTTTACCCCACATGTGTACCTACTATATCGTTGTTGAGAGCGCACAGGTGCGTGATTTACAATCTCTAATCTGATGGAGCTTTTTAAGTTGACTGAGATGCCAAGGGAGTTATCAATAATAAAACAATTCAATCTTCATGAAGCCCATTTGGCCACACAATAAGGACCAGGAACGGTGATTGAAGTTAATGAAATGTATTTCCAATTAATAGTCAATCCAATATAAATGCATGTCAGGAGAGTATTAACAAGAATACTGCTGGCGGTTCAGTCTCAGTCTGAACTCTCTCCCATCAGATTCTGACTCGCATTTACTGGTGCGTGGCTATGCCAGAGTTTCAACCAGTAACTGCACCATTCATTCTTTCACATTGGAACACATTATATGGAGGTGGATGTGTTAGTAACAACACATCTAGGAAATCATCACCAGAATCACTATCACTGTCTTCGCCTGTACTCTCTGGGTTTCCTATCTTATTCTCCTTCTCTTCTTTTTCTTTTCTTTCTCTTACTCAAGTTCTTCACTCGTCAATGCAGGTTATAGTCTATTACAGTAGTTCTCCATCATTGCTGTTCTGCATCCTATCTAGCATCGGCACAGGTATGCACTGCCTTTCAGACTTTTCATTGATATTTTCCCCTCTGCCTAACATGAGCTATGTTCTCCCAAGGATTAAGTGCTTCAAAATGTGTGGGCATGGGAGACTGCTTCATTTCATATAATACCCTCCTCAAATGTTCAATAAATCTTAAATTAAATGTGCCATACCGTGGAGATCACTGCACCTTCTTTCTCAGTGATCATATGCCATTGATACATGGGTGAAGGCCCCCATTTATTGCCCTATAAGGGCTTGCTGTGTCTTAGTGTGTACTTCTTCCCCCTCTACAAAAGGTATTCCCACATCTCCCCTAATTGTATAGCCTTAAAGAATTTCACTTTCCAACAATAATGTCAACAATCACTAATAGGATTTAATTTTAAACGGGAAATAATGTTTTCTGCCCACAATTTTTGTTGTATCTTAACAATCAATAACAGCGCAGCACTTTGTGACATAATATCCAATGATATCGTGGCACCAATGCCAAATATTAAATTTCAGCGCGGCACACTGTGACATCCTTTTCACTCCTCACCACATCAGCCACACCTTACTCGCACACAAAGATATATGTCCGCGACAGTACCTTATGACTAACACCACCAAACTTAGTAAACAATTACAACACAGTGTTTTCTACACTGATAGATTATTACTATCCTGGTATCTGAGGCTATGTCAAACCCAAAAACAACTTCAACTTCTTTGCATTAAGCACTTCCACATCCGCACAACAACTGCAAACATCACTGCAACACACCGCGCAATATCAGCAAAACACAGTGTAGTAATGTGTATTCTGTTAAATGCAGAATGTTTCATATGTCATCTCTAGAACTTTGTCTGTTGCTTAGTGCTGAAAAATGTGTATGTTTTACTGTTGGTCTTGGGCTGCTGAGCCTGGTGGAGTCTCTGCCTTCTGGCTCCACGACCTGCAGTTACCAATAAACTCATCAATCCTGCTCCAGTTACCTGCTCAATTACTACACACAGCAAGCTAGACATAAGCAATTGCAACTCCCGACTCTATTAATACTCACTCTTCTGCTGTAACAACTTCATTACAAATTTCTGGAATACCGTTGCTCCTGCAAATCAGGACATGGACTTTGGTATCAAGACTGGGCTTAGGCATAGCTAAAGCTCTCCTATAGATGCAGTAACTCCCTCCGTCTCAATAACTAAACCATCTGACAAGCTACCAGCCGAGAGTGTGCAGATGCATGATTTACAATCTCTCATCTGATGGACCTTTTTAAGTTGACTGAGACGCCAACTCAGCTAGCAATAATAAAGCAATTCAATCCTTGCGAGACCCATTTAGCCACACAATAACGACCAGGAACTGTGATTGAAGTTAAGGAAATTTATTTCTAATTAATACTCAGTCCAATATGTATGCATGTCAGCAGAATATCCAAAAGATACAAGATTATAGCTGGCAAGCTTAGATATCGGAATCGTTCAGTCTCAGTGGGATAAAATACAATTTAATCACAGCCACAGCGATACAAAATCTAAGAATTAGAAAAATGTGTTCTTTAAAGAAACTCTGATTCTCTCTTCTAAACATGAATAAGTTCTGCAATCATCTAATCGAGACTCTAAGTTTAGAATAAGGATGATTTATAGAGTGGGGTCTTATAGAGTGGGGTCTCAAGGAAATTAAGAAATGCAAGGTGTCAGCATAGTCAAGAATCCAGTAGATGTCTTTCGGAATTGGAATATGTGTTTAAAATGAAGCTCAACACTTGCAAGAATAAAGGAAGGAGAGAGGTTTGCAGCCCTTAAAGTCTGAGGAAATCTGCTCTGTCTCGAAACAGTGTGAACATTAATTAAAATAAACAGAAACATCAGCAACATTTGTATCTCTTCCCTCCCCATCAGGAACCAATCGTTTCACTTTTTGTAGTGTGCATTTGCAAAATTCCCTGAGTTTACCATCCCACAGAAATAGGACAGTTACTGTAACCTTGAGCTACCCTCCGATACGCGATGTATAGGATCATCTGCTCGTTAGTTCTTCACGTTCCTTGGCAAGAATTCTCTTCTGAGACCTTACCATCAATAAACTAATACACACAACAATACTCCTTTCTCTAGCTGATGAAATCTTGAGAACGCACCTGCAAAAGAAAGAACATGCTGACCAAGCAAAGTGCATATCAAAATCAGGTCCATTAATCGGGCTAACCTAAACTAAACATTTAATGTGCATTTCAAATATATGATTATACATACACACACATTTCTGAATAGTTACATTTCATTAATGTGTTTAAATGTTCACGCTTGTTCATATTATTAAGGAACACAGTAAAAATGATGTCAAAATATAAATGTGATTTTGCGCAATGATTACGTGTAAAGTATGGAGTCTAAATTGCACTTCTCCAATGCTCTCCCTGATGGTGATGTTAGCCATCACAATAACACTCACTTAAATTCTCATCAGGTGAGGTCAAATCAAAACCTTAAATTTCACAACAGCTTTTGTCTAGTATAATCTACACTTAATCTCCTCCATTTCATCAGTCATGCTCTTTATTCCCCTTCTCTCCTGTACTTCCATTTTTGCTTTCATTTTTTACTTGTGGCTCCTGAAGATTACAACCAGAGATATTGTACAAATGACAATTGTCACAAGTGGTCTCAAATGGAAGCAAGTATTCAACTTCCAAGGATTCCTAATGTAGCAAATCCACTTTCAATTGCTTCTCATGCACCTGCAGCTTCTAATTCGTAAAATCTCCTTTCAGCTCAGTAATGTTCCTGTTTGAAATATAGGTACAGCATTGCTAGACCTTTAGGGTGTCATTAGGATGACGGGCGGACTAAATCCGCCCGCCATCCTATCGGTAATTGGGACCGCCCGCCATAGGGGCGGGGGTCCCGCGGGGGGTATTAGGATGCACCCGCCACCGTGGCGGGCGCATCCTGCATTTTTAGCATTGTGGCGGGCGGTGCTCTCAGCACCTCCCGCCGCAATGCTAAAAATGCACGTAAGCATTTGCATAAACAAAGCGGCAGGCACCGCGCAGTGCCTGCCGCTTTGTTTATGCAAATACAGTGGGGTACCATAGGTACCCCCGTGTGCTCCCCCACCTCTCCTTCACTCTGGGGGCCCGCAAGGGGCCCCCAAAGTGAAGACCGCATGCCATTCCATGGCGGCATTGCCGCCACGGAAAGGCATCTAAAAAAGCCCATGCAAATATGGCTGGCGGTGTCTACTAGACACCGCCACCATATTAGACCTTTTCCGCCCCGATCGCAGGGCGACCGGGGCGAAAAAGCGGCGGACGGTCTTTCCGTCCGCCGCGGTCCCCCCCGCCATACTAATATGGCGGGGGTCATTTAGGTGAGGATGGCGGGCGGATTGCCCCCGCCGGGCCGGCGGTGGCTACCGCCAGCCTTGCGGGGGCAATTCGCCCGCCATCCTAATGGGCCCCTTAATGTCTTTCAGACTCTGTCCTCTTTTGCCAGAAGGATGTCTAAAACAAGACGATTCCGCAAAAACATGTATCTCATTGCTACCATTTTAGTATCTTCCGCCAACAAGGAGCTTGCTGTACTTGTGAACAATGTATCCATTATGGTAGACAATTTTCCAATCCTGAGATCATTCAGTATTACACCTAAAGATTAAATTACTGCACCAAAAATGTCTCCTACAATTTTAGCACTACTACTACCTCACTTAGTTCTAGTTTTTGTTTTCCACACAGGATCATTCAAATTTTCCACATGATGAATGTTTGGGAAAACTACACCTAAATAACATGTACCCTATCATCCCCTGGCCAATTTGAAGTATGCACGCTCCGCACAAAGAAAATTACTCCAGGAATTGCTGGATCATGTCCTCCCAAGAGCAGAAGTATAATAATACTGGAAATGTCCCTTTCCATAAAACAGACTTAACTGAAGGCTAGAAGTAACTCCATATGTAGGAGGAATATCTTCTTTAACCCTACTCCGTCTTCTTCTATATGACACCCTTACGCATCTTCAGCAGGGGCCTAGGCAATCTTCCTAATTCCTATTAACAATTCTCTTTTTATTATTTCTAACAAAGCGCAGGTCAAAGTTCAATTCAAATGATCAAGTCAATAGTATTTCAAATCAGTTCATTCAATGTGAGTTCAGGCTTAAATTCAGTTCAGGCTCCAGCTCTGATTCACAGAGGCTGAACTGGGATCTCACTCTTGTCCCCCAAATCACAGACTTCCCCTTCACAACAGTTATCAGCAAAATGTGTCTATTCAGGACAGAGAGAGATTGAACAAAATGGGAGGGTGAAAGAAAGGAGAAGGGAGGAAAACATTACAGAATGATAGAAGAAGTTCCGTAGGAGATCCTCGGAAGTGACACCGAGGAGATTGGCAAACTACACCCAATGATATCTATATCTATATCTTAATGCCAACCCTGGAGCTCGTTTTTGTTGTTACGGCCTATAAAACTCCAGCTACGCCACTGAATGGTATGCTTTGGGGGTCTTCCTCAGCCAACATGACACTAGCTTAAGGGCTACAGTGTCCCTCTTGCTGGAAACGGGCATTTAACAGGTCCCACATCTGAGTTGGTTCTAGTCAAGAAGAATGGATGCTTTCACACTTGCAGGCTGGTATGTTCTCTTCAGATCAGTGACCCTCATGATGATAGCTCCTCCAGTTCCCAAAAAATTGGTCTCTTTGAAATCCACCAGGACTAGGGAACTATTTTGCCCATCCCCCTACACATTGTTGATGCCAGTTGAGGTGCCATATTCTGTCTCTTGTGGCTCTACTCTTCACCAGCTATCCTCCCTTGCCCCGTGTTGCATGTTTTCCTTCTGTTTCCTTAGCTTCACCTCTGAAACCCTCACCCCATCCCCGGTTCCTCTCCTGGTGCTTTCAGTGAGCCTGTCTTTTATTACATCACTTCCTCTTTTGATCTCGGTCTGTGCCTCTTCCTTCTTCCCTGTGTTTTCCTCTGTTGTGATCTCATGCATGACCCTCTGTCTTTCTTTTTTGCCATTATCCTTGAGTCCCACCGACGTCTCTTACCATATCCCCTGCTGACGTCAATCACTTCATGTTGTTTATTTGTGTTACGTCACTTCATAACTGCGTCATATTTACATGCCAGCTCTTTGAAAGGGGTTGTTCCGAGTCACCTTGTTGTTCAAAAGTACAGTGCGTGGACACCATCTTGGCTGAGTTACACTTTCTAAAAAAAAAAAAAGAAATCCAGGAGTTCTTGGGGTATTCTGGCCCGCTGGGCTGTAAGGTCCTCTGGGCCCCTAGAAGCTCAATGCCTTTATTTTTCCATAAGAAAGTCATACAGTCTAAAGACTCTCCAAGAATATTATTTTTGTTAATCTATAGAATTGCTGCATTGGAGTTCTGGTCCTTCCTGAAATTATTTCTTTTCAGGGGAAACAGTGACATTACCCTAATAATAGAATGGCACGTTTCTCTTTGCAATGATCTTTGGGTTATTCTATATTTTTCAAGTGTTCATTTTAGACTACTTTGCCAGTTTCAATGCAAATTATTTTTTCTTGAATGCTTTTCATACAGTCACACGAATTTATCATGCGACGTGTTCTTTTCAGGTGATCTTTATCAATACCCTATTATACCAGCTGAGCTCCTGACAGACAATTAAACACAAAGGATTGTTCTTTTTGTGTTGAGCTGGAGAGAGCAGGAGATATTCCTCCAGTGGCTACATTTCAGAATATGTAACCAGAAACCATGGGATAAAATGTTGACTTTCTCCCTTGACCATATTATGTGATCCTAGGCAAATCACCTGCCTTCACTCTATCTTTCGTGTTTTACTGTCAGGTTTCTTAGCACCTTGAAGTAATTCAGCTTAGGAAATGTGCTACACAAAACCCCACTCATATATGGGGTTATTAGACCATAATAATGCTCCATCAATAATATGAACAAACATTGCACAAAAAGATAAAGGGCCTTATTATGAGTTTTGGTGGTCCTGGAGCAGCCTCAAACTGCTTCCAGCCAGCCACAGCATCCTTGATTCGCAGCCGTAGCAGTGGTTCAGTGGCAATCCGAATGCCACACTTATAATACTGCAGGCGGTCCGGCAGTGTGGCGGTGGTCGGACCGCCACCATAACCTATGGATCGCCGTAGTCGTAATAAGGGCCAAAGTGTCTTTTGGTCCACTAATGATAATGTCTCTTGTCAGGTCCATTGCTTGGTACGGCACACTGGTATTCCCCTTTAAACATACAGCTCAGTAAGGCTGCTACTCTCCCAACACGCAGATTCCTTCTTCCTACTGACTGCACTTCTCCACTAACTGAATCAGACACTGACTAGTCTGCGATGGAAATCTCTGAAATCTTTGGAAAGTTATCCCTAAGTGCCTAAAGCACTGCCAAGTCATGACAATGGCAGGCTTTGGGCTGTACAAATGCTATTCCTCAATCATATTGTGAGCACATGGGTGCATGGGGCATTAGGTGGAAGCAAACCATTGAAGGCCAATATCTTTTGAAAGGACGGCAACGCCTGCCATGTAGAAATGCATGATTAACATATAACAGCAATGCCCAACAAGTAGAAATGCAAGATTAACAAATGACTGCAACACCTGATATGTAGAAATGTAGGATTCACATATGACTGCAATGCCCAACATGTAGAAATGTACTCTTGACATATTATGGCGATGTCTGTGTGGAAGTGCACAATTGACATATGATAGCAAACCCTGTCATGGAGAAGAAGAGCACCCTTGACTTATGATGGCAATGCCTGCCAAATTGTCAGAGTACCTACCTGCACATATGATGGCAGTAACTGACACAATTCACTAAGTTATAGAAACTCACTTAATGGACGCATTCCTTCACCACACTGACTACATCTCCAGAAACCACGCCAGGCTCTGCTCCGTTATAGCAAACTCAGAACTGTATGGAAAATCTTTCCCAGAAAAAAATGTTGTGTGATGCCATACCTATGGCAAATTCTGCACTATGTAAATGCCAAAAACAACAAGTATCATGCAGAAAAAAACAAATGTGAATGTTTGGAAGAGTCCCATATAACTACACGATAGTTGCTGCAGGATTTACATGTCGAATGTTTCATGGCTTAGCTCATGGTATGAGGGTTAGGGCCAATCCAGAACTCTGGCTTTGCTCTGGCTCAGTTTACCCTTTGCATTTGTTGGGTTTCCCATCTCTAATTAGTGTTATATTCTCTTTAAATGTAGGTTCTATGGAGAAATGTATAACTTTTGACCCCTCATTATGCATAACTGCTTTGGCAGGAGTGTGGTATGAGAATTTTGAGGAAGCTAATTCTATTCGTTAGAGACCCCCTCATTGCCTTTCCCTTGTTGCCTACTTTCCTTTCCCCAGGCTAGCACTTTATTGCTGCAACAGACCCTTTCAAGCAACCAACAACACTTCTCCACAATTCTTTGATAGTGTCTCCACAGTTATGGAAATCATGGATACTCAAAGTGCAGCTCAGGCCGCTTGCAACCCTTGTGACTATTTTGTGCGGTCTCCTGACGAAAAGTTGCACTGGGCAGTACTGGGCTGTTGTTTACTTGACTGAGCACTAACATTCAGAAGGTTGTTAAACAAATAGACAAGCATGTAATTATATCTTAACTGAAGTAAAGGAAAAGAAGGTGTTCTCTACCACTTAACTTTAGAAACAACTTTATTTTTTAACAAATCTTGCAACAAATATGTAAATATGATAACCTCTCCTCAAATTTCAAAAAGGTTTATTATATTAACATGCAGAAGCATAGTACGTAACTAAACCAGATTATATCACTGCATTGAGAGGCATTTGTTAAAATTGATAGTTTTCAAACATGGATTTAAAAACATTCATACCCCCAACAACAACAATACCATTAGTAAACCAAGAGGCAAGTAAGTTGTCATGTGCATCTTCTGGGTGCCCTAGGTTATCATTACACATGGAACAACATTATAGTTTCCTAAATAAAACCCAGGAGAAGGGTTTGTACAGTGGAAATCCAGAACTCATGTCTTTCAAGGAGATAATGAAGAAATAGGACTGCATAATATAAGACATTTGCCAATAAAACAATTTACTCAAATGAGAAAATTAGAACTGATCCTAGATTTTCTGGTTTTATATTATGCAGTTCACCCACTTCAGGGGTGTATCTTTCCCTCTCTTGTTTTACGTTGTCTCTAATTCTGGATGCATGAGGTTAGAGAATGGGTGGGAGCCTGAAGCAACATGAAGGCTCAGCTAATTTTGAAGTCGAGGATCCAAGAGAACTTGAGCTGAACCATAGCCAGGCCTTTGGCTTGAGCTTTCAGTGGGTTGCCCACTTCTTTCCTATAATGGTAATTACGTGGGAAGGATATAGGATGGATATAGTTTGGCTAGCTTCAAACAAGTTGGTGACATAGGAGTACCAACACCACAGTGCAATGCTCCTTGTTTCAAGATTCCTAACTTTCTCACTTATGACATTTCAGTGAGTGGACTATGAGACTGGGTGATCTCTCCCTATAGGTACAAAAAAATGATTACATATTTACTGCCGGGGCTTAGTTTACGTTTTTTATATCTCATAACTTCTGGTTCCATAGTTTCCATCTTGCTCATACACAGCAACTGAGGTGTGAGTGGTTCCGATGGGGAGTCTCAGGGACTGATTTCACCAAAGAAAGGTCACTGTGCTGTGGAACCTGCCTAGATTTTAAATACAGAGTTCACAGCCATCATATTTTGTCAAACTGGTAATGCCAGGATGAGAAGCCAAGTCTCCTATTGCCACGGCTAAACCTCTCCTACTTTCTCATGTCAAGTGATGGAGGTTGAGTGTGTGTGTCTGTCCACCTCAGTCAATTGCACCTTATTTGGAGGGGGGCTCTTTGCCAAGGATTTTCAAAACACACTTTACCTTCATTGAGCTTGTTTCTAAGTGATTCTTAAGTTTACAGATAAGAAACTAAAGGCATAGGGATTGCGAGCTCTAAGACTCTATTTCATCCCAATGCTACAGTCAAGTTACTTCTCTGTACACTTTGCTCCCCAAAAGTAGCAATAGCAAGATGAGAAGGCTTACACCTGAGGCAGTAGAGGGATAGTGACTCAGCTACGGCATAGCACAGTATTGTCAAATCTATGACTCTTATACTCAACAGGGGCTTAATTCAGAGTGCAATATGAAATGGAGCCTTCAAAATAACTCCATGACTTACTGTTCACACCATGTACCTGCTTCGCTTTCCCTATTTTCGCTTTCACCCTTACAACCCTGAAGGAAGTGACCCGATCAGGGCTACCCGGGTCACTCACGACCACCTCTCAGCCTTCCAAACAATGAAGAGTCGATCAGACAGTAGAGAATACAAGCCAAGTTATTTATTAGTATGGTGCTGCAGGGGAGCCCAGTCTGACCAGTCTCCTGAGATGACTGCCGAGGGACTGACTTCCCCCAACATAAAGATAGGTATTATACATTCCCAATTCCCCAGAATACGCCCAGACTGGAAATTCCAGTCCAGGCTACAGTGAACAAAGGTGGCAAACAGGGATGAGCCACGGTCCAGAGGCTGGATACATGTTATCTTGACTCCAAGGCCGCTCTGCCTGTGCCTACCATAGCAAAATGTGGGAATGGACCTCCCTGTTATGTTACAATAAAGAATACAACACATGCATTAGTGCAGCGACACTCGTTCTTGAGAAGTACGAGCTAAAGTTGCAGAAGGCAGTTTTCTACTGAGACAAGTAGCATGGGAGAGAAACTTGGTTTCGATCACAGAAGAAGATGGGGGCAATCAAAATGGCGCAATGAATGCAAAATGTATACAGAATGGAACAGGAGCATTACTAACTATAGCATTTCAAGTCTAAGAACCCCCACCCTTCTGGCATCAAAGCAACCATATGTATCAACACACACCACAATTTGTGGCCCCAGCATAACATGTTTGCGAGTACCCATGACACAGATAGCCCCTCTTCAGTTCTGCTTCCGAGGCCATGCTTAGCAACACACGTGCTTTTGTGAAGCTTTTGGTCCCCCACTTTTGTGGCCCACTTTAAGCGTTGGTATGATTGTTACATCATGAGAGAATCTACACATGAAATTGTATGTGTATCTGTGAGAGTGTGGGGATTATTACAAGAATGTATGCACTGCATGAGGGCAGTGCACCGTACGGTGTGTGAACATTTCACCTACGATTTCTCTAGATGGAGAGGGCTGTTTTAGAAATGCAGATGGGAGATGAACCCAAGAGTGCACCACCATTCATTATTTTAAAATAGTTTCTTGTGTGCAGTGTGCTCATGTGCACTTAGGTGTGGTGGGGGCATTTGCACAGTGGGTCACCAGGTGAGTATGACGATGATGCTATGGGATCCGTGGTGGTGATATGTTGTAATTTTGCTTTCTCTGGACTAACCAAACTTTCAGTTAATAAACTCTTTCTCACTCACACACTTCTCTCAGTCGTTTACCTCAGTTGGAGGTGAGAGGCAGGCCACATGCTCTTGAACATGATACAGAGCTCTCAAGTTTGCTGGGTCTGGGAACGAGTATCTCTTCAAGGCAAAGTTTTTATTTTTATTCCATGAATTTATGAATTGGCTTTAAGTGCAGCACTTGGAGGATTGAGTTGATGCCATACTGCTTTGAATCTCTGTGTATTGTCTTCCTTATACTTGTCTACCCTTTCTGTGTGGTTATCTAACTGTGTTTGTTGCTTTACTCTGCACTACTCTCTCTCACGCTATACCTCTCTCAATATATCCATTGCCACCACTCTCTGACTCATCCCTAACCTCATTCTACTACTTGGTCTCCAAAATAACCCTTTCTGGACTTTTTCCTCCTCTGTCCCTCCTTGGCTTACCCCAATCCTCATTTTACTATTGTGATCTCCCAAAACAACTCTCTCTAAATTCTTCCATCATGAAACTTTCCTTGAGGCTTCTCAAACCTCATCTTACTACTATGATCTCCCAAATAAATGCTTTCTAGACGCCTCTATCCCTCCATTATACAATTGAATCCAACTAACAGACTCACATGTCCACAATTGATATTAACTCCAATTTTTCTATACTAATCCATCACTAATCCTTTTTGGGTTCTGGAGTAGCATGCTACTCGACGAAAAACACCTTGAAGCCTCGTAAGTGGTAGTAAGCGCTACACAGTTACGGTTACTTGTAGTCCTGTCTTTATAAAGGGTTAAAATGAACTAAAAATGCAAAGGTAAATCCGGTGATACTCACGTACGAGCTGCGAAACATCAGCACTCTGCTGATGGCGTCACAGGACGTGACCTTTTAAGCAGCATCACACAATAGTTGATACTGTACATCACAAAGCGTGCCATGCCTTAGGCTCAAACAAAATTTGTGCGTTGTGTTTCATTGTAGGAACTGTAAAGACTCCACTTACAATGTCTTTGCGGATGAAGGTTGACTTCAGACTTCCCCAGGAGTATTAACGCTCTTGGATACCCAAGTTGAACCTTGCCACGATCCTGTGCTCACTGACAGCCAGCCTCCTTTCAGTCTCCTCCTGTCAAACACAGCCTCAGAGGAATGGCCCCTCTCACACAGGCTCTTCTCTTTCTTGTCCTCCTGGAATGAATGCTTCCCAGAGGCCACAGGACCAGGGCCACTTTGGAGATTAGGCGTATAAATGGTGAACAGCTCCAGCGGTGAGACACTAACTACTCAGCTCCCGTGCAGGCTAGAGAACGGCTCCTGATCAGTGCTGCCTCCCGCAGGGAAATGTGTCATTTTACAACAAAAAATGTGAAATTGGAGCCAGGGGAATGGGTGGCGACACCCACCCAATGCAGGCGTGCTGGGATTTATGCTCCTGGAATCTCTGCGTATTGCCTTTACCTCAGTGCTTAATTTAAGCCAGTGGTTTCCGGTGCTCAGCACCTGCACTTAATTGTCAACACAGGCTCTTGTGACAGTCTGCCATAAGGTAGCGCTGTCTGGCTAATTTAGAGAGGACCACAATAACAGTTAATTATTATTTAAATATACATTAAAAAATAATATTACCTGCTATCCAAGCCATTTTTATAGATTTGAGGGACTTAAGTAGACTGAATTGTAGGAGTGTGATGGTTAGTAGGTGTGTTGCTATGATCATTGGCGGCATGACAGGGGCAATGTGTGGTGAAAGCTGAAAGTGGCCTCCTAAAAAGGGCCCTTGCACTAATTTATTTTTACAAATTAAACACTGCTTTACCTAGACTGTTTCTCATTTGCATCCAAGTTGGGGCTTTTTATGCATGGGAGATGGACTCCTGTTTTTCGTGCGGTTTCTATAATTCTATTCTTTCTCCTAGCAAGGTGTGTACAGTCAGCAAAATGCTTAAAAGTGCATTTGCATCGATAAATCAAAATGTCAGGGGTAGTGGAAGTGATATCACATACACTATGGGGCAGATTTATGAAGGCCTTGCGCCGCCGGTGCGTCACTTTATTTGACGCAACGGCGGCGCAAATAATGTGCCCTATTTACAACATGACGCATCTAGGAGATGCGTCACGTTGTAAAGCCCTGCGCCATAAGGAGGCGTTCCTGCGCAGGGGGGGCGTTCCTGCGCAGGAACGCCTCCTAAAAGTGACTGAGTAAAATCTATGAGATTTCACTCAGTCACTTTCAGGACAATGCTGCGTCAAAACCCTGCGCCTGCTTGAAGCAGGCGTAGGTCTTGACGCAGCATTGTGGAGATGGGGCACCCCCGAGCCTTGCTGGAGCTGCGTTGCGCTTGCGATGCAGCTCCAGCAATGCGCCACTTTTACGCCACAGATGCGTCACGCATCTGTGACGTTTTTGCCCCATGGTGCGCCGCATTGTAAATGCGGTGCACCATGGGTGGCGGAGCAGCTGCGCAGGATGACTGGCGCATCCCTGGGGATGCGCCAGTCATCATAAATCTGCCCCTATGACTTTAATGACTCTATCGAAAGTGCCATTATATGGCCCTTGACCCGGATTTTATTTCAGGGAGGCTGTGGTAAATAAATAAATAATACCCTATTTTTGACTAGACTTATAGCATAACAGATAGCTCAATAAATAAGAGTCAAGATTCGAGGTAGTAGGAGTTTCTGCAGGTTTATTACAGTATAAGGACAGGATCAGGACAACCTGCATGGGAATAGGACAATAAGGCCCAGCAGGACAACTGGGGCCCAGCAGGACAACTGGGGCCCAGCAGGGGAAAAGAGACCCAGCAGCTGCTGGGGCTAGGTCTGGGATGAGCGCGCTAACATTTAATAACAAAACATTGACTTATATACATAGCGCAAACACATAGCATTACATTGCAGTAGGCGTAACAGTGGGTGGAGCAGAAGGCGTGACGCGTAGCAGTCGCGAGAGATAAGAGAAATAAGAGGTGTAACTGGGAGTTTACTTAGACATGTGATGGAAAACGTAACAGAATATGTCATGGATGGGCGGAAACTTTGGAGGGGGCTACCTAAGGAGCCGGGACCTCTAACCTAATGGTGCGCGAAAACTGGCAATGACGTGTTACTAGGAGAAGCTGGGGGCTACGAACTCTGTGCTAGGAGCAGAGACTAAAGTCTGGAGGGTCGGAGCGACATGTACCTAAACCCTATCTGGTATCTACTGTTTAGGGAACATGTTGATATAAACTAGAAGTCATGAGGGGAAAAACTAACTTGATTCTAAGACTGGACCATGCATTATTCTACATGTAATGCGTGAAGAATATTAAATGACCATTAAATACAGTATTTCTCTAACATGGAGACGAGAAGGCTAGACAATGACGGAAACTATTGATGCAGTTCAGTAGCTTAGGAATGCAGAGGAGGAGGACTGAACTGATAGCAGGAACTATAACATACTTTTGGCAGACTCAGAGGCAGAGCCGGGGTGCACCGGGCACTGCAAGGCAGGAAGTGAGTGAAGGGTCGAGGATACAGGTGGGGGCTGTATCGCTCCTTAGCGAGGCTTTCAGGAGACAGGAGCTGAATCTGTGGTCCGGGCCCTTGTGGGGCCTGGAAACGGGGACTTTATAATTGAATAACGTGCACACTGAGAAACGTGGCAACATTACTTACATAGGCCTGATATTCGTAGTATTCACGAGGACTGGAAAATAGCATACCAGAGGTGGACACAACTGTAATTGCATCTTTAATCAGAAATGGGGAATAACATATGCATATTGATCATGCACACATAACATATGATGGATGAGGCGTAGGGACACAGAACATGGCAAAATTTACTTTTCCACATTCCCTCCTTGTCACTACGTTTCCATCAGGAAACATCAATATTCATGATACCGTCTATCATTTCATACAGTACCATTTGCTCGTCTCGAATTGTCTTGGAACGAGATTTAGAACGGGGCTTGGGACTAGGAATACAAGAGGTAGCACACATACTGCAAATCGCAGGGCCACATTGTATACAGAGGCAGCAGCTAAATATGATCGCTACTGCAATACCTAAAAAGGACAGGACTTTCCAACCCCACGCGGAAATTATATTCCAGAACCAACCGGACCATGTCCAGGTGCCTGGATCTTGGTGTAACAGATGGGCAATTTTATGGAGTCTGGTTATAGCTGAATAAACAGACGGCGCGTTATTTGGAATGAAAATACAACAACTGGATCCGAGAATTCTACAGGCCCCGCCCCTATCGGCCAGTATGACGTCAAGGACGAGACGATTCTGTAAAACGTCAATTCTCATAAAGGATTGCTCTTCAGTTAAGTTACCTAGAGCGGAGGCAGTCTCATCTACTACTGCTTCAAGGGTTCTTGTTAACCTACGAATAAGCTTACTATTTACAACTGTGCCTAAATAAGGGAAAACACCTTTATTTATATCAATGAATTGCTCTGCGGCGGTTTCAGTATAATCGACAATCGGGAGATTTCTCTTGTGTCTAGTGTGTACTAAGAAAGAATTCCTATGATAGTCAGGTGGGGCTAGAAAAACAGGTGGCAGTAGGAAAGCAATGTAACAGGTTCCCTCCCAATCGAGGGGCAGACGGACATAAGCAGTTTGACCACAAATAAAATAAGAATGACGTGAAGCTTTGAAAATAGATTTCCCACTGTCACTATACTGGATAACAGTAGTACATTCACTATGACCTATATGTACAGAACCATAACTACGGACACATAATTCGCCTTTGACTGGTAGTACTGAAATAGCGGGTGAGTCTGGAGTAGTATCAGACTGAACATTCAGAACCATGAAATTCGACGAATAATTTCCTAAATTATATACTTCATTTTCTAAATCTAAACCTGTTCTGTGGGGGAAACCTTGCTTGTCTGGAAAACATGTACTGTTAAGAAAAGACATATCTGTTGAGGATGACGTTAACGTGGACCATGCTCCACACGAACCATTGTGTGAGAATGGATAAGGAAAGAGTGGCAGAACTCCCTTCGGTGTCTGAAAAAGGGGGGAGTCGACCACACACCCAACAATTTGTGGCATTGCTGGTCTGGTGTGAATAATGTAACATACGGATAAATGTGTTATTACGCATAGCGAGGCGGTATGAATATTCGTGAGGGGGCAGATCACTAAACGTGTGTTCTACTGTAGCATGAGCAGACATATTTACATGAGGAACTGAAAAACACAGATAGAAAGCATAGCTGGTGCAGGAAATCATTATGCTGATGAATAATACGAAACTCAGAAAAACGATACATTTGATTGAGCTTTGACTGACTCTCTCACTATGGGGGTCTATTTTATACATGTCAGAAACAGTCTAACCGTTTCACCTAGGGGAGGACTTATACAATCAAACTGGCTGACTTATTAGACCTGAGCTTTAACTTATACTCTTGTTGCGGAGTTTTCTCTAACAAGGGAGGGGTTGTAATAAAGTCTTGTGCGGGACAGTCCTTTAAAACAATGTTCTGGCAGTCCTTCAAATCCTGGGAAATGTTCTTGGAAATGTTTTTAAAGACTGGTTTCGGTCCTTTGAAAAGTTTTACATGAGAAAGGTGGACCCACCCCTTCCTGCCTTCCAACTTGACGGCAGTCCGGGTGGTCAAGAGGACCTGACGTGGCTCCTTCCAACGTGGTTCCAGCGGACTTGATCTGTCGAAATTTCTGATCATCACAAGGGATCCTGGAACGATCTCGTGCGGTGCCACCTCGGTATTGTCTGGAAATGCGGCGGCAACCTGTGAACGACATGAGTTGAGGGCAGACATCAAGGAAGCTAGGTAATCTGTCAGCATATTACATGAAACATCGGTAATACTTCGGGGTCTAGGAGTACCCCACATGTTAGGGGGGCGGCCGAAAACGACCTCATACGGGGACAGACCTGATCTGGAATGTGCGACCATGCGCATGTAAAACAGAGCGACTGGCAAAGCTACTAACCAGTCCACACCCTTGTCTTTACAGACTTTTGCTATACGGATTTTCAGAGTCTGATTATGCCTTTCGACTAGTCCAGCTGCTTCTGGATGGCGTACACAATGGAACTTCCACTGGTACCCTAACAAAAGGGAAACATGTTTCATGAGTTCAGATGAGAATGGCTGGCCGTTATCAGAATATACGACTCTAGGGAGTCCATATCTAGGGAAGAATTCACGAACCAACTGCTTGGCAGTGGTCGCGGCTGTGTAATCTGGGACTGGATATGCTTCTGTCCATCTGGACAAGGCGCATACAACAACAAGGACATACTTGAAACCTCGACATCGCTCCATTTGAATATAATCCATCTGGAGAACCTCAAAAGGGTGGTCAGGGGGCTGGAAACCACCTTGTTCCACCGGGACACTTTTACCTGGATTAAACTGACAACATATCATACAGGTACGGACTTTCTGCTTGGCTGCAGCTCGTAAATACTTGTTGAACCAAATGTTCTGGATACTGTCTAACATAGCTTTTTCTCCTAAGTGTGCTGGACTATGTGCGGTATTGATAATGACTTGAACCATAGAATCGGGGAGGAACCATGTGGCTCTACCCTTCGTTAACCATCCTTGATCTGTCTGGACCCCTCCTTGTACAGACCATTTCTTGATTTCATCAGGAGTAGCATGTGACTGGATATCTATGACATCTTGAGTAGGGTCCTTAACTGTCATGCATGTAATCGGATCTGGAGTATGTGTCATATTAACTGGGATGTCTGGAGTCTGTGCTGTACGCTTGGCTGTGCGGTCTGCTAAATCATTACCTTGGGAAATAATGTCAGTAACTTTCGTATGTGCTTTGCATTTCATGATAGCAATAGATGTCGGTAAATGTATGGCATCTAACAGGGCTTGAATAAGGAGACCATGTTGAATCTTGGTTCCATGAGAAGTCATAAAACCTCTCTCCTGCCAGAGCACTCCGAAGTCGTGTACAACTCCGAATGCGTAACGTGAATCTGTGTAAACATTAACCTTCAGGTTCTTGGCATGTATACAGGCTTGTGTCAGAGCAACTAGCTCTGCTGCTTGAGCGGACAGGGTATCAATACGGTGTGTTTCAATAACTTCAGTGTCAGTAGTCACTGCATACGCGGCGACTAGTTCTCCTGTACTAGTTCTCATACATGAACCATCCAAATAAAGTGTCAGGTCAGGATCTGGTAACGGAATGTCTGTCAGGTCTTGTCTTGGCTTTGTCGTAATGTTAACTACTTCCACACAATCATGTGTGTCTGGATTTGAACTAACTGATGGTAACAGTGTAGCAGGATTCAGGACGTTGCAGCGTCTAATTTCTATGTGTGGCTGGAACAGTGTCAATTCATAACCTGTTAAACGTGCAATTGTCAAGTGCTGAGTTTGTGTTCGGTTTAAAAGAACTTCTACTGAATGTGGAACTTGTACTGTCAGGGAATGTCCTAGAACTATAGAATCACTTTGTCTGATAGCTAGTGCTGTGGCTGCAACTGACTTGAGGCACGCAGGCAACGCCTGGGCGACTGGATCTAATGTGCTCGAAAAATAAGCACAGGGCTTGTATTGACCTGCTTGATCTTGTGTGAGGACAGATAATGCTGTACCTTCGCGTTCAGTAACGAAAAGTGTAAAAGGCTTACTGTAGTTCGGTGTAGCTAGAACTGGAGCTTGACATAGGGCTTTCTTTAACTCGTTGAAACTAAGTGTATGGTCAGATGTCCAAGGGAGGACAGTCGATACGGCTGCCTCCTGTGTCGTTAACTGTATCAGTGGCTTGGCTAGAAATGCATACTGGGGAATCCATTGTCTACAATAAGAAGTAAGGCCGATAAAGGCACGTACCTCCTTCTGGGTTCTGGGCTGGGGAAGACTCGCTATTAACTGGATACGGTCGGGTGTCAACTGCCTACCCCTCTTGGACAGCAAGTGTCCTAAGTATACCACTTGCTGGACACAGAATTGAAGCTTCGAAGGTGACACCTTGTGCCCCATCTCGGCTAGAAAATACAGAACTGTAAGTGATGCACGCTCGCAGTCACGTTCAGAACGGGCTGTGATCAGTAGATCATCGACATACTGGAGCAGGGCAGTGTCAGCTGGCATGTGAATGTTGTCTAGTTGTCTCTTGAGTGCTTGACTGTAAATACTAGGGCTTTCTGTAAAACCTTGAGGAGCGCGTGTAAACATATAGCTCCTTCCATTTAAACAAAATCCGAAAAGAAACTGGCTGTCTGGATGAATTGGAACACTAAAAAATGCATTCTTGAGGTCAATAACAGTGAAAAACATGGCTTCGGAATCAATGGCTGTTAACAGGGAAGAAATATCTGGGACAACTGGGTACTGAGGAATAATACATTTATTAAGCTCTCGCAAATCAATCACTAATCGATATACTGGGGGTGCATTCGGATCAGTACGTTTCATGACTGGAATGATCGGAGAATTGCATACATTGGAGTCAGTTTCTACAACTACTCCTTGAGCCATGAGCTCGTCAATAATTTTGGATAAGGCTGCTACAGCCTCAGGTGGCAATCTGTACTGCCTGATTCGTGGTAACACTACACCTGGTTTGAGAGTCACACGATGGGGTGTGATTTGCATGTAACCTACATCAGTTGGACCTTGCGCCCATAAATGCTGCGGAACATTAGACAATCTGGAATCAAAATCTCGTAATACATAGTGACCCTTAAAGTCACGTAGGAACAGACGTATTCCCTCTGGGGAACAGCAAATAACTGCACCTAATTCTTTCAGTGTCTTAATACCTAATAGATTTTCTGGACATGACTTAGTAAGTAACAGATCAGTAGTACGGGACAATGGACCTACTTCTAGAGTAACTGGCTTAGATATTTCATTAACTATGGGTTTTCCTGAAAATCCAAGGGAAACATTTCTTGAGCCTGAGAGCGGAGCCCCTGGAACTTCGGCGTGACTAATTGTGGTCCTACTTGCCCCTGTATCGATCAAAAACTTTCTGTCTTTCCCTAATACTTGACTATGAACATAGGGACCTTCTTGGTCTACAGGAATCTCGATGAGAGGCAAGCCTACCTCCCTCTCTAGGCTGTTTCATGAATATGACTGGTACTCTGGATACTCAGACTGTGCATACTGGTACATCTGCGATGTAACGTGCTGTGTTGCAGCAATAGGCTGCGGTACTGTAACTGTCTGTGGTGCATTCTGTGACTGAGGAGTCTGTGAAACTTGTTCTTGTCTCGGCGGACGTGGTCTTTCTTTAGTCTTACCAGTAGCTATGTTGTGTTTCAGAACTGCACACTCGTTTATAAAATGACCTGGCTGTTTACAATAATTGCAGTTCCCTTTAACGGGAGCCGCAGGATGACTGGCTTGATTCGGACCCCTCTTCTGACTGTCTTGAGGAATAGATTGTGCAACTAGCACTTTCATTTTCGTGTCTTTCATACGTTTTCTTTCGTGTTCTTGCTCTTCTCTGATTCTATTCTGGTGATACTGGAGCATCTGGAGCATCTGGGACGGAGTATTTGCTTGCCAGGTGCTTTCGACTTTCAAAACTCTGTTTTTAATTTGTGGACTTGAATTCTCGACTAATTTGGTAACGAAAAGATGAGGGTATGACTCACTACTTGTCTTGAGACCACTGTTAATACTAAAACATTTCTCAAATCTAGAATAAAAATCACTAATATCCTCATCTTGTTTCTGTTTACAGGCTGAGATTGCATCCCAGTCTTCTTTCCTAGTTGTCAATAATCTGGGTAAAACTTGAATCAATAATTCTGGTAATTCTTTACATTTATCTCCAAGACCGGTACCTGGTACTCGTGCCTTGTCTTCAGCTTCTAGAGCTGCCCAATCGATCTTTTTCTCTCCCACCTCCCATTCTTTTTCCTTTAACTTTTCATACACCCCTGCGGGTAACAGGACCTTTAACATTTTAATTATATCTGGGTACGTGTATTCTCCCATACGGAGCATGTCTTTTAATTCTCTATGGAACCCCGCTGGATCTTTGTCATGACTGGGAATTAATTTCTTCATTTCAAGGAGTTCCATCTTTGAAATCGGAGTGTATACAAACACTCGTTGCATTACGCCACCCGCCCCTTGGACTGGGTGGACTTCTCGTAGCGGATTCTGTCTGTCTATGTAGAATGGTTTACTTTCTGGGGGTGAGACATGAACAAAATGCGGGTTCAGGAACGTTCTATACTTGTGGCGCTGTTCTAGAATGACACTTATTAAATCGGTACCTAGACCTCTCCATCTATACTGGAGTAACTCGTTCAGGATATCGTGCAACGGGCCTGGATCAGAATGTTGACCCTCATACAGGGTAATGAGGTGCTGGATCATATACATACCCACCAGTCGTTGCTCGGCTGGGGGCAGTTTCAGAAACATTTGTGCCACTATTTCGTCTGGAAAAGTGGTAGAATCAGTAATCCATCGGACTGCTGATCGGGCTAGTTCTTGTTCATGCATGGTACTTAATTCGCTATAACCGACTCGTGATTTCAGAATGTGATCGGTAGCTTGAAATACTTGTTCCAGAGAACCTCGTTCTGGTGCTGGATGAGGAAAAATAGACTTAGGTTCTGGACGTAAATGGCGATCTGGAAATCTGGATTTTCCTACATACGCTATTCTGGCGGGATTCTCGTCTTCCTCTTCAGGATCAGAGATACTTTCTTTCTCGCTTATTTGTGCTGCTTTACGCTGTTCGTGTAACCTTATTATTTCTTTACGAATTTTCTTGTACATACTTTCCATGGCACTAATGGTCTTGTGCTTACCCTCGGCTATATTATCACTCCACCTTGTCAGGATTCTCATTTCGGCGGGATCTTTAGACGGGTAATCTTGTTCTCTTATTAAACAATTGATCAGGAACTTTAATATCATGAGCTGAATCTCGGCTTTCCTTTGAGACATAATTTCGCCAATACTTTCTGGATCATCCCCTGTACGGATGAAACGATATATTCTGTCTAGATCTTCTTTCATATTCGGTAAGGTGACTAGATACTCGGTCACCCTTCTTACGCGTACGGAATATAAAACCATATTATACTCGCCTGGGACTGTGTCATAGACACATTCAGCAAGGGCTTGCCTGATTTCTGTAACAGACTTATTACTTTTAGGAGTACGCTGTGATGCTTGAGCATGTAATTCGAGTGCTGATAAACGCTTGTGTGGCGGTGGGGTTTGAGGAGGACCTCCTCCTGCGGCCCCTATACTAGAATCGTCGACTGACATTCTTCGTGCTTGCAGGGTCGGTAATTGTAACGTGGGCTGAACTTGTATGACAGGCTGACCCGGGGGTACCGTAACAGGTACTCCGGTGTCTGGAGGAACGGGAAGTGCCTGATTTACAGGGACAGGCGGAGCGCGAACAGGATTGGCATATTCTGGAACTGTGTCGTCCAAATAGGACGAAATAAAAATATCAGCTGCGGTCGGTTGGTGACGTAGCTTGGTCGGAACTAATGGTGGCGGGAAATTACTGGGTGCCTCTGGGGTCGCTTTTGGCAAGCCTTCGGCAAGGAGAGGGTACATACCCTTAATAAGGGCATGCCTCTGTCTGTCTGACTGTTCGACTTTGACTTGTTCACCTATCTCGATTAATTCTCTTTCTTGGGCTCGTTCTTGGGATTCTCTACTTAACTCTGACTTTCTGACTTCCTTTTCCGTTCTTCTATGCGCTTCCTTACGCCATAACTCGATGGCATCTTTCTGTGACTGTCTGGCTTTCTTTTTCCATAATGCTTCTTCTACTCGCATGATACATTCGGCATCCCATGTACCCGATACGGGCCATCTATACTTTTCTTCTAACTGTTTGGTATACTCTACCCATAAATCTAGATACAATATGGCGCTTATGCCATGTTTCTGATACATAAAGTGACCTGGACTGTCCCTAGGCGGAACAGGAACTGCTGCTTCCAGCAGACCCTTTCTAGTTTTTAACTGACGTAACTTGGAAAAGAGCGGCATTCTAAACTTGAATCGGAACACAATACAATACACGAAAAACAATAACAATTGGGAAAACAATTCAGGCATACCACGACATTGGAAATACATTAAACAACATTATAAATAACAGTTCGAACAGAATACTACCTGAAAATACTGAAAACAGAAACAGAACAGAATTCTCGAGAACGGAACAGACTAGAGTTACTGGATGCACTGCTGTAACAGTACGGAACATACCGGTCCCATAAAGGAACACATCAAGACCCGTATCCACCTAGGTGAATACTTCGTTTGTGGGCTTGGGTACCACCAACCCACGGACCAGGAGTCAATTTAGACTGACCCTGTCTAGACACTACCCCAGCAATGGTACTCACCGGGCAGCACGGAACGGAAGGCCTCGGACGGGACTGGACGACGACGACGAACTTCGGACTTCGGACTTTAGTTACGGGTGGGCCTCCGGATACCTCGGACCTTGGACTCTCGGCTTGGGCTCTGGTCGGGACTCGCCGCGTTCCTCCACCGTCTCGTTCGGATGCTGGACCGCCTCCTCCGTCTCCTCCGTGGGCCTGAGGGATACTTGAAGCAGAAATATCTGCACTTGGCCAGTATGGTTCCGTCACGACTGCAGAGGGTCAGGGGGTCGGCGTGGCTTCACCGACGCGTGGGGAAAGGGCAAGTCCCTATTCGGGCGCCATTATGTGGTAAATAAATAAATAATACCCTATTTTTGACTAGACTTATAGCATAACAGATAGCTCAATAAATAAGAGTCAAGATTCGAGGTAGTAGGAGTTTCTGCAGGTTTATTACAGTATAAGGACAGGATCAGGACAACCTGCATGGGAATAGGACAATAAGGCCCAGCAGGACAACTGGGGCCCAGCAGGACAACTGGGGCCCAGCAGGGGAAAAGAGACCCAGCAGCTGCTGGGGCTAGGTCTGGGATGAGCGCGCTAACATTTAATAACAAAACATTGACTTATATACATAGCGCAAACACATAGCATTACATTGCAGTAGGCGTAACAGTGGGTGGAGCAGAAGGCGTGACGCGTAGCAGTCGCGAGAGATAAGAGAAATAAGAGGTGTAACTGGGAGTTTACTTAGACATGTGATGGAAAACGTAACAGAATATGTCATGGATGGGCGGAAACTTTGGAGGGGGCTACCTAAGGAGCCGGGACCTCTAACCTAATGGTGCGCGAAAACTGGCAATGACGTGTTACTAGGAGAAGCTGGGGGCTACGAACTCTGTGCTAGGAGCAGAGACTAAAGTCTGGAGGGTCGGAGCGACATGTACCTAAACCCTATCTGGTATCTACTGTTTAGGGAACATGTTGATATAAACTAGAAGTCATGAGGGGAAAAACTAACTTGATTCTAAGACTGGACCATGCATTATTCTACATGTAATGCGTGAAGAATATTAAATGACCATTAAATACAGTATTTCTCTAACATGGAGACGAGAAGGCTAGACAATGACGGAAACTATTGATGCAGTTCAGTAGCTTAGGAATGCAGAGGAGGAGGACTGAACTGATAGCAGGAACTATAACATACTTTTGGCAGACTCAGAGGCAGAGCCGGGGTGCACCGGGCACTGCAAGGCAGGAAGTGAGTGAAGGGTCGAGGATACAGGTGGGGGCTGTATCGCTCCTTAGCGAGGCTTTCAGGAGACAGGAGCTGAATCTGTGGTCCGGGCCCTTGTGGGGCCTGGAAACGGGGACTTTATAATTGAATAACGTGCACACTGAGAAACGTGGCAACATTACTTACATAGGCCTGATATTCGTAGTATTCACGAGGACTGGAAAATAGCATACCAGAGGTGGACACAACTGTAATTGCATCTTTAATCAGAAATGGGGAATAACATATGCATATTGATCATGCACACATAACATATGATGGATGAGGCGTAGGGACACAGAACATGGCAAAATTTACTTTTCCACAAGGCTTGTCAATTTACCCTAACATAACAACAATTGACATTGCTGCAGTGCCGTAATAACTGCATGATTTGCATAATAGCTTAACACAGACCAATTTCTATTATAGATACATCTTACATTGTGGTGCTGATTCGTTCTTTGAAAGTTCTGGGGCATAATACTTGCCCCGAATTGTAGAGAGCCAGCAAAGCGAGAAAGCCAGATCTCTTCTTTTGTGCTAAAAGAAATATTTGTAAAGAATGAGGTGAAATTGTGTATTTTAAAGTACCATTTTCACATAAATTTGCTAACATGCCAAAAGGGTGGAAAAAGGGCACTCATTAAATATTCAAGTCCTTTCGTGGTGTGTCAAGCCAAGGAAATCTGATGTCCCCCATGAGTTGACCCAATTTATTTTAAATGTGGTACGGATGCCCTCATATGCCAAACCATACCTCCATTGTTTCAGGGCCAGCATTTTGCCAGGGGTGTCCCCATATTCCATAGGTGCCCCCTTACAGAAAAAAATCACATTCATTATACATGTGACAAAATTTGGCAATTTATGCTTTCCATGTACCATAGGTGACATTTATATCAAAAATTACATCAGTATGTCAGGGCAGGCATTTTGTCATGGCTGATACCCTCCCATATGCCAGGTTGTCCAAGAATAACCTCCATTGTGCTAGTGCCAGAAATCTGCCACTGGTGTCCACATGCCAATAATTTCCTCAAGTATGCCAGTATTTTTCCATGGCTACCCTATATGCCATGATCAGGTGCCAGTATTTTGCCACAGATGTCTGCCATGCTAAGAATTGCCGAATGTATGCCAGCTCCATGATTTTGCCTTGGGTATCTCTATAATACAATAATTACCTTCAGTATGCCAGGGTCAACAACAAACTCTGAAGCATCTCATCGCATTTTTGCTCACACTCACTCTCTCACTCACACTCTCTTTCACCCTCTTCATTTTAGTTTTATCCTCATTCGCCTTCAAATGAAATGGATTACGACCTGGAAGGTGTCCATTTGCCATCCGAGGGATTGCTGCCGGGGCAGACGAAGGAAACCCCTTTACAACTGTTTCCTCTCAGGCAATCAAATTTAATCACGGGACCCAAGAGTTTTATTACCCTCTTTATACGGTATAGTTTGAGCTAACAGTGCCATACTCTTGTTATTATTGCTGCAGTCCAGATCCAATCTGCATACTTCATTTACTGCCTTCAGCCATCTACACAATGTTGGGAGGGGTTATCAACAGCCAGTTCATACAACTCTCTCTCCTAGCAAGAGGAGTATTTTAATACTTAAGGTTATCTTTGGATCCAACTTGGCATCCATTCCAAATTGAATCAGCAAAGGGCTTACCTCCATTTGGCAACATTGAGGGGCATATTAACAAGAACCACGTTAAAATTATCGTGGTTTTAGCGGCAGGAAACTGCTGCTAAAACGGCGATAATGGGCTTGCTAATATGCGTTATAGAATTCCAATAGAAGCCCAGGTTAGATGTGCAGGACATCTAACCTGGGCTTCTATTGGAATTCTATAACGTATATTAGCAAGCCCATTATCGCCATTTTAGCAGCAGTTTCCTGCCGCTAAAACTGCGATAATTGTAATGAGGTTCTTGCTAATATGCCCCTAAATCGCTAAAAAAAAGTCCTGCTTCTGCCCTCCTAAAAGGTGTTCAACTTGGAGCTGGAGATGAGCATATGAATGTCATTGGCTTTCTTCTCCCCACACCGGTTACAGCATGGTACAGATCCTTTGTTAACATTTGCCATCTTCTTTGCTGACAGATTAATTCTGTGAAAGGTAAAGTAATGATTTTTCCTGAGGTCTTCTGATTTAACTATGGAGTAAAGGAGGCATAGAGATTCATGCCTTACATTTTGCTGCTCCTGTACTACGGGCTAACCTTCCCATGAATGAAGAGTTATTTTACACTTTTTGTCATCTACCTTCACGGGTTCCCAATAACAATTAGAAACCTCCTTTTGTAAAGCCGCAGAATTCTGACACACTTTCTTCAAACTACCAGCTTTACCGAATGTCCAATTTCATAAGTACTGTTGTCGATTCTTTTACCACAAACCAGCACCCCTGATGTCCTTTAATAGTGATTCCCATGAGCTGATACTGATAGAGCGCGCGAGGTCACCCAGCCAATGATTCCGCCGTTTCCGGCTTCAGGGCCCATATACTTTCAATTCACACTATTCATTGACTGGGCGACTTCACGGGCTGCTACCAATTGTGTGTGTTCCCTACTGTTTTTACTCAGAGTACCCGACTTACCATCCACCGACACGGGTACCTATGACCTCAACGGATCAGGAGCCTAGCTGTAAAAGGAAAGGCAGCAAATGCAAATTCAAATGACATTCAATATTGTTTGTAAATGACCACGGACAACTGGAAGTTTTAAAATGTTTATCTAAAGTTCATTTTCATCAAGCATTAAACTTACAAGAATAAGGCAATCAATAACCAAGATAATGAAAAGTACATAACTATAGAGAAATAAAGTCAGGGTAACCATTTAAATGTAATTATGAGATAAAGAAAAATGCTATGCAGTCAAGGCAAGGAGTTTTCAGACAGTTTAAGTAAGGCCGTTCTAGACCATATCAGAAAATGACAAACTGCAATGCAAAATATGATTTCCAAAAGGTAGGATAGCATAGGAACAGTTTAAAATTATATGCAATTGACTTTATGATTCAATAGTTTGCGGCAAAAGCATGGAAAAATCAACATGTGCAAAGGTGTGTCTTTATTTAAGCAAAAGACTGAAATATAGAAAGGTGCAAGTTTAAAGAACTTAGAGCAGTATTTACCTAGACTGGTGTAGAAACCAAACCCTGGCCACGGGTCAGTTAAGGACAGGAAACCCTCAAGGAAGGATACCCCTCAAAGGACAGCAGGTGCAGAATGGACACCCAGGACAGGACAGGATACCCTCAGATTAGGAATCAGGACAGGACCTCAGGACAGGACAGCAAACCCTCAGGACAGGACCGCTCAGGACAGGACCGCACCCGCAGTTTGGAAGCAACGCCTGCGTTCCACCCTCTCTGCAGCTATCGATCAAGATCCCGATTGGATCAGCGAACTCCCAGCAAAGTGCTTCGCCAGCACTTTAAGGTTCAGTAAAACCTTAGTCTATGGTCAATTTTGGACAGAGTGCTCCGCGGCGCTCTGTATCTTCACTCACCTATTGAGTACGATGGGTCAGTGACAGGTCAGCTAAACCAGACAAGTCGGACAATTTCCCTAGGTGAACCCAGGGTAGATATACTGTTTTGGGACAGGGTACCACCCCCCAAATGTTGCAAAGTGTCAGAATCCCCAGTTTCGATTGGTCCTAAGGTAGGATTTGGGTAATACACCAATCATAACACACTATTTGGATGCTTCATTTACATATCTGGGTACCGCCTAGCAAGATTGGGGTTCCCATGAGAAACTGTGCAGAAATACGAGTGACAATTAACATTGTTGCCGAGTTAGGACAACTGGCTCCGTTTTCCTGGGTTTTCAGGTCAGTTCTCAGGAGCATCTTGCCCATCACTGCCAGCTGGCTAAGTTCCATCAGCCAAAGTTGTCAGGTCCCCGGAAAGTCGCATATGCGCAGAAGGGACCTCCAAGATGGCTCTCGGTACAGACAGACCCACATTTCCCGCAGTACATGAAAAGTAAGCGAGAACAAATTAATACATAAAAATAACATTATGAAAACACATCATTTGGTTTTGAACTTTCAACTTATCACTACAAAATATACTTATGCAGTCTAAATGTTAGCTACATATAACAGGCACAAGAGCAGTGGCACGAGCAGTACCACGCTACTGGCAAGGCTATGTATTACGCATGCGCATAAATTTCCCTCCACTTCTGCAGACCCGTCAGGACACGTGAGTGTGACTGACGCATGCGCAGTAACTAAATACAAGCGGCGGACATATTTTACGGACAAGGATTAAATGCATTAGGAATACACATAGGCAAGCTTCATAAACTTTGCTTAAACTAAATATAACGTTAGTAAGACGTACACTTATTACCTTGTTACACATAAACGAGGTTCATGAATACAGCAAGTCGCAAACTATGCGAAGCTTTGCTTCATCAATCCCCTCTTTGATGATATTTACTATCATCACAAAATTTAATGGAACCAGATGCCAACTTTCTTTCACACTTTGTACAACTCTATCTCTTCCAGCAATTTCTCCAGTTTCTCCCTTTCAGTTTTGGTAGGGTGAGAATTTTTCACCTTTTTATAGATCTGATTATTCACTTCCTCCAATTCGAGCTCATCCACACTTCGTTTCACCCCTCTTGTATTCACTTCATGCTTTCTGGTGTGTTTACGGCATTTGCAACAGACAAATATGAAAAATAGGATGAGACCTATAATTCCAATTGGCATCAGTACTTTAAACAATAAGCCTTTACCTATACTAGCGAACCAATGACCTATATTTGAGAAACCATCTACCAGTCTCTTCCAGGCACTATCAACCTCGAGTGGTCTGAGTTCCTTTGCCAAATTAGTAATGTTTCTCACATATCTTTTGAGCTGCACACTTTTGTCCGGAATATAAGTGCAACAATGTTGCGCCTTTAACATCCGGCAGACTCCGCCCTCTTTCGCTAATAAGGTATCAAGAGCAAGTCGATTCTGCAAAACCATTGATCTGATCGCAACCATTTCGGTATTGACCAGCAGAAATCCATGAGCTGTCTCAGTCGACAACACATCCACTATAGTGGACAATTTACAAATTCTGTGAGTGTTCAGAACCACTCCCACTCCAGGTATCAGTGCACTGAAAATACTACCCATTATTTCACCTATGCTTTCTCTTTTACTACGCACTAAGCCATTAGTATTTTCACTGCTTCCAGCAACTCCATTCACATGGTATATTTTCGGGAAGACAATGCCAAAATAGCAACTTCCATACCAGTGATCCGGCAATTTGAAATAAGCCTTGTCCCCACAAATATAATAGATTCCAGGAAACACAGGCTCTGACCCATTTTTGAAACCCCAACCTCCAATTACCTTGTAATTATGTTCGCATTCACTGGAACCAATGAAAATGTTATTATAATAGCTAGTCTTCTCGCGGTGAAGACATAGCTTGCCTTTCTTTTCAAAATCCAGCAACAGAGCAGGACCCGCCCCACCAGTTGAGGTGCCTTCCATGTTCTCTGCCCACTTTGGCCTTTTCTGACTTTCGTCATTAGCCTTCTTTTGTATTTTAATTCTCCTTTTCTCTGCCATGTTTAGGAACATCTTTTCCTGCTCATGCAAAGAACAAGTCAAGTTATCTCTGTGTGCGTCAGCTATGTCGATATTACCTATGGTTAGGAAGTAATCTCCCATGTATCGTATTGCGTCACTTTTGGTATGTACAGGATTCAAGTTCCCACGTATAGGAAGCTCAGAAAAGATCACGTCATTATTAGAGTAATAGTACTGTAACGGTCCTCTTTTGTAAAATAAACTAGCTAAAATGCTACAGGAGATTCCGTATGTCAGCGGTAAGTGATGGTATGTCACGCCTTCAGCTACAGAGGTAGGTAGCTTCATGCAGACATAGCAATCTTCAATTTCCATAGTCTCTACATAGTGTATTAACAAGTTTGCAAAAACATTTAAGCGTGTCCTGTTTTTAATTCTATGATAATGTAGCTCTCCCTCATCTGATGCTTCTAAGTCTTGTTTTGTTTGTCTCAGTGCTCTCTCATGTCTAGCTACACTCTGTGTTGTCAGCTCTTCACTGTCAGTATTTACAATTTCAGTAGGGACAATATTAGTATCTTTGCTTACAGCAAAGGGAATGAAAATTGTTAGTCCTATCCAGAGTAATATCAGGACAACTATACTACAGACACATACCTTGCAGCAAGTTTTGCAACCGCTGCGACTAGGTCTACCATTGACGTTTGAATCAGACATTTTGGCTTCAGAAGAAGTTTCTCGGCCCCTCTTTGTGTCTCTACACAAGTATCTTACTTTGTGCAAATTCACGGTGGCTCTTCTTCTTCTTCGTCAGAGTACTCAGGGACGGGCTCTCCGTCGCTTACGTCAGTGATATCGAGATCTTCAAGTTCTTCTAACACAAGTGTCCATTCAGGTGACTTGTACTTTTTGTTTTGTCTCTTTACCCGATCACTCCTTCTTTTGGAAGTGTCTTCTGGTTGTTCTGCTATGCGAGCACTTCTCCTTTCTTCTGCACGTTTTTCTTCTACTGTTTTTATTCTCAGTCTTAATTTCTTTATGTATCTAGGCTCAAGATGCTTTCTTTTCTTAAGTCTTTTTGTTGGTACTTGAACTTCGTTCCCTTCTCTTGCCCTTTTGTTCTCATTAACTGTTGGCAATTCTGTCTCAGTTTCTTCTTCTTCTATCTGACTAATTCCAGGGCTAGCATCTGTTTCTTCTGCATGGGTACTAATCTGGCCTTGTTCAGGTAAATTGTGTGTTTGCTCTTCAAGTGTCTCTGACTCTGTTTCCTGAACACGTTCTTCTAATTCTATCTGATCCTGTTCAAGCACTTCGATCTCTGGACTTTCTTCTGCTCGAACTATTACACTATGTCTAGTCTGTCCCTTCCCGATATCAGGTGTCAGTGGAGGAGTATCAATCACTTGTTCTGTATTCCTCTCTTGTTCAGGATCCTTCACTTGTTCAGTATCGGGCACCGGCTCTGCAGCATTCACTTGTTCTGTATCAACCACGTGCTCTGTCCCTGTCTGACCTTCTCCTTCCTCAGTTTTGATGTGAATCTCAAGAGTCTGAGGTTCTTCGCCTGTGCCTTGCTTTTCCTCTCTAGTCCACTCTCTACCTTCCCAAAGTCGTTCACTTGTTCGAATGGGGTCTTCGGTGAGATCAATCAAGGGAATCCACTCCTCTGGCCATATGCTCGGCAGCTCGTCTTCAGCTACTTCTGGCTCAGCTTCTTTTACCCCTTCAGCAGGCTGGGCTCCTGGTAGTTCGTTGTCAACTATTCTTGGGCCAACGTCTGCTGATTCTGTAGCTCGACTGGTACTGGGCTGTACGTCGTCAGCTACTTCTGGTCTGGCTCCTGCAACGTCCTCTGCGGGACGTCCTTCTGCTTCAGGCACTTCGTCTGGTGGTACCTTCTGGGTGTGGCTGGCGTGTATCCAACGCGGAACCCCTGCACACTTGACTGCTGTGGTAGTAACCAGAATCACCTGACGTTTTTCTCCCCACCTTGGCTCCAGGCAGCTCTTCCGAGTATGCTTCTTTATCTTCACCCAGTCCCCCGGGACCAGTTTGTGGAGAGGAGTCGTTGGATTGAGGATGGCGTCTTCTCCGATCTGGCGAGAGATAGAATGCACTTGGTCACCCAATCTCTTGCAGTATTCAAGCACCAAATCATCAGTAATACTCAACAGTTTGCTTCCAGGCACCCATGCTTGTCTCATCACTCTTCCCATAATGATTTCATGGGGACTTAGGCCTGTCTTGCGATCAGGAATACTTCTGAGTCCCATCAGGACCAAGGGTAGGGCCTTCACCCAGGTCAGTTTAGTTGCATCACACAGTTTTGCTAGTCTGTTTTTGATAGTTCCATTTATTTGTTCCACTACTCCAGAAGCCTCTGGACGGTAGGCACAGTGAAGCTTTTGTGAAATTCCAAAGGCCTTACAGAGTTCGTCGATCACTGCATTCTGAAAATGTGAGCCTTGATCTGATTCAATAGTGACTGGAACCCCGAACCTAGGTATCAGTTCTTTTAATAAACACTTAGCTACTGTTTTTGCGTCATTTTGGGGAGTAGGGAAAGCTTCCACCCACTTTGAAAATAAACAGACCATGACAAGGACATATCGCTTTCCTTCACACCGGGGCATGGTGATGAAATCAACCTGTATCCTTACAAAGGGACCCCCAGACCTCCCAATTTTCCCCAGTTCCACTACAGTCCTCTTCCCTGGGTTCATCTTTTGACATGACAGGCACCTCTGGCAGAGGGACTCTGCTACTTTCCTGAACTTTTTACTGTACCAAGTCTGTTGGAACACTAGAATCATGGCGTCCCTACCAATGTGTGATCCTTCATGTATCAATCTCGCCATTGTGCTAAGTAGGTGTCTAGGCAACACAGGCATACCAGTTGGACCTAAAATGACACCATCCACACATCTTGGTCTACACCCATCGTCCTTCCACTTCTCTCTTTCTTGCCAAGGTGCCGCCTGCTGCCACTCTTTCACTTCATCCCATGTAGGCACCTCTTCAAACACCTGAAGTTGGCAGCTGGTTCCTGGCCCCCCTCGTTTTGGATTTACGATATACCGATCTCTTGCGCACCATTGGGCCACTCGATCAGCATAATCGTTTCCCAGTGATACCTTGTCCATGCTCTTCTTATGAGCAGCACATTTTACCACTGCCAGTTCCTTTGGTAACTGGATTGCCTCTAAAAGGTCTTGGACAACCTTTCCATTTCGAATAGGGGTACCTGATGAAGTCAGGAACTCCCTCTGTAGCCACAACTGGCCGAAGTCATGCACAACCCCATAACAGTACTGACTGTCAGTATACACTGTTATGTGCAGGTTCTTCCCAATTTGGCAAGCTTTTATCATAGCAATCAATTCGGCTACTTGTGCAGACTTGATATGATATAGGTAACCTGCTTCCTCAATTTTCTCTAAGGATACTACCGCATAGGCAGCACTCAGGCCTCCTCGTTCATGCCTTAGACATGAACCATCCACAAAAAGTTCTTTATCATGCACAGGCAATGGCGTTTCTTTTATGTCTGGGCGTGGCTTAGTGTTGAATTCTGTTAAGTCTATGCAATCATGTTCATCATCCACCCCCCCCTCCATATCCTTTGGGTCGGGAAGTAAGGTGGCTGGGCTCAGAATACTGCACCTAACAATGTTTACATTTGCAGCACCCACAAGAATCCTCTCATATTTAGTCAGCCGACTAGGGGTGAGATACTGAGTTTTTGTTCTGGTCAACAAAATTACCACTCCATGTGGGACATACACAGTTACCGGATGTCCCATGACAATGGACTCACTCTGCTCTAAACTTGCGCAGGTAGCAGCTACTGCTTTCAGACAACCTGGTAATCCAGCAGCCACTGGATCCAGGGTGGCAGAGAAATATGCCACAGGCCTTCTCGTTGTGCCATGATCTTGTGTCAGGACTGACAACGCGCAATTATCGCGAGTGTCACAGAATAGGGCAAATTCTTTAGAATAGTCTGGCATTCCCAATGCAGGAGCAGTACACAGACAATCTCGTAGTTTGGTGAAGGCTGTTAAGCTTTCATCATCCCATTCTACAATCTCGGGTGTTCCTCTTTTGGTCATTTTTATCAAGGGCCTGGCTAGGACTGCAAATCCCAGAATCCACTGCCTGCAGTATCCTATCACGCCCAGGAACATTCTGATCTCTTTCTGAGTACGGGGTAACTGCATCTTTTGAATTATCCTCACTCTCTCCGATGTCAATTTTCTGACACCTTTTTCTATCTGGTGCCCCAGATATTTCACCGATATTGCACAAAACTGTAACTTGTCAGGGGACACTTTATGTCCCTTTTCACACAGGTGATTCAGTAGGGCAATGGTGTCAATCACACAATCCTTATGACTTTTAGACGCCACCAAGAGGTCGTCTATGTATTGCACTAAGACAGAGTTCCCAGGTAAGACCAAAGTTTCCAAACATTTTTTCAAGATCTGATTAAAGATAGAGGGGCTTTCTGTATACCCTTGAGGGACCCGGTTCCAGCAATACACGTGACCTTCGAAGGCAAATGAGAAAAGAAATTTGCTATCTGGATGCAAAGGAATGGAAAAGAATGCATGACACAGGTCTATCACAGTGAACCATTCAGCATCCCAGGGAATCTGATACAGAATCACTGCTGGATTCGGGACAATAGGGCAACAGGGAACTACTATTTTGTTGACTTTTCGTAGATCCTGTACTACTCTGTACTTGCCACTAGGCTTCTTGATACCCATAATCGGAGAGTTACATGGGCTACTCATTACCTCCTGTATGATGTTTCCTTCTAACAATTTCTGTATTTCCACAGCAACACCAGCTTTCACTTCTGCATTCATCCTGTAGGGTTTAGTATTGGGGTATACTGCATTGTCCTTTATTGCTATCTGTATGGGGTCCACATTTTTCATTAACCCTACATCTTTCCCGGTAAAGTCCCACACCTCTGGCTTTACTGCTTCTTGGAGTTCTTTGGGCAAATCCTGCATGGTCATTCGTTTAATTTCCGAGTCAGGTCTGACTAACATTAATTTATAAATGCCGTCTTCATCTGGGTTCTGAATTTCAACACCCTTTGGTGTGCAAAAGATGGTACAGTTCATTTTGCACAGCAAATCACGTCCCAGTAAGTTCACTGGACTGGTGTCACAAACGACAAATCTATGCATTTCCTTAAAATTTCCAATTGAGATCTCCATGGGCTTGGTAACAGGAGTACTAATCAATTGATTAGATACACCCACTACTTGGATGGCTTCTCCCGAGAGGGGTAGGTTTGGAATGTCCACTGTTCTCACAGTAGAACGGGTAGCGCCAGTGTCCAACAGAAAGGTGACATCGTTTCCGTCAACCTTTCCTTCAATGGTCCGGACTGGTCTACCGGCAAGGAGGCGCCAAGTACGCACTCCTCGTCCTCCCCTCTCAGGCCCCGTCAGTACTGGTCATCACAAAGGAAGGTATCATTTAGAAGATACTGCGAAGTTGTTGCATTTCTGTTCTCATTACTTTCCCAGACTTCTATCTCATCTCCTTCTGCCTGTTTTCCCCTGTATACTTGCTTTGGTGCTCGGGGCACCTGAACTGTTTTTACCTGTGGTTGAGTCTTTCTTGGTCTCTCTTTCTGCGTCTGTGGAGTTAAATCAGGAATTTTGGGGTTATCTTCCGGCAAGTAAGGACACTCGTTACGCCAGTGTCCAATTTCGCCGCACTGATGGCAGGGAAATTTCTTCATAGCCTCCTCCCTGCTCATTTTGGGCCGGGGCTTGCCTCCTCCCCCTCCCCCAGGGCCTTCGTTTTTAGTGTTTTTGACCATGTTACTCAACTGCTTTTCCTGCTGTTCTGCGAGCTTCACCTGAGCCCACATCACTTTTTCCTTGAGAGCCTTCTTCGTTTCTGCCATCTCGTCCTCGCAGTACTTTGCGTACCGCAGGACCTCATCTACCTTTTTGGAGTGCCAACAGATTTTGTTATCTTTTATCCACTGACAAATTTCAGGTCTTAAACCGTTTACAAACCTGTAAATGAAGTGCGTCATATCCTTCATCTCGATGTTATCTATACCACTGTATGTTTTAAACACCTGCAACAGCCTTTCATAATAGGAGTGCACTGTCTCCTCTCTTTCCTGCGTTGTTCTATCTATCCTGGTCCAATCAGTTTCCTTAGCTGGCACCTTTAGTTTCAGATGCTGAATTACTTGTTCATATTTTCTCATCACTTCTTTCGATGGTTCCCCTGTTTCTTTATCTCTTGTGTACTCCTCACTAGGCCAGGCTATGGCTATTTTACACTCGGTCCATAGATCGACCGGGACCACAATGTCGAAAAACCCATCCAGGTCTTTCCACAGGCATTTCTGCACCTTTACGAACCTTTCCACTTGCCGGTACCATTCAACCGGCTTCTCGCGTAGTTTCGGAAAATCGTTAGTAAAGGACACAATATCCTGTCTGGACCATGGAACGTGCACATACCTCCCACCTGGTACTTCCCGCATGGGGCATAACGTTTCGGGCTTGTCTACTTCTCTCAGAGGGAACTCAGGGGTAGCTTGTCTTGATCGGGCCTCATCTTTCTTACGTGCCCACCTCGTTTTCCACCTCTCCACATCTCCCCATTTTTGCAAAACTGCAAGCAACTCTTTAATCTGCAACTTCCTCCCTGACACATTCAAGTTCTCTAAATCCTTGTCTGAGAACTCAGCTCGGTATGGTTTCTGCAAGGGCTTTGATCTGGATATATCTATCCCCATACTAGCTGCGGTGTCTGTCAGCTTTTCGTGGAGCACCCTGGTACTTCTGGTAAGGCTTTTACACATGAACAGCAATTCTTCTTCAGAATAGGTGTTTAATCTGTCTAACCCCACATTCCCTGCCATCAATTCCTCTATTTCTACCCTCAGCTTGTAGAGGTCTAAAGGTTTCGTTTGTGGAGCCTGTTTTTCTAAATCACGACTCCAACTTTCAATCTCTTCCGGAGTTACCAAAGAGACACTCCTGGTCCCTGTTGCTGATTCTAATTTAATTTCTTTCGCATCAAAAGGATTATGCCTCTTCTGCACTCCCTTTCCGGTCTGTTTGTTTGGTAGATCCAAAAACACCACTTCGGACTCGCACTCACTGGACTGATCGTCTATCAGTAGGGGCTCTTGCCTCGGCGGGGCCATTATCGGGTTCATAACTTGACTATTCCCATACAACGGGACTACTGGTCCGATCGTTACCGGAATAGTCAAAGCCTCAGGACTGGTATTTAACTGGGAGATTTTCTGAATTATTTCTGTCCTCTGTCTAGCTAGGGCCTCTTTCTCCCTTTCATCTAGTACTCTTCCTAATGTCCGGTCAGGTATCATCTGTGGGGTCAGGTGAGGGGTAAGACTCGGGGCAGTAGGATGCGTTTCACTTGGTCCTCCACCATAATTTGGTTTTGGGAACAAAGTTCCTGTGCCAAATGACCTACGCTCTTCCCCATATGGAGGCTGCAAAAAGGGCACTCCTGAACCTACTGGCTTTTCTTCGTTTTCATACAGAGGTCTGGGGAAAAACGTTCTTTCACGGGAATATTTTTCCTCCGAGCTCATGGGCATTCTAGGATATATATCGCGTACTTCTGCGGGTCCGGGGTTCTCAAAATAGGGCAACACCTGGCCACTGCCCCCCCTACATAGGGATCTGTCTTCCTCCTTAATAGATGGACGCTGGAGATTCTCTCCTGCACTGGAAGGTCGGGCTCCCTCATTATAAGGGGGCGGACTTCTCGTGAAGATGTCATCTAACAATTCATCATCTGACTCTCCAAGGGCTCCCCAATGCTTACACTTTTCTGTCTTTTTCTCTCCCCCCGAAGGGGTACATGCTGGCATCATGGGAAACAGACCCTCCACAATCATGCTCTGTCTCCACTGTTTCATCCTCTTGTCCCTAGTCTCCTGTTTCAGCCTTGGGTACCACTTGGTCAGACCTTTGTCCATCCGGGGTTTCTCTCTTTCAAAAGCCTCAATCTCCCATTCCTCTAATGCCTCATACTGCGTTAGTCTTGGTCTGGGATGTAATTCATTCATACGGGTTCTCAAATTGAATAAAATCCTACCATTGAAGGTACCGTCTAACGGAAAAGCCAATACTCCGTCATCTTTTGTGTACCTTACCCAATTCTCCAACCACACACAGGTGTTGTACCCTCGGTCAAACATCATGAATGAGGCAGGAGTATTCGGTGGCGGGATAGTAACACCCTCTCTAGATTTAATCGGTTTGTCCGTTTTGAAATAATTCTTTACCCTATTTATAAGGGACATCTTTCTCTTAGCTCCGTACATAATATCGTATCTATTAGCTTTCCACTGATCCCTTTCAAACACTTGGTTTCTTGGATCGGGTCTAGTCTCTGGACAATACGAGTGCCACATACAATTTCTACGCTTAACTCTGTTTACAAAGTCACCTCCAATCAGAACGCGTCTTGCAATTCCGTGCGACCAATGAGGTGCACGCGTTCAAATATTTTCGGCCAATGGGTGCGCGGCCCCTTCGTGAGACTGTTCTCACGCTCCGGCGCTTCACCCCTCCTTCACAATTCCAGCCCCGCTACCCGCCCGCTGTTTCTACCAATCCCAGCGCGGCACGGAGTGACGTCAGAGGCGCTTCGCGACTGACTCCCTCCCTTCACAAGGTAACGGAAACTTTCTTTCCTTTTAAAGTGCTCAGTGCTTGGTTATTTTACAACAAATACACATTCGCCATAGTGCTCAAGTGTCTAGACAGGATAGCTTTGTTTTACTGCAAGTAAACTACTTCCATTTACTTTTCACGCGCTGCTGGCAGATCTCTTCCGCCTACCCTTCACTCTAGCATCGGTGAACCTGTTATTCCCCTAAACTCATCCACTTCTCTGGGATATTTCCGAGTCTAAGGTTTCCCAGCGGACTCCTCTGCTTTCACCCTAGCTCCGAGGAACCTGCTATTCTTCCGATGTGACCCTTACTAGGTTACGCCACTATGGGAATTTTGCCAATGAACCTCGTTACTGACATTTATTCACACATGTATTCAGAAAACCCTAGTTAGTGCTTCCCGGTTATCCTAACCTGCACCTAACTTTCCTTAAGCCTGTGACCTCAGGACAATGGATTCTATTCACCACTTGCCCTTTCAATTCCCCGGGGAGTTCGGACAACAAGAAACAATACGATTTACAAACGCATGGATTAATACATATAACAATATAAGAACAAGAATAATAATGAAAAAACAATTCATTGATTTTAGCAGCGTATTCACAAGAGAGTGATCAGTCCCCTCGGAACAGCCGCTCTTATAGCAGCATTAATGTACTAGCAGCTCCCGACTTAACTAGTCTAACTAATCCTGCCTAACCTTTAGCTAGTCCCTAACCATCCTCTGATCTACCAGAAAAACTGATAGAGCGCGCGAGGTCACCCAGCCAATGATTCCGCCGTTTCCGGCTTCAGGGCCCATATACTTTCAATTCACACTATTCATTGACAGGGCGACTTCACGGGCTGCTACCAATTGTGTGTGTTCCCTACTGTTTTTACTCAGAGTACCCGACTTACCATCCACAGACACGGGTACCTATGACCTCAAAGGATCAGGAGCCTAGCTGTAAAAGGAAAGGCAGCAAATGCAAATTCAAATGACATTCAATATTGTTTGTAAATGACCACGGACAACTGGAAGTTTTAAAATGTTTATCTAAAGTTCGTTTTCATCAAGCATTAAACTTACAAGAATAAGGCAATCAATAACCAAGATAATGAAAAGTACATAACTATAGAGAAATAAAGTCAGGGTAACCATTTAAATGTAATTATGAGATAAAGAAAAATGCTATGCAGTCAAGGCAAGGAGTTTTCAGACAGTTTAAGTAAGGCCGTTCTAGACCATATCAGAAAATGACAAACTGCAATGCAAAATATGATTTCCAAAAGGTAGGATAGCATAGGAACAGTTTAAAATGATATGCAATTGACTTTATGATTCAATAGTTTGCGGCAAAAGCATGGAAAAATCAACATGTGCAAAGGTGTGTCTTTATTTAAGCAAAAGACTGAAATATAGAAAGGTGCAAGTTTAAAGAACTTAGAGCAGTATTTACCTAGACTGGTGTAGAAACCAAACCCTGGCCACGGGTCAGTTAAGGACAGGAAACCCTCAAGGAAGGATACCCCTCAAAGGACAGCAGGTGCAGAATGGACACCCAGGACAGGACAGGATACCCTCAGATTAGGAATCAGGACAGGACCTCAGGACAGGACAGCAAACCCTCAGGACAGGACCGCTCAGGACAGGACCGCACCCGCAGTTTGGAAGCAACGCCTGCGTTCCACCCTCTCTGCAGCTATCGATCAAGATCCCGATTGGATCAGCGAACTCTCAGCAAAGTGCTTCGCCAGCACTTTAAGGTTCAGTAAAACCTTAGTCTATGGTCAATTTTGGACAGAGTGCTCCGCAGCGCTCTGTATCTTCACTCACCTATTGAGTACGATGGGTCAGTGACAGGTCAGCTAAACCAGACAAGTCGGACAATTTCCCTAGGTGAACCCAGGGTAGATATACTGTTTTGGGACAGGGTACCACCCCCCAAATGTTGCAAAGTGTCAGAATCCCCAATTTCGATTGGTCCTAAGGTAGGATTTGGGTAATACACCAATCATAACACACTATTTGGATGCTTCATTTACATATCTGGGTACCGCCTAGCAAGATTGGGGTTCCCATGAGAAACTGTGCAGAAATACGAGTGACAATTAACATTGTTGCCGAGTTAGGACAACTGGCTCCGTTTTCCTGGGTTTCCAGGTCAGTTCTCAGGAGCATCTTGCCCATCACTGCCAGCTGGCTAAGTTCCATCAGCCAAAGTTGTCAGGTCCCCGGAAAGTCGCATATGCGCAGAAGGGACCTCCAAGATGGCTCTCGGTACAGACAGACCCACATTTCCCGCAGTACATGAAAAGTAAGCGAGAACAAATTAATACATAAAAATAACATTATGAAAACACATCATTTGGTTTTGAACTTTCAACTTATCACTACAAAATATACTTATGCAGTCTAAATGTTAGCTACATATAACAGGCACAAGAGCAGTGGCACGAGCAGTACCACGCTACTGGCAAGGCTATGTATTACGCATGCGCATAAATTTCCCTCCACTTCTGCAGACCCGTCAGGACACGTGAGTGTGACTGACGCATGCGCAGTAACTAAATACAAGCGGCGGCCATATTTTACGGACAAGGATTAAATGCATTAGGAATACACATAGGCAAGCTTCATAAACTTTGCTTAAACTAAATATAACGTTAGTAAGACGTACACTTATTACCTTGTTACACATAAACGAGGTTCATGAATACAGCAAGTCGCAAACTATGCGAAGCTTTGCTTCATCAATACCAGCATTGATCACAGGAAACCTGAGCTTATCCCCCAGGAAAGAGCGAGTCCTTGGCGAATTCCATATCTGGGTGCCTTCCCAATAATATTTGCCTAAAATTATTCTGATGTTGTGCCATACTTCAGCGAATGCCTTCAGAACCTTCAGCCACACTTCCTTAAAGAGTCTGGGGTCTCCAAATTTGTGAAGAAACTTATCCAGCTCTGACGGACCCAGCACTGCAGCATATATAACTCCCACGCCCTGATGGAATTGTAAGGGGTGAACAAGAGCATTTTACAATTCCTTAATTGGAAGGAGTAATAATATAGTAAAATGTCAGGAAATGTCACCCCTCCATTATCCAATTTTTTCCAGCAAAGACTTGCCCCTTTAGAAGCCCAGATGCAACTCCCCAACTATTGAGATATTATCAAATCAGGTATGTCAACTTGGGGAGGATCACCATCTTAACAAGGTTTCTCCTGCCATATAGCATAAGTGGGAGGTGCCCCAATTTTACTAATAACTGATCAATAGCTTCATTACCCTTTGTAGGTTGAGCTTCAGCACCTCATGTAACTTTTGAGCAGTGCTGGAATGGGAACGCAAACCAGCCCTGGTAATTGAGTCTAACTGGCCGCGGCGGGCGTTGGGGATGGGGATGGTGAGGGCAGGAGTGCGAATGGAAAACACTGCAGCTGCTTTTGTTACAGGGGGCGATATTGCGGCTATGCTGCAAAACCGGACCCCGGTAACAAAAACGGTCCCCCAGGGGTCCAAAACTGGCCCCCACCCTGGTGTCCCACCGGGGAAGTGCCCGGTGCCTGCTACGGCCTGTCCGGCCCTGCTTGAACCACTGTGCTTCACATATACTTCATCTTTGTGTGGCTGGGAATTCCAGTACTTTCTAGATTCCAGCCCATCATCTCAGTCTTATATTTATTGATCACATATCCTGAGAACTTCCGACATGCGTCTGTAATTTCCCTCAATCAGGCCACTGTCTTGTTTGAATCTCTTGTATACAAGATAATGTCTTCCGCATACAAATCAATTTAATTTACATAATTCTGGGACTATATTAGGAATATCTCTTTGTCTCTCCTAAATGTCAGTGCTACAGGTTCCATATAATATAAACGTCAAAGAATACGTGGGAAAAGTGGGCATCTCTGAGGGGTGTCCCTTGAGATGTTTATTGTCTTTGTGAAGACTTGCACTGATGGAGCTGTGTGTGAGATTTGTGTTTCTGCAGTGAATGCTAATGGAAGATCAAAGATCTCTAAACCTTCCCAGAGGTAGAAACGGCACAGCCTTTTAAATGCCTTAGCTGTATCTATGGTGACTGTAGCTAATGGATCTGAATTTACGCTGAAAAAGTTTACCAATGATATTAAAAGATGAGTACGGCCATGCAACTGCCTACCGGACACGAACCCCTTCTGGTCAGGGTATATACTGCTTCCAACTACCCCTGAGAGTCTGCTGGATAGGAAAACAGAAAAAAATATTATAGTCAAAATTCAATAAGAGATTGGCTTACCTGAGTTTGCCTGCTTTGGTTTCTTATTAGTTTTTAAATGTAGGGTGATTATAGCTTAATTCCAGATCGGAGTAGTAGATATTCCCACTAACAACTCGTTAAGCAGGTCTTTCTGCATGTGAGCCGGATTTCTTTCAAGGCCTTGCAAAACTCCCCGGTAGACCGTCGGGCCTGATGCCTTCCCAGTACGGGATATACTGAGCTGTATAATAATTTTCCCCTCTGTAATATCCCGCAAGAGAGATTCTTCTTCCTTAATGGTCAGAGTTGGGAACTGCCTCCTTTCCAGCCACTTCCTTAGATCCCGAAGGTTAAATCAAGTTGATTCCTATATAGCCCTTCAAGCATTCTAAAGATACATGCTTCTTTCTCTTCTGGGTGACCTGAAGTGTTGCTGGCTTTGTCCACAATTAATTCATCTATATGGGTATTGACTCTGTCAGTTCAAACTTGCCAGACTAGATGTCTGTCACATTTCTTCCCATATTCAAAATGTGCTTATATGCTTGCTTGTAACTTCTTTCTGTTCCTTTTTTCAGTTACCTGCACATAGGACTCATGCTTCTCAAACAACCTTTTCTTACCCACTTCCGCTTCCTGGTTTGAGACTGGATCCATCAACTCGCTTTCCGATGCATCAATATCCTTGTCAAACCTCCTATCTTCCTCGAGCAGGTTACTCTCGTTAATTCCTCCCTGCTTGTGAAGGATGCCATGAGCGATGGCCTTATTTGCATCCCAGACACTCCTTAAGGGTGCCTACGCATGTTTGCAGCTAAAATAAGTTTAGGCTCTTCCTGTAGTGCATGTATTACATCTGAATTTATAAGTGAAGTCCTACGACGGTCCATCTAGGGATGGTTTGTATTTCCGGTAATCTTAGCCCTAGCAAAATGGCTGAGTGATCAGAGCAGTGAGCGGGATATGCCTAATATCTTTAATATTGTATGTCAGTGACCTATCAACCAGAAAATAATCAGCCCTAGTGAAGTTCTGGTATTTTTTACTAAAAAAGGTATACCCTCTTTCAGAACTTACCTTTGTGCGCTACACATCGCCAAAAGCTAAAGCTTGCTTCGAGTTTTTTTTATGGCTCTCCTTACTCTTAAGGGCCCTGTTGCCGCCACTTGGATGATGACACTTCTAGGTCTTCGTTCATCAGTGCATGAAAATCCTGCAAATCACTACGGGCGAAATCCAACAAGTTCCCAGTTAGGGTACCAAAGGATAAAATACTGAAGTGTTGTCACAGTTTGGCCAGTAATACCCAGCACATGCGGGTTTACTCTGCCCCAAGGTCTGCAAACGTATGACTTATCTGCCTGAGTAATCGGTTCTGGATTCCAACATCTCTATACCCGTGTTTTTCTTGATGATAATAGAGACACCCTTAGTGGACACAGTTTGCTCCAAGCATACAACCTGATGCACACATGTTTGACTGCAGAAAAGTGCCTTTCACTCGGAAGCTGTTAGATGTGTTTCCTGTAGAATTATGATCTGGGCTGGGTTATCTTACAGATATCTATCAATCACCTGTTGCTTCTATCTGGTGTGGAAACCATTAACATTCCGTGTCAAAAGCATTATCTCCTTCTTGTCACTACTTATTCCTCTCAAATCTCAACCCTGCTGGCCCCCCTCCTGCCGACCAACAGTCGTGTGGAGGAGGAGCCTCAGCAGGCAGACGTGTCCTGCTGGGGCTCCGCGATAGGGCTCTCATACTGCCCGCTTCCTAGCGTCGCCCCGACCTGTACTGACATCAGCCAAGTGACGGAACGCATGCAGCACTAGGAGATGCCGCAAAATCATACCTGGGTGCGCTCCCAACAACAGAACAAGGAGAATTGGACTGCATGCTCCCAGTGGCAAGATGGCGCCCGCCAGGGCTCTGGGAGTCCGGACCGGTGCCTCGAGCTATACACCAGGAGCAGCACAAGAGCACTTGTATACGGCCGCAGCGGAGGAGTGGCGGCACTCCGACACTACCATTCCCTGACGCGAGTTCTGGAAAGCACACGCGGAGGCAGGCAGCGGCGATCGGTGACGGCCCGCCATTTTAGCTGTCCTAATCTCTACCTCGTCGCTCCACAGCCCCGCGATCACACCGAGCATGGTCGTAACGCCACCCATCCATCAGCGGCGATCTGGGAGCTGGAGAGTCGATTGTTGCCCCCAACACCGCATTGAAGCACGAAATAGCCCCCGATCGGCAACAATCGCCTGACTCCAAAATGGCGTCCAGTGTTGAAAACGGCCGACGGAGCCGATCCTGAATATCTGGAGACTCCTGGGGGTGTACAGCACCATCGGGACAGAGGTGAGCAGCGGACCACGCGCTTCCAGGGACAAACCTAAAGGGAATTTTTCTCTCTGCAGCAAGGACATAATAAACACACGATGGTAAACACACAACCGTTGCTGCGGACTGCCTCTCTCCCCCCGGACTTGCTGGCTATGGCAGCACTCTTCCTGGACTTTCACCCTGGACCTCTGTGTTCCCCGCCATTTTCTTTTTATGACTCACTTCTTCTTCTACCTTTCTCCTCCGCCTTTTTAGCGCTCTCTGACCTCCCCCCTCTGTCCTAGTGACCTCTCTATTGTCTCTCCTGCTGCCTCTGACACAGTCCTTGCTGTCTTACTTGTTACTATCTGCTTCCCTCTCAAGTTTGTCTCACTTTCCTGCCCTTCTCTGTCCCTCCCTTGGTGCTGTGACTGTATATCCAGTCATATCCCCTCCCTATGTATATAGAGATAACTCTAATCACTAGTAAATGCAGTAGACTGTTGTGCTCTCTTCCATTTCTATGTGACTCTTAGAGTATATCCATGTGTATCCCCTCCCTATGTATATAGAGATAACTCTAATCACTAGTATATGCAGTAGACCGTTGTGCTCTATTCCATTGCTATGTGACTCTTAGAGTATATCCAGGTGTATCCCCTCCCTATGTATATAGAGATAACTCTAATCACTAGTATATGCAGTAGACCGGTGCGCTCTCATCCATTTCTATGTGACTCTTAGAGTATATCCATGTGTTTCCCCTCCCTATGTATATAGAGATAACTCTAATCACTAGTATATGCAGTAGACCGTTGTGCTCTCTTCCATTCCTATGTGACTCTTAGAGTATATCCAGTCTTACCCCTTCCCTATGTATATAGAGATAACTCCAATCACTAGTTTATGCAGGAGTCCGCTCTGCTCTCTACCATTCCTATGTGACTCTTAGAGTATATCCATGTGTATCCCCTCCCTAAGTAGATAGAGATTTCACTAGTATATGCCTAGAGTTTATCGATTTGTATCTCCTCCTTGTGTGACTTTATCTCTTGTACATTTGCAATTTTTTCTGTTTGTACCCTTTTATAACGCATGTAACCCTAAGTCCGTATGTTTTCAACTGGTTCTTATGTAAGTCAAAAATCTGCAAATTCTTTTTGTACCGTCAGTCCTTATGTTTGAAACTGGGTCCTATGTAAAGCGCTCTGACACCTTCGGGTAAAGTTCGCGCTATATAAAATCGCATAAATAAATAAATAAATAAATAAAAACTGTTGGCAGAAAGACTCAAGACCATATAAAATTCTGTGGCCAGGCTTACTCTCAAACCCCCCCACACACACACACACTTCACCCCACACCTCAGAGAGCTCACTAGCTCCGAATCCACAAATGAGCACTCTTCAAACTCCTCATGCACACGTACAAAGCCTTACATAACATTGGCCCCACGTACCGGAACAACTGCATAAACTTCCACAAACCGACCAGACACCTCCTCTCAGCCAGACCTCTACTGGCACCCCCCCCCCCCCCCCCACATACGCAAAACAAGATCCTGCAGTCATGCCTTCTCTTACCTCACTCCTGATGCCTGGACTGGCCTGCCCCTGCACATCAGAGCCACCTCACCATTTCTTGAATTCTGCAAGAGACTGAAGTCCTGGCTCTACCCCCAGCCTCAGCCCTGGCTCAGGCCATACAGCTCCTGCTTCAATGCCAGGATACCCTCCCGTGTGAGTTATGCTACATGGCATAGCAAAGCATAGCACAGCATAAGAATGCTGTTTTTAAGTGATGTAAATAACAGAAATTGAAATTAACCAATTCAATGGTACTCAATGTACGCATCTCATAGTTACCTACAGCCAAGTTTTCAGAATTCAAACTCCCAGCCGCCGCCCATGCAGGTAAGAGTGGTAGGCGGTGGGGCCAGATTGTGCGGGAGGTTTGACAGACAACCATGAGGGAAAATTAAATAAATAATTAATTTGTCCTCATCTTCGTCTATCGAACCTCCCCCCCCCCCCCCCCCCCAAACAACAACACCGCTCGTTCCTGCAGGGACGGCGGCTGCAAACTCCTGCCCGATATGTTATTGTAGCGTTTCAGAGGCTGTTGTATAGCTCATTGAACTATCCTGCCAGCTATTGGTCTTGGTGAGATATTGCACACTACGTCACTAATCCAAAGATTTCACACACATTCCCACATTAAGCACTAACTGCCATCTAGTCCCATGTTACAAGGGCGAGCTTCTCCCTGCCCTGTTTCAATCTACAGCACTATGCATGCTGGGACTTGTAGTTATACTTTGGTCCTTGAAAGTGTGGGCGTACAAGTCTTAGTGCTGTTGGCTGAAAAGCCAGGACCGAGTAAAAGTAACCAAGTAATCATCTTGACAACGAGACAGTATATAAGTGTGTTAGCTGTGAGATCTGCTGGCAATCTTGCCATTTTAGCTCACATCAAATTTCCTTCTGGTACTTGCAGTTTTTAATTTTTCCTATATAAATGCAGGACGACAAAAACATAAGTAGTAAAATCACTACCAGTGAGTTGGATCGCATCCTTCCAGTCCTGAAGAGACTTCATTGACTCCCACTGGAAGGCCAGGATTCCATATCAGACGCCCTGGCATACATGTGAAGCAGCATGTAAGGGCTCGGACATATAGGGCTGTGTAATAAGCCCCCCTCTGTGCTTTACTTACCTTCCCAGTAAGTCCCATTTGACATTGGAAGCGCTTACATTCCTGAAAGCGAAAGCATAAAAGCGATTCATTTTTTACACTTCTCAAGTACACTGCTCATTAAATTAAGAGGATTCATTAAATTTTAAAGTTTGTTGAAGCATTTTGATTATCCCAAGTGTTTGTCATGTTTAGAGACTAATGAGACTAGTGAGAAAAAAATCAGGCCAAGGAACCCATTTTCTGACTCTGATTGGTTGAAAAAATATGTAATTCACGGGAATGAAATATTTTCTGTTAATTATAGAAAACAGCACATGGCTGTTAACTGACTCACGTGAACTATGGGCTAACGCTTTGAATCACTCACTGATGAAACCTGCATCACTACATATGATCCGTGCAACCATTCCCCTTTAGGTTTTTCCGTAGGTCCTGTGAGCTTCAATTACCTTCAGTGATGATGATAAGCATCATTTGTTTTGATTAATTGAAATTATTACATTCACATAAATTAGAAAATATAATTTAAAACATTACCATGCATGCTGCTTTCACTTCCATAGTTTCAACCCATAAGTAATCCAGATATAAAGTGCGATGTTCAACAGTATATGCAAAGCCTATGCCATTGCACTATGGTGCATACTGTCAACATGACAAATCTCAGTTAGAAAACAGCTTAAAATGTAAAATAATACACTTGCAATAAACAAATAAAAAAAGACAAAATTAATTTGATTCTTCAACCTGGCAGGTGAATAAAATAATTGTAAAATACCAAAGTGCAAATACTTATGTATGGACTAGGATATTTGGACATATTTTAGCAGCAAGCTTCAATATTAATACCATATCAATTTGTTAAAATTCATATATAATCAAATAATTCATAAATCCGCAGTACTAAGGCCATTACATTTTTAACGGAAGATTATTAGGCAACAAGAACAAGTGACCTGTGCAACTCTACCAAGGTGCATACTGTTTAGTAATATTTTCCTTACCGACCCTCAAAGGCATAACGACCATAGGAAATTGTTAATAAAATAGACTGGCTATACCTGATTCAGGTTGGATAAAAGAGTGCAATTGTTTATGAATGGACCTAGTATACGTGCACACATCTTAGCAGCAAGATTCAATATTGATAACATATACATTTGTTAAAATACATATAATCAGATAGGTTCCTAAATTTACAGTTCCAAAACAATTAAACATTTAATTTAACATTATATACCAGCAAAAACAAATGACCTGTGCAAATGTGCAAATACGCCAAGAAGCATACTGTTTAGTGAACAGAGCATTTACTACTGTGCCTTAGACGCCATCAGTTTTTCTCGGCCTCAGCTTAAAGCTTTACAAATTGGCAAATAAGCGGGGAAGAGCTGCCAAATAAATATCCTTCTGTTTATTGTGTCTCAGTTGGTTTTCTTGCCCCTGTTTCCTGCGTTTGTATCCCCCCCTGGGCTGCTTTCCCTGTCGCTGACCCACCCGCCCCGCTCCCCGCTTCCCGCCGCCGTGTAAGAGGACACGCCCCTTTTCCTTCTGTGCCCTCCCCGCTCCCGCCTCCCAGCTGCTCCTCCCTCTCTCGCACTTCGCCATATATGGCGACCGTGCGAACGCGCAGCAGGTGCGCCGATTGTGCGCCAAAGGTAAGCCCGTCTGCGCCCGTCCGCGCCTGGACCGCGCCCAGGGCCAGGACCCCTGGCCCCCACCGACGGAAGACGACCTGACTGTCCTACAACGCCACTGAACTCATCGCACTCAACACCGGCGGGATCCCTGGATGTTACCGAGCCACCCCTAGACGCACCCACGGACCCTTCAGCTGCCACTCCTGCAAGTTCACCTGCATCCGGACCTGCACTACACGATCACCCACCAGGCCGAGCACCAGCAGCAACCACCTGAAGTGCATCCTGCTCAACACTCGCTCCGTCCACAGACATGCCATCGAACTCTGGAACCTCCTCGACACCACATCCCCAGACGTCGCCTTCCTCACGGAAACCTGGATGAACGCCTCCTCAGCGCCCGACATCGCCATCGCCATCCCGGACGGATACAAGATCACCCGGAGGGACCGCGGCAATCAGACCGGAGGAGGCATCGCCATCGTCCACAGGAACACCATCTGCATCACGACCAACACCGACGACACCCTCACAACCGCCGAACACCTGCACTTCCAGATCCACACCGACCCCAAGACCACCCTCATCTACAGACCCCCGGGACCACGCACACACTTCAGCGAGGACATCGCCGACTTCATCTGCCCGCACGCCCTCCCCTCCGCTGACTACATCCTCCTCGGGGACCTCAACTTCCACCTGGAGAACAACAACGACCGCAACACCACCACCCTGCTGGACAACCTCGCCAACCTCGGTCTCAAGCAGCTGGTGACCACTCCCACCCACTAAGCCGGACACACACTCAACGCCGTCTTCTCATCCAGCAAGGACATCGCCTTCAGCCACGCCACCGGACTCCACTGGACGGACCACAGCTGCATCCACTTCAGCTTCAGAAGAACCACGATCCACCATCACCAGCAACAGGCTGCACGCAGGAGCTGGAACAAGATCACTGCCGATCAGCTCGCCGCATCCCTGAGCCGGCACCCTCCCACCAGCTCAGCGAACCCCAGCCAGGCCGCCGACAACCTCACGAAGTGGATCAGCACCTGCGCAGACGACCTCGCCCCACTGAGGACCCCGCCTAGCAGACCTGGCAGTAAGAAAGCACCATGGTTCACCGACGAACTCAAGAGCTCCAAGAAGAACTGCCGAGCCCTCGAAAGAGCCTGGCGCAGAGACCCAACACCAGACAACATGACAACCCTCAAACTCGCCACTCGAAAACACCATCAACTGATCCACGCCACCAAGAAAACTACATTCAAGGAACGTCTGGACAACAACGCACACAACAGCAAGGAACTCTTCAACATCGTTAAAGAGCTCTCCAACCCCAACGCCGGAAACAACGACATCACCCCATCGCAAGACCTCTGCAACTCCCTCGCCTCCTACTTCCACAACAAGATCGCAGACATACACAACAGCTTCAGCATGCAACCAACGCTCCCCACGACTGCACCAACGACCCCCACCACCTCCATCCGCGCCTGGACCCCGATCACCACCGACGACACCATCCGTACGATGAACTCCATCCACTCCGGATCTCCAACCGACCCCTGCCCTCACCACGTCTTCAAAAAGGCCGGCGCTGTCATCACCCCCCACCTACGAGACATCATCAACACCTCCTTTGACACCGCCACCTTCCCGGAGAGCTGGAAGCACGCCGAACTCAGCGCTCTACTGAAGAAACCATCAGCGGACCCCACCGAACTCCAAAACTACCGCCCCATCTCGCTTCTCCCGTTTCCGGCCAAAGTCATCGAGAAGACCGTCAACAAGCAGCTAGCCGCCTTCCTCGAGACGAATGGATCCCTCGACCTCTCGCAGTCTGGCTTCCGGGCCAACCACAGCACCGAGACCGCCCTCATCGCAGCCACCAACGACATCCGAGCCCTGCTCGACAACGGAGAAACAGCGTCCCTCATCCTCCTGGACCTCTCCGCGGCTTTCGACACTGTCTGCCACCGCACCCTAGTGCAGCGCCTCAGCAACGTCGGAATCCAGGAGAAGGCACTAGAGTGGATCATCTCCTTCCTCGCCGGAAGGACTCAGCGAGTCCGCCTTCCACCGTTCAGATCAGAAGCCACCGAAGTCATCTGCGGCGTACCACAGGGATCATCGTTCAGCCCCACCCTCTTCAACGTCTACATGAGCCCCCTCGCAGCCATCGCACGCCAACACAACCTCAACATCATCTCCTACGCCGACGATACTCAGCTGATCCTCTCCCTCACCAACGACCCAGCCACCGCCAGAGCTAACCTACACGAAGGGATGACAGACGTAGCCGAGTGGATGATGACCAGCCGCCTGAAACTGAACTCAGACAAGACGGAAGTTCTCATCCTGGGCTCCTCGCCCTCCGCCTGGGACGACTCCTGGTGGCCCCCCGCCCTGGGCAGCGCACCCAAACCGACAGACCACGCACGCAACCTGGGCTTCATCCTGGACTCCTCCCTCTCCATGACCAGACAAGTCTACGCCGTCTCCTCGTCCTGCTTCAATATCCTGCGCATGCTACGTAAGATCTTCCGGTGGATCCCCATCGAGACCAGGAAGACGGTTACCCAGGCCCTCGTCACCAGCCGACTGGACTACGGCAACGTCCTCTACGCCGGAACCACCGCCAAGCTCCAGAAGAGACTTCAGCGGGTCCAGAACGCCTCAGCAAGACTCATCCTCGACATCCCCCGACACAGCCGCATCTCCGGACACCTGAGAGACCTGCACTGGCTCCCGGTCAACAAGAGAATCACCTTCCGCCTCCTCACCCACGCACACAAAGCCCTACACAACCAAGGACCAAGATACCTCAACAGCCGCCTCAACTTCTACACTCCTACCCGCCAGCTTCGATCAACCAGCCACGCCCTCGCCGCCGTCCCCCGCATCCGAAGAGCCACAGCAGGAGGAAGGTCCTTCTCCTACCTGGCCGCCAAGACGTGGAACTCCCTCCCGATCCACCTCCGCCTGACCCAAGACCACCTCGCCTTCAGGAAGCAGCTCAAGACCTGGCTTTTCGAGCAGTAGTGGACCCCCCCTCCCCTAGCGCCTTGAGACCCTCCGGGTGAGTAGCGCGCTATATAAATGCTTTGATTGATTGATTGATTGATAAAATCAGAGCTTGGTGGCGCGTTCTTACTCTTGTTTCCCAAAAATACGGTATCAGCATGATTTTACGAAAGTTTAATAGAGCTGGACAAATACACACTATGTGAAATAGCCTTTCCTCCATAGTATCCACAGAGCCTGCATTTGTTATTTGACCATTCTTTTAACCATAGCCAGGTACCCTTCTTAAGTCTCAGGGGCCCAATAGGATGACGGGCGGACTTTGTCCCCCCGCCATCCCATCGTGGAAAGTGACCGCCCTCCATAAGGGCGGGGGTCTAGTGCCTGCAATTAGGATGAGCCCACCACAGTGGCGGGCGCAACCAGCATTCATGACATTGTGGCGGGCGGTGCACTCAGCACCGCCCGCCAAAGTGCCAGGAAGGCATGCTGTGCACTTCCATGCACAACATAGCAGGCACCGCACTGTGCCTGCCATGTTGTGCATGGAACTGCTCGGGACTTTTCGTGCCGGTGTGTACGGCACAAAAAGGCAGTTGGAAGCTGTCTCTGGGGGCTCCCAGCAGGGCCCCCATGGGTGTGAGGCTGCCAGATGGCGGCCTGGGGGCACCTATGGTGCCCCTCTGTTGATCCCTGCACCTGGTGGCAGGTACCTTGGGGTGCTGGCCACAGGGTGCGGGGATGAACTACACCCCTGCTTTCAACAATGCAGGCATGCATTCCGCTCGGAATGCATGCTTGTATTGTATAGTATACGAATGCGACCGAACCATTTTCGGTCTCATCGTACTAGCATGGCTGTAACCGACGACAGCAAGTCAGTCGGTTACAGCTCCTGGCCGATGTCGGACGGACTCAGGTCCGTCCGACATCAGAATCGGCCCCTTAGTAGTGAGCTTCACAAGTAGATCTGCCTTGGACGTAGGTTTGAACACAAACTTTATCATTAGACAATGTATTATATTATTCCATTTATTCACTAGTGATGTTTTATCAACCATTAGGGAGCAGCTGGTTCTTTTTTTTTTTTTTAAACTCTTTATTAGCAACTGCATAACCTCACAGTTTACAACATTACATGTTATCAGCAAGCAGTCTTTTCTGTTAACTCCCGCAACTAGTAATTCCAGACCTACAGCTTACATGTGTACGCACTTATTACCAACATATAATAAAATTCGTGCACATTCTTAAATCCTAATACAATATACCTCATGCCTCTCCGTTACAGTGCCACTGATAGCACTGTGCGCTCGGCGTAAACTTGTAACAATCTCCCACGCTCTTTTCGATCTGGTCTTTCCTCACCCTCCCCCCTCCCGCCTCCTGGTCCATTCAAGTACCTGGTTTATCGTCCATGGCCGCAATCAACATTTCTCAAGTGGTGTAGTCCTGCCCTGCTGCCCAACCTGTACGCTATCCTGGCTGGGTCTTTTCACAGGTCCCACCTTGCTCCCTGCCCCGCCACTCCTAAGGGTCGTCTGCCTGAATCAGCTCCTGCTCTCCCTCCATTTCCTCTACCTCCAGGATCATCTGCTCCCATTCCTGCGCAATCGGGTATTTCCGTTGTCCTCCCTCTTCCTCCCTACGCAGAACCATTCCCTCTGCCCTGCCCCATCTGAGTAAATCAGTTCGCCACACCTCTAGGTCGGGAGTCCTAGCCGATTTCCACCTCATGGTTAGTACCCTGATCGCCAACAACAGTGATAAGTCTAGGAACTTCACCTGGGCCTTGTGGTGTTTAGGGCGTTTCCGGTGCCCTATCAGGCACGGCAGTGCCTCTTCCGGGACCGGGAGGGCCGTGATTGTACTAAGGGCCTGGCATATCCCCTCCCAGTATCCCCGCAGACGTGGGCACGCCCACAGCATATGGAGAAGGCCAGCCTCGTCAGCCCCGCACCTAGGGCAGCAGTGAGGGGAGTCTGGAAACATTTTATGTATTCTGTGGGGGGTAAGATATGCCCTGTGCAACACCATAGCTTGTATGAACTTAAACTTAACGTTCCGAGACACCTTTCTAGGGTGTTCTAGGACACCCTTCCAAGCTCCCTCCGTTAACACCTCTCCAGAGTCTAATATCCAGGATTCCCGGAGTGAGTTAAGGGATATTGCAGCGTGCTCCCTAACCCCAGTGTAGAGCCAGTGTACCAGGCGTCCCCCATTACCCATGTAATAAAGCAGGTGAACTAGTTCATGCTGTGGAGGTTTAACTCGCTGTGGGGCCCAGTTAGTTCGTACATAATGTAACAGTGTGGCGTGTAGGATGTAGAGTCTCGGGGGTGCCCCCGTGACGCGTAGAAAGGAGTCATGATCCAATAGTGTGTCGTCCCCGAAAAGATCCCCCACCGTGTCCACCCCTGTGTCTGTCCAGAGTTGCAGTCTGGTTCGTGTCAGTCGTCCTTGCGGCGTCGGCACGCCCAGCAGAGGTATGTTGTCAGCGTAGGGCGAGGCCTCTGACGTGTACGCCAGTGCTTTCCTCCAGCACAGTAGAGCAGTGCGTAGTAGAGGGTGGCAGTCCCGGGGGATCCTGGCTCCAGGCAGGAGCAGAGAGTGTAATTCGCCCCGCGCCAGTCTGTCAGACGTGAGGTCGATCGCGTGCAGATCCCTACCTGCAATCCATCTCGCCAGCCACTGAAGCTGGCTCGCATAATAGTACCCCCGGAAGTCTGGCGCCCCCAGACCTCCCCGTTTGGTACTCAGTTGCAGTTTCCGGAGACTAATTCTCCTCCTTCCGGTCCCCCAAACCAGCGTGGTAAGGAGCGTATTCAGCGTATTGAAGTCTTGTCGAGGGATAAGAACTGGTAGGTTGACAAAATAGTACAGTATACGAGGGAGCATCACCATCCTAGAGACGGCTATTCTACCCATGACTGTTAGGGGTAGCGACGTCCAGAATCCCACACTACCGCGCAGACCAGCAATGGCTCTTCGTATGTTCCCCTCGATCTGGTCCTCGGGTAGTCTGTATACATTAATCCCTAGGTACTTAAACGTGGACTGCGCTATCAGAATCAAGTATCCACCAAATTGGATATGTGGGGGGTGCTGTAGTGCCCTGAAATAGAATCCTGTAGATTTCGCCGGGTTAACGGCCAATCCGGACATAGCTCCGAAGCGGTCAAGTGCGGCCGCTATCGGCGCATGGCCCCCTTCCAAGTCTCGGAAGTATAGCAGGATATCGTCTGCATAAATTGAGATCAAATTGTGGGTCCCTCTTATGGAGATGCCCACTCTCTCCGCGTGAGTCCTGAGCGCGATCGCTAAGGGCTCCAGCGTCAGTACAAATAACAGGGGCGACAGTGGGCAGCCTTGGCGGGTGCCCCGAAAGATGGGGTAGCTGTCCGAGATGTGTCTGCCGGTACGCGCCCTAGCCGTGGGGTTTGTATATAGCAGTCGTATCATTTTAAGCAGGGAATCCGGGAAGCTGAAGCGTCGTAACACTTCGAACATAATGGCCATGTCAGGGAATCAAATGCCTGTCGGAGGTCCAGCGCGACGCAACCCGCCCTGGGCAGGTCTGGCGGTGAGGCAGCCATTAGATAATGGAGTCTCCGCGTGTTTTGGGAGGTACTCCGTCCGGGGAGGAAACCACACTGGTCTGGGTGGATCAGAGCAGGGAGTCGGGCCTGTATTCTCAGAGCTATAACCTTACTGAGTATCTTATACTCTGTGGAGAGCATCGAGAGGGGTCTATAGTTGGTCAGCTCCAGTGCATCCTTACCAGGTTTAGGAATGGAGATAACTAGGGCCTGCATCGTCGATTCAGGTAAGTGTCCAGTCTCATACAACGTCTTGTATACGGCCTCCAAAACAGGCACCAGGGTGTCAGAATAAGTCTGGTAGAACTCCACCGGGAGTCCATCCATTCCCGGCGTTTTGCCCCGATTAAGGGATTGGAGTGCAGTCCGAATTTCCTGCTGAGTAATAGGACCGGCCATCCCCTCCCGGTCAGTCCTGGTCAGGGTCGGAAGAGGCAGATCCCGGAGGAAGTCACCGACCTCCTCAGCAGCAGTCGTGGGGAGAGGGGCATACAAGGCTCTCATGTGGTCCCGGAATGCTGTGTTGATCTCGGTCTGTGTGTGTACCAGCCTACCCGACCCGTCTCGAACCTGTGTGATAACCGGGGATTCAGGGCGGTCTCTCACCAGGCGGGCCAGCAGAGCCCCGGATCTGTCCGCTTCAGCCTGCTGTCGCCGTAGGTACTCTTTGTGGTCTATGACCCGTAATGTTTCCAATAGCTCCGCATGTTCTATGTTGCTAGTCTGTAGATCCCCCTTTCGGGTGGGATCCACGCTTGCCTCCCTCTCCAGGATTTTCAACCGTCCCTCAACCTCACACAGTTTCTTGTGGATTTCCTGCCGGGCTCCCACCAGTTGGCCTATGGCCGCCCCTCGTATTACCGCTTTCATGGCGTCCCACACCACCAAATTGGACATTGCCGTGTCCCAGTTCTCCCGGAAGTAGTCATCTAGGGCCTCTGATAATAACCTATGGAAGGGGCCATCTTCCAAGAGCCGCGGGTCGAGCCTCCAGGTCGGCACTCGGGACGGCACCCTGCCCCACTGCAGATCAAGTGTGTGTGGTCTGTGATCCGAGAAGGTTTTAGCCAGATACTCGGTTGAGGAACACTTGGACAGCAGAGATGTAGAGCACAGGAACCTGTCCAGTCGTGTGTGTAGGTCGTGTACTGGCGAGTAGTAAGAGTATTCCCTGTGTGTTGGATGTAGTGCACGCCACACGTCTACAAGTCCCCATCCATCCAGCCAGTGTTGGAACATGTCTGTCGTTCTATGTATTCCCGTCAGTTGTAGTGGAGGGTGTGACCTATCTAACCCCACATCTAATACCATATTCCAGTCTCCACCCAGGATCCAGGGAATGTCCACCCAGTCTGCCAGCGCTCGACCAATCCCAGCGAGGAATGTGTCCTGGTCGAAATTGGGGGCGTAGACACTGCCCAGGACCACCAGGGTGCCGTCCAGTGTACCCTTCACCAGGGCATACCTCCCCTGCTCGTCCACCCTCCGGTCCTGTTCTACAAAGGGGGTACCATGGCGCACCCAAATAGTAGCCCCCCTGGAGAAAGCGGAGTAGGAAGTGGAAATTACAGTTCCCCGCCATCTCTTCCGTAAGGTATTTGCTTCGGACACTGTCAAGTGCGATTCCTGCATGAAGGTGATTTGAGCGTCATTACGTAATAAGAATGCATGAATCCGGTGTCTTTTCTGTATAGCCCCAAGCCCACGCACATTCCAGGTTGTCAGCCTATACCTCACTATAGTTTCAGCCATGACCAGACCCAGGTATAATCACTGTATGACGCCATGCACCCTATATCGCACGGCACAATAGCCTGCCAGGAGACGTACCTTAACCCTCCCCCGAACAAAACTAACCTGGCACAGCTTGAAAACATTGCTGAGCCGAACAAGAAAGTCTGCAACAGAACCAACCAAAGATGTGTGCATTCGCCAGTGGGGGGGCTACCAGGCACAGATCTAATCCACTTGTCCCTTCAGTTCGGTGCCGCCGGCTCAACGGCGCCGCCAGGGGCGTAAATATCAGGATACTACTTCCGAATGCCTTCTGGGGGGTCCCTCTCCAGTATCAAATTCTCTCGGAACCCCATTCTATGTTGCATTAGTCTCTACCAAAGTCTCATTTGCGAGGTACCAATAGTCTGTCCCGTCCCTCACAGGTGAACAGTACTTCGCAGTATCAGTCTCACACCCACACCTTCCCTCCACCCACCCTTGTGTGTGCTGCCATTCGGCAGGTAACATAAAAAGGATACCAGTGGGCTTTAGGGTATGTAGTTCCCGTCTCCGCCGGCCTTCACTCGCGCCCGTTGTCCAGCAGTTCATCAGCAGCTCTGGGCGTCACCGTCGGGAACAGTACCATACTGTGCTCAGAGTCCGAATGGATCGTGCTATCGTCCGTGTCCGTATTAATAGCAGCCCGATCTTCCCTGAAGCTGCCCACCAGATCGACGGCTCCCCGCCTCTCTTCTACCTGCTGTTCTCATGAGGGCCTCCTGCATCCCGACTCCATGCCCGAGTTGAGGGATGTTTCCTCCGCTTGTTCCGGGTCTCGCTGGGACGTGGCCGCCGACGTTCCTGGGGTTTTGGTCTGGTCCCCTTCAATGTCCATCACCTCGAGCCATTCCTCCACGTCCGTGGGACTTTCGAAGAAGTGCGTCTTCTTACCGTACACTATCTTGAGGCGGCCCGAAAACAGCAGAGCATACCGCAGCTTGGCCTTCTGGAGTCTCTTCTTAACCTCGAAGTACGATGATCGTTGCTTCTGTACCACATTAGTATAGTCTGGATACAGGGAGATGCGCCGATTTTCAAACTCTATGAGGGATTTTTCTCGAGCCGTTTGCAGCAAAGTGTCCCTGTCTCTATAATTGAGTATCCGCACAATCATCGGGCGCGGTGGCCTGCCAGGTTTGACCTGCCCAGTGGGGATTCGGTGCGCCCTCTCCACACAGAACATTGACGACAGCCCCTCTGGGGCCACATAGTCGCGAAACCACTGTTCCATGAATTCGGTCGCGCGGGCCCCCTCACTCTGTTCCGGCAGGCCTATGACGCGAACGTTATTCCGCCGATTGCGGCCTTCCGCATCCTCCACTCGATCCATCAGGGACACCACCTGTTGCTTCAGCTGTTGGACAGAGGCCGAGTGGTCCGACACCGTCGGTGTTATATCTGCTATCACCAATCCTTGGTCTTTGACTTTGTCGGCCAATTTAGTGTGATCAGCTTTGAGTAAAGAGAGGTTGGTAGTCAGGGTACCCAGTTGTGATTCCATCGCCATCCTAGAGTCTCGGATCTCCTTTAAAATTAGGTCTAGTTTGTCCATTTGTTGGTCCCCTCCGGGGCCCCGGCTGGGTGTCTTCGGGTGAGCCTCCTCCGCTGCGATTGTCCGGGTGGTCACAACCGTGCTGGGTCCCTCTCGGCTGTCCGGTGGTTTGGTGTTTTTGCGTCCCATGGCCGGTACAGGTCAGATATGTTCAGCCGTGCCAGGAGAGTGCCCCACAGAATGTCGCCAATAACTTCAGGCGTCCCCGCCAGTACTCGTGCCCCCTGCCCCTCACCCTGGGGGGGTCCTCCTACAGGGCCCTCGCTCTGTCCAGCACCTCTCTCCAGTGTCCAGTGCGCCTCAGTGCTCAGGGTTCTGCTGCAGCCCAGGCCGTCTCGGTGGCAGCGCGGCGTCCACTCACCCTGGGGGGTCCTCCTACAGGGCCCTCGCTCTGGCCAGCCCCTCTCTGTAGTGTCCAATGCTCCTCAGTGCCCAGGGTTCTAGTGCTGCCCAGGCCGTCTCGGTGGCCGCGCGGCGTCCACTCACCCCGGGGGGTCCACCTACAGGGCCCTCGCTCCGGCCAGCCCCTCTCCGCAGTGTCCAATGCGCCTCAGTGTCCAGGGTTCTGGCGCAGCCCAGGCCGTCTCGGTGGCAGCGTGGCTTCTCGGTCAGGCTATGGCTGGAAACAGGCCCCCAGGCACTCAAGGACGCAGTCGGACCCAGCAAGCCTCCCGGGAGGAAGGATTGGAGAGACAGAGGGGTCGGGGGGGGGGAGCGCCGTGCAGAGCAGTGTCCAGGTATCGTCGCCCCCGCCTCCCTACCTTCAGCGGTGTCGCTGCTGCGTCTCCCTCCGGCACCCAGGGTCTGCCAGGCCGTGTCAGTGTCAGGCGCCCCCTGCAGTCAGGTCGTTCCGGCCTCGGGACAGTTCTTTCACCGCGGGGCACCCGGGCGGTCCGGTCAAGTCTCCGGGCGCTCAACTGCACCTCCCGGTCCGGGCGCGGCACTTCCGGTCAAAAGTGCCCGAAGTCCCCCGGGCCCGTTCCCAAACCTCGTCCCCGGCTCGCCACGAGGAGGGAGGCCGCAAAAGACTCAGGCGCTCCTCCGTCCGGACTTCATCTCCGCTCCTCCAAACTTGGGTCGGGGGTTCCACTTGACTCCGCGACCTCCAGGCTGCCTGCTTCGAACCGTTTTAGCCCCCCCAGAAGCTCCTTTCAGGATGGTAAAGCCCCGGCGGCACCGGAGCTCTAGCAGACTCCGTCCGCCATCGTAGCCTGCTAGCCACGCCCCCCGCAGCTGGTTCTTATTAATGTTTCTGCGTATTGAAGAATCTTATACCAGTTGCTAGACTGCCAGAATAATTGCTTTCAATTGTATATAGAGAAAGCTGGAAGGTGGATATTGGAATTCTGCAAACAATGAAATAAAAGGTCCACGGGAAATGCTTGTGGGTTATGGTCACTTTCCATTCTTGATACTATGGAAAAACCAAATACGTATTTTAGCAGCAGGTCCCTTGAAATAATGGTATAATCTATAATAGAACCATATCCAAAGGACCTGAAAGTCCAGACCATAGCTGAATCGTTGGTAGAACACTCAGTAAGTAACTGCAATCCAAACCGTTGAAGTTGGTCGGGCAGAACTGAGCTATGCTATCTCTGGACCTGGGTTTTGAGGGAAAAATTATTTAACAACTTCCCACAATATCGTTATTTGGCTATTTTCTTACCCCGCCTGATACTCAAGTATAATTTTATTAAAAATAGCGAAGATGCAGCTTGTGTTTTTATACATTGCAGCCAAGTCAGGTAATAATAGAGGGACTGAAATTCTACATCAATTTCAGTTGATATATAAATGGCTAGCCCGAGTTTTGCCCTACATTTACGTGAATAAGTCGTGGCTTTAATGAAAATCTCATGGTATCCAATAATTGGAGTAATCTGTTCCCTCCATGTTTCTTGGAACATCAGGATCTCGAACCCTTGCAATAACAAAATGGACTCTGGGTCCACCAAGAGCCTTATGAGACTGTGTACATTCCAGGAACAGAATCTCATTAGCAGTTGTTTTCGACCAATTGTTGCTGCAGTTCAATTTTCACAGGTAATTCTACGACCCATAAGGAGCGACGGAAGCCATGACCAGTTCTCTGTTTGAATACTGTTATTTGAGCTTTGTTCACATGAACATTGTTTAGTGGCTGATCTTGCACTTTTAAAGCGTAGCATATTGTCTGGTTTGGAGAAAGGGCCAATAGCACCTAGTAGTATCAAATAGGACTCTTGTTGGGTTCTGACAGTGGGGGTTATCTGTTCTTTCTTCATTAAAAGGTGGTGATGGGATTAATATTGATGGCTATTTCAAGGAAACGCCCTTCTTAATTTCAATACCCCACTCAGCAAACCACGCCCTAAAAATAAACACTCTATTCACTGTTTTCCAAGTTGACCACGTGACCAGTGTAGTTTTGCATGATGAATTACAGGGATCTGGATTGAATGGCCTCAATATCTGCAGATCTGAGACCAGATAATGACCGAATAATCTTCACTAGTTTTAGAATGACACTATAATTGAGAATGTTATGTGGGCCTCTAGATTGGTATTTGGGTATGAAAATAAGTTTCATGGAGTTAAGATGAAAGTTTGATAATGGCATTCCTGGTTGTCTCTCACAGCCCTTGTCAGGTGCTAAATACTGTTTTCCTTTAGTAGGTCCAACCAATTCCCTCACTTGAGGTGAGGCATCTTTTGATTCCACAGAGACTATCTCTTGCGATACTTTAAACATTTAATATTCCTTGAGATTTTGGGCTATAGTTGTCATTGAGCCCTCATCTTGTGGATTCATTATTCCAGTGTAAAAAAAAAAAGTCAAAATAAGCTTTATTCATTATCACAAGGATATCATGAAAGCATACATTACATTGATTAAATTGTAAAAAGGCAAATATAAGCCAAATGAAAAGCACCAGAAACAGGAGATAAAGCATGTATCATAAAAACAATGTTTAAAAGGGTTTATAAGTAACATGGATAAAATCGCAGCTATATATAACCTATGCTATCGAGTTCCTAAATTTTAGCAGCAATTTTAAGAACTTTTCCATGGTGGATATCACATTCCTATCCTCCAACTGTTGTAATCGGTCAAAAGCATCTTTACAAGACCTCAGTCCCCAAATCTTCAGTAATGGCTTCAATAAAGATTTTCTAGGGGCTACGTAGTATTTACAAAATAATATAGAATGGATGTTGGATTGGGGTGAGGTGTCATCACATGCACAGGGGGGCACATTTTGGGACCAGTCATTGCAGGAAGGAAAAGTCACTAACCGAAAGAAGAAGCCCAGTCTAAGGGGCCGATTAGGATGGCGGTTTTTCCGCATCCTCCGGGCCGGCGGAAGTGTCCGCCGGCCTGGAGGATGCGGAAAAACCGCCATCCTAATCGGCCCCTTAGGGGCCGATTAGGATGGCGGTTTTTCCGCATCCTCCGGGCCGGCGGAAGTGTCCGCCGGCCTGGAGGATGCGGAAAAACCGCGGCGGAGACTCCAAAGACCCACCGCCAAATTAGGATGGCTGGTGGGTCTGATAATCTGTCCGCCGCTTTTCCGCCGCGGTCGGAAGGCGACCGCGGCGGAAAAGCACTAACATGTCTGGTGGTGTCTATCAGACACCGCCAGGCATATTAGGATGTCTGAAAATATATGCTTTTCCGCGGCGGCTTTACCGCCGTGGAAAAGCATACGGACCTTCACTTCGGGGGCCCGTTGCGGGCCCCCTGGGTGAAGGTGGGGTGGGGGGTGCACATGGGGGGTACCTATGGTACCCCCCTGCATTTGCGTGCACAATGCAGCAGGCACCGCGCGGTGCCTGCCGCTTTGTGCACGCAAATGCTGTGCATGGATTTTTTACATTGCGGCGGGTGCAGCTTGAAGCTGCACCCGCCGCAATGTTAGAGATAGAGGATGTGACCGCCACCCTGGCGGTCACATCCTAATTTGATCGGAGGGAACGCCGCAGCCCATGCGGACGTTCCCTCCTCCTCAGGGGTTGCGGACGGACTCAAGTCCGTCCGCGATCCTAATCGACCCCTTAAGTCTGGAGAGGAGCATTCTTGAAAAACAAGGAATGTCAGTTAAAAGATATAGTTGTAGCCCCTGGGTCACAGTAATCCTTTGGAAGTCCAGAATTGATTTCTTACGTTTTTGAGTAGTCCACCTCTTTGCTTCTAGATGGTCCATTAGAAGCTTTCTCAGGGCTTTCCTTGTAATGTGCTCCATGGTCAAAGGGTCGTTAAAAAACTCTGGGCGTCCAATTTCACAGCAAACATTTTTAACATATGACATCCATTTTGTATGTTTTGCCCCCTCCAATTTTTGGTTGTCCAAAATTATTTCTCGATTCAGTGCAGTCTCAGTGGTGGTCCAAATCTTATGCCACAAAAGAAGGGGCTCAGTTTTAATTACGTCTGCAATGAAGGGTAGCCCCAACTCAATGTGGATCATATAGATTGATGTTGACTTCGGCACCCCTAATAGGTACCTAAGGAACTGATTTTCCACTATCTGAATGGATGATATGATATCAATCCCCCAGAGGCCAACCCCGTAAATAGCAGTTGAGACACATTTTGCTTTATAGATGGTAATAAGCTGCTTGACTGGTCTCCCCCCCAATTTACTGGCAAAGTCTCGGAGCGCCCCGATAGCTCTAGTGAAAGCTAGTTTCCTTGCTTTAACAGCAGACTGCCAGGTCACCTTTCTATGACAGTGGATGCCCAAATATGGAAAATGTTCAACTGTATCTATTTTTTGGCCTTCAATAAATATTGGACATGGGGTTTTCTTTGTTCCCTTACTACAAGCCAAGGAGAACGTCTTACTAATGTTTACTTTCAGGCCCCTTTCATGCATAAAGAGTGTAAATTTGGTGACTGCCCTTTGCAGCCCCAATCTTGTTTGAGACAGTATAGCCGCGTCATCGGCATACAGCAGGATTGGAACAACGTGACCCCCCACCATCGGATAGTCACATTCCACGCTCTGCAGATGATCACCAACAGCATTTATGTAGGGAGAGAAAAGCAGGGGGGCCAATATGCACCCCTGCCTCACCCCTCTCATAATAGTGAATCTTGGGGAACACTCCCCCCTCTGTCCATACCGCACCCTAGCCCCCGCATCCCTATACAAATTGATAATAAAGTTGAGAATAGATAAATTCATCCCCTGATGCTCAAGAATACTCCATAGCTGTTCATGGTCCACGCAGTCGAACGCTGAGCTCAAGTCTATGAATGTTACAAAAAGATTACCCTTTTTTGCCTCCACATATTTCGACATAAAAAGTATAAGTTCAAGCTCTGTTCAACTGTACCCCTACCAGTTCGGAAGCCATATTGAAGTCTGGAAAGTACGTCCGCCTCCTCTGTCCATTTGTGAATGCGTTTTGAGATGATGCGTCCCGCAACCTTCATTAACGAGTCAAGAAGGGAGATAGGCCGGTAACAGGAGGGTACATGCCTATCTCCCTTCTTGTATATGGGTACCACAATCGCCTCAGCCCAAGTTGGAATTTGGCCATATGCATTTGCAGAGTTCAAGGCAGAGGTTAATAATGGGGCCCAGAAGTCTATTTCGGCCTTAAAAACGTCCACTGGAATGGCATCTGGGCCGGGGGCCTTCCCAGAAGGGCTCTCTCTTATAGCGAGCATAACTTCCTCACATGAAAAAACAATGCTAGAAGGACCCCTACTCAAGCCCAATGTGGTGCTGTTGGTAAAAGGAGTTGGGACCACTGGAAAAGTAATAGAGGGACTTGGTTTGCTATATAGCTGTTGAAAGTAAGCGGCCCATGTGTCTCCATCAATTGCCAAGTCCAACCTCCTCTCAGGCAATGTGACCCACGGAAGTGTGGCATTCTCAAATTTCCAGAATGCTGAGGAATCGCGGCTTTCACAAGCTAATAACATAGTTCGCCAAGCTTCCGCCTTCAGAGATTTTTTCCTATTTTTTATGGCAAGGCGGTATCGAGCTCGAGCCTGGCGAATCTCCAGAGGTAACTTTGGAATAGAATGTAGAGCTTTCTTCAAAGATTTTAGGGCTCTGGTGCAATCTTTGTCAAACCACCCTTTAAGTGTAATAGGGCCTGTCTTAAACTGGCGGGTAAGTAGCTTTTTTAAACTTTCCTGTATTTTCAAAAAAGCAGTAAGAATTGATTGTGGATGTTCAGTCGGGGTCAGACAAATATGTACCTCATCCCACCTCTGTTGCAACAGGTTTTTAAGAAGGCTAGCAGGATCAATTTTTTCCCATTTTGGGGTATAACCATTTGTCGCCCCTATTTTAATTGGTTGTTCATAGCTTACGGAGGGAATATTGTGACGGCTGCTAGAAGGTGGTAACAAAATAGAAAGGGCCAGGGGATAATGGTCGCCATATATATGATCAAGGGTATCCCAAGAGGATATCAGGGATGCATGTGTCTTAGAGAAGAGTACAAAATCGATAGTCGAATTTGTACCTCTTCCATGAAAGGAAGGTTTAAATGGTCTCGGTGGAAAGCATAGGTCATTAGCAAATGCTAAGTTAAAAGAAACTAAAAAATTATTTAATACCTCCCCTGTTTTTGAGTGCAAAAAATGATTTAAAATATCATCAGATTCATTTTCTGGGGTGGAAAAAAACTCACATATTCCCTTTAAAGCATATTGACAGGTATGACAATTAAAGTCGCCCATAAAGGCAAGCACCCACTCCCCCCCACACTGCTCTTTAATAGAAGCAACTGCATGGGACAATTCATATAACGTTTTCTCCAAACCCTGTACCGGCATATTATTGTAAAAATTAATTATTAATAAACTCAGTGATATGCCTATTTGGATGACAATTATTTGAAATGAATCACTGCAAAGATGTTTCCGAACCCTCAAACCTACAGCAACATTAACATATATACACAACCCCCCCCTATTTCTACCTTGCTTGCTCTCTATTGCTGGAGAATGGAAAGTCTGGAAACCCAAAAGATGTATCGGGGTTTGCACCCAAGTCTCCTGAAAACATAAGATTGAGAAAGAATTGACCACATCCAGCCATGATGGTATAGCTATTTTGGTAGAAATACCAGCCACATTCCAGCTAAGAATCTGTAGTTCAGAGAATGTGGCTCGACTTTCAAAGTGGGTATAAGATGTTTCTATATTGTTTGTCTGATGTACACAAGACAAAGTAGTTATGGAATCCAGGGAGGTTTCAGCACTTACTAGCTCATTGTCACCTAGTTTTATGGACAAGATGGCACTGCTAGACAGTGATACATTAGAGGTTTTACCAGGCTCATTCTCCATCTCATAATTATCTATACCAAGAGAGGAAAGTCATTCGTTGTCGTCCAAACCAGAAAGAGGTGCATAGTGGTTATAGCAAGGAATATTCCAAAGAGGAGTTGTAGATGGCAGATATTGGCCATATCCGGCAAAGTCATGTGAAAAAGGAGAAGGAAATATGTTTTCCATGACTCTATGCCTAGGGGGGTAGGGGTTATATGGTAATCTTTGATGACGAGGGAAAGAGTAGTTATCATAATGCTGTCTAGGACGGGGCCTTTCGCGGGGCATTAGGGATTCCGGATAAAAGTAAGATAAGACTTTGGGTGTAATCGAACCCCTGTCATAATCTATAAACCAGTCCCTAATGAGCAACACAACAACTTTGAAGGTAATAATTACTACATCACCCTCTATGTCTTTAGGGCACACTCCAACCCAATTAGTCCGTCTCACAGTGATGATATCACCGTCTATGTGTGGTGGCAATGGCCTGTTAGTTTTTAACCAATAGATGACTTTATTCTTCAGGCTGGTGTGGTTTTCATGGGATCCTGAAGGTAAAGGCAAAACCCCCGTTAATACAATAACGTTATATGAAGCAGCTGGAGGTAAATCCACGTTTCTTTCACGTGGAAATCTTGTGGATTTTAAACCATCCTTATTCGTGCACGGTATGGACTTTTTGTTACCCATTCTGGCTGATTCCATGAGAGAACTTATTTGGGAAGACTGTGACTGTGAGTTTAAATGCGTCTTCGATGGAACAGTAGAAACATTGTTATTGACTGGTTTTAATTTATCAGAAGAAGATTGAGCAGTAAGAGTGCTAACTGCAGGTATACTCTTAACCTTACTTATTATTTTTGCTGACTCCTTTGTGATAGGTGGTTTAACTATATCCTTACTGATTGGGGTTTTTAGAGTAGGACGTTCCATGAGGGTATCCAATTGCGCACCTATTTTCTTAACTCTCTCTACTATTGGGAGTAGTAGAGCTTTCACTAGGTGTTCCATTGCATCAACAAAGTCTTTTATAGAAGGTGGAACATGAGAGGGGTTTATTTTTTCGGATGTATTAGCTACCCCATCTACAATTCCAGATATTTCTTTTCTCAGTAAGTCTTTAGAAGGCAATAGTTTACGGGCTGGAGTGTTTATATTTCCCAAGCCTCTTTTTCTACGTTTTTTTGGGGGTGAGCGAATAATTTGCTGTTTCTTTTTTATAGGGTTTGTTACAGACGGTGCTTTTGTTTTCGAAACCACAGGAGGAAGAGTACCTGATTGCATTTGCTGTTCAGCCCCCATGCATGATGTTTGTGCCCCAGTGGGGCTTAGACTAGAATGTTCAAAAGCCTGCGGAGGTTTGGGCGTATCAAGATCAATAAGATCGATAATTAGATTACTACTGGGGGGCTAGGTCTAATTGAGTAGCAGCGAGTGTGGTATTTTTTGGGGACGAGCTGATTTGAAATATTAGGGGAATACTCTCGGTATTAAACAGATCAGCGTCTGTATTTTCCATGGAGGCGTTATCCAAATGTGAACCATTGGTAACCTTGGAAGAAGAGACAGTTGCTGTGTTTTTTAACAGCTCGATAGAAAGACGACGAGCAGCCCGCCGCTCCGCAAGTGCCATGTCTCTATCGACCTCTGCAATAGTTCTTGAAAAATATTTATCCAAAGGACCCAAGATAGAAACACCTACCCTGGGTTGCAGGTCGTCCGGAGCAGGTGTCGACATTTCTGGAGATGTTTAATGGTAAACGTATTAGATCTAAATGACCAGGTACGAAGTAGTACACATTAGGGAATATGCCACGCCACGCCTTGTTTGGCCTTGGAGGGCCGTAGAGGGCCCGCCCTTAGCCTGGGCTTCGCTCGGCGTCCCGCGAGGTGGCGCTGATTCTGGTTTTCAGCGCCTCCTAGCGCTCCCCGATGACGCTGGTCTCCGCAAGGGCTTCTGGGACTTGTAGTAGCCCTTCGCCTGTCTCCGCTCGGCGGCCCCCGCTCTCGATGAAGTTACGAGCGGCCGGGCAGCGGGAGACTGGCGGGCGGGTCCAGACGGGAATCGCGGGATGAAGGGCGTCGATTTGGCCACAGTTCTTGGATACAGCAGCTAGGGCAGAGCAGTTCAAGAGAGTGATTCCCCCGCTCAGTGGCGCTGATGCTGGTTTTCAGCGCCTCCTGGCGCTCCCCGATGACGCTGGTCTCCGCAAGGGCTTCTGGGACTTGTAGTAGCCCCTCGCCTGTCTCCGCTCGGCGGCCCCCGCTCTCGATGAAGTTACGAGCGGCCGGGCAGCGGGAGACTGGCGGGCGGGTCCAGATGGGAAACGCGGGATGAAGGGCGTCGATTTGGCCACAGTTCTTGGATACAGCAGCTAGGGCAGAGCAGTTCAAGAGAGTGATTCCAGTGTATTGGCTAGAATCTTTATCCAGATTTGTTTTTATATGACCTGCCTCTTGATTTGCATTATTTGATAAAACTTTCTTAGTTTAGGATTGAGTGACCGCCTCCCCTTGCTAATTAAAATGTGGGTGCCGTGCCAGCTTCCAACTGCTGTACACTAAGGGCTTCATCTGTGACAGCTATCTCAGCTGCATGTTGACTATTGTTGCTAGATTTAAGTTTGAATAATGTGCAGCATTCCTCTAATGTTGAGGCATCTTTTGGAGCTGTTTTTGATTTCTTAGATTTATTTCTAGCCTTTCTTAATCTTTTCCTTGCTCTTTTCGCTAGCCCTTTTTGTAAGTTGGAACAGGGAGATGTATCATGACACTAGAGAACACCACATGGCATGAGCTAATCTGACATTAGTGGGAAATTCTGCTCTGCGGGTGCAGATAATGAGCCATGGACTTGAAACTCTTCTTGGCCTTGAGACTCACATTGATTATCAAGGGATTGGTTATCAGCAACCTTTGGCCGTTGATGATTCACCATTGGCTCAATGTCTTCACTGATGATAATGCTATAGTTGGGGACTGGTCTACAATAGCGGGTAGAGAGCCCTACAATTGAGGCTCTCCTTGCGATTAAATTCAAGTGAAACGTCAAAAGGGGAGTTGTCAGTAGCATTTTGCTGCTGTATATTTGCCATATTTTTTACTTTATCTACTAGTAATCACACTATCATCAGAAGATTTGAAACACTGTCCAGCATGCGGGCGCAGGTACACGTAACTATTTGACCATTATTATCAGATCGGGCTCTCACAATTATTTCACTCAGATTTTGCAATTTAGTATCTATTCCAGCGACAAAGAGTGCAAGCGTGTTGAGAAGGTCCACCAGGACCCACACTGCAATGGCGGGAATGGTTTGGGGACTTCAGGGTGGCCGAGGTAATAGTATCGTATTTTTCTAGAGCTGACAAATCTGCAGATTTAATTGAATTAAGCGTGAATTCAATATTGTCAGCTATGGTTGTGCTAAGCACTGGTGAGGAACATTCATCATTGATGTTAGTATTCTTGTTAGTAATAGGTTTCTCACTAATTATAAGAGGCATCTAGGTAGGTTTAGGATCAGTTATCTGTGATCCTGTGGATGAAACTGGGCTAAAAGGATCAAGACCTGCCAGGTCACTGCTTAAGTCTAGTCTGGATAGTTATGTTGTTATGTTATAAATATATACAGCGCACAAATACCAATGGTGTATTGGCGCTAACAGTCTAGTAGCGAGCTGGAGCACTATTCTTAGAACAGCTAGCTCTTAATGGCTTTCCTGAAAGATGTCAGAGAGGGGGGACTTCTGATGGCCATGGGGAGGGTGTTCCAGAGCTTCGTGGCAGCCACTGTGAAGCATCTGCCACCCAAATTTGACTTAAAAAATCTCTGAGAGAGTATCAGTTTAGCCCCTTCAGACCGAAGGCATCTGTTTGAAGAGTAACAGTGCAGTGACTGTCTCAAAAACTGAGGACCGGTACCATGTAGTGCCTAATATGTGCTACACAAGGCCTTGAACTTAATACTACTCTTGACTGGCAGCCAGTGCAAACTCTGAAGGTGCTTTCTCACTGTTTGAAATTTGGAGATCCCCAGGAGGAGCCTTGCAGCCGCATTCTGGATCATCTAAAGGATATGTAACCGCTTCTTGGGTAAACCGAGATATAGCCCGTTAAAATAATCCAGTTTGGCTAAAACTAAAGATGTAAATACTGTTTTCCTGCTTTCTGCTGGGACTTAAGGTACGATGTTCTTAATCGCTTAGAGTAGAAAAAAACTGGATAAGGAAACTGCCTTGCCTTGAGCTTTGAAGTTCAGTTTCTCATCTATCACCACTCCCAGATTTTTAGCTTTAGGGACTGGGATAGGTACTGTTCCCAGGTCGTCCGGCCACAAAATCTGAGACCAGCTGGGGGAGTAGTTGGCAAACAGAATTATCTCAGTTTCTCCTGAGTCAGCTTAAGGCAGTGCGAGCTCATCCATAAGTCGACTGCCATCATACAATCAATTAATCTTTTTAATGGGGGCAAGATCATTTTACAGATAGACAGAACAATTTGAATGTAGTCCGCGTAGGATGTTGGTGCCAACCCAAACAATCTAATTAGTGCCGCCAATTCAGATATGAATACATTAAAAAGTGTAGGGCTCATCGAGGAACCCTGAGGAACCCCACATGGGAGAGTAAAGCGCGTCTGGCCCAGCATGCTGGTTAAATAGAAAAACTCCAACCACTAGCCCGTCACCCTGCCATAAGTGGGTGCAGCCAGTGGGGGAGGAGCTGCGTTCCTGAGGAAAGTTCGAATTTAATATGTTTGTGGGTTTTACCTGGAGCTGCATTGCTAGTTGGCCTATATAAGTAGACAGTTGTTTCTGGCATTGTTCAACCCCAAGTAAAAGATTATCTTAGAGAAGGTAAGATTGACTGGTATTCAGTTCTGAACAGTGAACAACAATTTTAGAACGATTTCTATAGATGGTAAGAGGATACCTCTGTGAATTTGCAAGGACACCATGTACTTGATCAAATACTGGACTGATATGAGATGCTGGCCTGTTAGTAAGAGGACCTGTTGGGGTGTAACAGCCCTGATTGTCTGTGATGTTAAAAACAAGTTTTTGATTAAAACTGAAATGGAGGATGTTAAGTGAGTTGAGTTGTTTTTTAAAAAATAATCCTTAATGGTTGACTGAAAACGTATGCTTTCACGAATAGCTGTCTCCGAAAGCGGTATAACAAAGCTCAAACATGAATGGGATTCAGAGTTCACTGGAGAACCATGGGGTGAACTTATAGGCTTCAATTGCTTACATCTATACGATGGCTGAGGGGCCTCTCGAGAGCGACCAGACCTCATGGTAACAGCAAATTTGAGAACAGAGTTTGTGGGAGGCTGTCCAAGAGTGTCAGAGATGGTATTGGAGTCAATGATGTGGACAACTTTGGTTTTAGTTCTGGTTTAAATCAAGTGCAGAGGAGCTCACAGGGGGTCTGCAGACCGCACCTTGACATAGCCAGACTGTCTCTGCTTCCCCTGGCTTTACCCTCTGGCAGCAGTCCCTAAAAATTGCCACCACACCAGCTGTAGCCAGCACACATACACCCCACACTCTCCTCGCTGTTACTTTTCAGCCTCTCAGCCGTAATTAATTATTTGATTATCCTCTCTCCACTCCGATCCTCTCACCTCAGGTTGGACTAAGGAAAAATAAGCTTTTGCAATTCAATAAGTCTCGCATTTACAAGACTTTGAGCTATTGGCACTGTAAATGTCAATAACTTAAATTCTCGCAAATGCGAGACCTATTGAATTGCAAATATTATTTGTTTCCAAGTGCAACATGCCTCCCTTGCACTTAATACAGGCCATGCCCCTTTCTTTAGATGAGCTGTGTCTAAAGAAAGGGGCATGGCCACTATTTAGTGCAAGCGCGGCATGGGGCGCTTGGAACCAACCCTCAAAAAAATATTTGTAAAGCAATGGGTATCGCATTTGCAAGAGGTTAAGTTATTGTCACTTTCCATGCCAATAGCCCTAACTCTTCTAAATGCGAGACCTATGGCATTCCAAAGAAGTGTCCACCATTGTCCCAGCCGCTTGGAAAATGACAGCATGCATGTACGTGCTGAATGTTGCTGCAAAGCACGCCCTGCCTGCAGTAAGACAAAACTCACTAAAGAAATTGTGCTTACAGACTAAATAGCACAGATGGTGTAACAACGGAAGTAAAAGGGCCAGTCCTCATGGGAGGTTACAAATAAAGACAAGGCGGCACTAAGAAGGGACTAACAAGCCGATTACTGAATCAGAAGCCAGCATTTACAAAGTACAAAGACACAAGCCAATAAAACATATGGGCGGAGAGTGGGTAGAGCTTCAAGTGCATAGTCTAATACAGCAAGCCTCGCAGAGCATGCGCTGCCCAGACTCAAGCTAAAAAAAATCAACTTTGTAAATTTTTACAGACAGCAGTGGAGTAAATTACTGTAGAGGGTGGCTGAGGTAGTCTGGGGCTGCAGCGAGATGTAGGTGTGCGGGTTGCAGGCAGCGGGATGTAGGCGGGATGACATGGTTAATGGCGGCTCAATTTGACCTGGCACCGGTCAGTGATTGCAGGTGTTCACTATGCACAGGCCCACACATTGCAATATGAAGCAGCAGCCTCCAGGAGTGAGGGGTCACACTGCTGGTTAGCTATGACACCCTACGCCTCACCCCCAAACCAACCTCCACAAGAAGGGGGGCGGGGTAGGCAATACTGTTTCACACGATGACCCCACAGCCAGCCGATTCAGCTTTCAATTTGCTTCCGGAGCCGCACAGCGAAGCGGCGGTGCTGTGCTGCTCCTGCACCTCCTGGAACGCACTTGGAGGGGCTACTCACTGTTCGTCAGTGATTTCTGGGCAGGATCTCCTACGGATAGTCCTTTATCCATAGTGTTCCAAGACCTCGAGTACTTTTAAAACTCCTGTTGGATAATCAAATTAGTTAGTATGTCTTTGTACACTTTACTTCATAAAGGTACTTTTTGCAAACAGTGAAAGCGAAGTCCAGGAGGCAGTAGTAGGTTTGGAACTCAGATAGAGAATGGCAAAACAATTACACAAAATAAACTCAATTTCCAGCCATAAGTACGTATGTTAATAGGTCTTTGTTTACATATGGAGCCTACAGGCCTGTAGTGTAGATCCTATATTCCCAATAGGCTCTGCGCATTGGAACAACATATCCTGTAGATTTGACGTAGGACTTATGTCTACTAGGTCTCTATTGAATATATTAGACTTAATTGTGAGTGCCAGCTAGCTCAGAGGTCACTAGAAACTTTCTCGAAAAATCAAGACGGGATTAATTTCTGACAACCGCATAAACATGACAACTTTGTTTCCCCAAGAATAAACGTATCTTCAGAGTCGTGGAAACAATAGATAGATATTTTACTCAGTCAATCGTGCATACTTCATTTCATCAGAGGTGCAGAGAGATGGGTGTTTTCAATAAAAGGTTTTATTGAACAGTCTTCTTTCTCATGCAAGTAAAGTGAACTGCTACAATTGTAATACTGGTTGCAAAGTATAATGCGTACAGTAAGAAGAGTATTATAAAATAATACTGTAAAAGCATTGTATGGTTTCTAGACCATAGATAAATACATACATAAATAACAAAGGCTAAAAGTACTCAACTGGTGCTTCTAAAATACGCCTACCCCAATGTACCTAACCTAAGTCTAGTACGAGGAAAGAAGTAAGTGAGGCGTAGCACAGGTTTCGTTTTTCTTTGCCAAGAATCTAACCAAGATTTCTCTTAGGGTCTAATCAGCTCCGTACCTTGGTTTTAGAATGAAGGAGGTCTGGTACCTCTGTCTCGGGACTCGATTTCCCAACACCCCGCGAGGGGAGCTTGGAAACACTGGAGCTGGATTCTCAGCGAGAGAAAGGCAGCCTCTCTGTCAGTGAGTCAGCTGGAGGGTAGGCTTCCTTCAGCACTTGCTGTAGCGAGCTGCGTCGGGCTAGTAGATAGTCGAACTGCTCCGAACCGCCGTGTGTTTGCTAGGGCAAGTGTAGGCATATTTATACCTTGTTTGCCTAGTTTGGCGTAAAGTCGGACATAATAACGTCATCAAAGAACCCCAAGGGAATGGTAGTTCTTTGAAAACTCCATGATTTCTAGGACAAATCAATATTCAAGCAAGGGGATGTCCCTGACTGCTGAAGCCGAGTCTTCCAAGAAATAGTTGTGGCTTTTTGGAACTAGTGGAAGTAGCCACGCCTGAATTTGGACTGGATGGGTTATGTCTAAATATGGGTATGATTTCTATGCCTATATAAGGGCAATGGGAATTATAGCTATATAAGGGCATGAATCGGTAAATTACGCTAGGATTCTAAAATGCTACACAACAGGCCAGTTAGAGCAATGAACACATAAATAAATCAGAAGGCTCTAGCACTGCCTACGGTGGAGATATGGTCTCAAACACATTTAAAGTGTTTGTGCATTAGTAAGGCACTACTATGTAAATACCATGGACCTCAAGCGAAATGTTATCCTAGAAACTTTGTGCATCTCGATTGTCTATGGAAGCCTTTTAGGTCAACAGATACTAGTCTATGGAACAAAAAGTGACAGGTTGTCCTCATTTACTTTCAGTCCCTTCAGGTCATATTTGATGGATGACATTTGGCATCTATTTGTAATGGAAATGAAGCTGATCCTAAATTCTCAAGTAATGTTGGTAAATCCAGCCAGATGCATAAGAAGGGACTTTCAGAATTTCCATTCTTGGACTCCAATATTGGCTGTGCATTTGTCCAGGCCCTCCCAGTTCTGCGCTATATGCAAACTGGCTTCTTACCTTGCCTTGGACAAGTCAGGCATTGTTTTGCGAAAAGCGATGCATATGTGAGCGAGCAAATCTGAAAATAGGATTTGATATGGCTTCAGATTTTGTAGTTGACTCCTGTTTATGGGTGGTCTATTTTGAGTTGTTATCGCCGGACCCAGGAAAGCAAAAGCTTGGACTTTTTCAGAAAATATTTTTCTCTCTGGAAACATTAAGGCAGGAAAGATAGTTGACACAGGTCCAGAATCAGTGATCATACAAAGTTGATGGGTCACTGCTCTCAAGACATAGTTAAAAATTAAAATATCTGTATTTCTTTGGGCTGGAAATAGGGTTATATAGGTGCACTCATAGTCAGGGCTCGCTGTGGGCCATAGTGATGAATGGTCACAGAATTCGCAGTCGTGGAATGCATCTTGCAGGTCTTTGATGCTCGTGCCACTGCCAAGCAAATGGCGGTTTTCACCCGGCCATCCATTGCTTGACGAATCTCCTCAGGAAGGCCGCCAATTAGGCTTCTCACAGCTGAGCATTTCTATTTGTCCTCCAACTCAGGAGTGAGCAACTCTCCAAGCACCAGTCAGAACAGATCATCTTCCAATGTCAGCTCACAGCAGTCGGAGGCTGGCCCGTAATCCCATAGGGTGGTCTTTCCATCCTTTAGAGTATGATGCACATTTTCCTGCAGGGTTTCCATGCCGTTCTTTCCGACATGGAAACCCTGTCCTAAAGCGTGTTTGGGGTCCCCTAACAGGACCCCCTTGTGTGTGTTGTCTCCAGCTGGGAGCTGAAGGGGAACTTATGGTGCCCCGCTGTTAATCTCTGCACCCCCTGGCAGGCACCTTGAGATGACTGCCACGGGGTGCAGGGATTAACACCACCTCCTATTTCCCTATGGGAGCATGTACTATGGTCGGTTTGATGCCGTAATACATGCTCTCATATGGAAATGTCAGAATGCGACCATCCTAATAAGGAGGTCTGGACTGCCGACCAGAGGTTGGTCAGTCCATGTTACGAGACGGTGTTGTCCGCCCGACATCGTAATAGGTCCCTTATTTATAATAAATAAAATATATTGAGAAGTATATTTTAACAAATATAACAAAATAATTTTCTTTAAAAAATGTCAACACACATACGCATATATATATATATATATATATATTCACCACAAATGCCCCTTGCATTAGAGAGTCACACACGATGTCCTGCCCTCCGGCTTAACCTTGCAGTCAGCTTACAAAGTGCGCGTTTGTTTTGCAGCTTGCCTACGCGTTTCAGGGTCACAGCCCCTTCTTCTTGGGCGGCGAGTCAGCACACAAGAAACCAGCACATTTTACTTCACGAACTTTATTAACATGCCTACCTAATGGGTGTGTCCGTTTGGCACCCATGGCATAATGGGGCATGTAGTTCAATGTGCCAGCGATTAATCCAGTTTGCAGATAGTTCAGGTGTATTTTCTCGCAATTATTGTTCTTTACAGTCTCTTAGTGAGTGCACACTTGTAAGGCTTGCTAATGTGCATTTTGGAACATCGTACCGTTTGCAGGCTGAAAGTTCAGTTCTGACGGCTTCAACCAGCTGGGACACTCTTTTTTCTCAGCCGGTGACGGTGCCCTCTCCCATGGCTGAGGACCGCCGCGTAACTTATTCACCACAAATGCCCCTTGCATTAGAGAGTCACACACGATGTCCTGCCCTCCGGCTTAACCTTGCAGTCAGCTTACAAAGTGCGCGTTAGTTTTGCAGCTTGCCTACGCGTTTCAGGGTCACAGCCCCTTCTTCTTGGGCGGCGAGTCAGCACACAAGAAACCAGCACATTTTACTTCACGAACTTTATTAACATGCCTACCTAATGGGTGTGTCCGGGGCATTTGTGGTGAATAAGTTACGCGGCGGTCCTCAGCCGTGGGAGAGGGCACCGTCACCGGCTGAGAAAAAAGAGTGTCCCAGCTGGTTGAAGCCGTCAGAACTGAACTTTCAGCCTGCAAACGGTACGATGTTCCAAAATGCACATTAGCCAGCCTTACAAGTGTGCACTCACTAAGAGACTGTAAAGAACAATAATTGCGAGAAAATACACCTGAACTATCTGCAAACTGGATTAATCGCTGGCACATTGAACTACATGCCCCATAATGCCATGGGCGCCAAACGGACACACCCATTAGGTAGGCATGTTAATAAAGTTCGTGAAGTAAAATGTGCTGGTTTCTTGTGTGCTGACTCGCCGCCCAAGAAGAAGGGGCTGTGACCCTGAAACGCGTAGGCAAGCAGCAAAACTAACGCGCACTTTGTAAGCTGACTGCAAGGTTAAGCCGGAGGGCAGGACATCGTGTGTGACTCTCTAATGCAAGGGGCATTTGTGGTGAATAAGGTACGCGGCGGTCCTCAGCCGTGGGAGAGGGCACCGTCACCGGCTGAGAAAAAAGAGTGTCCCAGCTGGTTGAAGCCGTCAGAACTGAACTTTCAGCCTGCAAACGGTACGATGTTCCAAAATGCACATTAGCCAGCCTTACAAGTGTGCACTCACTAAGAGACTGTAAAGAACAATAATTGCGAGAAAATACACCTGAACTATCTGCAAACTGGATTAATCGCTGGCACATTGAACTACATGCCCCATAATGCCATGGGCGCCAAACGGACACACCCATTAGGTAGGCATGTTAATAAAGTTCGTGAAGTAAAATGTGCTGGTTTCTTGTGTGCTGACTCGCCGCCCAAGAAGAAGGGGCTGTGACCCTGAAACGCGTAGGCAAGCTGCAAAACAAACGCGCACTTTGTAAGCTGACTGCAAGGTTAAGCCGGAGGGCAGGACATCGTGTGTGACTCTCTAATGCAAGGGGCATTTGTGGTGAATAAGTTACGCGGCGGTCCTCAGCCGTGGGAGAGGGCACCGTCACCGGCTGAGAAAAAAGAGTGTCCCAGCTGGTTGAAGCCGTCAGAACTGAACTTTCAGCCTGCAAACGGTACGATGTTCCAAAATGCACATTAGCCAGCCTTACAAGTGTGCACTCACTAAGAGACTGTAAAGAACAATAATTGCGAGAAAATACACCTGAACTATCTGCAAACTGGATTAATCGCTGGCACATTGAACTACATGCCCCATAATGCCATGGGCGCCAAACGGACACACCCATTAGGTAGGCATGTTAATAAAGTTCGTGAAGTAAAATGTGCTGGTTTCTTGTGTGCTGACTCGCCGCCCAAGAAGAAGGGGCTGTGACCCTGAAACGCGTAGGCAAGCTGCAAAACTAACGCGCACTTTGTAAGCTGACTGCAAGGTTAAGCCGGAGGGCAGGACATCGTGTGTGACTCTCTAATGCAAGGGGCATTTGTGGTGAATAAGTTACGCGGCGGTCCTCAGCCGTGGGAGAGGGCACCGTCACCGGCTGAGAAAAAAGAGTGTCCCAGCTGGTTGAAGCCGTCAGAACTGAACTTTCAGCCTGCAAACGGTACGATGTTCCAAAATGCACATTAGCCAGCCTTACAAGTGTGCACTCACTAAGAGACTGTAAAGAACAATAATTGCGAGAAAATACACCTGAACTATCTGCAAACTGGATTAATCGCTGGCACATTGAACTACATGCCCCATAATGCCATGGGCGCCAAACGGACACACCCATTAGGTAGGCATGTTAATAAAGTTCGTGAAGTAAAATGTGCTGGTTTCTTGTGTGCTGACTCGCCGCCCAAGAAGAAGGGGCTGTGACCCTGAAACGCGTAGGCAAGCTGCAAAACAAACGCGCACTTTGTAAGCTGACTGCAAGGTTAAGCCGGAGGGCAGGACATCGTGTGTGACTCTCTAATGCAAGGGGCATTTGTGGTGAATAAGTTACGCGGCGGTCCTCAGCCGTGGGAGAGGGCACCGTCACCGGCTGAGAAAAAAGAGTGTCCCAGCTGGTTGAAGCCGTCAGAACTGAACTTTCAGCCTGCAAACGGTACGATGTTCCAAAATGCACATTAGCCAGCCTTACAAGTGTGCACTCACTAAGAGACTGTAAAGAACAATAATTGCGAGAAAATACACCTGAACTATCTGCAAACTGGATTAATCGCTGGCACATTGAACTACATGCCCCATAATGCCATGGGCGCCAAACGGACACACCCATTAGGTAGGCATGTTAATAAAGTTCGTGAAGTAAAATGTGCTGGTTTCTTGTGTGCTGACTCGCAGCCCAAGAAGAAGGGGCTGTGACCCTGAAACGCGTAGGCAAGCTGCAAAACAACGCGCACTTTGTAAGCTGACTGCAAGGTTAAGCCGGAGGGCAGGACATCGTGTGTGACTCTCTAATGCAAGGGGCATTTGTGGTGAATAAGTTACGCGGCGGTCCTCAGCCGTGGGAGAGGGCACCGTCACCGGCTGAGAAAAAAGAGTGTCCCAGCTGGTTGAAGCCGTCAGAACTGAACTTTCAGCCTGCAAACGGTACGATGTTCCAAAATGCACATTAGCCAGCCTTACAAGTGTGCACTCACTAAGAGACTGTAAAGAACAATAATTGCGAGAAAATACACCTGAACTATCTGCAAACTGGAATAATCGCTGGCACATTGAACTACATGCCCCATAATGCCATGGGCGCCAAACGGACACACCCATTAGGTAGGCATGTTAATAAAGTTCGTGAAGTAAAATGTGCTGGTTTCTTGTGTGCTGACTCGCCGCCCAAGAAGAAGGGGCTGTGACCCTGAAACGCGTAGGCAAGCTGCAAAACAAACGCGCACTTTGTAAGCTGACTGCAAGGTTAAGCCGGAGGGCAGGACATCGTGTGTGACTCTCTAATGCAAGGGGCATTTGTGGTGAATAAGTTACGCGGCGGTCCTCAGCCGTGGGAGAGGGCACCGTCACCGGCTGAGAAAAAAGAGTGTCCCAGCTGGTTGAAGCCGTCAGAACTGAACTTTCAGCCTGCAAACGGTACGATGTTCCAAAATGCACATTAGCCAGCCTTACAAGTGTGCACTCACTAAGAGACTGTAAAGAACAATAATTGCGAGAAAATACACCTGAACTATCTGCAAACTGGATTAATCGCTGGCACATTGAACTACATGCCCCATAATGCCATGGGCGCCAAACGGACACACCCATTAGGTAGGCATGTTAATAAAGTTCGTGAAGTAAAATGTGCTGGTTTCTTGTGTGCTGACTCGCCGCCCAAGAAGAAGGGGCTGTGACCCTGAAACGCGTAGGCAAGCTGCAAAACAACGCGCACTTTGTAAGCTGACTGCAAGGTTAAGCCGGAGGGCAGGACATCGTGTGTGACTCTCTAATGCAAGGGGCATTTGTGGTGAATAAGTTACGCGGCGGTCCTCAGCCGTGGGAGAGGGCACCGTCACCGGCTGAGAAAAAAGAGTGTCCCAGCTGGTTGAAGCCGTCAGAACTGAACTTTCAGCCTGCAAACGGTACGATGTTCCAAAATGCACATTAGCCAGCCTTACAAGTGTGCACTCACTAAGAGACTGTAAAGAACAATAATTGCGAGAAAATACACCTGAACTATCTGCAAACTGGATTAATCGCTGGCACATTGAACTACATGCCCCATAATGCCATGGGCGCCAAACGGACACACCCATTAGGTAGGCATGTTAATAAAGTTCGTGAAGTAAAATGTGCTGGTTTCTTGTGTGCTGACTCGCCGCCCAAGAAGAAGGGGCTGTGACCCTGAAACGCGTAGGCAAGCTGCAAAACAAACGCGCACTTTGTAAGCTGACTGCAAGGTTAAGCCGGAGGGCAGGACATCGTGTGTGACTCTCTAATGCAAGGGGCATTTGTGGTGAATAAGTTACGCGGCGGACCTCAGCCGTGGGAGAGGGCACCGTCACCGGCTGAGAAAAAAGAGTGTCCCAGCTGGTTGAAGCCGTCAGAACTGAACTTTCAGCCTGCAAACGGTACGATGTTCCAAAATGCACATTAGCCAGCCTTACAAGTGTGCACTCACTAAGAGACTGTAAAGAACAATAATTGCGAGAAAATACACCTGAACTATCTGCAAACTGGATTAATCGCTGGCACATTGAACTACATGCCCCATAATGCCATGGGCGCCAAACGGACACACCCATTAGGTAGGCATGTTAATAAAGTTCGTGAAGTAAAATGTGCTGGTTTCTTGTGTGCTGACTAACCGCCCAAGAAGAAGGGGCTGTGACCCTGAAACGCGTAGGCAAGCTGCAAAACAAACGCGCACTTTGTAAGCTGACTGCAAGGTTAAGCCGGAGGGCAGGACATCGTGTGTGACTCTCTAATGCAAGGGGCATTTGTGGTGAATAAGTTACGCGGCGGTCCTCAGCCGTGGGAGAGGGCACCGTCACCGGCTGAGAAAAAAGAGTGTCCCAGCTGGTTGAAGCCGTCAGAACTGAACTTTCAGCCTGCAAACGGTACGATGTTCCAAAATGCACATTAGCCAGCCTTACAAGTGTGCACTCACTAAGAGACTGTAAAGAACAATAATTGCGAGAAAATACACCTGAACTATCTGCAAACTGGATTAATCGCTGGCACATTGAACTACATGCCCCATAATGCCATGGGCGCCAAACGGACACACCCATTAGGTAGGCATGTTAATAAAGTTCGTGAAGTAAAATGTGCTGGTTTCTTGTGTGCTGACTCGCCGCCCAAGAAGAAGGGGCTGTGACCCTGAAACGCGTAGGCAAGCTGCAAAACAAACGCGCACTTTGTAAGCTGACTGCAAGGTTAAGCCGGAGGGCAGGACATCGTGTGTGACTCTCTAATGCAAGGGGCATTTGTGGTGAATAAGTTACGCGGCGGTCCTCAGCCGTGGGAGAGGGCACCGTCACCGGCTGAGAAAAAAGAGTGTCCCAGCTGGTTGAAGCCGTCAGAACTGAACTTTCAGCCTGCAAACGGTACGATGTTCCAAAATGCACATTAGCCAGCCTTACAAGTGTGCACTCACTAAGAGACTGTAAAGAACAATAATTGCGAGAAAATACACCTGAACTATCTGCAAACTGGATTAATCGCTGGCACATTGAACTACATGCCCCATAATGCCATGGGCGCCAAACGGACACACCCATTAGGTAGGCATGTTAATAAAGTTCGTGAAGTAAAATGTGCTGGTTTCTTGTGTGCTGACTCGCAGCCCAAGAAGAAGGGGCTGTGACCCTGAAACGCGTAGGCAAGCTGCAAAACAACGCGCACTTTGTAAGCTGACTGCAAGGTTAAGCCGGAGGGCAGGACATCGTGTGTGACTCTCTAATGCAAGGGGCATTTGTGGTGAATAAGTTACGCGGCGGTCCTCAGCCGTGGGAGAGGGCACCGTCACCGGCTGAGAAAAAAGAGTGTCCCAGCTGGTTGAAGCCGTCAGAACTGAACTTTCAGCCTGCAAACGGTACGATGTTCCAAAATGCACATTAGCCAGCCTTACAAGTGTGCACTCACTAAGAGACTGTAAAGAACAATAATTGCGAGAAAATACACCTGAACTATCTGCAAACTGGAATAATCGCTGGCACATTGAACTACATGCCCCATAATGCCATGGGCGCCAAACGGACACACCCATTAGGTAGGCATGTTAATAAAGTTCGTGAAGTAAAATGTGCTGGTTTCTTGTGTGCTGACTCGCCGCCCAAGAAGAAGGGGCTGTGACCCTGAAACGCGTAGGCAAGCTGCAAAACAAACGCGCACTTTGTAAGCTGACTGCAAGGTTAAGCCGGAGGGCAGGACATCGTGTGTGACTCTCTAATGCAAGGGGCATTTGTGGTGAATAAGTTACGCGGCGGTCCTCAGCCGTGGGAGAGGGCACCGTCACCGGCTGAGAAAAAAGAGTGTCCCAGCTGGTTGAAGCCGTCAGAACTGAACTTTCAGCCTGCAAACGGTACAATGTTCCAAAATGCACATTAGCCAGCCTTACAAGTGTGCACTCACTAAGAGACTGTAAAGAACAATAATTGCGAGAAAATACACCTGAACTATCTGCAAACTGGATTAATCGCTGGCACATTGAACTACATGCCCCATAATGCCATGGGCGCCAAACGGACACACCCATTAGGTAGGCATGTTAATAAAGTTCGTGAAGTAAAATGTGCTGGTTTCTTGTGTGCTGACTCGCCGCCCAAGAAGAAGGGGCTGTGACCCTGAAACGCGTAGGCAAGCTGCAAAACAACGCGCACTTTGTAAGCTGACTGCAAGGTTAAGCCGGAGGGCAGGACATCGTGTGTGACTCTCTAATGCAAGGGGCATTTGTGGTGAATAAGTTACGCGGCGGTCCTCAGCCGTGGGAGAGGGCACCGTCACCGGCTGAGAAAAAAGAGTGTCCCAGCTGGTTGAAGCCGTCAGAACTGAACTTTCAGCCTGCAAACGGTACGATGTTCCAAAATGCACATTAGCCAGCCTTACAAGTGTGCACTCACTAAGAGACTGTAAAGAACAATAATTGCGAGAAAATACACCTGAACTATCTGCAAACTGGAATAATCGCTGGCACATTGAACTACATGCCCCATAATGCCATGGGCGCCAAACGGACACACCCATTAGGTAGGCATGTTAATAAAGTTCGTGAAGTAAAATGTGCTGGTTTCTTGTGTGCTGACTCGCCGCCCAAGAAGAAGGGGCTGTGACCCTGAAACGCGTAGGCAAGCTGCAAAACAAACGCGCACTTTGTAAGCTGACTGCAAGGTTAAGCCGGAGGGCAGGACATCGTGTGTGACTCTCTAATGCAAGGGGCATTTGTGGTGAATAAGTTACGCGGCGGTCCTCAGCCGTGGGAGAGGGCACCGTCACCGGCTGAGAAAAAAGAGTGTCCCAGCTGGTTGAAGCCGTCAGAACTGAACTTTCAGCCTGCAAACGGTACGATGTTCCAAAATGCACATTAGCCAGCCTTACAAGTGTGCACTCACTAAGAGACTGTAAAGAACAATAATTGCGAGAAAATACACCTGAACTATCTGCAAACTGGATTAATCGCTGGCATATTGAACTACATGCCCCATAATGCCATGGGCGCCAAACGGACACACCCATTAGGTAGGCATGTTAATAAAGTTCGTGAAGTAAAATGTGCTGGTTTCTTGTGTGCTGACTCGCCGCCCAAGAAGAAGGGGCTGTGACCCTGAAACGCGTAGGCAAGCTGCAAAACAAACGCGCACTTTGTAAGCTGACTGCAAGGTTAAGCCGGAGGGCAGGACATCGTGTGTGACTCTCTAATGCAAGGGGCATTTGTGGTGAATAAGTTACGCGGCGGACCTCAGCCGTGGGAGAGGGCACCGTCACCGGCTGAGAAAAAAGAGTGTCCCAGCTGGTTGAAGCCGTCAGAACTGAACTTTCAGCCTGCAAACGGTACGATGTTCCAAAATGCACATTAGCCAGCCTTACAAGTGTGCACTCACTAAGAGACTGTAAAGAACAATAATTGCGAGAAAATACACCTGAACTATCTGCAAACTGGATTAATCGCTGGCACATTGAACTACATGCCCCATAATGCCATGGGCGCCAAACGGACACACCCATTAGGTAGGCATGTTAATAAAGTTCGTGAAGTAAAATGTGCTGGTTTCTTGTGTGCTGACTCGCCGCCCAAGAAGAAGGGGCTGTGACCCTGAAACGCGTAGGCAAGCTGCAAAACAAACGCGCACTTTGTAAGCTGACTGCAAGGTTAAGCCGGAGGGCAGGACATCGTGTGTGACTCTCTAATGCAAGGGGCATTTGTGGTGAATAAGTTACGCGGCGGTCCTCAGCCGTGGGAGAGGGCACCGTCACCGGCTGAGAAAAAAGAGTGTCCCAGCTGGTTGAAGCCGTCAGAACTGAACTTTCAGCCTGCAAACGGTACGATGTTCCAAAATGCACATTAGCCAGCCTTACAAGTGTGCACTCACTAAGAGACTGTAAAGAACAATAATTGCGAGAAAATACACCTGAACTATCTGCAAACTGGATTAATCGCTGGCACATTGAACTACATGCCCCATAATGCCATGGGCGCCAAACGGACACACCCATTAGGTAGGCATGTTAATAAAGTTCGTGAAGTAAAATGTGCTGGTTTCTTGTGTGCTGACTCGCCGCCCAAGAAGAAGGGGCTGTGACCCTGAAACGCGTAGGCAAGCTGCAAAACAAACGCGCACTTTGTAAGCTGACTGCAAGGTTAAGCCGGAGGGCAGGACATCGTGTGTGACTCTCTAATGCAAGGGGCATTTGTGGTGAATATATATATATATATATATATATATATATATACACACACACATATATATATATATATATATGTATTACCTACTGGCGGTCGCCAGTAGGTATATATAGTTAGGATTTTTTCCCTATGGGATTTTCGAAAATTCTATGTCTAATAACTTTGGCGTTTTTAGACGGAATTGGCTGAAAGTTTCAGGAAAATGGAACATTTTGTTTCTGAGCAGCCCCTGAAAATGTGGGGGGGTTTCGTCAAGGGGGGGCCGAGAAAAAAGGGGGGTCCCAAAACGTGTTTTTAACATTGAGTTTTCCATAGGTCGGTTGGCCTCACTTTTAGCCCGAACGGCTGAATGGATTTGCACGAAACTTGGCAAAATTGTAGGGACTGGTAGCCCGATGTGCCTTTTGTAGGTCTCAATATATGTGCTACAGTGGATTTTGAGAAATTAACGTTAAAAAAAGATATATATCTAGAGCCGCGCCTGGAGCGCTCCCTGGTACGCGTACCGGGGAGCGCTCCAGGCGCGCCACGCGACTTGCGCACGGCAAGCTGATTGGTTCTCGGGTGTCTGTAAACATTCGAAACAGTCCGCAGCGGCCGCCATCTTGTGTCTCGGTAGGATTGAGACACAAGAGGTGGCAAAAATCAAAGGGGGAAATGAGCAAGAGGGGGCAGGGTACACACCCCCTGACCCCCTAGGTTTCATGTGGGGGCCATAAAAGGCTCCCGCGGGTGAAAAAAAAAATTTAAAAAAAATTCAATTTTCGCGGGGGTGAGCGCCCGGTACGCGCACCGGGGAGCGTACGGGGGAGCGTACCATGGAGATTAAAAATGACAGACTTTTAAAAAAATAAAGCTTCTTTTTAAAAATTGGAGGTAGTTCTGAAAAGAACTTTTTTTTTCATTTTGTTGTTTTATATATTTTTTTTGTTTTTGTTGTTTTATATTTTTTTAGACTTTTTAAAACAATTTTATATTTTTTTTGGATTTTTTTCAAGGGAAAAACAAAAACAAGGATTCCAAAACTGCTCAACAGGAGCAAAAAAAATTGAAAATTTAGGGACTGGAAGAGCAGCGGTGTTGCTGTTTCTTTAGGGCAATCAGTTCAACACTCTGCTCCCCATAGCAGAGCAGTTCGTCACACTCTGTGCACAAAAATTTGATGCCCGCAAACACCGGCTGAATGTTAGGGATCATTCTTCCACGGGGTGGTCCCGAAGGTGTTGCTCCACCAGTGGAGGTGCTGCCGCCATCTGTGGGTACATTCCGTGCCAGCTCTCTGACACTCTCCCTGGCAAAGTTGTTAGGGTGTCTTCTTTTCACATGCCGGATCAAATTAGCATTCCCAAAATTATATTTTTTCAGAGGATTGCCTCTGGATAAACTACTCCCACATATTTTGCATGTTACTTTGGGAGCGTTGACTTTTTTCTGTCCTTCTGGGATTTCGTAAAATTTCCAGATAAAATGGGTTTTTTTCTTTTGCTGAGGAGGGTCCTCATCTAAAAATCCCTCTGAATCACTGCTGGATGACTCTCTTGCAGCCATTGCTGGAGATCAGAAAAGTAGGAGATAGAGTAGACACAACAGCTCTTGCTCTCTCCAAGTACAAAGCAATAGTGAGAGAAATGGGTGGGTTTCACACAATTTGGAAAATAAAAAGTTCTGAACCAATGAAAAGTGTTATTTTAAAGTCACATGGTTTGACGCGCTTACGCTACGCGCCCCGGGGCGCGCCCCGGGCGTGTATCGTAAGCGCATCAGGGCGCTTACGTTGCGCGATCGTATGCGCTTCCGGGTGCGCTTACGCGGTGCGTCATAAGACGCATCTCGCGGCTACGCGATACGTGTCTTATGACGCAAGGCGTGGCGGCTACGCGATACGTCACGATGTTGTTTTCGTTCTCGGCAATAGCGCTTCCGGGACGCGCATTAGTACGCGCCCCGGGGCGCGCCGCAAGATTGCGCTTACCCGTGCGTTCACCTGTCCGCGCCCCGGGAGCGCACTAAAAATAATATTTAAAAAAAAATAAAAAAATTATAAAATATAAAATTAGATTTAAAATGTATTATTTTTATAAAGATTTGCTATTAAAAAACCTATGAAATTCACTGAAAAAACCATAGGTTATAGACCATATATAGTTAGGAATTAGCATTTACAAAACCTTGAAAATTCACTGAAAAAACCATAGGTTATAGACCATATATAGTTAGGAATTAGCATTTAAAAAACCTTATTTTACTCACACAAAACCATTGAAATTCCATATATAGTTAGTTGCACTAACTATATATCGCGCACCCGCAATCCACTGCTGATGATGTCACATATTACATCATTCATGACATGGTCAGTGACATCACTGATGACATCACTGATGACATCTCAAATGACATCACTGATGACATCACTGATGACAACATCCAGTGACTGTATGTTTCTGTAAAGTTAAAATATGTCTTACATATTGAAGAATGAGTGGATGTAGAAGTGTCTGGATGAAGGATTTAGTAGGTGCATGACTGACTGTATGAGTGAGTGATTAAATGTGTCTCACTGAGTGCATGGGTTAGTGACTAAACTGTCTTAATTTGTGCATCATTATGTCTATTGTTCTGTAAACTGTTGCATGTGTTGATCAATAGCTATATGAGTAACTATATGGGTTATTGATTGATTGTCCAAGTATTTGTATGGGAGACTGAGTGTGTGTGTGGCTGGCTGGGAGGTGTGTGACTCTGTGCAGATCAATGTGTACTTATATCAATGATTGTATAACAAGGTAAGTATGTGTTAGTATATGTTTGAAAATATAAGGTGCTCTATGTTTAACTGTATAGACAAGAAAATGGAAGTGTGATTGATTCTTTACAGGACTGACTAGGTGTGTGAGTAACTCCATGGATGAGTGGCAGAGTGTGAGTGTCTGTATAGGTGTATGAGTGCATATGATAGTGTTGTAAAGATGAGTGATTGTATGTATGAATGAATGTATGGGTGAATGAGTGAATGTGTGTGTAGACGTAGGAATCAGTGAGTACATATGTAGTAACTAGTATTGGTGTGTCAATGGTTTCAAAAATTATACTCTGTATTTAACACTGGGTGAAACAGAGGTTATATTAAAATATGAGGAGATGCATTGTATTGTCACATGAATGATATCATCAGTGATGTGGTCATTGATGTCAAATGAGATGTCATCAGTGATGTCATCAGTGATGTCATTTGAGATGTCATCAGTGATGTCATCAGTGATGTCACTGACCATGTCATGAATGATGTAATATGTGACATCATCAGCAGTGGATTGCGGGTGCGCGATATATAGTTAGTGCAACTAACTATATATGGAATTTCAATGGTTTTGTGTGAGTAAAATAAGGTTTTTTAAATGCTAATTCCTAACTATATATGGTCTATAACCTATGGTTTTTTCAGTGAATATATATATATATATAAACATACATATATATAAAACCAATAAATAAACTAATATTTTAGATATTTAAAAAATCCTAAATAATATAGTATTTAAAATATATGTATATATGTATGAATATTTAAATATAACAAAAACATAAAATATTACAAAAAGGAAACCAAATCAAATGTAAATAAAACTTAAACAACACACATTTCTTACAATTTAATTAAAAATAATTTACTATTTTACTATAAAAAATATTGTAAATTATAAATATTATGAATATAATAAATCAAACACATAATTATAAAAATGATAACAATATAAAATAAAATATAAAAAATTGAAATAAATACAAATAAATTCCCCACTACATCAACAAAAACATTTTTATACTAAATAAATATAAAAATAAGTACTCCCACCCAGCACCACACAACAGTAACAACAATGTTTACATCACACAAAAATTATATTTACTACTCTAACTACAATAAAAATAAAATGACATAAAATATATCAGTGCAAAATACTACAATTTACTATTTCCTCTACGATTAACACAACAATAAAATGTATAATTAACAAACAAAAAATACAAATACCCACTACAGTCAACGCAACAATAGGGAAAGTGTTGTATTGCGGAGGGGTAAAATGTACTATTCCCACTCCAGCCAGTGGAAAAGTAGGGAAAGTGCTGGATTGCAGAGGGGTCAAACATACTATTTCCACTCCAATCAGTGCAAAATTATGGAAAGTGTTGGACTGCAGAGGGGTAACATCTATTATTCCCACTGCAGTCATTGCAAAAGTAGGGAAAGTATTGGATTTAGGAGGGGTAAAATATACTATTCCCAGTGTTGGAGTTTAAAATTAAACATATATATTATTTCTACTACAGTCAGTACTACATTGCAAACAAATAAAATGTCTACAAAAACAAATTTAAAAAAGATAATACAAATATTAAAAATAAATATTTAAAATGTAATATATTAAATTTAAGCAAACAGTGAAAATTAAAGCATTTCTGAAAATTTAAAACATCATACTAATATTACAAACAACGTAACAAACTAAATGCAATATCATTGCACATATAAAACAAATTCTCTTAAAAAGGATTTATTCATACATTAAATTGATAAAATTAATTTAGTTATAATGTCCTCCCACAAGATACCCATACAAAACTTACAAACAAACCCTAACACTAAAATAAAAATACACATATTTTACAATATTAACATAAATATTTATTAGCAAAAAATATAAATATATTTGATTTAAAATGATTAAATATGCAATTAAGTAATTTAACTTTCCACAACATATCCCCACAAAATATACACCATACTCCTAAAATGTAATAATAAGTTAAGTACACAATTAACACAAATATGAAAAAATAATATTAAAAAATTAAAAATATGTATAACTTAAAATTCATTTAGTTCCCACGCTATTCTACTGTAAACCCCACAACCCACACCTAAAATAAAAAGTTACTTACACAATTAACTTAATTATCATCTAAATAATTCATTTCGATAAAAAACAATTATTTACAATAAAATACCTGCCAACCCTGTACACCCATAAATCCCACAACCCACTCATAAAGAAAATAATTACCTACAAATATTAACATAAGTAATGATCAACTAATTGATAATTAACAATAATTCACAATTAAATAAAATTACAATAAATTACTTACCGCCCTTCACACAATAACCCCTACACCTCATATATAAAAAAATTATTACACAATTAACAAAAGTAATGATTAATTAATTAAATAAATAATAGTTTACAATAAATACACATTAATTTATTATAATTAGATTACTTCCCACCCTTTACCCCTGTAAACCCACAACTCACTACAGTACAAAAAATATCAATTACTTCAATAAAATGTAATAGCTACTACAATTTTCACAAATACATTAATAACATAAACAATAGTAACAAAATAAACTACATCATATACATATAAAATATGTAACTAAATAAATAACAAATAATAAAAATCGCTATTACATACCTTAAATTCAAAATTCTTGACAATTATATTCTTGCACTCGATTTTCCACTCCACAATGTTTTTTACTCTATATTACTGTCACTCCATATTTTCCACTCGATATCCTGTCTCACCACCCTCAGGTAGCAGCAGACCAGTCCTCTGAGGAGCAAGGCAAGACTCCAGCAGCAAGGTAATTCTTCTTCTGTAATGTGTACAGGTTCAGGAGCATAATGAAAAGTGACTCTGGAGGTTCAATATTTATACCTAGTGCCAGCATTTGAAGTGGGGGGATTTTCTATACTACCCCCGCATCTGGTTCTGGAAGGTTATTCCCTTCCCCTATCAAGGCTCCAAGATGTCTGGGGTGACAAAAGATTAGTGTCAAGTTTCTCTGTGTGCGCTAGAAGCAAGGCCTTTGAGGTGTAAGTGGGGCAGAGCACAGCTCCACCCCAGCCAAGATGGCTGGGGTGGAGCTGTGCTCTGCCCCACTTACATTGGTGTATTACCCATCCTGCACACACCAAGTCCCCTTGTGTCTCACTGTTTGGCAGGTACACACGAAACTAGGCCTGGGCGGTAAATTCCGTTCCGCTCGCGGAATTTGTGGAAGTTGGGCAATTTTGCGTTCCGCGGAGAATGCGAAATTGCCCAAAATTCTGCGTTCCGCGACTTCGCAGAATTTTTTGCTTGTTTGCATTTTCAAAATGCGGGTTCACAAGATATTTCCTCCTTTTGCACGCAAACAGCGATTGCGAACTGGAAAAAATCTTCGCGAACAAGCAATTCCGCGTGTTCGCGGAATTTCTGCGTGTTTGCGGAGATTTTTTTACCATTTCGCGAAGATTTGCGGAACGCGATTATGCAAATTCCGCCAACCCCTACCGAAACCTAACAGCAGAGCCAGTCACAGTCATGCGGCTAAGGACACTGGTAGAAGGCACAAATGGTTAGGACAAGAAAATGCCAGCTCTCTAAAAGTGGTATTTTCAGAATTGCGACTTAAAATCTGACTTTACAACTAAAGAGGATTTTAAATTACAATTAATTTGAGTGTAACTGCCATATGTCTATCTGCTCCCAATCAAACATTATCGCTTATTGAATGTAATAAGGTAACTCAGTGTATCCAGTGGGAGAGATAGGCGTTACCACAGTGAAAAACAACTTTAGGAGTTTTTCACTGCTAAGACATGTAAAACATCTACACACATGTCCTACTTTTTAATACAATGTACCCTGCCATATGAGCCATTAAGGCCTAATTTATGGGTCACTTATTGGTATTAAATAGCAAGGTTTAGGCCTGGCAAAGGGTTTATGTGCCAGGTCGAAATGGTGGTTTAAAACTGCACTACAGGCTGCATTGGCAAGCCTGAGACATGTTTAGAAAGACTACTTCCGTGGATGGCACAATGAGTGCCGCAGGCTAACTAGTAGCATTTAATTTACAGGCCCTGGGTACATGCAGTAACATTTAAAAGGAACTTACAAGTAAATTAAATGTTCCAATTAGGTGTGGGACATTTTTTTAAATAAACAATGTTATTGATTTTGTCATTTACCAACAGTACTGCTAAACAATTACAACAGCAACCAAAATTCCCCCTCCTACCCCCACAGCCCAGTGTGACTAGCTGATAACACATGTTACAACATATAACAAGTTTAGTTGCCAAGCCGTAGTAGTCCATCCATTTATACCATATCTGTGAGTGATTGTGAGGACAGCCTCTAGCGGCATTTACAGATTTTTTCCACTAGCACGCACCAGTCCATGCCCCAATGCTACTCAACGATAGTAGGCAATGCGTCGGATCTTCTTCTCTGAGCTATTTCTCGCCTTGCTGCTACCACTTCCAATCTGATCAGGGAGCGATCTACACGGTTGTACCCAACTTTATCAAGAATGCCCATGAGTGCATGTGTGGGTGCAAGAGTGATAGGGGCAGATTTACGACTTCTGGCGCATCTCTGCTAATCAGCAGAGATGCTCCAGAAGAGTTGTGACGCATCTGCCCACCCGTGCGCCACCCCTGATGCGCTGCATTTACAATGTGGCGCACCGTGGCGCTCGGATGGGCCGATGCGTGATTATTATTATTATTATTATTGAATTTTGTACCGCGCACGGTTACCCTAGGGCATCCCAGCGCTTAAAGAAACCAAGAGCAGGCTTACTAATAGGAAACAGAGGAGCTGCAGTTATTCTGGGAAAAGATACGTTTTCAGATGTTTCCGGAATCTGAGAAGGTTTGGTTCGGACCGCAGCGAGAATGGGAGGGAGTTCCAGGCGAGCGCTGTATGGATAGAAAAACTCCTGCCCCCTGAGCGGGCTCTCCTGATTCTCTTAGTCTGAAGGAAATGTTTATTGTCAGAGCGTAAGGCTCTTGTGGGCTTATAGGGGCGAATCATGTCCTTCAGAATAGCTGGTCCTTTCCCCTGTAAGCTCTTGTGGGCGATGCACAGGGCCTTGAAGGTAACTCTCTCTTTGACAGGGAGCCAATGGAGTGCTTTTAAAGCCGGCCTGGCTGACTGCCTGGCCGGAACATTCCGCAGCAGCCTTGCTGCTGCGTTCTGCACTTGTTGCAGGATCTTAAACGTTGACTCTGGCGCTCCAAGAAAGAGCGCGTTACTGTAGTCCAGGCGTGAGATGATTAAGCCTTGGACTAACAGCTTCCGGGAGAGTTCTGGTAACAGGGGGAGAACCTTACGGGCCGACCGGAGCATTCTATAACAAACGCCCGCGATCTTTTTGGCGTGTGTCCTAAAGGACAAGTCCGGCTCCAGCCAGACCCCCAGGCTCTTAATCTCCTTTTTTGGGTCGGGCGGGGTGCCCATGCAGTTGGGCCAGCTGCTTGGCGAGAGGGCAAAACTTGACTGGCCCAAGATCATCAGCTCAGTTTTTGACCCGTTCAGTTTGAGCGATGACCTGGACATCCAATCAAACACATCTCTCAAGCATGCATGGAGTGTCTCAGGCTGATTCTCCAGCTGTGTAAGACTCACCACTAGCTGGGTGTCATCCGCATAGCTTATGGTCTTAAAGCCAAACGGAGACACCACACCCTCCAGGGGTGCCATATACATGTTAAATAACGTGGGGCTAAGGAATGAGCCCTGTGGCACCCCGCAGTGGAGTGGGAGGGGAGGGGATTTAGCATTTCCTTCCCAAACCTCGAAGGTACGCCCCTCCAAAAAGGAGGCCAACCATTCCAGGGCCACTCCTGTGACACCCGACTCCGCTAGACGTTGTATCAGGACCCCATGGTTGACGGTATCGAAGGCCGCACTGAGGTCCAGGAGGATCACTGCCACTGATCCCCCTGCATCCAAAGTGCTTCTGGCCTCCTCTACCACTGCTAGCAGAGCCGTGTCCGTTCCATGGCCTGGTCGAAATCCCGTCTGGGAGTCCCTCAACCGGCCATTCTCCTCAAGAAAGTTTGATAACGGCTGGTTCACCAGCCTCTCGGCCATCCCCGGCGGAAATGCGGCGCATTGCTGGAGTTGCATTGCAAGCGCGACGCAGCTCCAGCAAGGCTCGGGGGTGCCCTATCTCTAACATGCTGCGTCAATCCTTACGCCTGCTTCAAGCAGGCACAGGGTTTTGATGCAGCATGGTCCTAAAAGTGACTGAGTGAAATCTTGTAGATTTCACTCAGCCACTTTTAGGAGGCGTTCCTGCACTGGAACGCCCACCCCCTGCGCAGGAACACCTACTTGTGGCGCAGGGCTTTACAACGTGACGCATCTCCCAGATGCGTCACGTTGTAAGTACCCCGCCCCATGGCGCTGGATTTGCACTGCAGCTGCATCACAAAAGTGATGCAACGGCAGCGTAAAAGAGGCGCAAGGGGCTTGTAAATATGCCCCATAGTGTCTCTAATACCTTTTGTTAGGACAGCCATAATGCGCTGCTAGAAGGATGGAATGGGGGACATAACCATACAATATGGTAAAATTCTGCACTGGAGCATATGAATGGAGGCACTGCGGGGACGGGGTCATGCTGGCTCGCCAGAGGTAGTTGGTGTAGAGATAGTTTAGTTGTATGAACTAAAGCATTGCGGATATTGCTATAGTCCGCTCAGCCATTTGTGCCAGGGTCCAATCTATGTTATCGAGTTGCCTAAGCTATCCCTCCCACTCTTTGGACCTGATTACGATGGTGGTGGGACCGCCACCGTAAGTCTGTCGGTGGCGATCCCACTGCCATTGGACCATGTAAGACCGCCCACCACATAATGATGGCGGCCGGATGGTTGGGGTGGTAAGACCGTCAACACTAATCCAACAGGCTCAAGAAGCCAATCGGACGGCTGTAATGCCTACAAGGGTTGCGTTGCCTGCTCAGGCACACCCGTAGGCATTACAATGTCAGTTTTCACCAGCAGTGTTATGGCGGTTAGCCCCCTTCCACCATGGGCCTTTGGTGTGTGCTACATATCCCTGCACCAGGAGGCAGGCACCGAAGGGATATGCAGAATGTGCATTTTTTTTACTGTGGCGTGTGCTGAATCCCGCAGCACATGCCGCAATAAAAAAGATACACATTGTGACCGCCTTGAAGGCGGTTGCATCGTGATTCCAATAGCGGGACCACTGACAGATAGTCTGGCGGTGCCTGTTTCCGAAGGAATGGCGGTCAGTCCAACCGCCATCCTAATGTGTCCCTTTGACTCACGGGTTGGAAACTGCCTGGGCATTTATCACTAGAGTAGGGTAGATATGGGAGAATCTCCCCTTTCCTAATCTGATTGCCCATTAAAATCAAATCTTGGCCTGAAGAGGGCTGTGGTCAGGAACAGTGGAGCTTTGAGATTTACTTGGCTGTAGAGCATGCTGCAATTGGAGGTACTTGTGAAATTGTGCTGAAGATTATGGAAGGAGTCAATCACACCACTCACGCAGACGTCCCCATCGATCAAGATACCGATCCTATCCCATTTTGCAAAGCCTTGCAGTTGGTCCTTGTATGTGAGATGGCATCAACGCCTCCGGGGGTCTGTCGCGTCTAACTGCGGCTGGCCCAGGTAAGTGCAGTGGGGCGGGGTGGTCTGGGCAATAGGCATAATAAAAGAAATAAATAATACCTATTCCATCATCTATCGACTTTACCCCCGCCGTGTCCTGCCGCGCCGCCCTTCTGTGCTTACCTGTTCCAGCGCTGCTGGTCACGTCAGAGTTTTCCCCCAACCCACACCCAAGCTGCCTCCCTCCAGCAATGGAGGACCACCCTAGTAGTCTCGGGAGATTGTTGGGGATCGGGTCATCGTATAGGATTCCCATAAGCTGGTCAAGTCCTAGGAGGGAGAGTTCATTGTATTAGGCGCGGTTGTCCCATCCCCCATTCAACCAGTGATTAATAACCAATAGTTGTGTGCTTTTGTAATAGAGCTGGAGATCTGCCATACTCACCCCCTCTCACCATTGTATACCAATTTCCTCAGCTTATCGTGTGCAATACTGAAGGGGCTGCACGACAAGAAGAATGAGCGAGGTGTGGACATCAATTCCAGGTACCACCAGTCTGGGATATGGAGTGGGATGTTTTGGGAGACTTAGAGATATCTGTGGACTATCATTTTAACTAGGGTGGTCTTCCAGAGAAGTATCAGTGGTAGGGCCACCCGATGTTGAAAGTCTGTTTTCACCTTCTGGGTCAGGGAGGTAAGATTGAGATTTCAGGGCACCGTGAGGTTCCTGGCGATGTGGATCCCCAGGTATTTGAAACTAGAGGTGCAAATGGGCCTGGGTGGTTTCCAAGTTGAACCATGATGCACTCTGTCCTTGGCAACAGCAGGGATTTCTTCAGGTTAACTCAAAGCCTCAATGCCTGTTCATAGAGATCCAATATTCCATACACCAGAGATCAGAGGACCGGGGGTGGGAGAGATAGAGCAGTATGTTTTCTGCATACAGGTCAATCATGTCTTTAGAGATGTCCACCCGTTCCTAGCCCGCCACTCAAGCATCACAGCGTATTAGTCGAGCTAGAAGTTCAATTGCTAGGGCAAACAGGAGTGTCGAGAAGGGTCTACCTTGTCTGGTGCCCCAACGATGGGAAAGGTACGTGACAGAACCTCATTGACCAGTAGGTGTGGAATAACTTTACCATGGTTGAAGGAGAGAGCACAAAAACTTTATCCCTGATTAGCGGTGGCAAAGTGCCCAGCGTCCTAATGACAATAAAACGGCTTCAGCAACAGAAGGCAAAAATCTGGGGCAGACCCTCCAAAAAGGGTCAGGTCCAACACTGGTCTACCTTAATGTTTTGCAGGCACTAATTCCATACTTTCCAAGAGCTAAACGCTGGTCAGAAACCTAAGGGCTGATACCTTTTCCAGTTCTCTCCCCATTCATGAGAAATATTGTAAACAGTGTCTCCTTGTCATGTAAGTTTCAACCTCTTCCCTTAGACCTGAAGTCATGCAGCAGTCTAGGGCTTTGCTAAACCTGGCCCATTACCCCAACCCTAGATAAAGCAGCCATTTTAGAACAGCCTCTCCCAACTCATTCATGAGCAGAGGAATCAGTGTGCGTGCTACGCTCTAGGTATCAGCTATTGCGGCCCTGCTTGATTGGTCTTTGAAAAAGTGTGTAGGAAAAAACAAAGTGGTTGTAGGTACAGGAAGCGTGGCTGAGGGATTCCCCTATGACTCTCCAATTTAGATGCAAATCTGTGATTATATGAACCAGAAAGGTTTGGGCCAAGCAGTAAAGTGCCTGTCTCAGCAGCATGTAGTGTTCACACCACAATGTTTGCATGACTTGGACAAGTAAGGGATTTTAGATTCTTCAGAAGGCCTCACTGCAGAATTTCATCTGTAGAAACACTGGGGCCGTACGTTTATTTTCCGAGCCCACCCACGGCGCTCCCAAAAAGCTGGAACTGCTGATACCAATGCCTTCTAATTTTGGTTACGCCTCATGTCTCTCTCTCTCTCTCTCTCCAAGACTTTACACTTCCTGCGTCCTTATATTACTCTTGCAAATTATTTTTATTCGTATCATTTTGTCACTGATTTCTCATCTTTCATTCTCCCTTCCCTTCGTTATCCTTCCTCTTTTCTAAACAAAAATGAGCGATAGTGCCACCCACCTGCAAGCCCCAGTACAAATTAAGCCCTGCCTAGACTTCTCCCCTTGTATTCTATCCTTGCTTTTCATGCCTTTATAATTCCTTCGAATGCCTATCGGTCATCATCAAATCGAGTACTAACAGCCCACTTCACTGCCATCTCCTGTACCATCCTCCAGGTAACCACAACGAATTTGGAACACAGCTCAAGGACTTGATCACCCAATGCGCTCTCAGCAATGATAGTAGCCTAATCCTGGGAGACCTTAACCTGAGATGGAATGAATCAAAAAACCCACTCATCCAATCTCTGAATGATCTCCTGCTAGATAACGGTCTGTTCCAACATTGCCTAGAAGAAACACACCACCGAGGAGCAATCCTAGATGCAATCATCGCGGACAAGAAATCAATCACTATTAACTACATCATTCCTGTCGACTGGTCCGACCACCACATTATTCTTTTTCATATCAACCATCCGGCCCTTCCCAACCCCCCCACTCTGGCTCCTCCTAAATGGGTCAGGAACACATCCAGAGTCCCTCGAGACAAACTAGAAGAAGGGCTTAGCTCGCTCCTTCCAATCGAAGTGGAGCACCTCTCAACCTCTGATCTAACCTCTCTCTACCACTCTAACCTGACACTCTTCTTGGACAAGCTTGCTCCCTTGAAACAAAAAAAACCTAGAAAAACACCCTCAAGGTCTTGGTTCACCACTGACATCAACGAGGAAAGAAGACACCTCAGAACTGTTGAGAGAACCTGGAGGAATAATCCCTCCTCCCTCCATCGCGATCAACTTAAGGCAGCACGCAGAAACTATAATAAGCACATCATGAACAAAAAGTCATCATTCTTCTGCCTGGCCCTAAACAACGCTAAAAACCGCCCCAACGAACTCTTTAATATCATTAGGAGCCAAACATCCAAACCGGCAACAGCCAACATGACAGCGTCAAAATCGCTGTGTAACATCTTTGCTAGCTTTTTCAATGATAAAATCGCCAAAATTGATCTGGCTCTCAGCACGGACCCTGCCTCTCTCACGGAGACCTCGACACTAGCAACATTAAGCAATCCTCTAGTGAGTCCTCCTACGCTTTGGTCCTCATTCCGCCCCATCCAGGAAGTTGAAATAATCAAGCTGATAGCCGCCGCTAAACCCTCATCCCACTCCCTAGAACAGCTCTCCTCGAACCTGGTGAAAGACATGAAGCTCACCCTAGCCCCAATCTGGTGCAAGATAATCAACAGTTCACTGAGTACGGGACTCATTCCTGACTGCCTCAAAGTAGGCCAAGTCACGCCGTTACTAAAAAAACTTGGTCTGGACATTGAGGACATGAACAACTTCAGACCGGTGTCCAACCTTCCGCTCCTATCTAAAATTCTCGAAAGATGTGTTCTCCCTCAGCTAACCCAACACCTAGAGAATATCAATCTACTTGACCCTCACCAATCTGGATTTAGAAAGGGATGCAGCACCGAAACCGCAATCTTAAACGTCCTAGACGATCTTCACATGTCCCTCGACTCGGACCAATGCAGCCTTCTCATCCTACTTGACCTATCAGCCGCGTTCGATACAGTCGACCACTCCCTGCTCCTCAAAGCCCTCCAAGAGCGAACGGGCATCGAAAGGACGGTACTTAAATGGTTCTCCTCCTGCTTTCACAACCGCTCACAAAGAATAAAAATCAACGACTTTGAGTCCGACCCCCGGCCAGTCAGTAGAGGAGTCCCTCAAGGATCAGTTCTCTCTCCTCAACTCTTCAACGTATATATGGAACCCCTTTACCACACTTCTAAGGAAATCTAACATTCCCTTCCACCTCTACGCAGACGATACACAACTCTACCTGGAAACTACATCGATTGAAGACATCCACAGACTCAACGCCACACTCAAAGAGGTCCAGCAATGGCTCTCAATGAACCACCTCAAACTCAACCAAGAGAAAACAGAAGTTCTTCTCATCTCAAACAGAGACAAAAACCCGCAAATCGAAGAATGGCTCAAAGCTTTAGATGCCCTCAACGGAGCTCTCACGCCAACGAACTCTGTGAAATCCCTAGGGATCACCCTCGACTCCAAACTGGACATGAAAAAACACATCTCAAAAGCCGCAAAATCCGCATTCCTAAACCTGAAGCTCCTGTACAGAATAAAACCCTTCCTACCTCCCAAAGATCTCAAACAGGCCACACAGGCGTTGGTGCTTTCCAGAATCGATTATGGAATCGCAACCTTGACCGGTTCAGCAAGTTCTCACTTAGGTCCCCTGTCCACGACCCTCAATGCAGCAGCAAGAATGGTCACAGGAACGAAAAAGTTTGAGCACATCTCTCCGGCACTTAGGGAACTGAAGTGGCTTCCTATTAACCAACGAGCCAGCTTTCGCACAGCCTGTCTCACCCATAAAGCCCTGCACACAGGCAAACCGGAATATCTGGCTGCCAAACTCAAAAGGGCCGGTCAGTCCAGGAACCTCAGAAGCTCCAACACGATTCTACTCATCCCACTTAGAGCTCGGATACAAAAAACCAAAACGAAATCCTTCGCGGGTAATGCGCCCAAAATTTGGAACTCCATCCCTTCCCACATCAGACTGACCCCCTCCTTCCCGAAATTCAAGACACTTCTAAAAGCCCTCTTCCTAGAGCGCTCTCGACCGTTAAGATGAACCTAGAATGGACTGAAGAAGGCTTATATTGATTTCCCACCTCCGGGAATCACGCTCCGGTACTGTTGTCATTCTGACGCTGATTTACTTAACCAAAGATGCTTTGTCTGTATTTTCTTCTTTGCTCCTATTTTCCGTTCAGATATTGTTTGCATACAATTTGTACATGCTGTGAAGCGCTCTGATACCTCCGGGTCCAGCTAGCGCTATACAAAACTTCAATAAATAAATAAATAAAAAATAGAATTTTCCTCGGAATCATGCACTAACAAGAATAAGTGACAAAGCCAGTAGGCTTGGCACACTTTCTGAGTCCTGAAACAAAAAAAAGCCTGCTGCAGTGATAAAAAAATGATTGACTTTTGTTGTAAACAATTCATGTCGGAGTTCAAGAACATAGCATTTGCATTTCAGTGTACCTTTCAGATGTGAAATAGCCCTTCATGCATTATATACAAGCGTCTTGTGTGTTCTCGGGCCCCCTATTGCAGGTGCTTGAGAAGGGTGGATGTAACACACTCGACGCCCACAGCAATCCGGCGGCGTGCACGAGGCAAGCCAGCCTGTGCTCGGCCCCACAAGGGCAGTTCCAATAAATGAAAGGGAGTTAATGATAATAAAATACGGCGTTTAACATTAAAACAGTTAGCGTGGCTTCCAAGGCGCTCTATCTCTGCTTAATAACAGCTCCATCCTGCGCCAGGCTGACAAGTAACCCTAATTAGCTTCCACTGAGCTCCGCTTTGAAGTGAAGGAGCGATTGGTGGTGTCAGGGGAGGGTGGGGAGCTGGAGAGGGAGGGGACAGGGGGCTGGGTGCAGACACCCTGGAGCTGCCAAAGGAGCCTCGCTCCACGACTGTCGCTAGCTGCCGTCACATAATAGCATTAGTAAATTAGCATTTCCATCACACTGCTTTATTATAAGCATAAGTAGGGAGTAATGTAATACCCCGGATGGCTCCGCACGTCGAAGGCCTCTCGCTTGATTAGAATGAAAGGCCCCGCTGCACTTTCTAATAGAGGCGCACTCGGATTTACTGGCGCACGGAACTCTGGGGTATGAAGGGACCGAGATCAGACCTCAACAGGGGACGTGTGCTGGCAGAACAAGGCAGAAACAAATGCATCAAATAAAAGTGCAGGTGAAAGTAGAAAAATGCGCGAAATTGGCATCGGGCATTCATGTGGCCCGCGGGCCCTGAAGGATGTCCAGGTGGCTTGAAGTGAGCATACATATATAGGATCCAAACAAGCACTGGCAAAGCCAGTAGGTCTTGGCAATGCGATAGCTACTGGCTTATTTAATGTGTTTAGCCATGTTGTTCAGTGCTGTGTAGCATAGCTAAACGTAAAGAAAAAAATAAAGCGCTATGAAGCGGTTAGCGCTGGCTGTGTCATGGCACTTTTTGCCCTTTGCTTTAAGCCATGCTGTTGTGCAAAACATTGACAAAGCCAATAACTCTTGCCTAAGCGAGACCTATTGATGTTGCCAGGGCTTTTTTTTCTGCCTCGTCTCTGGAATTTCGTGGGCCTATCACTGAGATAATGAAAGCAAAGAAACTGAGGGCCTCATTTATGACACCCTACCGACACTATTGCGCCACCGGAATGTCACTTTTTTGAAGTTCCGGTGGCGCAATGGCCTATTTATAAGACCAAGTAAAGGCATGTTACATGGCTTTTCATGGCCTTAAAAATATGTGCCCCTTTCACGCAGAAAACTGCGTGAAAGGGGCGTTCCATGGGTGTTGCTGAGGGCGTTCCCATCAAAATCCATGGCTTTTTGACACTGTCCCAGATTTACAAGAAATCATAAGTCTGAGGGAGATCAAAAACGTAAGGGAGGCGCAACAAGGAGAAATATCCTTATTTCTCCTTGTTTTTCCTCTTTGTATGTGTGCTGCATTCTGCAGAACACATAGAAAGAGGAAAAAGCCTCTTATGATTGATTTTGTGCTGGAAAGTTTACCTTCCTGCACATAAATAATCATCCCTGCAACGCAGGCACCCTGGCACAATGGTGCGAGGGTGCCCGTTTAGCACACTGCAGCCCATTGTGCGCCGGTGCAGGGGAAAAGGACAGCCTGCCCTTTTCTTATGCTGTAGAGCAGCACATCTACAAGGCCTGCTGCGCTGCCCTATGGCAAAAAACCCATAAATGAGGCCCTGAGACATTAGGGCATCAAAAGCCATGAGAGTCTTTGTAATAAAAGATACTGATAGAAAGCCATATGCACAGGGAGAGTGTGACTCTGAAAGTATTAAGGAGAAAGCGGCATGATTGATGTGGAGCAGAAAACACAAGACGGTGGTGTCTGGCAGGTGCCACAGCTGTGTGTTTAAGAGGTTCTTATTTCAAATGGATGCTAAAAAAACAAGCATTTACAATGCAATAGGTCTCGCATTTGCGAGGGTTTAGGCTATTGGCACTCTAAATGACAATGCCTTTTATTTATCTGTTGTTTTTTAAAACATAAATAAAAAGCATTGTCATTTACAATGCCAATTGCGTAAAAACTCTTGCAAATGCGAGGCCTATTGCATTGCAAATGCTTGTTAGCATAGGTGTTTTTAAGCCATGCCTTTAATGACATCGGCCACACAGCATTGATCCCTCCACCTCCCAGGTTTTTCATTCCACTTAAAGCCCCGGTGCCACTCATCTATACTGCGGGACCGGGTCACTGATGCTGTGGAAAGAGTCACACACTGGGGTTCCAGCAGCTTCTGTTGCTCTCCAGTAAAAAAAAAAAAATTATAGGCAGAGTGCAAGCCATACCCACACCTTTCACACAGTGCCAGACACTCCAGGCGCACCCCCTGTAGTAGGTGATCTTAGGAAGTCAGTAACTTTCCAACCACTCCTTCTGCAGCAGGGGACACTGAGCCCAGTGGCTATCACTCGATACGCTTGCACACTGTGTCAGTCACACATGCAGCACTACTCCCTCGCGGGGGCAGGGGAAGTCAGCGACTTCCGTCTGTGAGAGGCGATGCATTGACCGTATCAATCCCTCCTACACACCTTTCACACAGTGCGAGCCACCCTGCCACACCCCCTGCAACTCAAGGCAGTCCTTCCGAAAAACAGCTCTTTCGCAATCGCACTGCTTCGTCATTGTAAATCTTAAATCACACCATAGTAAACGCAGGCAGAGACTGGAAAAAGAAATGAATGTGTCCGTATGTAATGTAACTGGTGCTCATGTAAAGCTGATATCTTTGGGTTTGCGCTATATAAAACTGCCCCCCCCCCCCCCAAAATAATAGGAGTGGAGTTTCAATAACTAGTTAAGAAATCCAGGTTAACACGAAGCTTAACAGCTATTTTTGAGGAAAAAAACACACAGTCGGCGAGCAAAGGACAACGCATGAGATAGTAATAAAAGAAATGACTGAGGCCACAGTTAGTTGTCCATCATTGCCAACTGCCTCCCAGCCTGCAGGGTCCCACTCATTCAAACAGCAGAGCTCCATCTCCCAACAGCAGACAAGTGCGCCAGTGCTTCCAGGAGTGGGCAGCCTGCTGAGCATGGAGCTCTAAACCGTTCCCATCAGCGAGAGAGGAAGGAGAAGAAGCACAGCCAATCTCCCCTAAAAGGAAGCCCACATCCAACCAAGCATTCTACCAAAAAAGCCCATCTGCCGGTGTTCCACGGTTGGTATGGAAAATTGCAAAAAAGCTAAAAACAATACAGCAAATGGAGCGGGAGGCACAGTGGAGGCAGAACTAACACAAACTGTAGATTTAAGAGGAGGTGTGAGGGAGAAATGCAATAGGTAAATGTAGAAGCTATGGCGCTAAAGCTGAATAAAGGCAAACAGTAACTGAGCATGAAACCAAGAAAAAAGAGTCCCCCAAAGAACAGATAAAGAACCATAGCGGCATGAGACAGTACTAAGTCCCTGCTCTGTGGGAGGAACAGAAGAGAGAAAGAAGGGAAAGGAGGCAGGACTGACCACTAGCAAGGAGGGATTTTTAAAGGACACTCACATAGACAAATGAAAAGCAATGGCAAGAAAGGGGATGGACTTAATGCATACAGACTGATCCAAGCAGGTCTCGAAGAGACCGCACATTAGCTGTCTAGCTCGACCTAAAAAGGGAAGCACCTATATCTTTAATTCTAGTGAGTTGCCGCATGTTTACCAACATACCGTCGATAGCCACTGGAGGAATGCCTGTACTAGAAATACATGTAGAGCTGAGCACAAAAAAAAGCTGAAAATAGGAGGAACAGCTTCAATAGACACAAAACTGATTATGCCAAGGCTATTAGGCAACTGACTATAATTTTAGTGGCCTTCCACTGCGTGTATACAAACATTGGTTACACTTTGAGAGATGGTCATTGCCCCGCTACTGGCGCCAGCTCAGTACTGCAGGCATTTGTGGTCGGGACAACAGAAGGAAGGGTTCAAGTAAAATAAGGATAAGCTTGACAGCTGCAGGTGCTCATGGGTGGGACAAAGGGAGGGAAGAGTACAAGAATAATGAAATAAAAAGTACCTGAGAAAGTGTGACCAGCGGAATGACACACATTAGCAAGACAACAAAGGTCCTTAGGACAACCAGGATAGACACAAAAATGAATTTATAGACCACAATCGGTACTACAATCAAACTTCCAGACTCAGCCGGGTGAGGAATTTTTAATTTTAAAGATAATAAGCAATAGGGTGACCAAGCGGTGGTCAGTAAAACACACTTTTGATAGGGTACAGTCCTGTACCTATCTTTCAAGAAAGAAAGCGTAATAGAGGTGAAGAAAGAGACAAAAGTTTTTCAGGCAAGAAGCTTTGGAGCCAAACATGTCGCTTGCAGATTAGTGATCAATACACACAAGTTCCGACATACAGTAAGTACAGTTTAGCATACAAATGAATTTGTCTGGACTACTGTTTTAACCGTCAACGTTTCGATCCCCTGGCTCCTAATGAACCGGGATCATCATCAGGACTATTACAATCATTTGCCTGTGTTCTAAGAACGCCTGCCAGGTAATCGGAATGCCTAAGTCTGGTCAGGTGCTGGATGGGGGGAAGTGCGGCAGCCAAATTGCGCCGGTTCCTTGTCTCAAGGCACAGCTGTTGAACCTTAATTGCGCGTGCGCTGGGTGCCGCGTATTGCTGAGATATGTTTACTCGTCCGAGTTTGCTGCATCATAGGTATGGGTCGAGGCCAGTGCAACGCCCAAGCCGCTTTAGCGTCCGCGGAAGATGAGGCGGGGTGACGGCGAGACGCAGTGGTCTCTGTCCGTGTCTCTGGCAGCGTCAGCGGATCCACGTATGATGCAGCAAACTCGGACGAGTAAACATATCTCAGCAATACGCGGCACCCAGCGCACGCGCAATTAAGGTTCAACAGCTGTGCCTTGAGACAAGGAACCGGCGCAATTTGGCTGCCGCACTTCCCCCCATCCAGCACCTGACCAGACTTAGGCATTCCGATTACCTGGCAGGCGTTCTTAGAACACAGGCAAATGATTGTAATAGTCCTGATGATGATCCCGGTTCATTAGGAGCCAGGGGATCGAAACGTTGACGGTTAAAACAGTAGTCCAGACAAATTCATTTGTATGCTAAACTGTACTTACTGTATGTCGGAACTTGTGTGTATTGATCACTAATCTGCAAGCGACATGTTTGGCTCCAAAGCTTCTTGCCTGAAAAACTTTTGTCTCTTTCTTCACCTCTATTACGCTTTCTTTCTTGAAAGATAGGTACAGGACTGTACCCTATCAAAAGTGTGTTTTACTGACCACCGCTTGGTCACCCTATTGCTTATTATCTTTAAAATTAAAAATTCCTCACCCGGCTGGGTCTGGAAGTTTGATTGTAGTGCCGATTGTGGTCTATAAATTCATTTTTGTGTCTATCCTGGTTGTCCTAAGGACCTTTGTTGTCTTTAAAAACTAGCTACCCATGGTCCATAGGTATTCTTTGGGTTCCCTTGTTTAACTATAAATGACACATTAGCAAGAAGCAATCCTTCTGTCGTGCTCCAAGCGAGGGACAAACAAACACACAAAGAAGAAGTGAAGCTGGTGAAAGAGAAGCAAGGAAACGAGGGTGCTCTGTCTCAGGCAAGACCTAAACATCACTGAAAGTAAGATCATTTCAAATATTGTAGAGTTCCACAGTCACAGCAAACAAAGCAAGAGTGTTTGTTAAACATGAAGACCTAGCACAACTTAACAATGTTGGGATCGTGCTTATGCCATTGTTCCGCTTCTGTTCTTGGTGTTTGACAGCCAACATGTGTTTCGCTCCTTACTTGGCTTGCAGGCCTGTGGCTTTTTCAAGGCTTTAATGAATTATTCATAAACTTAAGCCTCATACTTCACTTGTGCAGTTATTTACTGGAGTGTATTTCACAATCATGCACTGCCAGTACTAGAGTAAAACTTTTTACTGTACCAATAACTGAGTAATGGTTTATGGTTTATGTTTATGACACCTGTATTAATGTGAGAGTGGACGGTGGCTGCTCATTGAACTATAGATCAATAATGCACTAAAAAAAGTCTTAAGTAGGCCGTCGGTCATTTTAACACCTTTGTGAACAATGTTCTAGGAAGTTTTTTTAAAGGTGGAACTTTCAAGTGATACATATCAGGAGCTCTCCTTTATTGAATGCATACAACCTGCAAAGTGGGCTTCAAGTTCAATATGACACTTTCTCCGAATATGTGATAAGCAGCTATTTAAAACAAGTAGTGGCGAAGTCATTAAGTCTGATGTTCGAAACTAGCCTTTTTGCTTCGTCAATGTCTGTTTTGTTGTGTCATGGTTTTTAATCAAAACTTTATTGTTGTGGAATCTGCTGGGCTCTCATCAATCTAAAAGAAAATATTGGCTTAAAGTGAAAAGTTGTTTTGGCCATATTAGACCCTGGCGCTTAAACGTAAACCATAAAAGACCACTTCTCTACACCAGTGTCCAAGATAACAAGTATCTTAAATAATTCTCCTTAACCAGGAATGATTCCAGTTGTTCTAAAACATGCTATAATCACACCCTTATTAAAGATATTGTTAGCAAACCCACAGAACTCTGTTAATTACAGACCCATCTACAACCTCCTTGGCACGTTCATGTAAGTGGGTCACTTAACAACTACAGGTATTGATAGAATACACCCTGATTCTGCACAGCAGATAATCTGGTTTCAGACTGTGGGGAAGGACTGAAATCATGACTACTGATATCAGGGATGACCTGCAAACATCTTTGGAAATGGGTCAATTTAAATGCAAAATTCTCCTTGACCTGCTAATGTCTTAGGAACCAGTGGATCACAACGCTTTATTGTAGCGCCTGGAATCCTGAGCTGGGATCCCTCCAACAGCTTTCCAATGGTGTCACTCCTAACTCTCAAACCATAGTCAACAAGTTAGAACTGCTTTTTTATTAGCAACTTTGAAACCCATTTCATGTAGGGGTCAATAGGGATCCCCTTTTGTATGAATTTTTATTCATCATACTTATGTGACTGTTGGGCCAGCTAATTTCTCAATATCACCCTGTGTTTCCAAATATATGCTGACAGTTATCCATCTTCATCTCTGTAGTCACAATGAACTTTGCAAAAACATCGGTACCCGATGATACACATGTATGCGTTGATGAAGGAGATCTATAGGTACCTGAACAGATCATAAATGGAAATCCTCAAAATGGGCTATACCTTTGTGACAGCCTTCCTTTTGTCCAGTGAGGGAGCGCTAACGCCTAAATTGACTACATTTAGTTGCATGGTCGCTGGTGTAACACTTCAAAATATGCTGTACACCCACAGGATTTTATATTGGTAAGCAAATCAATGCAATGCTTTGCCTCACATTTTGGGGTATGAAGAAAACTGAAGAAGTCACACCCAGATGTGTTAAAGTTGATTTATTGGTTCTTAAGAGAAACAAACATAAAAGTCTTCAGGACCCGGACAGCACGACTCATCTAGCTGCCATCATCTTCCCATAAATCAACATTCTTTCTCAGTGCTAAATAGTGAGTATTCCAATACTAAGATTACATAGAATGCTACACATCTTACCCCTAAAAAGAATTCAACAACATTGGATAACCACTGAATGACGATAAATCAAAAATCGTGTGGTGTATAATTAACGTCCAACGAGAAACTACTGATCACAATCATTCAGACCTTTGGGACGTTTTCTTTTCTCGACATACTCTCCTGAACCCATTGGTGTTCAATTTATGGTTCATACCACATTCACTCCTCTCACACCTTTTTGTGAGCAGAGAATCAACCTTGTTACGTTCCACTTTCATGATTATCTAGCATCACAGTGTTCCCAAACACCTTGCCAAACCTCTTGAGATCTGAAAATGTAGATTCACATTTCCTCTCTGTTGTTCCCAACTTGACACATACTCTCCTTCTTTGAATCGATGGATAGCCTTTCTTAATTTGTTGTTATGCCTCTCACTGTAAATAGCTTGCTTAGACTCAACTCAACAATTGTCCTGATAACATACCTCTTCTCCGTTCTTCCTTTCATCCACCAAGGAAAAACAACAGATGCTGACTTTCTTCCACGCAGAAGCACAAAAGGAGGCTCTGCTGTGACTGAGTATGTTGTAGATCTATAATTCCACATCTTCCTCAATTCTGCTTTCCATTCCAAATTACTAATTTGCTAATTGCGAACAATCTCCAAGCACTCTGTGGAATCTCTCAACGGAACCATTTCTCTTGGATGACATAAAGCAGTCTTGTGGTACTGAATGCTGTGAAACTTAAGAATTTGGACAATATCTCAGATAAAAACTAAAGGCATTGTCAGTAATGAGCTCTTGTGGAATTCCTTCTATTGCAAATACATCTCTACAAAATGTAATCAAATTGTCTGTTTTCACCTCATTGACCATAACAGTAGCACATTTACCTTTCAACCTACCTTGAGTGAAGGGACTGCAAATACCTAATCCTAATTCTTCCAAGGACAGTTTGGATATTTAAGTGGCACTATAGGAGACACCCTAACTGCATACAGTTTGTCACTGAACATACAGCTGTCACAGTTCCTCACATACCTCTATATCTTTGTCCATTCTCGGCCACCAATAAACAACGTAGGCCTTGCGTTTCATGGCAGGCATTCCGTCATTTCTTCATGTAATAATTTTTTTTTTTATTGTAAGATGTTTATTTCATAATTCGCATATACTGTATACAAGTTTGTGCCTACAACCTTATGAGGCCGGCCGCACAGTGGTGCAATACATATAATACATTGATAGTCTTACACAGCCCATCAGCCGACATCATTATGACCGGCGGCGTGTCATGTAAAAGCACTTATATCATTAAGCAGAACTGTATACATTCCAGAGCATGACCATGTTCTTACATTTTATATTCTCAAATTTGTACCATAGACTGGTAATAAAACAACTTGTAGTTCCATAACATCAAACACTGTGTCACAACGTTCTTCCTCTTCTATGTTAAGTATGTGTAACTCATCACCATTTCTCCCGTCTCGTGTCATGTTTGTTCCCTCTTCACGGGTCATTCCGCCGCATGTTTTAGTAAGTAGTCACGCAAATACATCCAATAGTCCCTTGGGCGTGATCTAATCGGCAATTCCTCCTCATACCTGGTCAGAGTGTCACAACAGTACGTCAAATCTTCCAGCCAGTTTTTCATCCTCGGCCCTGCCTTACTATTCCAGTGTAGGGAGACCCTCCTTTTCGCCATCAAAAGCGCTACCACACAGAACCTTCACCGTGTCGCTCGCAGGTGTGGGACTATGCCTAGCAAGCAGATCTTAGCCTCGCATTCTAGTGATATCCCTAACATGTCACTTAATGCCCGTGTCACCTGTTCCCAGTAATCAGCCACAGAGCCACAGTTCCATGCTAAATGCAGAAAGTCCGCATTTTCTTGCTTACACCGCACACATCTGGAGTCGTCCCTCAACCCGTATCTATGGAGCCTTTGATGTATGTATTTGTAATGTATGATCCTGAGGTTCCCATTCGCTGGTAACATGCCAGTGAGTAGGCATGCGGTTTCCCAGTCCTCTTCAGACAATGCGCCTCCCAGGACATCGCTCCATTTATCTCTCATCTTGTCTGTGTTTCCCCCAATGTCAGTTTGTATGCTTGTGTAGAGTCTGGACACTATATGAGAGGCATTAGGTGTGGTGAGAAGCAGTTGTAAGGGAGACAGGGTCTGGGGTTCCTCCGGGAATGCGGGAAAGTGCTCCTTGATCGCTCTCTGTAATCTGTAGTGGTTAAAGGTAAATAATAATGTAGGGTTGCTAATGTAATCTAATTTGTCTAGTGTTTGGTAGGTTCCTTCTTTATACAAGTCTCCCAGCTTATCTATGCCTACGTTTCTTAGTAGGTCCATCCCAATCCTCTCTTGTGTGACTGATAGCGCCGGGTGGTGCGCTAGGGGGAGAGCTGGCGCATATAGTGGGAGTCGTTTAGCCACCTTTCCCATCCGTCTCCATGCATCCGTTGTGGTGTTCACTGGGTTTATGTCACGTTCATGTAATCTGCCACGTTTGTGTGTCAGTATGCTAGTTAAGGGAATCGGGTCTGCATCCCCAGCCTCCACCGCCACATGTGTCATGAATGGAATCTCGTGATACCAGTAATGCGCAAATTGCGCTTGCGCGCATAAGTAATACAGATAGAGATCTGGTACTTTGAAACCTCCTTTAGCGTATGGTAGTGTCATCGTTTGCAGATCCAATCTCGCTTGTTTCCCGGCCCAAATTAGATTCAGTACTAGTTTCTTGATATTTCGGAATACCTCTGCTGGTGGCTTAATTGGGATGTTATTAAATAAGTATAGGAACTTGGGGAGTATTACCATTTTCACAATTGCCACTCTGTCTGCTAGCGACAGCGGTAGCTTATTCCACCTTTTAATTTTGTCGTCTAATGTTGAGATCGCCCTCCCATAGTTGGTTCGGATTACCAGTTCCGGGTCCCTGTGAAAACACACTCCTAAATATTTGGTCGGTTCTTCCTGCCAGTCAAGTGGATAATCTATGGCCGTTGGGTGTGTGCCATCAGTTAGTGCCAGTATGAGGGACTTGGTCCCGTTAATCTGGAGCCCTGAGTGTTGGCCAAATTTGATATATTCGCGCAGTAGTGGGTTAAGGTGCTGTTCTGGATTTTTTACATAAAGCACCATATCGTCCGCATACAGTGAGATATGTATCGGGCGAGCCGGCAGTTGTATGGCCGAGCAGTGGTGGTGCTGTCGAATTTTGCAGGCCAGGGGTTCTAGTACCAGAGCAAAAAGCATTGGGGAGAGTGGACATCCTTGCCTAGTGCCGCAACATATTGCGATTGGGTCTGATAAGTGTTTGTTCACTCTAATGCGTGCTGTTAAATTTGTGTATAGCATCGTGATCCATCCTGTGAAGATCGGAGGAAATCCCATTCTCAGTAGTACTGCGTGTAAATAAGGCCAATCTATCGTGTCGAACGCTTTGGCCGCATCTAATAATACAGCCACAGCTTTCACTTCAGGTGCCAGATAATGAGCTAGCGCAAATGAAGTGCGCGTGGTATGTGTCGTTGACCTTTCCGGTATGAAGCCAGATTGGTCGGGCCTTATCAGTAGCGGCATGAGCGGTTTAAGTCTGTCAGCCAGTAGGCTGGCTATGATTTTGGTATCCACATTTATGAGGGATAGCGGGCGGTATGAGTCGCAGTATTCCTCCTCTCTGCCCGGTTTAAGTAATGCAATCAGTAAGGCTTCCCTAATGGATGCTGGAAGTGCCTGCGCCTCGTGTGCCTCCCCGTATAGTCTCACCAAGTGTGGGGCCAGCAGGTCCGCAAATGCTTTGTAAAACTCTATCGTGAAGCCATCTGGCCCTGGTGCTTTGCCATTCGGCAGATGCTTGATGGTGTCCACTACTTCCTCTACCGTGATAGGGCGAGCTAGGTATTCTCTATGGCCGTTAGACAGCCATGCCAGTTCTATATCTGCCATGTAATGCATTAATTCCTCTTGTGGCAGCGAGGGGCGAGCTTCATACAGTTTGCCATATGTGTCCCTAAATTCTACCATTATCCCTTGCATGTCATGTGTCATTTGTCCTGTATGGGTTCTGATAGCTGTGATGTGTTGTGGTGCGTGCCCAGTACATATCTTCTCAGCCAGGGCTCTACCTGGTCGACCCGCCTCACCATATCGCCTAGCTGTTTTACGTTTGTGTATATATTGAAGCTCATCTGCAGCAAACTGTCGGTGCTCTGTTAGGAGAACCTGTATTTCCCCCAGTATCACCTCATCCCTTGTTTGTGTATATCTTTGTTCCAGTGCTAGTATTGCACTCTCACGCATTTTTAATTGTTGCCTAATGTCTCGCAATATGCCCGTGGTCGTGCTAATGCACCCCCCCCCGCAGTGTAGCTTTAAAAGCTTCCCATAATAGGCATTGGCTTTCCGTTGTGGGGCTATTTAGGTCAAAATAGTCTATTATTGCTTTATGTATGGTGTCTGCATATACTGGGTCGCGCAGGGCTACTGCATTAAACCTCCATGTAAATGGCGGAGGTGCATACCTCGGTATTTCAATCTCCAATAACACCGGGCTATGGTCAGATAGCGTTCGTGGGAGGTGCTGTATGTGTGTTACCCATGACGCCACTTCCTGTGTGGTCAACCAGTAGTCCAGTCTAGACCAGCTTGCGTGTGCTGCATTTATGTGCGTCGCCACCATCTCCCCAGGGTGTTGAACCCTCCATACGTCCACCATTTTTAAGTCGTCTATAGCCTCCTGCAGTGTCGCTCTCGCCTTTACGTGTGGCTCCAGTGTGTTCGGGGACCTATCGATTCCCTCCCTCAACGCTACATTAAAGTCTCCTCCCCACAGTATGTTCTCAGTCTGGATATCCGCTAGTTTGCCCCATATTGTCTCATAAAAACCTGGGTCATCTACGTTCGGGCCATAAGTGTTCACCAATGCCAGCGTGTGTTGTCTGACTGTGCCCACCACTATCACACTTCTACCTTCAACATCTCTATGCGCGTACGAGATCTTAAAGTGTGCCCCCTTTTTTATTAAAATGCTAACCCCACGGGAGTATGTCGAGTAATTGGAGTTGGTGACTGATTCTGCCCATCTGGTTCCCATCGTGGAAGAGTCAGTGGCCGCTAAGTGCGTTTCTTGTAGGAAAGCCACATCAACACGCAATCTGTCAAAGTATGCAAACATCTGCCTAATTTTTTTCGGATTACCTAACCCTCTGACATTCCACGTGATACATTTTAGTGTAGCGGTGGTCAGCATCTTTTCAGATGGAAGTTGTAGTGCATCCTGCTAGAGTCCTCCACCCCTCGTGTTAGACCCCCCTCGTGGTCTGTCCCGCATTCGAGTGTGCAGTTTATAACAATGAGTGTAACATCTAATGCAGTGCATTTTAGTTTCAAAGAGGTTGCAATGCTTCTCAGACACAGTGATCGAAAACGAACATTTCCCATTTCCCCCCTCCACCCACCTCCCACTTTAGCACCCCAACTTTGCCAAAGCCATCCCCATGTGTTAACACAACTAGTAACAGAACTGTAAGTGGGGCGCACCCGCTTGGGGGTGTCGCCAGGTGCACACGTCTCCATCCACATTGTGGATGTGGACAGGTGCGTATGGCATGTCTATAATCCGTTATAACCTTATCACCTCTCTTTCCCCGCCACAACTTGTTAATTCACTAGTAACCCATATCTGTAATTATATGGCGTTCCACGTTACAGTATATACTCTGAGGTCAGATGCGGTATAGGAGTACATTCTTTTCCTTTCCAACCCTTTTTACTTTTCAATGCGTCTCACCTGTTTTAGTCGCGCAATTTAGGCCCAAAGTTCGCCAGATCACACGAGCGGTGCTGCCATATATTGCCGCCGTAATGGCGTCGCTCACACATGTTCCAGCACCTTGTACCCTCTCACCTCCCATATCGTGCATATAACGTCTGCTGATTCAGTGCGCAACTTCCGATCTTTTGCGCTGCACAACAACATTTCCTGGTCAAGCAGTTATCTTTGTCCTGGGGTGTCAGCAGCTCCCCAACTGTTGTTCACGTCTATGATATTCCAGTCGCGCTGAAACGTACGGTGCAGTCCCAATTCGAAGGGTGTCGTCGTCAGCTCGCAGTCCTTCAAATGACCATGGCAGCTGCCTTTCCAGTGTCTCAATCATTATCACTTGTCCGACCTTCGCGGTCCTGTGTCTTGCGCTGTTTGCCCAATTTCTTGACATAGTCCTGCGCCGCCTGTACCGAGGGTAGAATCACGGGCTTGCCCGCGTTCGTGATTTTGAGCTTTGCGGGATATAACATGGCATACTCAACTCCTAGTTCTCTCAGCTTCTTTTTGACTGGTGCAAATTCCTTGCGTGCCATCTGTACCGCCATTGTGTGATCAGGGTAAAATTCCAGGGCGTTGCCTTGATGCGTGATGGCCCCTTTTTCTCTGGCTAGCCTGAGGACAGTATCTCTGTCCCTATAGTTGAGTAGGCGGGCTATTACCATGCGTGGTGGTGCACCTGGTTTCGGCGTGGGCGCCAGGGAACGGTGTGCCCGCTCTACGAGGAACACTGGGGATAGATTGTCAGCCCCAAATATGTCCGTCAGCAACCTTTCGATGTAGCTTTCCATTTTGCCCGTGTTTGTTGATTCTGGCAGTCCCGATATGCGGACGTTGTTCCGTCTCGATCTCGCTTCCTGATCCTCCACCCTTGCTCGTAGGACTTCTAACGTTTTTTCCATGCCGCCACATGTTTTCGATGTGGTTCTAGATTCGTCCTCCACTTTTGAGATCCTTTGTTCCGCCTCCACAATCCGCTCGTCGTGCTTTTCTATCTTCGCTGCCATATGGTCCACATGCTGCACTACATTGTCTAGTTTGTTATTCATTTCCTGTAGGCTCTGTTGGATCGCTCTCAGCACTGCCTCCATGCCCGATCCTTCTGCTGTGTCTTGTTCCCCTTCTGCATCCGAAGCAGTGGTGTTGTTTTTTGATTGCTTGCGCGTCGCAAAAGGCAGTGTAGTTTGTTGCTTATCCGGTTTCCCCATGGCACCTGCTTGCTGTGCAGGGCTGAGTTGCGGCTTTCCCAGGCCTGCCGTTGATGTATCTTGCGGTGTAGATTGGTTTCGCCGGTGGGGTGTTTTTGCCGTCCTCAGCAATGTCGAGTTATGCATCTGCCGCCTCTCACCTCAGCATGCTCCCCAACGCTGCGTTGCACTGTGGCTGTAGGAGTGGAACGGTCGTGTAGGAGGCCCGCTATATTTTCTGTGCGCTATCCGTGTGTGGTGTACGCTATAGCCGTCTTGCCATGATGATTTCGGCGCCAAGTCACTGCCCGCCCAGCTCTGTGCACCTTTTCGCCGTCAAACAGTCGTTTGCGCTGCCACCCATGTCTCTTATAGCATAAGTAAATCGCATTGGGCGCGAGTTCAGCGCGCCTAATTGACTGATTTCACTGTTATGACCAGTGCGGGGAGCATTCAATTCCTCGCGCCTTTTTGACAGCGACGGCAGGCGCCATATTGTGCTCAGAGTTCGTCATTCAGTTTAGCAATGCAGCGCTGTATTACTACGAGCAGGTGGCGCATCCCTCAATATTGACTCATTACCATGTGATCCTGCAGCCTCCTCAGTAGTTAGCTCACCTACATTTGCCACGTCTTCTCGCGGTCCCGCATTAGTCTCCAGCCGCCTTTCATCGTTTGCGTTCCACTGCCGCCGCCATCTTGACTGCCGTGGAACGCAACTCCACAGCGCAGTTTTCCGACCTCACTTGCTGGTTTTAGTACACGCCGCTGTGCTAGCCGCAAGACGCTGTGAGTCCGCAGTGCTGTTGAGCCAAATTGTACCTCACAACAGCTTGAGGTGGCGATCTCACGGCCAGTAGTGTCGAGCGCTTTGGGTGGCCATCTTGGCTCTCGTTGCGCTGCCGTGTCGTTTTTCCTCCTTTTCGTTAGTTCCGCACTACCTGCAGAAGTCTCTTCACATAATTCGCGCTGGCGGCATGTTCCGATTTCGGGCAGTACCTTTGTTGATATTCTTGCGGGAGTTTGAGAGGGTGAAATACTACGTTGATGCACCCGTCCGGCGGAGCTGACTGTCTAGTCAACCATTCCGCAGTGCGCCCTCTAGCGCCCCTCATGTAATAATTCTACAATTCTCTAATGAAGTGTTTCTGGCACAACCAATTAGTCACCTCTATAAATCACACCATTCACCACTAACAACGTTGACCGAACTAACCTGTATTTACCAAGGAACTCATTATTCACAATTTCATTTTTCCAACCTTTTGCTATGTTTTCTCTAATTCCTTTCAGTTTTTCATCAGCATTCAAACTTGCCTTCCATTTTTCTTCGCCTATCGCTCCCCCAATGACATTACTACATTGGCCACAATCCAATCGGCATACTCACCATGTACCATTGACATCAATGGCAAACGTGAAAGACAATCAGCCTTGATGTGTTTTAGTCCTGGTACATACATGATTTCAAATTAATACTCTTGGAGTCTGAGCATCACCTGGCCATATGAGGGGTAGCCTTGCCTGCACCTTTTGTCATGAAGACATGATCAGTTCTCAATTAAAATCTTATTCCCCACAAATGAGTTCTGAAATGCTGGCCCTCCCCACTACAAGCCGGTGCCTCTTTCTCAATAACCAAATAGTTTTCTTCAGTCCTTCTTAGAGTCCTTGATGCAAAATGCTATGATTCTGTTACTCTCTTGATGAAGCTGTAGCAACACAGCACCAAGCCCATACGCATTTGGAGCTACCCATAATCAGAACTGTATTGTATTAATATTCAAATGATTTAATTATCGGATTCTTGGTAATGCTCTCCTTTATACTCACTAATGACATTGTACATTCTTCAGAACAGACATACCTTTTTCCTTTTTTTTAAAGAACCCTCATCTGCTTTGTTTTATCAGCAAAATGATTCACAAAATGTGCATAATATTCTGCAAACTGAGAATACTTCAATTGTTTTTTGTTCTCAGGACTGGGTGCACATTTAATGGCTTCCAAAAGCTTCATTTTGGGTTACATCCCATCCCCACCAATAACATGACCCAAATACACAAATTCAGTTACCAGAAATGTGCACCTATCTACCCCAATAGTTAAGACAGCACCTCACATTTTCTCTTAAACGTGTCTCAAAATCATATTGTAATCCAGTTTGTATTTTTCACAAACTAATATATCATCCTGGAATATTGTCACCCTTTTCATCACCAACTGCAATTTCTGCAACACTCTCTGAAAAACTACAGGAGCAGAGGATAGACCAAAGGCCATTATCAAACATCTAAACAGCCCTTCTGGTGTTACAAATAATAAGTGCTCCCAATCAGGATGCAAAACAATCTAATGATATGCCTTTAGACATATCTAGAGTTGAAAAACAAATTGCGTAGGTCAATACACATATATATGCACCTTATCATTCTCTTTTCATTCTAGAACAATCAGACTGTCCCATTCTGATAACTCTATGGGTTCTATCACTTGTTCAGCACATACCCTCTGCATCTCACTCCTTAATACTTCCCTCAGAGACAATGGAACTCTTCTGACATTGTGGACTTTGGGTACAGAACCATGTTTGAGGAAGATGCGGTGGGTAAATCCTTTTGCCCAACCTATCCTGAAATACTTCTGGGAATTTGATTCTCCACTTGTGCACATCTTGGACAGTCATCACCACAACTTGTTCAGGATAATTAGGATTCAACGTTTTCCCAAATTCGTTTGCTTCTTTTCAACAGCAGGCTACCCTTTTATCCTACATATACATTGCTTATGGTCAATTTACCCTTGAACCTTATTGGTGATTCAAAACAGCCTAACATCGGTAATTGTGTTCCACAATATTTCACTGGACATACATTAGAACTTGACATCAGAGAACTGAAGAGACATGTCATAATCTATTAAAGTATAAGATGAACAAAAATCCACCCACATGCTAATGCGAACTCTTCCAATAGTTATCTTACATTTGTGTGCATTTTAAGGTTCTGTGATATCTAAAATTTCATTCCTTAACTCACTCTGCTTTATATCTAAGTTTATTAAGATTTATTAAGATTGATATAGTAGGTTCACATACTACGACCACTTCGTCATCATCCCAAAAATGATGATTCATTCATTACCACATGACTAGTTCCCTTACTGTTTTTCCTTTTTTCATCATGAAGAGTGACTTTACACATTTTTGAGAAAGTCTTGATCTCTTACAGCAATAGCATCTGGCCTTTAACATTGTATAACTGTGAGAAGTAGCCAAATGTTTGAAACTGCCACACCTGAAACACTGAGGGGTCGATTCCGATCCTGGAAAAAGCCCCACAAATCGCTGTACGGAGCTTTTTTACGATCTGTACACCGACAACGTCCCTGTACGTACAATGAAGTACGATCCTAACCGCAAGCAAAACTCCATACAAATCGTACCAAACACCATATGAACAAACAATACCTACGATACATATCCGGGTCACGCTGTACGCGCCGTCCGAACGTAAACAGGAAGCATTTTCTGGACCAGCAAGTACGATCCGTTCCGGTGACACTCCGTATGACCCTATTGCTACGGGAGCTGAAAACTACCGTAAAAGTAGAGTCCTGTGCGACCCGTACCCCGGTACGCGACAGACACGCCATGAATCCCATCGACCGTGTCATCCAAGTCCTGTATGCCTACGACCTGGTGCATAGAAACCGACGACGGCGCAGATAGTGAGTACAACGTACTGCAAAAACGGAAGTGTACCTGTACGGTGCGCCACACGCGTACATCACCATTGCAATGGTGCTACGAGCCGCACATACGCCATTAATGTTGGGGTACGGGGTGTCACACGCTCACGTATTTTACCATTGCAATAGTGCTACGAGCCGCACATATGCCATTAATGTTGGGGTACGGTGGGTCACACTCTCGCGTAGTTCACCATTGCAATAGTGCTACGAGCCGCACATACGCCAGTAATGTTGGGGTATGGTGCGTCACATGCTCGCGTATTTCACCATTGCAATAGTGAAACGAGCCCCACATACGCCATTAATGTTGGGGTATGGTGCGTGGCATTTGAGGGGTGAGTGGATAAGACTCCCAGCAGTGCCCAGACATAGGAGGGGTAGGTGGATATGACCCCCTGCAGTGCCCAGACATAGGAAGGGTGGGTGCACAGGACTCCCAGGGGTGCCCAGACATAGGAGGGGTGGGTGGTTATGAATCCCAGCAGTGCCCAGACATATGATGGGTGGGTGGATAGGACCCCCAGCAGTGCCCAGACATAGGAGGGGTGGGTGGTTATGACTCCCAGCAGTGCCCAGACATAGGAGGGGTGGGTGCACAGGACTCCCAGCAGTGCCCAGACATAGGAGGGGTGGGTGGATAAGACTCCCAGCAGTGCCCAGACATAGGAGGGTGGGTGGTTATGACTCCCAGCAGTGCCCAGACATAGGATGGGTGGGTGGATAGGATCCCCAACAGTGCCCAGACATAGGAGGGGTGGGTGGTTATGACTCCCAGCAGTGCCCAGACATAGGAGGGGTGGGTGCACAGGACTCTCAGCAGTGCCCAGACATAGGAGGGGTGGGTGGTTATGACTCACAGCAGTGCCCAGACATAGGAGGGGTGGGTGGATATGACCCCTAGCAGTGCCCAGACATAGGAGGGGTGGGTGGTTATAACTCCCAGCAGTGCCCAGACATAGGAGGGGTGGGTGCACAGGACTCCCAGCAGTGCCCAAACATAGGATGGGTGGGTGGATAGGACCCCCAGTATTGCCCAGACATAGAGGGGTGGGTGGTTATGACTCCTAGCAGTGCCCAGACATAGGAGGGGTGGGTGCACAGCACTCCCAGCATTGCCCAGACATAGGAGGGGTGGGTGGATAAGACTCCCAGCAGTGCCCAGACATAGGAGGTGTGGGTGGTTATGACTCCCAGCAGTGCCCAGACATAGGAGGGGTGTGTGCACAGGACTCCCAGCAGTGCCCAGACATAGGATGGGTGGGTGGATAGGACCCCCAGCAGTGCCCAGACATAGGAGGGGTGGGTGTTTATGACTCCCAGCAGTGCCCAGACATAGGAGGGGTGGGTGGATAGGACCCCCAGCAGTGCCCAGACATAGGAGGGGTGGGTGGGTATGACTCCCAGCAGTGCCCAGACATAGGAGGGGTGGGTGGTTAGGACTCCCAGCAGTGCCCAGACATAGGAGGGGTGGGTGCGCAGGACTCCCAGCAGTGCCCAGATATAGGAGGGGTGGGTGGATAAGACTCCCAGCAGTGCCCAGACATAGGAGGGGTGGGTGGTTATGACTCCCAGCAGTGCCCAGACATGGGAGGGGTGGGTGGTTATGACTCCCAGCAGTGCCCAGACATAGGAGGGGTGAGTGGATAGGACCCCAGCAGTGCCCAGACATAGGAGGGGTGGGTGGTTATGACTCCCAGCAGTGCCCAGACATAGGAGAGGTGGGTGCACAGGACTCCCAGCAGTGCCCAGACATAGGAGGGGTGGGTGGATAAGACTCCCAGAAGTGCCCAGATATAGGAGGGATGGGTGGATAGGACCCCCAGCAGTGCCCAGACATAGGAGGGTGGGTTCACAGGACTCCCAGCAGTGCCCAGACATAGGAGGGGTGGGTGGATAGGACCCCCAGCAGTGCCCAGACATAGGAGGGGTGGGTGCACAGGACTCCCAGCAGTGCCAGACATAAGATGGGTGGGTGGATAGGACTCCCAGCAGTGCCCAGACATAGGGGGTGGGTGGATAAGACTCCCAGCAGTGCCCAGACATGGGAGGGGTGGGTGGTTATGACTCCCAGCAGTGTCCAGACATAGGAGGGGTGGGTGGATTTGACTCCCAGTAGTGCCCAGACATAGGAGGGGTGGGTGGGTATGACTCCCAGCAGTGCCCAGACATAGGAGGGGTGGGTGCACAGGACTCCCAGCAGTGCCCAGACATAGGAGGGGTGGGTGGATAAGACTCCCAGCAGTGCCCAGACATAGGAGGGGTGGGTGGATAGGACCCCCAGCAGTGCCCAGACATAGGAGGGGTGGGTGCACAGGACTCCCAGCAGTGCCCAGACATAGGAGGGGTGGGTGGATAGGACCCCCAGCAGTGACCAGACATAGGAGGGGTGGGTGGATAGGACTCCCAGCAGTGCCCAGACATAGGATGGGTGGGTGGATAGGACTCCCAGCAGTGCCCAGACATAGGAGGGGTGGGTGGATAAGACTCCCAGCAGTGCCCAGACATAGGAGGGGTGGGTGGTTATGACTCCCACCAGTGCCCAGACATGGGAGGGGTGGGTGGTTATGACTCCCAGCAGTGCCCAGACATAGGAGGGGTGGGTGGATAGGCCCCCTAGCACTGCCCAGACATAGGAGGGGTGGGTGCTTATGACTCCCAGCAGTGCCCAGACATAAGAGGGGTGCGTGGTTATGACTCCCAGCAGTGCCCATACATAGCAGGGGTGGGTGCACAGGACTCCCAGCAGTGCCCAGATATAGGAGGGGTGGGTGGATAAGACTCCCAGCAGTGCCCAGACATAGGAGGGGTGGGTGGTTATGACTCCGAGCAGTGCCCAGGCATAGGAGGCGTGGGTGGTTATGACTCCCAGCAGTGCCCAGACATAGGAGGGGTGGGTGAATAGGACCCCAGCAGTGCCCAGACATAGGAGGGGTGGGTGGTTATGACTCCCAGCAGTGCCCAGACATAGGAGGGGTGGGTGCACAGGTCTCCCAGCAGTGCCCAGACATAGGAGGGGTGGGTGGATAAGACTCCCAGAAGTGCGCAGACATAGGAAGGGTGGGTGGAAAGGACCCCCAGCAGTGCCCAGACATAGGAGGGGTGGGTGCACAGGACCCCCAGCAGTGCCCAGACATAGGAGGGTTGGGTGGATAGGATCCCCCAGCAGTGCCCAGACATAGGAGGGGGGTGGATAAGACTCCCAGCAGTGCCCAGACATAGGATGGGTGGGTGGATAGGACTCCCAGCAGTGCCCAGACATAGGAGGGGTGGGTGGATAAGACTCCCAGCAGTGCCCAGACATAAGAGGGGTGGGTGGTTATGACTCCCAGCAGTGCCCAGAAATAGGAGGGGTAGGTGGATAGGACCCCCAGCAGTGCCCAGACATAGGAAGGGTGGGTGTTTATGACTCCCAGCAGTGCCCAGACATAGAAGGGGTGGGTGGGTATGACTCCCAGCAGTGCCCAGACATAGGAGGGGTGGGTGCACAGGACCCCAGCAGAGCTCAGTGAAAGGGGGGTGCAGTATCATCATCATACAACAACTACTTGTGTGTATGTTAACAGCCCAACCTGTGTCAGTCCTGATAGTGCCATAGCAAACACCACTTACAGCAGTGTCCCTCTCCATGGAGGTTTCATACCTTTCACACACTGCGTGACACACCACATGTGGGTGTGATGTCAGATCACACATGCTGATCCACCCATGGAGGTTGCAGGCAACCTACACACCCTACCATCATCACTCAATAGTGTATAGTCATGTAACAGCCCACCAAACAAATAGAGCAAAAAGGATAAACACACTGTCATGTATATCACAGACCTGATATGAATGTCCAGGTGGTGAAACATGTACTCTTTCATGGAAGGAACTGAGTTGAAACACCTTAGAAACAAAGCAATAAATTGTGAGTTGTGTGCACAAATCCCAAGCATTACAAATTCAAACATGAGGGTAAGGCTGTGTTCATATATATCTGCATAGTGTGAAAAAGGCAGATGGTGTCCATGATGGCATTACTACATACTACAAACACAAGTACAGTGAGTAGCATGGATGGCACAGACCAATGAGCACAACTCATCTGTGAGCAGGCATGGCCATTGCTGAAGGGAATGTCATAAAAAAATAAGGAACTCTGCACAAAAGAAACCACAACAATTGGCCAACTGTCTGTAGTGAAGATCTCATGTGTCACTGAGGAAGGGACACTCTTTTGGACAATGTCTGTATGCAAACTGCACACACACAAATCAAGATAATTTGCTGCAACATTGGGATGGCACATAGATACCATGGTCCACCTCATTACCATCAGAAAATAGACATCTTCCACAATACCAAAACATTAACATGACAACAACTCCTAGGCACACAGCACCTAAGCAAGTACCTGAAATGCAATAGTTCAGAATGGAAAAAAATGCTTTATTCAGCTCCAAAACGACAATTAGTTCATAAATGAGTCCAGGCTCAAAGAAGGCCAATGGCCAGTCCATAATATTGTCTCTTTTGGTGGTATGTTGGGGTGGTTGTCACCTCCAAACTTGCCTGCACATGATGGACTTAAATGTCTGTGGACCCATGGGGGGCATCATCTGGGTCACTGACCAGCACCGCAGGGACAGGAGAGGGAAGGGTAGGTGTTGTGGGTGCAGGGGGGGAGGAATCCTCCTCAGTGGCAGGTGCAGTGCAAAAGCTGGCAACATATTCTGCGCTGCACACTGCTGCCAGTTCTGACAGCCCACCACCTGCACCCAGGGACACAATGGGAGTAGAGGTAGAGGGCTCTGAGTATGGTGTAGTGTGTCTGTGTCTGCGTGACTGCTGTCTGTCCCCAGTCCCTGCGGGTGTGCCTACATCCCCCTGAGATTGGGTGCCTGGAGAACTGCGCCTAGACTTCCGTGGTGGTGTGCTGGGTGTCTCTGGTGGTGTGCGTGCTCTGGTGTGTCTGCGTGTTTTGTGGACAGGTATGGGAGAGGGGGATGTGGATGGGTCTGAAGGAGTTGGGGGATGGACCGCTGCTGGAGGGCAACTGCTGCCGTCAGTGTGGAGTCTATGGACGATAGACTCCGACGTTGGTCAGACATGTTAGCTGACATGCCCTCCATGAATGACAACAACTGTGTCATGATCTGAGTTTGGCCATGGAGGACAGTCAGCATTGATGTCTGACCAACAAGAATCTGCCGGAGTAGGTCCACAGACTCAGCATTGAGGGCAGCAGGGGAGACAGGGGTAGGGGCTGCGGTGCCGGGGATGAAGGAGACACGGGGGCAGCACGGACAGAAGGGACACTAGCAACTGGGAGGGTGGAGATGGGTCTGGAGGAGGCGGGGACAGACACAGGGATGGAAGATGCTGTCGCCGCGTATTCCCCCTCCTCCTGGGAGTCAGAAGCAGAGCCGTCTGCATGGTAAGAGCTGTCTGCTTCCAAAGGTCCGGCCACCTGACTCCCCTCACCCTCCGTGCCACTGCCTGCCTCCAACTCCTCTGCGCAGGTGGCACTGTGGCTGGGTCCCTCCTCCTGGTCCGTGCTCATGTCTCCTCCAGTTTCGGTTGATGATGCTGTTGGCAAGGAGAAGAAACAAAAATGCATCAGCCACCTGTACACATCTGACACATGACCAGAAAAACATTTGGGCACATAGCAAATCATGGCATGCATCACGAGTAGCAGCCAAATTACTCAGCACATATTTTGGAATAGTGCTGCACTGTTGATATAGACACAATGCTACTTGGACACAAGGATCCAAATAACTGACCAGGCCACAACTTGAGGGAGAGTCACACTGAGGAGGGCCCGTTTGTGTCCATGAGAGCTCACCTATACAATGAAGTTATGCCAACTCAAGTTAAGAAATAAAGGAACTGTTGTGTTGGCCCTCAGGGCAAAGTAACACAGCTCACCCCCCAAGGTTACACCACACCCAGAGCCCAGGAAGTACTCTTTGGTTAGAAGTAATGTCTTAAAATCTTGGCATCTTGGCACTCTGCATACTTCACATATTCAACATCTATTGCATGCTCAAAATATCCATCTTGTGAACATAACACGTATGTGCCTGCATGAAAGAACGCTCACAAGGAAATGCACATAAACAACATAGACACATTTTTGGATAAAGCTTGCACACTTCAAGATGAAGCACTGTTAGAAACTAATGGCGTGGACCATATACCATATACATGGTCCAACAGAGGCCTTGATGGATTGACACACATTAGTCTGTACAATTGACAGTAAAGGAGTCTCAAGCACTCAAGACCACTGTGGGGACATGACTATGTAGATCAAGGCACACCATTAACCACTAACACTGGCCTCAATCAAAACCTGCAAGCTCATTAAAAAACATTGCATATGTTGTGTAGTAGAGAAGTGTGGCTCAATGGTTAGAGCGGCAGACCCTGATGCAGTAGTCTGGCCGGGACCAGGGTTCAATTCCCGCCTCGGCGGGTCTCGGCTCAATTTCCTCGGACCTGATCATTCTCGCCTCGGTGCCTATTCTAATCATGAGTCTCACTCTGCACCTCTGGGCAATAGCTTGCTTAATCTCTACAACGGCCCCAACAACGCTGAGGATGCCTGACTTCACCTTGGGGGTGCCCAGGAGTGGGCTCCTCACATGGAAAGGCCAGGAAGGGTTCCTCGGCGGTATTCGTACAAGCGCCGAGATGCCTACGGGTAGTCGTGCGCTATACAAGTGCGTAATCATTTCATTTCATCATTTCATCATCATCACTACCTTGTGACACAACTATAATGCAGACACAGAAGTGTAACCTACAAAATCAGTCATATGCACACATTCAAAACATTAACAACTCTCAACAAGTTTTGGAGGTGCCAAGGTACATCCATCTATGTGAGATCAGTACAAATGTGTCACTCCTCACAGGGGCATCTATCACCACATCATACAGTTGCTAGCACATAACACACACTGGCTGTAAAGTGAAGTTGACCACATGTTCCGAAGCTGGACAATGCTTAAACTAATGTGCCTCCAATAGTGATCATGAACATCATTGCTGCATTGTACACACACCCTTAACCACTTGGGAAATGTGATCACTGTAGTGTGCGCAATAAGACCAAACAGCTAAGCATGACAACTACATGCTTGTAGGAAATATCTTTGAGGCACAATCATCTCAGTAAGCAAACAACATAGCCTAGAAAGCCCCCAATGACAGCACTGTCCAGCACCACAGGGCAAGTGCATGGCGAAAACTCTACCTTACAAATTACATCCACAGCTCACAACTGACAAGGACAAACAGGCAGGCCCATCACACTGCTCCTGCACAACAGCCCATCATTCCGTTAATGTGATTGAAACAGCGCAAGATTTAAAATCTCAGAATCAGGGTATCTAAAACTGTGCTGCAACTATAGAAAAAGTAAACCAAGGTCACCTTGTGTGGCTGCCTATCCATATTACTCACAAACAAACTGCAACACATTCCTGGGAATAGGCACACAGGCACTGCCCAGTGTGAGTATGCACAAGCCAAATCTTGTATCCATGCACACTGTGCACATGCAGCTAACACATGATTAATTCAAAGTATGGCATGGATCAATGCCACTGAGGCACACCCATGCTGAACACACATAGAATGGGCACAGTGTCGGATGACACACATGATTAGGAGGACAGGGTATTGCAGGGTACTGTAGTGGGCACACAGATAGTTGGGTCTAGAAATAGCTGACTGTATCATAATTAACCGTCTTGTCACTATGCATATCTTGCAAATGATGTCCATCATGTATGAGTACGCAACATGTGACATGCATGCTGCTAGTGTGAGCATATTTAAAATAACATTCCCATGTTGAGACTCATGATCAGTGCAAACAAATATGAATTCCAAACACAGTGCACAGGTCGTGGCACAGGCAAGGTACCGACACATGTCACAGACCTCCCTCCCACATGATGCGCAAATCAATGTGCCCCCTAGAAGTACATGTGTGATTTTTGAAACACACAAACCAGGGGACACATGTGGATGAGGGGAAGGGATGAAAAAGAGCAACAGCTAAATATGGTGAGTTCATAGTGCAATGCACAAATTGCCTCTCTGACCAGACTCCACAACTGTGGGAGTGCCTCCAGGCATCAGAGCATCTCAAGTAGCATGTGACACACAACACTACAAACAGATATGTAAGTACCCCCTCCTTGCTGCTGTCCATCCTGCAACTGCCTATGGAGGTCTGGGAAGACCACTTCCAGGACCCGGAGCATGTGGGGGGTGAGTTGACGGCTGCCGCCATGCCGGCGTGGAGCTTCCAGCTTCAGCTCGACCCGGGCGATACGCCGGCATGTCCCAGTAACACACACTTGCACTACATTGATGATGTGAACAGGGCATAGGATGCAGACAGGACTTGCATCATTGTCCATGTGAATTTGGCCTGTGGGCAAACACAAATGCACTACATGCCTTCTAAATGTAACAGGCGGCATAAGGGGTGCAACACACTCACTGATCATGGCACACACTGTACAACACATGCAAAGGCAGGGTGTTGGACAGCACTTGACATGCTGTCACATATCCCACTATACCTACGAACCCTCAGCAGACCACACATACACACCCTGGCAAAGATCACTCGCCTGTCAGTATCAACAGTGTAAACAACCCTCACTTTGCACATGTCACACTTGACAAAGAGGTGCCACAGGTGTTGGGCTAACTGTGCAAGACATGCACACAACACTGCAAACTTGTCACATCAGATGGGTACTACTGCTGCATACGCCATGCAGCTGTGGTGCAAAACATCACATACACACTCAGCCAGGTGACAAGGAACATTCACACTCTTCAATGTTCATGAGTTAAAACACACCTTTTGTACATCATCACCACAGGTCCCCTAAAAACATAAACATAAATCAGTACATTCAGCTGTCACTCTGGGGTGAACACTATAACAGCTCACAAAATTATGTCAAAGAAAAATGCAAGGTTGGCACAGCAGATAGTATAAATCCGTATGCATTGAAAGTCACAGTTAGCACAATGCAAGTAAGGAGTAAACACACTTTAATTACAACATGCTCTGCGTGGGAGACACCACAATGTACACACCCGGCACTCACTGCTAAACCACACTGCATGTCTGTTCAACAATTACACAATGGCTGTAGTGACACTCACACAACAGGTGCACAGTCAACGCTAGTGCAGTCATCACTCACCTGCTCCCCTGATCTCCCATACAGCTTGCTGTAGTTTGGTAGGAGGGCATCCAGCAGGGCCTGGTTCTCCTCCTCACTGAATGCAGTTGCCCTCTCCATGGCCAGCAAAATCAGAGTCTAAGGAATGCAGAGACAGCAGCAGTGTAGGCCACTCAAATGTTGTGCAGGCAAGTGCCCTCTCACAGCCACATTCACCCTTAAATCTGTGCTGCTGAGGGGCTTTCAGTATCAGGAGTACAGTGTGATAGGCCATATTACTTTGCATCCTACGTTTCATCCAATCACTTTCAACCAAAGGACCTGACACACATTTGCATGGTTTAAATTTTGAGCTTCAGCTCCACAACAAGATTGCAACATTGTATATTTTTGCCCAACTGACTTTTGCAGGACACCTGTAGCACACACTCAAATCTCAGTATCCATGACAACCAGCCTGCATTCTGGGCCTACTACTTGTCCCCTAGGTAGGTGTCCCCTATGTATTTTTTGGCCTCCACACACAAGTACGTAGCATTTTACATCGTGTATGCCACATTTTTAATGTTGAAACGTCCTGCACACACACACACACAAGCTCGGGGTACGGTTCGCTCGCGTATGGCACCTTTACAATAGTAAAACGTCCTGCACACACCCACGCAAGCTCGAGGTACTGTTCACTCGCGTATGGCACCATTATATTACTGAAACGTCCCGCACACACGCACGCAAGCTCGGGGTACGTTTCGCTCACTTATGGCACCATTACATTAGTGAAACGTCCCGCACACACGCACGCAAGCTCGGGGTACGTTTCGCTCGCTTATGGCACCATTACATTAGTGAAACGTCCCGCACACAACACGCAAGCGCAAGGTACGGTTCGCTCGCATATTGCACCATTACATTAGTGGAACGTCCCGCACACACGCACGCAAGCTCGGGGTACGGTTTGCTCGCGTACGGCACCCTTACATTAGTGAAACATCCCGCACACACGCACGCAATGTCGGGGTATGGTTTGCTCGCGTATGGCACCATTACATTAGTGAAACGTCCCGCACACATTCACACAAGCTCGGGGTACGGTTCGCTCGCGTATGGTACCATTACATTAGTGAAACGTCCCGCACATACGCACCCAATGTCGGGGTACGGTTCGCTCGCGTATGGCACCATTACATTAGTGAAACTTCCTGCACACCTGCACGCAAGCTCGGGGTACGGTTCGCTCACGTATGGCTCCGTTACATTAGTGAAACTTCCCGCACACACGCACGCAATGTCGGGATACGGTTCGCTCACGTATGGCACCATTACATTAGTGAAACGTCCCGCACACACGCACGCAAGCTCGGGGTACGGTTCACTCGCGAATGGCACCATTACATTAGTGAAACGTCCCGCACACACGCATGCAAGCTCGGGGTACGGTTCACTCGCGTATGGCACCATTACATTAGTGAAACGTCCCGCACACACGCACACAATGTCGGGGTACGGTTTGCTCACGTATGGCACCATTACATTAGTAAAACGTCCCGCAAACATGCACGCAATGTCGGGGTACAGTTCGCTCGCGTATGGCACCATTACATTAGTGAAACGTCCCGCACACACGCACGCAAGCTCGGGGTACGGTTCGCTCGCGTATGGCACCATTACATTAGTGAAACGTCCCGCACACATGGCAGGGATGTAGCTGTACGGTTAACACAAGGATGTCTATCTAGTTTTTGTCATTGCATACTTACATGAGCATACCCTAGGTGTGCCAGGCACTGATAGAGCACAGGATATCAGATCACGTTGCACAATTGATGTGTGATGACCTGTTGACACATGTGATGTGTGATGGGGCATTATGTGTTACACATCACCTTTCCACTAGTCCCATTGGTATCATCATGCACATGTTGTCATGCACATCAACACTGGGATGGCACAGTCAGCTCTACGGGCACCTGTCTCATGATGCCAGGGACTGTGTCACTTTCGCACTTGATTATTTGACGCTCAACAGGTCCCGTATGTAACAATGTAATGTGTGTGTCATGGTAAAGATTGAATTTGCTGTTTGTGGTTCATTAAATGCATCTGCTGTCGGTGCATCTATTATGAGTCTGTGTTGTGACTGAAATGGTTTCGCATGTACGCACACCATGCCACATGGACTTTGCCAATGGCTTTTGTGTTTGATGGCATCATACATCATTGATCACCATGGATACATGACTGCATTGTGACAATTGCTGTGGTGTTGCGTTGTCACATACACACCGTTATTGGCAAGTTCTAGGATATGTCCAGTAGATATTCCCTGTAACCTGGCTCTGTGCCTTGCAGTCAGCTGTCTGTATCGGATGACAACCTTCTAATGCAGGTCTAATGACGTGTGTCACTCCTGTGATATCTTGCTCTGCTCACTCAGAGCAGCCCAGCTGCTCTTTGGTGTGCATGTCATTTTTTGTTCAAAAACAACAGATGTGTCTGTGATTTGTTTGGAGTGCCAGGAAGCTGGCATATGTGTCCAGGATTTATTGCATACGCCAGACCCCATAGTAACTTGATGAGTAGTAACAGTGTTGCATGTGCCATGTACATTGGAATAGTTGTTGTCTGACAGTTGTTATTCATTCTTCCCAAATATGTCCTGCTGGGCACCCCCTCTACCAAGGCCTTTTCCCGACTTGGAGACCATGAGAGAACGTGATTGCATCAGACGGTACAGATTCACTTGCGTTTTGATTCAGAACTTGACGGACAGGCTGGAACCACATCTCCAACCGCGACACAGGTATCCAACTGCGCTGACACCAAAGCTAAAGGTGATGGCAGCCCTAAATTTTTTTGCCACAGGTACGTTTCAATTTACCATTGCAGATGTGGGAGGTATGTCCCAAACAATGTTCAGCCGTGTCCTACGTGATGTGTTAGCTGCCATGTTAGAGCTCATTGATGAATTCATCAAATTTCCTAAACCTGAAGAGTTAACAGATGTAAAGGGTGAATTCTATGCCCTGGGAGGGATGCCACATGTCATTGGGGCCATTGATGTACACATGTGGCTTTGGTGCCACCACAGGCTCAGGAGCAGGCCTACCGCAATAGGAAACATTACCACTCTATAAATGCCCTGGTGGTCTGTCTTGCTAACATGCTGATTTCCCATGTTGGTGCACGTTTTCCAGGATCGTGCCATAATGCTTTCATCATTAGGCGTAGCAGGGTGCCACAGATGAAGCTGAAGCTGCACAACGATCAGGCATGTCTTGTTGGTGGGTATACTCTGTTTGTCCTGTATGTTTCATTTCTTGTTTGCTCTGACAGAATGGCATTACCCAAATTATAACACGGTGTATATTTGTAGGAAACGCGGGATATCCCAACATGCCGTGGCTCATGACACCGCTCCGCAACCCAAGAACAGCTGCAGACCAGCGGTACAACAATGCACACGGACAGACCAGGCGAGTGATAGAACGTACATTTGTACTCCTGCAGAGCCAATTCCGGTGCCTTGATAAGACCGGCGGATCCCTCCCTTACCCCCCGGTCAAGGTGTGTAACATCTTCATCGTGTGCTGCATGCTACACAACATGGCAGTTGAGAAGGCCGTGCCACTCTACCTGGATCCTTATGAGCTGGAATATCCACCCATTGAGAATGCCGGCCTTGGCCACGACGAAAGTGATGAGGAGGAGGATGAAATCCGGAGTCGGCTCATACGCAACTTCTTCTCTTAATGGTGAGTCACTGAGCATTTGTGTGCGAGCTAGTGGCATTGAGTGGCATGTGTTGCATACTGTGTTTCCAGCTGACTGTGTGCGAAGTCACTTTGATGTTTGTTGTGATGTATCACACAAGTGATGATGTCATGACACACGCATATGTGCAATGAGTGAATTCAGAATGAACATGTGTATTACATTGTGATTTGTTTAACATGACCATGTCTGTATGGAAATATTATTAACGTGTACCCTTGTGTGCCTGTCATTACCTGGTTGCTCTGCCTGTTTGTTTGTGTCATCTTGGTACTCCTGCTATTCATCCTGATGATTGCAACGTGTCTCGAATCAGCGTTCCATGCACAGACATGTGGAAATGTCCGTCTGGGTAAGATAGCTAAACAGGCTTTTTTCGGTCGGGTATGCTTTGGGAATGTGTGGGAACTGTTTCTGTGCATGTTGTAGAAGCATACACACATGTGTCATAAACATGGATCAAGATGCATGTTGCAACACTCCCATGACTGGACAGTCACCCTTCTTGTCAGTCATCTGTTGTTGAGTGTTGACTCTGGTGAATGCATCAATGTGTTTAAACCTTGGGCCAGACACATTGCGGATGTCACCGGTTTACATTGTGTGTGACATCACAACCACAGGCGCTGTGTGGAATTGCACCGTCACTATGTGCAGCAGGATGTGTCTGCCTCATCACATTTATGTTGTGGGCCAGTACAGTTTGGTTTACCTAATGACATGTTGTGAAGGTGTGGGCCAGTGTATGTCCCACATGCTCTGACAAATGTCCAGTGAGTCTGATCGTATGGATGCATTGCCCCTTGAGCCAGTATGTAATGTCACTGTCACGTCGCTACATCAGTGCCGGTGAAGAACACTGATTTGCAAGCCTTCTTGGTAACTTCATGTTAACTTTCAATTTCTATTATCCCAGGAATGTTGCACTGATGACGTACCAACGTAGTGCTCTGGAAAATGTTAACACTTCGTTACACCAGTCGGTTGACGTTAATCCCAGCAATCTCTTGTGCCGTGCTGCATATCCTCGTTACGGTAGGGGTGATTTATTGGCTTTGTGCATCATTACTCTCTGTAGAGTGTGGTCACACCTGCCTGTCATGTTTGGCATTGTAAGGCACAGTTGGAAGAGCCAATGACTGGCTCTTGCCAGGCTTCATTGTGTTTCAATAATTCCCTTCCTCTTTGCATGAGATAAATACGGTTCTTGCGGGTGATGTGTATGTTACATTCATGACCCGCACTGATTCCCAGGGCTGACTACAGTTTTTTGGCTATGTGTGAGTAGCAGTGCTACACATTGAATTTACTTATTTCTTGGAGCCTCAATCATACACTGTAAGTAACTTGATGATTGCATGGTTCTAATTGCATTGAAGCAGCCTGGTGAGCGCTAGACCCCCTTCATTTCGGCTGCTACCTTTTATGTGTCCCAGTTCAAACCTCAGATGTAGTATCATTTCAAAGCCTGTGCTCACAAATAGGCTACAGTGGCTGTGGTTAAAGTACACAGGTGTTACTTTTACAGTATACGTCATGCGGTATAATGTGATGCAGTGCCAAGATTTGTTGAATTGTTATGCTTGTTTACCTTTGTTTCAGATCTCCCTCCCTCCTGTATCATCCTCTCCTTCCCTCGCCTGATCACCCTATTGAGTCTGTTAATCATACTCAGACCAATGGGCTATCTGGAGATGGACCCCTTTCAGCATCGCACAAATCTGAGGGTCAAAGATACCAACTGTCCCGGCCTGTCGTGTGGAGATAGTTTCAGCAGCATTACAGGTACCCTCATTACATGACAGTCATTTCCTACAGAGCTATGCCACTGGCCATGTATATTGGCTACAGCAGCATGGCCTCAGAACGAACTTGAACCATTTCGGTTGTAAAAGTATTTCCAAGTGTACATTGTGCCTCATTACTATTACCGCAGATGTCTTGTCAGTCTGCATGTGTCATCTATGGCATACTTTACAATGTTAGTGCATATGTGGTTATGTGTCCTGTGTCAACATGCATGGTGTTTGTGATAGGTCATGGTCCATTATGTGATTGGCATACATGGTTGTGTATGTACTTTTTTTCGCTTGATACCCACCACTGTCATGCAACACATGCTGACGCTGTTTGGCCTGTGCCCCGCTTAGCCTTTTGGTGCATGACCCTGTGCCCGTCATATATGGTGATTGTTCACCCATTTTCTAGCAGTGACCCATGAGTAACCAGACACTCCTTCCTTTCCATACACATGTCACATGTTGCTTTGCAAATATCCTTGTCTTTGTGCGCTACTTTTCCATGGTGTCTCACACCTTCTGCCATCATGTGTTCACACATTCCTGATGCTGCATCCCCAGTGACACTGCAACATCCAGTGCCCAGATTGTGCCACACACACGCCTCCAATATGCTCCTCCATCCATCCGTCCATTGTTAAGGGTGGCCGCAGCTTGTCTGTGCCACAGTTGCACCACCTCCATGGCAAAGGCAGGACCGCGCACAGCGCCAGAACCCCTGAACCACAAAGTGCCCACAACATCAGACTGTACTACGAATCCAGCACCCTCCACGCACTCAACCCCGGACGCGATCCCTCCTGCTACCGGGCTATCCCGAAGCACACCCAAGGACCCTTCACCTGCCGCAACTGCAGCTTATACAGCATCCGGACAACAAAAACATCGACCAGAGACCGCACCACCTCCGCTCCATCCTCCTCAATACCCACTCCCCTTGCAAACACGCCATCAAACTCTGGGACCTCCTAGACTCAACCACCCCCGACGTCGCCTTCCTGGCGGAGGCCTGGCTGAACGTCACCTCTGCACCAGACATCACCATTGCCATCCAAGAGGGGTACAAAATCTCCCGCAGAGACCGCATCAACAGAGTGGGAGGGGGAATCGCCATCATCCAAAAGGACTCCCTCGAAGTCACAACCAACACCGACGACACCATCACCACCGCTGAGCATATGCACTTCCAGTCCACACCAACCCCAACACCACCCTCTGAGTAACTGTTGTCTACAGACCACCCGGACCCCGAGCACAGTTCAGCGACACCATTATCCACCTCATCAGCACCCACGGCCTCACCTTCACAGACTACATCCTCCTCGGGGACATGAACTTCGAACAACAACGACACCAACTCCACTGCCCTGATTGACAACCTCGTAAAACTCTGACTCAAACAGCTCGTGAAGACACCCACCCACGCCGCTGGACACACACTGGACCCCATGTTCTCCGCAAGTCACCACGTCTCATTCAACAACACCACCAAACATTACTGGACTGACCACAGATGCGTCCACTTCACATTAAGGAAGCCAAACAAACAACACCGCACCCAATAGTTGCCACGCCTCTGCTGGGTCAAGCTCACCAAGGACCAACAGACCACCATCCTCGCCCTGGGACCAACCACCGACCCCACCGACCCCAACGCCACCGCCATCAAACTCAAACAGTGGATCAAAAACTGCGCAGACACCCTTGCCCCACTCAAGACCTCCACAACCAATCACACCAACAAGAAAGCTACTTGGTTCACCGAAGACCTCCGGGCCTCAAAACACACCTGTCAGAAAGTGTATGAGAACTGACTCTGCAACCGAACACCAGACAGCTGCACAGCCCACAAGCACACCACCCACAAACACCACCAACTCATCAGGACTAACAAGAGGACCGCCTTCAGGGACCGCCTACTCAACAACGCACACAACACAAAAGGGCTATTCTACATCGTGAAAGACCTCTCCAACCCCAGCTCCAACACCAACGACATTCCACCATCACAAGACCTGTGCTGTTCACTGGCCAGCTTCTTTGAGCGCAAGATCGCCGACATCCACAACAGCTTCAACACCGACACCCCCTCATCCTCCACTGAGACCACCCCCCCTGCGACCCCCACCCGCACCATTCGCCTGACCGCCTGGTCCAACATCAGCAAAGTAAACACCATCAAGACCATGAACTCCATCCACTCCGGATCCCCATCTGACCCATGCCCTCACCACATTTTCAACAAAGCAAGCACAGCCATCGCACCCCATCTCCGATAGACAATTAACTTCTCCTTCAAGACTGCAACCTTTCCGGACAGCTGGAAGCACACCGAGATCAACGCCCTACTGAGGAAACCCAAAATGGACCCCAATGACCTCAAAAGCCTCCGGCACATCTCCTTGCTCACTTTCGCGGTGACAGTCACAGAGAAAATTGTCAAGAGACAGCTGACCCACTACCTCGAAGGCAACGACATCCTGGACCCATCCCAGACCGGCTTTGCAGAAACCACAGCACCAAGATCGCCCCCATCCCCACCACCAACGTCATCTGAATCCTGAGGGACAAAGGAGGAACAGCCACACTCATCCTTCTGGACCTATCAGCAGCCTTCGACACGGTGTGCCACTGCACCCTAACAGCACGCCACCACGACGCTCGGATCCAAGAGAAGGCCCTGGCCTGGACCACGTCTTTCCTCCCCGGCAGAACCGAGAGCGTCCGCCTCCCACCCTTCCGCTCAAATACCACCAAGATCATCTGCGGCGTCCCACAAAGATCATCCCTCAGCCCGACGCTGTTCAATATCTACATGGCACCACTCACCCATATCGCTCAACAACACAGCCTCAACATCATCTCCTATGCCAACGACACCCAACTGATCATATCCCTCACCAATGCCCCCCACACCACCAAAGCCAACCTCCACAGGGGAATGAAGGCTGTTGCAGAATGGATGAAGGTCAGCAGGCTGAAGCTGAATTAAGAGAAGACGGAGGTCCTCATCCTCAGCACAACCCCATCATCCTGGGACGACTCCTGGTGGCCAATATCACTCGGAACAGCCCCAGCACCCATCGACCACGCACACAACCTGGGTGTCATCCTCAAATCCACCCTCTCCATGACCAAGCAAGTGTACGCTGTCTCCGCGTCATGCTTCAACACCCTCCGAATACTCTGCAGGATCTTCAAATGGATCCCCTCCGACACAGGAATAAGCATCACCCAGGCACTCGTCACCAGCACACTGGACTGCGGGAACACCCTCTATGCGTAAACAACAAACAAGCTCCTGAGACGGCTGCAACGCATCCAGAATGCCTCGGCACCACTGATCATGGACACCCCCGATGCAGTCACATCACACCCCACCTGAGAGGTCTGCATTGGCTCACCGTCAACAAGAGGATCACTCCTCATCCACGCACACAAAGCCCTACACAAAGCCGGACCAGCATACCTCATCGGCCAACTCAGCTTCTACACCCTCACCCACAGCCTCCACTCTGCTAACCGCGCCCTCGCAACAGTTCCACGCATCCGGAACACCACCGCCGGCGGAAGATCCTTCTCCCACCTCGCCGCCAATACCTGGAACACTCTCCAAACCAACTTACATCAGACCCAGGACATGTTGGCCCCCAGAGAACTCCTCAAGACCTGACTCTTCGATCAGTAGCAGTCCCCTCCCCTCCCCCCAGCCCCTTGAAACGCTCACAGGTATGTTGCGTACTTTACAAATATCCTGATTGATTGAGAGTCCAACTGTCAACTGCAGGATCACCTTCATACTCCTCAGCCACACTCCACAACCACTGCCCCAAAAACACAATATATGGACGTCTCCCATCCAACACCCTGTAGTCCATCCAGCCTGCCTTGCCCTGGGTAACATTCATCACTTCCACAGTCCAAATGCATGCAGGTGATATTTCACCCACAACAACAAAGAGACCTGGTAGTCCCTCACTGGAGACAGACACATTACCCATGACCTGTACACCTTCATGAGACTCTTCCGTAACTGTCTGTCTGAGCAGTATGGCAAGCCAGCCTCCCCCAGCAGATAGTAACCATCATGTGTGAGTATTTCCCTCTATGGATGTAGTTGATCATACATTGTGACCTATATGTGTCCACAACCAGACTCAGACCCCACTGTATGGATGGCTTGAGTTTGTTCAGCACTCTGGCATACTTTGAGATATCCCTACACGAATGTTGTTGACTCACGTCAAAAATAAATCAACATCAATACGCATTGTGTTTGTTATTTTTAATTCTTCATCTTGTGAGTGAATTGTGAGTAGGGGTTAGGTGCTGTACAAACATGTGGGAAATCCAAAGTTCACAGAGGGAGATGTGATACCTTGCAGTTTTAGTCAGCAGAGTCAAGACCACAGTGTTTGGCATCATTGGTGACACTGCGACCAGCAAGTCCATGTGGGAGAGTCAGACAGTCAATAAGGTGATGCTGTTGCACACAATGGCAAGATGCCAGACCAGGTGACCTGGGAGATGCGCTTGACCCTCTGCCTCTCAACGTCTGTCCATGTGGGAGAGTCAGACAGTCAATAAGGTGATGCTGCTGCACACAATGGCAAGATGTCAGACCAGGTGACCTGGGAGATGTGCATGACCGTCTGCCTCGCAACGTCTTCTCCGTGGACGACCCACCTTCCTTGGGGGACCCTCATGTGCAGGCCTTGACAATGCCTGGGACTCTCCGTCGGATGATTCTACCTCCTCCTCCCTTCCTGTGCCTCTTTGAAGTCTTTGCCTCGATGTTTCTGGCCTGGTAACACAGGGAGGGTGCTGCATGTTGTCAGCAATCCGACGGAGTGAGTGGCTAATGTCCCTATGCACCACCAAGAGCTCAGCCAGTGTTGCCTCCATCCATCCAAGTTGTCGTCGTTGTTGACTGGCGTGTTGCTCGGCCTGCTGGTTTTTAAAGCGATGCGGGCCCCCACTCCCTGGCTGAACTCCCTGGTGTCCAGCCGGTAGTCCTCCATGATGTTTCTGAGTTCAGACATACCGGGCCCTGCAGCTTGCTGGTCAGGTTCTCGCCTCCGCCTTGAGCCACTCCCACCACCCCTGCCCACACAAGCCAGGTCTGCTGTTGTGGGCACATCAGGGTGCCGGGACCCCTGAGGGTTGACAGTGGTGGTGTTGTCTGCCACCTCCTGGGTGCCCGGCGAACCGTGTCCCTCATTGTCAGACTGGCTCAGTTGTGGATTGTGGGCAGAGCTCCGAGCTGTCTGCTGGGATGTGGCAGGAATGGGTGTGGTGATTGGCGCAGATGCCACTGATCCAGCTGCTGCACGAGTTTGGGATCCAGAGGTGCCAGGTTGATCGGGGTCATCCATGGAGTGGTGAGAGGCATCACTGTTGGTGGGGTCAGGGTCCTGTGGAGCCTGGGACTGTGATCCATCTTCCCCCTGGTTGGGGTTAGATTGCGCACGTTGCCATGTCGGTGTGAGAGACAGACAATGTTAATGGCATTTAATGGAATATGTACTTTGTGTGTACATTGTCTATTAACACTGTTACACCTGCTTATGATTTTGCTTACTGTTCACTTGTGATGTCACATTGATCTGTGTTCATGACTCATTTCAATGTGAGGGTCTATTTACAATGAATGGGACAGCCAGACATATCAGCAGGGATTTGGCTGTCATTGTGTACCACAGCTATGCCAGCATGGATGCAAAACATTAACACTGCAGATCACCATGGTGGAAATACCGAACAACTGCATCAGGCATCTGTGCCATAGAAGCGGCACATTGCTGGAGTTGTGTTGCTGGTACAACGCAGATCCAGCAATGCTCTGTGTGGGCCTATCTGCACAATGCTCTGTCAATCCTTATGTCTGCTTCAGGCATGCACAGGGTTTTGAGGCAGCATGCCCATACAAGTGGCAGAGTGAAATGTTTAAGATTTCAATCAGTCACTTTTGGGAGGTGTTGCTGTGCCGTGAAGGACAGCCACTGCCCACGACACCACAACCACACCACAACCAGTACACCTACTTCTGGCGCACTGCTTTAGAATGTTGTACATCTCCCAGGTCCATCATCTTGTCAATACCCAGCACCATTGCACTAATATTTGTGTGTCCGCTGCGTCAGTAAGGTGTAGCTACGGCATCATGATATAAGTGCAAGGGGCTTGTGAATAAGCCCTCTGCATTTCTTGCTGGAATGCTTCATCTGGTCGGGATTTGTTGTGTTACATGACGTTTGTGACAGTGGGGCACTACATTGCCTGGCCCAGCTTGCTATGTTTAGGTAAGGGGTGTGTGTGACAGGCTGTGCTGGTATTTGGAGTGTGATTTGCAACTGTGCCTCACTCATGGTGTGGCTGTCCCCCCCATGGAGCATGCTGCCATGACCGTGGTTGTGAGTTACTGTGCAAGATATCTGACCTTGTTGTCCTAATGTTAGTGTTTGCACTGGTCACAGGAGGGCCTTGTGCTGCATATACCAGGGCCCAGTGTCAGCTATGTTGTCAGTACTTTCTTACTCCCTGTACAATGAGCATGGTCCATGTGTGTGTACCTGGACCATATGGGATGAGTGCAATTGGGCTTGTGCGTACACAGTATTGGTGGCCAAAGTTTAACCATATTTACCAACCCCTTGCACCCTCCTACCATCCCCCTTGCAGCCTTCTGGACCTCAGGACTTACACCCACACCCATACTGGTGGGCACTGCTGGGAGTCCTATCCACCCACCCCTCCTATGTCTGGGCACTGTTGGGAGTCCTAACCACCCACCCCTCCTATGTCTGGGAACCTCTGGGAGTCTTATCCACCCACCCCTCCTGTGTCTGGGCACTGCTGGGAGTCCGGTGCACCCACCCCTCCTATGTCTGGGCACTGCTGGGAGTCATAACCACCCACCCCTCCTATGTCTGGGCACTGCTGGGAGTCTAATCCACCCGCCCCTCCTATGTCTGGGCACTGCTGGGAGTCTTATCCACCCTCCCCTCCTGTGTCTGGGCACTGCTGGGAGTCATAACCACCCACCCCTCCTATGCCGGTGCACTGCTGAGAGTCATAACCACCCACCCCTCCTATGTCTGGGCACTGCTGGGAGTCTTATCCACCTACCTCTCCTATGTCTGGGCACTGCTGGGAGTCATAATCACCCACCCCTCCTATGTCTGGGCACTGCTGGGAGTCCGGTGCACCCACCCCTCCTATGTCTGGGCACTGCTGGGAGTCATAACCACCCACCCCTTCTATGTCAGGGCACTGCTGGGAACCCTGTCCACCCATCCCTCCTATGTCTGGGCACTGATGGGAGTCCTAACCACCCACCCCTCCTATGTCTGGGCACTGCTGGGAGTCCTATCCACCCACCCCTCCTTTGTCTGGGCACTGCTTGGAGTCCTAACCACCCACCCCTCATATGTCTGGGCACTGCTGGGAGTCCTAACCACCCACCCCTCCTATGTCTGGGCACTGCTGGGAATCCTATCCACCCACCCCTCCTATTGCTGGGCACTGCTGGGAGTCCTAACCTACCACCCCTCCTATTTCTGGGCACTGCTGGGAGTCCTGTGCACCCACCCCTCCTATGTCTGGGCACTGCTGGGAGTCATAACCACCCACCCCTCCTATGTCTGGGCACTCCTGGGAGACCTGTGCACCCACCCCTCTTATGGCTGGCGAATGCTGGGAGTTCCCCCATGTGACATGAGTTGTTTGTATACTCACCAGGCTCCACGACTCCATCAATTCCATGTACTCCCACCGGTGGTAGCAGGGCCATGACCTTCTCCTCCCAGGGCTGGTATGGTACTGGTCTGCGGGGACCACCACCTCCAGTGTACTGGCTCTGGGCGTAGTCCTCGCCCATCTTCCGCTTGACCATCCTCCACAGATCGTACCACCTGGCCTGGCAAACCGTCCTGGTACGCCTGATGGGTGCAACAGCATTGACCTTATTGACGATCCTCTCCCACATGCATGTTTTCTCAGCTATGCTGGTCTGTCTGACCAATGCGCCAAACAGCTGTGGCTCGACTCTGATGACCTCATATACAAGGATCTCCATCACCTGGTTTGTGAACTTTGGATTCTTTGGTCTTGACATGTTGTGGGTGAATGTGTTTGGGGGGTGAGGGTGTGTATGGATGGGGGTGTGTGGGTCTGAATGTGAAGAGGGGGTGTGGGTCTGAATGTGATTGGTGGTATGTGTGAAGGTGGATGCGTGCAGTTGTTGGTGTGTTGTCAGTCTCTAGGTAAATGTGTATGTTGCAAAGGATGATGGTTTGTGTGTGTGGGCCCTTTTTATTGGTCCATTTGTGGGTGTGGCTTAGTTTGAATTTTTGGTGGATGTGTTATGAGGGGTGGGTCTGAGTTTGGCCCTCTGTTTGTCAGTTTCGTTGTGGCCAAGACATTGTTTAGCTATGGTTTGTACCCAGGAGATATGTTTTGTGGTGTTGTGTGACTCGTTTGCACATTCCTTGTGCTGTTTTAGGGGTACGGCTGAGTTTTTTTGTGGGGGGATTCGTTGCGTACTTTATTTTGTGGCTATCTCATACACGACGTATTTCGGGGGTACGCGTGGGGTTCGTTGAGGGGGGTTCATTTTCGTACTTTATTGTGTGTCTCTCTCATACGCGACGTATTTCGGGGGTACGCGTGGGGTTCGTTGATGGGGGTTTGTTTTCGTACTTTATTCTGCGGCTCTCTTATACGCAGCGTATTTCGGGGGTACGCGTGGGGTTCGTTGAGGGGGGTTCGTTTTCGTACTTTATTGTGTGTCTCATACGTGACGTATTTCGGGGGTACGCGTAGGATTCGTTAAGGGGGTTCATTTTCGTACTTTATTCTGCGGCTCTCTCATACGCGACGTATTTCGGGGGTACGCGTGGGGTTCGTTGAGGGGGGTTCATTTTCGTACTTTATTCTGCGGCTCTCTTATACGTGATGTTTTGCGTACAAATCGCAGTTCATACATGACGGCGTTTTCCCGTACCACTAGCGTTCAAGGTCCCGGGTCCGGATCGTACTTGGCGGGCCGTACGGCATGTTTACAAATCGTACGGTTCACTAGCCAAGTCCGTGTCGTACGGTTTTTAGCTTGTTTTTCGTACGGTTCGTAAACATTCGTACAGAATCTTTAAAAATGGATCGTACTATGCAATTCGGACGTTTTTTTACGAATCGTACGGAAACGGCTCCGAATACGAATCACCGGACGTTTTTTTTTCCCAAATCGGAATTGGCCCCCTTGTCTTGTTTCGTAATTCTGACACCTCAATCACATTTTCCCTGTGTAAAGTTTTCTTATTAGTGACCACATTTACCTCTTTAATTTTGGCATCCAAAGAATCTACTTTCGATTTGGCATTTTGTACATTGGGATTCAAAACCATTAGATATGATGATGTGCTTTCTAATCTTTTAACAACTATAATGTCTTTTTCTTACTTTGGCTCTTTTACACTTAACAGCTTCTCATGAATCTTTAAATCTTTAGTACGATTGATTAAGTGATCCCTTAGATTTTCATCTTGTAAATCTTTAAATTTAAATGTGGCAGTCAAACCTTGTAAACAGCACACAAATTGATCTATAGTGCCCTTGGCATTTGACTTCTAGAGATTAATGTATGCCTTTCTACTACAACATTCAGTTTTTGGGAATTATTCTCCTCTAGCGCTCAAAGTGCTTTTTCCTAATTATCCTCCTCTTCTAGTCCCATGCCATCATCATAATCATCAAGTCTGTTAGGAAGAGGTGAATGGTGCAATAATAATTTTTACCCTTTGCCCCCTACAGCCCCAAGGTAAGTCTCAAAAGAATCTTTCCAATCTTCTCACAACATGGCTGGTTGTCCAGAGTGTTGTAAGAACATTACTTATTCCTTGGCTGAATAAAATAAGTTGAAAAAAAGAAAGATATAAGGCCAGGAAGGTACTGATGTCCCCAAGAAAACAGATTACCCACCCCTTTCCCACATGCCTGGCACCTGGCACGGACTCACCCTAAAACCACTTTTTGGAGTTGACACTGAAAGATCTCAGGCCAGATTTTATTCACACAAACAATAAAACATTTATTAAAATACCATAATTTGCACAGTAGTCACATTTCTTATTTACATATTAATTTCAAGTGAAAAGCTAACCTTAACAGAGCCTCTAATACATTGGAGTCACATATCCAGAACTAGTTCATTCCTGTGCAACCAAAAAACACAAAACAGTTCCTGAGTGAAATCATGACTGGCTCCGAGACCCCTCCTTTGACACCCCATCTGCCCAGAGTGTGGGTGCCTCCATCTGGGAGGTCCACACCTTCCCTCTCCCACACCGGGAGATCCTGGGAAGGGGGCTCGGCTGCCTCGAATATCTTCTTTTCGGCACCTCCTACACCCAACTACATCACTCCCCAAAGGGCCTGTGGTGGATTCACGCCATCTGTGTCTGCATGGGTGGTTGACAGGTAAGAAACATGTGTCAGCAACTACCTGTAGTCCCCCGCGCCACTGCAACTTCCTTACGACTCACTGCCAGCAAACCTTTGAGGTTCCAGTGGTGCTGAAATTTCAGCCATTGTTTTGCTATAAAAAATGATGATGCAGGGGACCTGAAGAGACCCCGACAACAATGACTGCAACCACCACAGACTAGCATACTTCACCTACTATCTGCCCTCCCTGTCGTATTTGATGTGTTTGTACTAAGTGGCCAAGGGTATGTCCAGACGTGGGTCCCTTGCTCGCTGTGCCACGGGATTAAATCTAGCCTGGCTGATGAGGTTGATACCCCGAAACTGGTCCGAGGATGCTTGTTTCCAGTCCATGGAGCACCTGGCTTGGCAGTTTGGGATGGACTGTTTCTGTGAGGATCAGGGTCAAGACTGTTTGGCATATGCCTGGGTCCAAACTGGGGTGCCATACTGAGCAAAAGAACAATGGATTAAACCCAGATCTTTTGACTGGAGGTGAGCACCCCATCCATCATCCTATTGTGTTTGCTATGTTTGACCCCCCAGGCCAGGCACACTTGCCCATCCACACCCACCATTTTTCAAGAAACATGGGGGCATATTTAAAAGGAAGTGGTGGAGCGTGGCATTAGCCTCCTTGGCTTAACACCATGCTCCGCCACTTATGAAATGGAGGACTGTACCATATTTACAAGAATACAGTGCAGCTTCATATTTCCCCCTGCGCTGGCACTAATTTAGTTGCTTAGCGCCAACGCAGGCCCCCTTACACTATAGTGCAAGGGTGCCTGCGTTGAGGGGAATGATTGTTTATGTGCAGGAAGTTGTCCCTTCCTGCACACAAACAATCTGAAATGGTGTATTGAAACTTCTATGTGTGCTGCTTAATGCAGCAGAAATAGAAGTAGCACATTTTCTTTTTTTTAATGAAGATGTCCCTTCCAATACATAAACAATCAATGGTGTTTTGATGTTTCTATGTGTGCTGCACAATGCAGCACATATACAAACAGCAAAAACGAGGAGAAATTAAGCATTTCTCCTCGTTTTGCCAAGGTAAGATCAGGTTTTCCTTGCTCTTAATTTTGGCTCCATATTTACGCCACCCTTGTAAATATGGTGCAGCGTCAAAATCAATGGGTGTTGTGATGGAACGCCCACCACAACACCCGCCCCTTTCAGGCTAAGTGTAGCGTGAAAGTGTGCCTTATTTACAAGGCAGCGTTAAGCCATGTTAAGTGGCTTAACATTGCCTTGTAAATAAGGTAAAGCCCATATCTCCACAGGAACGTCACCAGAAGTGATGTTCTTGTGGAGAATGGAGATAGGGGCTTGTAAATATGCCCCATTGTATTACCTTCCTTGGACAAGTTCACACCATTCTGCAAGAAAAACAGCTCCCCTTTGATTCAACCAAGCGGTATAGCCAACTTGCTATGTTCAATAATTTCGCTACCTTCTTAGGGATGGCAAAATATAGAAACCCAAAATATCGGGATACAAAAATATCGGAGCAATAATATCGATGTAAACAACATCGATATCCTATCTACAACAAGGTAAGTACTAAAATATCGAAAATAATATATCAATGTCAAAAATATCGTTTAAAAAAACGTTTTTTTATTAAAAAAATATGTAAAATTAATTTTAAAAAACTTAATATAATAAACATAGTTAACATTATTTTATATTATTTGAAATTAATAAGTAACATACATAATTTAATAAAGAATTAATTAAACATATACATATAATATATATACTTACTTGATAATTAGTTTTAATATTTATTGTAATAACTTATAAATAATTAAAAATATAAATTACAATTTCATCTACACACATAAAATTAATAACATAAATAAAAAAAAAATCATGCAAAACAAATTTAAAAAAATTAATTTACTTTTAATATTTTACCATTAATTATATAATGCATTAACTAAAACAATAAAAAAAAATTAAATAAAAGAGGGAATAAAATAGTATTCCAACTCCAAAAAAATAACAGTAAGGAAAATGTTGGATAGCGTAGGGATAAAAATAACTATTCCCACTCCAAAGAGTGCAACAGTAGGGAAAGTGTTGGATAGCGTAAGGGTAAAAATTACTATTCCCACTCCAGAGAGTGCAACAGTAGGGAAAGTGTTGGATAGCGTAGGGGTTAAAATTACTATTCCCACTCCACAGAGTGCAACAGTAGGGAAAGTGTTGGATAGCGTAGGGGTAACAATAACTATTCCCACTCCAGAGAGTGCAACAGTAGGGAATGTGTTAGATAGCGTAGGGGTAAAAATTACTATTCCCACTCCAGAGAGTGCAACAGTAGGGAAAGTGTTGGATAGCGTAGGGGTGACAATTACTATTCCCACTCCAGAGAGTGCAACAGTAGGGAAAGTGTTGGATAGCGTAGGGGTACAAATTACTATTCCCACTCCAGAGAGTGAAACAGTAGGGAAAGTGTTGGATAGCGTAGGGGTAAAAATTACTATTCCCACTCCAGAGAGTGCAACAGTAGGGAAAGTGTTGGATAGCGTAGGGGTAACAATTACTATTCCCACTCCAGAGAGTGCAACAGTAGGGAAAGTGTTGGATAGCGTAGAAGTTGCAAATAACATACTTATAAAAAATCATTAATATTTTAAATTATTTAAAAAAAGTATTTATTGAATTAATCTAAACTATTTACAAAAACCAATAAAAAATTGTATTTAAAATAATTACCAATTAATAAAAATTAATTACCAATTTAAAAGATTTTATAATTCCTAAAAAATGAATAATTAATTTAGTATAATTAAATTACTTCCCACCCTATTCCCCTATAAACCCATAACCCACTACAAACATAATTATCAATTAATCAATTAATTAAAATAAATTACAAATTAATAAAAATGAATTACCAATTAATTTAAAAGATTTTATAATTCCTAAAAAATGAATAATTAATTTAATATAATTAAAAAACTTCCCACCCTATTCCCCTATAAACCCAAAACCCGCTACAAACATAATTATCAATTAATCAATTAATTAAAATAAATTACCAATTAATAAAAATTAATTACCAATTATTTTAAAAGATTTTATAATTCCTAAAAAATAAAAAATTAATTTAGTATAATTAAATTACTTCCCACCCTATTCCCCTATAAACCCACAACACGCTACAAACATAATTATCAATGAATCAATTAATTAAAATTAATTACAAATTAATAAAAATGAATTACCAATTAATTTAAAAGATTTTATAATTCCTAAAAAATTAAAAATTAATTTAGTATAATTAAATTACTTCCCACCCTATTCCCCTATAAACCCACAACCCGCTACGGTACTAAGTTTCAAAGTTTATTTATTATGTTTTCGGCTCTCAAAAGAGGGCCACATAAATCACAAAACAATACAATAAAATATACAATAAAAAGTTTCAATAATGAACAGAAAAAGAACCAATTGAAGGATCACAACATGGACACCGACCAGAGAATCCACAACTAGCATCTACAAGATTCATTAATAAATGTGTAAAAAACTCTTTAAAAAATAAAAAATTTTGAAGCAAAACATTTCATTGGGTGGACAATAAAGGGCATAAAGAAAAGAATTTACATTTAAGATTCCCAACTGAAGACAAATAGGTCTCAACCATTTAGAACGAAATGGACGTAATGTAGGACAAGTAAACAGAACATGATTTCGGTCTTGCACTGCCTTATTACAAAAATTACGGATGGGAGATGTTCCATACCACTTTGCTAAAAGAGAATTTAAAGGAAGCAGATCGTGTCGTAAGAGGTACCATAGCCTTCGCACTCGATGAGGAATATTCCATGAGATATACTGCTGGGCCTGCTTTACTGAATACGAGCTTGAGAGTAGATCACCACCCTTCTTTTTATGTAAAGCAATCATATCCAATTTATAGCAGAGTTCCCAAGATGCATGTTTCAGCTGGGACTTTAGTTGAGAAGGAGTGAGTAGGAACAAAGTGTTTTCATCCAACTCTAACAAAGTTACAGCTTTTCTAAAATTCTTTACTAATAGTGAGAACTCATTTAGATTACCCAGCAGTTCCTTTTTAATATATGCCCGTAAGGAACCCACTTCACCTCTGGCCAAACATGCCACCCATCTTACCAGGGCAGTCAACCCCTGTACCCAGCAACTCCGCAGGCCAAATTCCAGCCTGCATGCGGACACTGAACAAGCTGTATTAAAGGAGGAAATTCTTCTTAGATCCTTTCCCTCCATTAACTGCAAAAAACCCCAATGTCTTAACTCCACCAATTCTATTCCATAAAGCAGAGTTGCGGGGATTTTTGCTCTGTATACTTCCAAAAATCGGGCAAAGTGTATTTTCCCTGTCGCCGAGTACAGCGAACATAACCCCATACCATGAGCCAATGCCTTACGCGAAATATGATCAATATGAGGTTTTTCGCTTAGGTTTGCCGAGATTATTTTACCTAAAAAGGTGTAAGTTTTAACTACCTCTAATCTCTGGCCTCCTATAGCCCATCCGAAGTTTATAGATCTACATTTTTTTCTTCCAGTAATGCACATGATTTTGCTTTTAGAAATATTAATCTTCATAAAATGTGCTTCTGCAAATAAATGTAAAGCTTGCAGGCGATTAGACAAGCCCTTAGGAGTTAAGTCTAAAATAAGGATATCATCCGCATACATTAAAGCAGAGATGGATGAACCTCCAACTACTGGAGCTAAACCAACACCTGCAGCAATAAAAACAGGTAGGTCCGCAGTATATAGAGAGAACAACATGGGGGCCAATAAGCACCCCTGTTTTAACCCGTTTAAGGACTACGCTACGGTGCTAAAATGCAAAATGTACTTAAATTACATTAAAAAAAATAATACATATTAAATACATAATAATATACATAAAAATAATATAAAAATCGATATTAGTAACATCGATATTACAAATATCGATATTAGTAACATCGATATTACTTACATCGATATTAACAAAATAGATATTACTTACCTCCGAAATTCTGTCACTTTGATATTAAAAAAAATCGATATTACTTACCTTCTATATTATGTCCCTTCGATATTTCAAACTCGATATTATGGTATATCGATATTAACACATCGATATTTTGTCTGCATACCCTTCATAGTTAGGCACTTTGCTGACTCATTGAGGACCCTGACTGATTTACCACCTCTCCAGCTCATCCTCTGTACATAGTATTATGGCTCCAGGGAACCTCAAGCCAGACTACCTCAGAGACAAAAAATTCAATTGTCTTTGCTCCCTAGTGCAGTCAAAACATTGTCTCTAAAATGCACGATCACCGCCTCCAGAGGCGGATGCCTCATGGTAGTAGTTTATCTAATGAAAATCTCAAGTTGATTGGGCACAGGCCGCCTGGGCCACAGAAGGTTAGATGAAATGTACCCATTTTTGCGCACATTGTATGGTCTCCAACCAAATAACAGTCCTATGCATGTCTCACATAGAAATTAACTAAAACCAACACCTCCGGCCCCCGCGTTGACAGGAGACAATGACATATCAAGCTGCCCACATCTTGATTTCATGACTTCTACCAGGAGAGAGTATCAAAATAGGAATAGCCAAATTAAGGTCAGATCATTACAACATGTTCAACCTAACATACCGCATATTGGAGTCAGATTTCAGCCTGCCTATTTTTTGGCTGCCCTGATTCTAAAGGAATGAGGAGTGTACTCTGCTGTATCTAACCCTGCCAATGCCAGGGTCATCCAGAGGACCTTGGTGAATTGGAACTTAGGGGCACATTAGGATGGCGGGCGGGCCCGCCCGCCATCCTATCGGAAATCGGGACCGCCCGCCCTAAGGGCGAGGGTCCCGCACGTACCATTAGAATGCGCCCGCCACAGTGGCGGGCACGTCCTGTATTTATAGTATTGTGGCGGGCGGAGCTCTCTGCTCCGCCCTCCACAATACCAAAAATGCTTTGCACCATTTACGTAATCAAAGCGGCAGGCACCGCGCGGTGCCTGCCGCTTTGATTATGCAAATGCAGGGGGGTACCACAGGTAACCCCCCCGTGTGCCACCCCCCTTGGGCCTTCACTCTGGGGGCCCACAGGGGGCCCCCAGAGTGAACACCGCCTGCCTTTCCGTGGCGGCATTGCCGCCGCGGAAAGGCATTGCACACTTGCCATTGTAATATGGCTGGCGGTGTCTCATAGACACCGCCACCATATTGATCATTTTCCGCCCCGGCCGCAATGCGACCGGGGCGGAAAAGTGGCGGGAGGTGTTTTGCTCCGCCGTGGTCCCCCTCACCATTCTAATATGGCGGGGGGGAATACAGGGAAGGATGGCGGGCGGATTGCCCCCGCCAGGCTGGCGGTGGCTACCGCCAGCCTGGCGGGGGCAATCCGCCCGCCATCCTAATGGACCCCTTAGTGAGGGGTGTCTCATCATCCTGAATAAACAGCGTGCTTCCAACCCCTTGTTTGTGGTGCGCCTTAAAGACCTCCACGTTTTCCAATGGGCAACACTCATTATCTGGTGTCCTATGTAGCAGCATATATTCTGCTCTACCCAACTGGTCAGTTTTTGACAGACTGAAGGTCACTGCCAAGGAGTAATTTGGCCATCCAATATCGCCTAAATACAGACCACCTTCCATGTCCCTCTTGTTACTTGCCACTAGTTCTCCGACTCTCAATGCCCCATAGAATGTCAGGCAGAAAGCTGCTCTGAAAGGCATACTTCAGAGGGTGATCTGCACACCACCTTTAAGGTGACCAGGATTTTCCCGAATTTTGGTGGTTCTAGGGGCCACCAAAACCGATCCCAGGATTCTTGTTTCCGGTCCAGGGAGGACGTGGCCTGGCAGTTCAGGCTGGGCTGTTCCCAAAAGGGGTAAGGGTTAATAATTGTTCCCATGGGGAGCAGGGTCAAGACTAATTTGCTTATGGCTGGGTCCAAACTGGGATGGTATTGTGAGCAAAGAAACAATGAATTAAACCCAGATCTGGGACTGTGGGTGAATGTTTGATTTGTTCAGCATTCCGTCCATCATTTGTTCTTTTTGCTTTTGTCGCCTAAGTGGGAAGGGTATGCCCAGACGTGGATCCCAATCTCACTGTGCCACTGGACTCAAACTAGCCTGGCTGATGAGGGATGTTACCCCGAAACCGGTACCAGGATGCTTGTTTCCGTCCAGGGAGGACCTGGCCTAGCAGCTCGGGCTGGACTGTTCCCATGGGGAGCAGGGTCAAGACTGATTTGCATATGGCTGGGTCCATACTGGGGTGGAGTGAGGAAAGAAATTATGAATTAAACCCAGATCTGTAACTGGGGGTGAATGTTTGATTAGCTCAGCATTCCATCCATTATTTGTTCTTTTTGCTTTTGTAAACCTCTTGAAGTAAGCGCAGGAGACTGAACAGTCCATAGGCATACATTTGTCAATGTAAAAGGCCCTGTCGAATTGGAAACCCTACAAATGAAAGTCAACAGGATGCACAGGTAGCAGTGTAAATGCTAATTCTCTATCTGACTTGGCGTCCCACGTCCCGGCTCCTGGAGCATCCTAATGGCCTGATCTAGAGAAGTATATTTGACCGAGCACAATGCTGTGTCAATGGCCTCATTGACTGACTGACCCCTGGTTGCTGACAGAATATGTATCGGGCGATACTCCCCAGGACCTTTATCCGATAACACCCTCAAAGGGAAACACACACAATTCTCTTGCGGGATGGAGTTAAATGGATCTGCTATCCTCCCCAGATTCCTTTCTTTCTCGATCTTATTCCAGGCATAACTAGGGTTAGCCCATAGCGACTGTTGGTGTTTGCAAAATGGGACTCCTACACAGCCCTCTTCTGGGATTCTAAAACCATTCTTAAAACCCTCATATAATGGCTGAGCCACTGCTATATTACTGTAGGCATTTAACCATCTCACCATTGACTGCCACTTAACTGGGGATAGGGCCTTGACCAACCGAGGCTGCTCATTCATGCTGTTTTGGGCCCCTGTCTTTCGCCTTTTGAACCCCTTCGCTGCGGCGGCTATTCTGCCGCAGCGCTAAGGGGGCGGGGCGGCGGCACGGCGGTCCCGTGCTCGTGACGGAATGCTCCATCACGGCACGCGGGTGAGCTGTGCTTGTGACGGAACGGTTGCGTCACGGCCCCGCCCGCTCAATAGAACGCGCCGCGCAGGCGCGAAATCAGCGCGGCGGGGCCGTGACGGAACCGTTCCGTCACCAGCACAGCCCACCCGAGGCACGTGACGGAACGGTTCCGTCACGAGCATGGGAGGGGTTAAAGCACTTGGACTCTGGATGTATTGAAGGGCACCAGAAGGAACAACAGTGCTTAAATGTGCATGTCCCGGGGCGCTAGAGCACGACCTCTTGTTAAAATCCCAGCAAGACTCCTTTCTAGCTCCTCCCCCGAGTGGGTAATTGCACCGGAAGCCGCCTGAAAGGGCTGGCCTGGGGCAGCATCAACCTTCTGTACCTTAATGAAGTGCAACCATGTATTCATGTCTGTATGATCCCAAGCTACGTGGGTCTGGTGATCTTTATCCTCTTAAATTCTTTGTCGTAGCCCCTTCATGCAGTTGCACCAAACTCATCATGTGCGCACACAATTCTATTCTGGTAGCACGCAAGCTGTATTTCAATTGTCTGTAATCTCTCGCCCATGATCGCACAAAAAATCGTGAACTCCTTGACCCAATTCATCAATGTTTCCTCCACTTTTCTTCTGTATGGCCAATTTGCAGAGTCCTTGGAATGCGAACAGTTTTTACAATGTTTACTCTCCTCCCACTCAGGCATATCAGAAATTAGCTAGCATATTTCAACATGCGGCCCTTTCCAAATCTTCTCCTTCACCTCAATCGGCACATGCCTGCCCAACTGATCATGTCCAAAATGCACATCCCCTACTCAATAGAGGTGTAACCGTGCCTGCTGGTGTAGGATCCTCGGCTGGGGGTGGGTACCCTATTGCTGCCTGTGCCACATCACCTGTGCATTTAGCACCTGCAACCACTGGGACATGCGTTACTACTGATGCCCCTGCAGCAACCACAGCAGGTACCCTAACCACTCCTATGTACTGACCTTGACTACATTGCCCGCTTGCACTGTCCAAATGGGCCATCAACCTCCTGGCCCTTTCAATATTATCTCTCCCAGCCACTCCTGCCAATGGGCCCCCCATGTGGGGTGACATTAACATCCCCACTTTTGATAACCAGGGCAACACACGGGCTTAGTTAACAACCAAATTAGGTTGCCACATGCTAATCGCTGGTGTCACCCCAATTGCCATGTAACTATTACCACTCTGCACAAAGCTATTATTTGCGGCAGGCACTATCACTGCCGGAAAACCATTCTGACCTTCCATGTGACTTAGACAGCCTCCCATAACAACATCCTGACCAATCTGCGAGTCGTGCCCTCCATCACTAACTGGCACTTGCTCCCTAACCTGCTTTTTTACTGGTGGGAATGCCGCTCTGTGTCAGAACTCCTGGCCTCCTCGGTCTCTCTACCAGTGCTGCCATGCTACTGCAACCTGCCTCTGGTGTTTACACCCCTTGTGGGGCTGGTGGGTGCAAAAGCGCTAACAATTCGTCCATTGCATCCATCCTTTGCATCAATACCCCCATATCTACCCCAGAACATGGGCACTTGCTGCCCTTTTTCGCCCCGCCCCCATGCAACCACCCATGATTTATGACATAAAACCTTATCTACTAACAGTGCCTCTTGAAAGCAGGCACGAAAAATGAGAAATGCTTATTCTCTTAACTTTTCCCTCTCTGCATGTGTACTGGACTGTACAGCACAAATCCGAAGCACGAAAATTTTTAAAGTTAGTCAAAGCATGGTATTTTGTACTGGAACGCTCCCTTCCCGTACAAAACCTATGCTCGATACCTTTGCACCAAGGCAAAGAGGTGTGTGTGAGGAGCTCGGTAGCCTAATTGTGTGTCAGCACTAAGGAGAGCAGGATGGTGTCATATCTTTGTAGTTATAGTGCATTCCTGGTCTCTTCCTCTCATGCAGTGCAGCAACTTTGGGTGCTGCACTTTGTGTAAAGTTATTGATAATATGAGCCTTAGAGGTCCATTAGGATGGCCCCGCCATCCTATCGGACTAAGGAAACACCCACCATAAGGGCGGGGATCCCGCGGGTGCATCAGGCATGTGTACAATTGTGGCGGACGGTGCTCTCAGCATTAATGCATTCACATTTACAAAGCGGCAGGCACCGTGCGGTGCCAGCCGCTTTGTAAATGTGAAAGCTGGGGGGAACCACAGGTTCCCCCTGTGTGCAGCCCCCCCACCTGTACTTCACTTCGGGGGCCTGCAGGGGGCCCCCGAAGTGAAGACCGCATGCCTTTCCGTGGCGGCATCGCCGCCACGGAAAGGCATCCGTTTTAGGCCATCCTAATGTGGCTGGCGGTGTCTAATAGACACCGCCACCATGTTAGGCCTTTTCCGCCCCGGCCGCAAGGCGACCGGGGCGTAAAAGCGGCGGACGGTCTTTCTGTCCGCCGCGGCCGACCATGCCATCATAATATGGCGGGGGGTGTTTTGAGTCAGGATGGCGGGCGGATTGCCCCCGCCAGGCCGGCGGTGGCTACCGCCTGCCTGCCGGGGCCAATCCGCCCGCCATCCTAATGGATCCCTAAGTCTCTTTTCCCTGACTCTAACTCTAACACACATTGTCTCACTTGTTCATTATCACTCATACTCACTCCCACTCACTGTTACCTACACACACACATACTCATACTAACTGACTCTCATTCTCACTAAAACACTTACACACACTAACTATGTGCCCTGGTGCAACAGCAATGGCTGCAACACTGATAGCTACACCCCCAATTCACTTCTACTTCCACTCCCTCTCACAACCTCAAATCAATAGCACATAGTAACACAATCATACTGAGGTACTGGGTTTTTAGGAACCGGTACCGAACCGGTAACCCAGCGGTGCCAGGGGATCAACACACCAAAGACCTCGGGTTCTCCTGAGTCAGACCCACAGAAACTTCAGAGTCTTCTAGGTGAAGTCAAAGATTAGTTTATTGGCTGCAACCAAGGTGACAGGGTCCTAGAAGTACAATGCCAGTATATTCAGGAGACTGCACACTTTCACAAAGTTAGGCTTCTCTTCTTATACATAACATTTGCCCTTTGGCGAAACATTCCTTGGGTGAGCGGTATTTCATTTATGGTTACTGATTACAAAAGAAAGCAGAGTCATGATGACATGTACATATTTCACGTTGTGATGCCCATAACAAATCATCCGGCAAGGCCCAACATTTCATCAGATATCGCTGGACCCCTAATAAAAATGGTCACCTCCCCACCATAAAATAAATGAGGAAAAGGAAAGAAGAAAGATGTGAGCGAGATATGGCAGGTGTGCGTGCTGAAATGGCTTTATGGCCGGTTGGGCCTAGATACTATCTTGCTTGGTCACTGGGAGGGAACTGACCTAACGAGCTCGGCCTGGGGCAATGGTTCTAACTTGTACTGGGGTCAGGAAGAAGTCGATTAAGGAGTACGTGTCCTTGTGGAATCAAATTCGACTGGATTAAGGCCTATGAAAAGGGCAACATGCAATTAAGGGTTCAGAAGGTAAATGACGATTTCGAGGTGAAATTGTCACTCGAATATACTGAAAATACATGTGCTTGATGTACTCGTCATTTCCGGTCTTTTGATACCAAATTCGTCCTATTTCGACGAAGTTTTTATTCTCGAGTCCGGTACTGTTACGGATCCATATTTTTCAGAACCACAGACCCTCCTTTTGCCCTTACATAGGCAATTAATCTATCCTTATGTTAATCTGAGTCCAGATCTATATTCCTAAAGTCATTGAGGTGTTGCTGCAACATCATTCTAGTGCTGAGTTCGTGTCTTGACACAGGCTTCCTTACACATGATGTAGCACAGAGGCCACATATTGCAGGAGCACACTGTATGCATAGACAGAACAGGAAAAGAATGGCTAAGACCATCCCAATGACCATCAGAATTTTCCATCCCCAGGCAGATATCAGTCCCCAGAGCCATCCCATTAATGACCAATCTCCGTTATCCACATGAATAGATTCGGAAATCTTATGTAGTTTGGAGATGGCCCCGTACACTGTTGGAGCATTATCTGGAATGAAAATGCAACAACTGGACTGGATCAATTTGCATACTCCACCCCGGTCCGCAAGTATTACATCTAAAGCGACTCGGTTCTGAAGGGTCATCAGTCGATCCGACTGGAGCTCAGCAGTCAGGTTACTAAGGGCACCGGCAGTCTCGATCACAGTGGATTCAACTACCCTTGTCAATTGCCTTATGTTTCTGCTGTTAACCATGGCTCCCCAGAACGGCAGAATACCCATTGCAAAGTCACCAAATTCTTGACCCGCAGTGTCTTCTTTACTCAAAACACCTCGGACTGTCCTTGTCCGATGGTAATCCGCCGCTGCTGTGTAGGTGGGAGGTAACAGGAATGAAACAAAACATGAGCCCGAGAAGTCAGGGGGCAACCATGTATAGGCTCTATCGTGACAGATGAAATAAGTACCCTTTGCGGCTAAAAAGGCGGGGGAAGTCTGAGATCCAAAAACATACGTTTCTGTGCAGACACTCTTCCCTAGCTGAGCTCTGGAATTCCTACCAATACCTTGCAGACACAGGTGCCCTTGATGGGGCACGATCCAGATAGGGGACGATCTCTTAGCTTGCTGTTTCTCACTTAGTGTAGTGCCATATCCGGTCACATTCCAACCTACATATGCAAGTATCTCATCGTCGGGGGTATCTTCGTAAGAAGTCACTTCCTTGATCATGTCAACTATACCCTTCACTAGGGCGCTAGTCTTGAGGTTGTCTTTTACAGAACGTAGGGTTTGGATTTCTCGTGCATATATGAACATTGTCCTATATGCCCATACTGACCCATTGTGACTAAATGGCAGGACCAAATAGGGGATACCTCTGTCCGTGGTGTGGGGCATGAGACCACACACCCAACAGTTGGTTGTGTTCATTACAAGTTGGTGTTGGTGTAATAGCTGAACGAAGGAGTTATTAATGAACTCTAATCTCCTATTTGATTCGTGGTTAGGCAAAGAGTGGAAAGAATGAGAGGAAACAGTAGGGGGAGGTATGGGTGATGTAGTAGGCGTGAATGTCATATGAGAAGAGAATAAAAAATAGCTTATCAAAAACACCATTACGCTAAATATCATAAAAATACACATCATTATAAAAATTTTCTTTCTCATTGTTTTCAAAAGTCTCTGCTTAAAGCTCATTTGTCTGGCAGTTCTCTCCACATCAGGAAACTCCATCCTCTCTAAGGTGCTGCCCGCGGCGGTAGGTTGTTTCTGCTAAGGGATGCTTCCGTCAGTCTAGGGTGGCTCCCTTCGACCAACTGGAACCAGCAACCTATTGTTGTCAGCTGCACCCAAAAGTCTTTAGTCAACCGCGACCCTAGCAGCGGAACCCGGATGGCGGTTCAAAAAAAACAAAAATAAGCAAGTTACCTAGATGGGAGAATCTGCATTTTCAAAATAGCATTTTGGAAGGAAAAAATTCATTATTTTATTAGTCCACAGGTTTTTCTCTCGGATCAAAAATAAATCACTTTTCCTTTAGTCTGTTTTTCTCGGTCGGAAATTATAGCGTCTTTTCCCGGGTGCTGTCTGGTCCGGAAATAGTAGCTCAGGTTCCACAGAGTTCAATTGTTCTGATGGCGGCGTAGTTTCTTGAAAAATGTTCTTACTGTCACAATCACGTTTAGCTTCTTTTACGCGTTCATCAATTGTGCGCTTTGAGTCAGTGCCTCCTGTCCGGACCCATTGGTCATGTGGCAGAGGGAAAGGTATTTTCTTACAATGGATCCCGTGGACCCAATTGGCCTTCCCCTCCACCTTAATAGTTGACCTTGTAGACAGGAGGACGAGGTGAGGTCCGGTCCATCTGGGCTGGTCGTTTCTTGTTCTCTGGAAATTCTTGACCAACACCCAGGTGCCGGGGTCAATGGAGTGACCCGGTGTCTCGGAAACCGGAGGCAAGGTGTTGTGGACCTGTTGATATAAAACACGCAATTTAGCCGTCAATTCATACAGATAGTCGAGCAAAATTGGGTGTTGCAGCTCGCTAAACTTCGTGGGCCTAGGCACTCCCCATATGTTGGCTGGCCGACCAAAGACTATTTCATAGGGGCTGAGTTTCATTCGCGAATGCACAGTCATTCTGGTGGATAGGAGTGCTAAGGGTAGAGCGTCGGGCCATTTAAGACCCGTGCTCGCTTGGATTTTGGCCAATTTAAGTTTAAGCGTGCCATTGTAACATTCCACTAATCCAGCTGATTGGGGGTGATTTGCAGCGTGGAACTTCTGACTAATGCCTAGCCCTTCACACACTCGTTTCATCACACAACCCACAAATTCACTTCCGTTGTCCGACCAGACCATTCTAGGCATTCCGAACCTGGGGAAGAACTCTTTCACAAGGGCTTTCGCTGTGGACAAGGCAGTATTGTCCCTTAGGGGATAGGCTTCTACCCATCTTGAGAAGGCGCAAACAACCACGAGCACATATTTTAAGTTGTTGCACCTCTCCATGTGTATGAAATCTAGCTGCAAAACCTCGAACGGATACGTAGGAGGTGCGAAATGACCAGCTGGAGTTGGGGTTCCCCTACCAGGATTGTGTTTCAGACATACCATGCAATTCTTGACAACATTCTCTGCACACTTGGGGATCCCTGAATTCTTCCACACTGGGGCCAATAACTCGCAAATCCCTTTCGCGCTGATATGGGCCATCCCATGAGCCATTGTAACCACTGCAGGCACATACGCATCGGGTAACAACCATCTTTGTTGCTCTGTCGATTCAATCCAACAACCATTTACATCCATTCTCCCTGTACTTTCTTTCCACATGCTTAACTCTTTCTCCGTGGCCTCAGCTTGGATGGACTTCACACTCTCTATTGTGTCTTCACATATTCCAACATCGCCAGTCCATCTTTCTGGGCTCGCAACATACATTCGGCTCATCACATTCTTTGCTGTTTCTTTAGCAGTTTTATCAGCAAATGCATTTCCACGACCAACATCATCGATCACTTTCTTGTGTGCACTACATTTCACAACTGCTACTTTCAGGGGCAACGTCAGTGATTCAAGAAGCTCATTCACCAACTGACCGTGCTGAAGCTTAGCTCCATGCGAAGTCAGGAACCCACGTTCTCTCCACAATCGTCCAAAACTGTGAGCCACTCCAAAAGCATACTGACTGTCGGTATAGACAGTCACTTTCATTCCTTTTGATAACACACATGCTCTCGTAAGTGCCACGAGTTCGGCGGCTTGAGCCGAACCATGTGGTATTCGCGCAGTTTCAACGATTGTGTGCAAAGTTGTGACAGCATACGCTGTAGTCACGTTACCGTTTGGGAGTTTAAAGCATGAACCATCCACCCATAATGTACCATCACATTCGGCGAGAGGAGTGTCGGATAGATCAACTCTCCCTTTGGTCTCCTCCTCCGTCCTGAGGAAACAATCGTGCTTTTCTGAAGCATCTGATTCCTCAGCAATTGGTAACAATGTGGCTATGTTCAGGGTACTGCATCTTTTGATGTGCACATGGCTTGCTAGTAGCGTCAATTCGTAACTGGACAGTCGAGCACTAGTTAAGTGCTGTGTCTTGGTCCTATTTAACAATGTGTCTACTGCATGCGGGACCATCACGATTAGTGTATTATTCATTACTAGGCCTGCAGACTGTCGAATAGAAACAGCTGCTGCTGCTGTGGCCCTTAGACAACTTGGCAAAGCTCGTGCTACCGGATCCAAAGTTGACGAAAAATAGGCGCATGGCCGTTGTCTATCTCCGTGTAACTGAGTCAGCACAGACAATGCACAGCCCTCCTTCTCGTGGACATATAATGTGAAGGGCTTACTGTAGTTGGGGTTACCTAACACAGGGGCCGAACATAATGCTGTGCGTAATTCGAGAAAACTTTTCTGACACTCGTCGGACCAAGGAATGGGATTGGGTGTATTTGTACACGTTAGTGCCAATAAGGGTTTGGCTAATAACGAAAAATTTGGAATCCACTGTCTACAGTACGATGTAATGCCCAAGAAAGCGCGTACTTCTCTCTGTGTTCTTGGCACATTCAATTTAGCTATTGCCTGAATTCTTTCTGGGGTCAGTTTCCTTCCCTCCTTCGATAAGAGATGACCTAAGTAGGTCACTTCTTGTCGGCAATATTGGAGCTTGGAAAGTGACACCTTGTGATGTAGATCACATAGATGACGCAGTAGTGCCAATGTGGCCAGTGTACATATTTTCTCAGTATCCGCGGCTATGAGCAAATCGTCCACATACTGTACGAGAGTGGAACCTTTGGGCAAAACCATTGCGTCAAGCTGACTTTTCAGAGCTTGACTGTATATTGAGGGGCTCTCACAGTAGCCTTGAGGAGCGCGTTTAAAGCGGAAACTGCGACCACCTAAACTAAAGGAAAAAATATCCCTGCTCTCCTCAGCAATCGGGATACTGAAGAAAGCATTCTTCAGGTCAATCACCGAAAACCATGATGCGGAGGCTGGAATCATAGTCAATAATGTTGTAATGTCGGGGACAACTGGGAATTGTGGCACCACTATCTTATTTACTTCCCTAAGATCAATCACTAATCTATACACAGGTGGCTGAGAAGGGTCAGTTCGTTTTAAAACAGGCAGAACAGGACTATTGCAAACATTGCCTCGTGTTTCTTCAATGACGTCTTTCTCAATCAACTCGTAAACAATCGCTAGCAAAGCTTTTTCGCCCTCATTGGATATTCTGTATTGGGGAATTCGTGGCATTTTGACATTCGACTTCAATGTTACAACGTATGGTGGAATTTCTAAAAGACCCACATCATTCGGACCAGTAGCCCAAAGAATATCTGGAAGAAGTGTCAATTCTGTTGGAAGCGTATTTCTCGACAAATACATGGGAGAAACCACTTTCTTACCTAAAGTCAGTTGTACTCCTGAGGGAGAACAGTACAAAGTCGCATACAATCTTTTTAGCAAATCTAATCCTAGCAAATTTTCACCACAACCTGTTGTCAAAATAAGGGGTGCTTCGAATTCACAAGGACCAACAGAAAGAGATAAAGGGTCAGAAATCGGATTTCTAACCGGGGCGCCAGAAAAACCTACGGAAACGTTCATTTCGCCAGACAAAGGTGCGCCAGGGAGTTTGGAGTGCATAATAGAACTCTTTGTAGCACCAGTATCCAACAGAAAAGGTTCTGACACACCCGATGTAATCACCTCAACGTAAGGTCCACTCTGATCTACTGGAACTGAAACAACTCCCTCTCTTCGTCTAAGGCTGTCCTAGCAATCGTTATTCTCCCACTGCTCATTTTCTGTGTAATACTCATCGACGTAGTATTGAGCTGTCCTGTCAGATACGTTATTTTGCTGGTCAAACCTGTTCATAGAGTTTTGTGGTGGAAGGGGACGTGCGTCCTGAGGGGTGTTTCCACGCCCTCTACCTCTAGGCGCTTGCTGACTACCACGACCTCGTATACCAGAAAACTCGTTCGTACGTTGCGGCAGGGCAGGACAGTCATACTTGTAATGACCTTCTTGTTTGCAGTATAAACACTGATTGGGACCTACGCGGTTTTCATTGTAATCGAATCTCTGCAAGTTTCTCTGCGGTTGCTGAAAAGTGGTCCGGTAGTGATTCGGACCATTATTATTTTTATTACCACCACCACGTGGAGGATATGCTTGCTGTAGCAAAACCTTCGTTTTGAGTTCTCTAGTTTTCTTCTCTACTTTATCTTTCTCATCCTTGTCTCTATTCTCATAGTATTGTGCGGTAGCTAATATCTGGGCTGAAGATGAGACTGCCCAAGAGCTTTCTGAATCTTTCAATTTTCTACACAAGTCTGGAAGCAGATTGTGCACAAATTTATCGACGAACAATCTCTGACCACCTTCTGTAGTCATATCTTGACCGCTGTGGTCAATGAATGTTTCTTCAAATCTGGTGAAGAAATCTGACACAGTTTCTTCTTTCTTTTGCTTGCATGCAGATAACTTATCCCAATTTACACGTATCGCAGGCATTATTGTCTTCATGTAATCTACTATCCTACCAGGTAATTCCGCTATCAGGGGCTCAGGCTTGGCACCACCAACTTGTCGTGCATCTGCAACAGTAATATTAGCCCACGTGTCACCTAATTCCTGGTCATGATCTTCATGACGAATTTTTCCCCATAAAGGCTGTGGAACGACGTTCCCGAATAACATATCGATATCGGCTAAATTCATAATGCATGATCCAGCAGTTTGCGACAATTCTTTATAGTACCCTGCAGGATTTTTACGCGGATCTGGTAGTGTTTGTTTGAGTGCTAAAACTTCAGCTCGCTTCCATGGAACATGTACCCATACTCGGTGAAAGTGGGGCAGGACAGGTGGGACAGCTGTCGCGTCACCCTCTCTCCATTGTGGGGGTACTTCTCTCATAGGGTATTGTCGTGCCTTTTTCCTACTAGATGCACTAGATTCTGGTGGTGACCCAGAACTACTCCCCTTACTTCGATGTGATAATAGCATTTCAACTGCTTCTTCCACATCGGGACCTACAATCATACCCAGACTAAAATGAAACCTTATACGACACATCTCTTGTGGGAGGCAATCCTGATCATTGTCTTCTAAATCTTCGCAAAGAAAAACACACATCTGTTCGAACACATATCTCTGTGTCGCTGTTTCCCATTGATGGAAAACTTCCATGACAGACTGTAAATCATATTTTGCAGTGTCCATGACCCATTTCCGAGCTAAATTATTCAGGGAATCTCTCTCTTGATAATCGGGCAGTTGACTTCGCAACTGTCTTTTTCCTATGTTAGGGGTCGTAGCAGGCGATCCGAAAAGTGGTAAAAGAAGATTAGTAACAGTACTGGCCATTTTCTGCCGAAAGGAAGGTGAAACGGAAGAACAAACAGATGAAAGAACGGGGTGAGGTAAAGCGGATGCAGAGATGACAGAAGAGGTATGAGGAATAATCATAGAAGGGGCATTTGTAGAAAGTACAGTAGGCAAGATCGTAGAAAACACAGGAGCAACAGAATTGGCCGGTGGGCCTAGAGGAGGCTGCACCGAAGAAGTAGGAGCCAGTTGAAGAACAGCTGGTGGGTGCTGTGGAAAAGCCAGAGGCGCAGCTTGTGCAACTAAAGGTTGCGGGGGTGCGGTAGCATTCTGCGCATAGGGCGGTGGCGAGGTTAACAATTGCGACATTAATTGGTCTTTTTCACGCTCTTTTACTGTCCCTTGCTGAAGAGACGGCAAAACTGGATAACATTTATCTATTGCCATTTTACGTTGCCTGTGCAATTGTTCATTTATCTGCTCTTCCTCATTATCTTTAAACTGCACGGCAGCTTGTATTACTGAAAGTCCCTCTTCTCTCTTATTTTTCTTAGCTAATTTAATCTCTTTTTTTTTGGCTTCTTTGCGCCATATGCGGAAAGAGTCAAACATCGCCGGCCGGGCTTTCTTTTTGAAGAGTTTAACTTCAAGGTTGTCTAAGATTTCAGAATCAAAGCTACCATATTGGGGCCATTTTAAAACACCGTCTTTCCTAGTGTATTTAATCCATACCTCGTTGTAAACGATGGGGCCTACCCCATGTTTAACGTATAGCTCGTAAGTCGGAGTTCCAACTGGAGGAACCGGACATGAGTCCTCCAATCGGGAGTCCCTATTATTATTACCAAGACAAAACAAATTCCCGAGTCTAAGACTAGGCATCCTTTCTCTCTAGTCTAGTTCCAAAACTTCAAAGGAGTTATCGATTACGATATTGCTCGTGAAAACACGAATCCTTCGGTTATGGTACTTGCAAGAACCAATAAAAACCTTTATGTATCTCTAAGATATCACAAAGTAAGTCCAACTAAGGACTAGGAGACGCTCCACTTATACTTAACTGAAAATTATCGATGGCTTCACCAGAAGACTCGTCTCAGCGTTTCGCTCTACCGAAAATGTCAAGGGTCCAACATCAGTGCGATAGCCAGGGCAGCAGTCCTTGTAGCCGTCGGGAAGCGGGGAACCTCGCAGTAAAGACCTTCGGACCACGTCGACATGCAGGGGTCGATGAGGTGGTGGGCCCTCCTCCGGAATTTTCACACGAAGCTCCTCACGATCTTCAGGCTGATTGGTACCACTGGAATCGCTCCAACGCTGGGCGCCAAATGAGGTACTGGGTTTTTAGGAACCGGTACCGAACCGGTAACCCAGCGGTGCCAGGGGATCAACACACCAAAGACCTCGGGTTCTCCTGAGTCAGACCCACAGAAACTTCAGAGTCTTCTAGGTGAAGTCAAAGATTAGTTTATTGGCTGCAACCAAGGTGACAGGGTCCTAGAAGTACAATGCCAGTATATTCAGGAGACTGCACACTTTCACAAAGTTAGGCTTCTCTTCTTATACATAACATTTGCCCTTTGGCGAAACATTCCTTGGGTGAGCGGTATTTCATTTATGGTTACTGATTACAAAAGAAAGCAGAGTCATTATGACATGTACATATTTCACGTTGTGATGCCCATAACAAATCATCCGGCAAGGCCCAACATTTCATCAGATATCGCTGGACCCCTAATAAAAATGGTCACCTCCCCACCATAAAATAAATGAGGAAAAGGAAAGAAGAAAGATGTGAGCGAGATATGGCAGGTGTGCGTGCTGAAATGGCTTTATGGCCGGTTGGGCCTAGATACTATCTTGCTTGGTCACTGGGAGGGAACTGACCTAACGAGCTCGGCCTGGGGCAATGGTTCTAACTTGTACTGGGGTCAGGAAGAAGTCGATTAAGGAGTACGTGTCCTTGTGGAATCAAATTCGACTGGATTAAGGCCTATGAAAAGGGCAACATGCAATTAAGGGTTCAGAAGGTAAATGACGATTTCGAGGTGAAATTGTCACTCGAATATACTGAAAATACATGTGCTTGATGTACTCGTCATTTCCGGTCTTTTGATACCAAATTCGTCCTATTTCGACGAAGTTTTTATTCTCGAGTCCGGTACTGTTACGGATCCATATTTTTCAGAACCACAATACTCCTTCACTCACTCCCTCATACTCACTTTCACTTATCCATGTACACTTCCAAACTCTGATTCTCACTTTCACTCTCACTGACACTCTCAAACACACACACTTTCACTCAATCCCATTCACTCTCAGGCACTCCCAAACACACTCGCAAACAAATACACAAACGCATAGAGGAATACTTTTTTTACTTAACTGGCTTACTTAACTGGCAACTTGGAGGCTCCATAACAGCGGCAAAGCAGAAAACTGGTGCTGTGCTTTGGAACCAGCAACCATGATCCCCAACGAGGAGCCAGATGGAGCAGCAAGGGCAGGATTGGAAAGGGGAAGACTCACCTCAATATCCCTCTCAACTTCTTGATAGGCAGGGCCACTAGAATTTCGCGTCAGGGAACTAAATTATGCGGCAAGAAAAGCGAAATTATGCGCCATAATGAGCCACATTTTATGGTAATATCATTTTATTATTTTGTCATTTGTACACTTGTTAACACTTTCTGGGCATAGGCTGCACCTCTTTGGTGCCAATTTAACACCTAAATATAGCAATAATCAGCAGACAGGTGCCCAGCCAACCTTTGCTAAGGGACTTTTGCTATCGATTAACACATGTCTCTGGGTTTTAGTCATTTTTTAACCATTTTAGCAAGAAACTAAAAACAAATGTAAATCTGGAGATTATGCATCAGATGATGGACTATGTAACAAATGCAGCAAAACCATAATTAAGTGAAAACCACAGCAGCCACACAACCACATATTTCCAGTGGCCCTGTTGATAGGACTGGAAGCACAGGCCGGGAGACAGCCATTACAACACAGGCTTTACACCTCGCTACCATTACGATGCAGACATCACAACGCAAGTCGTTACAACGACTTGCGCTGGATGGCGCTATATACTAAGAAATAGTATGATTTACTATTCCAACACCTTCCCTACTGTTACGTAGGCTGGAGTTGGAATAGTAAATCATACTATTCCTAAATCCAGCGCCTACAGCGTAAGTCGTTGTAACGACTTGCGTTGTGATGGTTGTGTTGTAATGGTAGCGCGGTGTAAAGCCCGCGTTGTCATGACATTCATCCGCACAGGCCTTTAAGACGCTGGGCTAGAACTGGGTATCCTGCCCCTGCTGCAGTTTGTTGCTTTTTGTTGGTTTCAGTAATGCACTGATGTGCGCCCTGACAGCCCAATTTTAGCAGACATACTTACTGCCTGAGGCATGCGCAAAAGGCCTGCTAAATAAAATGGACTGTGCCTGTATTCAGGGATCATAGTTCAACTACCCCCCTCAGATATCTCTCAGTCCACCTCCCAGAAGGTCCTTGTGTGCTTCTTGCTCTTTTTTGTTTGGTGGACAGACATATATTAGACTGCACTATAGAACATTCAACTCCACGACACTCCACTGAAGGACTTTAAGATTGATCAGGAGGGACATTGGACCCAATATTTAGAGTGATAGATTGAAAAGCAGAAGATGTAAAGCTGCATATAATATGGAAACGGATATCTGTGAATGCACTTGTTGGACTGCCGGAATGGAATTAAAACTGGCTTTAAAGTTGGACTTGCCTTTTCGCAATAAGGAAGACAGCCCTGAAGAAGTCATGGGGAACCCCATATACAACGAAGCACGTGTTGGCTGGTTCAAAAAAAGTAAAGAAATTAAAGACAACGAAGAAGAACCATTGTGCATTAATTGTATGCAGGAATTGTGATATAATGTAGCGTGTGCTCGGGGTTTTTGTTTATATTGTCATAGGGATCTTTGAGATCCGATTTTGAGAGGGCTGGTTGATTCCTCCTTTCTTTGAAGTACCGCAACCCACATTGAGGCCTTTCTTATTATCCCTTGAATTGTGAGCGCCACAACTTACCCTGTGTTTATTTACCCCATATAACTTTGTTACCTCAGTAAATTGATACTTGTACACTACTCACCCGCAAGGGTCTCAAGGCGCTTGTACGAATACCGCTGTGGAACCCATCCTGGCTTTCCCTGTGAGGTGTCCACTCCTGGGCACCCCCAAGGTGGAGGCCAGGCATCCTTAGCGTTGTGGGGGCCGTTGTGGAGATTAGGCAAGCTATTGCCCAGAGTTGCAGAGTAGGACTCCATGATTGGAATAGGCACCGAGGCGAGAATTTTGAGCCCAAGACCCGCCGAGGTGGGGAATTGAACCCTGGTCCCGGGCTAGACCTCTGCATCAGGGTCTGCCGCTCTAACCATTGAGCCACACTTCTCCACCAGTGAACTAACCAGAGCTTTCAGGTTATCATAACTGGCAGGAGCGGCCGCTCATACACTGAAGTGCTGGGCGGAGAAGTGGGAACACAAAAAGACAATTAAAAAATGAATAAAATTGCACTTACCTGCTCAAACTGCCGCCACCTTCCTCACATCCTTGTCAGGAACCTGGTGCACAACGCGCAGGCTCCCAGCTGCCAATCCCAGCGTTGCTACCATGCTGGGAATGCTATTCCCAGCATGTAAGCAATGCTGGGATTGGTCTGAGTACCACGGATCGGAGCTGAGACATAGACGGGGAGCCTGTGTTGGTTTCTCCGTCCTGCTGTACAACACAGCTAGGAGGAGAAAGGCAAAGTACGCATGACGGTTTGGCCGTCGGCTGGCAGGCAGCCTGCAGAACACAAAACAAAATGGTAATAAAAACGTTTTATTATCATTTTATGTATGTCCTTGCCTCTGCTAGCTTTCAGCAGTGGGGGGATGGAGGGAGCGACGCTCCTCCGTCATAATAGAGGGGCCACCACACTGGACTCCTCGAATGGAGCTCCAAAGAGAGGGTGAAACTAAAAGTCCAGCGACTGCACAACCAAGCCACCACACTCCACTTCAGCCTACATAAATCTTCTGTCAGGACAGCGACCCTCTGCCTCAGCCTCAAAGCCTGGGGCGCTGAGAAGCATTTGGTCCAAAATATTTTCAATTACTTTTCCCAATTTCAATGTAAAATCCAGTAATGCACATACTCAGATTTAGCTAAAAGTCTGCTGGTGCGAGGCTTGCTGTAGTTCTGTTCTGCAATTTCCTGTGCCCAAACCTTACGAATCAACGTTATCTGGCAACTGAAAACAAACAACTGAAAGAAGCCTTTGGAGCAGTCCAAGACATAGGTGGGGCCAGCAACCCTCCAAAACAGGGAACCCAAGATCAATGCTGAACCTTATTTTTTGCAGTTATATAGAACTCAAACTCGACCCGAAGGTATTGGAGCGCCTTTCATGAGCACCAGTTAGACGTCATCAGGCTATGAAGATGCAATACCTACAACAAGCGAGTGCTTTACAAAACACATAAACATGAAACCATGTTTATAGATCAGAAACGACAGTGCACTGATCCAAGCATTTCAAAGCTTTGCAACAGGATATGAGCAAGTTGTAGGTAGGTTGTTTCTTAAACATCGATGAGTGGTACTAATGTATAAGAGTCTGATCTCCTTAATATACATTGAGTGATGTATAGTAATTGCATTTTATATTGCCGTTGTGTGAATTTACTGGTTTGGTTCCCTTGGAGGTGTTTCTTTAATGGCTCTCATTGGAGAGTTCAGATGGACCAAGGCGCTCGTACATGCACCATATAGAGGATTTGTAACTTGTCGCTGCCCACCATGGCCTGTTGACGTCATGTTATGGTGACGTATAACTCCACAAGGCCAAATATCAGGTGTTTGGTTATTGTTTCTAGGTAGGAACATTACAGATGTGCTATGTTTTTCACGTTTGTACGCACACATCTTCCTTGCTTTGGGGTTTTCGATAACCAAATAATATAACATACTTTTGGAGAATAATTGAGTTTGAAAAGAAATAACATTCGCCAGACCTGAACACGACTGAAAAAATCCATAACATTCCCCGCGCGTGCTTGCTAAGATCCGAGCGGATGCACGGTACAGGCCTGCCCGCGTCTTGGAGTGGGCATGTTTCATAATCCGTGCCCCAGTCGGTATGTTTTGCAGGTTACTCGAACACTCACCCCATCGAATATATTGCATTACCCACGATGCTTTGCTCCAGAACAATTTTTCCGCTATTCCCAGCTCTCAACATCGAAGCTGTTGACAGGGAGATTGCTTGTTCCAAAGCAAAATCTGTGACAATCCGAGCATGTTTGACAATCCACTCTGGCAGATTGTCGATAAAGACCTGCCACTGGAATTATATTGCTTTTAGTTTTTCTCAAGGCATTCTCCATTAATAATACCAGTTTAAAATGCTGCAACGAGTGGTATGAAGGCCCCCGCCCCCTCCCCCCAACTCTCTCCCACCTTCTGCACTAAAAGTGGTGTGAATTTTCTGTTCATGAAGAGGTGGAGAGTTTACTGCCCTGGAAACGCAAGGCATGCAGAGATCCACCGGCCAACAGCACGCGAACGAACAGCAAACCACGCACACCCACGCACCCGAGCAGCAAGCGCCGCACACTCACGCACGCGCGCACAAAGATCGTATAGCACAGGCCACGGAGTGCAAGACGCATACACGCATGCCATTCCCCAAGTTACAGCACAGGAAGCGCAAAGAAACTCTCCTGACGCACAACAGCTGCAGACAGCACAGTCAGGAGCAGGACTTTAAGACCCTCATTACGAGTGACTCGATCATTTGTGTCATATTTGTTAACATTTGGCTTTTATCCAACGACTATAAGTTTCGGGGCCTAGGTAGATTTTAGATCTTAGTACTCCAAAATATGCATGTTCTGATAAATACCGGGTATTTTTTCCACACAATAAACAATCAGTAGGTAACTCGTAATAGCGATACGTGCGCGTAAAAAAAGGACTTTAAAGCTCGAAAATCGATGGATTTAGTACTGATAGGTAATAACTAAAGGTGACCTAGATTTTTTAAATATATTTATCCCTAATGAATAATACCCCAGAACAGAGGCGCAACTAGAAGCAATTTTCCTGGGGGGAAGATGGGGAGCTTCTAAAAATTTGGGGGATGGGGGGTGCTAGGGTGACCAACTTGCATGGGTGCAAATTCAGGATGGTGAGTGTAAAAATTCAGGACAAAGGGTCAACATTCAGGACAAAAATTCAGGACAGGAGGTCAAATTTCAGGACAAAGCTTTGGACAAAAGGTACGTTTTAGAGACACATCAGAGGAGGTCGCGCAATAGTTTATAAGTAAGACCATCCATATCCAAACATATTCAACCATTTGCAAACCTATCCATCATGTATCCTTCCATCCATCATTTACTCATCCTTCCCTCCATCCACCATTTCACTCATCCATCCATTATCCATCCAACCACCCTTTCACCCTATCCATCTGTGCACTCATCCATCCACTCTTCCACCCATCCATCCAGCCATTTACCCTTTCACCCATCCAGCCATTCTTTCACTTACTCATCCATCCACCCAGTCGCTCATCCTTCCATCCATTCACCCTTTCAGTCATCCATTCATCCTCCCATTTTCTCTCCATCAACCCTTTCACTTAGCCATCCTTCCTTCCATCCATCCACCCACCCATCCATCTACTCATCAACTCATGAATCCATCCATTGACCCTATCACTTATTCATCCTTTCTCTCATCCATTCATTCACCCTATCACTCCTTCACACACCTATCCTTCCTTTTGTCCATATACCCTCCCTTTTCCCTCACTCATCCATCCTTACATCCATCCTTTCACTCATCCGTCCATCCATTCACCCTTTCACTTATCAATTCATCAATCCATCCATCATTTCACTCATCCATCCACCCGTTCATTTGCATATCATCCACCCTTTCACTCAGCCATCCATCCTTTCACTCATCCATCCACTGTTTTACCCATCCATCTACCCATCCATCCCTTCATCCATCTACCTTTTCTCTCATCCATCCTTCCACTAACACATCCATCCATCCAATCTTTCTCTCATTATCTATCCATTCACGCTTTCATTCATCTATTCTCCCTTTGACTAATCCACCCCTTCACTTACTCACTTGCCCACCTTTTCATATTATGAGCTGATCCTTTGTCTGCAGAGCTGCAGACAGAAGAGGCCCATCAAGAATTTCAGCCTTGCTGTAGTTCATAAAGCAAGGGGTGGGGTTGCGGTAGGGTTCACTATGCCCCTGCACATAGGCAATCTGAAGAAGTGGAAGTTATGAGTCATGCATGATGCACAGTGCCAGGCCATGCAGTGACTCTGACATGGTGTTGTTCCAGAGCTTTAAGTGGGATGAAAACAAACTTGGGGATCTCTCCAAAGGGGGTGTTCAATGTAATTAAGGCGTGGCTTAAAACACCTGAGCTAAAAATCTGTGCTTAGTATAGTGTACGGCTCGACTGGTATTTTGCCTCTTCTGTCATTGTATCCAGATATGTAACACAACAATTAACGTTACACCTATAACAAGCCAGAACTATTGGCGTTGTCAATGGTTGTTAGTTGCATAAAATAAAGAAGCAGGAACCATGGCTTCAATGGATATAATATTAAAAATTTATCAGTTCTAAAATAATGAGACTATGAAATTCTCACTTAGCAGCACTGGCATTTTAGCACATTTCTTCCATCTGACATAATGCCCTGCCCTAGACCAAGGGTGGGGGAGGTCTAACACATGCTTTGCAGCCCAGACTGGCCTATTGTCTTTCTGTACAGGGCCGTACTGGCCGTTGCGGGCACCGGGCAATCCCCCGGTGTGCCGCAGGGCTCGGGCCCGCTTTTGGGCCCCTGGGGCCGTTTTTGTTACAGGACCGTTTTTGCAGCATAGCTGCAAAATCGGCCCTGTAACAAAATCGTCCGAAAACCAGCCCCGGCAAAGACCTCGATCGCACCCCTAACGCCCCCTCGCCCCTCCCCCCGGGGAATGGGGAGGGGGCGGCCGGGCACTTTGCCAGGGCCGGTTTTCGTGCCCAGTCCGGCCCTGATTCTGTATGTGGCAATCATCAGCCCCATACAGAATGACAATGGGCGGGTGGGGCTGCTTTTGTGCTCGAGGAATAGTGCGAGGCAGCCCCATCAGGGAGCTGAGGCTTCATGCACGGAATCCCTGCAATGCCGAAAATTATGGACAAAAGACATCCGTAAAAGGGATCCTCATGGACAAAGGACATGAGGTCCCAATTACGGACGGTCCGTGAAATTTAAGGACGGTTGGGCACCCTAGGGGGGAGGAATAATTCTTCCAGCAATAGGCAGAGTGGAGATGCAGGGGCTCTAAGAAGGGGTGAAAAAACAACAAAGCGTTGTTAGCAAGTAAATGGTCTTTTAAAGACCTGTGAAGTACTCGGTGCAGCTGCAATAAGACGGACACCAGACCAGCCAGCCTACAGCAGCTCAAAAACTGTCCGTGTGTGTGCCCAGGAAGCTGTCTCAGCCCAGGCTGTCACACATGACGGGGGTGGGGGAGGGAGGGCTGAAGCCCTTTGAGCCCTATGGGTGTTGCGCGCATGCCCCAGAACATCAAAATATTGGCAGGATTAAATCCCCTGCAAGTGGTTTTGAATGGGTGGTTTAAAGCCTGTTCAGATTGTTAATGACAAGGAACATGTCAATTTGTGGGAATTCACAAACTGCTCAATGACCCTTTTCCATACTTGAAGTCATCAGAGATTTGCTCCTACCAATAGTTAGAATAAGTTCCTTTCCAGGCTGAGAAGGGAAACAAAAGACCCCCAAACTTTATGGGGTTTAGGCGAATGGGTTACTCCCAGCTCTTTAAGGGGGAAGGAAAAATGGGGTAGGAGGTTCTCTAAAAAGGGAGTGGCCTACGTAATTAAAGGTGTGGCTGAAACACAAACTACAATTTTCGGTGTCCCGTTGTGTGCCACTCTACCAATACTTTGCTACCTCTGTGAGCTTTCAATCAATCAATCAATCAATCAAGCAATCAGTATTTGTATAGCGCAACACTATCACCCGAGGGGTACCTGGACACTGAGGTTACTGTGTCTGCGTCAAAGAGCCAGTTCATTAGTCGCTTTCTGAAGTCCACCAGGGAGGGAGCTGTTTTGAGGTGGAGGTCGTACCAGGTCTTGGGAGCGATGTGCGAGAAGGAGCAGCCTCCGCTGAGGCTGCGATGGATGCGGGGTGTCATGGTGTTGTGAGAATTGGTTCTGACGTTGAAGGGGTTCTCTGTGAGCGAGAGGATGAGCTGGGTGTCGTTGGTGTATGAGATAATGTTGGGTCTGTGGGATCTGATGATATCTGCGAGGGGGGTTATGTAGATGTGAACAGATTGAGACTGAGGGATGATCCTTGGGGTATGCTACATATGATGTCCTTAGGAGTGGAGGTGAAGGGAGGTAGTTGGATACTCTGTGTGTGTCCTGAGAGGAATGAGGTGATCCACTTTAGAGCTTTCTGGTATAGCACCCAGAGGTATAAACAACTGGCATACTAAACTGACATTCTAAAACTAGCCAAATCTATTGGCTCTGTCAGTGGTTGTTATCTGTTTAAAAAATGAGTAGCAACAATTATTTTGTTATAAATAATTAATATTGAATGTTTCCATTCTGTAGTTGTATGACTGAATTAAACATGACAGAGGCCAGTGGAAGGAGTAGTGGTCGGCAGAGTCTCAATCACTCCCATAATGTTCACTCTATGTTAGATATGAATACCGGTTTTCTCTCCACTTCTCATCCATCGACATATCTCACACCTCATATCTTTCCTATTCAGCACCCTCCTTACACAATCTCCTGAATACACTTCCATGCATCTCCTTCACTTCCCATCCCTAAAAAAACCACACACCAACATTTTATTTTACTTTCACCTTGTCAATATTTTGACAGCTCTATACTTCATTTATACACATTTTCACAGAATCAAAATTGCAACTGTAATATTTGACTATTGCTCTGTGTACTCTGCAGAGAGGCCAATAATTGGATTACCATATATTCTGGACATCTTTTCGACCTACTGACAGGCACTGTGAGAAACTTGCACTGCCTTCAGCCTCAACTCCAGATCTCTCAATCATGGCTGGTTACAAATACCTGGAGACGACTCCATTCAGAGTGTGCAACTTACAAGACTAATGAGGGGCGTGGCTTCGTACAATGGCCGTCTAGACGTGTCCCATTGGCGCTCCTGCCCCAAATGCTCAATATCCTTAAGAATCCTGGCGTTTTGGAAACCCTACTTGGGTTAATGGGCAGCAGAACCCTCCCGTGACCAGGCGGGCCGTTGTGGTTACAGCCTGCGGTTGAGGATTGATGCGGCGAGCAGCGGAATTCCCGGGGAAGTCCTGGTCCCCGTAATGGCGGCCGCCATTATTGTGTGAAGAAGGCAACAAAATTGGCGGGCAGTGGCAGCAGTGAAATGTCCCGGTGATTCCCGACCCGTGACTTATATAGCGGGCGGGCCCCAGGCGGGGGTTTGCCTGCGGGAAGAAAGTGAGTGGCAGTGCGGCCGAGGGGGAGGGTCTCCGAGGACTGGGGAGGCGCGGAAGGAGAAGCTGCGGCGGCGAGGCATAATACCAAGCCTGAGGTGGTGGCGGCCCGAACGGAGACTCGGTCCCGGAGCGGCGAACATCGAGTGAAGCAGAGGGGCGGCCCCCGGGGCATTGAAGTGGCGGCCCCGAACGACTGCGGGAGGCGCAGCACGGAGAAAGTGTGGAGTGGCGGCCGGCAGGCCCACGTGGACCAGAGGCAGAGGCTACGTGAAGGCGAGACGGCGCAGCCTACACTCCTTCTAGCGGGCCGCGCTTGAATCTTGCAAAGTACATGACTTGGGGCACGAAGGTGGGCCTGAACTGTGTGGGGGCCGCTTCTGGGGCCTGGAGGAAACGACGCCAGGTTAAGTAAAGGAACCCAAAAGTTGTGAACAATGCCACAACAGAATTCAGCCTAAACACAACACCCCAAGTAGGATTTCCCTCACTGGCCTCCTGAATTGTATGATTCTGGTGACTGAAAATTGACGGTAACAGGAGCTGAAGGGGCGAGGAGAGGCCCGACTACTCCCCGGCTGGTAGGTCATGAGTTAGTGACTCGGTGAAGGATTGGGGGTGCTGTGGAAGGGCGTAGAGCCAGGGGCCGGGGGCGGTACCCCAGGGGGAGAGGTTCGGCGTGACACCCTGGTGAGCGGTAACAGGGCCAGAGGTGCCAAGCCCATGAGCGGATGGTAGACCAGGTGCACAAGGAGACCACTTCAGACTTGACAGCCGGGCTCGGGGTGGGGGGGCAACACACAGAGGCGGTCCGGTGAACCTGGTGGGGAGAGGAGGAGGACCAGGTACCAGCAAAGAGCATCGGCCGTGGGGCCAGCGCGCTAGGTACACGGCTGAAACCCCTGAAGGGGTTTAGACTGTTGAATAGAATCATTTCCTGGACAGCTTGGGGGCACTACGGACTTTTGGTCAGGGAGCCTGCCTGTGGTGGCCACGCTGACTATGGGGAGAGACCGACCCCTGAGAGGTGCCCAATCAAATAAAATTGTGCAATATACGGTCCCGGGGCAGCCGGCGGCGGACCGCCCTCGTACAGATATGGAGCAGGGGACTCACCGGGACTCGGCCGCTCGGGACTAGGCAGATATCCTGGAGGTGATCTGGGACTCCAGGGTTACCTTAGAGACTAAAATGAATGGGATGCCATGGACATTAATCACCTGAGACCGGACCTCAGGAAGGTGGCAGACAGGGTCTCCGTCATGGAAGGGGACCTGGGTGCTCTGCAAACAGAAGTCTCTGCGGGAGACAGTGGCGGTGCTTCAGGACCATGCGGCCCAGCTGGAGGAAAGGGCGGAAGATGCAGAAGGCCGCTCTCGAAGAAATAATCTCCACTTTTTGGGTTTCCCTGAGAAAGTGGAGGAGCCAGCAGCGGATCTATTTTTGGAGGACTGGATCGGAAGAGTGTTCCCAAACCTCAGGCTCTCCAAAATGTTTGCAGTGGAACGGGCACATAGATCCTTGGGGCCGCCCCCGAGACCGGGATCCCTGCCTAGAGCCTTGATTGCCCGGATGTTTAACTTCAGGGACCCGGACATGATCCTACAACACATCCATGCCAACGGCCCTCCCACATTCATATTTACCCTGATTATACTAAGAAAGTTCAAGACCTACGGAATTACTTTCTCAGTGTTAAACTCCGGATGCGTAGCCACACTATTGAGTACAGCCTGATGTTCCCGGCTAGACACCGGGTGCAGTATGCAGACAAGGTCCACTTCTTTGGTACTCCAGCGGAGGGAGGCAGTTGACTGGAAGAACTCATTGGGCCTGGCCGGCCCGGACCCAAATCAGGAGTGGCAGGAGCAGCGGCGCCGGGGCAATCGGCAGAAGAGCCAACAGCGTCGCACAGAGGGACAATGCCAGCGGGAAACAGAGCGGGCTGATGGTGGACGGGTCGTGGTGGGACCGGATGGCACTCTTCGTGCAGAACTGGAGACGATCCTGACACAGAACTAGTTTTCCCCACTTTGTCTGGTGAAGGAAACACAGTCAACGTGGATGGAGCCACAAAACTGGCTGTAGAGGGCACTGGAAACGAGTGAGTGGGGGTCTGGATGGTGTGCTCGGGGATCACACCCATGGAAACTATGAGTACCAGGTTCGGCCCACAGGGCAAAAGACTTTTCCAGGTGACTCAAATGTATGGGCCTGAGTCTATTGGACTTGAGAGGGGAGGGTTTTGATAAATGAGTAATGTTGAAGGAGGGTACACCATTTCGCCTAAAAGCTGGTTAGGTTCGCCAGCTGTGGTTAGGTTCTTGGTCGGGCGGACCAGTGCGGTGCCAGGCAGTCAGCTGATTCATTGGATCTAAGGGGGGAAGGAGGTTTACACGGACTTGGGGGGTCAGTGTGGTTCTAATTGTTCTTTTGTGAAATTGAGAGGGGTCTACTAGTGGGGCGGGTGGTGCTTTGGGGCGGAGTTCGGAGTCCTCGAGCTAGGTTGATTGTGAGAATGAAGGGCTACTGCCTGTGGGAGGGGGAGGTGGGGGTTTAAGTTTGGGGCTGTTGGGGTTGCCACCGGGTCTGGTCTATGTTGCTATGCCGATGCGCAAGGGCGTCCTCCTCCAAGGGGGGCACAACAAGATGCTACTGGGGGGTCCCCGTGTACTGGGTGGGGGATAGAGTGGTCGACCATTTACCCATGCCAGGGGATAACCAAAAGTACTATCTGATCACGTGGAACGTGCAAGGGCTCAATAATAGGGTGAAAAGGATCCGGGTGGCATCATACCTTCGGCGTTTTGGGGTCAGTATAGCCCTATTCCAGGAAACCCACCTTTGGGGAAACTGTCTGAAATTCGTCCAACGTAGGTGGCGAAGTCAGTTTTTTGCTATGTCCTACTCAGGGGTCGCTCGGGAAGTGTTTATTTGGGTGGCTCCGGGAGTCCCCTTTAAGGCTGTGAATGTTAACCAGGATCCCGACGGGAGGCTTGTGGTGGTGGTGGGGACTCTGGATGGGTGCAATCTATACCTCGTCAATGTCCATGCCCCAAACAGCGATGATGGGGGGTTTTTGAGCCGAGTATGGGGCAGCTGGATCTGGACCTGGATACAGAACTAGTAGTGGTGGGAGACTTTAATTGTGCCCTAGATGGTGAGCTCGACCAATCCCCCCCAGAGCTGGACGGCAAGCATAGAGTTTGGGAAGCGATGGGCCAAATGCTTCATAATTATGATTTACTGATGTGTGGCGCCACCGCAACCCTAGTCGTAGAGTGTACTCTCGTCACACTCCTGCTGCCAATACTTACAGTAGGTTGAACTATTTCTTCATTCAAAAGATGGTGGTATATCGGGTAGCTGAGAAGCAATATCTAGACCGCTACCTATTGGACCATTCCCCGCTCCTAATGGCATACTCGCTGGCCCGACCGAGGTCTAAGGTACCGCTCTGGAGACTCAATATTGAAGCCTTTGGTGACCCAATCTATAAGGAGGCAATATCAAAGGGGCTGGAACATTATATTGAGGTCAACTAGGGCTCTGCTAGCACAAGGGCAACTGAGTGGGATGCTATGAAGGTGGTGGTACCGGGGATATGTATGTCCACAGAGATGGGGGTTAAAAAAGTGTTGAAACGAGACGAGGCGTCAGGAGGAACGGTTGTCGGCTCTGGAAAAAGAACTGCCCACGGATAGAGAGAGAGCGACGGAATGGGATCTTGTGCGGCCGCAGATAGGGGTCTTATGGGACTCGCTAGGCAAATATGCTAGAACAGCGAGTAGGCGTCACTGGTACACGGAAGGTGATAAGGCAGGGCGGCTGTTGACGCGCCTGATTCGGGCAGAGACTCAGCCTAGCCCTATCCTAGCACTTCAAAAAGACCCGGGACGGACGGTGTATACTCAACATGAAATAAATAATGTTTTCCTAGCCCATTTAAATAAAATATACTCCAAGAGTCAGTCACCCGTGGCCCTGGACGCGGTGGAGGCCTATTTGGTGGACGTAGAGCTGCCTAGTATTGACACGGAAAGTCAGGTGGCCCTTGGGGGCCCCTTTAGCGGGGAGGAGATTCGAGCAGCCATTGCCCACCTGAAAACGGCAAAGTCCCCGGGAATAGATGGTATGGCAGCTGAACTCTACAAAGAGTACGGCGGAGTGCTGATCCCCAAACTACTAGAGATCACAGGGGAGGCCGAGGAACGGGGTATGCTCCCAGACTCCATGAGGGAAGCACTAATCGTGATGATCCCCAAACCCGGGAAAGATTACCTCCTCCCCGGCACTTATAGGCCTATCTCCATGCTAAATGTCGATCTTAAAATTATCAGCCAGGTGTTGACGTCTAGGCTCCTCCCCTATCTTCGAGGGCTTATACATGATGACCAGTCCGGGTTTATACCGGGCAGAAATTCGTTACGGAATATCCGCCGCCTGGCACATATAATGCAATCATTAGAGGAGCGGGCCCAAGAGAGCACCTTGGTGTTCCTTGATATCGAACAGGCATTCAACTCGATTAGTTGGACTTATCTTTGGCAGGTACTGCTTAAGATGGGTCTAGGGAGGGATTTGTCAACTGGATTAAGCTGCTGTACACGCGTCCGATGGCAAGGGTCCGTACTGGGCGTTACGTGTCTGATGCATTCCCTATAGCTACGGAGACACGGCAGGGTTACCTGCTGTCCCCCTTGCTATTTGCTCTGGCAATGGAGCCATTGGCGTGTCGTCTGCGACAGTTACTGGCGGGGCAGGGCATACGTGTGGGAAGTACGGAACATGCGGTGTCACTGTACGCCAATGATGCGCTAATATACCTAAACCGGCCGTCCCAGTCATTGCCGGCATTGATGGCCACGTTGACCCAGTTCGTGGGGGCCTCTGGGCTTCACAACAATAGTACAAAGTCACAGCTCTATGCGATTGGGACGGACAGCGACTGGGGGGGAACCAGCATCAGGTGTTAGCGTTGCCATGGGCCGAGGACACGATCCGTTATCTAGGGATATGGGTCGGGAGGACAGAGGCAGTGTTCTACCAGCACAATATGGGGAGGATAAATCGAGGGATGCAGGGTAGTATTACCTTCTGGAACACTCTTAACCTATCTATGATGGGAAAGATTGCGTTAATCAAGATGGAGGTCCTGCCCCGATGTCTCTATAGTATGCAAGGCTCATTCTTTGAAATTTTGCACCGGGTATTCAGGGAGCTTGATAAAATGCTGGTCCATTTATTGTGGAACGGGAAGCGATGCAGGGTGAGTTTAGCGGTCATGAAGCGCAGCTGAGGTACAGGGGGGTTGGAAATCCCTGATTTGGAACTATATTATTTTGCATCGCAATTGCAACATGCTTCTCTTGGCTGGACACGGACCCCTCCTGGGAGAGATCCTTGTTGGTGGGTACGTACGGTGACCAGCAGTTAGGGGGGTTGTTCTGGCGGGCCAGGGGATCACATAGCCCGGTCCCCCGTTGGTGCGGCATGGAACTGTAATTTTAAACCGTGTGGTCCGGAGAATAATTTGGAACAGACCCTTTGCCCCGGAAGTGGACTTCTGGATGATGCCGCCCTTTGCCCGGATTAACCAGGTGATGTCGGTAGAGGCCTGGAAAGCCGGGGGATGCCTAATGTTGTCAGACATCTATCCGCATGATTAATTTATCACTTACCCGGAGGCAGTGGCCACCTTTGAATTGGGCACGGGGCAATTTTTGCAGTATGCTAAACCAGCGGCAACTGCAAGACAACTGTGACCTACATTTCCAGACGCTTCGAGGCACTCTCACACCCTTGTCTCCTTGATTGCTATGGCGGGAGGGAGAAAATGTGCTACCCACCTCTACAGAGCGTTGTGGGATGACAAAAAGTGCGGCCCTCCTCCCATAGAAGATAAATGGCAGCAGGTGTGTCCACAGGAGGTCACAACGCGAGACTGGGGGAAAATTAAAGGTGGGTGTGCGGACGGTGGCGGTGAGTAATTGCTTTAAGCAGATCCAGTAAAACATAATACATATGACATACCTCTCGCCCAGGAGGCTGCACGCCATTGATGGCTCCAGGGACCCTCACTGCCCCAGGTGTCGTTATGACCCAGCAGATTTTCTGCATATGGTATGGACATGCCCAAAGATGCAAACATACTCGGGGGTGGTTATTGAGGATCTGACCCGAATTACGGGGCAGACTATGGAACTAGATCCGAGGGCTTGTTTGCTGGACTTGATTCCTAGGGACCCGAAACGTAAAATAAGCAGGCGGTTCCTGGTTCTAGGTCTAGTCATAGCCAAGAGGCGTACCGCGATCCACTGGTTGTCGCAACAGGAACCACTACCGGCGAAATGGAGGGGAATTTGTGTGAATGGGCCCTGGCAGAGGAGGGGCATATAAGAACTACCAGGAGGGATCCCAAGCTACCTGAGGTATTACTGGCATGGGGAGCGATGATGCAGGAGATAGGGGGACCGGCCTCCCAGGACTCTATAGGCAGTACGATGGCAGCGTCCTCCGGAGAGGATCCCGCATGATTACTAGTTACATGAACCTTGAGATACATAGACCCGGTAGGGTGGGAGGGTGGGGGGGAGGGGGACAGTTGGGGAGGGTAGAGGGGTGGGGAGGGACAGGGGTTTTGTATTCTACATTGGATATGTTTCAGTGTGGAACATCTAATGAGAAGATTGACCGAAGACAACGTCGCGGGGGAAAGAGGCTTTTCTACGGAAGTGAATGTAGTCATTATTGATGATGTATATTCTTGCAACGTCACTTTTCGCCTTGGGTGAGGTGGACGAAATGTAACCATGTTGTGGTGGATGTGCACTGCCGATTTGGAGAAAACCCAATAAAGAAAGTTTTTAAAAAAACAAAAAAAACTTACAAGAGTAATATTCTAAGTGCAATAAATTTAAAACTACAACATCCTGGAAATAGCTAACACTCTAAGGAAATGCAAGTTTAAGTGAAAAATTAAATATAAATATTAACTAAATCACTGTCATGAATTACCCTAAAGTATTTTTACATGTATTATTCAGATATTGATCATTGTTTTTATTAGTGATATTAAAGGTATATTTAAATATACCTTTAATAACACTTATAAACAAGCATTAGAAATGCAATCGGGCTCGGATTTATTTGAGTTTGAGCTAATGGCATTGTAAATGCCAATGTATTGTTGCTATGTGTTATGGAGTGTGTTCATGTGGTGTGTACTGCCAGTGATCTCCTTGTGAGTGTGCGAATATTGCACCGTTACTGCCTGTGATGTCCTTCTTGTGAGTGTGAGAAGCTTGCACCTCTGCTGCCTGTGGTCTCCTTGTGAGTGTAAGAAGCTTGCACAGCTGCTGCCTGTGATGTCCTACTCACTACTCTACTCTACTCACTACTCTACTCTACTCACTACTCTACTCTACTCACTACTCTACTCACTACTCACTACTCTACTCACTACTCTGCACTCACTACTCACTACTCTACTCACTACTCTACTCACTACTCACTACTCTACTCTCTACTCACTACTCTACTCACTACTCACTACTCTACTCACTACTCTGCACTCACTACTCACTACTCTGCACTCACTACTCTACTCACTACTATACTCTGCACTCACTACTCACTACTCTACTCTACTCACTACTCTACTCACTACTCTACTCTACTCTACTCACTACTTTACTCACTACTCAACTCACTACTTTCTACTCACTACTCTACTCACTACTCTACTCTACTCTACTCACTACTCTACTCACTACTCAACTCACTACTTTCTACTCACTACTCTACTCACTACTCAACTCACTACTCACTTCTCTACTCACTACTCTGCACTCACTACTCACTACTCTACTCACTACTCACTACTCTGCACTCACTACTCACTACTCTACTCACTACTCTACTCACTACTCAACTCACTACTCAACTCACTACTCACTTCTCTACTCACTACTCTGCACTCACTACTTTAGTCACCTCACTACTCTACTCACCTCACTACTCTACTCACTACTCTACTCACTACTCACTACTCTACTCACTACTCACTACTCTGCACTCACTACTCACTACTCTGCACTCACTACTCACTACTCTGCACTCACTACTCACTACTCTGCACTCACTACTCACTACTCTACTCACTACTCTACTCACTACTCACTACTCACTACTCTGCACTCACTACTCACTAATCTACTCTACTCACTACTCTACTCACTACTCTGCACTCACTACTCACTACTCTGCACTCACTACTCACTACTCTGCACTCACTACTCACTACTCTGCACTCACTACTCACTACTCACTACTCTACTCACTACTCTGCACTCACTACTCTGTGTGCCTGGTGAAAGCGTGCACTGATGGTTAATGGTGTGTGTGTGCGCCTGGTGAAAGCTTGCAGTGACGGCTGGTGGTGTGTGTGAATACTCACATAGTGATTACCCTGCATACTCAAACACTGCTCACCCTGCACAGTCACACACTGCTTAACCTACACACGCACACACTGCTCACCCTACACACTCACACACTGCTCACCCTACACACTCACACACTGTTAACCCTGCATACTGCTCACCCTGCATGCTCACACACTGCTCACCCTGCAAAGTCACACACTGCTCACCCTGCACACTCACACACTGCTGGCGCTGGACACCAACGTACTGCTCACCCTGCATACTCACACACTGCTGACCCTGCACACTGACACACTGCTGGCCCTGGACACCAACGTACTGCTCACCCTGCATGCTCACACACTGCTGACCCTGCACACACACACACTCCTGGCCCTGGACACCTACATACTGATCACCCTGCATACTTACATACTGATCACCCTGCATACTCACACTCTGCTCACCCTGCATACTCACACTCTGCTCACCCTGCATACTCACACTCTGCTCACCCTGCATACTCACACTCTGCTCACCCTGCATACTCGCACTCTGCTCACCCTGCATACTCGCACTCTGCTCACCCTGCATACTCGCACTCTGCTCACCCTGCATACTCGCACTCTGCTCACCCTGCATACTCGCACTCTGCTCACCCTGCATACTCGCACTCTGCTCACCCTGCATACTCGCACTCTGCTCACCCTGCATACTCGCACTCTGCTCACCCTGCATACTCGCACTCTGCTCACCCTGCATACTCACACACTGCTGACCCTGCACACTGACACACTGCTGGCCCTGGACACCCGTATACTGATCACCCTGTATACTCGTATACTGATCACCCTGCATACTCAAACACTGCTCACCCTGCATACTCACACACTGCTGACCCTGCACACTGACACACTGCCGGCCCTGGACACCAACGTACTGCTCACCCTGCATGCTCACACACTCCTGGCCCTGGACACCCACATACTGATCACCCTGCATACTTACATACTGATCACCCTGCATACTCACACTCTGCTCACCCTGCATACTCACACTCTGCTCACCCTGCATACTCACACTCTGCTCACCCTGCAAACTCACACTCTGCTCACCCTGCATACTCGCACTCTGCTCACCCTGCATACTCACACTCTGCTCGCCCTGCACACTCACACACTGCTGGCCCTGCATACTCACACTCTGCTCACCCTGCATACTCACACTCTGCTCACCCTGCACACTCACACTCTGCTCGCCCTGCACACTCACACACTGCTGGCCCTGGACACCCACATACTGATCACCCTGTATACTCGCATACTGATCACCCTGCATACTCACACACTGCTCACCCTGCATACTCACACTCTGCTCACCCTGCATACTCACACTCTGCTCACCCTGCATACTCACACACTGCTGACCCTGCACACTGACACACTGCTAACGCGTGCCTTAACTATGCATATGCCTTAAACACGTGAATGCGTGCCTTAGGTAGTTGGTGTTCTAGCTGTCTGAGCAGATGGGCGGGGAGAGGAACCGGAATGATCGCAGCAGGGAGAAGGACCGGGACACAGCTTGGTAAGTTGGGCCGAACTTTAGGGCTCCGGGCTGGGGCGACTGGGGACGGATCTTTACTACATATGCCATTTACAAGAAAATGTGTTGCAAAGGCATGATTGGTAAAGGCATGCGTGGTAAAGACGCGGTTGCTGTAAAGACTGCGTGGTTTAGGCATGCGTGGTTTTGTTATACAACCTTTGATTGGGGAGAAAATCACCATAGATGTACAGTTATTGCTTTGTTTCTCTTTCATGATGAAACCTATGCCAAATTGAATAAAAAGTGTTCTAAAATAAAGTGACATTTGTCCACAGTGGAAAGCACTTTACAAAAAGGTTAACTGGTCATCTTTCAGCTGCTTAGTTCTATATTTGGTTGTTAAACTGGTACTAATGAGGTGAAAATCTATCCCCAGAATGTATTACCAGGTGTAAAAATTACAAAATCATGATGGTATGCTACCAAAAATGTGCTGCATTATGTCGCATAGTTAACCTTTTCTTGCCACATAATTTAGTTAACCCTGCAGTATAATTTGGTGCTCCCCGCCACATAATTCGAGTGGCCCTGCTGATAGTGTCTCCAAATTGCAAGTAACTAAAAAAGAATCCCCCTTCTCAGCCGAAGACCTGTCTGCGTCTCTCGTAATGAATATTCAATTCCTGTCAGTCTGAGGTTCAGAATTATATTTGGATAGCTGTGGATACTGGGATGTTTTTCGCCAAAGGAGTCTGAGCGGCATGAAATGGACAGGATCGAAGCTGGCATGGTCTACACTGTCACTGGATTCTGTGGATGAAAAAAAAAATCACCTTTATTCGCAGTTATCCATCCACAATTTTTTGTCGGAAATCGGTTCCAGGCTGGCCTGGTCTAATATTGTGAGCAGGTGTTTCTAATTCTGGTATTTTAAAGAAAGAAAGAAACGTGGTCTGAAGGAGGAAGGCGCCGTCTCCAGAAGTGAGCATTTTTACCTCACTGCAGTAGAACCCTGCTTTGACTCCCGGGGCCGAGATGTACTTGCAGTGAATAACAGACAGTGCCATTCTCGGCCCGATAGTATCTCTATAAGCGGTGTCATCCACAAACACCTCCCATCAGTCTGAAAACACCTTTACAGCTTGTGCAATGGCCAGAGTTCCCCTCTGTTGACACAGCACTTATAAACCAGGCACTTTCAGTCTCTCTGACAACGTCCAAGCATCGTCAGTTTCCTTCGGTTGGCAAGGTTTTTCGAGCGTTTGTAATGGCAAGAGACCTCCTTTCCCACTAGGGAAATCCATCCCCTCTTGTGACCTGCAGGCAGTTTCCGCCGTGGTTGACAATACCTGCTTCACCGTGCAAACCACGGCCACTTTATGTTAGTCTGACCAGCACTCTCTGCTGAGTGCCGGGCCCTGGCATTGCCTTCCCTTCGTCGAGGCCTGCCACCTCACAGACAGCACTGACCAGTTTGACAATGTCCTTACATCCCCTGGGCGTCCCAGCCAGGAGATGTCGGTCTCACAGTGCGGATGTAGTCCTCGCATCCCTCAGACGGGTCCTGGCACCGAGGAGACATCTCAGATGTCAAGCCTCCATCCATCACAATGCGGATAGTCTTGTTCGTCTGCGCACGCACAAGGCAGACGGAAAGCAGCACACCTGCTACAGAAAGCGTTCATAACAAAAGCCTCGCGGTTCATGGCACCCGAGGGCCTCTTTCGGGGGAGGAAGCAGTGCTTTATTTGCGCCGGTGTGGCGAACCGGCACTCGTTTTAAAACACCAGGACACTTTGTGCTTGCACTTACATTTTAGTGTCGATTGTTAACACTCCAAACTATTTTTTATTTTTTACTGCAGTATGTAGGGCCTGACGAAGGGGGGCAGGGGGAGTGTTATCTGACACTTTAAGTTTACGTTAACGCACAATACTGCGTTTAAATGGCTGCTCTGATTGCCGCACCGTTGGCCCGCCACATCCGCCTCATTCCAGTGGGTGGATGGTGGAATAGATTCGCAGGCTCAGGATGTCCTTGTACTTACTCCGTGCACAGTGGAGTATTGTTTCCTTTCCGAAAGCCACTGCCTCGGTGCCCTCCTGCACGACCCATTCACCGCCAGAACCAACGTGTGGTATTGATGCTCCCGCTCCCCAAACGAGATGCCTGGGTGAGTGCACGATCTCACAGAAGCGACCCGGCAGAGAACAGTGCTAGTGAGTCGAACATGTTCAGGAACATTACCGGTCCACCAGGCACACAACACTTGCACCAAGAAAAAGTGCAGGATTAATCAAGACGAAATGGTATGCGGTAAGATAGTTATGCATGTGTCACAACCTCTGGAATCTTTAAACAAGCAAAGAGTTGTCAAGAATTTTCAGAAGCTAGTCTTTATTACTAACCCCCCTCCCCCTTTATCTAACCCCAGGGCCAAGCAGTACGCTGGCTCGCGCCAAAGTCAGGGAGTCAAACAGCTGCCTTGATAAACTGCGCACCCGAGGAGGCCTTTCCGTATACACCGAGCACATGATCACTTTTATGATGCTTGAATTGTTATGTAACATTATGTGAGCGCTCCTCCAGTCACGGCATTCCTTCTAGTAAGCTTTGAGACTCGATGCCAAAATAACACTGGCGAGTTAATAACAAGAACTGGAGCCGTAGCCGGGGGCCGGTGACCAGAACCGTCACCGCCGCCGCCGCCGCCACAGCCCACCACAGCCCGCCGGCAAAGGAGAGAGCGGAGTGCAGCAAGCGGTAAGCGGAGATCGTATCATCACTCGTACCCGCCACAACCACCGCTAACTGTCCGCCGCGGCCGTTCTCCCGCCAAGCAAGCCAAGCGGTGCAACTCGGTGAGCAGTGAACGGCCCCCCACCTGTAGCTACCTGTAGCTGCCGCCAGCATCACAGAAAAGGAAGCTGCGCGCTGAGCGCTGCAGATTTGTGAACGCGCCCGGCCATCTGGATTCACTAACGGAGGCACCCTGACAGCTCCTAATTAGAATTAATGTACTTCTTTGCGCGAGCACGCACGAAATATGCCTCAAAATGGCGGAACAAAACTACATTTACCCTATCACTTCAAGCCTATTAAAAAGAAAACACAAGGAAGACGAATCACTGGCCACATGACATAAAACGCTAAGGAATGTCTGGAATTTCTCTCTCCAAGGCCCTCTTCTTCTTTTTTTTTCTCCTTTAACATTAGTTCTCTAACTCCTCCCCTTTCAGGGGATGGAGTCCGAGCCCTAAAAAATATATATATATAGGGCCCGATAGGGACCCATTTCAATGTCCATTTTTAATTACTTTCGGGTCAGAGACACTGGGGGACCCCGCCCACTTAAAAGGCCTGGCTGCTCCCCATGGAGTAGAAAAAAGAAAAGGAAAATGAAATGTGGAGTTGCACAGTGGCACAGCCTTTCTACAATTTGGAATCATACTGTGCTTCAAATTCAGCTCTGACCAAAGGCTACTGTTCCAAAAATGTAATTTGATTTTACCAGGAGTGCACCTCTAAAGCTGCGACTGGCACAGCTTTCCGAATGTAATCGTAAATGTTGTCAATAGCCTAAAGTCATAAACCTTCAACGGTGCTTACAAGTATGTGTGGGTGTATATTTATGATTATTCATGTGTGGGTGTATATTTAAGAGTATTCTTCATGAATCAGGGCCTAGATGTCTATTGTACACACGGGCGGCCTTTATTATTGTCTTGGTGCATCACAAATGTGGCTAAAAAAGCTCATGTTAGGAGGCACATTTCCGGCCATCCTGATAGATGATTTGGAGTTGAGAGGCTACTTTGAGGGCACTCTATAAAAGGTAAGAAACTCTATCATAATGAAAGTTACTACCCCATTCCACATACCTCTTGCATTAGACAGGTGTAACATACCTAGGAAAATTTGGTTCGCTATATGGCGCCATAAAATACCTAAGTACCAATAACTCGGTATGCTACATCAGCATTTACAGTTAGTTTTTTCTATTTTCTGTGGAATACCGAGACCAACATATGTGTCTAGCATGCAATCAATATCACATGGGGCTTAGCTGCTACAAGTGCTTTATAAACAGAGATTTTTTTGACTCCTACACACAATCAGACATGCAAAATTGCAAATCCCAAGAACATATAGCGTGATTAGCTAAAAGACAGAATTGACACGTGGCAGTGCACACAAGACAGGGCCCACTTAGCAGCTAGATTATAGAGACACAGCAATAATGCTAGTGCAACTACCAGTAGCGGCTGGTGTCCAGGCTGAGTGGCGAGGAGGGGGTGAGGAAGACAAAAAACACATACAAAAATAACTTACCTGCCACATTATCACTCTTCTGCTCCTCACCAGCACAAGCTCTCAGAATTCCCTGCAGCCAATCCTGACGCTGCTCTCATGCTGCATGAGAGCAGCCTCGGGAGTGGCCTGGGCGTCCTCGTATTGTGCTCCCATAGTCCGGGAGGCTGGGCCCGCTGTCTCCTAACCGCCAACGCAGCTGTGGTTGGAGACAACTTCAGTGCGCATCTCGATTGGCCATTCGGTTTGGCCATCCTGAGACAGTTGGCCAAACCCACATACGCACTAAGAATAGTACCCACCACTCCCCCTCCATCACTGCCCCGCAATGGCCCTGCCCCCAACACTTGCCCGGGAGAGAAAAATAAAATGATAACAAACCTGGTTTATTATCATTTTATTTTTCAGTTTTTGTAGCTGCTGGCAGGGGGGTAATGCTCCTCTGCCACAGTGGGGAGCCGCCGCTGGCAACTACAGCTGAGAACAGACGAAAAAGGCAGAGAGAACTCTAACATGTCTAAGTGCTATAATAAAGATAGAAAGACTAAGATAACACAACAACAAAGGATCAAGCAAGAAGCATAATTAGACAGAAAAAAACAAACTATCACTAAACTGAGCAGCTAAAAGCTAAAGGGAAATCAGATTGAAAAAGCCTCGGACTGGTTATAATCCAACAAGACCTGAGGGAAACCTGCAAATTATGTAGAGTACATACTAAACATTGCCAGGAAGAATGGACCCAAGTGATATGCAGGTAAGAAATCAAAAGTAACCAGCAAGGGCTGTTAAAGGTAAATTACAGGATATGACAATGCAGTTTCAGGAATGCAGACACCTCTGATCACTGAACAGGAACTACGTTTTCTTTGAAGATAAAAATAAAACCCAGCCTCTAGTCTTTAAGCCATATCAACCCCAAACAAGAACAAGCATTGGCAATGCCAACAGGTCTGGTTTAAAAGGAATGCTGCACGGTAATGGGAAGCAATACAATTAAATAGCATGGGGATGGATATGTATTTGTGTGGAAGCAATGAACAGTAGAATAATATTGCTGTAGGTTAAAAGGTCACGTGACAATTGCACTATTAAGTCAGACCGAGACCTCCATATAGATTAATGACTGCCCTTCTCCCATCTGTGCTGCTGCCAGAGAAAAGCACCATAAATTATCTAGTTATCTACGACACTTTAATTGCATTATGTCTTGTGTGTGTCCATGGAAAGTTCAAGCTCAAGCAAGTGGATAAATAAACAAAATTATTACAGCTGTTTGGAGGGTAAGCACTTTTTTGTGGAAGGATACAACTTATGCCCAACCAAAATATGTACTCCTGGCTCTCATCATGTGGGTGGAACAAAAGCCATCTCTAGTGATACTCACATGGTGACAGCTGCACTTTCAAGCCACATGCAAATAGAACAATTGATGGTCAGAATGCTGAACAATGTCAAACACTCACCCCCAGTACAAAGATTTGCGCCTAAATTCAATGCTTTTTTGCTCTCCACGCCATTCCAGATTGGACTCAGCCATATGCAAATCAGTCTTGACCCTGCTCCACATGGGAACAGTTCAGCTACACCATAAAAAAATCACAAGTAGTACAATTGTCAGGTTTTGTCAGAGGACAGATGACAGGCCACTGTCAGTTGTATCGTCTCAGCTCTCTTGTTCCACATGACGTCCAGAAATTCAGCAGCTGCCTTCTAGAAAGAATTGTTTCCTGGCTCTCACAAAGGAAAGACTTCACAACATCCTATACAAACTTAAACAACTGGTAGCCAAGGTCAGGTATTGTAACAAAAGCAACTAAATATGTATTTGACGGGGCATGGCTACGCGGCCGTGAGCAACGGCCGCAGCTTGAACGGGCTCTTCCCAACCCGCGGCTAAGGACTGCGCTACAGCCTGCAGACTCGGATGAAACCCTCCCGCAGTGACCGTCGGAGTAGCTGAAGACCCCGTGCAGGCTCCGGTGTGGTGATCGGGGACTTTGGTCCCCGCTACATAGCAGTTTTGAAGATCGACGGCCGAGACGCGGCAGACCGGGCGCGCTGATCGGCTCCGCTTGGCCTCCGAAGACACCCCCTCCCACCAGGTGACAAGCAGATAGGGGCTTGGCCCCTGTGCGGGCAGACAGGGCAGCGCGGAAGGACCGGGAGAGCGGCTTCTACGTCGCCGTCACCAGAGGCTGCGGCACTGTGAGCCCCGGGGCAGGGCGAAAATTTAGGTCCCGGCTTTGAGGCCTACCAGCGTCTGAGGCGAAGAGCGGCCGCAAGGATGCCGGGAGAGAGGGGCGAAACAGGTCGTTCTGCCCAATATCGCCGGCACTGCCCACGGTACAGGCCCCCCACCGATCGGGGCTTTGGGATAGCCATTGGAATTGTTTTTATTTCACTTGGACAGGGCCGATGGCACGGTCCTGTCTGCAACGCAGGGACCTATTGCGGTGACGGAAGGCATATAAAGACGCGCTGTGTGCTGGCTTGAATCTCCCTACCACTTTCCTCCCTCTGTCTGGCTTACAGGGCCAGCCCCAGTGAGGGCTCGCTCGGCTGAGGCAACTGGACACTGATCGCTTGACCTCACTGGCCGATTGAGCGGTGCTGACGACCGCGTCCCGGCTCCACAGGGCTCAGGGGCTAGAGGTGAGACCCTTGACAAATTGCAGGACACGGAACGGGACGTACCCCGAGGTCTCCGGTCTTGGAGACAAGTACCGAAGCGTTGGCGCATTTCCTCCGGGAATCTCAACGGCTGGCCTTTTGCTTTGGAGGTGAGGATGGCGACGGGGGGCAGAAACTCCAAGAACACCGCCCAGGCAAATTGTCCAAGTATGCGTGGCAGCAGGGAGGAGAAAAAACCGACTCGCCAAAAGCGGACAAGGATGGGGTGAAAGGATCATCCCCACAACCTAAGGAACCCACGCTTCATGATGTCCTAGCGGCCATTGGGGAGATGCGTACGGCTATGGACTCGTAACAACGGAAGTTTCCCTGCTTCGCGCCGATTTTAAACAGACAAATGAAAAAGTGAGAGAACTCAAGGTTGTGACAGCGGCTCTTCAGGAAGACACTTTTGAGCTCCAGCGCCAAATGTCCGACATGGAAAAAAAACAGGCTCGTATGGCACAGCAGCTGGATGAGTACGAAGGGAGGGCCCGTCGCAACAACATTAGAATACTTGGGGTCCCGGAGAAAACGGAGGGGCCGGCGGCGGACCTCTATGTGGAGGAGTTGATCACGAATCATCTGAAACCTAAGGCGCTGTCTGCCTATTTCTCCATAGAGCGAGCCCATAGGGTGCCGGGCGGGAGGCCTAAAGTCGGGGCCCCCCCTAGACCAATTATAGCCAGAGTTTCCAATTTTCGGGATAACATTCTGCAGACTGCCAGGGCGGGCTCCCCATTGAAGATCGATAACTACGAAGTCTCCTTCTTTCCGGACTTCACGGCCCGAGTCCAGGCGCAACGACGCAGCTTCCAGGCGGTGAAACAAGAACTGCGCGGCAGAGACATTAAATATGCGATGCTTTTTCCAGCGAAACTGAGAGTCGAAAGGGACGGCAAATCATGGTTCTTCGATTCACCTGAGGCAACCTGGGACTGGCTGGAAGGTTGGACTAAAGTCAGCGACAAGACTAGAAGGCGCAATGGCGCACCGGAAAGAGGGACCGGAGATAGGTCAGAGCCCACAACGATGGGGGCTGACCCGGGGGCGAGCGGACAATCCGAACAGGAGTGAGAAACACCAAAGGCCTTCAAATGGACTGACCCCGATGAACAATTGCAAGTATCAGGGGGGGTGGGCTGCTGGCACGGGAGCAAATGGGTGAAGGTATTTAACTTTGAGGTTTCCGGGTATGTAATGTGGTTACTTGCATTTACTTAGACATGTTATGGTGATTTTCTTTAGGTAGTCATTCTCGATTGCAGGCTGTATCGAATTGTTAGCATGATAATTTGCTGCGGGGGGAGGGGAACGATTCATCTCTGCGCAGTCAATATGGGTGGGGAATGCACAGGCACTCTGCCGGGTTGGGGGGTGGGCAGTTTGAAGTCCAGAGGCAGGGGAGGAGGGAGGGGGGTGGAAGGGAGTGAGAGGGCTGTTTTAGGGGCAGGGAGGGAAAGTGGTATTGGTGATACTGTCTATAGTGCATGTGTACGACTTCAGATTACAATGATTAGGGAGGGGAGGGGACGATTGCCCTTTGTTTTGTGCCTTAGTTTTGGACTAAACTTCAGGGATACAGGTGAACACATGGTGGATGCAATAATGAGTTTCGGAGAATGGTTTGACTATGATGGCGAAAGAGGTCTTGGATGAAGTGATGTCGTACGACACTGCCCCGGTCCAGGCTCCAGTGTCCCCCCTGACCCTGATTTCTTGGAATGTTCGTGGTTTGGGAGACAAAATAAAGAGGGGCTTGGTATTAGAATATGTACGTAGGGCAGCCCCAACACTGGTACTGCTTCAAGAAACCCATCTGGTGGGCTCGACATGTAGGGCTCTGGATCTATGGGGATACACAATGGTGGCGCACTCTGAGTTTTCCTCTGGTTCTAGGGGAGTGGGTATTCTGCTACGTAAGCGATTCCCCATGATAGTGCAACAGGTGTGGAAGGATGCGCTGGGGCGATTTGCAGCCATCTCCTGCTTATGGGAGGGTAGGAGATTCAATGTGGTGTCAGTATACATTCCACCTGCCCTACACTTGGTCGCTTTCCCCGCCCTCAGTGCATTTCTACTGACGCTACCAGAGGGCGAGCTAATACTGGGCGGAGATTTCAATGCGGTTCTTGATGACCCCAGCAGGTTGACGGGGATGCATAGGGCGAAGCTGGCAGGCTATGTTGAGGCTTTGGGTCTTACAGACGGTTGGAGGTTCAAACACCCCGGGGATCGAGGCTACACCTTTTACTCTGGGGTACACAACAGTCTATCACGTATTGACCATTTCTTCGTCTCTGCAGACAGTTTGCCCCACATAATAGACGTACAAATAGGCCCTAGGGGTATTTTGGATCACTCCCCAATTACTATGGTATACTCCTCCCATGTACAGGCTCGGAGGCGCATCTTCCCAATCTCGCCCCACTACTTACAAGTTCCCAAAGTCAGAAAGGACCTAGTCACAGCTACGAAGTGTTACTTCCAGGAAAATATTGCCTCAGTGGACTCACCCGGGGTCCTATGGGAAGCGTTCAAGACGGTGCTGAGGGGCCAGGCGATAGCCTCCATAACGGGTCACAGGAGGACTATACAGGACGAATTGGCAACGCTAGAACTAGACCTGGAAGCTTTACAGACTGAGCATGATCGCGATCCCACTGAGGAGCTTAAGCGTCAATTACGTCTTAAACATGCGGAATTGGCTGAGTATCAGAGAGTGCAGGTCAGACAACGGCTTCTGCGCACTCAGCATATCATATACGAGGTTGGGGATAAGGCAGGAAGACTTCTGGCGTGGCTAGATAAGAAGGACAGGGCCCAAAGGACGATAGCACAACTTTGCTCCACTGAAGGCGTGCTGTCACTTTCCCCGCAGATATCGTTGACACTTTGGCCAATCACTATGAAACAGTTTATACTTCTTCCTCTGGTATGTCCTCTGAAGAGGCGCAAAGCTACATTAAAGATATCCAAATGCCCTCCGTCGCGGACACAGACGCTGAACTTCTGGAGTCAGACTTCATTACGGATGAGGTCGTGGTTGCTATCCACTCCTTACAGTCGGGCAAGGCTGCAGGGCCGAATGGGATTCCCATAGAATTTTACAAGAGCGTTTCAGATCAGGTGGCCCCGCATCTATTGCGAATGTTTGAAGACAGCTTGGCCAAGGGGGAATTGCCTTGAGATCAACGCATGGCTACGATCATAGCTATACCGAAACCTGGTAAACCCCCGGACGAATGTACATCATACCGTCCCATCTCACTATTGAATGCGGAGGCGAAAATACTGGCCAAAATGATCACCATGCGCCTAACCCTGCACTTGGAGACCCTGGTGCATCCGGATAAATCCGGATTCATGCCTAACAGGAGCACCGCTCTGAATTTGAGAAGAGTCCATGCGGTGATGGCGCAGATACCAGTTTTGTCAGAACCGGCTGTGATTTTATACCTGGATGCACAAATGGCCTTTGACATGGTCGAGTGGCCGTATTTGTTTGCGGTATTAAGACATCTAGGCTTTGGACCACAGTTTTGTGCTTGGGTCAAACTCCTGTATACAAATACGCCAGCGCATGTAGTGGCCAACGGCCATATTTCCAGGGATTTCAAGTTAAGCCGCGGCACGCGTCAGGGGTGCCCCCTGTCGCCTCTGCTTTTTGCACTGGTTTTAGAACCACTAGCAGCATGGATACGGTGGGACCCCATGATAAAAGGTCTCAACAGGACTGAATCCTGGGAGGACCGCATATCGCTGTATGCTGATGATATTCTCCTCTACTTGACTCTCCCCAGGCGTTCTCTCATGGTTCTTCTTGACATCTGTAAAATTTTTGGGCGGGCCTCAGGATATACCATCAATTGGTCCAAGTCGGTACTATTTGTCCTTAACGGACCCCCGCAGATCCACCAGAACAACTGCCCTCTGACGATCACTGACGGACCCTTTAAATATCTGGGGGTATGGGTGACACCGAATTGGGAGAGTTTTTATCAACGTAACTTACAGCCGCCACTTGATCGGTTTCGCACGGATGTGAGGCATTGGCATACCCTGCCGCTAACTCTGTTAGGAAAGGCTGCATTATTTAAAATGATGACACTACCGCGACTGCTTTATATCCTGGAAAACACTCCATTTCTCGTGCCTAACAGGTACTTTCAGTCCATAAACGCACTAGTCTCTGGCTTACTATGGGGAGATAAAACGGGCACGCATTTCCCGACAAATGTTAGTACGAGGGTGGTTTGACGGAGGCATTGCACTCCCGGATGTCCAGTTGTATTACTGGGCATCACAACTAAAGATCGTTAATCACTGGCTCCACGCCCCACAGACGGAGCCCGCGTTCAAGGCAGATAGATATGACCTAGAGACCGGAGGAGTGATGGCTGTGCTTTATGATCCTCGGGGTGTGGCGGCCCTGCTGGGCCCCACGGCTCACATGGTGAAGCTCTGGCACATGGCATCGGCACGTCTCAAATGTCAGAATACGATCACGCAGATGACGCCACCTTGGGTGTCGCGCCGCCTCGGCCGTCTCTGTAAGAGTAAGGGATTTGAGGCCTGGGACCATATTGGTATTTCGACGATTGGAGACCTTTATAGGCGGGGTAAAATCCTCACTTTTGCCCAACTAGTGGCCCAATTTAATTTGGCGGAGGCGGAACGCTTCCGCTATTTGGTCGGTGTTGCCGACTGAAGGAAAACTACCAGAGTCCACTCCTTTAGAGGATAGACTGCTTACGGAGCACATGCTTAACAAGGCGACCTCACTGGTCTACCGTAAGCTGGTTAACAACATGCCTGACCCCATGGACAAACTTAAAACCGCCTGGACTGGGGAATTAGGTGACTTTGATGAAACGGACTGGCAGACCGCGCTCTCCTCACTCCAGGAGGTCGCTCTATCATCAAGGCTCAGACTGATACAATTAAAAGTCTTGCACCGAGTTTATTACACGAGGGTCACACTACATAAAATAGGAAGAGCCACACGCCAGTACTGTTTGAGAGGCTGCGGGGAGGCGGGGACGTTCTACCACACTATCTGGGATTGCCCATTAATTGCTGAGTACTGGTCCAAGGTTATGCGAACAATATCCCAAGTGGTTGATGTTTCCCTGCTCCCAGAGCCGCGTCAGTGTCTACTGAACGTTTGGGAGCCTACTGATTTAAGCAACTCGATGCAGGACTGGGCAACGCTGGGTATTGTGTATGCTAAGCGGAATGTGGCCAAGGCCTGGGGATCCCCCGTGTTGCCGGCGCTCAGGGAATGGAGTGCGGATATGGACTCGGCGATGATTGCTGAAAAGGCAGTATATTTAAATCGGAAGTGTCCACGAAAATGGGGAAAAATTTGGGGAGCATGGAATGAATACAGAGGGTATATTTGTGAACCGCCTCAGATGGAAAGTGATGATGGTTCAGAATAATGGGGAGGGGGGAAGGGAAACTCTGGAAGGAATGGGCGGGTGATGTACAGATATCCTGAATGTGATAACGATGCTTCTTCAAGATTGAATGTGATGTCTACTATGTGTCGTCATAACTGTGCACGATTGATGCGTACAATGTAAACCCTAAAAATGTCCAATGTTCACCTTTATTAACAATAAAAACTGTTTAAAAAATATATATATATGTATTTGACAGACACTTTTACAAAAAAGATTTTTCTAGAGGGATCTTCCAAAATGTAAATAACACTTCCGAACATGCCATGGCTAAAGAGGGCTGATAAAAAGTTAATTTTGTTATATTTTTTAACTCAATGGTCTCCGTTTCCTCTTCTTTCCATCTATCTCCATTTCATAAGTTCTTTTATTCCTCCCACTTCATTTGCTCTTTCCTCCACTTCTTTATTTTTTCGCTTCACTTATTCTCCTATCTTATTCTTTTTTCTTTTATTCTCACATTTTCTCCACTCCTTCCTTGTCTCCTTTCTTTATTCTTCTGGTCTTTCTCTTTCAATTTCCTACTGTCTTCTTTCACTTTTTTCTTTTCTCCTTTTTTCCTCTACTTCTCTATTTTCTCTCCCTTCTGCTTCGTTGTTACTTTCCACCCTCCCCCTCCCCCCGTTAGTCCCTCTGTCAGACTAACCTTGTGTCAGCGGCCTCCACAGCAACAGAAGATAAACTCCCAATGCTTCTCCACAGTTGCATGCACTAAAATTGTCTGTACAACTCATATGCTAATTACCTGCAGAGGGGAAAGGAGATGGGGAGAAAGAGAGAGACTGCCTCAGAGGATGGCGATACTACCCTCATAATTTTTTTTTTCGTCACCTTCTCTATGTTTCAATCTCCCGTAGTGTATGTACTCTCGAAGTTTGGTGAGCTGGTGATGTGTGCATTTGCGATTAAACACAAACATTTATTTACTATTAGAGAGTTGTCATTGAACATATCCAAAGCACATATAAATATATCCTTAACAGTAAATATTTATTTTATTTATTTAAGAGTTTTATATTGCTTTTGCAATACCATGGCGTATCAGAGCTCTCTACATCAGTATATGTCCAGTAAATAACGAGTATAGACCAAACAGTTGAATCGAAACAGGAAAGGGCAAGGTTTGAGCATGATGGAGGAAAAATAGCAGTGAAGGGCTACAAGGAGAGTAAGGGTTGAGGTCATGTCCTTGTGGATGAGTGGTGTTCTGCTAGTTGAGATGTCGGATTAGGAGGAGATCCTTTAGTTGTCTTTTGTACCTCAAGAAGGAGGGGTTAGTCCTGATATGTACTGGAATGGAGTTCCAGATTTTTGGAGCATTGCTCAAGAAGGAGGAAGACTGAGTCTTTGTTTTTGTTTGTGGTCTTTCAGCAGAATGAGGAGTAGGGTGTTATAACTCCTTAGGTTTCTTGTTTGACTTGCCTTTTTGAGTTTTGAGGCGAGGTAAGCTGGTTTCTCAGTGTGAAGGGATTTGTGAGTTAGGCAGGCCATTCTCAAAACTGCAGTGAATTTCAGTTGGGATCCAGTTCAGTTTTTTCAGGGCAACGAGATGTGGTCATAGTTTTTTATTCCTGTGATCATTCTGGCTGCTGCATTCAGGACGGTTCAAAAAGTGGTGAGTTGGGATTTCGCAGGGCCTGTGAGGATGGCATTCCGATAGTCTAATCTAGACAGCACCGGCACTTTCATGACAAATATAAGATCGTTCTGCGGTTGGTAGGGTTTGATTTTGTTCAGAAGTTTCAGGTTGTAGAAGGCACTCTTCGCACTATTTTAGATATGATCTTTTATGGACATTTCGAGGTCCAGTGTGAGTCCTAGAGATTTGGCAGAGTCAGCTAGGGATAGTTTGCAGTTAAGAGTGTCAATGGAGGTTAGCCATTCTTGCAACTGTGGGGACTGTTCTATCTTTGATATGTGGAGAGTTACAGTCTTATCTTGGTTGAGTTTTAGGTGGTGGTTGCAGGCTTGCCGGTGTTGGACTTCTTTGAGGGTGACATTTAACTGGTGTACATTGTCAAGTGAGGGGATTTCCATGTAGAGCTGGGTTTCAACTGCTTATTGATGGAAGGGGATACTTTCTTAGTTGAGAATGACTGGAAGGGGCTTCATGGAGATATCAGAGTGGGCGAGAGGACCGAGCCTTGGGAGACATCCCGGGTAATTGCTGTTGTGTCAGAGGTCAGGTGGTTTATATTTATTTGTTATAAAAAGGCAGGAGAAAAGGGGCTAAGGGGAGTTTAACGACCACATCTAGGTTGAACCCCCAATACAATGATTAGAACACAAGAAAACCTAGGGGTCTAGACGAAGGTACCTTTCGTACACTTTAAACCGCAGCGCCAGCTTGCTGGAGAACTATAGTAAGGGTGGAGAACAGATGCAATTGAAAGGAAAGGTGTGAGTGATTGTGACAAAGAAAACCCGCTTGGTTTAGAGGATTCCCATCAAACACTTGTATGATCAGATTCTATCATTTGGTCATCCTCAGGGGTAAGGTGTCTCTAGATCATTGAGACACAAATGTCCCCTGTAGTATAGCGGAGCCAATGCCCACAAGTACTCAGTGACCTATGATAGACCGAAGATGGGTCTAAGTGCAGTGCAAAACTAAAAAGGTGGTGAATATAAAATAGAATAGAGGACAGAAAATTAGGTTTATTAAGACACAATCCTCTTCCTAAATAAAAACAATATGAACAGTGCAAGGATGCAGTATGAGAACAAATCACTGCATATCAGGCCAACATGTTTCAACCTCACAGGGAAGGACCCAAGGTTTTCGTCAGGGCCCTGTTCACAACGTTGCTACTGCGTAGTGACAAACTAATAATATATCTTTAAATATTATAAATCCCGTGTAGTAACCAAACAAAAGGATACAGCGTTAGGGTTCAAAACTCCGCCGTGCAGAAGGTTCCAAACAGTGATCTAAAAGGACAACACAAACACCCCATATATCAAAAACATTCCATATTTAAATCTTACACCCTCCATTGTTTCATAAAGGTCGAAAAATACCACTCACCCTATTCTGCCGGGGAGTAGACCTCACCTCACCTGGACTCTGACTCAGGGGTAAAAGGGAGGCCACGCTCTAAAAAGGAAAACTGAGGCGTCAGGAGTGGAGAACATTGCAGAAGTATATTACTCTGCTTCACATATTATCCCTCCCTACATATGTATTGCGCCTCTATTCCTAAATCTACTTTCTCCATCAACTAACCCAAGAAAAACTAGCTCTACCCAATAACACTCCTCTCCACTCTTAATTAATAACCTGTATAATGGTCAGAGAGTTCTGGACACTCTAAGTAATCTTAAGTCCATGCAACCCTGACTCCACTGTAAGTTGGTCAGACACAGTCTAGTATCAAAGAAAACACTGCCCGGGAAGCCCATTAGCATAGGACTAAGTCACCACACAAATAAACCTTACCTCTCCGTCGTTGCCCCAAGCAGAACGCTGAGACAGGGGGAGGCACCCAACGGCAGAGGGACCGGTCTTTAAGAACCGGCGCCAGGCCCCGCCCAATCGGGGGTGTGTATGCGGGGGAGTGCCCGCCTTATCTCTCAAAATTGCGGCTACTCACCGCTTTCATTGGGAAACGGCACCGCCATTGCTTGATTACCAACCGCGCATCACCGGTGGTAGTGTGATGGCTGCGCGCATGCGCAATGGTGCATAGTAAAGTCGCGCGATACTTCAGAACTACAGAATGACGTCAATCCCGTCACTTCTGTAGTTCGCCCGCCTACCAACAGCTCTCGGCGAATGCAAACAATGCTATCGGCGTCAAGGGCTTACTTCAAACTTATACGTATGACATGCACTCCGGATTAAAGTTCCATGGCAACAAAAGGGGGGCTACCTACCCAATGTGTCAAACACTCTCAAATTATACTGAAGAGACACTGTGCCTCTCAATGCATATGCAGATATCGCCCGCTTTGTGGAATTGTCAGTAGGGGCTAATTTGTCAAAATTTGCTAAAGGCGACCTCTCCTAGGAAGTTAACAGAGACTTCCTCCATGCAAAGTATATAGGCCAACAGATCCCTGCAAACCTCTTAACTGATGCACACTAAGCCTAGTGTTATATGGACTATACTACAAAGTGCCTACAGAGTGGTCCACGGGATATCATCATTGAGTCCCTGGCTCTCTAAACGTAATAAATAAATCCATTTTTGTTCCTTTAAATAAAGAAAACGTGTAGGGTTCGTAACATGGTTGGGTATGAATGGTTTTTCTAGGACAACCCAACTAAACTCGTCCTCTTTGTGATTGAACTCCAAAAAATGTTTGGTCAGCTTGGACACAGTTTTCTTGCATTTGAAAGAACTTTTATGTTCAAGCATGCGGGTGCGTACTTTACGGGTTGTCATACCCACATATCTTTTGTTGCATGGGCACGTGAGAATGTATATAACATTACAGCTGTTACAGTTGGAAAAGTGTTTTAGAATCCACGGGCGCTCAGTACCTATATCAATCTGGCTCGTCTTCTGTGTCAACCCACACATAGAACAACCCCCACAAGGGTGGTGCCCCTGTACAGGTGGTAATTGCCATAGAGTGTCGTTAGACTCGCGCAGTGCTTCACGTGGCCGGGTGTGTATCAAACAATCTTTTAAGTTTTTGGAGCGCTTGAAGGCAAACAAAGGGGGTTCGATCTTATCTGTAGTGCTGTTAAGAATGCGCCAATGGCGTTTGACAATTTTCTGCACTTGATTAGATTTCTCATTAAAAGTGCTGACAAAAGTAATTCTAGTTAAAGGTGACTTCTCCACCGGTATCTCCAAAAGGGCTTCGCGGTTGTTATTACTTGCTCGTTTTAATGAGCGCTTAACCAGAGTGGTAGGGTAATGTCGATCCTGCAGTTGTCGACAGAGATTATCAGCATGTTTCCTGTAGGTCTCCTGCGTGGAGCAGTTCCTGCGAACCCGGAGGAACTGTCCGTATGGGAGGTTCTCGCGCAAGGACCTAGGATGCTGACTCTCAAACAATAAAAGAGAATTTCTCGCCATCGGCTTCCGGAAAAGTTCACTGTGTAGGCCCTCAGATGTAGAAAAAATGGAAAGATCCAAAAAAGTGATCCTTTCTTGGTTCGTCTCAATGGTGAATTGCAGGAACCTGTTCCGGCTATTAAGCCATTCATGAAAGCTCACAAGGGACTCTGCATTCCCCCGCCATACCATGAAAATATCATCGATATAGCGTTTGTAACAAACAATGGATGATAAAAAGGGATTCCCTGATGTTAATATCTCCTGTTGTTCAAAAGTATGGACATATAAATTCGCCAGACTCGGCGCAAAAATACTGCCCATACTTGTCCCGGAGATTTGTAGGTACAGATTCTCTTCGTATCTGAAATAGTTCTCTTTCATCGCCATTCTTGCCAGCGCCATTATAAAGGGAACCGGTGTAATGGTATCCAGAGTGGCAGAATTTAGGATGGAACAAATGGCGTTCAAGGTGTCATCCTGGGGGATGGAAGTGTATAGAGACACAACATCCATGGACACAAGGATGTCGGTCTCTTGGTTGAAGTCAATACCTGGCAATAGGCGCAAGACATCTTTGGTGTCCTTCAAATAGGAGGGCATGGTCAACACTATCGGCCTCAAGAAAAAATCAACAAATTCTGATAACGGCTCCAAAACAGAGCCCTGCCCTGAGATAATCGGTCTACCTGGCGGTGGTCTTTGTTCCTTATGAACTTTAGGTAGGGTGTAGAAGTACGGGATAACAGGGTGTTCTACCTGTAAAAATTGGGACTCATGTGGTGTAATCCAGCCTTCTGCTAAGGCTTCCTCCGTTAATAAACGGATTTCATTCTTCAGTCTTTTAGTGGGGTCAATGGTCAATAGTCTGTAGGAGCTTTCAGCACTCAACTGGCGCTGGCACTCTGCTCTATATATCTCGGTGTCCTGTAGCACTATGGCACCGCCCTTATCGGCAGATTTTATAACTATCGAGGGGTCACGCATCAAGGTTTGTACGGCCTGCTGGTCTGCCCTCGACATGTTAGAATAACCATTGGTAGAACCATCTGTCCAAATGGCTTCAATGTCCTCTTTTACTGCCCTTTCGAAAGTAGCCACATGTGGCGGAACAGCATGAATAGGGGGTAAAAAGGTAGATTTTGGCCTCAACCCTGTGTTTTTGTCAATAGTCTCAGAAATTTTATCCCTGAAAAAATAATGTAGCCTCAACTTCCGAAAAAATTGCGCTAATTCAGTTTGTGTTCTGAACGGATCGCCTCTGTCAGAAAGAACAAACCCTAGGCCCTTGTTAAGGACTTGCTCCTCACTGTCAGTCAAGACGCGACTGCTCAGATTCACAACTAAGTTCTCCACAGGTGCATTCAAGTCTGAGGCACAGTCCTGGCCGTCTGACTGCGAGTGCCCGTGTGTGGTCCAGTTGTGTCTTCCCAGTGTACTTGTTGGGGTGGTGGGGGTAAATTTCCCCTTCTGCGGCCTCTTGACCTCCTGGGGCCAAACCCTAAAAAAGACTGGTTATTCAAATTTTGGTACCCAGGGTACTGGCCCATCGGTGGCTGAAACTGGTAAGGAAAAGGAGGCGTCGGGCCCCATGGAGATGGTTGCCACCAAGGGGGGACTGGTCCTGATTGGAACCCGCTGTGGTTTTGGAACCCACGCGACCTCCCTCGCCCTCTACTCCCTGACGGTGTAGGATTGTTAGTGCCCTGATCACTATCAGAGTCCGTCCCTGAACCTGAATAGTTTGAGCCATTCTTCCTCCCATTACTTTTGTATTCTGGTGCTTTGTAAGAATCACTAGTATATGGGTATACCACTTCTAGTTTAAACTTTGCCAGGTCTTTCTTGAATTTGTCAATCTTTACTTGTAAGATATGATCGAAAAAATCTTTATTATTTTTGTCCGACTCGTCCTTCTGTTTCTTGAAAATTGTAGTGGTGGAGATGGTGGTTTTAATGTGTGCCTCAAGGACTTGGATCTCTATCAATAAGGTGTCACATGTACGTTTTGCGGTACTTATGATAAGAATGAGCCAGTCCCTCGTACAACGCCATGCGATGAGGGACCAATCCTTTAGGAACACTTTATCTGTTAGAAAAAGACGAGGAACATTAGTGACCAAGAGGCCTGGTGGTGCACAGCTAGCTCTCGCATATTCTGCCATCACTAAACCGTGTGCTTGGGTCCGAGAATGAGCCTTTTTTAACGTTAAAGCCTTTGTCCAGTCATCAGCTATCTGAACTATTGGTGTAGGGATGGAATCCAGGATGCTAGGCATATTGTCCATAAGGGTCTGGAAAACAGAGTCATCGTACGCCAAACCACTGCGTTCGGCCATAGTGTTGCGGTTATTAATGGAGTGAGAGGAAGAGTTTAGAGGGAACCAACATCCCCCGAGCAGTTGTAGGAAAAAAGGAGCTCAGTTGAGTATAAATATACTCAATGCTGATCATACAAGTGTTTGATGGGAATCCTCTAAACCAAGCGGGTTTTCTTTGTCACAATCACTCACACCTTTCCTTTCAATTGCATCTGTTCTCCACCCTTACTATAGTTCTCCAGCAAGCTGGCGCTGCGGTTTAAAGTGTACGAAAGGTACCTTCGTCTAGACCCCTAGGTTTTCTTGTGTTCTATATTTATTTGTTGACATCAGTTTTGTGGAAAAGATGTGAACCAGTGTAGGACCACCCCTTCCGTGACGATTCTTTTTTGGAGGGACTCCAAGAGTAGCTTGTGGTTGACCATGTCAAAGGCTGTAGAAAGGGCTAGTAGTATGTGCAGGCAGCATCTGTCTGTAACCAGGGATTTGTAGCGGTCTTCTATGATGCTCAGAATCGCTGATTCTGTGCTACAACCTTTTCTGATGCCCGATTGATGAGGGTCCAGGAGTTTGTTGTTGTCGATGTGTTGGATTAGTTGAGAGATAACGCATCTCTTTAGAGTTTAGGCTAGGAAGGGGAGATTGGAGACAGGTCTGAAGTTATTGAGCAGTGGCATTACTTGACCGAGTTTGAGACAGTCTGACATTACTCCAGTCATCAGGGAGCTATTTATAATCTTTCACCAGCAGGGGGTTCGGGTGTGATTGAGCTTTTTTGCTAGGAATGCTGGGAGGAGGTCCGCAAGGTGGGAGAAGGGTTTGGATGCAGTCAACAGAGCAGATATGTCCGCCTCCGAGAGTGGGTTGAATACCTTCCAGCTTCTACGAGATGTGTGGGGCCCTCGGATATGGTTGCTCTCATTATTGTCTTGAGGAGTGATCATTGATAGGGAGGCCGTGAAGTGAGAAGGGAGGTTGTTATCTTCCTTTCTGGAAGGGGGGTTCCCTTTGGATGACTGGTTGTTATCATTAAGGGACAGCTCAAAACTTTGTGATTTTGTCATTGAAGAAATTAGCAAAGTTGTCACATCGTTCTTCGGAGATCTGACGTTTTTTCTTGGGAAGGCTTGAAGGTTTGTTGTTTGATGATATTGGAAAGTTATTTGGGGCAGTTTGTGCCTTTGCTTAGATCATTGTGGAAGAAATGGCTTTTTAAATCATGATGTGTTTTTTGTATTTCCTGTGTTCACTCCTGAGTTGTTCCAGGTGGGCTGTGGATGGAATTGTTCACCAGTATCTTTCTGCCGCTCTAAGCTTTCTTCTTTATGTCTTCAGGTCTTTATTGAACCATGATCACAAGGGTGTGTTGCTCACTCTCTTCAGCTTCAGAGGGGCTCCTTGGTCCAGTATGGAGGACATTGTTGCGTTGTATTTGGTGGTGAGTTCGTTGTTGAGAGGTAATCTGATGGGGGGGGTAAATAGAAAATATTTATTATTTCTTTTCTAAATAGCACCTATTTTACAATACCTACATTTTCCTCTTAGGACTAGCCTCTCTGTGATATTTGTTTAATTATATATATATATATATACTAGCAGCCCGTCCCGACGTTGTCCGGGTATGAAATAGAATGTGTGTAATGTGTGTATTCAGATACGGTCATTCGCGTGTTCCCCCGCTTGAGGCCCAGCTGCAGCCCTGGTTGATGTTAGCAGGCGCGTGTCCCCCCGCTTGAGGCCCAGCTGCAGCCCTGGTTCATGTTAGCAGGTGCATGTAATTAGTGTAGTGATCCGCCGCCTGAGCCCATCTACAGCCCTGGCTGATGTTAGCAGGCGCGTGTAATTTGGTTTAATGTGATAGTTCAGTAACAGCGCGCATTAGAGGCTGCAGTAATTGTCCCTGCAGACACGCTCAGTCACGTGTGCCCCCGCTTGAGGGCCAGCGGGGACCGTCTAAAAATTAGAATTGTGTGAGTCTTGAATGATTGTTTCCCGCTGTTCCTATTTTTTTTATGACCCACACAGACGCTCTTCGGCCTGAGTGCTTTTTAGACGCACCCAGGCCAAGCCACACACTGCGTTCGGCCCTTTCAGACGCACCCAGGCCAAGGCACACACTGCGCGCACACACGCCCACAGCGTTTGTCACGGCCCCAGCGTGTCACGCCCCCAGCGTGCCCCTTGATGCGGCGCAATTACGACTCACATGGCATGAAGGGCGGAACGTACCACACGCCCCCAGCGTTTGTCACACCCCCAGCACACTCCCACAGCAGAACGCAGACACGCCCACAAGGGACTACTTGGCTGGCACGGTTCTTTTACCTTTTAAATGTATATGGTGGCCGTCTGCATAGCCTATGTCCTTCTGCTGCAACTGCCCTTTCCAACGCTGTATTGGGTGTTGTGATTGGTGCTGTGGTTACTGAGATTACCCGCCTCAAAGGTTTGGGCTCTCTCTTTATAATATTAGTATGGATATATAAATATATATATATATCCAATTCGTCGTGTTAGCGTCAGCAACCAACGATTCCCGCCTTGCTCCGACAAAAACCTTGGACACGGACCTTCAGGTAAGTGCAATTTTATTTAAATCCTTGCAGATTCAGTCGCATAGCGTTTCGGCTCTGTAGAGCCTATACATATATATATATACTAGCAGCCCGCCCCAGCGTTGCCTGGGGCAGAAGGGGGCTGGAGGCAGCATTTCCGGATTGCGGCAGCGTTGCCCGGGGCAGAAGGGGGCTGGAGGCAGCATTTCCGGATTGCGGCAGCGTTGCCCGGGGCAGAAGGGGGCTGGGGGCAACATTTCAGGCTTGGGTGCACTCCCGCCCCGGCCCGCCCCGACATTGCCCAGACCGCCTCCCGCCTCCCTCCCGCCTCCCGCCTCTGCCTCCCGCCTTCCGCCTTCCGCCTCCCGCCTCGCCTTTGCCTTTGCCTTACCTGAGCCGCCACTCTTCCCCTCGCTCCGGACTTCACCGCCACTCCTCGCTGCTCGTCACCGCTCCTCCCCGCCTGTCGTCATCACGCACGTTGTGGACATCGCTAGGTTGCGGCCAGCGCTACGTCGCGGCCGGCGCTACCTTTAGGGGACTACTTTGTTTTTAAAGTTTAATTTTTTAATTTACGTTTTTATTTTATTTTATGCAGCCTATGTCCATCTACACACCCTGAGGATTACAACAATGTATTGGGTGTGTGGATTGGCGCTGGGGTTCCCGAGTTTACCTTGCCAAAAGGTTTCTGTTCTCTCTTTATAATAGTAGTATAGATATTCACATTCTTTTAAATTATAAGTCTCTCACAGATTCAGAATTTCTCTGACAAGCTTCTTATATTGACCTTATGTCAGGGGCGGCTGGTGACATTTTACAGTGGTGAGGTGCAAACTGATTTGCGAGTGCGGGCCCCATGCCACTCGTGCCGACGGCAACTCCCCCCCCGACCCACATACACAACACTCAAAGAAATGTATTCACACACGCATACACACAAACACATCCATTCACAACACTTTCCACCAAACATTCATGCATACACGCACGCTCGCACCAAACCCTTTAAAATAAAAGAAAAACACACACTCTCACCTTGCTTCCGGTCCCGGTCCGCGCCACCTCTGGGCTCTGCTCCCCACACGTCACAGGCTCACAGCGCCCCTGGCCAATCCTGGTGCCAGGGGCACAGGTACCTGCTCGCCCGCAGCACGCCCATTAGGGCTCCTAATGGGCATGCGCAACGCGGCAAAAACACAAGTGCGCATGCGTGGGCATGGGTAAAAATTCACCCTCCGTCCCCACTCATGCGCACTTGTGTTGCCGCCTGTACAATCAAGTCAATCAATCAACATGACGCCCGCCCGGCGGTCTGACGTCATGTTGATTCATTGTCATGATTGTCACAGTCTTAACTCAAAAACGCCGAGGGAGCTGCGGGCGGCGCTTCGGGCAGGGGGGGCTACGCCCCCACGCCCCAATGGACGAACCGCGCCTGCCTTATGTCCCTTTACAAAAGTACTGAAGAGTCACTTACTTATTGTTCGTGTTGGCAATGTTTGTAACTTACTTATTCTCCTAATGACTTTCTCGTAGACAAATATTAAGGCTTACTCCTCGAAGAACCTCTACTAATATGAGGAAATACCCACTGTGTGAACACAAAAATGAGGAATATTCCTGGGCGGAAACTAATTTAAGGCCAAAAATAATTCCTAGGTAAATGCAAAGTCAAAACTGCTTGTTTTCTCAGGGTGAAGGTTGAAGTGCGCAGTGCGGACTTCGTGCATGCACGTTATTGTCTTAAGCTGTGCTGAAGGAAGGCAAATAGAAGGGCAAGAATCTCCAGATCTGGGCTCCACTGTGGGTATTTTTTATATTTACAAACCATCGTTTTCTGTACACAGTTTAACTCCTTTATTCTGATCATAGCAAATGAATTCCAGACGGAACACACTACTTTCTCATGTTGCCCTCCTTTCATGATTTTCTTTCTTTCACTATTTGTTTGTTCTTTCCTTCTTTAGCTTTTTTAGCTCCTTTAGTCAACTGTTTCTTTCTTACCTATTTCTTCCTCTTTTCTTCTCGGTCTATAATCTACTTGCTTTCCTTTTTTCTTTTCTTTGGTCATTGGTTCTGACTTGCTCTGTCCTTTTTCTTATCAATTTCTACCTTTTTCTTTATCCCTCTTTCTTCATCTACTTTCACTTTTATTTATTTCTTGTGCTTTTTCCTTTCTTTCTTCTTTGTTTCAAATGTTTCTTTTTTCTTCCTTTCATATTCTTGTTTTTCTATCTCTTTGCTCTGCCTCCACTGATCTTTTTCTTTAGCCTCTCCTTTTTGTTTCTATTTCTATTGTCCTCATCTTTCTTCCTTTCCTTTTTCCTCGTTTGTTTCTATGTCTTCTTTTTCCTTCCATTTCGGAAGCTCTCTCCCCATCTTTCTCTCTCTCCCTTCCTTCTCTGTCTCCCATTCACTCCTCTTTCTTTCTCACTGCATTTCTATTTTGTATCTTTCTCTTTATCTCTGTCACAGGCTTTATCGGTCTGTTCCTTTCTTTCCATTTGTCTTTCATTTCTTTCTTCCTCTCCTGACGTTCTTTCTCTCATTGCCTGTTGCTTCTTTTCTCTCCTTCGTTCTTTCTTGCGCACATTTCATTTTGTTTTTTACTCTTTCCTTTTTTATTTCTTCTTCTCCTTCCTTTTACTTTCTTTCTCTTCTTCCTTTCTCTTCCATTCGAATGAAGGACTTAAAATGGAATAGAGGCCAAAGAATGCACACTATGCAACTCCCCTCACATCCAGCTAAACTTTAACTGCTCTTTCAAAGCCACAGAGCGTAGCTTCTCTTTTGATCACCTGAGTTCCCTCGTGGCGGCGAGGCAACGCCTGGGTCTCTATAAAACGCATATCTATTTACTCAACTTTTGGTTGCAAGTTGGAAATTGGTCAACAGATGTTAGACTCTCCAGACATACTCCATTTCTGATCTAGGTAGTTGGTTAACCTCAGTGTATACGGCCGCCTCGACAGGTGATCCGTCCAGTGGGGCGAAATGCAATGGAGAACAGAAAGATAATGTGGTCAAATATGGGTCACACCGCAGGGAGGCAGCGAAGTATAGTGCAGCCAGTTTTTCAGGGAATAACGAGGACATTGCAACACCAGTTGCAAGTTAATTTGCCTTCAGTGTGTGCATTCATAAGATATTTCACTCATTCAGTTGGACGGTGGACCCCTCTTGACCTCATGCCGAGGAAGCATGATCCACGTGCACCTACATTTAATAACGCGCAGTGTTCTGGGCCTCGGCCGGCTCGCCCCTCGCCTTGTTCGCAGCCGTCCCGCCCCCGGCCTGGTGTCTGACAAGCGTCTGCTTAGGGGACGCTGCCCGTGAAGAGCCCTTTTCCATTAGCGCTCCCTTTCCATTCATCTCGTGACAGGCGTGGAATCCGACATTTCCACAGTGCCTGGACCGTGAAATCCGCCCGTGATCGACACGGAGGAGACGAGCTTATCCCCGGACGCCGGAGCCCGTGGGAGGCGGCGCCGCCAGGGTGGATTTCACGGAGCCTGTCTGATGAAGCCGCATCGGGAGAAGGGGTAGGGATGGAGGCGGAGAAACCGCTCGGGGTCTCGAAGGGGTGGGTAGACGCAAGGTCCCGCAGGAGCCTCGGCGGAGAGGCAGGAAAGTTCTCAGTGTTATCTCGACTGAGAAGCCAGAGTTCTACCGTGTAGTAAGGTAAAGCGCCCGTGTGTGACTGTGCATACAGCCTGACCTCGGAGGATAAGGACAGAGCTGCCGACTTGGGAGCTGGGGAACCGAGTCTCGGAGTTGGCGCGACATCCTGAAATTCTGGGCAAACCGCTTAACCTCCCTGTGTACAAAAATGAGCAATGGCAAAGCCAATAGGTCTCGCATATGCAAGAGCTTTTGACTTTGTTAATGTGTTTTAGGCATGTTATATACATCAGCGTGAATACTGTTCAGGAGGGATAAATGTTAGAGGCATAAAGGAGAGTAGCGTGGATTGGTAGAGTAGAGCAGATTGTTGTGGAAAGAGTGGAAGAGCATTGGGTGTCGTAGAGTGACAGAGTGGCGCGGAGTAAAGTAATGTGGAATGGCGTAGAGGGAGTAGAGTGGCGTAGAGCAAAATAGATTGTTGTAGAGTGGAATGGCATAGAGGAGTGGAATGGCGTAGACTGGAGTGGCATAGAGTGTCGCAGAGTGATCTGGAGTGGTGTAAAGTGGCGTAAAGTAATGTGGAGTGGCGTGGAGAGAGTTGCATTGAGTGGAGTAGAGTGTCATAGAGTAGAGTGGCATAGAGTGTCGCAGAGTGTTCTGGAGTGGTGTAGAGTGGCGTAAAGTAATGTGGAGTGGCGTGGAGAGAGTTGCATTGAGTGGAGTAGAGTGTCATAGAGTAGAGTGGCGTAGAGCGGAGTAGATTTCGGTGGAGTGGCATAGAGTGGTGTAGTAGAGTTGAATGGTATAGAGTAGAGTGTTGTTGAGTGTCAGAGTGGGGTGACATAGAGTTTCGTGGAGTGGAGTGTTGTGGAGTGGAGGGGCGAAAAGCATTGTAGAGTGGAGTAAAGTGTCAGAGTGGAGTGGCATGGAGTAAAGTGGAGCGGCACAGTGAAGAGTGGCCTACAGTAAAGTGTCCTAGAGGGGCTTAGAGTGGGGAACAGGGGCGTAGAGTGGAGAGGCATAGAGTGGAGTGGAAGGCTATAACGCGGAGTATAGTTTAATGGAGTAGAGTGTCAGAGTGGAGTATCATGGCGTGAAGTGTCATAGAGTAGTCTAGAGTGAAGTGGCGTAGGGTGCAGTGGTGAAGAGTGTTGCAGAGTAGAGTATAGTGGTGTAGAGTATAGTGGTGCAGAGGTGCAGAGTAGACTGGCGTTAAGTGCATTAGCATAGAGTGCAGTGACAGAGTGCATTGACGAGTAGAGCTGCTTAGAGTGAAGTAGCATAGAGTGGTGCAGACTAGAGTGGAGTGGCACAGTGAAGATTGTAGTGGCATAGAGTGCAGTGGCATAGAGTAGATTGCTTCAGCGTAGAGTGAAGTGGTGTGGAGTGGTGCATCGTAGAGTGGAGTGGTGCAGTGTAGAGTGCATTGGTACTGGGTAGAGTGGCATAGAGTTCAGAGGCATAGAATTCAGTGGTGTAGATTAAATTAGAGTGGCGTAGAGTGGATTGGCATATAGTGTAGTGGTGTAGAGTGTAGTAGCGAAGAATGCATAGGTGTAGAGTGGTGTAGAGTAGAGTGGCACAGAGTAGAGTGCAGTGCAGTGGTGTAGAGTTGAGTGGCATAGAGTTCAGTGGCAGAGAGTACACTGTTGCAGAGTAGAGTGTAGTGGTGTAGAGCAGAGTGGTGTACAGTGCAGTGGCATAGACTGGAGTAGTGTAGAGAGCAGTAGCATAGAGTACAGTGGTGCAGAGCAAAATAGAGTGGCGCACAGTGGCATGGTGTTGAGTGCAGTAGCACACAGTAGAGTATTGCACAGTAGAGTATGATGCCAAAGAGTGCATGGGTGCATAGTATATTGGCATAGAGTGCTGGGTGCAGTGTGCATTGGCTTTAAGGAAAGTAGCATAGAGTGCACTGGCTAAGAGTACACTGATATAGAGTGCATTAGCATAGAGTTCAGTGGCATAGAGTAGAGTGGCGTAGAGTGGATTGGCATATAGTGTAGTGGTGTAGAGTGTAGTAGCGAAGAATGCATAGGTGTAGAGTGGTGTAGAGTAGAGTGCAGTGCAGTGGTGTAGAGTTGAGGGGCATAGAGTTCAGTGGCAGAGAGTACACTGTTGCAGAGTAGAGTGTAGTGGTGTAGAGCAGAGTGGTGTACAGTGCAGTGGCATAGACTGGAGTAGTGTAGAGAGCAGTAGCATAGAGTACAGTGGTGCAGAGCAAAATAGAGTGGCGCACAGTGGCATGGTGTTGAGTGCAGTAGCACACAGTAGAGTATTGCACAGTAGAGTATGATGCCAAAGAGTGCATGGGTGCATAGTATATTGGCATAGAGTGCTGGGTGCAGTGTGCATTGGCTTTAAGGAAAGTAGCATAGAGTGCACTGGCTAAGAGTACACTGATATAGAGTGCATTAGCATAGAGTTCAGTGGCATAGAGTAGAGTGGTGTAGAGGGGTGTGGCGCAGTGTAGATTGCAGTGGTGTAAAGTGAAGTGAAGCAGTGTGGAATAGAGTAGCATAGAATACAGTGGCATAGAGTAGATTGTTTCACACTAGAGTGAAGTGGCGTGGAGTGGTGCAGGGTAAAGTGGAGTGGTGCAGGGTAGAGTGCAGTGACTCAGAGTGGAGAGGCATGGAGTAGAGTGGTGTACAGTAGAGTGAACTGGAGTTAAACAGTGGGGAGTAGAGAGGGGTGGCATACATTGAAGTATGCATGGTATGGTAGCGCACTGCCATTACAGCAAACACATTTTCAATGAAAATGACCATTATATTACACACATATACAGTAATAATGATTTTTTCTTTACAGCACACAAACAATACTATGTGGAAATTTCATCAACTATTGTACTGATTTGTTTTGATTGTATTGAAATATTTATTTCCACCGAACTTCAGAATTACCAAAAAATGTGCTTCATTTGTGCTTTCCTAATTCGGATATATTCTGAAATATCTGCACAGTTCATTTACAGACATTTACATTTACATTTACATTTGTTGTGTGCTAGAAAAAAACAATATCGTACTGCCTTCCTCCAGCACAGCCCCAGTACCCAGCATGATTGTTACATAAATCCTCTCACTTTGAAGTCAAAAAAAAGAAAGTGAAACGCCAATCTCCGGGGGGCGGAGCTAGCTCAGGAGCGTGATGGCTGCTTGAGCCCGGAGCTCTGTGGAGTCATCCTAAAATCCGACAATTATCCTGCAGGTAAGGCAGTGTTCCTGTATTTTAAACTGCCCCCACAGCATCTGAAGGGGCCTGGAGGTGAAGGAGAGGACCGGCCTTTTAAAATCCGGCCGGCGGAGCGAGATTGAGAGGCGGGACATCTCCCGGTGATTGGGCCGCCGATCCCTGTGATCCTTGTGGCCGGGTTGTGTCGCAAGACGTGCGGCGAGACCAAGGCCTTGTTGCTGCGGGGGGGGGGTCGGGGGGTGGGCACTTGCGGCGTGCCGCGGCACCGGGCCCCTGGCGGTACTGGCTGGGTGCGGCCTTGTGGTGCGGGTGGTGAGTGTGTATGCCGGATACCTGTGCCCCCCTCCCCCTGAGAGACTACTTGTGTGTGTGCTGAGGAGCCGGGGCCTATTTACAACACCACAGCTTGCATCAGTGTAATACAGGCCATATTGGGGACAATTGCGGCCTGCGGACAGTGAAATGTGAGAGGTTGTGCTGAGAAACCCCTATGGCCTGGCCTCCCCCCCGAGGCTAGACATCGGTTTGACATCGTTACAATAGCACTACTGAACCTGCTGTGAGATTGGACTACGCAGGAGGAGGTCTGAGCAGCTATACTTGTCTGAGACACTGCCTTTAAGGCCTGTGAGGTGGCGACGGTGGTCGAGTGTGGCGGGCTGCGGACCTGCTGCATTTATACAGCGCTTTTGGACTGTTGGTCTAGATTACCACCCAGTTTACTGCTCAAGGAAGGTGGGTCTTATTGCTAGCCGCACGCTGGTGGAGGCACTGGACTCTGTGGGGGTGGCGAGGAGTGCTACAGGTTGAAGGTGGCTGCAAGATGTGAGAGGCTATAACAGCAGGCTAGTCCTGTCTGCTCGGGGGCGGCCCTTGCCATACGATTGGACTGGGGAAAGTGAGTGATTGTACGCTATCCGTCCGTGCCGCTCGCAGTCGCTTGCCGTTCTTGCCACTTTGCATGTTTAATAGAGAGACTGTCACACGCCGAAGCCCCTTTGGAGCAGAACACCGGGATTGTAACCAGCACGCCGGCAGGGGACGGGACTGCGAGACCCAGGAGGCAACGCGCTTCAACAACCCAGCGCACCTGGTGTCTCTTCCCGCCCCCAGCGCCAGGCTACTTACGGCTCGGGGCCCCCGCTCCGCGGGAGCCGCTCGCAGCCGCTTGCCGTTCTTGCCACTTTGCACGTTTAATAGAGAGACTGTCACACGCCGAAGCCCCTTTGGAGCAGAACACCGGGATTGTAACCAGCACGCCGGCAGGGGACGGGACTGCGAGACCCAGGAGGCAACGCGCTTCAACAACCCAGCGCACCTGGTGTCCCTTCCCGCCCACTCTCATACTTACTTGAACACGCTATAGCACGCGCACGCGGGACGCGCGCGGGACTAAGGCCGGGGCTAAGCCCGGGCAAAGGGCGGGCCGTTTGAGGCCGTTCGAGGACTAGAGAGACTGGACTGGGCCTTATCCTTTTCGTCTTCCTTGTCCCATTTGGTACTATCCTTTCTATTTTTAACTGTAATTAGTGCTTAGCAACTTCCTTTAGGAACATGTGTTCGCGGGCAAGTCGAAGTAAGGCCGCAAAGGGTGGTAAGATGTTGAATGGAACGCTTGATGATTTTATTACTAGAACCAACACTGCCATAGATAATGAAATCACTAAAATGCAAAACCGTGTTTCCTTAGACTTAGAGGCAGCTAGAAGATTGTCGCAAGACTTTGCCCTGTCTAAAAATTCATCCCTAGGCCATATAGCGACTGCAATAACCCCGGAGCGACCCTCCAACCCACAGCTTATCAAAACGCAGGTTGATGTTCACTACACCCCAACCCCATCACCTGTGTTATTACCGTCTTCTGGCCCTTCCCACCAGCACTCCATCCAGAATCTTCCTAGTGTTTTCACCGAACTTGACCTCGGTCCATCTGCTGTCAATACTCCATTGTTTACTGAGATGCAGGAGAACTCCCTGCATACAAACACAAAGGGTACAGTACACAAAAGAAAACGTAACATAAGATCTGCCTATTCACGCAAGAAGGCTAAAGTTGCTAGGGCACACTATCCTATTGGCAGAAATTTGCCCACACACAGAGAAGAAGGAAGGGCTGTTTCCCCTGTGCAGGAGCTCCCTAGTGTAGATGAGATTTGCCCAGTTTTGGACACTATCGAGATAGACCCCGCAAAAGAGGACAACGGGGTTCAATTAGGTGAGCGAGAGGGGAAAGAGGATTTCTTGAAAATAGTTTGGGAAACTCTAAAAAAACTTCTAATTCCCCTGGAATTGAAACTTGCACGGATAGAGAATCATCTTTTAGAGGTAGAAAAGAGCATTTTGACCCTAGAAAGCCTTAGCTGCCAGGATAACAAAACTACTAGTGCACCACAAATTGATCTGACCGTCCCACCAACTACCATTATCCCTCTATCACTGCCCCAAAGTAGGCCAATACCTAAACCTCGCACGAAGGGTTATGATCATAGAGCCCCCAAACTCCTACCTAAGTCACCAAAGTACCACATTCAACATCCAACTATATCACATACAGAAGGAGTTGCTCCGAAGCTGAACGACACCAAGACTCATCGACACATCTCTCAGGGGCCCCAAACTATAAGTAATTTTCGCGGGGGTTATATAGATCTCCCCCCAGACGTAAGGCCATATGTGGTGGTGCTAGCAGGTGTACCAGAACTTGAGTGTAACCACCAAGAAAATTATGGATCCCTTAAAAACAAGGTCATTCACTGGCTGAATGCAAATAGACCGATTCTTAACCACCTGCGAAGTAAAGTTCTAATGGTGCGTAGAGTTCCCTGGATAGGTCCATCACGTAAAACTATCCCTGGTGACTGTATAGTAGTATCATTCGAAGATTCACATACAGCCCAACATGTATGTTCGTGGAATAAATGTGGCGAGTACTCATCCATTGTAGTTAGATCATTACCATTCTTCTATCCTCCTCGTCCCAATTCAAACTACGGGGGGATTGGACATTGGTGGGATACCCAGCTAGTGGTGGGGTGAGAGACGGATGGCAAGGTCCAAATAGAGGGTGGCTTGGAGCATCAACCTTTAATAGGTTTGGCTGCCTGGAAGAGGTAGATTGACTCCCTATACTCCTGGGATCAACTTCAGATGCTAAGGATATTCTGCCGTCACTGATTAGTGATTCTTTGCTTCCCGAGAGCAACTTAACCAGGAGCAGTCCATCTATAGGAATAGTAATCAATGTAGATAGGCCAATGACTAGTAATCTAGACCCTATTCCAGTCGAACTAAACTCTTCTGGCCAATCAATTGTGGATGCTCCGGCTGAGCATGGGGTGTTGTGTAACTCTACCAACAAGACAGCCCATGCTCCAAGCACCTTGCTTCAGACCTCCCCAACAATACAGTCACTAGTCTCCCTCCTTGGCCATAGAAATAACGCTGCCAGTGATCATGATCTGCAGGAAATCAAGTTTGTAAGGGTGGAGGATAAACAAATCCTATTGGGGGAAGATGATGAGGATCCATTGTCTCTTTCCGTAGCGAGAAGCCCTTGCCCCGCTTTCAAATCCCATGTGTCTGCCTCCATATCAGGGCCGAGGGAGGTTGGTAGGCCAGCGTTGAGGGTTCTCAGCTGGAATGTAGCAGGACTTGCACGTAACATCGACATTCCTGACTGGAACTCTTTTGTTGAATCCTTTGGGATTTGCCTTTTGCAGGAAACATGGTGCTTGGAACCAAGGCACAGGGTGGGTTTTACTACCTACTTTGTGCCTGCGTCCCAACCACCTGGCAGTAAAGGCCGCCCGTCAGGTGGCCTTTTAATCTGGGTTAGCATTTCGCTGGGGCTAACTACCAGGCATATACCCACAAAATCACCTGATTTACAGAGAGTCTCAATCAAATGCCATGGGGGGAAAATGCTAGAAGTCTTCAACATCTATCTAAGGGGAGCAAGGGGTGGAGCCTCCATGCTACCACACATAGGTATAGAGGAGGAGCTCGGATCCTGTAAGGCTGACTCCTTTGTCCTACTGGCTGGGGATCTCAATTGTTCCTTCGAACCACTTGCCAGTGAGGATATTTTAGATATTTGGGAAGAAGACGCTAGGAGAGGTATTCCACCGCTCTCTCTCCCACCCATCAAAAAATGGACACAGAGCGCTATAGATCTTAATGCCCTATGTCTGGAATTTGGTCTTAGGGCAACTAATGGTAGATCCAAGTCTGACTCCCAAGGGGCACATACATACAACAGGGTGGGCCACACTTCACGGATCGACTATATATTGCTGAACTATAGCCTTTGGGCACATTTTTATGACATGGAGGTCTTGCCTACTACTGATAGCGACCACAACCCAATAGCCCTGATTCTGACTCCCCCCTGGAAGGGTATGACCCCAATCCCACCACTACACACATGGAAATCAACGCATGAAGTACACCCCTCGAACTGTGTTAGGCGGCTAAAATGGAAGAAGGTTGCCGCGGATGAGGGAAGGATGACACTAGCCAAATCTATAATGTCTACTGTGAAGCTGCGGTTGGACTCTCCGGGTCTCAGTAGTTCTGATGCCCCGAAACTTTTTATAGAAACAACTAAAGCACTAGGTGAACTGTTCACTATCCATCCACCAGGTGCAAGGGGTAAGAAAAGAGGCGCGCCCAAGAGCGGCGCGTGCTGGTTTTCTTCAGCCTGTCGCTCTGCAAAACGTGGACTCATCAGAGCAGTGAAATCCAAAGTTCCTGGTCACATCAGCCTTGCTAGGAAAGGCTACAAAAAGGCACTAGATATGGCTAGGGTCGACTATGAAACTAAATTCTGGAATGACCTAATGGCGGCCAGCTCCAAGAAAGACTCGAAGGGCTTCTGGGAATTGATGAGAGCAAGGGATAAACCCGTTGATTCCCAATTGACATGTAACATAACTGAGGAGGCGTGGTTCACCCATTTTTTCCAGCTTTACTCCTTATCTGGGGGTCCTTCAGCCAGTCCGGTGGATCTGTTGCACATTGAATGTCCTGAACAGTATAACGAGGATAATTGCTTCTTCGCCAAGGAAGTAGAGGGGGCGATTAAGTGCCTGGTCCCGAATAAGGCCGCGGGTCCCGATGGAATCCCAGGTGACCTACTTCGGGCTAACCCAGAAGAGTGGAGCAGACTCATTGCCTTACTCTTAAATGCTGCCTTGCAGGGTGGGCGCTTACCCGACTCATGGAGGGGTGCGGAGGTTGTCCCAATTTTTAAAAAAGGGAGCCGGGACGATCCCGCAAATTACCGCCCAATCAGCTTGCTGGACTCCACGCAGAAGGTAGCTGGCAAGGTAGTCCTAAGAAGAGTTTTGCTGTGGGTCGAGGAAAAACAAATACTCTCGGACTTCCAGGCTGGCTTCAGATCCGGAACGGGGACCATCGAACAGACATTCCGGCTATTAATGATATATTGGAAAGTGGTTGTACTGGGCAAGGGCAGTCTGTACCTTGCATTCATAGATTTGCGGACTGCCTTTGACCTGGTCCCGCGTGTCCAATTGTGGAGTGTCCTCCAAGCCATGGGAATTCCCCCATACCTACTAAACTTGCTCATAAAGTTACATGAGAGCAACTTTGCACAGATCAGGTGGGGTGACCAGGGGCAAAAAACATCAAGTATCCCTGTAAGTAGGGGTGTCCGTCAGGGTTGTGTGCTAGCTCCCACTCTGTTTTCATTATATGTTAACGGAGTGGTGGAGCATCTTCTCAAACAACCAGCAGACGCACCTTCCCTGGCTGGTAGGAAAATCCCCACCCTCCTATTTGCTGATGACACCCTCCTGATCTCAAAAACCCCAGTAGGCTTGCAAAGCCTTCTCACTAGCTTTAAGAACTTTTGTGACACTAGGGGCCTTGCTATTAATGTAGGTAAAACTAAGTTCCTGGTCTTAAACCCTCCAAGGAAAACTGTTATCACACCTTCCTTGGACTCTGTCCTACTTGAGAGGGTAAAAGAGTTCGATTATTTAGGTATTCGCCTATGTGATTCCATGAGTTGGAAACCTCACCATCAAAAGATATTGTTGACACATAAGAGGGTGGTAGGGGCACTTTTGAAGGAACAACGCACTTCTTCACTTAAACCCATTGGTCCTGTACTGGACATCTATAGGGCAAGGGGGGTGAGTGCAGCTTTGTATGGGTCTGAATTGTGGGGTGTTCAGAAAGTAGACTTTGTGACCCGTTCGGAAAATAAATTCCACAAAGACCTTATGGGCCTACCGCATAGCACACCATCCCTCCCACTTCTCTTGGATGCTGGTACTCGCCCAATAAGTGACCAGGCGAGGTTGCGCCCCCTCCTCCTATGGGCACAAATTTGGAGGGTACCAGAATTGTCTAGCTATGCCGAAGGCCTAAGGGAACTGCTCTTAACACCTGGCTGGCATAAGGTCCGTTGGCTAAAAGAAGTCAAGTGCCTTCTCTGCGACCTGGGCCTTGAGGATGCCTGGGTTAATAGAACTGCCCCGTCTAAACAGATCCTAAAGGATCTATACTGGGCATGGGTGACGGATGGTAGAAACTGCAACTCTAAACTGTGCAGAACCACTGTAGAATTTTTGTTGGTCAAGGAGGTCTCTTTTCGTGAACCATACATAGATATGATTTCCAAATCTTGGGACAGGGCACTTTATTTTAAGTTTAGGGTGGGCTCACTGCCAGTGGGAGAATTGAGTGTTAACTGGAAAATACCGGTGCAAACAATATCGTATTGCCCTTTCTGTGTAAATAGGCTTGAGTCAGTCCCTCATTTACTGTTTGAATGTCGAGCCTATGCAGTTCCTCGCCGCGTTTGGCTGAAGCCACTTTGCAGGACTCTCGGCACCATATCTTATCTGGAGGCCATACGAATTTTAAGATCAGATCCCCGCCCCTTGTTCGCTTGTTGCCTGGCCAAATTCCTTGGTTGGGCGTGGCGGGTTAGATCCTCTAGGCTTTTGAGTCTCCCATAAATATTTACTGTACTCGTCACAAGGTTTAATTTGTACGGTTTTAATTTATGGCTAATTTGTTTGTCTGCATTAATGAACAGTATGTTACTGAATGTATCTAGTTTTTATTGTTTTTATTTTGTCATGTAATGCTTTTTAAGATATGTTCAATATATCGAAATAAAGCTTGTTTCTACTACTACTACTGCTATCCGTCCAGAGTGGGCGCCCAAAGCGAACATGGGAAAGGGGGACAAGACTCAGTCTAAGTTGGCCTTTGACCAAAAGCGATCCAAATCGCAAGACCCCACGACAGGTAGGGGTGCTGGGGTGCTGGCGCCGGCGCAAGAGGATACCGAAGAGGATATACGATCTATGCGCTGGATGACCAGCAGGGCCGGCCCTAGGCATGTGCAAACTGTGCACCTGCACAGGGCCGCCAAACCCCAGGGGCCGCCACCACGACGGACGAGGATCGGATCGGAAGGATCGTTTGTGGCAGTGGCGGCCCCTGGCAGGATTTGGCGGCCTCCGGCTCCGACCCCGGCTACTAGCAATGGCAGCGTAAAAGCGTTGTTGTTCACTAACTTGCCGCCCAGCCAGCCAGCAGTTTGGGTCCCAGGGCCGTCAATCTTAGCCTACTACCAATGACGTGACGGCCCTGGGACAGCCCCCGCGCGCTGTGCGCTGTGCGCAACTGCACCTGCTGCTCGCTGTGACGCGTCACGGTGCTGGTCACGAGTCCCGGCGCCAGGGAGAGTGCGTGCGTCGTCATCTGAGAATAAACATTAATACCAACGCCACCGCCGAGTCCGACGATCATTCAGAGAGAACACTGCCCGACTCTGGCAATCCGGCATCTCGACTCTTTCCCCGACCTGAACAGTGAGAGTCTCAGCGGACAGCGCGGACCTGCTTGCAGGTATATAGATTAATTTCAATCTGTGACTGTGAGTGTGAATATTACAGGCACTGTTGAGCAGCGTCACGCAGACACGTCCTAGGGCCGATCTCAGAGCCATAAGTATATACTGTGTTGAGCAGCGTCACGCAGACAAGTCCTAGGGCCGATCTCAGAGCCATAAGTATATACTGTGTTGAGCAGCGTCACGCAGACAAGTCCTAGGGCCGATCTCAGAGCCATAAGTATATACTGTGTTGAGCAGCGTCACGCAGACAAGTCCTAGGGCCGATCTCAGAGCCATAAGTATATACTGTGTTGAGCAGCGTCACGCAGACAAGTCCTAGGGCCGATCTCAGAGCCATAAGTATATACTAAGACAGAGTGCTCGACCTAAAAATGTAGTTCTTGTATGTTTTTCGAGGTCCTGTTTTTTTGTTCTTCTCATTAGTAAGCTATTCATCTGCTAATCTGTTTTTCCTTCCTGTGCCATATATATACTCTCATTTGAATGCTCGAAGAAAACCTATAAAAGTCGTGCAGATTTGGGAGAGGTTAGCATTAGATGCTCACTACTATGGAGGGGAGGTCATCTCTTCAAATTGAAATATTGCATTTGCTGTGTATATATTATTGCCACACATCTCTGACACCCCCTTGAAAACAATCTCCCTGGCACAATGTAATAATTCTTTGAATCTTGTGGGCATCCAGGGAATGATGCCCGTTTGCACTCTGGGAATATGCTGTCCATCAAAACAATCTAGCGATTTCAAATGTCTGCATCTCTGCTAGTTACCTGGATACTCTGAATGGGCCGGCAGTAATGCAATCAGACTTCAGTCCTAGATTCTAGTTTCTAGATTATTGTTGCTTCCTTTTCATCACGTACTGCACCTGAATCCTTATGCTGCTAATGACAAAGCAACCTTGCTCGGATTAACTCCATGAACAGGCCAACGTTGAGCTAAAGAGATCACAAATAGTGCCACAAGAGACACAAGTATTTCATCCAGACCTGTTTATTACTCTGCATTCTGGGCATCGCAGTCTTGCACCTATAAAAGGAAATATAAAATGACAGAACTGAAAATGCAAAGAATAAATTCAAGAATAGCAAAAATTCTGACACCAAACAAGAAAAAAAAAAGAGCTTTGCTGCTTTGATATGGTAACAATGGGAAACGGCCTTAATAACCAACACACCTGAGCCACACCTGCCTTTTCCCCGCTAGCCGAACCACTCTTGCCCTAACCACGCATATGCCTTATTCACAGAGATGACCTCTGTCTGCCTTCTACTCTCGGCACAGCACTTCCCAGAAAAGAAGACGCCTTGCCTTCTACTGCCTGCATAGAGAGTCCCCCCTCAGAGATGACCCCTTGCCATCTACGCCTTGCATGGCATGGTGTGCCCAATGGGGGTGATGCTCTGAAGACTATCAGATTTTGTGCACTTGATCCTCTTCAGATTAATGCAGTGGGCGTGTGTGGACAAATCTACCTGGCTGGGTGGGAATATAATGATGCTCTCCAGTTGACAAAAAGGCACCTTGGCTGATCTTTCGAGTGAGTGTTGCCGGGGACTGCGTGGTAATGGCATTTTGTTTGCTTTGATACTTGCACAAGTGCCACCATTGCCTTTGCCTACGAACGTAACGTTTGTTCTTGTGCTCGAGTGTCTACCATATATTGCTGTATTATACCTCCTCTAATTATACTTTGTTTTCTCTCGAGCAGGCTTCACTTTAAAATAGTTTATTGCAGGGGATTAGACTGTAGACACCTAGATCTTTGTTTACCCAACAAATTCCAAAGCATTGTAGCTGTAAGATAACTTTGGTGGTGAATACACTTGCTGGCGACTGACGAGATCTGTGTGCAGATTAGTTACAGGCCGGCCTCAGTCACTCATACAAAGTATAAAGAGTCAGATTTAAATGTGATGTCCCAGCTGCAAAGTGAAGCATGCACCATGCAGGTCACAGATGCGCCCAGTCCCTCATGTCGTGTGTCACAATGCCCTCCTCCTCCTAAATTGTACCGTTCTGATACGAATTCGGAAGGGTAGGAGCAGCCGCAGGTACTGGTCAATCATCTAACGACTTTTCTGGACGTATTATTAAAACACCTTCCTGAGCTCCGCCCCGTCCGGACCCCCTATTCCGGGGCCCCCACCTAGGCTCCCTGCACAGGGCCACCATGAGCCTAGAGCCGGCCCTGTGACCAGGATTGATAGTTGCAGTGGACACTGTTAGGGTGTTGTGAGATTCTAGAAGCCGTGCAGAGGGGGGATCTATGTTTTCAGGTATGAGGAACTGGGGTGGAAATCAATGTGACACCTGGTCGTGAAGGGTGTACTGCTGATCCGCGGGTTGGGTGACTGGGGTGGCTACGAACATGAGTATTGGTTGCTGGGCGTTGGCCGGGACTGCTTCACGCCATTAGACTTTACGTAACGACAATGGGTCGGGGGGTTTTGGGGCGGCCACTGGGAGAGTAAGTTGTGATTGATATATTGCAGTACGATACGGGGGCTTGTATACTCGCCTGTGGGGGCCTGACGCTTAATAGCCTATGCTGAAAATGTGATTGCGATGACACACGGGGGCTAGGGCCAGTTCCTATAGTTGTTGGTAATTATTGTAGTTGGGTACGTGGGGCTACCTCCGCTCACGTGTGCCTTGCATTGTTGTTGTTTTTTCACAGGTAGAGATTCGGGGCAGGGGGGGAGCAGGGGGGCAGGGACAGGAGTTTGAATTACATGCGGCCATGTTGGGGTAGGTCTGCTGTGGGAGGGGGGTAGCGGGGGAGACAGGCAGGTTCAATGAGAGGGTAGTTTGAGATGTTGGCTGTTTATTAGGTGGATGCTGCACGGCACGTCAATGCACAAATTTGTTCGCTTCACAATATGGACTGTCTGCATAGATAATGGTACGTGAACATCAGGAGGCGGGGGAGGGAGATACGAACACTGTCATGGAATGTTAGAGGACTTAACGACTACCGTAAGTTCAGGAAGGTTTTTTGCTGCCTCAATAGGCAGAATGTTGATCTGGCTCTTCTGCAGGAGACACATCTGCCGCCAACGAGTCCCATGGTGAGATATAGGGGGCTGGAAGATAACAGTAACTCAGCAGGCTTCACTACACATGCCAGAGGGGTACTGAATTGGGTCAATCCCAGGTCATCTCTTAAACTCAAATTGCTTAGAGAGGATCCTGTTTGCAAATATGTCGTGTCTAAGTGCACGGGTCGGGGTCTGGACCTACTGGTGGTCAATATATATGGCCCCAATTTTGATTGCCCTGAGTTTTTCGGTGATATAGCCAGGATTGTCGCCCAATGTGGGAACTCTAAGAACCTTTGGCGAGGGGGGGACTTTAACTTGGTTAGGGATCCAGGCATGGATAGATCAGCGGGCCCAGCCAGGAGCCCAGCGGCGGCTGCAAGAAAGCTGGAGGATGTCATGGTATGTTTGGATGTATGTGACGTGTGGCGGACGAGAAATGGAGAAAAGGGGAGTTATACGCACTACTCGGCATACCACAACATACACACACGTATTGACTATTGGATGGTTTCCACTGCATTGATTAATAAGGCACGACACTGTTCTGCACTACCGCGCACGCTCTCGGATCACTCTTCCCTATTGTTGATACTGGAGACCCGGTCAGGCGACTACCGTCGTTTACGTGGAGGTTCCCCCCTTCTTCCTTATTGGATCCGGTGTTTAGGGAGGAGATGGCTGTAGCCATTGATACCTTCTTTTGACGCCAATGTTGGCTCAGTGGATAGTTGCCAAACTGTTTGGGAGGCGTTCAAGGTGTACATTAGGGGTGCTGCGATGGCTAAGCACTCGGGAGTGCTTAAGGCTCTTCGCAAGACACTGGCAGGTCTGGAGGGGAAATTAAAGCGCCTAGAGCAGAGACGGCTTGCTGGGGGGATGAGGCTCTAGATGGGGAAATTAATTTGGTGCTGGAGGAACATCATGCGGCTGCTGATAGTGAAGTGAAACATCTGGGAAAGTGCGCCACGGTGCGTGTGTATGGCGAGGGAGAGAGGCCGGGGTCTGTTCTGGCCCGGTTAATGAAAGCGTGGCGTGTTAAGACTCAAGTTACCAAAATTAAGGCGGAGAGCAGGGAGCTTTTGATGGAAGAGGCGGAGGTGGCAGAACGCTTTCAACAGTATTACGCAGAGCTGTGTAGATCCCGGTCGGCAGGGTCGGACGACCAGATAGTTGAGTATTTGGAGCATATATGACTTCCCTTTCTCCCAAATTCGCACAGGGAACTCCTCATGCACCCGATTGAGAGGGATGAGATAATTGAGGCTTTGGGTAGCATGAGAGCTGGTAGCGCTCCGGGGAGGGATAGTTTGATAGTTGCATTCTATAAGACATTCTTACAACAATTGCTCCCACACCTTGCAGCTCTGTTTGACGATATGCGCACCACGGGCACGGCACCTCCATCCATGAGGGAGGCCATGCTGGTAGCCATCCCCAAGCCAAGTAAGACACTGGATGAGTGTAGATCGTTTCGACCTCTGTCGCTACATAACGTAGACATAAAAATATTCGTAAAAATGTTAGCCACCAGGCTTGCTCTGATGTCACATATTCTCGTGGCTCTGGAGCAGGCAGGATTTATCCCATCCAGGAACTTAACTTATAATATCCGTACAGTATTCGGCACGATGCAGCATGTCCGTTAGGAAAACAAAGCGGTGGCTGTATTTCTCGATATGGAAAAAGCATTCGATTCTGTGGAATGGGCGTTCTTAAAGTGTTGAGAAGAATGGGGCTTGGGGCGGTGTTTTTACAGTTGTTGGGGACTCTCTATTACAAGCCCACGGCTTGTGTGCGAATTGGTGACTTGGTTACAGCCTCTTTTAATATTACTAGGGACACCAGACAGGGTTGCCCGCTGTCCTCGTTGTTGTACGCCCTGGTAGCTGAGCCTTTGGCTTGTGCTCTGAGGGAGTATCATGGAAATGAAGGTATTGGATTTCCGACGTATAGAATAATAGTGTCAACATATGCGGACGACACACTCCTGTATGTGAGAGATCCTGAGAACAACTTGGCCCCAGTCATTAGGGAGGTGGTCCGCTTTGGAGCGCTGTCTGGACTTCGGGTTAACTGAGATAAATCTCTAGTGTTCCTACTTACACCAGTTACCTGCAAGTTTGATATGGAATACCCGTTGCAGTGGACGACTGACTCTGTACGTTACTTGGACATTAGACTGCACACAGACGCTGACATTGTTTTCAGAGAAAACTATGGCACGGCCATTTCTCGGCTGGAAGATGGCACGGCCATTTCTCGGCTGGAAGATGATATTGATCTGTGGTGTCGTCTACCGCTGTCCTTGATGGGGCGTATTTCTATTATGAAAATGATAGTCCTGCCCAGACTCTTGTTCCTTTTCACGAATATTCCCTTGGTACTTCCGCGCATTTTCTTCCACAGACTGAGGCAATTAATGTTAAAATTGGCTTGAGGAGGTAGGCAAGCTGGGGTCCAGTGGGGAGTGCTTACACTGCCATATCATCCAGGGGGTCTGGGTGCACCGGACTTCGAACTACATTACAGAACGGCAACGGAGCACACTTGCATGCTTGGATACACGTTGGGGCTGATGTCCCATATCTGTAGATGGAGAGACTTTTTGCTGAGCCTATTCCTTTACCAGCAATAATCATGGAACCTGTAGATCGCAGGACGGGTATTGTAGAGTCCCTGAACACTACTAGACATGCGTGGAATTGGCTTCTGCAGAATCAGGCGGGTGCATTATTGTATTCCCCGGCTTTGCCTATAGAGTGGATGAGATGGCTGGGACCTTGTACGGAGCGAGGTGTTATTTTGGCATTGCGTGACGGAATATAGAAGTCTCAGGGGACCTATTTCGCGACGGGACGGTTTGCACTCTGGAGCAAGCGACGGGTACATTGGACGGTGTCTCACTTCTGACCAGATTCCAATTTCACAGGGTGAGGAGGGCTCTCAGGGCACATTTGGGCGATAGTTTGGAAGAACCACCAGAGGTTCTGGAGTTGTCGCATGTTATCAAGAGCGCCTCTCCCCGCAAAATGATTACAGCTATTTACAAGATAGCAATGTCGCACAGGGCGCATAAGTACACTGCGGCCAGACTTGCATGGCAGCGCGATCTGAATGTACAACTGGAGGATGATAAATGGGTGTATTGCTGCACGAATACTAGGAAAGTGTCCTTACACGGTAGATATTGGTTGGTCCATTTTAAATATCTCAATAGAATATACTATACACCTGAACGATTATGTAGATATGACCTGCGCGCAGACACTAGGTGTGAGAGGTGTTGTTTGTTGGTTGCTGATTTTCTCCACCTGGCATGGCTGTGTCCGGGAGTCTATTCCTTTTGGCAAAGTGTATTTTTGGAGTTGGGCAGAGTGGTTGAGACTAACCTTACACCAGATCCATTGATGGCCCTATTGGGATGCACGAAGGAGCTGCCTAGGGCAGCGCGCAGGCTGGTTGATATGGGGCTGCTTATAGCCAAGAGACGTGTGGCTTTATGCTGGATGAGGGGGCCGGTCCCGACGCTGCAACAGTGGTCACGGGACATGATGTACTGTTCTACGCAATCGGAAAATTATAGTGAGTTGCTGCCGCTCAGAAGTAGACCAAAGAACTTTTGGGGTTTGTATATTTCATATATGCAGGGCGTTGAAAGGAATGCAGGGGGGGGAATAGAAGAGGAGGGTGCCGGGGGTGATCAGAGCGTGGATGAACCTGCTGGAATTGACTGAGGCCTAGCGGGATTGATCTCTCTACTCTGTAATGAACGATGATTAATAAGAAAGTACCTATAGCAGTGAGTGGGCTACTGTGGAGATTATAGCTGCAGGGTGTACGAGGACAGGAACATTCTCGGACAGGTTAATAATGGGTACATCCAAGAAATGTGACCTAGAGGTTTATACTCTTTTCGCAAACCTGGGTGCAGGTGATTGTCATTCAAGCTGTACTGATTTTCGTGCCTCGTTGTTTCTCGCCGCCTGCCCGACTTGGGATGTTGGCTAAATGGCTGTGTACAATAATTTAGTGAGTGAGCTATATGTATTTTGTTCAGAGGGACTGAGCTTCAAATGACGTGCTGTGTAACTGTCACTTATTCCAATAAAATGTTTTAATAAATAAAAAAGAAACACCAATCTCCCTCTGAAGACAGAACCTGACATTTGACCTCTGTCTTTGAATGAACAGCAAATGTGACAAGATAAGAACAAAATGTAAAGGCCTGTTTAAGGAAAGAAGCACTGGTGGAAGAATAAGAGGGTCCTTGTACACAGGTTTTGCTCCACGGAAGGGAAAAACTCAAGCTGGACAGCCTAACACAAGAAAAGCCAGCAAATAGAAAGCAAACAAATGTGAGTTACAAATCATCAAGCCAATGGTAAGCAATGGATGGGATGCATTCCCAGTGAAGTTTTCCAAATGTCCCTAATATGGTATGACACTACAACGCATGCTTTTACCACGCATGCCTTTACAACGCGGTTTTTACAACGCATGCCTTTACAACGCATAGTGCTTTGGGGCGCTGGATAGTGAATAGTTTAATTTACTATTCCAACTCCAGTCCCCGTGGATAGTAGGGAAGGTGTTGGATAGTAAATTAAACCTATTCCCTATCCTAGAGCGCCCCCCAGCGCAATGCGTTGTAATAGTTTGCGTTGTAAAAGTTGCATTGTAAAGGCACTGCGTGGTAAAAGTTGCATTGTAAAGGATGTTTCCCCTAATATGGCCTTAGCAAACCAGACAGCTGCGCAGTGTGGTAAGCTTCTACCTAAAAAAGAATGAGTCCTTGTGTAATGTAAGTGGGGCGACTGTTAAGCGCTCAAAAACCATCAGGTGAGTTTTCGTTATATAAAACTGCAAATAATAGATAAATAACTAAAACTGCTTTCACTGACAGGGCTTGTAGATGCAGCGGAGCAGGCAGTAAAGAGTGTTCACCCTGTCTTTCAGTCAAACGGTGAAGAAAGATCTCAAGGTGATAAGAGTGTCCATAGCTCCTTTACTTGCGTTGCTGAAAAGTTCAGACATGTTGTAATATACTCAACATTTTAAAGTTGATAAGAGAGCATAGTCTCCACCCTCCAAGTTGACACAACCAAAAGGCATCCTAAGAATTCAGTGGGGCCACCCACCTTGAAAGTCAGCCTCACGTTTCACAAATATTTTCATCTTCGCTGATTTCAATGAGCTTATAATCCAAAACTGCTCCATCTCACCTTCCTTCAAAGCGCAAGAGGTTGAGAGATATGAGAGGGCTAATGTAGAGCTGGAGACTGGACCCCTATATTAAAGCCCCTAGGAAGACAAGCATCAGAATTCTGTATTCTTTCTAGACTGGGAAACAGGTGTGTATTTGGTCAATATAAACACTACTTGGCCATGACAGGAGTAATGACAGTATTGACTCAGAAGATGAGTAAGTTGTGGAAATTGTCTCCTTGAGCCATTGAGTGTAATGAGACAGCCTTGTTGCAAAAGGGCATCAACTTCTCTCTTTACCTACTCTGGAGAATCCCGTCATTCCTTCCAACCTACTACTGGGGGAAACAGATGAGAGTCCTGGTGGAGACTATTATAACATTTTCTATTCAAGGCTGCAAAAGAAACTCATTGACTGACTCCCCCGGCTTTGAAACTAGGCCACCAGAATACCCAACCACATAAAATAGGCTTTCACAGTGCTTCCTTGGCTCACAATGGATATGACGCTCAAGTTTAAACTTCTGTGCACAGTGAGACATATAGAACACCATTAAGGGGGCAAACAGAAGCCTGGTGGCATTGATCTTTATGATGTCAGTGGAACGAAGGTATTGAACGTCATATAGCAGGTGCCTTGACTGATTGCCCACTAAGCAAAGTTTGAAATTAAAGAGCCAGTTTCCCTGACGCACAAAGAGTTTTCGCGATGTGTGTTACACCCAGCTTCCTGGGCACCAGGGCACTCAGGGGTTACTAGGCTCCAATTGCATCAACTGGAGTGTTCCCCACTGGTGTCCTGTGGCCTCAGTACTAGTGGACCCAAAACTGGATAGCCAATACTCCTGTTCAGCATTTGACTCTCTCAGGGTAGCGAGAGAGAACTCCAAGGCTTACTCAAGGAAGTGAGGTGGGTTTAGACATCCATAATACAGTGCACACCATACTACCAGCTGATAAAATCAATATCCGGTCAGTGCTTTACTTTTCAAAAAGAAGGGTTGCCTTCCAAACCCTCCTTGACCAAAGTCAGGGGACCTCGGCTCAAAAAGAAGTTCGAAGGAACTGCACCATAATCTGGTCTGCTGTATCTCCTTGTAAGCAAACAACAGGTATGGCAAGAGGAGATACCACTTCCACCTGAGGGGATCAGACAGAGTCCCCATCATGCTCTTTAGGATCTTATTGAAACACCCCACCATCCTTTTGGTCTTGGGGGGAAGTAAACAATTGGGAAGTGGTAAGTCACACCTACCTCCTCCCTCATGGCCTTCATTTAAAAATGAGATGAAGTTTGTTCCCCCTATCGGTAATCATCGTCTGCAAAAATACATCCCTGGACTAGATCCCTAGAAGAGCCCTAACTACCACCTTGGCACTAGTGCTGCTTAAAGCCACTGCCCCAGGGACCTGGTGGCTTGATCCACCACAACAAGAATGTATTTGTTGCCTAAGGATGATGGAGGGGCAAACGGGCCAACTATATCAATCCCCCCTCTTTTAAAGGATACCCCCATGACAAGTAAGGGCACTAAGGGTTCCTTTGTCTGGCCAACCAACTTGCCACTGGCCTGATAGACCAGACAGGTACAGCAAAACGTCCCCACATCCTCACTAATTCCTGGCCGGTAACACAGAAGTGCTAACCTGTCCTTTGTCTTTTTGATGCCCAAGTGTTCAGCCAACAGTACTTAATGGGCTAGCTACAACAGGAAATTCCTGTGTACCTGATAAACCACCAACCTTTTGCTGGATCCTGGCTCTGGATCAGTGGGCTCACTGTAAATGAGTCCATCTTCCCAAGCCAACTTGTGCTTTCTGACTACTCCAGTAGGGACCTGTTCCTGAGTAGTCGTCCGCAGGCCAACGGGTGTAGGATACTCTGCCTGTGTCTTCTCGCAGGACGGTCCTCCTGCCACCAGCATCTCCTGCAGCTCTGGCAGGGACCCAGACTCCAACACCTTAGCTGGCTCTGGATGCTCACCCTCCTCTTCAACCAGAGCAGGAGGGGCAGACACCAGGACAGGTGCCTTTCTTTTCTGAACCTACCCTTGGTTCTTGTTCTGGCTTATTCCCCTCTAGTTTCTCTTATGCTAGAGGGGTCCCTACTTCATTAGGAAGCGGTTTTACAGACTGTGCCCTAGTGAGAACAGCTGGTGAAATCCAGGTCATATAGGCCTCAGTCCTGGTACTAACCCGGGTTCAACCAGATAATTCCCCAGAAAGCACCCAGCGCCTGATTCTCTCGCACCGCCAGTTGACGCTGGTCTTCTTGCCGTTCAGCTCTATCTCCACTCTGGCAAGAGGCTACTCCATGTCGTCACCGCTAGCTATGAGTCCACAACCCTTGGAACTAGGGATGATCTTCGCTGGTTTGAGATATTTCCATTCAACCATAGACCTGTGGGCACCAGTATCCCTCATGGTAGGAACCGTTCTCCCATTGATACTTGCCACACTTATATACCCCCTTGATTTAGGGTGAATATGCTGAAGGGCTTCTATGTTGAGTTCCTAGATATCCCTGGTGACAAAGTTAAACTCAATTGAGCCTCCCTTCATGTCTGCCCTCACTGAAAGCACACTTGCTATCATGGGTGCCACTGGCATGGCATCCTTCGCTGGACAGTCTGGCTTTAAGTGTTCCTCTCTGTGACACGTATAGCATTTAATCACCTTGGGAGTGAAAGCACTCTGCCCTCCTTTCCCCTTCTTGTGCTGACTAGAGGCCCTCTTTCCCTGGCTGAGATACTTGGGAACTAGTCTGGCCCTTCCCCTCTGGTTTAAGGCCAGACAGCTAGGAGTTCCTTGTCCCCCTTGGGCTTGAAACTGAGTTGCCCCAGCCCCTTGGTCACTCTATTGCCAAGCCACCTATCTGCCAACATTGCAAGTTTCTTGGGATCCCTCTTAGCAAGGTCAGATAAATACTGTCTTCGTGCGATAGAACACTCCTCCCGGAGATGCTCTGATACCATCACCTGAGTTAGAGACTGGCAATAATTTGCTTCCATCCCTCTCACCTACTCATTCCAGTCTCTCACTATGTCACAGACCCAAGTCTCAATAGGAACTCCACTGCCTTCTTGTTCTCACGGAACCTCTGCAAGTACTGTGCTGGATTCAACCAAAACCGTTTAATCAGAGCATCCTTCATGCCCTCTTATGTCAGACTGTCTTCTTAGGCATCCTTTCAATTGCTTCAGTCCCTTCCAGAGGGAGGTGACTCAGTAAAGTCTCTGGTCTGGACTGACCAATCAGACCTTGAACCTAACATGAAAGATTAAGAGCATGTATCCAGCTAAGAAGATCAGTGTCTGGAACATACATGTGCATCAATTTATTTGGTACCTTGATGGTGTTTTTCTTGACTTGGGACTTTGAAGCGGACTTACCATCCACAGAGCTAAGCCCTCTATCCGCTGCTATCTTGAGCTTCTCTTTCTTCAGGGCTATCCACTCTTTCTCTCTTTCCATATCCTTCTGTTTCTCTTTGCTCTCCTTTTCCTTCCAAGCCCACTCTTCCTTTACCGGCCCTTTGCTGCTCCTCTTCTGCCTTCATTTCTCCCTCTCAAAATCCCTTGCTTTCTCCTCTGCTAAATCCTTAGCTTCCTGGAGTTTCAGCTGGACTTTCAGGGTCTCGGCTAGGTCAGGTCCTCCATAGGAGGCAAATCCTATGTTTCTTTCAGATGGGATATTTGTACATATTTAACTTACTTTTGTTCGCAGTATGAAATCCGCATTTCCAGTAAAGACAAGTCAGGAACGGGGCAAGAATGCCCAAAGTAGCATGCTGCCAATGTGCCAATCAAAAACAGGAAAACAAAGGAAGGGTGCTCAGATAAAAACACGTAGGCATGCTTATGAAATGGAGAAAAACAAACACCAAAAGTGTTACCATATCACTCTTATTTGTTGTTAAGTGATATTATTTCAAAAACAGGTGACATGCTAATAAGCCAAGGGTGACCAGAGAACAACTAGAGTGTTGCCATGTTATTTATAGTTTTAAGCTAATGCCTAAAAATGAAATGTTACCCTATGTTCTGCAACGATCAATGTAAGCAATGCCAAGTGTCGGTCTTTTATCCCTGATAGGGACATGCGCTGCGTCTGTTCTATGGGAGAAATTACAGCTTTAATTATTTACCGTGTGTAACTAGTCACACTAACACATGTTTAACTCTCTAAAGACTCTATGGTCAGGGCTCGAGTCGGGGTACCTTGCGGGTGGACGGCGTCCCCCCACTTATTTTAATGGGAGCTCGATAACTGGAGCAAATGGAGCCACACATTCACTCTTTGGCCTTTCTGGGGCGAGATTGGAGCTCATTCAGAACGCTGCTCACGAGCTGGCTTCTCTGATGCAATCGCATGTAAGGGGTGATCAATGAGTCTGAAGGGGCAAGCCACCTTTCGTGACGTCACTTCCTGTCACGTCATCAGCGTACCCCACTTCTTTATTTAGGACTTGTGCCCTGTCTATGGTGTATCTACCTTAACCAATGGATGCCAGACAAATAGCTTGAAAATGCGGCACAGAAGCTTTTAAAGTCAGATCACCGTCAGGGAAATACAGCGAAAGACACTGATACTACACCGTGAGAGGATACCGAAGGAAAGAAGCACATCTTATCTTCGGCGTTCTTATAATATAAATACTTCGCTATATTTATAAAGATCTATAACCTATATTTTTTGTTAAAAACCACAAACGTGTAGATGATTTAAAAGTCTCTTGAATCGACAAAATTCAGGCTGATGAAACGAGACGTGTGGACCAACCCAAAAAAATGGTAATGCACAAATTCAGAACTTTGATAGATAACAGAAGCTGAAAAGAGACCCAAACTCGTTTACGGTTCATACCTCTGTGAAGATGGTCATATAGTATACAGTCAATATGGCAATATTGCGAAAGAGCATTATGTTACGGGCAAAAAAAACAATCAATATGAGCCAGTTAAGTCCATGTTACTCATGGCCGGACTGGCTACCGGGCGTTTTGGCATGCTGCCGAGCTGGGGGCTAATGTCACTGCGGTGGGGGCTAATTTTGTTGATGGAGACCTGCGTGTGCTTTGAAATAAACAAAGCAAAACGAATTTCGTTCAGAATACGCGGGTGCCCATCAACTAAATCAGCCCCAGCTAGCATGCTGCCAAAATGCTTGGTAGCCAATCCGGCCCTGATGTTACTTCTAGATGGCTTAAGGGTAACATTAAGTGCAATGGCGTGCTATAATAGCTTGACGTTACAGGCTATAAAACGATCAATATGGACCAGTTAAATTAAGTCCACCTTACTTCTTGATGACTTTAGGGTAATATTTAGTGCAATGCCATAAGTAGCCTACGCCCAACTCTTACTCACTGGACGTTTATTTAAAATATCAACGGCATTGCGGTAACACTGCCATACTTACATAATACTGTGCGGAAGAGAAAGAATCGATAACGGGCCAAAGAGATGAGTCTGTGCGCCTGAAACAAGAAGCGTTACTACTAAACGACATGAAACAAAAAACCGTCCTGAGGTAACTAGCTAAACAATAGCGCACAATCACGCATCCAAACAGCCTTCTTACTTGTTATAAAGCTCGGGGCAGCACGGTAATGAAACCCTCCTTCTAAATATGTCCTCCACGTGACTGGAGTAACAGAAGGAGATGATGAACAGAGCGTTGAAACTTTTGAGACACTCACCCCTAGTCAAAGATCTGGGCTGAATCCATCATCGTTCTTTAGCTCACTTCACCACCCCTGTTCATACATGTCTTCCCTGGACCGGAAACAAGCATCCTGGGACTGGCTCTTTGTGCCAGCCTGGTCTATTCCTCAGAGAGGAATTTTAATTAACTCCTAGTGAGGAGGCCCTGACCATCAACAGGAAGGGGGAGAGGGTCCCTCCTAACAGAGTTACTGCAGCTAAACACAGATATGAGTGTCTACCCCCAGCCCACCAGGCTTCTCCAAGGAAAAGGGAGGGGCACAGGGAAGCTGGAATGTCCAGCAGAACAGCTCACATTACACACAATGGCTCAACTCACTATCCTTCCCCAATACACCCACTGGATCTCAAACACACATCCCAGGCTGACTCAGTCAACAGGACCACAGGCAAGGGAGACTGCACAGACTTGATCAGGTGGGTAACTAGTAACCCACCCGTGACTATAGATCAGTTGCTGCCACCACTGTCAAGCTCACTGAGGTAGGGATCCAAAAAACATAACAGCATCTTTTAAGTGACTTGCCTGGGGATCAGCATAAGGCAGGGGAGGCACGCTCTCCAGAGACATGCGGAAGACTTCCTGTCCCCGCATTGTGCTTGTGGACCATTGTACCTTTTCTTTACCCAGGAATGCTTGACTCACATATCTGTCCTGTGTATAGAAAATGAAGGATGGTTTCCTAGTCTGAAATTGGGTAAATAGCGCAAGTGAGTGCCATCACAGCTTTATGCTGGAAGAGCATGTGGTAAATAAATAAATAATACCCTATTTTTGACTAGACATATATCATAACAGATAGCTCAATAAATAAGAGTCAAGATTCGAGGTAGTGGGAGTTTTTGCAGGTTTAATACAGAACAGGACAACCTGCATAGGAATAGGATGACAGGGCCCAGCAGCTGCTGGGGCTGGGTCTGGGATGAGCGCGCTGCCTTTTAATAACAATACATGAGCATATATACATAACGCAAACACATAGCATTACATTGCAGTAGGCGTAGCAGTGGGTGGAGCAGAAGGCGTGACGCGTAGCAGTCGCGAAAGATAAGAGTAAAAAGAAGGTGTAACTCAGACATGTGATGCAAACGTAACAGAATATGTCATGAATGGGCGGAAACATAGGAGGGGGCTACCTAAGGAGCCGGGACCTCTAACCTGGTGGTGCGCGCAAACTGGCAATGACGTGTTACGAGGAGAAGCTGGGGGCTATGAACTCTGTGCTAGGAGCAGAGACTAAAGTCTGGAGGGTCGGAGCGACATGTACCTAAACCCTATCTAGTATCTGATGTTTAGGGAACATGTTGATATAAACTAGAAGTCATGAGGGGAAAAGCTAACTGACTCTAAGACTGGAGCATGCATTTATTCTACATATAGTGCGTGATGAAGAATATTAAATGACCATTAAATGCAGTATTTCTCTAACGTGGAGACGTGAAGGCTAGACAATGACGGAAACTATTGATGTAGTTCAGTAGCTTAGGAATGCAGAGAAGGAGGACTGAACTGATAACTGGAATCATAACATAGTCTTGGCAGACTCAGAGGCAGAGCCAAGCTGCACCGGGCACTGCGAGGCAGGAAGTAAGTGAAAGGTCGAGGATACAGGTGGGGGCTGTATCGCTCCTCAGCGAGGCTTCAGGAGACAGGAGCTGAATCTGATGTCCGGGCCCTGTTGAGGCCTGGAAACGGGGACTTTATAATAGAATAACGTGCACACTGAGAAACGTGGCAAAGTAGCTTTACATAGGCCTGATACTCATATTACTCATGAGGACTGGAAACTGGCATACTAGAGGAGGACACAACTGTAATTGCGTCTTGAATCGGATATGGGGAATAACATATGCATATTGATCATGCACACATAACATATGATGGATGACACGTAGGGACACAGAACATGACAAAATTTACTTTTCCACATTCCCTCCTTGTCACTACGTTTCCATCAGGAAACATCAATATTCATGATACCATCTATCATTTCATACAGTACCATTTGTTCATCTCGAATTGTCTTGGAACGGGATTTAGAACGGGGCTTGGGACTAGGAATACAAGAGGTAGCACAAATGCCACAAATCGCAGGGCCACATTGTATACAGAGGCAGCAGCTGAATATGATCGCTACTGCGATACCTAGAAAGGACAGGACTTTCCATCCCCAGGCGGAAATTATATTCCAGAACCAACCGGACCATGTCCAGGTGCCTGGATCTTGGTGTAATAGATGGGCAATTTTATGAAGTCTGGTTATAGCTGAATAAACAGACGGCGCGTTATTTGGAATGAAAATGCAACAACTGGATCCAATGACTCTACAGGCCCCGCCCCTATCGGCCAGTATGACGTCAAGGACGAGACGATTCTGGAGCACAACAATTCTCATAAAGGATTGCTCTTCGGTTAAGTTACCTAGAGCGGAGGCAGTCTCATCTACTACAGCTTCAAGGGTTCTTGTTAACCTACGGATTAGCTTACTGTTTACAACTGTACCTAAATAAGGGAACACACCTTTATCAATATCAATGAATTGCTCTGCAGCAGTTTCAGTATAATCGACAATCGGGAGGTTTCTCTTGTGTCTAGTATGTACTAGGAAGGAATTCCTATGGTAGTCAGGTGGGGCTAGGAAAACAGGTGGCAGTAGGAAGGCAATGTAACAGGTTCCCTCCCAATCGAGGGGCAGACGAACATATGCAGTTTGACCACAAACAAAATAAGAATGACGTGAAGCTTTAAAAATAGATCTCCCACTGTCACTATACTGGATAATAGTAGTACAATCACTATGTCCTACGTGTACAGAACCATAATTACGGACACATAATTCGCCTTTGACTGGTAATACTGAAATAGCAGGTGAGTCTGGAGTAGTATCAGACTGAACATTCAGGACCATGAAATTCGACGAATAGTTACCTAAATTATACACTTCATTTTCTAGATCTAAACCTGTTCTGTGGGGGAAACCTTGCTTGTCTGGGAAACATGTGCTGTTAAGAAAAGACATATCTGTTAAGGATGACGTTAACGTGGACCATGCTCCACACGAACCATTACGTGAAAAAGGATAAGGAAAAAGTGGCAGAACTCCCTTCGGTGTCTGGAAAGGGGGGAGTCGACCACACACCCAACAATTAGTGGCATTGCTGGTCTGGTGTGAATAATGCAACATGCGGATAAATGTATTGTTACGCATAGCGAGGCGGTATGAATATTCGTGAGGAGGCAGATAACTAAACGTGTGCTCCACTGTAACATTAGAAGGCTTATTTACATGAGGAACTGGAAAACACAGGAAAAATGCGTAACTAGTGCAGGAAATCAAAAGGCTGAGAAATAATATGAAACTTAGAAAAACGATACATCGGATTGAGTTTTGACTAACTCTCTCACTATGGGGGTCTATTTTATACATGTCAGAAACAGTCTAACCGTTTCACCTAGGGGAGGACTTAGACAATCAAACTGGCTGACTTATTTTACTAGACCTTAATTTCTGTTTATACTCCTGTTGCGGAGTTTTCTCTAACAGGGGAGGGGTTGTATCAATGTCATTTGCGGGACAGTCCTTAGGAACAATGTTTTGACAAGTCTTGATATCCTGGGAAATGTTCTTAGAGATCGGTTTCAATCCGTAGAATTTCTTGACGTGCGAAAGGTGCACCCAGCCGCGGCGTCCTTCCAATTTCACAGCTATACGGGTGGTGAGGAGGACCTGACGGGGCTCCTTCCAACGTGGCTCCAGCGGACTTGATCTGTCGAAGTTACGTACGAGCACCATCGAACCTGGAACGATTTCATGCGGTGCCACCTCGGTATTGTCTGGAAATGTGGCGGCAACCTGTGAACGACATGAGTTGAGGGCAGACATCAAGGAAGCTAGGTAATCTGTCAGCATATTACATGAAACATCAGTAATACTTCGGGGTCTAGGAGTACCCCACATGTTAGGGGGGCGGCCGAATACGACCTCATACGGGGACAGACCTGATCTGGAATGTGCGACCATGCGCATATAAAACAAAGCAACTGGCAGAGCTACTAGCCAGTCCACACCCTTATCTTTACATATTTTGGCAATTCGAATTTTCAGAGTCTGATTATGTCTCTCGACTAGACCGGCTGCTTCAGGATGGCGTACACAATGAAACTTCCACTGGTACCCTAACAACAGGGAAACGTGCTTCATCAACTCAGATGAGAATGGCTGACCGTTGTCAGAATATACGACTCTAGGGAGTCCATATCGAGGGAAAAACTCACGAACCAACTGCTTGGCAGTGGTCGCGGCTGTGTAATCTGGGACTGGATATGCTTCTGTCCATCTGGACAAAGCGCATACAACTACAAGGACATACTTGAAACCTCGACATCGCTCCATCTGAATATAATCCATCTGGAGGACCTCAAAAGGGTGGTCAGGAGGCTGGAAACCACCTTGTTCCACCGGGACACTTTTACCTGGATTAAACTGACAACATATCATACAGGTACGGACTTTCTGCTTGGCTGCAGCTCGTAAATGCTTGTTGAACCAAATGTTCTGGATACTGTCTAACATTGCTTTTTCTCCTAAATGTGCTGGACTATGTGCGGTATTAATGATGACTTGAACCATAGAGTCGGGGAGAAACCATGCGGTCCTACCCTTCGTCACCCATCCTTGATCTGTCTGGACCCCTCCTTGTTCAGACCACTTCTTGGTTTCATCGGGAGTAGCATGTAACTGGATATCTATGACATCTTGAGTAGGGTCCTTAACTGTCATACATGTAGTCAGATCTGGAGTGTGTGTCATGTTAACTGGACTGTCTAGAGTCTGTGCTGTAAGCTTGGCTGTGCGATCTGCTAGATCATTACCTTGAGAAATAATGTCAGTGACTTTCGTATGTGCTTTGCATTTCATGATAGCGATAGATGTCGGTAAATGTATTGCATCTAACAGAGCTTGGATAAGGAAACCATGCTGAATCTTGGTTCCATGAGAAGTCATGAAACCTCTCTCCTGCCAGAGCACTCCAAAGTCGTGAACGACTCCAAATGCGTAGCGTGAATCTGTGTAAATATTAACTTTCTGGTTCTTGGCGTGTATACAGGCTTGTGTCAGAGCAACTAGCTCTGCTGCTTGAGCGGACAGAGTATCAATACGGTGTGTTTCAATAACTTCGGTATCAGTAGTCACTGCATACGCGGCGACTAGTTCTCCTGTACTAGTTCTCATACATGAACCATCCACATAAAGTGTCAGGTCAGGGTCTGGCAACGGAATATCTGTCAGATCTTGCCTTGGCTTTGTCGTAATGTTGACTACTTCCACACAATCATGTGTGGCAGAATTTGAACTAGCTGATGGTAACAGTGTAGCAGGGTTCAAAACGTTGCAGCGTCTGATTTCTATGTGTGGCTGGAACAGTGTCAGTTCATAACCTGTTAAACGTGCAATTGTCAAGTGCTGTGTTTGTGTTCGATTTAAAAGAACTTCCACGGAGTGTGGGACTTGTACTGTCAAGGTATGTCCTAAGACTATGGAATCACTTTGTCTGATAGCTAGTGCTGTGGCTGCAACCGACTTGAGGCACGCAGGCAGAGCCTGGGCGACTGGATCTAGTGTGCTCGAAAAATAAGCACAGGGCTTGTATTGTCCTGCTTGATCTTGTGTAAGAACAGATAATGCTGTACCTTCACGTTCAGTAACGAAAAGTGTAAAAGGCTTACTGTAGTTCGGTGTAGCTAGAACTGGAGCTTGGCATAGGGCTTTCTTTAACTCGTTGAAACTAAGTGTATGTTCAGATGTCCAAGGGAGAACAGTCGATACGGCTGCCTCCTGTGTCGTTAACTGTATCAGTGGCTTGGCTAGAAATGCATACTGAGGAATCCATTGTCTACAATAAGAAGTAAGGCCGATAAAGGCACGTACCTCCTTCTGGGTCCTGGGCTGAGGAAGACTCACTATTAACTGGATACGTTCTGGTGTCAACTGCCTACCCCTCTTGGACAGTAAGTGTCCTAAGTAGACCACTTGCTGGACACAGAATTGAAGCTTCGAAGGGGACACCTTGTGCCCCATCTCGGCTAGGAAATACAGAACCGTCAGTGACGCTCGCTCGCAGTCACGTTCAGAACGGGCTGTGATCAGTAGATCATCGACATACTGGAGCAGGGCAGTGTCAGTTGGCATGTGAATATTATCTAGTTGTCTCTTAAGTGCTTGACTGTAAATACTAGGGCTTTCTGTGAAACCTTGAGGAGCTCGTGTAAACATATAGCTCCTTCCATTTAAACAAAATCCGAAAAGAAACTGGCTGTCTGGATGAATTGGAACACTAAAAAATGCGTTCTTGAGGTCTATGACAGTGAAGAACGTAGCTTCGGAATCAATAGCAGTTAACAGGGAAGAGATATCTGGGACAACTGGGTACTGCGGAATAATACATTTATTAAGTTCCCGTAAATCAATCACTAATCGATATACTGGGGGTGCATTTGGATCAGTACGTTTCATGACTGGAATGATCGGAGAATTACATACATTGGAGTCAGTTTCTACAACTACTCCTTGAGCCATGAGCTCGTCAATAATTTTGGATAAGGCTGCTACAGCCTCAGGTGGCAATCTATACTGCCTGATTCGTGGTAACACTACACCTGGTTTGAGAGTCACACGATGGGGTGTGATTTGCATATAACCTACATCAGTTGGACCTTGCGCCCATAAATGCTGCGGAACTTTAGACAGTCTTGAATCAAAATCTCGTAATACATAGTGACCCTTAAAGTCACGTAGGAACAGGCGTATTCCCTCTGGGGAACAACATATAACTGCACCTAACTCTTTCAATGTCTTAATGCCTAATAGATTTTCTGGACATGACTTAGTAAGTAACAGATCAGTAGTGCGGGACAATGGACCTACTTCTAGAGTGACTGGCTTTGAAATCTCATTAACGATAGGCTTTCCTGAAAATCCAAGGGAAACATTTCTTGAGCCTGAGAGCGGAGCCCCTGGAACTTCGGCATGACTAATTGTGGTCCTACTTGCCCCTGTATCAATCAAAAACTTTCTGTCTTTCCCTAATACTTGACTGTGAACATAGGGACCTTCTTGATCTACAGGTATCTCGATGAGAGGCAAGCCTACCTCCCTCTCTAGGCTGTTTCATGAATATGGCTGGTACTCTGGATACTCAGACTGTGCATACTGGTACATCTGCGATGTAACATGCTGTGTTGCAGCAATAGGCTGCGGTACTGTAACTGTCTGTTGTGCATTCTGTGGCTGAGGAATCTGTGAAACTTGCTCTTGTCTAGGCGGACGTGGTCTTTCTTTGGTCTTACCAGTAGCTATGTTGTGTTTCAGAACTGCACACTCATTTATAAAATGACCTGGCTGTTTACAATAATTGCAGTTCCCTTTAACGGGAGCTGCAGGATGACTGACTTGATTCGGACCCCTCTTCTGACTGTCTTGGGGAACAGATTGTGCAACTAGCACTTTCATTTTCGTGTCTTTCATACGTTTTCTTTCGTGTTCTTGCTCTTCCCTGATTCTATTCTGGTGGTACTGGAGCATCTGGAGCATCTGGGACGGAGTATTTGCTTGCCAGGTACTTTCGACTTTCAGAACTCGGTTTTTAATTGATGGACTTGAATTCTCGACTAATTTGGTAACGAAAAGGTGAGGGTATGACTCACTACTTGTCTTGAGACCACTGTTGATACTGAAACATTTTTCAAACCTAGAATAAAAATCACTAATATCCTCATCTTGCTTCTGTTTACAGGCTGAGATTGCATCCCAGTCTTCTTTTCTCGTTGTCAATAATCTGGGTAAAACTTGAATTAATAATTCTGGTAATTCTTTACATTTCTCTCCAAGACCAGTACCTGGTACACGTATCTTATCTTCTGCTTCTAGGACTGCCCAATCTATCTTTTTCTCTCCCACCTCCCATTCTTTTTCCTTTAGCTTTTCATACACCCCTGCGGGTAGCAGAACCTTTAACATTTTAATGATATCTGGGTAAGTGTATTCTCCCATACGGAGCATGTCTTTTAATTCTCTATGGAACCCTGCTGGATCTTTGTCATGACAGGGAATTAATTTCTTCATTTCGAGGAGTTCCATCTTTGTGATTGGAGTGTATACAAACACTCGCTGCATTTCGCCACCCGCTCCTCTGACTGGGTGGACTTCTCGTAACGGATTCTGTCTGTCTATGTAGAATGATTTACTTTCTGGGGGTGAGACATGAACAAAATGCGGGTTCAAGAATGTTCTATATTTGTGGCGCTGTTCTAGAATGACATTAATTAAATCGGTACCTAGACCTCTCCATTTGTACTGGAGTAACTCGTTCAGGATATCATGTAACGGGCCTGGATCAGAATGTTGACCCTCATACAGAGTAATGAGGTGCTGAATCATGTACATACCCACCAGTCGCTGCTCGGCTGGGGGCATTTTCAGAAACATTTGTGCCACTATTTCGTCTGGAAAAGTGGTAGAATCAGTAATCCATCTGACTGCTGATCGAACTATTTCTTGTTCATGCATGGTACTTAACTCACTATAACCGATTCGTGATTTCAGAATGTGATCGGTAGCTTGAAATACTTGTTCTAGGGAACCTTGTTCTGGTGCTGGATGATGGAAAATAGACTTGTGTTCTAGGCGTAAATGGCGATCTGGAAATCTAGATTTTCCTACATACGCTATTCTGGCGGTATTCTCGTCGTCTTCCTCTTCAGGATCAGAGGTACTTTCTTTCTCGCTTACTTGTGCTGCTTTACGCTGTTCGTGTATCTTTATTATCTCTCTACGGATTTTCTTGTACATACTTTCCATGGCACCAATGGTATTGTGCTTTCCTTCGGCTATATTATCACTCCACTTTGTCAGAGTTTTCATTTCTTCCGGGTCTTTAGACGGGTAATCCTGTTCTCTTATTAGACAGTTAATTAAGAACTTTAATATCATGCGCTGAATCTCGGCTTTCCTTTGAGACATGGCATCACTAATACTTTGTGGGTCATCCCCTGTACGGATGAAACGATATATCCTGTCTAGATCTTCTTTCATATTCGGCAGGGTGACTAGATACTCGGTCACTCTCCTTACGCGTACGGAATATAAAACCATATTAAACTCGCCTGGAACTGGGTCATAGACACATTCGCCAAGAGTTTGCCTGATCTCTGCAACAGACTTATTACTTTTAGGAGTACGCTGTGATGCTTGAGCATGTAATTCGAGTGCTGATAAACGCTGGTATGGCGGCGGGGTTTGAGGAAGACCTCCTCCTGCGGCCCCTAAACTAGAATCATCAACTGATGCTTTCCGTCCTGGCAGGGTCGGTAATTGTAACGTGGGCTGGACTTGTATGGCGGGCTGACCCGGGGGGGCTGTTAAGGGCACCCCGGTGTCTGGAGGAGCAGGAATTACCTGATTTACAGGGACTGGCGGAGCGCGAACAGGATTTGCATATTCGGGGACTGTGTCGTCCAGATAGGACGAAATAAAAATATCAGCTGCGGTCGGTTTGTGACGTAGCTTGGTCGGAACTAACGGTGGCGGGAAATTACTGGATGCCTCCGGGGTCGCTTTTGGCAAGCCCTCGGCAAGAAGAGGATACATACCCTTAATGAGGGCATTCCTCTGTCTGTCTGATTGCTCAGTTCTAACTCGTTCACCTATCTCGATTAATTCTCTTTCTTGGGCTCGTTCTTGGGATTCTCTACTTAGTTCTGTCTTTCTGATTTCTTTTTCGGTTCTTTTATGAGCTTCTTTGCGCCATAACTCGATGGCATCTTTCTCTGACTGTCTGGCTTTCTTTTTCCATAATGCTTCTTCTACTCGCATGATGCATTCGGCATCCCATGTACCCGATACGGGCCATCTATACTTTTCTTCTAACTGTTTGGTATACTCTACCCATAAATCTAGATACAATATGGCGCTTATGCCATGCTTCTGATACATAAAGTGACCTGGACTGTCCCTGGGCGGGACGGGAACTGCTGCTTCCAGCAGACCCTTTCTAGTTTTTAACTGACGTAATTTTGAGAAGAGCGGCATGACTGGACTATAATCTGGACATAATACAATACACAATGAAAACACGAAATCACGTCGCACTCATACCACAACATTAAAATACATGAAGAACATTATGAATAACAGTTCGAACAGAATACCACCTGAAAATACTTGAAATTTCTCGAGAACAGAACTGACTAGAACAGAAACTAGATGCACTGCTGAAACAGTACGAAACTTACCGGTCTCTTAAAGAGACACGTCAGGACCCGCATCCACCGAAATGGACACTTCGTTTGTGGGACTGTGTACCACCAACCCACAGACCAGAGTCAATTAAATTGACCCTGTCTAGATACCACCCCAGTAACGGTACTCACCGGGCAGCAAGAACGGAAGGCCTCGGACTGGACTGGACTGCTACGACGATGACGACGAACTTCGGACTTCGGACTTCAGTTACGGGTGGACCTCCGGATACCTCGGACCTTGGACTCTTGGCTTGGGCTCTGGTCGGGACTCGCCGCGTTCCTCCACCGTCTCGTCTGGATGCTGGACCGCCTCCTCCGTCTCCTCCGTGGGCCTGAGGGATACTTGAGCAGAAATATCTGCCACTGCGCAGAAGAGTTCCGTCACGACTGCAGAGGGTCAGGGGGTCGGCGTGGCTTCACCGACGCGTGGGGAAAGGGCAAGTCCCTATTCGGGCGCCATTATGTGGTAAATAAATAAATAATACCCTATTTTTGACTAGACATATATCATAACAGATAGCTCAATAAATAAGAGTCAAGATTCGAGGTAGTGGGAGTTTTTGCAGGTTTAATACAGAACAGGACAACCTGCATAGGAATAGGATGACAGGGCCCAGCAGCTGCTGGGGCTGGGTCTGGGATGAGCGCGCTGCCTTTTAATAACAATACATGAGCATATATACATAACGCAAACACATAGCATTACATTGCAGTAGGCGTAGCAGTGGGTGGAGCAGAAGGCGTGACGCGTAGCAGTCGCGAAAGATAAGAGTAAAAAGAAGGTGTAACTCAGACATGTGATGCAAACGTAACAGAATATGTCATGAATGGGCGGAAACATAGGAGGGGGCTACCTAAGGAGCCGGGACCTCTAACCTGGTGGTGCGCGCAAACTGGCAATGACGTGTTACGAGGAGAAGCTGGGGGCTATGAACTCTGTGCTAGGAGCAGAGACTAAAGTCTGGAGGGTCGGAGCGACATGTACCTAAACCCTATCTAGTATCTGATGTTTAGGGAACATGTTGATATAAACTAGAAGTCATGAGGGGAAAAGCTAACTGACTCTAAGACTGGAGCATGCATTTATTCTACATATAGTGCGTGATGAAGAATATTAAATGACCATTAAATGCAGTATTTCTCTAACGTGGAGACGTGAAGGCTAGACAATGACGGAAACTATTGATGTAGTTCAGTAGCTTAGGAATGCAGAGAAGGAGGACTGAACTGATAACTGGAATCATAACATAGTCTTGGCAGACTCAGAGGCAGAGCCAAGCTGCACCGGGCACTGCGAGGCAGGAAGTAAGTGAAAGGTCGAGGATACAGGTGGGGGCTGTATCGCTCCTCAGCGAGGCTTCAGGAGACAGGAGCTGAATCTGATGTCCGGGCCCTGTTGAGGCCTGGAAACGGGGACTTTATAATAGAATAACGTGCACACTGAGAAACGTGGCAAAGTAGCTTTACATAGGCCTGATACTCATATTACTCATGAGGACTGGAAACTGGCATACTAGAGGAGGACACAACTGTAATTGCGTCTTGAATCGGATATGGGGAATAACATATGCATATTGATCATGCACACATAACATATGATGGATGACACGTAGGGACACAGAACATGACAAAATTTACTTTTCCACAAGCAGCTGAGGCTTGGCTAGTGTAAATCCAAGGCTTCCACAAGTTTGTTGGGGTGGGAGCATCACTGATTTATGGTGGTCTACTTGCTCAGCGAAACTCTAAAGGAACATTTAAACAAAATAGCAGTTAAGTCTAGGATACAGCAATATTTATCTTTATAGAGGGCAATCTCTAAACAACTGAATCCTTATCCGGGCTTGGGGGCATTTGTTATGAGTTATCCCCTTAGGAAGTTTTGCGCATGTGGTTTAGTCCAAATTGGACTGACACCACCTTTAGGGCTACACTCTGATGGAGGGATATATGTACAGGGATGGGTAGGGCTACCAGCAACCATTTTAGGTTTCGTTTAGTTTCGTTTATTAGTTTATATAGCGCCCAAATCACCCCGTCAGGGGTATCTCTGCTCTAGGACAGCATGTTAAAGTCAGACAAGTGGACCTTAGAAGAGAAGAGTTTTTAACAGTTTCCTGAAAAGGGGAAGGCTCTGGCAGTCACGTAGTTGGGGGGAAGATCCTCCCAGAGGGTCGAGGCGAGGTAAGAAAAAGCTTTGCCATCCGACAGAGCTTTTTTTGATTCTAGGAGTACAGAGAAGTAGCTCGGAACTTGATCGAAGGGGCCGGGAATGGGTGTATTTTAGCAGTTTGTCCGACAGGTAGGTAGGTTCCAGGCCATTAAGGGCTTTGAAGACTGTGCAGCAAATCTTGAATTTCACCCGCTTTCTCACCGGAAGCCAGTGGAGTTTGTTAAGAAGTGGTGAGGAGGCCGTTCTGGGGGTGGCGCTTTCTACTAGTCGGGTTGTCGTATTCTGGGCTACCTGCAACTTGTTTAAGGAAGCCTCGCTGGCTGAGATTAACAGTGCATTGCAGTAGTTCAGACGACTAAGCACTAGAGCCTGCATCAGTGTTTTTGTCTTGTGGAGGATGGTAGCATGGGATACACTCTTCTAAGAAGACTGAGTGTGTGATAGCAGGTACCAGTGGTGGTGGAGGCGTGTGCTTCAAAAGTAAGATTCTGGTTGATCCGGATTCCTAGGTTCTTGATCACTCCTTTTGGAGTCGGAGCAGGTCCCAGTTCTTTCAGCCACCAGCTGGGAGACCAGCTAATTGCTGTACCTCCAAACAACATGACCTTCGACTTTTCTGCATTAAGGTGCAGGTAGTTAGCACTCATCCTGGCAGCGATGGTCTTCATGCCCTCGGAGAAAGAGAGTTATATGTTGGGATTAGATTTGTCAAAGGTGAGTAGGAGCTGGGTGTCTTCTGCATAAGGGATGGGACTAAATCCCAGGGTCCTCATCAGATTTGCCAAGGGAGTAACATTAATGTTAAAGAGGGTAGGGCTCAAGCAGGAGCCCTGAGGTACTCCCATGGTGACTTTGGTGGTCTTATATCTAATAGTACCCAAAGTGACTGTCTGGGTTCTATCTGTTAGAAAGTCTGTCAACCATTTCAGAGAAGCCCCTTGTACCCCGATTTCCTGAAGTCTCTCCAGAAGGATTTGGTGCGAGATGGTGTCAAATGCCACAGATAGGTCAAGCAGCACTAAAAGTGCTGCCTGGTCCTTGTCCAGGGCCATTCTGATGTTATCAGTTACCTCTATCAGGACGGACTCAGTACTGTGCTTGGCCCGGAAACCAGACTGGGAGATATCCAGGCAATGCGAGGTTTCCAAAAAGTCAGACAAGTGCCTGTTTATATGTTTTTCAAGGAGTTTGCTCTGAAGGGGAGCAGTGAAATGGGTCTATAGTTTGACAGCTCGGAGGTGGGGATTTTGGGGTTTGTACAAATGGGGACGACTTGTTCTGCTTTCCATTCTGGGGGGAGTCTGCCTGCTCTCAGAGAGCTGTTGAGGATAGTGCAGAAGGGTGTGGCAAGCTGTGGCGCTAGTCAGGAGGATATCTTTGCGGCAAGTACATCAAGGGGGACCCAGATTTGACTTTGGTGAGAAGAGATTCTACCTCTTCTGTGGTTAGCGAAGGAAAGGAGTGCATCTGTGCGGTGTGAGTGGGGGTTGAGGGGCGGTCTGTGGGGAAGTTGTTGGGAATTCCGATAGATGTGATAATTTTATGGTAGAAAGCGTAAATTTTCTGGGTGAGAAAGGACGCTATTTTGTCACACTGAGCCTGTGAGGGAATCTCGGTGGTATCGCAGGCCTTGGGGCTAGTGAAAGTTTTCAGAATTTAATATAGGGTCCTATAGTCTTTCCCAGCTTGTTCAAGTTGGTCTGCGATATGCTTTATGTTTTTATAATAAGAAGACAATGCAGTTTTGAATCTTTTTTTGTCCTGTGCATTGTGTGAGTGTCGACATTTCCGCTCTAATTTTTTACATTGGCTCTTTTCCGCCCAGAGGATATGGGAGTACCAGCTAGTAGAGGAATGTTTGGGAGGGTGGGTCTGCTGTTTCCACGGTGCTACGTGATCTATAGTGGATTGTACGGTGGAGTTAAAATGTGTTAGCTGTTCTTCTACACTATATGTGGCAGTGTCGGCGTTCCAGGAGTTGAAAGGGATCATGAATTGCTCAGGTGTGAGTTTGTGCCATGGTCTGTACCAATGCGTGGTGTGAGATTTAGAGATGGGGAGCGTTCTGGGACTCAAGAGTTGGAAATCCACCAGAGCATAGACTGACCAGGTCAGTGGGCGAGTTTCCCCATAGATGATGTTAGGGGAATTGGTTAAGACAAGATCCAGAATGTGCCCTGCAGAGTGGGTGGGAGCGTTATTGATCTTCGAGAGATCAAGTGTGGCTAAATCTGCTAGGCAGGCGGTGGCCTCGGGATTAGAAGCATTTTCACTATGGATGTTAAAGTCCCCTAAAAGTAAAAAGTTTCGGGTAGAGATGACATGGGGAAATGAGTCCCATCAGAAGGTTAGTAAATCCTGACAGAAGGCTAGGAGGTCTATAAACAAGAGCCCCTTTCCGGCTATGTTCTGGGTGCAGATCGAGTCAGAAAACTAAGCATTCTATAGGGTCCTTGCACATCAGATCTAGAATAGTAATTGATAAAGATTCCTTATGAATTATGGCTATGCCTCCCCCGCCCGTTCTGGTCTGTCGAGTTTTTGGATTCGATAGCCTTCCGGTAGGGCCACTGCAATGGCAGGGTTGGAAGAAGGTTTAATCCAGGTTTCAGTAAGAAACCCAATGTGAGGATCGTTTTCTGTCAGGAGATCCCATATGTTTATAGCGTGTTTAGGAAGAGATCTAACATTAGCAAGAAAACAGTTCCAGCTAATGTTTGTGAGCTGGGGCTGGGCATCACTTTGAGGTGGCTGGTAGAACGTGCAGTTAGAGAAAGAAGAGGAATTTGTTGTGGTAATGGAGTCGTTTTAACATGCTATGTCGATGCTTGAAGACCCATGCGTGCTCCAGGTAGTCCAGCTCCTTCAAGAGTCCAGCTGTGCCGATCTGCTGCAGAGCGCCAAGGAGGAGAGGGAGAGTCTGAGCCCGTTGCAGCGGGCCATTAATGGCATGGCGGGATTGCGTGCTCGCCGCCACATCCTAAATCACAAAAAATAGAAGGCACAGGTAGGGAACAGGCCCCCACCAAGATTAGCGATTTGTTGGGGCTTTGAGGCACGGTGTGAGGAGGCTGCATGGTGAGGCCCATTTTTCAAGTGTATGGCAGGAGGGGGAGGAGTAGAGCCTCTTGCCCCCGCATACACCGGCAGGGAGCATGGGGGCACGGCGACTCATGCAAGAGACTTCTCAGGATAGGATTAAGTGGGAGGGGGACAGGGGGTGGGGTGGCCCCAAGGGGCTTCAATTACAACAGCGGCAGTGGATTTGAGCATTGGAGAACTGGCAAAGCCCCCGGGGGTCATGGCTATAAGTATTCACCTTGGAGGACAGGGCCCTTCCTTTGGGCCCAGCATGAGGCTGATAAGCCTGGTTACTCAGGGAGAGCCCTCAGCATAGCAGGTGAACAGGCCGAGAGGGTTGGACAGGAGTCAGTCTCGTCAAATGTGATTGGGGGCCCTGGATCTGCTGTTGCCAGAGCAAACCTCATTTGAAGCTTTCGGGAGGAAGACGAGGGCAGCAAGGTCAGTGCATGGGTGAACCTGGGGCATAAAGAGCTGGACATTTTTGGACCCTGACGGACAGAGGCCCAACTTTTGGATGCCACCAGCGGGAACAAAGGGGACTGTGGGCAGGTGGTTGTGATGCAAAGTGGGCACACATCAAGGGTCATGCTGTCGGCCAGGGGGTCCCCCATGGTTTTGAAAGTGGTGGGAGCTGGCGAGATTGACAAGCACAAGGAATTGGATGTGAAGTTGCGCAAAGGTAGGTATGTTAGGGACAGAGGTGTTGGGCTGAATGAAGTGGGAACAGTTTCAAAGGTACAGGCGAGGGTCAGCACACGTAGTGGGGACAGGGTAGTTGCAAGAAGGGAAAGGAAGAGAAGCAGGCAGGGCAGGGCCATGAGGGGGCGGCAAAGGACCGAGAAGAGGAGGTGTCAAATGCTGCTACAGGGGGTACTAAGAAAGAAAGCAAGGAGCTTAAGGTAAAAAAAGCAGCCTCACATGAGCATTACAAAGCCGCTGGAGGCTTATTTAATGAAAGTGACAAAGGACAGGATCTGGAAAGGGGAATATATAGGCTTTTTAAGCTGCTGCACAGGAAGATCAGGGCAAAAGAAGTGTCTAAAGAGGAAGAGTATGCGCTTGCCAGACAGCCTAGGATGCCGGTCAAAATTGAGAATTGGATGGCAGTGTTTTTGAGTTATGCTATTGTATTCTGTAAAAAATTTGCAGAACACTGTGTGGCGCTTTTCAAGTATATGGATGTGATTCAAAAGGGACATATTACATTTCGGGTCTATGCTTGGGTTAGGTACGACAAGGAATTCAGGACACGGCTAGCCGATGATACAGAAGGTAAATGAGGTGAGTTGGACAATGACTTATGGCTTCAAACCATGGGGCTGGCAAGGTCTACACTGATGATCTTTATGGCCAGTGGTCTGCCATTGACTTACTGGCCCTTTCAGGGGTGGCCCACCCAAGGTGGGGTCAGCACATCAGCAAAAGGACAGTCTAATCCAGAAGGGGTATGTTTAGCATACAACAGAGGATTGTGCCTTAGAGAGATCTGCAAATTTCGACATGAGTGCTCAAGATGGGCGCTTAGACACCTGCTTAACCACTGCCGTGGGACTGGCAGAGTGCAAGGGGGCCATTGGCAGCAATCGGGTTACAGAGGGGGAGGTTGGGGAAGTGTAGGCATTGGGGGTAAGGGCTCATATGCTCAGATAAATTGGACATGCTGTCTTACTGGCTGACAGGATATGAAAACCAGGTGAACAGGCATTTGTTGACGGAAGGGTTTCGAATGGGTTATAAGTTGGGGTATAAGGGCTCAACGATGGGGAGATGGACTGACAACTTGAAGTCAGTAAGCAAGCACCCAGAGGAGGTCAGTGGTAAGTTGGACAAGGAGATTGCTGAAGGGCGGATGACGGGTCCGTTGAGTGACTAGCCATTGCACAGGTTGATCATCTCACCGGTTGGGGTGGTGGCCTAGAGGAGAAAAGGACATTTCTGTTTTATCAAACACATGTCCGGGCCAGAGGGCTGCGCCATTAATGATTTAATCCCAGAGGCACTTTTTAAAGTCTCTTATTCCTCACTTGATGTAGCACTGGAGTTGGTGAAGGGGGCAAATATGGTACAGAGTGACAAGAAATAGCTTTCCGGTTGTTGCCGGTGCATCTGCAGGATTTTGAACTGTTGGATATACAGTGCAGGGGAAAATGGCATGTGGATAAAGCACTGCCCATGGGTTGCTCGATTTCTTGAGTCTTGTTTGAGAAATGAAGTCCTTTTTTCAATGGCTATTCACGTCCGTGGCCGGTTTTGATACGGTGACACACTATCTGGATGACTTCTTCCACGTGGGTACTCACGGTGCTATGAACTGCCAGTAAATGCTGGTAAGTTTCAGAGAGCTCATTGTGGATGTGGGGGTGCCCATGGTGGAAGAAAAAACAGTGTGTCCAGCTTACGGTTTTGACCTTTTTGGGCATCAAAATTGACACACCAAAGTTGGAAGCTTGGGACCCGGAAAACAAAAAAAGACGCAATGCTGCAACTGATTGAGAGGATGCTAACCAAGAGAAAGGTGCAGGTAAATGAAGTTCAGGTTCTTTTGTGCCATTTAAAGTTTGCACACTGAGTGGTGCTGGTGGTTAGGGCTTTTTGCCGGCATTTGTGTTTGGCATTGTCGGGCCTGTCTTTGTCCCAACATCGGCTGGGTTTGAAGAATGTTGTGAGGGCCGGTGGAACATTTGTTTCAGGACATGGCACATTCTGGGGTAAAATAATAACATTGTGGATGCTCTGTCTCGTTTTCAGTGGCAGAGGTTCCATGGGATTTCACCGGGAGAAGACAAAGTCAGGACAGTGATGCCGGTAGCTTTGTGGAGAGTAGGAGAAAAAGGATGCAGCAATTGGTAATGTAGTCTTTATTTTTTTCATGAGAGGGGTGTATACTCAAGGGTGGAGGGAATTTCTGTCATCAGGTGCAAGGAGGAAGAGCTGCGATGGTATATCAGAAAGGTGACAGGAAGACGTGGTGAATTTTATCATGTTGATGGTTGAAAAGGGTTGGTCAAAAGTGACTATCGGGGGAAAAACTTTGGGCATTGCTTTTGTGGGAAAGCTGTTGTGGGGTTACGCACCTTTGGCAGGGGAAGAGGGTACTCGGTTGTTGGAAGGCTAGGCATGGGAGGCCAGTCATGGAGGGAAGAAAAGGGGACCTTTGCAGTGGCTGGCTTTTGGCAGAGTGATGGAGGCGTTGTCAGTGTGAAAGGGGCCTTGTTTTCGTGCCACATGTGTTTCATGCTTTTTGAGCCTTCAGAGTGTCAGAGCTACTTGGTCGGGAGCAGGTGAGAAGCCTATGTTGGTCAGAGGTTAAAGCAGGGCAAGGGGTGTTCAAGTGCAGATTCAAAAGTCTAATGCTGATCAGAAGGGGAAGGGGGCAGTGGTGTGGTTGCGTCACAGCCATGTGAGCACCTTTGCCTGTTTTTTTGGTTGTGGCAACTGGAAGGTCAGGCAGGAGGTGAGCAGGGACTGTTTATTCGCCACGAGAGTGGATCTCTGGTGCCTGCTTACCAGCTGTTGTAGGTTCTTATTAAAGCGCTGTGGTAAATAGTGTTGCCAGCTGAAGAGTATGGTACGCATTCCTTTGGAATAGGGGCAGCCACTAAAGCAGGGAGGATAGGGGAAGACCAGATAAAGCACTAGGGGAGGAGGTTGTAGGACTGCTTTAAAACATATGTACGTAGGGGGGAGTGTTGAACTGCCTTATTACTGTCTAATGCTTTGTTTTATTTTAATGTTTGGTTCAAGGGCTTTGACATGATGGGATGGTTGTCTGGATTGAGGGACACTCATTTGTGAGATGGGCTGAACAGCAGGCGTATGGAAGGAGCTTTGGTTCACAGCTTCCTTTGTCACACCAGAAGATTAATGTTACATGGTTTGGGAAAGGGGGTATTTTAAGGTCAGAACTTCTTCCTCATCTTAATTGAGCGTGGGGTTCAGGAGACTATCCGGATGCATTAGTCTTTCATTTAGGGGGAAATGATTTGGTGTAGAAGAAAGGTTTGGCAAATTTGGGGGAGATAAGGAATTTATGGTAATGGACAGAGTTGGTGCGGCAGCGTAGGTGGAGAGGAGCAGAGAGGCCGGTGGCCATTGACAAAGCGCAGAGGAAAAGGAAAATAGTTGGTGCCGCAGTGTAGGTGGAGAGGAGCAGAGAGGCCGGTGGCCATTGACAAAGTGCAGAGGAAAACCAATAGAGAGATGAGGAAGTTCTGTAGGGAAAGTTGGTTGGGTATATTGGTGCATTCAGACAACAAGTTCAAGGTAGCTCAGTTTTTCAGGGATGATGCTGTGCACCTGTCAGAAGTAGGTGTGGAGCGCTATTTGGTGCAGCTGAAGGAGGCAACGGAGAGTTGCTTGGGGTCCAGTTGTGGCACACAAGTTGAGGACAGATTTAGATTAAGTTGTGGAGGGGGGGTAGAACATGTTTGGGGGACCTTGTCTGAGTGGATTTTGAGGGGAAGTCTTTCAAGAGGTTTAGTAGTAGGTTGAGGGTTGGGGGAAACGGTTAAAAGGGGTAACGGTATTTTATCTTTCAGATGCAGGAAGTTGAAGGTTTGCAAATTGGAAGAATCAAAGTTGTTTTTGCTCAAAGTTATAATGTGAATGCTGTACAGGAAAGATGGTCAAGTTCAAGGTGAAGTGTTAGGGGGTACAGTTAGGGGTATACACTGTATTTTGCCTAGGCTTATGGGTAATGCTTTGTGAATGTGAACCTATCTCAATAAGGTGGCCTTTTCCACACTTAGTAGTGGTCAGTAGTACAATTGTGCCCCCTCTCGCCCAAACTACCTTTCACACTTGCTGAGCAGATTTGTACCCACGTAGAACCTTCACTCAACTAAGCAAATCCTCCTTATTTCTCATAAGCATTCCTATGCTGCTTGATTTCAGTCATTCCAGCTACCTCTGGAATAGACTGCCATCTCACATAAGCTACATCTCCTCTCTTTCAAACAATCTTAGAGTCCTACCTACTAAAGTTGGGCAGCAGCCTGACGAATCTTCATTGTCTTCATTGACCCTAGTATCCTCGTGACTTCCTAATATCCCCTAATGATTGTGGTATATATATATATATATATATTACCTACTGGCGGTCGCCAGTAGGTATATATAGTTAGGATTTTTTCTCTATGGGATTTTTGAAAATTCTATGTCTAATAACTTTGGCGTTTGTGGACGGAATTGGCTGAAATTTTCAGGAAAATGGCACATTTTGTTTCTGAGCAGCCCTTGAAAATTTGGGTGGGGTTCGTCAAGGGGGGGCTGAGAAAAAAGGGGGGGTCCCAAAACGTGTTTTTAACATTGAGTTTTCCATAGGGCGGTTGGCCTCACTTTTAGCCCGAACGGCTGAATGGATTTGCACGAAACTTGGCAAAATTGTAGGGACCGATGTGCCTTTTGTAGGTCTCAATATATGTGCTACAGTGGATTTTGAGAAATTAACGTTTAAAAAAAGATATATATCTGTAACAGCGGACCGGGCAGCGCTCCAGGACGCGTACTTTTCGCGCAACGGAGCTTTGTGAAGCGAAGCTGATTGGTTCTCCGGCGTCTGTCAACATTCCAAACAGTCCGTAGCGGCCGCCATCTTGTCTCTCGGTAGGATCGAGAGACAAGAGGAGGCCAAAGGGAAGGGGCAAATGACCATAAGGGGGAATAGTAGATCCTCGCTGACCCCCTAGGTTTGATGTGGAGGTTTTAAAAGGGCCCCGCGGGGCAAAAAAAAAAAATAATAATAATAATCGAACGGCTGAATGGATTTGCACGAAACTTGGCAAAATTGTAGGGACTGGTAGCCCGATGTGCCTTTGCTAGGTCTCAATATATGTGCTTCAGTGGATTTTGAGAAATTAACGTTCAAAAAAAGATATATATCTGTAACAGCGCACCGCTTCGCGTACTTTTCGCGTTACGGAGCTTTGCGAAGCGAAGCTGATTGGCTCTCCGGTGTCTGTAAACATTCCAAACAGTCCGTAGCGGCCGCCATCTTGTCTCTCGGTAGGATCGAGAGACAAGAGGAGGCCAAAGCGAAGGGGCAAATGACCATAAGGGGGCATAGTAGATCCTCGCTGACCCCCTAGGTTTGATGTGGAGGTTTTAAAAGGGCCCCGCGGGGCAAAAAAAAATAATAATAATAATAATCGAACGGCTGAATGGATTTGCACGAAAATTGGTAAAATATTAGGGACTGGTAGCCCGATGTGCCTTTGCTAGGTCTCAATATATGTGCTTCAGTGCATTTTGAGAAATTAACGTTCAAAAACAAGATATATATCTGTAACAGCGCTCCGCTTCGCGGAGATAAAATTATATCTGTATTACCTAGCTGTTGCTAACACCAGTTAGCGACGGCTAGTAGGAGATAGCGACCATCTTGGGCCCCACTTTGCATGTCAGTGATATTTATCACTAATGACATGCAAAGTGGGCATGCCAAGATGTTAGCGACTGGAAACAGTCGCTAACATCGCTATCTCCTATTATCAACTTTTGGAAATATTCGAGATAAGCGCGAATATCTCCAAAAAGTAACAGCTGCCCTGAGCAGTTCTTAGCCATGTTATCCAATGGGAGGTGGATAACATGGCTAAGAGCATTAGCTCGGTAATGCATGAATATCGCTGAGTTTTCAGCGATATTAATGCATTGCGGTCGTTTTTTATCGTATTTGCGATAAACCTTGATAATAGCAAGGTTTATCTGCGATAATTTCTGACGGTAAAAAAATCTTTGCAATGCATCGTTAGGGATAAATATCGCTTAACTTTGGTAATATGCCCCAACGTCTGTTAACGTTCGATTCGAAGGAAATCAGGAAGTGTTGAAAAACATTGTCTGCGCCATCTTGTCTTTTTTCAAATGCCACACTTTTGTCGTGCACAGCAGCCATTTTAGATGCCTTGACCAGACCCACTCTGTGCACGCTGTCGATCCTTAGCATGGCTCCCCACCCTCGCAAGCATCTCACCCAGGCAGTGGTCACCCCCGCTCTCTGTCTTATGCATGGGTAATAAACCTCCCCCCATCTGCGCTGCTCTTCCCTGAGAATCACACCCTGTGCCCGCCCGACACCTCCCTTTCGCCCTATTCACTACCGCACCCTCTGACACTCCTTTTCCTCTGTGTCCGATTGTCCAGGCTGGTCCTAGGGTATCAGCTAGCCCTGCAGATGTAGTTTATGGCCACAGCTGTAAAGAATCACCCCTCTTCAAAGGAGTTATAGTAGATCAAGGCCCACACTCGATGAGATCCGTCACAGCAGAAGCGTTGCTATTATCTGAAAACCATCCTGTATTGTGATTGGGGAGGGGACCGAGCGTGAAGCGGAAGATTCTAGGGATGACTCTTTGTACATCAAAGTTTTTACAATTATGTGTCACATTAAAAATATATAGCACTCCGACAAAGTAGTAAGATTATAAAACTTTAATAATTTATAAATATATACAAGAAAACAAAAATAGTAATAACATATAAACATTTTTAGGGAAAAACAACGAAGTAGCGGTCGGCTGTGCGAATAGTCCCAACGCAGCACAACGTCCAGATTTCAGGCGTGGGGCGTCGCGGGGGGTGGGTCATCAGTAGCAAACTGTTGTGCGAATAGTTCCAAGGCAGCAGAACGCGCCGAAATCTAGATGACACGAAAGTGATGTCTAGTAAGTTGCCACCCAGCAAATAACGGCGTGGGGCGTCGCGGGGGGTGGGTCATCAGTAGCAAACTGTTGTGCGAATAGTTCCAAGGCAGCAGAACGATGGCACCAAGGTGATGTCCAGTAAGTTGCCGCACTGGTTTTGATATCCTACAATGCTGCTCCGAATAACGGCGTGGGGCGCCCCGGGGGAGGCGGCGTGAACGGGCCTCTCCAGGTGGAGTGTCATCTGTTGTAGTGGGGCGCCCCTTTACCGTTTCAGTTGCCATTCCGTCCGTTTTTGGTCCACTGTGTCAAAAGCCGCAATTCAGCTGATTTGCGCACACTCTTGCGGTGCAGCGATAGGCGGCTGTCACAGGACTCTCAAAATGGCGGCAGGCTCTTTCCTTTTTGGGCCTGGTCCACTGAAATGGCCCTGGGACACCTTGGAAATCGGACGCTTGTCTGCTAGGTCTTGGACCCCATTCTCGAAAGCGTCCCCTCCGCCTTGAGAATTCATCAAAAGTTTTGGGGGCCCCGACTCCTGCAGGCTTCTGGTGGGGAGCGGCTGCCATGATTGCTCGCGGAATGACCACGACGGAGCTACGAGATGGTGGTGCTCTCATGCTGACGCCAGCTTCAGTCTGAAACATCCAGAAACAAGGTGGGGCTTTCATCGTTTGGGAAAAAAAAAAAGTTTTCATCCAATGAAAAGTGTTGTTTTTAGGTCATATGATCAAGCCTTCCATCATTAGGAAACCAAAAGTAAAATGAACCAATGAAAAGTTTTATAAACAAGTCACATGACCTGTTATGCGGCATAGGGTATAAAATGCGGAGAAAATACGTTGGCACGTGAGGCGGCGTCAGTAGCGGACCGATGTGCGAATAGGCCGAAGGCAATACAACGCGCCAAGATCCGGATGGCACCGAGGTGGTGTCCAGCAAGTTGCAGCACTGGTGTGGCCATCCTACAATGCTGAAAGTCGGCGTGGGGCGCCCCGTTGGCCTGTGAGTTCACGTCAGTAGCGGACCGATGTGCGAATAGGCCGAAGGCAGCACAACGCGCCAAGATCCGGATGGCACCGAGGTGGTGTCTAGTAAGTTGCTGCACTGGTGTGGCCATCCTACAATGCTGAAAGTCGGCGTGGGGCGCCCCGTTGGCCTGTGAGATGGCGTCAGTAGCGGACCGATGTGTGAATGGGGCCGAAGGCAGTGCAACAATATTTTCGGAATAGAAGACACCACTAGGCGCTGAGATGCCAAGATCCGGATGGCACCGAGGTGGTGTGTAGCAAGTTGCCGCACTGGTGTGGCCATCCTACAATGCTGAAAGTCGGCGTGGGGCGCCCCGTTGGCCTGTGAGTTTGCGTCAGTAGCGGACCGATGTGCGAATGGGGCCAAAGGCAGCGCAACAATAGTTTCTGACTGACACCACAAGGCGCTGAGATGCCAAGATCCGGATGGCACCGAGGTGGTGTCATAGTTGAGAGTTCTGAGCAGCGGTTGTAACACTGTCTGAAGCTTATTTGCAGCTGCTGCAGCTTCACTACGCGTCAAGATCCGGATGGCACCGAGGTGGTGTCTAGTAAGGTGTACTGGTGTGGCCATCCTACAATGCTGAAAGTCGGCGTGGGGCGTCCCGTTGGCCTGTGAGTTTGCGTCAGTAGCGGACCGATGTGCGAATAGGCCGAAGGCAGCACAACGCGCCAAGATCCGGATGGCACCGAGGTGGTGTCTAGTAAGTTGTCGCACTTCTGTGGCCATCCTACAATGTTGAAAGTCGGCGTGGGGCGCCCCGTTGGCCTGTGAGATGGCGTCAGTAGCGGACCGATGTGCGAATGGGGCCAAAGGCAGCGCAACAATATTTTCTGATTTGAAGACACCACAAGGCGCTGAGATGCCAAGATCCGGATGGCACCGAGGTGGTGTCTAGCAAGTTGTGGCACTGGTGTGGCCATCGTACAATGGTAAAAGTCGGCATGGGGCGCCCTGTTGGCCTGTGAGATGGTGTCAGTAGCGGACTGATGTGCGAATGGGGCCAAAGGCAGCGCAACAATATTTTCTGACTGACACCACAAGGCGCTGAGATGCCAAGATCCGGATGGCACCGAGGTGATGTCTAAGTTGCGGACTGATGTGCGAATGGGGCCAAAGGCAGCGTAACAATATTTTTTGTATGGAAGATACCACTAGGCGTTGAGATGCCAAGATTCGGATGGCACCGAGGTGATGTCTAGCAAGTTGCTGTACTGGTGTGGTCATCCTACAATGCTGAAACTCGGCGTGGGTCGCCCCATTAGCCTGTGAGATGGCGTCAGTAGCGGACCGATGTGCGAATAGGCCGAAGGCAGCACAACGCGCCAAGATCCGGATGTCACCGTGGTGGTTTCATAGTTGAGAGGCACTTCATCTGCAGTGGGGCGTCGAGATCCGGATGGCACCGAGGTGATGTCTAGCAAGTTGCTGTACTGGTGTGGTCATTCTACAATGCTGAAAGTCGGCGTGGGGCGCCCCATTAGCCTGTGAGATGGCGTCAGTAGCGGACTGATGTGCGAATGGGGCCAAAGGCAGCGCAACAATATTTTCTGAAGAGAAGACACCAAAAGGCGCTGACATTCCAAGATCCGGATGGCACCGAGGTGGTGTCTAGCAAGCTATGCAGTTGAGTTGTGTGCGCACTTGCGGCGAATAGGTCGAAGGCAGCATAACAATGTTTTCTGAATAGAAGACACCACAAGGCGTTGAGATTCGGTTACCACCGAGGTGATGTCTAGCAAGTTGCCGCACTGGTGTGGCCATCCTACAATACTGCTCCGAATAACGGCGTGGGGTGCCCGAAGGGGGGGGGAGCCGGCGTGAATGGGCCTTCCTAGGTGGAGGCTCGTCTGCTGTAGTGGGGCGCCCCTTTACCGTTTCAGTTGCCATTCAGCTGAGTTTCGGCTGCTCTTGATGCTACAGCGACAGGCGGCTGCAAGAGGACTCTCAAAATGGCGGCCTGTTCTTTGGATTTGGGCCTGGTCCACTAAAATGGCCCTGGGACACCTTAGAACTCGGACGCTCGATTTTTTTTTCCTTTCCTGTACATGCAAAAAAAGGTAAATGCCCGGTACGTTACACGCTTCATCTGCCACGATGAACTCTCCAGAGGAACCGAAAAAAAATATAGTTGTGGTAACTATACCATGCATCGTCATATGGAGAGGTGGCACCAATTAATTATAGTGCTGCATAAAAGAGAGATTTGGAGGAGAACCCCTGACCTGCTAGTACATTCATCAAAGAAGTGGCACTGAGAGCTTCAGAGGCAAGGGAAACGGTCCCAAATATTTAGAAGAACTTTGGAAAGATTAAAATGACATGTTTAGATTGTGGCAAATTAATTTCATGTGGACAGATGAGTGTTACTCTAATAAATACAGCATAGGAACATGATCATAGTCGATGGTTGGTAGAGACATTTTGACTATATCCTGGACCTGCCCGTCCTCGCCCAAAATGGCGCCGGAATAAATGGGACTCGTAACTCCTTGTTGTGTACTGGTTGCAGAACCTTGAAATCACGAGATACGTATGCAGTTTTGAAGCACATGGCGGGCGGGGACGAGAATTGATTGAATATTTCGACATCCCTATTGATATTAAGTTCTGATGTGTTATTGATTACTGTACTGTTGAAAGTTCGAATTAACGTCACCCATGGTACTTGCCCGCAAATGTATATCTAGATAATTTTATTGTAACTGGCCCTGTCGTATTTTAATTATAAAATGTACGTCCACCGATTCCGTAACTGTTAGACACCTTAGTTCTTGCAACCTAATGGCCCGTCCGTTACGTTCCTCTACAGTGTAAATGTCTATTCATCATATACGATTACAGTTTGCTCCGTGGCAGGCCCACGTGGTTATAGGCTCGTATTTGTATAATGAAATTTTCACAATAAAGGTTTTTAAAAGAAAACATGGTAGTAGTATATACATTGGTAAAGTTTTTAATAATAGTGACTGTTTTAGAATCATTAAAAGGCAAGTGAAATAAAGCAGACCAATTACATGAAGGGTAAAAGGTATAATACGAAGGAACGCAGTAAAGATAAATGGTCAAGGGCTGTTGTGTTTTCTATTCCTGCAACATAAAGTGATCGATAAGAATCTCATATTCAGGCGTATCGGCGACTAAGACAGCAGGTCGACCCTCTTTTGCTCAACGGCTCCGTCATGGGACGAAGAAACGCTCTTTTTCTCGAAAAAAGAATATATTTTACTTGCAGGACAGTTGTAAAATTTCCGGGAAAGTACATTAGCCTGGAACATTATAACATATATTTAAGAAAAAATAATGTTCGGAAGTAATGAAAAGCGTAATTTTTAGGTCATATGACCAAGCCTTTCATCATTACAATAAGAAAAGTAAAATGAACCAATGAAAAGTTTTATTAACAAGTCACATGACTTGTTATGCTTACGTTACGCGCTGCGCGCCCCGGATGACTTCCGGATGCGCTAACGCGGCGCGTCATATGACGCATTACGCGACAACGCAGGTCCAGAATATAGTCAAAATGTCTCCACCAACCAGCGGTCGGAACACAACCCCTTTCAGCAGGCTAAATAGTTCTGTTAAATGACAACAGAAGGGACAGGCAACAAGAACCATCAGTCAAAGAGGGGAGGGCTAGTTCTTCTCTACCGGGTTACATTGGGGCGCTACCGGAACTGATCGAATTGGTAGTCTACAGTGTTTCTGGATGTTTCAGACTGAAGCTGGGGTTAGCATGAGAGCAGCACCATTTCGTAGCTCCGTCGTGGCCATTCCGCAACCAACATGGCAGCCGCTCTTTATCGTTATTTTGGGCGGGGTGGGTGGCGGAGCCGAGCTGTTTTGCAGCCATCATTGTGTGGAGTTCAGTTCATCTCACTAGTTTTGTATTTGTCATGAGGGGTTGTTCCTAATGTTTCTATTTTAGCGAGGTCAAAAAGAGATCCCATTAGTGGCCTACTGATTTTGCTCGATTCCTTTTCTTTTTTTTTACACGATTTTTCGTTATCTGCAAAGACTAAACAGAGTATTGCGACTCTGTGTTTGTTTGTAAATAGAGAATGAACCAAAGAGAACTAATTCTAAAACAGTAAATACTTGGATAACAATCAATCAAATGGAGAGAGAAGCAGGCACGACGGATTACAACGGGGGCAAAGGCCTGCGTTAACTACCTTTCACTATCTGCAAAGAGAGAGTACTCCTAATAGAAATGAGGGGGGGGGGGGGCACCATTCAAAGCAGATCAGTGTGCATAAACACGAAAATGTTTTCACTTACCACGTACTTGACATTCAACAGCTTATGATATTTGCTATTAAAAAACCATTGAAATTCACTGAAAAAACCATAGGTTATAGACCATATATAGTTAGGAATTATCATTTACAAAACCTTGAAAATTCACTGAAAAAACCATAGGTTATAGACCATATATAGTTAGGAATTAGCATTTAAAAAACCTTATTTTACTCACACAAAACCATTGAAATTCCATATATAGTTAGTTGCACTAACTATATATCGCGCACCCGCAATCCACTGCTGATCATGTCACATATTACATCATTCATGACATGGTCAGTGACATCACTGATGACATCACTGATGACATCTCAAATGACATCACTGATGACATCACTGATGACATCTCAAATGACATCACTGATGACATCACTGATGACATCTCAAATGACATCACTGATGACATCTCATTTGACATTACTGATCACATCACTGATGACATCATTCATGTGATAATACGATGAACCTCTTCAGACTCTAATATAACCTTAGATACACTCAGTGTAAACAGACACTCATAGACTGTCACTCATCCATGGAGTTACTCAGACACTTAGTCAGTCATGCAAAGAATCAATCACACCTCCATTTCCTCAACTATACAGTTATACACACCTTACTTATTCAAACATATACTAAAACATATTTACTCACTTATACAATCCTGGATACAAGTTCACAATGATCCATACAGCCACTCACACATTCACTGGCTCTTATGCACAGTTATTTATATATGTCAACTCTCACATGTACTGTGTTTTACATATGTACTTACTTTGACATGTAGCACTGAGATATCCATTCACTCACCAATACACTCATGCACACAGTCAACCGCCCATACAGCTGTTTCCACATGCACTTTTGAACCCATACATCTAGTCAATGAACTGCTCACACATCTATGCAGAGAGTCATACACCTCCCAGCCACCCAGACACACACTCAGTCTCCCATACAAATGCTTGGGCAACCAATCAATAACCCATACAGTTAATCATATAGCTAATGATCAACACATGCAGCAGTTTACAGAACAACAGACATAATGATGCACAAATTAAGACAGTTTAGTCACTAACCCATGCACTCAGTGAGACACATTTAATCAGTCACTCATACAGTCAGCCATGCCCCTACTAAATCCTTCATCAAGACACTTATACATCCACTCATTCTTCAATATGTAAGACATATTTTAACTTTACAGAATTATACAGTCACTGTATGTAGTCATCAGTGATGTCATCAGTGATGTCATTTGAGATGTCATCAGTGATGTCATCAGTGATGTCACTGACCATGTCATGAATGATGTAATATGTGACATGATCAGCAGTGGATTGCGGGTGCGCGATATATAGTTAGTGCAACTAACTATATATGGAATTTCAATGGTTTTGTGTGAGTAAAATAAGGTTTTTTAAATGCTAATTCCTAACTATATATGGTCTATAACCTATGGTTTTTTCAGTGAATATATATATATATATATATATATATATATATATATATATATATATATATATATAGTGTATATATATATAGTGTATCTAGCATTCAGGAGTGATGAATTTATTCTTTTGATCCACACAATTAATGAGAAGATAACTAAGTTTCAAGGAAAACGGTTCCCATAAAAAAGAGAGAAAAAAACATATCTTTGCACATTCACTTTTTTGAATCACTTTAGCTAGTGTATTACTAAATGTTATGCATACTCTGGTTAAGAGGTGGGGGAGGCTGCGATAATGTATTTTAATTAAGCAAAGACTATCTCCTCCCCAGTCAACCTCAATGACATAGACAGATTTTTTAGCATGTTTATAATATAAATTTGATTCTAGATGGTTGTGACTACAGGTGATTTTGAAAATGCATTTAAGCAATCATAGCTAAATATTGATTATAACCTGTGGTTACATAGCCATTTTAGAATGGTGTAAATAGATTAATTATTAGCGTATATTTATTATGTTGATGTACTCTGATTTTAACACTATGTAGATACTATGAGTTGTATTAATCTATTATTTATTGTATTTTGTACATTGCTATTTTGCACATTGCCCAATTCCATTTAAGGGATTATCCCGTAATGCGTGGCATTCATGCTTAAATCTTTTTTCTATGTCTATCATTTGATTACAAGCCTATGTGTTTATACTCAACCAATGACATAACAAGATAATTTGCACTAGCACTTTAAATGCTGCTTCTCTTCTTGCATGCGTCATGTGACCAAGGCCTCTGTGAAGGCCGAAACGTTATGCTGAGGTGCGCCTTCCCCACGATTGAATAAAACTGCTCACCTGCACTTGGGTCTCCTCTTCATTTCTGCGCCGACGGTATCCGTGACTGGGCTCCAGGCGAGAGAAAAGCGAGATTGTTTCATATATATATATATATATATATATATATATATATATATATATAAAAGATGAGGGGTGCCTCGGTGAGAGGGTCGCACCATCATGAGTTGCCGCACATCGATGCTGGTAGGTTGCTCACCAGCATACTCCTTCACCTTCAAGCGCTTGATCTTACACGCGCAGCCAAACGCATTTCGAGTCTGTGCTCTTTGTCAGTGGCAAAATGAAAACAAGAGTGGCGGTGATTAGCTACTGCATTTATTGAATAAAAGTCCCGCCCAGATGGGCGCACGGCATCCTGGTACTGATAGTCCATTAAATGGTTGCCTGGGCTTTAGTGTAACTTTTTTCCCAGTGGGCTCCGCCTGTGGTGGTGAGACTCAGCAAGGCCTACCAGTGCTAGGGGTTCTACCTTCTCTGCACAGAGTCCTCAGACCAATAGGAAGAAGTTGGCACAGAGACTGGAATAGAAAAGACAGAGTTTATTAAACCTCATGAGGTCGAACTACATTCACACAACACCCTTCGGTAGTGTATGAGGTAGCACACTGACTGGAAGGAGCTTGGTCCTTTTATACCCACACAGGGGCTCAAATGAGGGCGTTACAAGGTACAGAATGCTGGTTTCAAATACATCTAAGGTCATACAGAGAGTGTGCTAGCAACAAGTGGGAGGGGCTAACAGTTAGCTAATTCTGGTGGACACATCCTGACAGTTACAAATTGGGGACAGCTGTAAGCTCAACTGAGCATGTGCAAAGCAGCAGAGGCTAAATATATCTCGTCTCCAGGCAGATTTCAAGAGGAGTTAACATGAAGGTAGGACGGAGCACATGGTGAGCACATGGCAAACAAAATGGCCGATAGAAATATAAAATGGATTCCGTAAAACGGACAAGATAGTCTCTAAATACAAGATGTCTTCTGCTAATGCTTAACCGAATCATTGCTAAATTACAACAGACGACCCTTTCAGCATTAGCTGAAGACATTCGTCTATCTGGGGTAATCTAAATATGCATCCTGTACATTGATGTTCATCATCTCAGTAATTTCGTAATTTACCATTTGTTGGTCTTTTGCAATATTTCTTTTGGCAGGTGTACAAGCAGTGATGCACATGGAGCAAAGCATAGGACCGCATTGTATACAAGTACAGCATGTAAATAGTATCACCAGTAGTATACATAGAATAGTCAGTAGCTTCCAGCCCCAAGTAATAAAGAGTGTCCATATCCAATTCGAAAATGTCCATGTACCAGTCGCTGGGTGAATTTCTGCTGCAATCCTATGCAGTTTAGAGATTGCATCATAAACTGAAGGTGAGTGATCAGGTATGAAAACACAGCAACTGCTACTGATGATGCGGCATGCACCACCTCGATCAGCCAAAACCACGTCAAGCACCATCCTATTCTGGAGTGCTACAATTCTTGCAATTTGTAGTTCTTCTGTAATGTTCCCAAGTGCCATGGTTGTCTGATTGGTTACAGCTTCCACAACACGTGTCAATCGTCTGATCTTTCTGCTATTCAATGCAGCACCCACAAAGAAGAACAAACCCAAATTGAAATCCACATATTGTTGTAAAGTGGTATCTGTCTGGTCGACTTCATCTGTACTTATTGTTCGTTTGTATCTATTCTTAGAAATATCATTGTACAATTTTAGGTCAAGGTGATATGATGCGGGTGCTAAAAACACAGGGGGTAATAAAAGTTATATGTAACATACCCAGGACCACCCAACAGGCAATTGATAGTATCCTTTATTTCCACACACGAAGTATGTATTGTGCGACGATGTAAAACTTCTGTTATTAGCACCTTCAATAGTTAATGTAGAAATACATTCACTCTGTCCTACGGGAATTCTCCCAACACTGCCAATACATAAATCTGCTTTAGCTCTAGTTACAGAAATCACAAAGGGTCCAGTGTTTTTCATATTCCTTATATTTGTAAAGACATACGGTGTTGAAATATTGTCTGGTTGGTACTCTTCCCATTCTCATTTAGTCCCTTTAGCTTGAGGATAACCATCTTCATCTTGGTAGCATTCTTTATTCAACCGAAAAATGATTCCACCTACTGAGGGCTTTCCGAAAGCAAACAAAAGAGCATACCAAGCTTGACATGAACCATTATGGGAAAACGGTAGAGGAATAAAATGCGTTCCTCCTTTCTTTTGGTGTGCAGGTATCATCCCACACACCCAACAATTGGTAGTATTCGTGGCATTGTGTGTATGATGCAACATCTGGATGAATGTGTTATTCAGGTAGGATTGTCGATGCTTCTGCTCATGATAGGGAAGCGTATAATAATGGTGTTCCACTGGAGCTGTAGCCGTGGCAACTAAAAGCTGTCGAGCAGGAGCCACTTTCTCAACAAACCAGGTGATTATTGCCATAACCACCAGGGCAACAACAAACCCTACAGCACAAATAATTCTTTTGTTATTCATTTCAGCAACAGTTTATGATTCATCTTTCTAAAAACTTGTTGAAAACAATCGTTGGAGCTCTTCTCCCTGGGCAGCCATTGATTTCTTCACCACGGGCCAAGACGGGTGTCACTACACTAATGCTGGGCTGATCCCCCCCCTTGCCACATTGGCTCTCCGTTTCACAAACCCAGGGCGGTAGCTCAACCAGTCTCGTTCAACACTGAAGGTTCTTTCCTCGGTCTCAAGTGGTATCAGGATGCTCCAGGAATCCGGGAAGACTTCCGCAGTTTCGTCAGGTGAGATAGCTTGACCTTTCTCCGTCTCCAGAATCTCTTGATGGTCGGTCAGCGCAACAGGTTCCACCAAGGCAGACGACACACGCTTGCAATGCGTGCTGTGGACCCAGTTCTTTTTGCTCGTCACTCGAACTGCTGTCCTTGTAGCCAAAAGTACCTGCTCCGGACCTCGCCACCTCGGTTCCAAGCTGTTCGATCTGTCGAAGACCTTGACCATCACATAGTCGCCGGGACGGCGTTCATGGGCCTCACCTGTAGATCTGTCAGGAAGAGCTTCTCGGACCTGTTTATGAATAGAGATCAAACTGTAGGTTAACTGTGCCAAATAATGATTCAACAGAACACAAGGTACATCATGTATGGGGCGTGGCTTAGGAACTCCCCAAATGTTCATCAGTCTCCCAAACGCCACCTCATACGGGGTAAGACCTGATCGTGAGTGTGGCACTGTTCGTATGCATAATAATGCCAAAGATAGTGGGCCCGATTCACAGAACTAACTTAAGACAAAATCCTAAACTTACTACCATTTTGGTATTCACAGAAGGCACTTACTCATTTTGGTATTCACAGAAGGCACTTACTCATTTCGGTATTCACAGAAGTTAGGAGTCCTAACTTTAGGACTCCTAAAGGCCTTCTGTGAATACCGAAAGTCTTAAAATTAGGATTTTTCTTAGTTTAGTAGTAGTAAAGTTAGGACTCCTAACTTTAGGACTTCCAAATGCCTTGTGTGAATACCAAAAGTCTTAATATTAGGATTTTTCTCAGTTTAGTAGTAGTAAAGTTAGGACTCCTAACTTTAGGACTCCTAAATGCCTTCTGTGAATACCGAAAGTCTTACAATTAGGATTTTTCTCAATTTAGTAGTAGTAAAGTTAGGAGTCCTAACTTTACTACTACTAAACTGAGAAAAATCCTAATATTAAGACTTTCGGTATTCACAGAAGGCATTTGGAAGTCCTAAAGTTAGGAGTCATAACTTTACTACTACTAAATTGAGAAAAATCCTAATTTTAAGACTTTCGGTATTCACAGAAGGCATTTAGGAGTCCTAAAGTTAGGAGTCCTAACTTTACTACTACTAAACTGAGAAAAATCCTAATATTAAGACTTTCGGTATTCACACAAGGCATTTGGAAGTCCTAAAGTTAGGAGTCCTAACTTTACTACTACTAAACTAAGAAAAATCCTAATTTTAAGACTTTCGGTATTCACAGAAGGCATTTAGGAGTCCTAAAGTTAGGACTCCTAACTTCTGTGAATACCGAAATGAGTAAGTGCCTTCTGTGAATACCAAAATGAGTAAGTGCCTTCTGTGAATACCAAAATGGTAGTAAGTTTAGGATTTTGTCTTAAGTTAGTTCTGTGAATCGGGCCCAGTGTATCTGGCCACTTTAGGGACGTGGAAGCCAGTATTTTTGCCAGCTTCAAGTAGCGTTATACCTTTCCACCAATCCTGCTGATTGAGGGTGGAAGACTGTATGGAATTTCTGTTTGATCCCTAACCCTTTCAGGACATACTCAACAACTTGCCCAATAAAATAAGGTCCGTTGTCACTCCACAAACGCTTATAAACACCATACCTAGGAAAAAACTCCTTTAGAAGCACCTTTGCTGTGGTGAGAGCAGTATTATCCTTTGTAGGGTATGCCTCTACCCATTTTCTGAAGGCACATACCACTACTAGGACATATTTTAGATGATTGCAGCTTTCAAGTTGGATGTAATCCATCTGTAAGACTTCAAAAGGTGCGGTTGGTGTAGCAAACCCACCTGTAGGAGTCCGTGTCTCTTTTCCAGGATTGTACTTCCAACAGATCAAACAGGACTGTACCACTCTTTTAGCTGTGCTGGAAATTTCAGGATGCTCCCAAACTTGCGTAAGCAATTTAGTTATTGCTAGAGCTCCAACATGTGCCAGCTCATATGCCATTTGAACCATAGGTTGTAAATAGGCTGCAGGCAATTTCCACTTATTCATTTCTTTGTTACGCCAACAATCCTCATCGTCTAAAATTCTTTCTTTAGACCATTGCTCAAGCTCTTCCACAGAGGCAGATCTCTGTATATCCAAAACTTCCTCTCTAGCGTCATGCCAACGCTCAGCTTGAGACTTCACTACGTACATGGAAGTAGTGTTTCGCTGCATCGCAGTTTCACGAGCTAAGCGATCTGCAAAGGCATTGCCTTGTCCTATTTGGTCAGTCACTTGTGTGCGCTACACTTCATAATAGCAACTCTCTTTGGGTATGTAAGTGCAGTCAAGAGATTATGCACTAATTCTCCGTGCATTATCTGCATCCCGTGGGATGTAAGAAAGCCTCTTTCCTTCCAGAGTAGGCCAAAATCATGAACCACTCCAAAAGCATAGCGGCTATCCATGTAAATGTTCACACATAAGTCAGTGCTAAGTTCACACGCTTGTGTCAAAGCTATTAGTTCAGCTACTTGAACCGACTTCTGTGGTATGCGAGCTGTTTCCACTACTGTCTCAAGTGTTGTGATTGCATATGCAGCTGAAGTCGTGCCATCTGGTAACTTCAGACAGGACCCATCAACCCACAGTTCCACATCTACATCTGGAAGGGGCGCATCTTGCAAATCGTTGCGACCCTTTGTCTTTTCCTCAGTAAGGAATATATAATCGTGAGGTACCTTTGACTGGGACTGAGTCGCAGGATATTGCAACAAAGTGGCTGGGTTCAGTGTCGTGCACCTCTTCAAGGTAATATGAGGTGCTAACAGTGTCAGTTCTTATCCTGTCAAATGAGCACTAGTTAAGTGTTGTGTCTTAGTCTGATTCAAAAGGGCATCTACTGCATGGGGTACTAGCACCAACAGTTTGTGTGACAAAACTATCCCTTCACTCTGACGTATGGACACAGCTATTGCTGCAACTGAACGGAAATATCCAGGCAACGCACGAGCAACAGGATCAAGAACTGCAGAACAATATGCACAGGGACGCTGCTTGTGACCGTGTGTCTGTACTAAAACTAACAATGCACATCCATCTTTCTCGTGTACATAGAGTGTAAAGGCCTTTATGTAATCTGGTGTGCCTAACACTGGTGCAGAACAAAGAGCTTGTCTTAACTGACGAAAAGCATTTTGGCATTCATCTGTCCATGGAAGGGGGATTGGAGTGTTTGTAGTCAAAAGCGCTAGCAGGGGTTTAACAATGTGTGAAAAGCCCAATATCCATTGCCTACAAAACAAAGTCAAACCAATGAATGCACAGACATCTTTCTGTGTGGAAGGTACTGGGGTGTCTAAAATTTCTTGAATGCAATCTGGTGTCAGTGCACTGCCCTTCTTAGACAGAAGGTGTCCTAAATAGGTCACCTTTGGTCTACAATATTGCAATTTCTTCCGTGATACTTTATGGTGGTGTGTAGCAAGAAAAGAAAGCAAGGACAAGGTCCCTTTTTCACACTGCTCAGGAGTATCAGCAGCCAACAAGATGTCATCGACATATTGTATGAGAGCCACTCTTTCAGGCAAAGTAAAGGAATCAAGCTGTCTCTTCAATGCTTGACTGTAAATACTAGGACTCTCAGTATAGCCTTGAGGAACTCTACAAAATCTATATGATCGGTTATTCAAAGTGAAACCGAACAAATATCGACTTTCAGGATGAATAGGGATCGAAAAGAAAGCGTTCTTCAAGTCTATAACCAGCCGCGGCCCGTGGAGGGAGTTCGGTGGGGCAGGGAGGCAGTGCGGGGGAGGGGCAAGGTGGACAGTGGTAAACACCGGAATATGGACAATTGCAGGTAAGTAAACAATTAAAAAAAATAAAACGAATTTCGTAGCGCGCCCTGCATCGCATTTTGCGGTGCATGGTGCGCTACGAAATTCGTTTAATTTATTAAATTGTTTACTTACCTGCAATCATCCATACTCTGGTATTTATTACCCCCCACCTTGCCCCTCCCCCGCACCGCCTCCCTGCCCCACCGAACTCCCTCCACGGGCCGCGGCTGTCTATAACAGAGAATGTAGTTGCTGTCGGAGGAACCAAAGTAAGTAGTGTCGTTATGTCAGAAACCACAGGGTACTGCGGTACTACAATCTTATTTTCTTCTCTCAAGTCAATGATAAATCTATAAATCTTAGTGTCAGTATCTTTTTTCAAAATGGGAAGAATCGGACTATTGCAAACGTTGTAAGGAACTTCTTCCACAACCCCCACTTTAATCAAATCGTGAACAATGCGTGTAAGTGCTTCTTCTCCTTCTTTAGAAATGTTATACTGAGGCAGTCTTGGCAAAGAAGCACCCTCCTTGACACTAATATGCACTGGCGGAATAACCATTTGCCCTACATAGGTGTCTGAAGTAGCCCACAAAGTACTAGGGAGTGAGGCTAGTGCAATGTCTTCTTTAACAAAACAAGATCTCTCAAACACAGGGTAGTTGTCATTCAAAATAACCCGTACTCCTTCCAGAGAACATCGTATCGTAGCCCTCAAATATTTAAGCATATCAAGACCCACAATATTGTTTGGTGTGTTTGGAGAAAGCAAAAACGGACATAGGTCAGTAAACTTATTAACATGAAATGCAAGTGGTTGTGACAATGGGCTAAGGGAAGGTGTTCCATCGAAACCTATTGATGTAATGGTTAAGCCAGACAGGGGAGCCCTTGGAACCAATTGTTTAGACAAGGTGCTACGAGCAGCTGTAAATGTAAATGTATTTCGATTTATATAGCGCACTAATCACCCAGGGGTCTCAAGGCGCTTGCTTAGGGAACCCGTCCTGGTATTCCCCTGTGAGAAACCCCGGCAGAGAATTCACAAGGTGAAAGCCAGGCATCCCGCCACAAGGGGCCGTAGTGGAGATTAAGCAAGCTATTGCCCAGAGTCGCAGAGTGTGACCCCGTGCGTCGAGTAGGCACCGGAGAGAGAATTATCGAGTGCGTGGAATTTTTGAGCCCGAGACCCGCCGAGGCGGGGAATCGAACCCTGGTCCACGGCTGATCTCAGCTTCCGGGTCTGCCGCCTCTAACCCCTGAGCCACGCTTCTCCACAGAGCAGAGCAGCTCCTGTATCAACCAGAAACTGATCAGTAAAACCCAAAACATGTGCTGTAACATAGGGACCCCTCTGATCTACTGGAACTTTAACTGATTTCTTACCCCATCCTAGGCCTTCCTATGCATAAGCAGAATCTTGAAAATCAGATGGCACATAGTCGGACATTTGATATTGGTTCCTTCTGTCAAAAGTATTAGACCCCTCCTGTCCACGTGTATTAGCATCAAACCTAGCACGGTCATTTGTGCTTCCTCTGGGCCCTGAATATCCTGAACGATTTCTCATTTGTCCCTGACCACGTGGACACTGCTGAGCACGCAGTACTGGACAATCAGAAAGCCAATGTCCAAATTTCTTGCAGTACGCACACTGGTCAACAGATAAATTCGAACGAGTATAAGAAGAAAAAGACGAACCATAAGATCCACGTCTGCCTCTATCATTACTTCTAGAAGGCGGTCCATATGCTTGAGCTAACATAACCTTTGTTTTCAACTCTTTAGACTTTTTATCCTCATTACCTTTAGCTTCTAATTCTTGTTGATCATAATACTGAGCCATGGTTAGGAGAGTAACCGGAGAAGAGGTAGTCCATGAACTGTCACTGGCCTTTAGGCGACTAGCTATTCCTGGCAAAAGGTTTGCGACATAGTTATCGACAAACAGATGCCTACCCGTGTCATCTGTCAATGACTGGCCACTAAAATCGTGGAATGCCTCTTCAAAGCGTGTAAAGAAATCTGAAACCGATTCATCTGCCTTTTGCTTACACGACGCTAATACAGTCCAATCTATCTTTTTAGGGAGAATAATCGTCTTTAACTTAACTAATATAGCTGTAGGGAGATCCAAAATGAACTGACACGGTTTCTGTGCAGGTTCTCTATCTTCATCCAACTGCTCTAAATCTTTCCATAATGCTCCAAATGTCGCACGGTCATCAACTTTACGCACAGTTCTCCACATATCAGGCGGTAATATTTGTCCAAAAAACAAATCAATATCAGGCAAAGTCATAGTACAAGAGCTAATGGCACCCTCAACTTCCTCATAAAAGGCTGCTGGATTCTTTCGCGGATCAGGCAATGCAATTTTAAGGGCCATAACATCTGCTCTATTCCAAGGAGTGTAAACCCAATTATAAATAAAATAACCTTTAGCATCTGTAGAAGTCTTATCATCATTTGTACCCGTTCCTTTAGGAGGAACATATAAAGGCACGGCTTCCCGCATGGGTTTCACATTAATTACAACATTCTTATCAAATCAAATCAAATCAATATAGCTTTATTCGATTTTTGATTAAAAAAAAATCATAAAAGCGTACAATTCAAAACAATAATAAATAAAAACATACATACAATAATACATAATATCTACATGTTAAAAAAACTTTTAACCAACCCGTGGGAAAAAGATACTTAATTGTAACATACTATACACAGGTCAAGATTTAATCAAAACAACAATTAATAATAGTTCCAGTACTTGGAACTGTAAAGCAAGGATTCCTGACGGTTATGAATAGGAAAACTTCTGCCCATTAACATATTGGACCCTGCCTTTAGGCTGGATTTGGAGTACCACGACGTTCTGGGGTAGAAATCGTGCAAGTCCCAGACGGAGATTGGGCTGTTACCCACTTGAGGTGCGCAGGTACAGAGGTACGGGACAATATTTCTCTGCCTGAATCTAACAAGAACTAGGTCACCCACAATATCTTTTTGGAGAGAACCCAGCCAACCCACCCTTCTAACACTCATTATTGTACCCACAAGGTTGGGTGGCAAGGGTCTATTGACGGTCAGCCAAAATTTGACCTTGTTCAGCAGGTCGTGTTGTCTCTCAATAATGCCTGGGGGAAGTACTGGGACTCCTGCGAGGACACAGACAAAAGGAGCTGCCTCCGGGGGAGGTTGATGGAAGTAGCTTTGTTATAGTGTGCTCTAGGAGCAGCAGGTTGCGAAAGAGAAAGTGTAGGGGAGGGTCTACGGACGATTTGGGCTAGTACATTGGAGGCTAGTGGTTGAGTTGAGTCTCTTATGACTTGCGTGGATGGCTTTGGGTCTTTCGAGGTGGATGGTAGATCAGTACATTTGGATGTTACAGCGCTTTTGATAGCTGGCAAGGTGGACTTGGTGGACTTGATGGTTTCTTCCAGTCCCGTCAGCCTATCCCCTAGTGTGGTTATTTTATCTAACAGTGGTGTTATGAGAGAGCTGACCAGATGTTCGATAACGGATAATAGATCCTTCTGAAAAGAAGATGGTAGGACAACTAGTTTCTCAGCAGTCTCTGGAATCATGGATAGGTTGCTTGCGGGAAGTGTAGGGCTTAAGCACAATTTAGGTTGATTCCCCATGTTATTAGCCCCGTTACAATTCCTTATAGCAGATAGAGAGTCAGAAATAACGGGCCTTTGGATGTTTTGGATATTATCTTCATTAGATAATGGGAGGGGTTGCAAAGAGCTGGTATTATCGGGTGATGCACAAAAGCTTTCAGTAAGGGACGGCGAATCCACAAAAACATGTCTGGTTTTGCATAAGAAGTTTAACTCATCTAGCCACGAGGGCGCTTGGTCCATGTCTACTGGTAGTAAGGTCTCAATGGGCATTGTAATGTTATCCCCCTTGGAAGACATATTGTGGTATCTGTCCTAGGACAGGGGCAAAGTCAATAGATAATACGATGAAATAACGCTGATGTGGTTTACCTCGTCTTTTCCTGGACTCACGGAATCAAGGTATGTGGCCCCGTCCCGTCCTCCTTAGGCCTCTGAGGGCCACAGAGGGCCCGCCCTTTGCCCGGGCTTAGCCCGGTGCCGACCCGCGCGCGATCCCGCGACGCGGGTGCTGGAGTCCTTTTGAAGCGCCTCCTGGCGCAGGAAATCCGTGTGGCGGCGTGTTCCGCCGCTAGGGCTGCTGGTTAGTGTAGTTTCTGGGCCGGTTACGCCCCCCTCGCACTGCGACCGCTGGTCTGGGATAGCGGAGGCAGGAGGGAGCATTGGAGCTGCGCTGCACTGGACCAGAGGTGTGCCCCCCAAAAGGATTTTGTTTCCCCCGCTCCACCGATGCTGGAGTCCTTTTGAAGCGCCTCCTGGCGCAGGAAATCCGTGTGGCGGCGTGTTCCGCCGCTAGGGCTGCTGGTTAGTGTAGTTTCTGGGCCGGTTACGCCCCCCTCGCACTGCGACCGCTGGTCTGGGATAGCGGCGGCAGGAGGGAGCGTTGGAGCTGCGCTGCACTGGACCAGAGGTATGCCCCCCAAAAGGATTTTGTTTCAAGAGTAGAACTTCGTGCCATGCTGATCTGAGATGTTGGTGCAGCTGCGTCTGCTGCCTTTTTCTCCTCTTGCAAACGGGCTGCTTCAACACGCAGTTTAACCAAGCGTCTGATCGTGTCAGCCACCTGGGAGAAGACAAAAAGACTTTCACGTAATTGTTTACAATCAGCTGCTACATCATCGGGCTCTATTTCTACCGAATGTTTCCTAAATCGTTCAATAACCTCTGCGGCAAATGTATCGGTAAAATATATTTGCTCCCTTTCCTGCCAACCTTTTATACTATCTAAAAGTTCAGAAGCAGTGGCAGTACTACAAACAGCTTTACGAGCAGCAGATCTAATGTCAGATGCACGCCCAGCAGATAACATTGAACGAGTTTCTCAAGCTTTGTCCTGGTCTGTAAGAGAGTCCTCATCTGACTCATAAGGAGCAGTAGGAAGAGTATAGGGAGGAGGACAACGATCTAATAAGAGAGAATCATCTTGGGGTTTATTAAGAATAGGATAAAGAGGTCTACGAACAGCGTATTGGCCATTTACCTGTAAATGTCGCTTCCTATCTTCCCTATCTTTAATTTCTTTAATTTCCCTATTTTTCATTTGCAATGCTTTCGCATGGATACTCTTTTGCTGTTCTTTTTCAATCAAGGCTTGCTCATGCTTCATTCGTTCACGCACTTATTTCTGCAACATTCGTACACAGTCAAACATATCTTGCCTAGCCTTTCGCTTAAACATCCGTTGCTCCACATACTGAATCTTTCGCAAATCAAATGACCCATGCATAGGCCAACGCAACTCAGGATCTTTACTAGTATATTTATTCCATAACGTGCTGTACATTATGGAAGAAATACCATACTTAGTTGTGCTTCGTCGAGTCTCAAATTGGTACCACTACAAAAGCAACACATCCTACGAAGTGTGCTAGAAAGAGGCATGCCAAAAATAGTGCAAAATATGCAGTATTATAATCAAAAGTAGCGCTTAAGGTATTCTTCTTACGTTGCGCTGTTCAGACAAATAAAAATAGAGAAAAATCTCCTATCTGCCTATATGTAATGCAACACATATATATATTTATCAAACGAGATTCAATATTGGCCAATCTTTCAAACAAAGCCGCAGTAAGTGTAAACTACCTTACCAATCAAAGGAGTCAAACCAACAGCAAGTGCCACAGAATGGCTCTTACCAATCAAATGGTGTCCAGGTTTCAACTGCCAAGTTCTCAAATCAACTAAATGGTCACTGCATGGCGAATCAACAGACGAGATCTCAGTCGAGGACCGGCGCCACCTGGATGGTCAGATCAGAAAGAAAGGAAAAACGCCGTGGGTGCCAAGACTCGGGTCTCCTCAGACAGCGATCGCGTCCAAAGCGAGATTCCAATCCTTCGTCGCGACCAGTCCTTCGGGCATCTGAGTCGCAGATGAGCCCCACGTTGGGTGCCAATTTGTGGTGGTGAGCCTCAGCAAGGCCTACCAGTGCTAGGGGTTCTCCCTTATCTGCACAGAGTCCTCAGACCAATAGAAAGAAGTTGGCACAGAAACTGGAATAGAAAAGACAGAGTTTATTAAACCTCATGAGGTGGAACAACATTCACACAAAACCCTTCGGTAGTGTATGAGGTAGCACACTGACTGGAAGGAGCTTGGTCCTTTTATACCCACACAGGGGCTCAAATGAGGGCAGTACAAGGTATAGAATGCTGGTTTCAAATACATATAAGGTCATACAGAGAGTGTTCTAGCAACAAGTGGGAGGGGCTAACAGTTAGCTCATTCTGGTGGACACATCCTGAGAGTTACAAATTGGGTACAGCTGTAAGCTCAACTGAGCATGCGCAAAGCAGAAGAAGCTAAATATATCTCGTCTCCAGGCAGATTTCAAGAGCAGTTAACATGAAGGTAGGACAGAGCACATGGCGAGCAAATGGCCAACAAAATGGCCGATAGAAATACAAGATGGATTCCGTAAAACGGACAAGATAGTCTCTAAATACAAGATATCTTCTGCTAATGCTTAACCTAATGATTGCTAAATTACAACACCGCCCACTCTTGCAACTTCGAACCCAGTGGTAAAATAAGATTAAAATCCATATTGTCCCATGTGGGTAAAGATGTGGAAGGATGCCGGCAAACTCCCCAATCCTTTTCCAGCACCGAGGCCTCCTGATGTCCTGGCGGTGCCTGCGGTTGCCTGCACCAGGATCTGCCATGTGAGCAGCGGGACCCCCTCGCAGCCGGACCAGCTGCTAAACAAGAAAGAGATAAGGGGTGCCTCGGTGAGAGGGTCGCACCATCATGAGTTCCCACACAACGATGCTGGCAGGTTGCTCACCAGCATACTCCTTCACCTTCAAGCGCTTGATCTTACACGCGCAGCCAAACGCGTTTCGAGTCTGTGCTCTTCGTCAGTGGCAAAATGAAATTGAAATATATATCTATATATATATATGTACACACACACACACACATATTTATATGAATCCCTTAGGTGATTTGTATAGCACAACAGTTGCCCGGGGGTGAAGGGAAACCTTAACTGAGAGTTACTGCACAAAGAGCCAAGCTTTTATCAACTTCCTGAAAGCTGAGAGAGAGGCAGCAGCCTTTAAACTATGAGAGAGACGAATCCAGTGCAACACTATACACCTGAAGAAACTTCAGCGCCCCAGGAAGATCAGTTGACAGATGGCACCGCTAAGTGCATGGCAGAGCTAGACCGAAGAGTCCTGACAGGCACATACCATATGAGGTTCTTCCTATAGTAGATAGGGCCCTGCACTTGAAGAGTCTTACATGTCATACATAAGGCTTTAAAAACAATTTGTTGCTTCACTGGTAACCAGTGTAATTTACTGTTGGCCGCTGCCACAGAATGGAATTTAGGAATTTTCAATAGAAAACGCACAGCTACAGTTTGAAGAGTTTGTAATTTATCCTTGTAGCGATCTAAGTAAAGACTGTTGCAGTAGTCCAACCTGGCCAAAAACAGTGAAATGACCACAGTTTTTAAAAGATCGAGTGGTAAAATATTTCCATCTGTTTAATCCTTCGAAGTGCACGAAAGTAGGATGAAGTGACCCTGTTGACTTTAGTCTTATATATTTCAGTTCAATGTCTAGTAACACCCCAAAATTTTTGACCTTTGATAGGGGTTCTAGAAGCGAACCCAAATTGTCTGACCACCAGACAGGGGACCAAAAAGAAGTATTATTCCTGGAAAGAATAAACTCTGTTTTAGACTAATTCAGCTTTAAACAATTACTGTCCATACATTTGCTGACTGCGCTCATACAGTTACTAAATAAATCACTGAGAGGACATCGTTTTTTAAAAGTAAAATCTCTATCTGTGTATCATCGGTGTAAGACGCTAATAATAAACTGAATGATTTTATCAGACAAGCCAAGGGTGTTACATAAAGGTTGAACAGTGTCGGGCTCAACGACGAACCTTGCAGATCCCCACAAGGAAAAGAATAGGGTTCTGAACTTAACCCATGAAAAGACACTGATTGTACCCGACCAGACAGAAAAGACCGAACCAAACAAAGCCAGAGCTGGGCTATATATTCCAAGGCTACGGACACAGTCAAACTGAAGATCATGGTTGACCGTGTCAAAAGCTGCTAAGAGATCTAGCAGTATTGGGGCAGCATTTCCAGCCGCATCCAACGCCGATCTGTTTTCCTCAGTGGCCACTATTAGCTCAGATTCTATCGTCAAGTACATGACTACTATCAATAGAATGAGCTAATTGTTCATTCATCACTTTCTCCGCCAGTTTGCCGGAAGTGGAAGCTGGGAAATTGGACGATAATTATTCAAGTCCAGCAAATGTTCGTTTTTTTTTAACAAAGGGAGAACTTATGCCGATTTCCATTGAGTAGGAAAAATCCTGTCTCAAACATGACAATGATGATCTTGGTCGGGTATAAGGCTACAGACTCTGATGCCAAGTGGACTATTTTAGGCGGACACGGGTCCTGAGGAGATACGGATTTGGTATTCATATGGACAGTTTTTACGTAATCTGCTATTGGAGCCTCAAATTTCCTCGAGCCTGTCTTTCCTGGGATTAACGCATATGACCGATTGTTGTCATGGAAATTAAAGCCACTAGCAGTGAAATTATTGAAAATAATCACCATTTTCTGCTGAAAGAACTTTCCTAGTGAGTCACAAAAATTCTGGCTGGACGCTGCAGCATTATTTACTGCCGGCGAGGTCAACTTTTGAATAGTCTAAAAGAGCGTTTTATTCAAGTTCTTAGCATAGTAGACTGATTTTGCAACCAAAGAAAGCTTTTATATTCTGCCCTTAATTCCGATGCAAGGACATAGGAACCTTCAGTGAGGTTCACTTCAGGGGCAGGGATGCAGGAATTCGCATAGAGGTTTGTATACAAGCAGTGGATTAGAAATCTGCAATGAAGCTCAGCTCAGAGACCGTGACATAGAGCTTGCATTGAAATTTAATTCAGATGCATGGACATAAGAACCTGCACGGAGTCCTATTTAGGCACTTGACTAAAATTGTGTAATTCTGGTCAAATCACTTAGGGGCAGATTTACAATAACTGGCGCATCCTCAGGGATGCGCCAGTTATTGTGCGCCGCAGCTCCGCCACCCATGGTGCGCCGCATTTACAATGCGGCGCACCATAGGGCAAAAACAGACAGATGCGCATCTGTGCCGTGAAGGCGGCGGATTGCTGGAGTTGTGTCGCAAGCGCGACGCAGCTCCAGCAATGCTCTGGGGGGCCCTATCTGTTCAATGCTGCGTCAAGCCTTACGCCTGCTTCAAGCAGGCGCAGGGTTTTGACGCAGCATTGGCCTAAAAGTGCCTGCGTGAAATCTTATAGATTTCACGCAGGCACTTTTGCGAGGCGCACCTGCCCCGGAACGTCCACATGTGGCGCAGGGCTTTACAACATGACGCATCTGCGTCACGTTGTAAATGGGTCGCAGGGATGCGCCATGTTTACGTCGCTGTTGCGTGACGCAACAGTGGCGTAAACGTGGTGCAAGTCCGACATAAATCTGCCCCTTAGGGTCTTATTACGAGTACTGTGATCCTCAGGACCGCTGTAATAGCAGTGGCGGTCTGATTACAGCCACCACTATGAATCTGCCCGCAGTATTCTGAGTGTGGCAATCAGACCCCTGCCTCTGCTGGGATTCAAGATCCTGCGGCGGTCATGCAGCGGGAAGGGCCAGGAATATGCATTGTTGAGCATATTCCGACTTTCATTTCCACCACCGTTTTCAGTGGCGGAGAGCCTGCCATGAAAAGGGTGGTGGATATGAAAGTAACCTGCTTCTTCTGGGCCTGAGGGTGCATACAATGTTGTGCGCTCTGGAGTTGAATCCCCGTACCTGCATGGTATGGCATGCATGACATGGTATGCCACACCGTGCAGGAACGTGCTGCAGGCGCTGGTACGGCTGCGGTCTGCTGTGAAGGCTCTCCTATGAGCCTTAAACAGCCGCCATCATGAGAGCACCTTAGCACCCAGGCCCGGACTGGCCGTTGCGGGCACCGGGCAATCCCCTGGTGCACCGCAAGGGTGGGGGCCGGTTTTGGGCCTCTGAGGACCGTTTTTGTTACAGGGCCGTTTTTGCAGCATTGCTGCAAAAACAGCCCTGTAACAAAATCGGCCGAAAAACGGCCCTGGCAAAGAACTCGGTTTAACCCACAACCCCCCAGGGGGTGGGAGGGGGGGGGGGGCGGCCGAACACTTTGCCAGGGCCGTTTTTGGTTCCCAGTCCGGCCCTGATAGCACCACCTGCCAGCCATGGATTAAAGTCGTAATCTGGTGGGAGAACAACAGGCTTGGCGGTCCTCATGTCAGCACAGCGATGGTGGGCTGACAGGAGGACCGCCAACTTCATAATGAGGCCCTTAATCTCCCCATACCTATAATTATAAATATGTATGAAATGTAATAAAGTAGTAAATGTATGAAATGTAATGTAACTGTGCAAGTCAAATGATGTAGACAATCTAAAGTCATCTCTCATCACCCATTAAGGTACTGGACTGTGTTGCTATGCAGCTCGGTGTGTGGTATATAAAAAAAAACATGATACATACAACAATACCAATACAAAGCCACTATAGAAACCTCCAAGCAAACAGATTCAATACATGATTGTATACTTTCTTCAATGCCAGGCGGATCTTCCTGACTCAATTCTGGCATCTCTCTTCCAAGGACAGAGACAAATGAAGGCTGAGAACAATGTAGAGTTACAACAAAAGATGCTCGCTTTTCACTGGTAATGCTCTGCCTGGGATCTCATTGGTTCACACTGCAGGCATAGGAAGGAGATGTAAGTATCTGTAGAAGAGTGAGATGCTTTGAGGTATATTGGCTAGAGGGGAAATCACAGAGGGATAGGAGACATAATAGTTTGAGAAAGGGTTTGGGAACGTTTCACCAGGGCGTCAGTCATGCGTGGCCAGCAAAGTAAGAGCGTGGTGGGCAGCGGGTCAGGGCAGGGGAGGGGCGAAGTGGAGGGGAGTCAACAGACAACAGAATAGGTAAAATAGGTAAAATTAAATAAAAAAATTAATAGAACGACTTACCTTGCGCTTGCCGCATCATTGCGCAAGGTAAGTTGTTTTATGTTTTTTAATTTAATTTTACCTATTCTGTTGTCTGTCAACTCCCCCCTCACCCCACCCCGCCTCCCGTTCTTACCTGCGCCAACCGCATCAGTGCACCATAATTACTTAAACTCTGGAATGACCAAACAAATTTTCATCTGGGAGTTGATCGGAGACCCTGAAAGGAACTGATGGAGTCCATCTAGATTCAACTTGTGCAGTGTTCAAAGTTAAAACAACACTAAGTAGTACGATAAACACAAACTAGTGTCAGAAGTTTTTATGCCATGCGTCACACCTTCACACAACTCTTTGTTGTGTTCCTGGTACACAGACGTGCTGAAAGCCCATTCCATCCCTGAACTCCTACATGGACGAGCAGTGGGAACCTGCCAACTGCTATAGGCATCTGGGGAAAAGTGAGGAATGCGAGTGAAAAATAATAATGTTATTTTTCCTTGTTACGCCACCCACTGGGAGGCACACGCTTTTAAAGCATTCCCAGATTTATGGCACGTTGTAAATCTGGGAATGTGTCGAAACCTCTGGGCGTTGCGTGGGAACACCGACTGCAACGCCCATGGCATGCGCCTCCCCAACGCAGTGTGAGGCAATGCAACAACTTGTGCTGCGTTGCCTCACTCCTCATCTGCAAGGCCATGAAAAGCCATTCATGGTGGCTTCACGTGGGCTTGCAGATATGGCTAAGCCCTGTGCACCACCGGAACATCACCAAAAGTGACGTTCTGGTGGTGCACACGGCTTGTAAATAAGCCCCTTAGTTTTTAGACTAGAGGATATTTGGAGATATCATTAACAACAACATTAACAGCAAGAGGTAAAAATAAGGGAATTACTAAACACAAGGTAACTGAAAGGGAACAAAACAACAAACATGAGAGACACCTAAGTGGGTGTGAACTAGCATGAAGTGGAGAACCACAACAACTAACAACACAATACCAAACATCAACTATATGTTTGATTGACTTTTAAGTCCTAGCTCTACCCCTTATGTCTAGGAGAAGGGGGTAGGATTTGATGATAGAATCAGTGAGGTGGTCTAGTGTTCAAGTTCTTTCAGTTTCAATCTTTTCCATTCTGCACTCTCTCTAGCCAGACCTGCTCTATGCGAGATCACACTCAGTGTCACGACTGAATCATTAAACTCTTTAGAAAACATTTGACACAGTAGGACTTGTTATTTCACTTTTAGCATTGTAAGTATAGGGCTACAAATTGAAGAATGCAAAATGATGTTGGATAAACAACGCCATTGACTGAAGGTGTCACATATGAGATCTGGAAAAAATTACTGTGTGAACATGGTCAGCGACTAGCTGCCGCCTCCCCCCCAATCCGGCACCCAACACCCAGGAACGTGGACACGAGACGTGTTTTACTTTTTGGAAGGCGGGCGCTAGTCGCCCGGCCGTATTTATTAAAGTATGAAATTAAAAAAGGTTTTAATTGCATAATCAACAATGAATACAAAAATCAGCAGGATATTCAGTTATACAATCGTTATCAACAAGTTTGAGAGCCTGACCTTAACAAAACTCTAATACAAGTTGTTCCTAGCTTAAACTAAACATCCTACCTTGATTTTTGTACATTTCTGGCCATATGGCAGGGTCACTACCGGTGTCAGGTCCTACAAGCTGCGCCTCCCCCATAGAAGTGCGCATGCGCAGTGTTACCCCGGGAATTGCCCGGTCTACGCCCCAAACTCCATTTACCCACTAAAGGAGGGCCCTTACTCTGCGCCGATGGCGTCATGAGTCCACGCGCGCGGGGTGGCTACCAGCCTAAGGAAAGCGTGAACTACTCCTACCCGCGCTCCTTTGCATATTACCTTGCCCCTGGAGTACTGGGAGTGGCCCGCAGGCCCCTCCCCCCGGGCGGGAACCTCCATAGGATGATGCCCGCCCCCTCAGACCTCAAATATGTGCTCACCGATAATGACCTTACCGCATGCCCCATACCTAATAAATACGACGACCTATGGAAAAAATTCTAAAGGACAACTACACTGGCTAATAAATAACAGTATCCACGCATAGCTAAAGGGGAAAAAAGGCCTAACGACACATGGCATAAAATTACAATTCGGTTCACGCATGTTACTCAAAATCACAATATCAACGTATATCTACAAAGGGAAAAAAGGCCTAAAGACACATATCTTCACATACAGTTCACTTCACACATCACTTTTCTACAAAGGGAAAAAAGTCCTGACAACAGATGACAAAATACAACAACAGCCTACTCTCTCCCGCGGTCCATGCATTTGAAACTTACCATTAAACCGGACATAACGCTGCTTAAACTTTGTACCAAGGGATGGTGGGTGGGAAACAAAGAAGCCCCGAACGCGGGGCACAACGTTCAGCGAGGGAGCGTCCAGGGACAAGGGGGTCTCCTGGGCGCTCCCTACCTCTTATTCCCGAGGGGCCGGGTGGCCCCTCCTAACGCCCGCCCCCCCCGACCCGGAACCAGTCCATTGAATCCGGGTCAGGAGGGGCGCCGGCCAATCGGCGGTGGGCCGCGCCCCCGGGGCACGCCCCCACCGTCGAAGGACCCGAGGGGAGAGGAGGTGAGGCGGTCGCCGCGCCGCCATGCGTGCGGGGGGGCCGAGGGCCCCCCCTTTTCACATGGTCAGCGACTAGCTGCCGCCTCCCCCCCAATCCGGCACCCAACACCCAGGAACGTGGACACGAGACGTGTTTTACTTTTTGGAAGGCGGGCGCTAGTCGCCCGGCCGTATTTATTAAAGTATGAAATTAAAAAAGGTTTTAATTGCATAATCAACAATGAATACAAAAATCAGCAGGATATTCAGTTATACAATCGTTATCAACAAGTTTGAGAGCCTGACCTTAACAAAACTCTAATACAAGTTGTTCCTAGCTTAAACTAAACATCCTACCTTGATTTTTGTACATTTCTGGCCATATGGCAGGGTCACTACCGGTGTCAGGTCCTACAAGCTGCGCCTCCCCCATAGAAGTGCGCATGCGCAGTGTTACCCCGGGAATTGCCCGGTCTACGCCCCAAACTCCATTTACCCACTAAAGGAGGGCCCTTACTCTGCGCCGATGGCGTCATGAGTCCACGCGCGCGGGGTGGCTACCAGCCTAAGGAAAGCGTGAACTACTCCTACCCGCGCTCCTTTGCATATTACCTTGCCCCTGGAGTACTGGGAGTGGCCCGCAGGCCCCTCCCCCCGGGCGGGAACCTCCATAGGATGATGCCCGCCCCCTCAGACCTCAAATATGTGCTCACCGATAATGACCTTACCGCCACAGGCCAGTATTGTTAACCGACGATCTGGCCTCCCCCTCTAGCCCCTGCCTAAGGACACACTCCTCCTACCCCAGCCCTCTAGCCAAGCCCAGATATTGTCAGCCCATAGGACATTACCCTCCTCTGTCAGATGCACCCCGTCCTTCAAGTAATACTTTTGACCCCAGATGCACCCATGAGGTATTGACTGTAACACGGGGGTTCAAAACAACCTATCCAACCGTGTGTTGATCCTCTTTACCGAGTGATTCAACGCCCTGACCGAATGACCCCCCCGCCACTGAAGTCGAGGTATTAGTTGTGACCATACTAGTGTGCACCCGGGGCAGGTCCTGGCTATCCAACCCGCTGTTGAGATAATCTCCTCAATCAAGATGCGCCTGCCCAGTGTTGCCAAATCGTTCTCCCCAAGGTGAAGTATCACCACTGACGGTGGAGCCCGCTGGCGTGCTAACAGCCCTTGGAAGAATCCCCTAAACTCGTGAAGACACAACCCTCCTCTGCCAAAGAACGTGATATTCAACCCTAGTTGTGCCGCCCTTTCCTTCTTGTCACCTGACAGGAAGACACATTCCGCTCGCTTCACATATGAATGACCGACAATCCAGACATTGTTCTTTGTTGTTTCTTGTTCGCCGCTCCGTGCCGATGGATATTGGCGGTGCCCGACGACAAATTCCTCCCCTGCGTAACAGGTCTGAGAAACTGTAAGAGAGCGGAAAGAGACCAAGCGTGAGTGACAGGTAATCATAGCATGTCAATCCGAACATAACGTTTATAGCAGTCTGACGACCACCTCCCAATTGTCTTCACTCTTTCCACTGGGAGGCCCCCCGCCACCGCCTCAGTTGCTGCCCCAATCCTGAAGGAATGAGATCCAAAATCTCTAGGATCAAGACCCGCTTTTGTAACCCCTATTTCGAACACTCTCCTGAATTGATACCTGGTCAAGGGGCTCCCGTCGGCGTGACAGAGCAACGCCCTGCCCGCTGAACCGACCAATAGTCCCATGAGTGATTCTACGTGCCTCACCGGGCAGCACGGGTTGGCGGGGGCCCGTTGCAGAACTATGGTGTGACCCCTAGCTTCTTGATCGGTCTTTGATTTCTGGATAATCACCCACATGGTGTCACCCCTTATCGTCACCCCAGCCTTCTGCAAGCCACCTAGTATGTCAGACTTGGATCCTGCCACAAGTTCACTAATTCTCAGTGCCCCATAAAATGCCAGGGAGAATGCCGCCCTAAAAAGAAGCACTTCCCACTCCGAGTTACAAACACTCTCCAGCACGCCCAGTAAGGCTGTTAGCCGGGCCAACCCCATGGGCTTCCTCTTATCCTTCTGGTGTCCCTGAATACGGCGCCATCCCCTTAACGCCTTGCGTATCATAAAGGTATTAGTGGGATCCCGGAAGCCCCTAGCTTGAGCGAAGAATGACACTGCTGCCCTATGTCTGGTTGCCGCTGCTACTGAGCGCCCCTCTTTGTGCATCCATTCTAAATAGGCTGCAAACCCATCCTCCTTCGCCCAAAGCACTTCCCACTGTGGCCCCAAGAAAGAACAATAAGACAGAAACGCCCCTTCGTAAGCCGTCTTGGTCCTGGGGGCTAGGCTAGCGACCACGAGGTCTTGTAATCTGGGGCACCAATCTGCCAAAGTACTGCTGGGAAGTGTGCTGGCGAGGGGTCTGCTGTGGGGAGATGTTCCCTGAAAACCTGCATTTTGAAGCGAGAAAGGGAGTCAGCAGCATTGTTTAAAACACCAGGGACATGTTTGGCTCTAAAATTAGCATTCAGTTTAAGGCACCGCAGAACAATTTCTTTGATCAAACGAAGTATGAAAGGACACCGCGCCCCCTGCTGATTGATACATTCCACCACTGTCATGTTATCTGACCAAAACACCACTGATTGGTTACATAGGTGTTCGGGCCAAACCATCAGTGCCACCCATATTGGAAAAAGTTCCAGGAAGCCAATGTTGCTGAGCAAACCCCATGTGTTCCATTCTTCTGGCCATTGTTGGGCGACCCACCTATTCCCTAGGATGGCACCAAAGCCCACACTACCGGCCGCATCAGTCCATAGTCCCAACTCCGCTGATGTCGTGAGCGGGTCGGGCCAGACCACCCTACCGTTAAAATCCTCCAGGAATGCCATCCAAATAAGCATATCCTGGCGAATTTCAGACGATAGGCGCGTGCGGTGGTGCTTTTCCCTCAGCCCCTTCATCGCGTGCGCGATGGAGCGAGAGAAGGGGCGAGCCATTGGGATGATTCTTAGTGCGAAATTCAGTTGCCCTACCACCTCCTGTAATTGCTGCAAAGTGACCTTCTCCTTCCGGAGGCATAACTGTAGCGATGTCTTGAACTTGCACACCTTGTCCTTAGGTAGTCTAAAACATCTCTCCATTGAGTCAATCTCGATGCCCAGAAATTCCAAGCAGGTGGTCGGGCCCACCGTCTTCCCAGGCGCAAGCGGGACCCCAAAAGCCCGCATGAGCACGCAAAATTCCTGCAATGCCAGTGCGCACTCCTGAGAAGCCGCTGTACCGAGGAAGAGGAAATCATCTAAGTAATGCATGACCCTTTGATGGCCCGTCACTTGTCTCATGGCCCATTCAAGAAATGAACTAAACATCTCAAAGTAGGCGCAAGAAATAGAACAACCCATAGGCATGCATTTGTCCATGTAGAACCTATCCCTAAAGGTGAAACCTAAAAGATGCTGGTCCGCCGGGTGGACTGGGAGGAGGCGGAAGGCGGACTCTATGTCTGATTTCGCCATCAGCGCCCCGGGTCCAGTGGCCTGCAATAAGGTAACAGCCTGATCAAAAGAGGCGTACTTAACACTACAGATACCTTCGTCAATGGCATCATTCAGTGAGGCCCCCTTTGGCGCTGACAGGTTATGAATCAATCTGAATTGCCCCTTCTCTTTCTTGGGGACAACTCCCAGTGGGGAACACACAAAATTGGGTACTGGCACTGCAGAAAAAGGGCCAGATATCCTGCCTAAGGAAAGCTCCTTGTCAATTTTGGCGGCCACAACAGCCGGATTGTGTGTGACTGATAATTGATTTCTACAGTGCGCACTGCCTGTGTATCCCCCGGCCGGGATCCTAAAACCTTTAGAAAAACCTTCCTGGAGTAGGGTGGCCGCTTTGTGGTCAGGGTATCTGTTCAACAATGGAATCATTGCCACCACATCCACTGGAGTGGGGGGGCGTGACCTGTCTGACTTATAGTGGCTTTCCCCTACCCCTCTGTCCCGTGTTACCTTGCTTGGACCTACAGGTAGTTTCTGGATGAGAGGGGTGCCCACAGGAGGCACATGCATGCCTAAACTTACATGCGGCCCTTGTGCAGGTACGCCTATTAAAATCCCAGCACACCCCTTTCTTCTCTGGCCCACCTGCCCTAAATTTCCCAGGTACTTCACTCGTTTGGGGGGGCCGAAAGGGCTGCTGCGGTCTAGTGAACACCTTGGCCGCACCGAACTGAGGGGGAGGTGCAGTGTCAGAGAACTGTTTGTGCCAAGCCAAGGAATCTACCGAGTCCCATGGCAACGATCTATTGAATTCCAATGCCTTCCTAAAATTGACATCATAACCCTTCCATGCATCCCCAGAATACTGTTGACTCCACCCCACAATCCTGCTCGAGTAGCAAGCCAATGCAGCCTGCAGATCTGGAGGACGCTCAGCCTTAATTGCAGTGAAAACAGCCCATGCTTGCATCCAATTATTGAGGTTTTCCTCAACCCTGAACCTAGTACACTGCGCCCTCCATTCACTCGGGAGCATCCACTCTTTTAGTGCTTTTGCCTGCTCCATTTCCCTATTATCCAACAATAAAGAATAAATGTACACGTATTTATCAGCCCAAATCATTTCTTTCACAGCTAATGACACATGCTGAGCTAGATTTTCGCTCCTGGAAGGTATCACACCGTCCCCCAAGAGCGGCAATGCCACTTCCTTACCAAGTGCGGGCACCGGGGGCGGCTGCCCTTTTACTCCATCCAGCTGGGGAACACTTAGACCTGCAAGGGGAGAAGAAATTGGCAATGCAACACTGTCGGCGACCGGTGTCGATCTGATTTTTTCTACAAACCTTGCCGCCTCTGCCGCATGGTCTGCAGAATTCGGGAAGGCTCCCCCTTTCTGGAGCCATGGCATCATGGCCGTTAACTGAGATAACAATTCGGGCGGCATTGAATCTACATTACCCCCCGGGACAACAGGTACCACTGGGGTTATGCCCAGTGGTCCTGGCACAGCTGGCAGGGCGGGCGCCGGGTGTGGCCCGCCTGTACCCGGGATTGTGGGCACCGGTGCGGGAGCAGACCCAGCGTCGACTGGTTGACCTGCCGGCACCGGCACCACAGGGGCAATGGGTGTAGGCACATGCGGGGGTGGGACCACCGCGGGCGGTGCGGCGGGTAACGGATCTACTGGGCCTGGGGTGGGGACCGCCTCCTTGGGTCTTTTGGACCTAGGTTTCCCTTGCGGGGTGACAAATTCCCCTCTTGGCACTGGTGCCACCCTCTTGCGGATCGGTCTCCCGGACGGGCCCGGTGCCTCGCCCTCTCTATCCTCCAACCGAGCTTCCCGCTCCTTAATTTGTCCTAGCTGTTGCTTAATGTCGCTCATCTCCCGCATCATAGCCCGCATCATAGCCTCCATGTTGGACCCCCTTTTTCCACCCCTTGGACCTGGCATGACACTTACCCTCAAAAACAAAAACACCCGCTGCCTACTTAGTTCCCAACAGGTCAACTGTGTGTACCTTTCAGATGGAGGGTCACCAGGGGGCTTTCAGCACCATGCAACGGCGACCGCAACACTAGCGGCTTGTCCGCTTATGTAAGGGGGTGAGTAAACCTAATGTAGACCCACCCGGCGGCCACCAGGAGCGATGAATGCTAGCCCCCCGTACCCCTCTTACCGACCAGTCACTCGTCCTCGCCTGCGATAATGATCTGCGGCCCCTGCTCACACCACGTTGCGTGCTGGATGCTCTTACGTCCTGTCCGCTAGTGAATGGCCCCAATAACGTCGTTAAATTGCCTGGAATTAAAAACTTGTGTTATCACCGTGTATAAGCGATATTAAAAATAACACTCCGTCCAAGGCCAGGACAAATCTGGACCCGTACACCCCAGAACTGTAAGGATATGACAATAAATCACTGAATAATCGAAATCACATTAGTGAAAACCTTTTAAAATTATCACCTTGTTTTCAAGAAATTGCACCCTTTGTGTCACATCCAGTAACATGAATTATAAAAACACTGCAGTGTAGCGTGAAAAACAATTACATAGATGTTCTTCGTGCAATGACATTAATCATAAATCACTTAATAACCAATCCTAACCTTGTCAGAAATGGCCCCTTGTTTCACCCTACAATTGTACACCTTGTGTCACTTGATGAACCACGAATTACCTAATCCTTAATGATCACCTCGTTAAATAACTGGAGAGGATTGAACCAGGGGCCTCATACATTAGAAGCACGCGCTCTACCAATGAGCTACACTCGGTGTCTAAAACCTTGCTAATTCCCTGCCCGCTCTCGCTGGGCTCCTACCACACGCGTATCTCGCCTTATTATCGTAGATGCGGGCGAAACCACAGTTCCTTCTTGTCCCGCGCTTACATGAAACCTCACCCTTGTTCCCTCGCTGTTCCGCGCTCTTTTGGCGCTACGGAGCACCCCTCGATTACTTGCAGCCGGCCCGCTGCAAGTCTCTGCCCCCGCGCCACAAATACCTTGTGCGGTCACCGTACGCGCCGCTTCCGAGACTACAACCCGGCCTGGGAATCCTCACGCAAACACCTCCGCCGGCGCCTCAGTCTGCTGGCCCGTGTCCCTTACACGCTGCTCTCCTTGGCGGCCTGGTTCAACGCGGCTGGGCCGATGATCACACGCGGCTGGCCCTTGCTTCTGAAAGAAAAATAAAACAATACACGCTCCCCGTCAGCCGCCTCACGTCGCCTCGCGCCCTCGGTGATAGTCTCCAGATCCGCTTCAGCTGAAAAAGAAAGGAAAGAAATTACCAAACAAAGAAGCCCCGAACGCGGGGCACAACGTTCAGCGAGGGAGCGTCCAGGGACAAGGGGGTCTCCTGGGCGCTCCCTACCTCTTATTCCCGAGGGGCCGGGTGGCCCCTCCTAACGCCCGCCCCCCCCGACCCGGAACCAGTCCATTGAATCCGGGTCAGGAGGGGCGCCGGCCAATCGGCGGTGGGCCGCGCCCCCGGGGCACGCCCCCACCGTCGAAGGACCCGAGGGGAGAGGAGGTGAGGCGGTCGCCGCGCCGCCATGCGTGCGGGGGGGCCGAGGGCCCCCCCTTTTCATTAAGCTTGCACTGTTGCCAGGCACGGCTCTTCCGTAATGGCAGAGGAGGGTCACCCCACTGATCAGAGCCAGCAGATGATAAATAAAGTCCACATTTGTAAAGCGCACAATCACCCGTAAGGGTCTCTAGGCGCTGGGGGCCGTCGGGAAAATTAAGCGAGCTATTGCCCAGAGTCACATGGTGCTGGGCTAACCTGCCGCCGGAGCCAGGGATCGAACCGTGGTCCCCAGATTCCAGCGTCAGTCGCCCTGGCCGCGGCGCCACACCTCTCCCTTAAATAAAATGATATAATTTTATTCGTCTATGTCTGACTGAGCCAAAGCCGATGGAGTCTAGAGCAGGTCAGGGCCGGGCTGGGCCATGGAAGGGAGGGGGAGTGGTGGGCACTGTAAGGGCGCATGTCAGTTTGGCCGGCCATCTTAGGAAAATCGACACCCGCTTTTATATTTCTCCAACCCAGCTGTTTTACACAGCTGAGAAAAGGCACAGGGTCCCTGTGCCTGAGCGAGCATTAGACCAGTTCTCAGGCCAATCCTAACACTTCCCTAATGCTAGGTATATGTGAACAGCGACTGGATTGGGTGTGGAGCCAGTGCTTTCAGTGGCGGCTGGTATCAGGGCAGAGTGGCGGGGGGAACAACATACAGCAACAAGAAAAAATAAATAAAACCATTAACCTTGCACTCTCCGCAGCACCGACTCTGTGCTCTTCTGCTACACTGCACAGGCTCCCAGAATCCCCTGCGGCAAAACCTGACACTGCTCTCATCCATGAGAGCAGCGTTAGGATTGGCCTGAGTGCCCTCGATTTGCGCTACCAGAGAGACTGGGAGCCTGCGCTTGCATGTCTCCAATCCAGTAATGCAGCTCGGGTTGGAGACATGCAGTTTGCATTTCAGTTTAGCCATCCTGAGACGGCTGGCCAAACCGACATGTGCACTGACAGCAGTGCTGAAACACTCCCCTTCCAGCCTGTCAACGTCTAACCCCGCCCCCAAGACTCAGTTAAAAAAGAAAACTATACTAACCCTGTGTTATTATCATTTAATTTTTCAAGTTTTGTGGCTGCTAACGGGAAGAGGGGTGGCAACACTCCTCCACCATGGCGGAGGAGCCGCCACTATGTGCTTTGTGGCTCATGGACAGCCAGGAAGAGAGGAACAAGCGGCAAGTACGTCGTTTTATTTATTTGTGTTTTCCTAACCCCCTCCCTGCTGTTCCACCACTTTAGATTGGCAACAGCCGCCACTGACCGCTGCTGCCTGATCACAGATATGAAGGTTGCACTGTTCCTATATGCAGCCTGTGCTTTAACTATTTAATGTTTGAGGGCAACCTGCATAGCTGCTGATTTCGCTTACTTGCTCTGTGCCAGTAGGAAGATTGCTCTGGAGTTCATTGTCATTCTTCAGTAATTCAGGAGATGAGGAGTGGCCACAGGTTTGGCAAGTACTAAATGAGGTTTCCTGCCAACTCAGGTAGAGGAAATCCAGTAGGAAGAGAAGCGTCCATTAAATTATGAAGTTGAGGGAAAACTCTACAGACAGGATGTAGTAGCCACAACTTCATAAGCTGTGTAAAAAAAAAACTTGTAAACTCAATAACGTGATTCCCCACAAACCAGTCAGGACAACACGCTCACGCGCCTCGATTCAAATGAACAAGATCAGGAGGCAGAACCTTCTGAGTACTTGACTCCAGGGTATGCAGTGATCTTCTGTTGAGTCTCTAGGCCATGGCTAAATTCAATTCTTTTACAAATGCACTGAAATTTGATAGGTTCTGTTAAACATATTTTATTTTTGATGGTCTCTCTTCCCTGTGTATTTCCTAGCACTAAGATGCTGCTGTGTATGTGTTCACAAATAATTAAAAAAATTATAATAACATATTATTAACTTCACCTAGACCACAGGTGCACTTGTGCTTAAACTGTCCGCATATTTAAATTAAGATTTGATCCCTATATATTTGAGGACATTTAAGTGACTGTAGGTGACACATTGTGCTTTTCAGAAAACCAAATTATTAAAACAAATAGATGTATAGGCTCAGAACAGGATAAGTAAATTGTGTGGAAAATAATCAACTGCAAACAGCGTTGGCACATAGAAATGGCACGTTTTCGGGGCACTGGTCTCTGCCCTTGACATGCTAAATAAGCGCCAGGCACAGTGTTAATTCTGGAAAAAAATGCGAAAAAGTCCCAAAAGGACCGGTGCCGCTGCATTTACAATAAGATGAAGTCTTTGCAGAAGGTATTGGGGAAGTTGCTTCATAAAGATCATTACCATACTCAGATTGGAACCTAGGACAGCACGAAGAACCATGACCAATGTGGTTTGTGCAAAAAAAATAAGGATCATCAAACAAAATCTGCAAATCAGATAAAACAGTACCAATAAAGGAACGTGAACATTGTGAAGTCCCCAGTTTCTGTTATTCACCTCCAGTCGCGATGAAGCAACCTTCCCCCTGGGCTTCACCACGGTACCCATCGATCGCGAGCTGAAGTGCCCTAGAAGGTAGTGGATTGACAGCTCATAACGACCAATGGCTGAACCCCCGCCTCCTTGATATACCTAGTCCAGTCGCGCCAGAGGTGCCTTGCAATTGTTTGAAATGTCCATGACATAAAACAGCGGTTTCTGATCTGAGTTCCATTTTGATGGGATTCGCAGCGGGTACTCATCATTGTACTGCTCTCAAGCGTTGACAGGTTATCATTTTGCTACCAGTGTTTGAGGCATCACATTTGCCCAAAGGTTTCACACCATCAATGGGAGTGATGTATATTGGTGTTTTCAACTTGCTTTGCCACATCATGTCAATCTGGAAGCTCATAGCGTTATGCACTTGCTGCAAAGCTTTTTGTATAGGCCTCATGGTGGTATGGCAGACCAGTGGGTATATTTGTTTTTCCAAAAACAAACCCGCATACAGTAGGTTTTTTCTTAGAGGACAGAAACTCAGGGGGAAAGTGGCAGAGCGCAGCGTTAAGCCAAGAAGGCTAACGCAGCGCTCCATCACTTTTGAAACACAGGGATGCATAGTATTTACAAAAATGCGGTGTACCCCTGCCTTTCCTCTAGCTCTGGTGGTAAAGAAGCAGCATAGCGCACGCGAGGCACCCATGCATCATGTTGCAAGGGTGCCAGCACTGCAGGGGGGATTGTTTATGTGCAGGAAGGGGTACCTTCCTGCACATGAACAACAATTACAGGTGATTTGCTGTTTCTATGTGTGCTGCAGCACACGTGGAAGGAGCAAAATAGGAGGAGAAATAAAAAATTTCTCTTGCATGGCCTGTTTAAGGGCAGGTATTTCCTGGTCTTATCTTTGGCGCTGCCCCATCTATATATATAAAAACGAATGTATGTCTGTCTGTCTGTCTGCCTGCCCTTTATGCATTACTACACCATTCATCTGATCGCCATGAAACTTTGGGAAGTTGTTGAGTACACTCCCGCGAAGGTTTCTGGCATATGCATTACTACACCATTCATCCGATCGCCATGAAACTTTGGGAAGTTGTTGAGTACACTCCCGCGAAGGTTTCTGGCATATGCATTACTACACCATTCATCTGATTGCCATGAAACTTTGGAAAGTTGTTGAGTACACTCATGCGAAGGTTTCTGGCATAAACATTTTTTAAATATCGGCCTCCCAGGACCCTCATAATCTTTCAAATACTGAATTTTTTTAAATTAACGGAATACCAGGCGAAGCGACAACATATAAGTCCATCGATACTGTGATGAATCAAGACAAAGTTGACAATTACCCAACGGAATTCTTGAATTCACTGGATTTGCCAGGTATGCCACCACACATTTTAATATTGAAAATTGGCGTGCCGATCATTCTTCTCCGAAACATCAATCCACCACGACTTTGCAACTGAACAAGACTTTCAGTGAAAAAGATAATGAACAAGGTCATCGAAGATACAATTTTGAATGGGAAATTCAAGGGGAAGATGTACTGTTGCCACGTATTCCAATGATCCCAACAGATATGCCTTTTGAATTCAAACGTTTACAGTTTCCGGTGCGACTCGCTTTTGCAATGACCATCAACAAAGCACAAGAACAATCGCTGCAAGTGTGTGGACTAGATTTGGAGAATCCGTGCTTCTCACATGGACAACTGTTTGTGGCCAGCTCACGCGTTGGAAAACCTTCTGATTTATTCGTGTATGCACCAGACGGAAAAAAAAAAATATTGTGTATCCACAAGCACTCGAATAAATAAATAGAATTAAAACAACACTTTGAAATGTTTTCCATATTAAAATTAATACGTTTCAATAAAAAAGACAATGTAAATTGAATGTTATCATAACTAGTTTCATTGAATTTCCTTTCTTATGAGATCGCAGCAACGCACGACGGGTAAGCTAGTACCTTATAAATATGGGGCAGCATCAAAGAGCAGTAGGTGTTGCGGCTGAACCCTACCGCAACACCTATTGCCCACCCCTTTCACACTTAGGGGCCCATTATGATGTCGGGCGGATTGCCTCCGCCAGGCTGGCGGTGGCCACCGCCGGCCTGGCGGAGGCAATCCGCCCGACACCAATGCCTGGATCCCCCCCGCCATATTAGGATGGCGGGGTGGACAGCGGCGGACGGAAAGACCGTCCGCCGCTCTACCGCCGCGGTCGCTTTGCAACCGCGGCGGTGATGGAATAATATGGTGGCAGTGTCCAATGGACACCGCCAGCCATATTACGAGGCCTTACATTAGGGGCCTTTCCAAAGGCAGGCGGTGATTGCAGCGGGGGCCCCCTGTGGGCCTCCAGAGTGACGGCCAAAGGGGGGTGGCACACGGGGGGGTACCTGTGGTACCCCCCTGCATTTGCATAATCGCAGCGGCAGGCACCGCGCGGTGCCTGCCGCTTCGATTATGCAAATGCGTGCATTTGTATTTCACTTTGTGGCGGGCGGTGCAGTGAGCACCGCCCGCCACAATGTTAACTTGAGGAATGCGCCCGCCACTGTGGCGGGCGCATCCTAATGCCAATGTCGGGACCCCGCCCTTCAGGCGGGCGGTCCCGATCTCCGTTAGGGTGGCGGGCGGACAAAGTCCGCCCGCCATCCTAATGGACCCCTAAGTGTAGCGTGAAACGGGGCCTTTTTAACAAGAGGGCGATAAGCCACGTTAAATGGCTTAACACCTATAAGGCGATGCCCCTATCACCACAAGAATGTCAATAAAAGTGACGTTCCTGTGGCAATAGGGTCTTGCAAATATGCCCCTCAATGTCCCTGACATGCTGAGAATAGGAAGGGCTGGGCTAAATAGTGCTTTTTTCTGATGTCATAGATCCCGTGGTTCTGAAGTAACTGGCCCAACGCGACAATGTTTCTGAAAATTTAGTTAGCTGGGGCTATGGCATCAGAAAAACTACGGCACACTCTCGCTTTTGAATGAGGTTGGGGAACTAAGAGGGTGGTGGATGGGGCATCTGGCAACCTGTGACAGATGTTCTGTTACCTCCCACCTTAACAAGCATTGGTAAATGCTGATAGTTCTGGCTTTAAAGGAACGTATGGAAATGTGAAGCATTACAAGTAAATAGCATGGAATGAATATTAATCTGTCTTGGAAGCATAGAACTGTAGATAAATATTGGTTAAGGTTAAAAGGTCAGGTGACAGTTGTACTTTCAAGCCAGACCTAAACATTCACTTACGTTAATCTCTGCCCAGCACCATCTGTTCTGTTGCCAAAGAAAACACTATAAATTATCTAGTTATCTAAGGCACTTTCATAGCTTTCTATGGCATGTGTACACCCCTAAATGTTCAAGCTCAGGGAGCCGGATAAATAAACATAATGAACACAACTGGGTGGAGGCCAAGCACTCTTTTGTGGAAGCACACAACTTGTACCCAATAAAAACATGTACTCCTGGCTCCCAACATGTGGGTGAAGCTAAAGCCTCATTCTAACATAATTGACTAGTGACAGCTGCATTGTTAAGCTAGACCGTGGAAAGGGCTTTACGGCACAATTTTCCATTGCTCGACGACCTGCTTGTTGGTTGGAGCACATTAGAACTAAAAAGTGGGATCGCTTCCACCTGGCCATCTTAAGCATCAGAAAGCGGTGTGACAGGCAAGACCATGTAGAATTCCTCAGGAGGTGTGCATGCTCCTCTTGGAATCCCACTGCAGATGTAAGCTAAAAGAGTGGAGAAACAATGACTAATTGTTTGGAGGGCATTCAGGGGCACTGAGGAGACAGGAACCTGGGTATTTGGGAGGGCATGGGGCAGCCTGGAGGCTGGGGGTTCCACAGGATACGCAGGGCTTGATCCACAATGATTACAGCAGTGGTTCTTAGCTGTAGTCTGGGGGACCCTGGTGGTCCGTGAGGCCATATCAGGGGGTTTGTTACAAACTTAAATTAACACTTAATACATTAACATTAATATAGTATACACCAATAAAGAAGCAAAATTGAAAATGTGGAAACATTTTACATATCTAATTGTGAATAAAACAACATTGTAATTGCATTTATATAGCGCTTGCTACTCCTGATGAAGTGTCAAATCCCTTTTCAGTGAGTAGCACGCTACTCCGGAACTCATACAGGATTAGTGGTGAATTAGTATAGTGAAAAATATTAAAGTACTTTGAGTGGTGGATATGTTAGTCAGTTATTTGGATTGAGAAGGATAATGGAGGGATAGAGAGGGGGAAATGGTTTGCATTTATATAGCGCTTGCTACCCTTGATGGGGTGTTGAAGCTCTTTTTCAGCGAGTAGCACGCTACTTAGAAACCCATAAAGGATTAGTGGTGAATTAGTGTAGTGAACAATATGTGAGTAGCTTACATTTTTGTTTTTTACTAATGGAAAACCTGTAATGTTTTACAAAATGTAATTTACTCCAAGGGATAGAAAGGACAAATTTAATGAAATCATATTCCGTTATGTCCATGCAAGACAAAACCAATGGCAGTTGTTGAATAATCTTTTAAATAGCATTTCTAGCTCATGCCTATAGTTGTCTCTTATTTAGGGATCTCTTAGAATAGCGGGCGGATCGCCATCACCCGTATGGTGGTGGCGATCCGCCCACCATTTCTCACCGCCCACCCACCATTTCCCCCCCGCCACATTAGGATGGCAGGGGAGACCCTGGTGGATGTAAAGACCGTCCACCGGTTTTCCGCCCGTCGACGAGTCAACTGTGCGGAAAATGGGCTCATTATGGTGGCGGTGTCTGCAAGACAACACCATCCATATTGAAATGCATGCGGAGATGTGCCTTTCTATGGCGGCGTTGCTGCCATGGAAAGGCATGTGGATTCTGCGGGGGGACATTGCGGGCGCCCGGAGTGTTGAGGGGTGAGGTGTGCACATGGGGGTACCTATGGTACCCCCGTACATTGGCGTGGACAAGGTGGCAGGCACCACGCGGTGCCAGTCACCTTGTGCATGCCAATGCACAAGGTGCATCCACAGCATTGTGGCGGGCGGTGCTGTGAGCACCACCCGCCACAATGTTGTGGATGGGGGATACCACTGCCACTGTGGTGGTGGCATCCTAATTGCCGGTGCGGGACCGCCGCACCACTGGTGGCTGGTCCCAGCACCACTAGAGTGCTAGACCCCATAGTGGTTAATTTGCAAACCACAGAATTGATTATAAACATATACAAATTTAAAAAACTGAATTAAATCATCCATACATCATAACTTCTATTCTTATAAACCCCAATCTTGAATAATAAACCATTAATGAAAAAAACCTCTAAATAGCCAAACTTGCAATGGATAGAGCCCATGCATTGAAAGCAAGAGCGAATTGTGTGTCGTTTCTACTGAGAGTCAAGGAGTTAAAATATATAAATTCGGAGATACTGTATACATCTAGCAACGAGTGATGGAGAATCATCTGCTAAACATGATCGGATTGTGTATATTTCAATGTTTGAACATTTGTTTGGTATATATTTGTTTTTGTATTTGTTTCTATTTTTTTGAGGTTCTTTTTTTTTTTTTTAACGTTTTTATTGATTTTAACATATTTATTCCCCCCCCCCCCCGGACAGGTATACATTCTGTACATTAACATCATGAATTTTACTTTGTGTTTGTCATATTTCAGTATACATTATAGAGAATTTACAAAATATATTCCAAGCATCACGAAAAACCAATTAAAGCAATAACTTAAATACATTACAACATTGATAATAAATCAGTTTTGTAGATCTCGCCAGTGTGTGAGAGGAGTCCAGATTTTCATGCCCCTTTCGCGTCGCCGTCTACCTTTCCGCTTATATATAGCTATCTCGATATTATGCACAGCTAAAAGCCTGGCTAACCACTGTTGAAAAGTGGGCGGTAGCGGGTCTAGCCAAGCCGAGGCTAGACATAGCCTCCAAACAGCCATAGCAACAAATATAAACTTGTGACCGCTCTCAAGATTATCTGAATATTCCACCCCAAGTACCATTACCTCTGGTGACAAGGCGACCTTTCTATGAAGAACCAAAGTTAAGAACCTCTCTATATTTTGTATCAAAGGTATTAACAGCGGGCAAGAGGCAAAGATATGGATGCAGTCTGCTTTAGATAGGTTGCATCTCGTGCAGCAGGTCCCCTTACCGGTTCCCCATTTTGCGATCTTATGGGGTGTATAGTAAAGACAAAAACAGGTTTTGTAAAATTGTGCCTGGAGTTTGGTAGAAATAAGGATGGTTTGAGCTAGCTGATAAGAATATAGGAATCCTTCTTTAGAGATCTTGAGTTTACTTTGCCATCTCGTTGCCGTTTTATCTAGATCGTCAGGTAACCTATCCAGCAATGACACATAAACTCCACCGATTGTATGTTTCTTAGAATGTATAATTGTCTCTACTACAGTAGATTCTTCCCCGAGTGCCCTTGCTCCAGCTTTGTGAATTAAGAAGTCCCTAATTTGGAGATATTTAAAAAAATCCCGCCAGTCTAAACAAAATTCTCCCTTTAGAACATCAAAAGATTTAATCCCCTGGTTAGTATAAAAATCCCCTAATTATGTTATTCCCAAATTATACCATTTATTAACGCAGTTATCTTTAAAGATTGTTGGTGGAAGAATTGGGTTATTTAGTACCGCAGTGTAATATGAGAATCGTCCTATACCTAATACTTTTTTTACAGCCTTCCAAACTTTAAAACAACTATACAGAGTCTTGAATTTGACCTTTTTGTGGTAACTGTCGTGTATGTGTCTCCAAAAATAGCCATAACAGGAATTCCCCACCAATAGCTGAAAGATTGAAGCGGTATGTACCTCTGTTCTGTTCCCCTCTTGCAATAATTCCTTACTGTAGAGTAATACACATGACCAGTAATATCTCTTTAAATTGGGAAGTGCCAACCCACCTCTGTCCTTAGGAAGGGTAAGATATCTATATGCCCGTCGGGGTTGCGCGTATGACCATATAAATCCTGAAAAAGTATGTTCCATTACTGTAAACCACTGATTAGAAAACTCTAGACAAACTGCTCTGAATAAATATAATATTTTGGGAAAGTACACCATTTTAATTGCATTTGCTCTTCCAAAAATGGACAGGTGGAGGTTGTCTAACCGTCATAGATCCTTTTGTATCGTATTCAGCATTGGCTTAAGATTTATGTCTACAACTTCCTCTAACTTTGAAGAAATTGTGACACCCAGGTATGTCGCTCCCTTCACCACCCTAGGATCATCCATTACAATTTTTTGATTTAGGACAATTTGTGTTTTTTCCTGATTTAACGCGTAACCAGAAACCAGCCCAAATTTCCTGGCCTCGGCCTCAATGATCAGCATTGCTACTGTGGGATCTGCGGTAACTATAGCAATATCATCAGCATATGCTAATGTTTTTGTCGGGTACCCCTGTGATATAATGGGGGTTATATGATTGTTTTTCTCCAAATAGCGAATAAAGGAATCTATATATATTGCAAACAGCAATGGCGAGCAAGGGTACCCCTGGCGAGTTCCCCTGGAGACGGCAATTTCCTTAGTTAGGCTTCCATTGACAGATACAACAGCCCTAGGATTATTATACATCTTTTGTATCGCCTGAATAAATTTCGTTTGAAATCCCATCATTGCCATTGCTTTCCAAAGAAACTGCCAGGAGACCCTATCAAAGGCCTTCTCTGCATCCAAAAGGATCAGGGCCATAGGGTCTCCTGTAGTTTCTGTTCCGTCAAATAGTGTAATAACCCTCTGGATATGATTTATCATTGACCTTCCAGGGACAAAACCATGCTGACTGTTCACTATCACTTTGTGTATTATAGGTGCAATTCGGTTTGCCAAGATTTTGGAGTATATTTTAGAATCCGCATTTATAAGGGTTATAGGGCGATATGATCCTAAATGTTCTGGGGGTTTCCCCTTTTTAGCAAAAATCGCAATTTTGGCCCTAGACCAGGAACTGGGAGGTTCCCCCCCGGAAAAGATATGAATAATCAAATCCCTAAATATGTGTTTAATTTCGTCTATAAATGTGCCATAAAACTCTGAAGGTATGCTATCCAGACCTGTTGCCTTTCCTTTAGGGAGGCTCTTGACCGCGGTCAATACCTCTTCCATGTTCGGAGTTTTCTCTAGAGCCAGCTGCGTATTTACCTCAAGCTTTACGACTTCACAATTCTCTAAATACCTTTCTATTGCTATAACGTCCTCCTTGCCGTTATCCGTGTATAATTCATTATAAAACCTCCAAAATGCTTGCTTAATCAACCCTGGGTCTTTTAACTGGCCTTCCACTGGGTCAATAATCTCCCTTATTAGATTAGCATTGACCAGTTGTCGCAATCGCACCGCCAATTGATGCCCCACTTGCTCATTGAATACATATATTAATTATTTTCGTGCCGTGGCTTTCCGAATTGCCTTATCTGAAAACATATTGCTGCCTTGGCAACCGCTACTTGGGCTAAGGTGTTAGAGATGTCCCCAGTTGTATCTCTATTGCTAGTAACACTAATGAGTCCTACTTCTGCTGAAATAAGCTCATCCTGCAACCTCTGCATCTCCTCTTTCTCTCGCCTGTTTGCTCTGAGGGAATATGACATAGTCTCACCCCGGACCCCTGCTTTCAACGTGTCCCAAACAACCTCTATTGATGTACTATTGATGTTTTCTGCTAGGAACTTGGGTATCCAGCCTTTCATGTGGATACAATACTGAGGGTCGTTCAGTAAAGCTTTTTCAAATGACCACAGGCTAGGCTCTGATTTAACTAGTCTAATAGTCAGTGTACAAAAAAGGGGGTTGTGGTCCGATAGTACCCGAGGCAATTAAACAGTTTGGGAATTCCTGACTAGTGAATTTGAAAGTAAAATATAGTCAATTCTGGCATGTGTGCGGTGTGGATTGGAATAAAAGGTATAGCCAAAGTCACCGGTGTTGGGGTTTGAAGTCTTCCAGCTATCCACAAGTCCATGTATAAGACACAGATCTTTAAGAGAGTGGAATACTTTGGGTGTACGTCCTTTATAGACCCAGTCGTCGTTTAAGGACCAGTTGGCCGGTAGGTTTATATTGAAGTCCCCACAGACCAACACCGGAAGAGGCCAGTGTGATAGTTCATTAGAGACCTCATCGAAAACCCCGGGGTCATCTGTATTGCTCCCATAAATAGCACAAATTGACATTTTTTGCCCTGTTTGATAACTGCATTCGGTGATAGCCCAATGGCCAAACTTATCAGTTTTAGATTTGTAAAACACCAATCCACTCCCTTTAGCCAGAATAGCAACCCCTCGAATTTTAACACCTTGTGAGGTAGCACACACCAATTTATATCCTAGTGTATTTAACAGCTGGCTCTGGGACCCTTCAATATGAGTTTCCTGCATACATACAACATTGGCTCCCCAGTTTTGTAGGCCAATTGCAACCATTTGTCTTTTTTTGAGATCATTCAGTCCGCAAATATTCAGAGATAGTATTTTTATCCCAGCCATACTGCTAATAAAAGAGTACCATATTTTTTATCCCAGACAGTCTGGTTTCCTGTGATCTCTTTAAGTATTTCCATATTTCTTTTTGACATAAATTTACTCCCCTGTATGTCCAACCTGTCCGGCCTTCCCCCCTTCCCTTTCCCCCCCCCCCTCCCCCCACCATTTTTGAAGGTTACCTGGGCCTATCTGGAACAGGGGTGCGACATCCGCGCAAACGGGCTCTGCGAGCTAGGCTAGTTTATTAGTATTAGTAGTATGCTTATCTTTTGTAGTTGACCATAAGCCTACATTTCATAATAATTATCAAACTTAATTTCCCTATACCAATCTGCCATTCTGCTAAAAGTCCACGCTTCCCCAATATATACCTTCTACCTGATACAAATTATAATAGTTAATTCATCTTATATATTCCTTTTACTACAAGTCTTTAAATCTGATTTAGATTATTTCCCTGGATTTCGAGAAGCTGTCTCTGAGATTTCTCGAAGATAGTCTTCCGCCTGTATTTCGCTGTTAAAGCTTCTTGTTGCACCTTTAAATATAATTTTCAGGCGTGACGGATTTTGCAAGAATACTTTTGCTCCAGCTTTTTCAAAGGGTCCAAATAGCTGACGCATTTTCCATCTTCGCTCCACAGTGGCGTGAGCGAAGTCCGGTCTGACAAAAAATTTGAACCCCTTATGCTCTCTTTGGGTGGTAGGTCTTGCAAGGTCGTAGATTTTTTCCCGAAGGAGAAAATTCCCAAAGCAGACCAGCATTGCCCTGGGATATTGATTTTGCTTGTTAATGTTTTTTGATAACATTAGGGGGAAGCGATGGGCTCGCTGGACTTCCCTTTCCATATCCCAGGCTTCCAATTCCGGAAATGATGTTTTGAGTACCTCTCTAGCATCGCTTCCCTCAAAATTTTCCGGAATCCCAAGAAACCCTAAATTGTTCCTTCTGGATCTGTTTTCATGATCTTCCACTTTGGCCGTAAGATCTCTTATTATTCCGTCTTGTTCTATTTCCTTTTTTTGAAGCATCGCGACATCGGTTTCAAGATTCTCAGTACGAGTTTCCGCCATTCTTGCAGAAACCTCGGAGCAGATACTGCCCACTTTCTTCACAGCGCCTTGTAATTTTTCAATGGCCATGCGGTTCTTTTGGCTGTCTTTTTTCACATCCTCATGGAAGTTTTTTAATGAGCTAAGCACCTGGCTCAGCGTGGGTTCCGTAGTTTTTAGGTGTCTATCTTTGTTTTCTTGAAAGTTCGGAGTTTGACATGGTGTTTCTCCTGATGATTCAATCCTTGGGCTTCTTCTGGGGGGATTAAGTCTACTTTTGACATAGTCCGTATTATTTCCAGGGTCTGTGGTTTCCTCATTCAATAAGTTTCGTTCTCTTTTGTGTTTTGACCTTTTTTTCCCCCGCTCCTTTTTTTCCCCTTGATGGTGATTTTGCTAGATAATCTTGAGTCATTGGAGCCAGAGATCTCCAAAGATACGGCGCCCCTTCGAGCGCTAGGACTTGATTCTCTTGAATTGCTCAATAGACTTGACTCACTAGAGATAGACATCCCTGTTTCATATACCTCAGATTCGGAATCTTCATCCGAGAGAGAGTGATTGGCTGGGTGTGATTCTTTCCCCACTGAAAGATCTTGTGAATTGGGAGAATTGGGAAAAGGGATCAGGTCCTTCGTTTCCTGGTTCACTTTTTTGTTGTTGATTAAATTGTTCTATTTGTTCTCTCTGATTTGATGTTACTGCGTCTATTTCTATAGAAGCCCTATAGAAGCCCTTGTCTCTTGCTGGGACTCATTTGAGTCAGCATTCCAAGTTCCTTCGCCAGTACCTATAGTTCCACTTTCTTCCAAGTTAGTTGGAGGCATAAGTTGAGTATCCTTACAGCTTATATTCCACCCCTCAGAGTTCTTGTTCTGCATTTGGATCTGTATTTTTTCCCCATTATTTGGTGCGTCACTCTGGCAATCCTTATGCAGAGGTTCTAATCAAAGAAATTGCTAAGGCCTGGAGTCCTCAGCTTCCAGTAATGACTCAGTGGGGGTCTCCAGATTCCAGTAATGATTCAGTGTGGATTTACAAAAATCAAAAGGTTTAGAGCCCCTGGATTACTCCTTCTCCAGTGTCTGCAGCTTAGTGCCTTTAGTTCATGTCTATGCCCTGTTCCACTAATCACCAGGGCAGGAGTCCTTGAAGGTAGAAGACACTTCTGAGGATGGGAAGGAAGGTTGTACCTGGGCCTGTGTTGCACCACCTAGGATATAAGCACATTACATTGCAATACAAGGAGGCACCTAGAATGTAATGTAATGGCAATACGCGGACGCTTCAAGGTTTGCTTTGGCACATCTGGTTGGGTATGTAGAGTTGCATGCTCAGGTTGTGGCTGAATCCTTTATACAAGGCTTTACACTGACATATGATGCTTTTACCAGGACATTTGATGCTTCTTCCTGTGCAAATGAGCCCACCAAGTTTCACAATGCACTTCCTAATTAGGTTATGACTAAAGGTGTACTTTTATGAAGAGTAAAAGGTACACACCTTGCATCAATGGAGGGGAAGTGAATGAAATGTTAAACAAGGTTATGCATTTGAGCAACAAGAAGACAAAAGATGCAAGGGAATCAGGTTCGTGCAATTACCATTTCAGGTAGAATTACTGCATGAACAGGGCAACCGGAGCATTCAGTCTGCATCCTGTTGCAATTCCTCATCACTAATGTACGTTTTTGACATATAAACCCTATAAACAATAAACAATGTGAATAAAACCAAATCCGGTAAAAAAAATAATGTAGACATAAAAGCAAGTCCATTAAATAAAGAAAAAAAGCTTCCAATGAAAAATTTACAGATATTTAAAATACTCCATTAATACATTAGTAGTTTGTTTCAACTACTGACTTACTGTTAAGGCAACATCAAAAATAAAAATCAAAAAAGCATTTTTGACAGATCTCTTTCCTCTTATCTTAAATAGGGGTTGCCAAGCAGACTCTGCTAGCATCAGTAAAATATGAGCAATTCATGGGAAGATTACACAACTCATTGTGTATCTTCCGTTTATGCTTTATGGACTTTCACACTTGGAGAACCTTCATCAACAGTGTCAAACTCCGCGTCTAGGTTATATTTAATAAACAAACTATAACTATTTTAGATGGTGCCTTTAATTTTCAGAGCTACATACATATTTCAGACAGAACCCAGCTCTCGAGGAGGTAATTTCCTATCAAAGCCCAATCCGGTTTCAATACCTTACTGATAATATTAATTATGCCAATTTTTCCTTCCTTATCCCAGTACTTCCTGGATGAGATGTAAGCCCTGCCTGTACTTATCAACACCGTTTCACAAGTTTCGTTTCATAATCATAACAGTGCACATTCTCCAGGCAAAAACCATCCCCTCCCAGCGTCGGATTGGTAACACGGGCATTCGGGCAATGCCCGAGGGGCCGGTGTCCGAGCTCTGCTGTGGGCTGCTTTTTTTGAGCAGTCTGGGGGGCCATTTGGGCGCTGTGTCTATTGTTCGAATACAGGCTCAGCCAGCGGCCCAGTGGGTGTCTGAGTGGCCTTTCTAGAGGCGGATGGGCGATAACTACCTCCGTTTAGCAACAAGCAGAGGTGTCACTTTCTTTCTCTCGCTGGCCGGCCCATTAATGTGTGCACATACTGAGCGGGGGCAGGGGTGCTGAGTAGAAGTGGCCTCACTTGTTTCACCAGTGTAAACTAACGCATGCATTTTTTTAACCCCATCCTAAAGTTTTTTTATAAGATTACGCCAAAGCAGTAATTTGAGGAATGATTATGCAAATGTGGGCCGATTTTTGTTTTGGCGTACCCGGGCCGATTTTCAATCCCAATCCATCCCTGTCCCCTCCCCTTCCTGCAGAAAAAGTGCTCCTGCCCTCCACACTTCCTATGCTCTCCAAGCCCTCTGACAAATCAGGGTGAAGACAAAATGCGGAGCGTGAGAGGTTCAGAAGTACTAGAACAGGTTGGAAGCATCAAAATACTGAAGAATACTGGTAAGTAATCCAGACCTTACATCCTCTTCTCCTTCCTCGCCCCATTCCTTACTGAATGAGGATATACCCAAGCCGTGCATCTTCATCGAAGCCGGAAATAAACAAAAAATATATGTAATAAAGTTCAAAACCAGGAGGGCATTCCAGGAAATCTCATAATTTAACTGCATTTTTTAAGGTATAACCCTTCCAGCAAGAACAGTTGAACCATAAATAATTCATTTTATTATATGAAGGTAGATAGAAGTGCTTTTGCTGCTATTTTACAGAAGTGTACAATGGTCACACAATCCCATTCTTTCCATGAACCAACCATCCCTCTGGTCGAGCGGGCTTGAACAGAGCCCAAAACCCCCCTCCCTGCCAACAAGTAATAAAAGGAAATTACAGTATTAATACAGTTTTATGAATCTGAAGGATTAGGACAAGACTGGTAACATCATCTTTTCTCTATGAAATACTGCTGAATTGACTGATAAATTGAACTTGAGAAAAAAAACAAGTTCTTACATGCTGTTGTTTGTTTCCAATGCTTCCTTTTCTTTCTTTCTTTCTTTCTTTCTTTAGAGATTTTTACAAAAGTGAACATGACCCATGGACATCAGAGGGTAGCTCATACATACCTCATACACATAAGAAAACTTCAAGTAAAATATCATAGTAACAAATCCTGTTAAACGTCAAATAAAAACGATAAGCTTCAAGTTCAATGCCATGGCACCTCTTATCTAGGCATGATAGCACGTGTTTGCTGATATAGCGGAGTCTGTCGGAGTAGGAGCCTTGCTGGTGAAGAGAGTTTAGTGCCTAGACCTTAATCTAGGAATCGGTTTCGTAAAGTAATTTGTCGCTGATCCAGAGGAGGTACAGGCATAGGTCCTCTTTTTTTAATCTGGGAGGGTCTAGCAGGAGGGAGTTTGCTGGTCGAGGAGCAGTTACCACCTGATATTGTTAGTTTATTTTAGAGGTACCTAGGTGTTTGATGGTGAAGAGCCCTGTGTGTCGGGCAAGCTATTTGCAGCTGGATCCTATCTTCTACAGGGAGCAAATATAAAGACTTTAAGAGGAGGTGATGCGGTCAAATCGCCTATTTCCTGTTATTAATTTCACAGCAGCACTGAGTGTTAGCCTTTAGATGTGCTGTGTGTGCTTTTGGTATGCCCGCTAAGGTCGCAGATCTGTAGTCTAATATAGACCCTACCGCAATTTTAAAGTCTTGTGGCTGTAGGAAAGGCTTCACCTTGTTGAGGAGGTAGAGTTGGTTAAACGCACTTCGACTGGATGAGCTGATATGAGCTTGCATATTCAGATTTTTATCTAGAATTATCCTGAGGGATTTTGTATGTTTCGCAGAGATTGGAGTGCAGTTGAGGGCATCAAGTTGGGTCAACCATTCTTGTATTGGGGGTGAGCAGTGATGAGTAGTAAGTAATTCGGTTTTCATAGCGTTCAGTTTGTGGTTATTATGTGCTAACCAGGTTTTGGTTTTCCTAAAAATGGCGTTGAGTATCGTGATGTCATCGCTAGCGATCCACAATTATCAAGCGGATCTCTTCTTAATGGAGGATTTGAATTTGTTCCATATCACCCTATTTTTTAGTTTGGTGATGCTTAGTGGCCTTACGTTTTGTTTGTGGCTGAGTTATTTATATGTTCATGTTGCATGATAATGTTTGAGACTGTGTGTCTCCTTTTGTGGGTGGTAATGGCTCTCTCATTTTTTGATATTTTTCCTCCAAAGAAGGAAGCAAAAGATTCACGTTTCTCTGTGGGGATGGCTGCGAAGATATTGAGATTTGTAGAACCGATCTGATGTTTGACAATTTCAAAATGTTTGCCTTGTTGGCTTTTGTCTGCATCTAGTTGGGATCCAATGAAAGAAGCTTTAGCATAGCATATGTTATTTTTGCAGGTGTTTATTTTTTCTCGAATTGTTTAAGGTGAGTGGTAGAGGTTTTATGTCTCCAGAGTCTCTCTGTGAGTCTCAGTCTTCTTCTCTCTTCTTTAGGGTTCTGATTTAACTAAGTCTGGGATCCTTTGCTTCTTTATGGCTTGAGGCAGAGTTGGGCAACTACCTCCATTATCTCAGTCAAATTCTGATTATAGTGATCACGTAGACATTATGCGCTCAAAAGATCATTTGAGGGTGAGAGTTTTTAGTGACAGAGTGAGGTCAACTCTTCTCTGTTGATATTTGTTGTGTCTCTGGATCACTGTTTGGTTTGATCCCTTAGCCTCTTGATTTTTTTGTGTGTGTTTTGCGATAGGGAATACAATTTGGTGATCGTCTCACCATGTTGGGTTCACGGAGTCCAAGTTTAATAGTCCCTTGTTTGATACGATTAGGTCGAGTGTGGCCCCTTGGTCATGTGTTTGCATGTTTGTTTAAATATAATGTGATGTGTATACTTGTAAAGCGCACTGTTGCCAGCCGGCGTCCTGGCGCTGTATACCGCTGGGGAACCCGTCCTGGCTTTCCCTGTGGGATGGTCCCAGCTGGGAATCCCCAAGGTAGAGCCAGGCATCCCCGGCGTTGATGGGGTCGTTGTGGAGATTAGGCAAGCTAATGCCCAGAGTTGCCGAGTGGGACCCCTGGTTAGAGTAGGCACCGAGGCGAGAATTATCGAGTCCGCTGACCCTGGTCCACGACCCTGCCGCGTCGGGAATTGAACCCTGGTCCCGGGCCGACTTCTGCTTCCGGGTCTGCCGCCTCTAACCAGTGAGCCACACCACTCTACGTAAAGTGGCTACCTATGTGTCATCAATGTTGTTCCAGTGAAGATTGAAGTCTCCTAGGAATATGGCATTCGGATGAAATAGTGAGTGTACTGGGATTGATTTCCATTAGCTGTTCGGTGAACAGTTTTCTTCCTTCCCCCTTTCATTTCCATCCCAGTTGGAACGCTTTAGGATGTTCTGCTTGTGTGACCATGGAGTGGTGCTCTTTATCCACCCTGTAGTTTTTATGAGTTTACACCAACAGCACACTTTCTGCTGACATTTCTTCTCTTCCCCCCCAGATGTAAAGTGGAGACTGAAAAGAACTGCAAGGTTTGGGACGGTGATGATCTTCATCAGCTGAGGTACAGCTGGACAACAGTGGCCTTCCAAACCTCGTTTCTAGACAGACAGCGCCATTTTATATATTAATTGACTTTGTTAGTATTTTTTGAGTTCCACCAGAAGTGGGAACAATTTTAGTTACTAAGGAAACACTATCATCAGTGGAAAACTAGGCTTTCAGAAATGTTCATTATGTGTTCTCTTTAGCACTCTTCCTTAGAGTAACATGTTGAACCAGACCCTTTATTGGTATTTTTAGTGCCTGTTACACAGAATCTCTATGAGACATATATACTGTTGTCACGTTAACAAGCACCTCGCAAAGTCTGTCCCTTTGCTTAGAGCCTTGCATTGGTTTCCCATAAAGAGTAGAGACATTTTCAAACACCTCTGCCTGGCGCATAAAGCTCTGGCAGGTAAGGGGCCCAAATATCTACAGGACAAATTGACACCTTCTGGCCCGGATAGCAACCTTAGATCAAAAATCAGCTCCTTCTCTGCCCTCGACGCATCCATACATCTAAAAAGAGTGGACGGGTCTTCTCACTCTTGGCTCCGTACCACTGAAACAAACTCCCTTGGTCATTAGTGCTTGTACTGACTTTGCAGGCTTCAAGAAACAGCTTAAAACCTGACTGTTTTAAATAGCAGCTCCATACTCTTCTGTCATCTCAGCACCGAGATGCCCCTTCGGGGACGAGATTTGCGCTATAGCAAATACCTATTAACATTACATACCAAATACAGGCATTTTCTAGGGACATTAGTACTGAGGGATGTATGATGGTACTACGCGGTACATAAAACAGCAGTACCATCACAACGCAGCTTTTACAACGCAAGTCGTTACCGCGACTTGCGCTGTAGGGTGCTGGACTTAGGAATAGTATGATTTACTATTCCAACTCCAGCCTACGTACAGTAGGGAAGGTGCTGGAATAGTACATCACAGTATTCCTTAGTCTAGAGCGCCCTCCAGCGCAAGTCGTGGTAACGACTTGCGTTCTAAAATCCGCGTTGTAATGGTACTGCGGTGTTATGACGTAATGGTTGTTTCCCGTACTGGATAAACCCTTTCCAGACTAATGTTCAAATACAGCGCTCAATATATCGGCACTTTTTCCTTCGTTTCAGACTTTTCTTTTTGTTTTTTTCTACATTTTTATTTCCTCTCCACCAGTTTCCACTGTGCATATTTTTCTGAACTGTTCGGTCTGGTATTTCTGAACTGTGCAGCACCCCACTTCTTTTCTATGTGCATTTATTTGAACTTTGGGAAATATCAATATCCAATTTGACCCACCCCTAAAAGTTTTGCAAAATAAAGGAAAGCCACCAATCAGACCCCTCAGGATATTGCGGCATGTATTAGGAAATTTTGCATCACATTATTTTAGCGACATTTGTTATATCCTAATAACAAGAGAATCTGGAGGAAAACCATGTGGTGTATTCTCTCCTAATCACAACAGCATAGGGCTCCTTCTCACACTGACACTAGTTTGGGGTACCAGTGTGGGCTACGACCCTTGTGGAGTAGAGTTCTTGAGGTGTAAAATGTTTGGAAAAGAATCCTATATGAGGAGCGGTATGGGTGTCAAAGTCTATTTAGGCAGGAGGGAATAGGAATAGAGTAAAAGTGTTATCACTACCTCCAGGTGGAGCTCACATTCATGTCCAGAGTCGGTTTCGGTGTGAAGAGCCCTGCCTGTACTACTCTTTGTAATGGTATTCAATATTCAATAGTTACATTTTAAAAATGATGGCTGACTGGGGAGATTCTAGTGCTACAATTGTCCCTCACCAACTCTCACTTGCAATTATAATATTTTTTATGTAATAAAAGTGTATAGCAGAATGCAGATAAATAACCGACCAAAGTGTCATGGCTTAATATGTAATTAGTGCCTTAACATATTTAATGTTTATTGACAGTTTGTAATAAGTGGTTTATTTGTGCCTACAATTTACACACACAAAGTTACCAGATGACGCCATGCCATTGGGAGCACTGTACTCCAGGACTAAGCTTTCCTTTTAGAAATCACTGTTTTCAGCTATGTTAGTCCAATTGATTCATTGACATTTTATGGTATTGTAATTGCATTTATATAGTGCTTACTACGCCTCACAAAGGATTGCAGAGCCTTATGACTAGTAGCACACTACTCAGGGTTGCAATGTTAATGGTGATTCTAGTGGTTGTTGTCGGTTATTGGGATTAGTCTTAAGTGCTCACTGAAATCATTTCATGAAGTTACACCAGTTTGATCCGCTACTGGTAAATGTGACTATTGGAGCCATACCCAACTAGAAAACTCTCTCACTGGATAAGGAACATTTGAGTGCATGTTCTGTGCAAGCAGTAAGTACATTAGTCAAGTGGTTCCTTTTAATAGGAGTGGAACATATGACCCATAGGTAGGTTACATGCACATCTTGGCAGCAGGTGCATTATGCCCAAGCTGCCTCTGCAGCTCAGATTCACAAAGAGGAAAATGTTGAGGGTCGATCAGCTGTTCAGGCAGCTCCTCATCTACAGATTGAGGATGTAGAGAAGAGACCTTCACCACCCCAACACAATGTGCATGAATAGAGTAACCCAACTCTCCAACCCCAGCTCCAATGCCAACGACATCCTACCGTCGCAAGCCCTGTGCGACTCCCTTGCCACCTTCTTCCACCGCAAGATCGCCGACATCCACGATAGCTTCAACCCCCGGATGACCCTAACAGGCTCCAACATGCCGGAACCACCTCACCCCACCGACGACGACCCCCTGACAACCTGGGCCAACGTGAGCATCGAAGACACAATCAAGACCATGGGCACAATCCACTCCGGCTCGCCGTCTGACCCTTTTCCACACCACATCTTCAAAAAAGCCGGCAGCTCCATCGCACCTCACCTACGCAACATCATCAACCTCTCCTTCAAGACCGCGACCTTCCCTGAAAGCTGGAAACACGCCGAGATCAACGCCCTACTGAAGAGACCCAAGGCGGACCCGAGCGAACTGAAAAACTTCCGGCCCAGCTCCATGCTTCCGTTATGTTATGTTATGTTATGTTATGGGGATTTGTATAGCGCTCAGCTGCCCCAGCCAAGGGGCGTCCCGGCGCTGTATGGATGACTGGAGGCAGAAGGGAAGGACACAGAAGAGGGAGAAGAGAAAGGTCATTGAAAGAGGTGAGTTTTGATGGCTTTCCAGAAGGCCAGAAGGTCCTGCATGCCACGGATGGTTTCCGGAAGGCTGTTCCAGAGTTTGGCGGCCAGCAGACTGAAGGCTCGGCCGCCCATCCTGGCTAGTTTAGTGCGGGGAATGACCGCAAGATGTTGTCCTTCTGAACGAAGTGACCTCCTGGGAATGTACTCTGTCAGGAGGGGGCAGAGCATGGGGGGGAGGCGGTTTTAAGGATTTTGATGGCCAGACAGAGTGCCTTGAACTGAATCCTCTTGCCCACCGGGAGCCAATGTAGCTTCTTCAGGACTCCAGCCACTGAGGAGTGGCGGGGAAGGCCAACCAGAGCCCTGGCGGCAGCATTCTGCACTCTCTGAAGTCTAGTAATCTCTGCTAGGTTGGCACCAAGCAAGAGGGAACTCGCGTAATCCAGCCTAGAAAGGATAGTAGCTTGAACAATTAGCTGGCGTGTGTGGCAATCAAAAAACTTCAGGATGGGTCTTAAGTTGCGCAGGATGCCAAAACAGGTGGCTGCCACTATTTTGGTGTGGTGGGTGTATTTCAGTGTCGAGTCCACCCAAACTCCCAGATTTTTGACACATTCTTTGGGCTTAGGGGGTTGGCCCAAGGTTTCTGGCCACCAGCTGTCACCCCAGGATTCTGTGTTTTTACCCAGGAGCAGTATCTCTGTTTTCCCGGCATTGAGTTGGAGGAAGTTGGTCGTCATCCAGTTGGTGATCTCAGTGAGGGTCTGTTTGAAATGATGGGCCTTCAGACCATTGTTGTCATTGAGAGCTACCACCAACTGGGTGTCGTCTGCGTAGGATACTAGTGTCAGCCCATTCTTTTTGGCCACCTCTGCTAGCGGCCGAACATAAACATTGAACAGGGTGGGGCTCAGTGCTGACCCCTGGGGCACCCCCTGTCCAATATTATGTTCTTTAGAGAGGTAAGGAGGGGTGGAGACTTTAAAGGATCTGTTGGAGAGGAAGTCTCTGAACCATCCCAGGGCAGTTCCCGAGATTCCAATTTCCTCCAATCTAGTCAGAAGGACCTCGTGTGACACCGTGTCGAAGGCAGCACTGAGATCCAACAGGATCAGTGCTGCCGTTCCGCCGGTGTCAAGAATAGCACGGAGGTCCTCTGTAACACTGAGCAGAGCTGTCTCGGTGCTGTGTCCAGCTCTAAACCCGTGTTGGGAGTTGTCCAAGATGGTGTTAGTTAAAAGGAAATTGGTATGTATGGTATTGACATGTGTCTCTATTATTTTGGCTGGCCAGGGAAGAAGTGAAATAGGCCTGAAGTTTTCAGGAAGGGTTGGGTCCAAGGTGGGCTTTTTTAAGATAGGGGATACCCATGCCTGCTTCCACTTGAAGGGTATTTTAGCTGAGGAGAGGGACAGATTGATAATGTTCCGTAGGGGTTCAGTGACCAGGTCGCTAGCGTTGCTAAAAGTTTCAGGTTTAAGGGGATCAGCCGGGGATCCAGATTTGATTTTATTGCCAATTTTTAGGAAGCTCTCACGGCCAAGTTCCCAGCTAAAGTCACGGTTCCCAGCTAAAGTCATCGAGAAGATAGTCAACATCCAACTCACCTGCTACCTTGAAGACAACAGCATCCTGGACCCCTCCCAGTCAGGTTTCCGCAGCAACAACAGCACCGAGACCGCCCTCATCGCCACCACAGACGACATCAGGATACTACTGGACAACGGCGAGACGGCGGCCCTCATCGCCCTGGACCTCTCCGCCGCTTTCGACACCGTCTGCCACCGCACACTACGCACACGACTCCACGTGTAGGGAACCGAGACAAGGCCCTGGACTGGACCTCCTCCCTCCTCTCCGGCAGAACCCAGAGAGTCCGCCTCCCCCCGTTCCGATCCGAAGCCTCCAAGATCATCTGCGGCGTCCCACAAGGATCCTCCCTCAGCCCGACGCTGTTCAACATCTACATGGCGCCTATCACACCCATCGACCGACATCACGACCTCAGCATAATCTCCTATGCCGACGACACACAACTGATCCACTCCCTCACCAAGGACCCCCTATGCCAAATCCAACCTCCACCAGGAAATGAAGGCCCTTGCCGACTGGATGGTGGATAGCCGTCTTACACTGAACACAGACAAAGCTGAGATCCTCATCCTCGGGCCCAATCCCTCTGCTTGGGACGACTCCTGGTGGCCCGCATCACTGGGGACACCCCCTGCACCCACCAACCATGCACGCAACCTGGGAGTCATCCTTGACTCGAAACTCACCGCAATCAAACAAGTCAATGCTGTCTCCTCCTCCTGCTACAACAGCCTCCGTATGCTCTGCAAAATCTACAGATGGCTCCCGACAGACACAAGGAAAACAGTCACCCAGGCCCTAGTCCTCAGCAGACTCGACTACGGAAACGCCCTCTACGCCGGAGCCCCGACCAAGCTCATCAACAGACTGCAAAGAATCCAGAATGCCTCTGCACGCCTGATCCCACGACGTCCCACACCGCGACCACATCACCCACCACCTGGGGAAACTTCACTGGCTCCCTGTCGACAAAAGAATCTCCTTCAAGCTCCTGATCCACAGACACAAGGCACTCCACAAGACCGGCCCAGCCTATCTCAACAGTCGACTCTCCTTCTACGTACCCAACAGGAAACTCCGCTCCGCAGTACTCTCCCTGGCTACCGTCCCACACATCCGTAGAACCACAGCCAGAGGCAAATCCTTCTCCCACCACTATGCCAACACCTGGAACACCCTCCCCCTCATCCTATGACAAACCTAAGACCTTCTAACCTTCAGGAGACAACTCAAGACCTGGCTGTTCGACCAGTAGCAACAGAACCCCCTTCCTCCCTACCCCTCAGAGCCTTGATACCCTTGCAGGTATGTAGTGCGCTTTACAAATTATATGATTGATTGATTGTTTGATTGAACTCTCAAAGGCCAGCAGATCATGACCTCAGGTCGTGTACTCAGGTTTTTCTCATCTGCCCTTCAGATTAGGTAGCAGAGCAAAGCTACATACCTCTGTTTGAAGAGATTACTGCTTCAAAGTTAGAGGAAACATTGAACCAACTCCTCGTCCAAGAGACCTCCAGGCCAATAACTGAGGATGAGGCAATAGCATTTCTACAAAACAGCTGCAAACTGCCCAATAATGACAAGAAAAGGACTCGATAAAGTCAGTACACTAGTATGCAGGAATTGAAAGCAATACTTTCGCGCTGCTCACTGTATTCTCCCACAGCAGCTGATGGGACTCTTGACTAGAGGTGGGCAAGCCACTTAAAGCTTCCGCCTGTAATGTTGTGAATTTATTCTAACACCAAGGTGCTAGGACCCTGGTGTGAATGCAAATGGGAAGGGGCAGGATAGGAGGGAATACATGGAACACAGAGGCAGCTGTCCAAGTTGAGGACAAGAAAATATAATTAAACGTACGGACAACGTGTTGAACACGCCAGTGTACGAGTTAATTCTTTACAGCCTCAGCGGTGATCCGACAACTGGCAACAAGGGTGGGATACAGGCACCCACTACCTGTGTTGGAAGGATTACGATGGCAGGAGCTCACCCAGCTTTATTCCTCAACCGCCAGGTTTACGCAGCCACGTGAAGTTACTCCGCTGCACTTAAAATTGCCCAGTGCCACCATACAGATTACAGAACGCACCTCGCTGTACACTCAGCAAGTGTCTCGTGCCATCGGAGAGTGCTGCGAATCTGTGAGTGCTTACCTCTTTGCACTCAGCAGAGTGTCTCGTGCCCCGGAGCCCAAACCGGTCGAGCGCTGAGTCGAATGTGCCTGAAACTTTCAGTCAAATGATATCCCCATAGCTGTTGAGGTAAGCCAGAGTTATATTGTGTTGCTCGACTGCTGCAACCTTGCATCACAGTGAATTTCCATGGCTCTCAATGGCGGCCATCTTAATGTTAGGCAGCTCGACTAATAAACTGCAAAGAACCGGCAGCAGCCATCTTGAAGACAGGCACCCTTACTATTATTCATTGATCTCCCGTGCACAACAATGCTCACAGAGCTTGCTGACACCTCACACATGCAGAAATATCAAGAAAGTGCAACAGATTCAGTTACTTCAGTTACTTTCTAATTTCAATAGCGACTACCTTATTTCACATGCAACTTCTACGTCCTATTTCTACAGTGGTGTTTCTCGTCTCAACGGAGCCAATGTCAATGCCCCCGGACAGCATGCAAAACACACAGCCACGACCATCCATGCTTGGTGAGTCATTCCTGTGTCCACCGGAACAGCTGCCTCCTATTTCTGGAAGTGGCATGGGGCCTTGCTGGCAAAAATGGCTCACTGACTTTGAAGACTTCATGACAGGGTCGCAAGTCACGGAACCAAAATCAACAACTCATCGCCCTGTGCAACCTCATACGCAAAGAGGTAGGACAGATCATCAAAGAATTATAGGCCCTTGCCTTGGACTCTTCCAACTCAAGTATTGACTGTATCTCCTCTACCTTCTGGAATATTCCCGCCACTATGCTTATCCCTCCTACTACTTTGCACAATCCCTGCACCTCTCTGAGCTTCATCAGTATTAACTGCCGTTCTCTCTGGAAACATAAGAGAGATATTTTTGATCTTCTAGAGACAGCTGGTCCAGCTGCCATGTTTGTCACGGAAACTTGGTTAAGTGACAGCTCTGGCCATGACATCGCCATGGCTCTCCCTAATGATTACACCTATGTAGGGCGTAACCGAGTTCTTAAAGATGGTGGGGGAATTGCCGTTATTTTCAAGAGAGTATTCTCTTGCAAATGGGAAGACCTTGATTTTCCTAATTGTGAAGCTGGTTTATTTAAATTGACCCTCTCTCCTCATTTTACCTTGACCGGTTCCTTGATTTATCGTCCACCGGGATCTGCTAGTAGCTGGGCTGCCTCATTTCCTGAATTTATTGCCCCGTTCTTAGTGCAATCAACTAACTTCATTATTGTCGGTGATTTAAATATTCATTTCAATTCCGCTTCTTGTGCTATTTCTAATCGTCTTTTACAGGATCTTGAAGCGCTCGATCTTCACCTCCATAATTCTGACCCGACTCATAAGGCTGGCAGCCTTCTTGATCCCATTATATCTAACCTTACAGACATCTCCTATCAATCTGCAACTCCTGTCCTCTGGTCTGACCATTTTATCGTCAACTTTTCCATTAAAATGATGGAAGCTAACTCTTCGAGTCCTGTTCTTCCCCATAAAGCCAGTAGGAACTGGAAACGTCTAGATATAGACAAATTAAATTCTCTTCTTGCCAATTCAAAACCCACGGCTTCCAGCATGACCATGAAAGAGCTACCTGCTGTTAGATCATGGTTGACAACTGCCCTGGACTCATGCCTCCCCACTCAAAAAAATAAAGCACAAATTCATCATCCACCGGCACCTTGGTTTACTGACTCCCTTCGCCTAGAAAAATCCAACTGCAAAAAGCTGGAACGTATATGGCGCTCCAACTACAACCCAGATCACAAAGTAAAATATAAGTCTGCCCTTAAAGCCTATCACTCGGCTTGTGATATCGCCAGAGCCAACTTTGCTAACAGCACCATACTTACAGCACAAAATAGACCTAAGGCCCTGTTTAAAATAGTCAAAGAGCTGTCGGGTGCGTCCTCGGTACCTAAGGACCCCTGTTTGGACACGGCCCAGTGCAATGCTTTAGCCAATTTTTTTCTTGAGAAAATTGATAGGATTTATGACACTTTTAATTCTATGCCCGCAGCTTCCACTCATTCTGCTCAAGTCCTGTGCAACTCTTCCCCTATTCCCATCCCCTGCTCTGAGCCCGTGACTCCCCTACTCCAAGCGTGGGATCCCATTTCCCTTGTGCTCCTAAAAAAGTATCTTCAAGACATCAAATCTGGTTCCCCCCTCGACCCAATGCCCCCGCAAGTTCTGAGTTCATTGGACCCAGCCCCACTCCATATTATTTTGGATGTCTTGAACGCTTCGTTAACAGAAGCTATTGTTCCAAACGAATGGAAGCACGCCATGGTGGTCCCACTACTAAAAAAGGCTAACGCAGATCCCAACAACCCATCTAATTTTCGCCCCATTTCTTTGCTTTCATGTTTTTCCAAGATTTTGGAGAAACATGTTAACTCCCTGCTCAATTCATATGTTGAAACCTCCAATTTTTTACATGGTTCTCAATCCGGGTTCAGGGCTGGTTTTTCTACGGAAACCACTCTGCTTGGTGTGTCAGAGACCATCAGACGTCAGGTGGACAATGGGGAGACGGTGGCACTCATCTTGCTTGACTTGAGTGCCGCATTCGACACCGTCTCCCATTCCATCCTGTTGTCCACCTTGAAGGCTGTTGGCGTCGGAGGTTCCGCCCTGGCCTGGATTGCTAATTTTCTTTCTGATCGCACGTTTCAAGTTTTCTCTTCCACATCTGTTTCATCCATACTCCCCTCCACTCACGGTGTTCCCCAAGGGTCTATCCTTAGTCCCCTTTTTTTTAACCTGTATGTGAGACCTCTTGCTTTTTTGGCAGAACAGGCTGGTCTCACAATTTATTCCTATGCTGATGACACTCAAGTCATCTACTCACTGTCTACCAATAAAAACCTCCCCTCTTCTTCTCTTCAATCCGGCCTGAAACAAATATCAGACTGGATGTTGAAGCACAAATTAAAATTAAACGGGGACAAAACAGAACTGCTCCTGTTTGGCTCAGACACCTCGCTCTGGGGCCCACAACATTGGCCTCCAGAGATGGGCCCTTTACCTACTCCCACCGTGTCAGCTCGGAATCTAGGGGTTATCTTCGATAACCAACTATCATTTAAACAACACGTGGTGAAAGTCTCCGCCACCTGTACCACCATCATCAGGTGGCTGAGAAAAATCACGTGGATGCTGCCTGCCGACACCCTGAGAACTGTAGTCCAGGCTCTTGTCACCTCACGTCTGGACTATGGGAACATCCTACTCCTGGGTGCCTGCAAGGAAGTGACCAGGAAGTTTCAGGTGGTACAGAATATGGCAGTCCGCCTTATCTGTCACCTTCCTGCTAGATCCTCGGTCACACAGCATAGGCGTAAACTGCACTGGTTATGCATCGAGAGTAGAACTAAATTCAAAGCACTTTGCTATATGCACAAGATTATGACAGGAAGAGCCCCTCATTACCTTTCTGCTTTGGTTCAGCAATACATTCCCCCCCGTACACTTAGGTCTTCCACTCAGAACAAATTCAGGACTCCCCGTGTCAACAGAGCCAAAATGGGAGGACGCTCGTTTTCCCTGTTGGCACCCTCTTTATGGAATTCCCTACCTCAATCTTTGCGCTCTGAACTGTGCTTTCTGAAATTCCGTAATGGAATTAAAACTTGGCTTTTTGACGCCTAATCTCCTAGTCTGACATTCCTCGCATTCCTCATACTGTTCATTCCTCATACTGTTAGCGCCGGGAAACCTCCGGGTAGCTGCGCGCTCAATAAATGTAATTATAAATAAATAAATAAATAAATAAATAGGCGGGTGTGTCAGCATCATATCAAGATGTACGTGAAGCCCTCAATAGAAAATTCCTCCACAAATACAATATTGGCTATGAACGTTATACTTTCAACTTAGCCTCTCAAGAAAAAGATGAATCTGTGGGATAGGTTATCACACATCTCAGACGTCTAGAGCGTTACTGCGAATTTGACAATTTCCAGACTGAAAATACTCTTCGCCTGTGAATTATAGGAGAATTTCACTCAGAATCGCTAAGTCGACATCTCATAAAGAAGAGCTACTCTCTGGATGAGTTAAAAGAGCTGACCCGAGTAAATGATCAAGCTGAAGAGCATGCAAAGAAAATGGAAGCAGGAAAAGCTGAAAAAAGAGAACAGGCTTTCCAACTATAAACTCAGCATAAGGAACACTGTTCGCCTGAACCTCAACAGTCTCTCAGACTCGAGGACCATCATCGTAGCCAAAAACATAGTGGAAATAGAGGAGAACAACAGCTGGAATACTATCGCTGTGGACAAATATTTACGCACATATGTTCATAACCTGCTAGGGCTCAACAATGTCGGCGTTCTGGGAAAGACTCATTTGGAAAAGGTGTGCAGAGCAGCTCAGAAAGGCATTAAAAAATCTATCAGAGAACCACGAGCACAACATCACGCAAAGGCAGTTCATGACAGGCGTGAACGATCCATTAGCTCATATCAATCAAGCATAGAGTTGCATGCCACTTTGTGATCTCGCCATTCCATGTCTCGTGACTCGAGATCTCTTTCTCCAGTTTCCCTAGACAGCGATGAATATGTTTTCATGGTAGCTGATCCTGACAGACTAAAGAAATATCTGAGACTCCCCATACAAATGGGAAATCCTCCAACAACATTAGTGCTGGACAGTGGAGTGTCCCTCAACTACATCTGTGTCATGGAATATAATAAAATGAATCCAATACCCAAACTATACAAAGCGTCTGTTCGAGTAAACACCTGGATGTCCAAAGAACAACTGCCGTGTTTGGGACACTTTTGCACATCCCTCACCTACGAATACAGATCAGTCCAAGCTTAAATCCATGTCATTGATAGACCTGAAGCAGCAGACTTCACTTCACAGTCTACCCACGGCAGAACACCTAAAGCTTGTAGAATACTCTACTGAGTGGAGGATAAACTAGACATTATAACCAAGTTCCCAAATTTGTTGACAGGACTTGGAAAAATGGCCCAATTTAAGGTTTGTTAACATATAAATAAGCAAATAATGACAGTAGATCAACATCACCGTAAAGTGCCATTCCACCTACAAAAGCAGTAGAGTATGAAATACTGTACCTACTCAGAGCAGACATAATTGAAAGGTTGTCAGAGCATACCCCTTGGATGTCTCCGGTAGTTGTAGTCCCCAAACGTGGATCAGAAGGCAAGGTGCGCTTGTGTGTTGACATGAGAGCACCAAACACTGCAACTGAACATGAAAGACACCCATGACCTCACATCTGCAATATGATCAAGTTACTGAATGGGGCCAAAATGTTCTCAAAATTGGACCCGAACAAGGGCTATCACCAGCTTGAACTCCACAAATGTGCTCACTATATTAACACTTTTTCGACTCATCAAGGTCTCTTCCAGTTCAAACGACTTAGCTTCGATGTGTCAACTGCAGCAGAAATTTTCAAGATGCAGTACGCAGAGTCATTTGGCACATTCCCAGAGGACTTAATTACGGTGATGATATTCTTGTCTTTGGTGCCACCATCAAGGACCATGATAAAGCAATGGATCGAGTGTGTCATGCGCCTCTGGAAGCCAACTTGAAACTTAACGGGGACAAATGTGAATTCCACAAATCCACCCTAAAGTTTTATGGACACTACTTCTCCAGTGAAGGCATGGGGCCTGATCCGTATAAGGCCTCCACTCTAAATGACACCCCTTACCCACGTGATGTCATTGAGGTCCGCTCATGCCTGGGAATGGCCAGCTATTGTGCCCTGTATATAAAGGACTATGCCATGATAAGTTGTCCTTTGCGTGCCCTAACAAAGCAAGGTCAACCCTTCCAGTGGCCTGAGTGGTGCACTCAAGCATTCAAACAAATCAAAGACTCCATAGGGTCTGCCAACAATCTCGCTTATTTTAATCCTCGCAAGAAGACAGAACTCACTGTGGATGCCAATCCCATTGGATTGGGAGCTATCCTAGCACAGTATAAAATGGATGATGATGAACTACATGTACGCTAGCTGCAGCCTGACTGACACTGAAAAACCATACTAACAGCCAGAAAAGGAAAATCTGGTAGTCGTCTGGGTATGTGAGCATTTTCACATTTTCATCTACAGTAAGCACTTCACACTTATTACGGACCATCAAGCTCTCATCACCATATTTGGAAATCCTCAAGTGAAAATGCCACCCAGAATTGAGCGATGGGGCAACCGTCTTCAAGAGTACACATATACCATTGTACACAAGCCAGGAAAGGCAGCCGATCCAGCAGGCTACATGTCCAGACATCCCGGAATGCTCTCAAGGGCAAAACACTTGATGGCTGAAGAATACATCAATTTTGTCATTGATCAAGCAAGACCAGCCACTGTGCCACTGGAATCCATCATCAACGCCAGTGCAGAGGAGTCACCCTCCTAGATGTACCCCATTGTCTCCAAACAAATTCATGGAGGCACTTGGAGGACCATCAAAGTGCCCACAAGGTCGACATCCGAGAACTGGCCTCCTTCTGACATGTTAAAGAGGAGCTGGCAATAACCAACAATGGTTTGTTGCTCGGAGATAAAAGAATGAACATACCTAGGAAAATGCGTCAAGGAGTCGTCAATCTGTCACATGAAGGGCACAGAGGCATAGTGGCTACGAAAAGGGCATAAGGGGAACAAGTCTGGTTTCTTTTCCTGGATCTCATGGTTGAAACCACACTTCTCAACTGCATTCAATGTCATCCAGTTGGTCAGGATGAGCCACCCTCGCCACTGCAAATGTCAGAACTACCAGAAAGTGTTTGACATCATGTAGCAGTTGACTTCTTTGGCCCTCTGCAGTCCAAAAAATACATCATAATCATAATGGATGAATTTTCAAGATTCCCAATTGCTCATCAAGTGTCATCCACCAAGGCAGCCAGTGTCATTCCAATACTGGATGAAACGATTGCAGCGTGGGAAATTCCTAAAGTAATCAAGATGTACAATGGGCCTCCATTTAATGGACATGAATTTGCCAAACATCTCAACTTAAAGCACGGTAAGATCACTCCCATGTGGCCTCAAGCAAATGGGATGGCTGAGAGATTCATGGACACACTAAAGAAAACTTTCCAACAAGCAGAACTAACAAGGCAAGATGTTCAGATGGCTCTAAATGAAGTGCTGCTGGCCTATCAAAACACACCTCAAAACACCACTGGAGAATGCCCAGCTACTCTAATGTTGGGTCGAAAAGTGCACACAGGAATCTCCACCTGGGAAACCTCATCTGACTGTGCGCACCGAACTCCAGGACACAAAGAACTGGTGGAGATAGAGCGAAACAAGAAAGCCAAAATTAGGTAATACGCAGACGCTCGACGAAAGGCAAGAACGTCTACTATTCAGGAAGGAGACTGGGTATTTGTCAGACAAGAACAAAGGAAGAAGTCAAACTGCCCACACTACAATCACCCACTGCAAGCTACAAGTATAAAGGGTACCATGGTTACTGCTGCCTCTAACAACAAAAGAGTGATGCACAACATTTCTCATTTCAAGAAGTGTGATTTCAAGACCACAGAAGTAGCAGACATCTTAGATGATGATGTTCTTGACACTAATCATGAGTCAGTCAGCAGTCAAAGACCTAGTCTCTCTCTTGCTTCTCCGAAACTGATGGAATCGTACCTCTTACTCCAGCCACAGCGAGCATGTTGCAGACCCACTCGTCTCATTGAAGAATTGAAGAAAAATAAGAACTTCCACTCACTTGAGGTTCAATGATTAAGTGGGGGGGAGATATAATGTTGTGGCTGTATTCTGTATAGGAGGAGCAGGGGTATTGAAGGGAATACATGGAAGGCAGAGGCAGCAGTCAGAGTTGTAGACAAGAAAATACATTTAAATAAATGGACAATGTGTTGCACACGCCACTGTCTGTGTTATTCTTTACAGCCAGATGCCTCTAGTTCGCCTCAAGGTCCTCTTGTACCCTCAGCCCAAAACGAGTTGAGCTTTAACAGGGGTTGAGGTAGTCAATGGCTACAGCTCCCACTTATGTAACATGGGGTACCAGGTTTGAATCTTGGCCTCGGTTCAGCATCCTGTAAATCCAATCAAATGCACTTGAAAAAGCATAGAACCGGAAAATCCGGGACCAAACCTGGCTTCTCTGCTTGACCAATTTATGTGATATTAACCAAATACTATTTCACTGAGCCTCCTTTTTTTGTTCATTACCACACATGAGAGCACTTCAAATATGTGTGTTCACAATGGGTGCTGTACACAAACCTGTCTTGTATTTGATTTAACAGTAATGTTGCTCCATCTTTAATAAAAATGTAGGCCACATAAAGAGTACACATGACAACTGACTTGCCTCTTAGTAAGAGCCACTGGAATTCTGAAATGCTGAAGCTTTTTTCTGCATAATTATGGATTTGCCAAATAATCCATGTATTGTCTGCAGATTTTTAGCAAAACAAAATATGTTTCTAGCCCAAACGGATCAAACGTTACTAAAAACGTGGGTACATGTGTTTGCGTCTAGTGGAGTGCATTTCGCAAACTAACTAGTCATCTTTCAGTTGCTTATTTCTGTATATGTTTGTTAAATTGATGCTAAGGAGGTGAACTCTTTGCCCACATAGCAATACTATGTGAAAAAATGATAAAATAATGAAGTACTACTGTCAACAAATGTGCCGCATTATGCCGCATAATTTGGCTTTTTACCGTAAAATTTACTAAACCGTGCCACATAATTTGATGCTCCCCCGCTGCATAATTCCTGTGGCCCTGCTCTTTGTACACTAATAGCATTGTCATCAGGGCCCGGGAAGACACGTTACGTCTCACATTTAATAAATACCTCTCAAAGCAGGCACATAATCGGATGTACTATAGTGAATCGCTTCTGTATTTTGAAGACACCTTATTATATTCTAACAATATCTGTGTTGCATGACTTGCATGCCAAATATTTGCTGGGCTTGACTGGTGCACAGGCTCATGGGGCCAGGGCTGACCCATGGCTCGCTCTCCATTTATTTGCTCGCCCACCTCTACACCCGATGTCCCCCAGGGTGGGTCGCTTTCATTTGGTTTGGCAGGTCAACGAGCGGGCAGAGGGATGGTAGAAGTGAGGAGTGGGGGGAAAAATGAACTTATAGCAGAGCTCACTACAGGTGAAAAGCTTGCGCGCCTCTTAAAGAAACGCTGCATGAAAATACTGATACAGGCCTGGGTACCTTGCTCTCTCCACTCCCCGAAGAAACACCAGTGATGGGTAGGAGGAGGAGGCAGAGCAGAAGAAGGCCAAGTAACATTATTTATATCATGTCTTGAGAGGGTGGGAAAGTAGCAAAAAGAAACATTGTTCTGTCTTTCCCTCATGCAAATCGTACTGTACAATAAACAATAAATACATCAATGAAGGAACACTTTTGTGTTTTATTGTGACACTCGGGCATAAAATTGCAGGCATCGTGCACCTTGGCTATCTAAACTGCAAATACACGATTTGCGAAAAGCGGAGGGGGTCTTACTAATTCTGTGGAATAGGTGGGAAGAATCTTTAACTTACTTGGTAGCAATTAAGGCTGAAAATGTGGCAGCAGAGAGGAGGAAAGGAATTCTTCATTCCCTAGGGTCAGAGGAACAGGACATTTTCAGAACCCTCCCAAATCTAACCTACCATAGGGTCAGGCAGAGTATAATGATTTGGCAAGACTGGAGAATTGCTTTGAGTCCACCCTAAGCATTATATTGGAGAGATAGCATTTTTAGATCGAGCCCCACAGTGCATGCGCTGCTCCGCGAGGCATGCTGTATTCAGGTATGGACTCGAAGCATCGCCGGCTCTCCGCTCATATTTTTTATTGGCTTGTGTCATTGTCCAATGTAAACTGTATATTTTCATTGGTCAATAGAATTAACAGTCCCTTCTTAGTAACGCCTTGTCTCTTTTTGTAACCTCCCATGAGGACACCCCCCTGTTATGTGTGTTGTTACTCAGTAGACTTCAATTTCAGCCTTCGAGCACTATTTTCTCAAATAGGTTTGCCCTGCCAGCTGTTGCAGGCAGGACAATCTCTTCCCTAACGCTTTAAAAACAATCTTTATAGCACAGGAGTCAAACGCATTTGCAATGGGTCTCGCCTTTACGAGAGTTTAAGCTATTGGCATTGTAAATGACAATGTCTTTTATTTATCTGTTTTAAAAACAACACATAAATAAAAGGCAGTGTCATTTGCAATGACAATACCTCAAACTCTCGTAAATGCAAGACCTATTGCATTAGAAATGCTTGATATACTAGACAAAAAAGGGAGACTGACAGTTCGACTAATTTTTAACCACATGGAAAACTTTAACAAACTTGAAATTTTGATATCACAACCGGTGATAAGATTAGAGATCCGCTGATGGTCAATACCAACAGTACATAAATACAAGAGAGACTATGGCTATTAGGACGACTTTGCAAGTAGTTGTAAAGACTGCCACAGCCGGTGAGCAATCTATGTCTTGTGTAAAAGAAGTTAATAGATAAGCACGACCACAAAAATAACAGCATTAGTTATGGGAATAGCAGAGCTGTATGGCCTGTCTTCATGATTAATTTGCTTCCCCAGATGTAGTGATTGAAATGGCAAGTGGCCCACGCTTTCAAACAAGCAATTCCTGTTCTATAATAGCACAGTACTTTTCAGTTTTGTCACTGTCCCGGAAGCATTTGCCACAATCCATTCATTCCTGTGTAACCTTTGTAGAACCCAGAAGCAGGATGGCGACACATGAGCGATCGATCCTGTACTTGTCACCAAAGTTTGGGCCCCAAACCATTAGCAGTAGCATTGGTAGTTAAAATTAAGTTTGCCAATACTGAAAGGTTGGAGGGTAGATGCTTTGGTGATTCGTTTTTAAACATTATTTAAAGCATCCTGGTTTAACATTAGCTCTTCCCCTTTTTGCAGCACTTTCCTAAGTAACTCCATTAAGGTTGGAAAGTCCTTCTCAAAAGTACCGTAGTGTACATGTCTCCCTACAAACGACATACGTTTCTCATTGTTGTTTTTTTTTTTTATTCCAGCTACTAAGGATTCTTTGGCGCTACGCCTTCAGAAGAGATGGTGAGACCTAGATCCTCAATCTATCTCTTAAACAATTCACTGTAGACAATGCCAAACCTTTATATGAGAGATAGGTGCATATTTCACATAGAATATCATAATGTTCCTTGAAGTTATTGAAAAACACTAAAATGTCATAATGAAACGTGTCATGTTCTTCAAGATGTGAAACACTGCTCATTGAACGATGGACACTGCAAAGAAAAATGGCCTCCTCTTTTATTGAGATACCCAACATGGGGTTATAAATGCAGTGAGTGCCCTCGATTCTTCATCAAGCTCAATCTAAGGATACTAGAATCCAAACAATGGTTCAAGCAAAACACTTAAGATAAGAAAGAATTTAAAGAAGAAAAATAAAGAAGAAAAACATTAATGTAATAGAGCTTACAATTGAAAAAAGAGAAGAAAAAAGGACGAAAGAAAAAAGAGTAGTGCCAAAAGTTTAAGGCACACAGTACCCATGTACAGTACATTTCTTTCAATTAGAAAATGTGTTTCTCATAAATACATACAAACAACGATAATGGTGCTCATGGGGTTACATAAACAATACAAACAATATCATGTGTAATCAAACAGGGAGCCTTTTCGCTCGGGACGTGACTTCGGACGGCATGCTAACAGAACAGGGCAGTTAAAATGAGCAGTTGAACAAGCGCACAGACCAAGATTCCTTGAATTACCATGAGCCCTATATTAAATCATTTACTGGATCACTTTCTAGTGTCTGTATTTTGAACACTCTATCTGGCTTGATTTCACCTTCCAAAAATTACCTACCTCAACGGAACTTTTCGACTACGATCTTTTGATATGCCATGAGAGTGCGACTTCCAGTTGGGGCACTGAAGCCTTGCACTTGTTGTGCCTCCTTCTTCATTTAATGTGGATGATTATTTCCTTGTGACACAGATATTTCATTGAAGTCTATCGGACGTTCTCATGTTCGATCCTGATGGTGACCCTTCAAGTCTTATGGGTCAAAACGCAGTCGACGCTAAAACAATTTAAGCTCTAATTGAAGAGAATGCATTTCTTCTGCTGTGTGTTTTTGTTTTGTCTTGATTCTTGCTTTTGAACTTTTCATAAGTCACTCCCTGTCTAATTGCCCATGAAATTGTTTGTATTGTTTATGTAACGCCATTATCGTTGTTTGCATGTATTTATAAGAAATTAATTTTCTTATTGAAAGAAATTTCCTGTACATGGGTACTGTCTGCCTTAAACGTTTGGCACTACTGTTTTTCTTTCTTCCTTTTTTCTTCTCTTTTTTCACTTGTAAGCTGTATTATGTTAATGTTTTTCTTCTGTATTTTTTTCTTTAAATTCTTTCTTATCTTAAGTGTTTTACTTGAACCATTGTTTGGATTCTAGTATTATTTAGCCCCTGGTTCAGGTTCTTGGGTTACCCCTGTTGTTTGCAATCTGAGCATAGGAATTTCTTATGCCAAGAGTTAAAAAAAAGTATTGCTCCAGCTAGAAGGAAAATTATGTTATTTATTTTCAGCAGGGGATAGCTGTCAATTATGATGCAGGCATTCAAAGCTCTGAGGTCTACACCTAGATTCAGATCTACATTGCTTTCCTTAGCAAGCACCATAGGTGCATCCAAACTGATGATTCAGTCCCTTCAATAATGTTATTCCGCCTTAAATGTTCTAAAACAAAGTCTGAAATTCGCTTGATTGAGATCATCCAGGTATGGGTGAAGTGTGATCCCATAATGGATGAAAACGTTTGGAGTCATTCTTGGTCTCAATGGTCATGAACGGAATTGCCACTGCTTCCCTCCACTGCAAATGTGAGATACCTCTGATGAAATTCTCTGACCAGATAATGTAGATATGTATCCTGTAGGGCTGTCGTTGTTAAGTAAATACCTTTCAAGATTTTCATGAATTAAATGGTCGCCACAAACTTATGGACTAACTTTAGATTGATTAGCATTCTGTATGTCCGTGTAGATTTCATCACTAGGAATACTATAGATCACCATCCTACCCCGATCTTTCGTTGAGGAACTGGAAGAGTGACTTTTTTTCAACATTAACACACCAATGCTCTCCTGTAAGGCACTCTTACAGCATAAAAATGGGAAGATTAAATCCAGAAAATATATAACAAATCAATAGAAAATATGCTTACCTCTATATAATAAGTCAATAATAAGATTAACTGTAGGATTCAATCTGACCTGGTGCTTGTATCCCTATATGTTCTTGATGTTATTCAGTTTGTTAATTATATTTGCAACTGTTTTAGAAAAAACAGGACTTTTTATAAAGAGACTTACTGTAATATTTAAAGTAATAAATTTTCAATGGTAAAACTTTAAAACCGTTCTTATTATCAACAACCATGCCTGGGGAATATTATCAACGATGATTATTGCTAAATGCAAACAATTTTTTGAAAATCAAAATACCAAGAGCCTCACGTTTTAATGACTTAAACTTGCCTCTAGACTTTAAAAATTCAATATATGTCAATCGAACAGACATCACATCACCATGAGACAGCCTTATTCAGGTACAAACCTAGAGGCAAGAACAAAATCACATTTTTCTGTAATTAAATCATACATCCATCTACTAAAGTTTGGAAGTACTAGATTTAATTAGGTCAAGAACCAGACATTTTGTCATTTCTGTCCTTAGGTTGATGAACCATTGGAGTACATTGTGTGGTGCTGATAGATCTAGGGAAAAAAATATTTATGACCACGTGTACGCTGTAGAACAGTACAAGAAGCTACTTTGCTTGTTTTTATGACAAGTTTAGTAAATCTATTGGAGGTATTGTAACAGTTTTAGACTGGTTTCCATCCGTTTAAAAATGACACATGAATCTTTAAATTTTTTATTGACACAGCTACTTTTATTACTTTCTTTTGTGGTGTATTGTTCTGATGTGTATGTATTTTACATGCATTTACTGGGCTGTGGTTAACTTTTTTTTCTAAAATCTGGTAATAGGACCATCTTACAATTACATGAAATATATATCTCTTACTTCAATGTTATTCTTATTGATTTCTGATATACATTGCAAATGTTTTTTTTAAATATATAGAATAAACGTCCATATTACTATCCACTTCTAAATAACTTGATTTAGCCATATTGGATAATATTGTGAGGACACTCTGTGACACCATTAAAGATGCAGAAACTGGGGTGATAGGATTGTGACACTAAGGGGCTTATTTGAAAGCCCATTGCACAACCGGTGCATCACTTCTTTTGAGGCACCGTTGGTTCGATGTGCCCGCCCATATTTTACAAGGCCACCCTGGATGGCTTTTCAGGGCTTGTAAATATGGCCTCCTTTCACGCATTACTCTGTGTGAAAGGGGAGTTCCATAATAAAGGTATTTCTTAATAAGGCCTTCTGCAGCACACATAGAAAGAGGAAAACACCTCTCGTGATTGTTTTTGTGCAGGAAGGTTCCACAAAAACAATCATCCCTACAACACAGACATCCTTGCACCATGGCGCAAGAGTGCCTGCATTGGAGCATGGCAGCCCAGTGTGCGCCAGGGTAGGGGAAAAGGACAGGAATACGCTGTATCATCTAAAAACGGTGCATTCCTACCCTTTTCATTTCACGCACGGTAGCGCAGCAGGAAGGCTCGCTGAGCTTCCATGCATCCAAATATTGTAAATGAGGCCCCATTTATTTAGCAGGTTAAGCTATTTTACTCACAGAGGGAGAAAACCTGATGGGGAAAGCTCCCACCTGATGTAGCAGAATAGCTGAGGTTTCTTGTAAACTGAGTGGGTTTTGCCTGCCTTTCTTCCTTCTGAACTTTGAATTATTCCATAAGTGTGAAGTACACCTGAGTGTCTAGCTCCCCAGATGATGGGGGCAGAAGGCTGAAGTGAGTTCAAGGATCCCTGGATGTGCAACCATTAGTATGAGGTTCTACACTACTAAGGCCCTCATTACAAATTACTTCTTAATTCCAGTGCTTCTGATAACTGAAGTTACTGAGCCAAATGGAATTATAAATTCACATAGGAACACCACTGTTAAGTGGTATTCCACCTGGAGAATTCACCCCCTTGAAACAGGGGAAGTATCCTGGTGGAATACCATGGAAATTGGCACAGTAAATCCAATCTCACCATATTATTCCCCAAAATCTCATAATTCCTGTATTTCCCCAGCCCTGGAATTACCGCAACTCCCAGACTGCTATATATAAGGCCGCAAAATAGCAGGAATAATTAATTATATGTGACTTGTAAAGAGGACCAAAGTGTGGATTTGTCACAAAACTGTTGTCTGGCCTGGAACTATTAGAACATCCCCTCAAGTGGATTATGATACTTTCCTGATAGCTGTAATATTCCTATATGCGCTAGATATACTCTTGCGGGCCCCTGGATTGCTCTATTGCAGACAGATCCACATCAGAATTAAACAACTGAAGCTACAACCCCCACTGACCGGAGACCTGCAGCATCACGGGTCTCCAGGTAACAGGCTCCAGCCCAATCATTAGCTCTTTCTTGGTCCTGGCACTGAACACTTCACATTTTCAAAGTTTTTTGTCGGATTATACTTTTACCTGCTCATTCTGAAACATTCACTATTTGCATTGTTTCCTCTAGTCATATCTTTATAACAATAATTATAATAACTTGCTTTTGTTTAACTGTTTGCATCATCCTTCTGCAGTTTCTAAGCACTGAAAACAACCAAAAGACTATTTAATGCTACTCAACATAGCAGCCACAAATGCAAGAAAGGCTGAACTGGCCCTGCCAAAATCTCATGTCCTGCAAAAAGGTAAGCTGGGGTTCACCAGGGAAAACAGTTCACTCTTGCTTAGTCATTTTATCTCACCGTTCCACAATTAAGGTTATCAAATTGATTAAGGCTTCCAAATCGGGCTTGCCATGCGACCCATACCCTCTTAGGTTGGCCACCCTTGCAGCAGAGATTATTGGGACTAAACTGGCAGACATCTTCCAGTTGAAGGGCCATTCAGGGGCTTTTTTCTCATCTTGGAAGAAAGCTTCAGTCTTACCTTTAATTAAAAAAACATCACTTGTTCCATGTGATCCAAGCAGCTATCGCCCCACTTCCTGTATTCCACTGCCTGCCAAAATCATTGAAAATGTCCTTAACAAACAACCGGTTCAGTATATTCACACCAATAATCTCCTAGATGTCACCCAATTCGGCATCTGCGCTGCACACGGAACAGAGACCGTCCTCATTAAAGCTACTGAGGAGATCAGGGTGTCTCTAGAACAGGGATGAAGAGCCACCCTGATCCTGCTCGACCTATCAGCAGCCTTTGAAACTATTCATCACAAGCTGCTGATGGAGTGTTTGGGCAGGAGTGGGGTAACCGGAACAGCTTGGTGGTTGCTGAATTTATTTATTTCTGGTCGAGAGCAATCGGTACGACTAGGTGATTGTACCTCTCCCTCTTACTCTCGTCCTTGCGGGGTCCGCCAGGGGTCTTTGATTAGTCCTACTCTATTCAATATATATGTCACTCCCTCTGTTGAATTAATGGGATAATTATTCGACTTCGCCTTGACCTCCAATGCTGACAAACTGCAAATTGTCGTCTCGCGGACTACAGAGGACACGGGAGTTGCTGCTAGATTCTGCGACTGTATAAAGGCAGCTAGCTTGTGGATGTCTACAAACTGCCTCAAATTCAACTCTGGGAAGAAGGAGGTGTTGCTGTTTGGGGCCCAGCCTTTTTTCTGCTCCCCGGAATAGTGGCCGTCTGAAATTGGATCACTCTTCTCTCCAGTTAGGTCTATCATGACTCTGGAAGTTTTCCTAAATTATAAAATTGCCTTATGTTGATCAGCTCAAAGCAGTGACCTTGGCCACCTTCTTCACTCTTAAGATGCTTTAACCCCTTCAGCGCGGCGCGAATTTTCGCGCTGTGCTGAAGGTTCTAATGAGCCTATGGGCTCATGACGGAACGGTTCCGTCATGAGCACAGCTCAACCGACGCTCATGACGGAACCGTTCCGTCATGAGCATGGAAGGGGTTAAGAAGTTTCTTCCCCTTATTCCAGTTCATCTTCAGAAAATGGTACTTACCACGCTGGTCTTATCCAAGGTCGACTACTGCAATGGGCTGTATTTGATCACTCACCAGCATGTTCTCAATATGCTGAAAATCCTAGAGAACACTGCAGCCCGTGTGCTTTTCAAAATTCCTAAATATCATTCGGTCTCTAAGTTTGTCAAGAAACTCCATTGGCACCCTGTAAGACAGATGGTCACTTTCAAAGCACCGTGTACTGTGCACAAAGCACTATCCGGGCAAAGTCCTGATTTTTTGAGGGAGAGCTGTACCTGGTATATAGCAGGTAGGTCGCTGCCCATCTTCTGCCAAATTCAAATGTGCTTGGGAGCATTGAAAGCCTGGAATGCCCCTCCCATGTTTATCAAAGTCATGCCAACTTCTGGATTTTAGGAAAGCCTTAAAAACACAGTTTTTTTTCCTTGTGTTAATTTCTAGCTCTGTTGTCGTTTTCCCTGTTATTTCAGCCAACACTAAGACGCCTTTTTTCGGAAATCGAGCACTCTAGAAGAATTTTTAACATAACATAACTCTTGTGGAACAGGAGGGCAACCAATTAATTCCTTCCATTATCTTTGTGTAAGATTGTGTAAAATCAATCCATTTCTATCTAGAAAAGAATTTGGCTTAACTTCAGCCTGGCTTATTTCTTTGAATACGGATCATATCTTCAGCAGCAGTTTAAGGTTCATGACGACATGGCTTCACGTTAAGAATCATCACAAGGCTCCCTTAATTCAGCCACCCACTCTCTTCTTCAGTTCAGGTGCTTGCAACTCCCTTTCTCACTATTCCAAACCCTCGTCTGAACTCATCTTCTTATTATAAATGAACCCTTTATGTCACACACATGCACACACTGTCATACCTCCAACTCTTTCCTTCAATCCCGTACAGACACTTCGTCCTCAAATTTCCCTCACACACATCCTCTGTCACTTAATAACCCAATTTCATTATATAACCATTTCTTATGATTGTGTGGTGAATGCTGCAAAAATTGTCACTGCGACACCTCCTTTTTCTTGTGAGAGAAATATTATGGGTTCCTCAAGAACTCCCCCCACCCCTCAGCCATTCCCCCAAATGTTATCCTAGTTTGGAGAGATACGTCATGCCACCAAAACAAAGTTACATATTTTAAATAGGAGGGTGATTCGCACAAGGGCTGACAAATGGGTTTTCAGATTTCCTCTGAAGAGCATGATGCTGGTGGTGCTGGGGATGTCTGTTTCAAAGACACAGGGTCTTGCCAAGTAAAGTGAGCACCAGGGGGCAGATTTACAAGGAAGTGCCGCAGCGCGGCAATGCAAGCCCTTTGGCTGTGGCACGCTGCAGCACTTCCAAAGCACAGGAATGCAACATATTTACAATAATAATATGTTGCATTCCTGTGCTCTCCCCTGCGCTGGCGCACAAACTGCCACCATGCACAGGCGCAAAACCCTTGCACCATGGTGCAAGGATGCCTGCGTCTTGGGAAGATTGTTTTTGTGATTGAAGGGGCCCCTATCTGCACAAAAACAATCACTGCAGGTATTTTCCCCCTTCATGCATGCTGTTGAATGCAGCACGCATTGAAAGAGGAAAAAACAAGGAGAAATGAAAACATTTCTCCTCATTGCGCCTCGCTAAGCCCCCCTTAGGGTGGCGTAGCATTCAGACGCATTTCCAGATTTACGATTCCTCGTAAATCTGGAAATGTGTCTTGTTCCATGTGTGTTGCGTGGGAATACCCACAGCAAAACCCACGGAACCTCCCTTTCATGCAAAGTCCTGTGTGCAGGGTGGCTTCTCCTGTCCTTGTAAATATGGAGCAGTAACATGCGCCACCAGTATGTCACAAAAAGTGACGTACTGGTGGCGCAGGGGACTTTAAAAATCTGCCCCTTGGAACGCTAATTAAGGCACAGTCTCTGCCGCAGAGTTTGTCTGACTGTTGTCTTATGAAGTTGAAAAGCTAGAGCAGCGCTATTTTACCACCTTAGACAGTAATAAATGGTTGCTTGTCACAGGACCTTGTCAAGGTATGCAAAATAAACAGAACAAAATGAAATGTAATGGCAGACACAAAGCAACATAACGTAATTAAAACATAACAGGGCACATCCAACAAAACCATCAAAACATAATGCAACACAATAACAACACATAGCAATAATTCACCACAAAACAAAGCAGGACAATAAACAACCGAATGCATCCCCACAACAAAATGCCACAGCAAAATGTGTACAAAAACATTCTTGGCACACATTACCACCTCCAGAATTTTGTTTTCATAATAAGACAGTAGAAGATATTCAGAGCAGGTACTGACTTAATGTGCCACCGAGGACATGAAAAAACGTTTTGTGATCAGGCCCTGGGACTGAGCCAGCAAAGCAGAAGCGTCTGTCCTTGTGCTCTTGAATCTCACTCTGGGTACCACTAGGATGTTAAGCAGAGCAAGAGAAATCTTACTTTGGAAGTTAGCGGTTGCAGAGACAGGTATTTCTATTGTAAGCAGGGGTGGGCGGAATTTGCGTAGTCGCGCTATGCAAAGCTCTGCCAAACAGTTCAAAATCTCCGCGAGCACGCAAAAGTTCAGCAAACATGGGGAATTGCTTGTTCTGCCCGTTTGCAATGTTTTTTTTCCTGTTCGCGAACGCTGTTTGCGTGCTTGGGGAGAAATACGCATTTTAAAAGCACGAACAAGCAAAAAATTAGGCGAAGCCGCGAAATTTTTGGCAATTGCGCGTTTAGTTTCCGCGGAATGCGAAATTACCAAAATTCCGCTAGCGGATCAGAATTTACCACCCAGGCCTAGTAAGCATATCATTTTGTAGGATATTCTAGCCTGTATAAGAAAGCAGTGGTGTTTTCAGTTCTGTGGCAAAAGGCTGGCAATTCTGTTGGTCAAATATGAGGCATTTTGCTGTGTTTTGTACTGTTTGGAATTTGTTTGGAATGTATAGATTTGGTGTGAACAGTGTGCTGAGATTCATTGCATGTTTTTAAGGGGGCATGAAGGGCAGAGATTTTCTCAGGAGTTTCAGCTAGTGAGGTGCGATCTCATTGTTGCCTGTAGGTGGCGTGGAGGCTGGAGTCTGTGTGTCACATGATGCCTTGGTTCCTTCCTGTGGCCATATTGGGATTGTTGCACCACAGATAGTGTGGAGGGGAGGAGATTTATGGCATGGCAAGCCCATTTGTTATGAAACAGTGTAGGAGGTAGAGCCATTGTGTGAGTTTTTAAAACGCAACGTTTTATGCTGTTTTGACCTATCCTATTGACTTTAGGCATTTTGAGAATGTATCCATGTCACTTTTGACACAAAGGTAAGTTTTTCCACCATCAGCATAGAAACAGAAGTGGAGGTCGTGGGATCCGGAAGGTTCCATGAGGGGTTTTATTAAGATGTTGAAAAAGGGGGGAGAAGGATGAAAGCCTTGCTGACTCTGCATGTAACAGGAAGGAGTGGGGGGAGTACAAGCTACAGGAGAAGCGGAAGGATTATAATAATGTGATCTAAGATAACCTACACTTCGGGTCTGAAATCTTGCGTGCTGATTGGAGGCTACGAAGAAAAATGTTGTGGTCAACCGTATCAGAGGTGGCTAGTCTTGAAGAACCAGCATGCCGACAAAAACCAAACCTGGTGGGTCATTCAGGTGGTGACCAAGGCACTTCTCTTCCATGACCTTTGTAACCCACGGATCACATAACTGAAACCTAAAGGGGGCAGGCTCAGCCACCATCCTTCACGATTTGTCAAAATTAGTACTGTCTATTGTGAGTAATAGTAGCTGTTACACAATTTGTACTGAGAAATTGTCCCTTTGAGCAGAGGTCTGTGCACTATACAATTATAGGTGGTCTTTACCATTAAAGGAGTAACGCGACTCACATCACTAGCACAGTCCAAATCAGTTGCACCTTCGTACATTACAGATTTTTGACATATCTAGACTATTTTAGAAGTGCAGGACATGTAAACTCACAAATTGTTTGAGATAGGAGGGGTAGAGGGAGCAGAATGCAGGTGGAGGAATTAGGGAGGGCAGAGTTATAAGAAACGGAGTAAGTGGCAGTCAGTGTATGGTCTGCAAGGACATATTCGGGATTTCTAAAAAAATAAAAACTCTACCAGCAAACAAGTAATCGATAGCAAAGTGAAAGGCTATAATAAAGTGTTTCAGACATACTTTGTTAGTCACAAATAGATCTAATTTAAATATACCATTAGTGATATTCAGTCAGATGTACGAAATCTTTTTGAATTTGCAAATCCTGCATTTTGCAAAATCAGAACGTTTACAATAGCAAAAGTTTTTTTTATATAATTTACAAAGCACTTTTACAAGTTAGAAAAAAAATTCTGACTTGCCAAGTGGCTTTTGAGATACTTTCTGAATTTGTTAAAGAATAGGCACGAAAGGGGCATCTCCTGTCTATTTATGAATCAGAAAGTAATGAGGCTGGTGAGGTTGTGACCACTGTTGCAAACCATTAAACAGTTACCGCCCCCAAACTGAGATGGCAACTGATTTGCAAAGGGGAAGTAGTCTCTGCAATCTATCGTCCTCTTTGGGAATCATATTTGGGCAGCCTCGAGAAACGGAGCACGGCCTACTTCCCCGATGTGTTCCTCAATAGGAAAGTTTTTTTAAGCAGCATCTGACCCTTTAAAGCACACAGGCTGCTTTTTATTGAAGAAGAAAAAAGTTTTCCCGTTCGGGGAAGCAAATGCAGAAACTGAGGTCTGCTTTCCCTTGCAGGCCTTCATCCCGGCAATCACATCCATCCCAAGGGTCACACATTGCGTCCTGACTAATTAACCTTCATTAAGCAGGTTTTTTATGACCCCCAGCGAATGGACAATTTCTGATGCAACTTATTAGTACATATTTCACGCCGAAAACTGCATACCCGGTCACAAACTAGTCGGTGTTCAAATTGCACATCTCTAGTTAGCAGCTGGGAAAACATGTGGCCCCAACACACCTATTGCAGGCATCTACGTGTACGGGGCCCGTCTTAGGATATTATACTGATAACTAATGTGCTTAACACACTCGGCACAATCTTCCTGTACTTTCTTGTTCATGGTATTAATTAAAAAGCTTAAAGGAAATACTTAAAAAAAAAAAATAGTTTTATATAGCGCAAACTCGGCCGGAAGGTATCAGAGCGCTTTACATGAGCACCAGTTGCATTAAAGAGGGACACGTTCATTTTTAGGCGCGGGGAGATTTACCCAGAATCACAGGATGCTTGAGCGTCCCAGCTGAGACTCGAGCCTGATTACCCAGCTTCAAAGTCGCCTGCTCTAGCCGTTCAGCCCCATCCTGTCCCCTGAGGTCTATAGGGTAAAGCTGCAGCGGGCATGTACAGATTCTAGAAACCGTGCTGACAGGGGCACTAATGCATGCAGATGTCGCTCCTTGCCAGAGAAGCCACCCAGCTTTAGTCAGTCACCTGGTGAGGGATGAATGTGGCATGGACAGGTGTGCTCTTAGTGGCAGACCTTGGGTGGACTCCAGGTGGTTGAGTCACAGAGGCCAGAATAGTAGGAAGCGCACACGGGAGTTGAGGAAAATGTGTGACAGACGCAGAGAGAACTATAACACCTTTCATATTTTAATTAGTTTGCTTTCTCAATTTCCAGAAATACTGTAATTAAAACAATGAATGCAGTTCGTCATAATTAAATATTTTTTTTATTAAATTCCGAAATTATAATACATATTTTCACAGCTGTTTCTGCAGATTGCTTAACTTTTCCTTCTCAGATATGATTCTCTCCTGGAAACATTTGAAAACATTTTTGCAGTTTTTCACTTATTTCGGAGAGGTTTTGTACTTCCTTTATCAGTGAACAATAGAATTCCGCTTGGATAATGGGCAAAACATTCTAACGTCTGCTGTTCCTTTTACCGAATTATAATTAGGCCACAGTGGCACAAAGAGGCCACCGCAGCCACACATGTGGCTGCCATTCCCAGTCCTGTTCTGCACAGCCAGTCTAAACAATGGACTCCCACATGTTCAGAAGTTATGTCGAGGGGACACTCTGTAGAGGTTTTTCATAAAGAGTGATGTCAGGAGTTTAGGTGGTGAATATCTGCAAAATAGACGACTACCACTGAGCCCAGAAGCCCTCTTAATCAGCAGTCCCGTTGAGCCAAGGAGCCCCACAGTACTAACACTGAGCCCAGACGTCCTTCAGCACACAGCACTATCATGGAGTCCAAGCGTCATCTGCACACAGCACTATCAAGGAGAGTAGAAAGAACAGTCGCCTGCACACGGCACTATCATGGAGTCCAAGAGTCGTCTGCACACAGCACTATCATGGAGTCTAAGAGTTGTCTGCACACGGCACTATCATGGAGTCCAAGAGTCGTCTGCACACAGCACTATCATGGAGTCCAAACGTCGCCTGCACACAGCACTATCATGAAGTCAAAGAGTCCTCTGCACACAGCACTATCATGAAGTCAAAGAGTCCTCTGCACACAGCACTATTAAGGAGTCCAAAAGTCGCCTGCACACAGCACTATCATGGAGTCCAAGAGTCCTCTGCACACAGCACTATTAAGGAGTCCAAAAGTCGCCTGCACACAGCACTATCATGGAGTCCTCTGTACACAAAAGTATCATGGAGTCCAAGAGTCGTCTGCACGGGGAGTCCAAGAATCGTCTGCACACAGCACTAACATGGAGTACAAGAATCGTCTGCACACAGCACTATCATTGAGACCTCTGCCCACAGCACTATCATGGAGTCCTCTGCCCAGAGCACTACCATGGAGTCCAAGAATTGTCTGCACACAGCACTACCATGAAGTCCAAGAGTCCTCTGCACACAGCACTATCATGGAGTCCTCTGCACACACAAAAGTATCATGGAGTCCAAGAGTCGTCTGCACACAGCACTATCATGAAGTCAAAGAGTCATCTGCACACAGCACTATCATGGAGTCCAAGAGTCCTCTGCACACAGCACTATTAAGGAGTCCAAAAGTCGCCTGCACACAGCACTATCATGAAGTTAAAGAGTCCTCTGCACACAGCACTATCATGGAATATCATGGAGTCCAAGAGTCCTCTGCACACAGCACTATCATGGAATATCATGGAGTCCAAGAGTCGTCTGCACACAGCACTATCATGGAGTCCACTGCACACAAAAGTATCATGGAGTCCAAGAGTCGTCTGCACACAGCAGTATCATGGAGTCCAAGAATCGTCTGCACACAGCACTAACATGGAGTACAAGAATCGTCTGCACACAGCACTATCATTGAGACCTCTGCCCACAGCACTATCATGGGGTTCAAGAGTCGTCTGCACACAGCACTATCATTGAGACCTCTGCACACAGCACTATCATGGAGTCCAAGCGTCGTCTGCACACAGCACTATCATTGAGTCCAAGAGTCCTCTGCACACAGCACTATCATTGGGTCCAAGAGTCGTCTGCACACAGCACTATCATTGAGTCCTAGAGTCCTCTGCACACAGCACTATCATGGAGTCCAAGAGTCGTCTGCACACAGCACTATCATGGAGTCCAAGAGTCGCCTGCACACAGCACTATCATGGAGTCCAAGAGTTCTCTGCACACAGCACTATCTTGGAGTCCAAGGGTCCTCTGCACACAGCACTATAATGGAGTCCCGTAACCTGCCGCTTAAAACACTACGATTATGCTTCATACTTTTATTTTTCTCTTATGCAATATTTGCATATTGCCATTCTCAACTAAATCTCTAGTTCTAGGCGATTGGCATCATTGTGAATTGGTGAAAAGATAGATATTGATCGGGGAAGCTGAGAGTATCAGTGTAAGCATTGATTAGTACTAAAGGGTTGATATCTTTGATTATGCCCATTTTTATAAAATGATTTGGTATTGCAGTCTTCCCTGTTCTACAAGGGCAGGCCATCACAAAGTAGAGTTCAACTTGTTTAAGAATCGTGATAAGCGGAAGTGGTCCAGGTCGTGGGACGGCTCTTTACCCATGGCGAGTTCACACAGGATCTTCCCCACCACTGGGGAGAACTTAAATCCATGACCTAGATGAAAGAGGGAACAAAAGCAGAATCTCAGATCAAGCCCTTTATTAAGAGTCTAAAACCTCTCCCAGACACTTAGAAATCAACACCTTCTATGAACCCCCATAGTGAGGCAGACTCATTGAATAAAACAGGAACAGATCCACCCCCCACCCCCATGAACAATAAGAGCTAGACACACTGCTTTTTATAATGTGTAAATGTAGAGCCTTCTGTGAATGTTGACTCGAGGTCCACTATGAACGTTATTACCTATGGTACTCATACAATCTTAGACTACTAGTTCATTCAATAGGATCCTAGAACACCTGATAACGAAAGACGTGAGAGTCTCTGTTAATGAAGGAACCAACGCTCTTTGGAACTTTATGTAACTTGTGAGCATGGATTCCCTATACTTCTGGGAATCAAGTAGACCTCTACAAAACCTGTGACTATAGGATCCTCTAAGGACTTTATCTCATGTGAAATCCATTGAAGCCCACACCCTATGTGAGCCCCTTCAGACAGCTGACCATCAGAGGCCAGTAGAATCCCAAGCCCACTGTGAGCACCCTTTGGAACCCAGTGGGACAAAACAAATGTCCAAAGTCCGGATAGAACCCAGCATCCCTAGGGAAGCAGGTACTGAGGATGCTATTGAAGAATTCACTGTGAGGATAGTCTCTATAACATCTTGCTCCACACAGATCTGTTAGTTGGGCAAAACCACAGCCTGACACTATCGCAGAGTCATTCCCTGCAATTATCAGATTGAGTGTAGTGGGTCTCTAAATTGTCAGATGTGGTATGGTAGGTCTTGGGGGTCATCAGATTGTTTGCTATACGTTCTGTTATGTTGTCTAACAATCAAGCACACTGTGTTCCAAGCAAGTGCTAGTCAGAACACACACAGGGAATCAGAAGTGGTTGCTCAGTTACTCAGCCTTAGGTGAAGCACTGTTGGAAGAAGTAGCCCTTATGAGTCTGGTCTAGCAAATTCTGTATCACCAAAACAGGGGGTGTTCGAGTGTATGTAGAACTTAGACAAGGAAACTTTGAAAAATAGTGTGTAGTCATAGCAAAATCATCAGCTTACAAAAACAAAAAGGGCCTGGCCTGCTGCAAATAAAAACACAGTTTCAATGAAACACAGTTCATTGATCACACACAATACAGGCAACTTCATTTTCACCATATTCAATCTTAGAAACAAAAACAGCCCAACTTGTATTTATGGAAAAAAAAAAATTTCAAGCCTCCGAAAGAATCCAGCTGCCAAATTTCCTTTGAAGTAGATGTTAGGGAAACAATAAATCAACATTCTGATGTAGTTCCACGAAAATAATTTCATACACTTCTTTACGGCATCAACTTAACAATACATTTGCTATCACGTTAAAGAGGCGCTGCAGGGGCGTGGCTTGACGCCGATCGAGGATTGCCACCTACCAGTGACACTCCGCGGCATATCGGGAGACCTCCGTCCGCTTCTCCGCAAGTTCCGCTGCCGGAGCTGATGTCTTTCGCTCCGTGAAATGCTCTGGTCTCTAATGGGCACTTCAAAGTAACCGCAAGCTGTCCGGTGACTTCATTTTCTTCATTTTGATGTGCGGCGTGTCTTCCTCACAGGAGTTGCATCCGCCATTTTAGCTGTTTCCTGACAAGGTCCCGGCGCTCACTGCACCGTGTTTATTCAGCGTGATTATTCAACTTGTCTGCCCCCTTCAGCCTCAATCAAGGATTACTTCTATCAGAAGCATTTATTGTTTTGCCAATTTGGAAGCTTTTCTTTGGAAAACAAATGTACTTTTTCGCTTTTGCATGGCCTTCATTTTGACAGCGTGATATTTCACCTGTCTCTGACGTTTTTAGCTCATGCAACTCTTCTTCCTTAACTTGTCTCCATATTTTCAGAAGATATGAACCTTTTTCCTCACAGTCATTGACTCTGATATTTATTGTTAAGCGCTCTCAATATTTCCGCTTTTTGACTCTCAATACATTTGCAGTTTTGCAAGTAGATCCTTTCTCTGCTCCACGCACTTCTTTTTCAAACAATATTGTCTCCCTTATTTTTACCATTCGGTTTCTGGGGAGAACGAAGTCCATACGACGTGCTACGCAACCAGCGACTTCACTACCCCTTTTGGAAGATTACAATCCTTTCTACATCCTTCAGCTCAACATGGAAGAACCATCCAGTGGCTCTGCTTCATCTTCAGTGGTTGCTATGTCATCTCCCTTAAGCATACCACTTCCAACTTCGAAGCTTTCGCAAAAACCAAAAGTCTCCTCTGCTCTTTCATCTGGCAAACGTGTCAAAGCAAGTCCTCCATCACCATCCACTTCTCCACCTTCTACTTCCCTTGATTTACTTTTAGATTAAATAAGCGCTCTTCGTCCTCTCATGGAAGAAACCAATAATCGTCTACAAGTTCTGGAAGACAAGTGGCCACTTATGGAATCTAAAGTAGTACAAGTCGACCAACGCATTGACTCTCTTCAAGTTGTTGTGGGCCAAATCCACGTTATGCAGACTGAAATTGCGTCTCTCAGAAAATATATTGAGAATCTTGAAAACCGCAACCGCCGTAATAACTTAAACTTATATGGTCTGATGAAGGGCCACGAAGGATCGGATCCTATATTTTTTTTCAAGCACTTTCTTCCGAAAATACTGGGTTTACCTGAGTCTCTGCCTCTTAACATCCAAAGGGCACATCGCTTAGGTCATCCTCCTCATTTATCGTCCCCCTCCACAAAACCAAGAGGAGTCATAATGTATTTTCTGGAGTACACCAATTTATTGAGAGTCCTACAAGCAGCCAAACTCAGGGGACGAATATCCTGGCAGAGCTTTAACCTCTTCTTTTCGCAGGATTATGCAAAAGAGACTGCGGATAATAGAAAGCAATTTTTGAATATGCGACCAGCACTGCGTACTCTTAATGCTCGCTTTGGCCTCTTTCATCCGTGCCTATTTAAAGTGACCTACAAAAATAAAACCTCGACTTTTGAAGATCCAGCTTTGCTGCAACGCTTTATCGACATCTGCAGAGTAGAAGACATGGACGTTTCCAGAATCTCCAGCTCTTGCTGCCTTTGATGCATTATGTTTTCCTTTTACAATAGTGCTGTGTATCACTCTTTTGTTGCTTTGGTATTAATTGTTCCATTTCGAACAGCATTTCTTCATGTTTCCTTGTTTCTTCTATCACATTCTAAGTGCGATTTCCTCTTTATTTGATCCTTTTGCGTACTGGTGTCATTTTGGATGGAGTGTCCTTCTTCCCGAACATGCCCTCAGATGTCTGGTCAGTTGTGTCTTCCTCCTTATGAGGTTTCACCCCCCCCATTTTTCGGTATGTCTTTTTGAAGTTCTTGTCTTGTTTTTTGTATATCTCTTATTTGTTTTCTCCTTTTCCCTTCTTTTCCCCTCTTCTTTTCCTCTCTCTCTATGTTTCTAGTTTCCCTTCTTATTCCAGCTGTTGATCTCTCTCCTCTTTCTTCATCACATCTCACTTTTTGCATTACCTTAATCTCTCCTCCTACTTCATAATTCTCTTTCTCTTTACATATCACTTCTTTATGGTGTTCTCAGTAATTGATAAACTGTCATATGGTGCATCATTATATTTACAAATAGGTAACTGTTTATATCAAACTATACTATTTATTCTATATGTTTAGATGTCGTTAAAAATGATATCTTGGAACATTAAAGGTTTGGGTTCCCCATCAAACGCCAGCATGTTTTATCTCACATTGCAAGTTTAAAGAGTGATGTTGTTTTATTACAGGAGATTCATATGACAAATATCGAAATAGCCAAATTACATCGTCAATGGGTGGGTCATGTCTTTGCATCCCCAGGTTCAGGGAAACTTAATGGTGTAGCTATTCTTTGCAATAAACGTTGAGATGTTCGACTTATACGGCAGGATAATGATTCTGAAGGTAGATGGGTTTCGGTGTCTTTGTTAATTAAAGAAATCTCTTTAACCATTTTCAATGTATATGCGCCCACTACCCATGATACGTTTTTCTGGCCTCAAATACTTTCCACTTTAATGTCTTATACAGATGACTATTTAATCTTTGGTGGTGATTGTAATATGGTTATGGGTCCTTTTTTAGATAGACACTCCAACTCTAGATTCTCCCCTTCCTCCGCACACACCAAATATACTTCTACTATAACTCAAAGGTCTCTTGTTGATTCTTGGAGACTATGTCACCCTACTCTACAAGAATATACTTATTTCTCACCAGTTCACTCCTCCCAATCCTGGATAGATTATATTTTTATCTCCAAAGCCCTTACTCAACACATCTCCCCTTCAGATATAGGTTCTATTTTCATTTCTGATCATGCCCCAGTTTCCTTAAGTTTAGATTTGCTCCCTCCCGTCAAGGGAACTAAGAGATGGAGATTTAATAACTCCCTTCTATTAGATTCAACATTCACACCTGCATTTCTTGATTTTGCAACAATTTTCTTCTCAGAAAATGAATCGCCTCAGACATCTCCTCAACTTATTTGGGATACTTTAAAAGCTGCCTCTAGGGACTTCATTATGTCTTTTCTAGCCCAAAAACGCAGAGAATCTTCTCAAACAATACAATTACTTGATGCCCAAATTAAACAATTAGAACACTCCTACTACTTAACAAAAACTCAATCTGATTTGAATGAACTTATCAAAGCCAAACTCTCTTTTAATAAGCTCTCCAATGAATCCACACATGTATATTTAGTTAAATCTAGTACTAAATATTATAGTGCACTAAATAAATCTGGTAATGTTCTTGCTAATTATCTCAAGATTAAAAAAGAACATAATAAAATTGAGACTATTTTAACCTCTTCCAACACTTTAGTCCACAAAAATGAAGATATTCTGCTAGAATCCACTAACTTCTATCAACAACTTTATACCCCAGAATCCCCTTCTCAGCCGACTGCTTTTTCACAATATTTATCTTACATTCCTCCACCCTCTTCTCATGAGGTGGATTTTTCTCCCTTGGAAGAAGATATACAAATTCAAGACATCCTTTCCACCATTCACGCTTTTAAAAAAAGGAAAGTTTCTGGGCCCCATGGCTTTACAATAGGATTTTACGCTAATTTTCTCATCTTCTGATTCCCAAATTACATCAGTTATTTTTATTTTTTATATTATCCCAGAAATGAGAAGGTTCTTTCCAAGAAGCTTTGATCTGTCTTCTCCCTAAGGATAACAAGGATTACACTTTGTGTAAAAACTATAGGCCCATTTCTTTAATTAATTTAGATTATAAGCTTTTTGCGAAAATACTTGCCCTTCGTCTAGATAGTATCCTACCAAAATTAATTGGCAAAGACCAATGTGGTTTCATTAAGGGCCGACATCTATCTGACAACACTCGCCTCTTCTTTAATGTCCTTAGCAAATCTCAGTCTCATAAACATTCATTGGCGGCTGTTGCATTAGACGCTGAAAAAGCGTTCTATATGGTTAATTGGCAGTTCATTTTTTCAACTCTTGTTTGGTTTGGTTTTGGCCCCAAGTTTCTTGCTTATGTTTCGTCACTTTATTCTTTTCCCAGGTCTTTTATTTTGGCTAATGGTCTTGTATCTTCCTCTTTTCCTCTTCATAGGGGAGTTCGACAAGGCTGTCCGCTGCCTCCTCTGTTTTTTATTTTTGGCTTGGAACCCTTTTTAATAAAACTTCGTTTCAATAATGATATCACAGGCTTCTCATACGGTGATAAACATTTAAAATCTTCTGCATATGCAGATGACATTCTCATTTATTTCCAATCCACAAACTTCCATACCGTCTTTCTTATCAGAAGTGTCAGATTATGCTTTAGTTTCAGGATACAGACTCAATGTTGATAAGTGTGAAATTCTTCCTCTAAATAAACATTGTTTTCATGCTGATTTTTTAACCTCTTCTTTTCATTGGAGTCCCACTAAGATCAAATATCTAGGTCTATGGTTCACCCCCTCTATTAAGGAAACAGTCGCATTAAATTTGAAAAATTTACAATCAATTTTATCTGCTTCCACAACACGATGGCACCCCCTTTTTGTATCCTGGTGGGGTAGATTAAATTCTATAAAAATGATGCTAGTGCCAATTATCTTATTTTATTTATCCAATATTCCGATTAATATTCCTCAATCCTATTATAAAAAAATATTTACAGTATTCTTTCCAAATTTTTATGGCAGAACAAGACAGCTAGGATGTCTTTCTTGAGACTTAAACAACCTAAACACATGGGTGGAGTTAATTTCCCTGATTTCTCTTCCTACAAAATCTCATTTCTTCTCAAACATTCCTCTTCTTTATTATCTGATAATGTGCATGATTCTAATTCTCAACCTCTGTGGGTAGAGAGAGAGAAATCCTTTGTTCACCCCTGTACCTTTGAAGAATTCGTCTCTTTATCCCATACTCCAATATCATTATCATTCCCTATTCTTAAGAATGCCCGTAAAATCTTTCAACCTCTCTTTCTCGGTGGCCTAGATGATTGTACTCTATTTCTAAATTTCCCAATATGGTATAATAAAGATATTAAGCTTAAAAATAGGACTCTTTTATGGAAAGATTGGTTGGATCTTGGTCTTAAATGGACTCATCAACTCTTTCATGATGGCATCTGTGTCCCCTTTTCCAGAATTCAATCCAGTCTTTCTTTACCTTCCTCTTATTACTCCAAATATACGTCTATGATTACAACAGCTCAAGCTTCCTATAATGCTTTTACATCCTCTCCTGCACTTACAGTTTCCTCTACTATCACATTATCATCTTTAAATGCCTTTCCTTCGGCTTCTCAAATACATAAGAAATTAAGAGATATTCCTCTTACTCGTGATAAAACTAAGGTAGAATGTAGCTGGGAATCTGATTTAGATGAATCTTTTCCTATTTTAACAGGGAACAAAATCTGGAACAAAATAAGGAAATTGTCTAGAGTAGCAAACACCACCCAAACTTACTTTTTATAGATCCCACCATCCAAGCTACCTGTTGGTCTTGCCCAACCCCTTCAGCAGATCTTAAACACATGCTGTTTACTTGCCCATCTATTCATAATTTCTGGATCAGAGTGTGGCAATAAATCAATAGTATTTTTCATACCTGTATTCCTTTCTCTTTTTCACATATTTTTCTAGGCAGCGTCTCAGAGGTGTGGACTTCCCACACCAATGTCTTCATTATCGATTTACTAATAGCTGTGGCATTTGAACAAATTACCAAGTCCTGGAAGGATACTTCAATTGTTACTTTTCAGGCTTGGTGGTATGGCATTTGCTACAACCATAGACTAGATAGGGCTTTCGTCCATCCAATTGCACTTGCTATTAAAAGAGATATGCTTTGGTTACCCAGTGCTAATTTTCTAAATGTGTCTGCTCCATCCTTACCCATGGATTATTCTCACAATGAAGATGTACCCAAACCCCCTTCATTTAATAGTTATTAACATTTTTCCTCTGTGTTTTATCTTATGGTCAAAGACTAAAATTATTACAGTAGGAGTTACTGTAACAATTGTTGTGTTCCTAATTATGTGACCCAATATAAAGTTTTGATATCTCCTTCTTCCCCTTATTACCTTTCCTTTCCTCCCCTCCTTTCACCTCTTATATATGCATTATTTGTATTATGATATATTTATGTAATGTATCTAATGTATCTTTATCTACTGTACTAGGTTTGATCTTTTCATCAAATACAATCTCTCTTTTAAAACTCAAAAGAGGCGCTGCAACTGGAATTACACGATTGCATGGCTATGGCGTTTTTATGTATGTATATTTTATATGTACGTTCGCCATTTGCCCCGTAATCCAACATTTTATGGATAATTTTTAGAGTCTAACTAAAACTTGCTTATAGCTCTGACAGGTTAAAGAATACTAAAAGTATGTACATGGGGATAGACCAATGGAAGAAGGAATGCATATGTTTACAGCTCCCCTTTTAGCTGTTGATTGCTGTATTCAAGCATTAAATAGATCAATACTTCACCCACATGGTGTTAATATCGCCAGTGATGGACTGGGAGACTTTTTAGCTTGCAACTGGAAAGAAGTACTCTGCATTTCTGAAAGCAACTCCGGTTTCAAACAGGGTGGAAACAGTAATTTGCCGTTGTTTGTGACACTATTTTGTTTCACTATTTATTCAATTTCATGTTTACATCATAGACACTGTCCTGATAGAGCAGTTATTCCTACATGACACAGACTACAGAAACAGTCCTAGCATTCTTCATCTCTTTTAAAGATTTAATAATTTGAATCTTAAAGTTTCTGTTCGTGAGATGGGCATATAATAAGTAAGTAACATCACTTTGTGGGCCACCATCATTATCAATGTTCTGAACGCCGCAGCTCCACACAGGATTCCGACTTCCGGGGAGCTCGCTGCTATAGTTCCCATATTTAAGAAATGTGGTAGGCAGGATCCCTGTTGCTACCAGCCAATATCTCTGTTGGACTCGGTAGTAAAAGTCATTCGCCGAATCGTCCTGTCTAGAATAGAGTCTTGGGTACAGCAGTCTGGTACCATCAATAGGGTACAATTTGGATTTAACAAAGGTTTGGGGATGCAGGAACAGTGCCTCAATTTGAGCTTAGTGATGGGAGAGTATACAATCTCAAAAAACAGTCCTCTCCATCTTGCATTTATGGAACTAAGTAGTGATTTTGACCATGTAAATCGCTCTAAATTGTGGCACATACTAGTTGAGCTGGGTTTGCTCCAGCCTTTGCTTGATTTCTTACGTGGACTACCTAGCGGGGTAATGGCTACAGTCAAGTACGGTACAGAGGGAGAGTGTTTCAATACCTTTGGGCTGTCTCGAGGTGTCAGACAGGGATGTCTTGGCCCCCAATTCTGTTCATTTTATACATGAATGGTCTGATACATTTGTTATCAGCTAAGGGGGTGTGTCTCCCAAAGGTAAATTCGATCATCATTCCAGCACTGCTTTATGCAGACAATGCAGTGCTACTTTCCCACATGCCCAATGGCTTACAGGGGCTAATTAGTAACTTTTCCTTTTTATGGACAACTTAGACCTCGAAACCAATATATCCAAAACTCACTATATGGGTGAGCGCGCAAAAAATTATCAAGGTTATACCTAGATCTATCATGGGGAATTCCATTACAAGTGTCACTGAATTTCCCTACCTTGGAGTGACCTGTGACTCCAGAAGTAGCTTTTTACCCTGAATCTCAAATCGCTGCCTTATTTGTAACTGTTCACTTGCGACTATGATGTGTCCTGAAAAGTCAGTGGCAAACCTGTTTTACCCTTCCGAGTGATATATACATTGAAATGAATACCCGTTCTTACTTATGGGGCTGGAATATGGGGCTCTTAGGAAAGCACTAGGCTCCGACAGGAGGCGAATCACTTTTGCAGGCGCCTGCTGGGAGTAGGCTCAGGTAGCCCATATAATTTCCCACATGAGGAACTGGGCCTGCCCTATGTGGCAGACCTGATGGGGCTTGTCCCACTCCTCCTTTGGACCTCTATTTAGAGCCATGAAAAAGCATTGCTTAAACGGGAAGTTATTACTGATTGTCCTGCTTGTGACTTTGGGATTAGAATCCTGTGGCTGAGCAATGTCAAGAAAACTGTGGAAGCTCTAGGCAGGACTGATCTGTTTGCATCACCACACACTATTACATAAGGAGCGTGAACCAAGGTGAGGGAGTTATACTTGAACTTTGAGGCAGCCAATAGAGAGAGTAGAGAGCTATCCATGCCAACTGGGAGAGATATATTCGCAATTCAAATTGGCATGAGCACCGAACCTTACCTGTCTATTGTTCTGCCGTCTCACTCATGGTTTTTCTTTAGCGCTGGGACGCCCCGTTGCTCTACAAATACTATAACATAACTTATTGTGAAGAATGCTGGGGAATGGGCGCTATTGGGCAAATTTTGCCTAGTCTGCTCATCTATGCTTACCACTAGGTCAGTTTGCTGCAAATCATCTTGATTTGCCTGTGTGATGAATTCTCCCTCCAATCTTATGTTCAATTCTTATTCTGAAAATTTCATCAGATGCCCAGGCATAAATACCTGGCACCGGTCTTACATTTTCTGGATTTTACCAATATAGATTTGCTTTTTATTCCTATTGCATGTTGCCTGACCCATATGTGTGTCACGCTGTGGGAGGTTTCCTGATAATGGCTCTGCACAATAGAAAATGAATGGCTATTGAATGATGCTTACTAATGAATATGCTACTTACCAGTATGCATCTGTTCTTGGCATGTAGGGCTGCTGACATTCATATCTATAGCATAGATCGCCGCCTAGTGTTGGGTCCGGATGATTGCACATTGTTGTCCTGGAAGAGTCTTCGAAGTATCACGAGATAGGTGGCTCCTCCCCTGGACTACAGTGCGCATGGGCATCGACTCCATCCTCAGATTGTTTTTAGCCATTGTGGCAAAGATGGAGTGTAACAGTGTAAGCGATGGCCATGCTAAGAGTAAATGTAAAAAAGTCTGCAGCCGCTACAGGCGCCGGGGAGGAGGGCGGGCAATATGAATGTCAGCAGCCCTACATGCCAAGAACAGATGCATACTGGTAAGTAGCATATTCAGTTCGAGGCATGTGGGCTGCTGAATTCATATCTATAGCATAGAATACATAGCAGCCCCTCCATTAACGGCGGCCGCCTGTGCCAGCTGCAGAAGTTTGAAATAGTGTCTTAAGAACAGCCTGCCCTACAGCTGCCTGCTGCTTGGAGTGCACATCTACACAGTAATGTTTAGTAAATGTATGTGGTGTAGACCATGTGGCTGCTCTACAAATATCTTCCAAAGGGATATTACCAAGGAAAGCCATAGAGGCCCCCAACTTGCGGGTGGAGTGGGCTCTGGGAGGGACCGTTAAAGTGCGCTTAGCCTTGTGATAGCAAATCTGAATACACTTAACGATCCACCGGGCTATACCTGCTTTGGAAATGGGGTTGCCTTTGTGCTGGGCTGAAAAGGCAACAAAGAGTTGTTGTGTCTTCCTAAATGCTTTGGTCCTATCGATGTAGTACATCAAAGCTCGTTTGACATCCAGAGTGTGGAGCATTCTTTCGGCCACCGTCTCTGGGTTTTGAAAGAACGCGGGCAGTTCAATGGTCTGATTGACATGGAACTGCAAAACCACTTTAGGAAGAAATTTAGGGTTAGTGCGCAGCACCACCCTGTTAGAGTGAATTTGAATGAATGGCTCTTGTACAGTGAGCGCCTGCAGCTCACTAACACGTCGTAGAGACGTAATGGCAATGAGAAAAGCCACTTTCCACGTTAAGAACTGAATCTCACATGAATGTAGAGGCTCAAAAGGTGGGCCCATCAAACTGGTGAGGACCACATTGAGGTTCCATACGGGGGCTGGCGGGGTCCTTGGAGAGATGACCCGCTTTAGTTCCTCTAGGAAGGCTTTAATGGCGGGCACTCTGAAAACGGAGAGATGCTGCCTGTTTTGGAGATAAGCCGCTATGGCGGATAAGTGTATCCGAATGGAAGCATATGCCAGATTGCATTTGTAAAGATGTAACAAATAACAGATGATGTTGGGAATGGATGCATCTAGCGGGTTGATGTGGTGTTCTGTACAGTAAACAACAAACTGCTTCCATTTCGCTGCATAGCAGGCTCTAGTGGTGGGCTTTCTTGCCTCCCGAATGATATCCATGCATTCTGGAGGCAAGTCAAGGTAGCCAAACTCTAAGACCTCAGGAGCCAGATCGCCAGATTGAGCTGTTGCGGATCTGGATGCTGAATGTCGCCATGGTTCTGCCTCAAAAGCCTGGGTGTGAGGTGCAGGCGTTGATGCGGTACCACGGAGAGTTCTAGAAACGTGGTGTACCATGGTTGGCGTGCCCACGTTGGAGCAACCAAGATGAGTGTCATCGAATGTTGCTTTAGCTTTCTTGCCACCAGCGGTATGAGAGGTGCTGGGGGAAAGCGTACGCAAATCTGCCTGACCAGTTCATCCATATCGCATTGCCCTGCGACTGTGGGTGAGGGAACCTGGCGGCAAATCTGTGGCATTTTGCGTTTTCCCTTGTGGCGAACAGGTCTATCTCTGGATGACCCCACTGCTGGAAGAACGGGCGGAGTACCGATGGATGTATCTCCCACTCGTGCATTTGGTGGCTGTACCTGCTGAGCAGGTCCGCCATCTGATTGTCCTTGCCCGGGAGGTGTTCCGCCATGAGGAAGATGTTCCTCTGAATGGCCCACTTCCACATGCTCTGAGCCAGATGAGACAACTGTGGAGAGTGTGTACCTCCCTGCTTTTGGATGTAGTACATGGCCGTCATGTTGTCCGTCCGGATCAACACGACCTTGTTGCACAGATGTACTTTGAATGCCTTCAGCGCCATGAAGATTGCCATCAGTTCTAGATAGTTGATGTGCATCTTCCTTTGCTGCGTCGTCCATAGTCCCTGCACCGTGTAGTGGAGTACATGAGCTCCCCATCCCTGGAGAGAAGCGTCCGTCGTCAGGATAATCTGTGGCACAGGCTCCTGGAACGGTCGGCCCTTGCAAAGGTTGTGTGGAGTCCACCAATGCAGAGAGTTGTATGCCTGACCGGTCACCAACACTAGGTCGTTCAACCGCCCTTGAGCCTGAGTCCACTGATGCGCCAAGCATTCTTGGAGCGGACGCATATGTAACCTCGCGTGCGGGACTATGAAGATGCAGGAGGCCATCATGCCTATCAACTGCATGAACACTCTCGCTGGAAGGGAGTGTTGCGGTCTGAACTTTCGGATTAGTGACTGGATTTTGTCGATCCTCACTGAATTTGGCTGAGCCGTGGCCGCCAGAGTATCTATCGTCGTGCCCAGATACTGCCGCACATGGGCCGGCTGAAGGTGCGACTTCGGATAGTTCAGTGAGAAGCCCAGACCGGGAAGAAGGTGAATGGTGTGGGACATGTCGGCGGCGCACTGCTGGGCTGACTTTGCTTGAACCAGCCAGTCGTCCAGGTAAGGGTAGACATGTACGTTCTGTCTTCTGAGGTGCGCAGCCACTGTCGCCAGACACTTCGTGAACACTCTGGGTGCCGTGGTCACTCCGAAAGGAAGGACCTTGAATTGGTAATGCCAATTTTGAATGGTGAATCTGAGGTATTTCTTGTGTGATGGATGGAGTGGAATGTGGAAGTAAGCATCCTTGAGGTCCAAGGTTGCGAGGAAGTCTCCCTGATTGAGCAACGGAAGAACTTGCTGCAGCGTTAGCATGTGGAAGTGTTCGGAGAGAATATACTGGTTCAGGGGCCTGAGGTCCAGAATAGGTCTGAGGGACCCGTCCTTCTTTGGGATCAAGAAGTACAGGGAGTACACTCCTGTGCCTTCTTCCTCCACTGGCACGAGCTCTATTGCGCCTTTTTGCAGCATTACAAGAACCTCCTGCTGCAATAAGTGCAAATGCTCTGTGGACATAGGACGGTGTTTTGGTGGTATGTTGGGTGGAGTGGATGTGAGCTCCAAACAATAACCGAACTGGATAAGTTTCCTGACCCACCTGTCTGTGGTGATGGATTTCCAGACCGGCAGGAACTGTTGGAGTCTCCCCCCGACAGGTGTGGAATGGTCGGGGGGGCAGTGACAGGGCGTCACTGTTTGTTGGAGGCAGAGGAACGGGAGTTGTTGTTGCCCCTGCCTCTGCCATTGGTGCTGTTGCCACGGTAACCTCTTGTACTCTGCTTGGTGTAAGAGGATTGCGCCCCACCTTTATTGAATTGTGTTTGCTGGGACAGCTGGCCTCTGGTAACACCCCTATTGCCTGAGCGACGAAAATTGCTCCCTCGAAACTGTTGGGACTGTAGAGCTCCCATGGACTTAGCAGTCTCGGTATCCTTCTTTATTTTTTCCAGGGTGGTATCCACCTCAGGACCAAATAATCTGTCAGGGTTTACCGGCTGGTTGAGGATGGTAGTTTGTATCTTCGGCTTAAACCCGGAGATGCGGAGCCATGCCTGACGTCTCAACATCACACTCGTATTAACTGCCCTTGCTGCAGTGTCCGCAACGTCTAGTGCACACTTAATGGAAGCGTTGGAGATGAGCTTTCCTTCCTGGATAAGCATCTCCGGTGCCTCTTTATATTGGTCTGGTAGATGTTGCAACAGGGTCTCTAGTGTGTCGTAGTGTGCCCTGTCGTATCTAGCCAAGAGTGCCTGCGTGTTAGAGATACACCAGATATTGGCCACCTGAGCTGCTACCTTCTTTCCTGATGCCTCCAGCACTTTGGATTCTTTGTCCGGGGGAGGAGCTTCACCAGTGGTCTGCGAATTCGCCCTTTTGCGAGCATTAGAAACGACCAGAGAGTCCAATGGCAACTGGCCCTTGATGTAGGTAGGATCGCCAGGTGCCGGTCTGTATTTCTTCTCAATTCTAGGGTTGACAACCCTGGACCGCGTGGGTTCCTTAAAAATGTCCGCAGCATGTTTCAGGACCCCCTTTAACATTGGGAGAGTCTTTACAGTCTTTTCAGCTGTTGAAAAAGTGTCAAAGAGGAAGTCCACCTCAAGAGGGTCAGCATGCAGCTCAACGTCGTGTTTTTTTGCTGCCCTCTCAATTAAGGTATTAAATGCTGCAGAATCCTCAGTGGGAGAGGTCTTGACGTTGTAGACCTGAGGGTCATGGGCGGGTTGCTGATCCCCCTGGTCACCTGCCCCTGTCCATGAGTCCTGTTGTTCATCAGGATCTGTGTTGGCAGGAAAGTTGTACTCCTCGTCATCATCCCCCGCATCCTCTACATCCGAATAAGTTGGTGAGGGTGTGGCAATTCTTGGAGTCCGAGGAACCAGTGGCTCGACCAAGACTGGTGAATCTGAAGCAGGCTTTTTGCGCTTTAGAGGAATCGTGTATGACTCCAAAGGCCGTGTCGCCGTAATCTTCCTCTTGTAAAGCGTAAGCTTCCCGGTGTCGGCATCGATGAAACGCTCTGACTGCTCCTCACCCAATGGTGGTCGATGCTTCAAGCCCCCAGCCGGGTGAGTAGGCTTCGACCCCGCAGAACTCTGCAAGTGCGCTTCGGGCACCGACCGTGGTGCGAAGGCCTTTGGTGCCACCTTCGGCGGCAGCGTGAAGAGGATTGGCGTCGAAGACTTAGACGATGGGACCGATTGCTTCGGGGCGGAAGGCGTCTTTGGTTCTTCCGTCGAAGCCTTGTCCCCGATACGTTTCAGGGAGTCCGAGACCTGCTTCGTAAAGGAAGCGGACGGTTTCGCCGACCCGACAGACGACCTCGGTCCACTAACATGTGAAGACTTGAGCGTCGATGACTTGGTCTTTTCCTTTCGAGGCGTAGGAGCATCCTTTTTAGGGGCGCTACGCCCCCCTTCCGTGACCGCAGACGTCGACGCCGACTGTTTTAGATCGGCGGCCTGGATAACCTGTTTCGGGTCCCCAGTCTTCGGCTCGACGCCCCTCTTGGACTTCGGCTCGACGCCCTTGCTTGACTCCGGCTCAACGCCCTTCTTGGACTTCGGCTCGACGCCCTTGACCAATTTCGGCTCGACGCCTTTTCCCGACTTCACCGGGTCGACCGCCTTCTTCGGCTTGGGTTGCCCCGACACCTCGGAAGACGAGGGTGCCGACGTCTTCGGTTTCGATGGCGTTTCAACCACTTTCGGTTTTGTCGACACCGAAGGTTTCACTTTCGGTTTCGTTTTCGACAATGGCGGCTCCGCCGAAGTGTCCGTAGCCGGGCCTGAAGGCGGGGCCGTGTATCCTGGTAGAAGGTCTTGGGTAAGGCCGCGTGGCGATCCCTCGACCTGAGCCTTTGTAATTGTTCGAACGGGGCATAGCTCTTCCTCTGAGCTATCTTCCATGGCCCCATAGGCCTCATTGTCGTCTCCTACCTCGTCGACAACTTCTTCTACGTCTAGGCCTTCGACATCCGCTTCATAGTCGTAGTCGATTCCCTCCGTCGGAGGTGAAATCTGCATCTGAACTTCGTGTTCGTCTGCTTCTTCGCTGTCGAAGATGTCCACCGGTGCCGGGGCCGACTGCCGGGCCTCCATGCGCGCCGCACGCCGAAGCCGAATCGTCTTCTTTGAACGAAACCTGGAACAAGCCATACAGTTGGCTTCATCGTGGTCCAGCGACAGGCACTTGTTGCACACCGGGTGGACGTCGATGTGGGGATACTTGGATCCACACACGGGACAATTCTTGAACGGGCTTCGTTCCATGTTGTCGAGGGTCTTGCTGCGTCGACTGGGCCTCGAACACCGAAGAGTCACGCGACTCCCTGGATATCCAACTCGGGAACTGAGTCGGAATAGAACCGGGCACCGAACGCAAACAATACCGACGGTATGAAAAAAAAAAAAAAAAAAAAAAGCCTTCGTGCCTCGAAAAGTTTATGTTGATGCCGAACTGGAGATAACAAAATTACATCCGAACCCAATGGCGGAAAAAAACAATCTGAGGATGGAGTCGATGCCCATGCGCACTGTAGTCCAGGGGAGGAGCCACCTATCTCGTGATACTTCGAAGACTCTTCCAGGACAACAATGTGCAATCATCCAGACCCAACACTAGGCGGCGATCTATGCTATAGATATGAATTCAGCAGCCCACATGCCTCGAACTGTGTCTGTGCACCCTGTTTTCTTTCTTGTAATTTCCCATCAAAAACATATGATTTTATTGGTGGCCATTCTTCACCTTTAGAAAGTTATTGCTTGATCTAATATTTTGTAGATGATGTATTTTTATTTGATTTTAGCGTATGTTACTGTACAAGTTTAGAGCTTTTAAATAGGCTATTTTGGAAATGATTCACACAAAGAAGCATTTTACATGTCTGACAAGGATTTATCGTTAAGGTTGTGTCATGGATCTTATTCCTTTAGGAATATATTTGTATGATTAAATAAAGATGTATTCGATTTGTTATAAGTAATGTGCTGTACACTTCTGCAGTAATAAATAGAAATACACTCAGAACACTATAGTGTGAACAGAGAGTAAGCCTAAACCTGAAATAGAGTTTTAAACATACCTGCAATTTGCAAAAAAAGGAATTATGTGCCTTATATTATCATAAGAGTGTATACATGTGTGTGTTTCTGTTCTCCCAAACTTTTCTTACTCTATATTCTTCTGATCTTGGTTTTGTTGACCTTAGGACTCTGTACACTTTCCCGCTGCTAACTAATGCTAAAGTGTGTGTGATCACTCCTTAAAACACAGTAACATTCCAATTTTATCCTATCTATATACTTGGGGGAATCATAAAGGGGTAATTTCTGGTTTATATAAAATATTCACATTTTATTTATTCTCCCAACCCTTATCATGTGCTCTTCGTCTCAAATGATAAACACGCCTTTCATTTACATATGGAACCCTTAACCAGAGGAATCAAACAAGCACAACAGATATTTTGCTTATTCAAGATTTTACATGACTGGCATTGGTCTCCATCAAAACTGCAAAACTGCATAAAGCTGGACTTCTTCCTCATACTAATTGTTGGAGATGTGCTACTTCTGGTTGTGACATAGTCCACATCCTCTGTTCTTGCCCTATCATACAATACTATTGGTCTTACATAGGTCAGATTTTACAACACACTCTCCCTTTGGATTTACCGTTAAGACCAGCCATCGTTCTTATGCATGGTTTACAAACTTTACCACACCTTACCAAACCTCCATGCCGTCTTTTATATACTGCTCTAACCACAGCTAAAATATGTATACTATGGCAATGGAAATCTTCGACTTCACCCTCTCCGGAATCTTGGCTGGTGGCTATGGTTCAAACTAACTTTTATGAAAGTGTTATCTAAAATTTGCAAGATCAGACACAATCATTTAATCAAATTTGGGCCACCTTTTTACAACTGAATAATCCTCCTGTGATAGACAATTCCGGTCACCCCATAGTGGAGTCCACTGTATCGTAACTTGTTCTCTCTTTCTATTTTACTCTTGCTTCTACTATTCTTCTCTTCTTCCCTTTTTCGCATCTTTACTATCATGCATTTACATTCCAACACTGAAAACCCGTCCTAAATCTGCTCTTATCTAGCCTCCTCCAATTCCTTCCTTTTTATATTTGGTCAATTTCCCTATATACTTTTCTGTTCTATACATTCGATTCTTTTATATTTTTTACTGCATTGGCGCCTTTCCTTTATTATTCTTCACTATCTTTCTATTCACATTTCCTGCTTTTCTCTCACTTACTCGTTTGCAATTTTATGTTTCACTTTGTATCACGTATTTGTTCTTTTTGGCTTTAAATCTACTTTCTATTTCACCATGTCATTAGAGTTTTTCAATCAAATAGCTTATTGTTTTACTTTCTTCTTACATCTTATTATTGTATTATCTGTACTTAAATACGATACAGTCTTCATCGTTATGAATTCATATATATTTAACTTTTTGTACTACTTCCAATGTAATTTATGTTATCATATTGCACATTTCTGTATTTTATTGCTTTTACTCCATTATATTTCCTAAATGCTAATATAGAAATTCAACACAAAAAAACATGGTAACATTGGCTTATCCCCAATTGCTATATTTTATTTATTTATAATTCCCTAGTTTGGTGGTAGTACATGTACCCAGAGCCTGTAAAGTAAACGCTATTAGTGGGCCTGCAGCACTTATTGTATCACCCATCTAATTAGTGCTTGAAACATGTCTCAGGCTTGCCATTGGAGCATGTGTGTGCAGTTTTAAATTGCCATTTCGACCTGGCAAAGTAAACCTTTTTCCACGTTCAAACCTTCCTTCTTTTAATACATAGAAGTCACTCCTAGGGTAGGCCCTAAACAGCCCACAGGGCAGGGTACAATATATTTAAAGAGTAGGGCATGTAGTTACAACTTTATATGACCTGATATTGAAAAGCCCTTATATTAGTTTTTCACTATTGCAAGGCCTACGTCTCTCATAGGATAGCATTGGAGTTACCTTGATATATTTAATAAGGAGATCTTCCAAATGGCACAGGTCAACAGTTCCTGCTGGGTGTCTTTAGAATTATAATGTAAAATCCTCTCTTATGGTAAAGTTGGATTTTGAATTACAATTTTGTAAATGCCACTCTTAGAAACTTGGCATTTTCCTGTCTAAGTCATTTTGGATCATATGTATGAAACTTTGGTTTCATGATTCTCAAATTGCGATTTTTAGAGAATCGCTATTTGAGAATCGCAAAACGCTATGTATGAAGGATTTGCAAATAATTTTGTGAATCCTACATATTCCTTTATTGCCAATCGCAAATTGCAATTCGCAATTAAGGAATACCTCCCCATTCATTCCTATGGGCCAGCAGGCCCATAGGAATGAATAGGAAGACATTCTCAATTTGCGATTCTCAATTAGGGAATCGCAAATTGAGAATACAATTTCAAGGGTGACATGGTGCCAAAAGGACACCCTGTTGCACCCCTGAAATGTACATGCACCACATGGCACTTTGAAAACTGCAAAAAGTTAATTTTTCAAAGAAATCGCAAATTACCACCAATTTGAAGTTGGTGGTAATTTGCGATTCCTTAAGGCCAAGTTGCACTTTTTCTGTGCTTCTTACATTGCATTTAAGGAATAGCAATTTGCGATTCTTTAAATGCAATTGCAAAATCAGGAATCGCAAATTTTGCGAGGCAGTTTTGCTTTCATACATACCATGAGCCAAATTGCGAACGCAAACGCCCAAATTCTGCAAATTTTGGCGTTTGCGATCGCAATTTGGAATGATAGATATGGCCCTTTGTGCTTGCGGTCGGTGTCTGGGTCACAGTTGGTCTTAGTGTATTCCTCCTAGACAGCCACACACAAGAGAGAGCTTATATGTGTCTGGATGAGCCTTCACTGGCAGAATGGGAGGACAGAGGTAGGCACAGCCACATTTACACCTGAATAGGCTGCGTCCTGCCTTCACACAAAGGACTGCATACCCCTGTAGTGAGTCGAGTGAGGTGACAACACTGGGTATGGAGGTGCATGACTTATAGTATTTTGAAGGTGGGAAGGTATTTTGAAGGTGGGGCATAAATTATAAATGTAAGTTATAACTATAACTTTAGAATTTCTAATGCTTGTGTAATTTAAGTTGGGTTTGTATAGAAAGAATAATGTTTCCTAACTATAATTTATTCCTAACCTTTGGCTTTTTATTTGAATTTCTATGGTTTTTATTTTTAATAACATGCGTTTCAATTCGTAGTGTTGAGTGCCATTTATTAGTGTGTCATTAATTGTAGTGTTGTACAGTAGAATGAAAGAGGGTGTTGTAAAGTGTAGTGTGGTAGAGTGGAATATTGTAGAGTGGAATACATTGCAGTGAAGTAGAGTGGATTATAGTGGCGTGGGAGAGCATACAGTGGAGTAAGGTTTTACAGAGTAGAGTGGCGTGGTGTGGAGTGGAGTATCGTGGAGTGGCATGTTGAACAGTGGATTGATGTCTCATACAGTAGAACAGGGTGTTGTAGACTGTCACGGAGTTGAGTACAGTGTGGTAGAGAGGAGTGGCATTGAGTGTAGTAGGGTGCAGTAGAGTGTCGCTCAGTGGCATATCATTGAGAGAAGTGTCACAGAGTACAGTGGAGAATAGTGTCGTATAGTGGAGTTGCGTGTCGTGGAGTGGCATCTCTCCAATTATTATAGCCTTATAGCCTGCCGTAGAGGGCTATACCGGCTATTAAAGGCCCTCTCCAGCGTTAACCGCATCGATGCTCGCAGATTTACAACCATGCGCTGGGATTTTCAAAAACCCATTATTCATGACGAGCTGGGCTCGTCATGAGCGTGTGAGCAGGCTACTGCATGACGAGCCCAGCTCGTCATGAGCGTGGGAGGGGTTAAAGGCCCCGAGCCGAAGGCGAGGGCCTTTAACAAGGGAGAGGGACTTTAATAGCCGGTATAGCCCATCTACGAAGGGCTATAAGGCTATTAGAACATTCTGTCACTAGAGGACAGAATGTTCTAACAAAAAAACAAAGCCTTTTGGGAGCGTGAGGGGATTGGAATCCCCTCAGGTTCCCTGAAGCCTTTGTCCACAGCCAGAGCTGTGAACAAAGAAACATTGGAATGTTGGTGCTCCAGGCTTATACCAGCCATTATAAGCCCAGAGCACTCCATTGTTTTCAATCGAGCTCCCAACATTCCAATGTTCTAATATACAGTATACTAAAATGACAGAGTGGATGGGCAAAGAGTGGAGTAGAATGTTCTAGAGGGGCATAGAGTGTGGTATAGTCTTGTAGACTGGAGTTGCATACAGTGGTGTAGAGTGTCAGACAGTGTAGCGGCCTTCAGTGCAGCAGTATGATGTAGTGGTGTACATTGGGATAAAGTGTAGTATGGTTGAGTGGTGAAAATTGCAGTGGGGAGTATACAGTAAAATGTCAGAGTGGAGTGCTGTGTCGTAGAGTATAGCTGCATGCACTGCAGTATACAGAAATGGCGCAGCATATATTTGAGTAAAGTGTTATAAACTGGAGTACCGTATTGCACAGTACAGTGCAGTGGTATGTTGCAGAGTTTTGGAAAGTGTTGTAGACTACAGGAGAGGAGAGTTGCAAACAGTGTAGTAAAGCTTTCTAGAGTAGAGTGGCGTACAATAAAGTACAGTGCTGTAGAGTGTGCTGTAGAGGATTAGCATAAAGCATTATATAGTTGAACGGCATAGATTTGAGTGGAGTGGCATACAGTGTAGTAGAATGGACTAGTCTCTCAAGGAGTATAATGGAGTAAATTGTGGTGCAGTGGGAGAGAAAGAGTTGCGTACAGTGTTGTATAGTACAGCAGCATAGACTGGAGTAGAGTGTTGTGCAGTGGCATACAGCATAGTACAGTGTTGTACAGTGGAGTGTAGCGGTATGGTATGGAGTGGAGTCAAATGTCAAAGAGTAACATACAGTGTTGTGAAGTGTGTCGTATAGTGGAGCTGCATATAGTGAGGTAAACTTTCGTACAGTGGAGTAGAGTTGAGTGGAGAGGCGTAACATAGCGTGGAGTAAAATATAAGAGAGTGTATAGGCATGTTGTAGAGTGCAGTACAGTGTAGTTGCGTAGCGCTGAGTTAAGTGATCTCTTATACCTAGGAGTGACGTCTCGTATAGTAGAGTGGAGTGCTGTGTTGTAAAGTATTCAAAAGTGTCGTAGAGTGGAATAGAGTGTACGGGCATAGAGTGTAATATAGTGTTGGACATGGAAGTGTACTGGGATAGAGTGGAATATAGTGTCTTAGGGTGCCATAACGTTTAGTCAAATTTTATAGTGTAAAGTTGTATAGAGTAGAGGAGATTGTCATACAGTAGAGTGTTGTACAGTGGAGCAGCGTACACTGTAGTGGAATGCAGTGGTGTACCATACAGTGGATTAGCTTCTATTGAAGTTTAGAAGAGTGGAGTGGCATAGAGTGAAATAGCCTACACTGCAGTGTCGTACAGTTGAGTGGCATACAGTGCAATAGAGTGGAGTGGCCTAGAGTGGTATAACGGATAGTGTAAAACTATACAGCAGAGTGGCGTACAGTTAAGTGGCGTCCTAAGGAATAGCGTGGAATAGAGTGGCATAGAGAGGAGTGGCATGCACTGGAGTGGTGCAGAGTGGAGTAGCGTACAGTGTAGTGGTATACAGTGGGATAGAGTACAACGAAGTGTCGTACAGTGTAGAGGTGAAGAGTGGAATAGCGTATAGTGGAGTAGCATAGAGGGAACAGCCATACAGTTTAGAGCCATAGACGAGAGTGGTGTAGAATGGAGTAGTGTACAGTGGAGTGGAATATAGTGGGATGGCGTAGACCGAAGTGGCGCACAGTGGATTGGGGTAGAGTGGAATACCATACAGTGGAGTGATGTACAGTGCAGTCGCATACAATGAAATACCATGCAATGTAGTGAGGTAGAGTGGTATGGAGTAGAGCAGCAGACAGTGGTGTGGCATACTGTAGAATAACGTATAGTGGACTGTTGTAGAATGCAGTGGCATACAGTAGAATAGCGTAGAGTATAGTGGTGTACAATGGAATAGTGTATTGTGCAGTAGCGTACAGGGGAGTGGCATACAGTGGAGTAGCATACACTGGAGTGGCATACTCTGAAGTGTGTTATGGTGGAATATAATACAGTGAAGTGGCATAGAGTGGAGTGTTGCTTAGAATGGTATTGTGTACAGTGGGATGATGTACACTGGAGTGGCGTGGAGTGGCATACGCTAGGATAACGTAGAGTGGAGTTGCCTTCACTGTAGTCTGGTAGAGTGGAATAGCGTGTAGTGGGATAGAGTAGTGTAGAATAGAGTGGGGTTAGTGCGGTGGCATAGAGTGGAATAGCATATAGAGGAGTTGCGTACAGTGTAATGGCGTAGACTGAGTGGTTAAGACTGCAGTGGTGTACAGTGGAGTGGGGTAGAGTGGATAACATACAGTTGAGTGGTGTAGAGTGGAGTTGTGGAGTTGTTTACAGTACAATAGGGTAGAGTGGAGTGGCTTAGAGAGTAGTGCAGTCCAGTCGAACACCGTAGAGAGTAGTACAGTGGACCGGCATACAGTGGAGTAGTGTAGACTGGAGTATCTTATAGTGGAATGGTGCAGAGTAGAGTGGCATAGACTAAAGTGTTGTACAATACAGTAAGTTAGAGAGGAATAGCACACAGAGGAGTGGCATAAAGTATAATGGTGTAATGGTGTAAAATGCAATAGCGCATAATAGAGTAGAATGGAGCATCATACACCGAAGCCGTGTACACTGCAGTGGCCTAAAGTGGGTAGCATCAAGTGGAGTGATATACAATGGAACAGCATACAGTAGACTCTGCTGCTGTGGAGTGGGATACAGTAGAATAACATAGACTGGAGTGACCGTACAGTGGAATGGACTAGAGTGAAATTGTGAGTACTGGAGTAGCGTACAGTGGAGTGGCAGAGAGTGGAGTGGTGTACACTTTAGTGGAATACAGTGTAATACTGTAGAGTGGAGTGGTGTATAGTGGAGCAGCATACGCTGGAGTGGGGTAGAGTGGAATCTCTCTTAAGTAATGCGCTGGCCATGCGACACTATATGTGAGGCAAGGGAAACGCAATACAATAATAAACCTAGGTGTTAGTGATAAATTGCGTCATAGTATACAGTGGTACTTTTGCGGTATACCATTATGCATGGCGATGGGAAGGCATAATATAATTTCCCCCCCGCTTTAGCTGTATTCTGGGTTAGGGCCTTATATATAGGTAACTAGCAGGTTTTCTTTTCCCCCACCTACCTTTTACCACTTTATTAAAATGTTTATAGGTACAGAAAATATATATATTTTATATATTTTTTATTGTAGTGAGCTAGTAGTTAGCAAGTACCAGTTATTTTTTGAACCAATTTACCTTTTTTCTTTAATTGTTTTTAATTTGCAAGATATTTTAGCACAATTTGCACGCTATGGCGTAATTTAAAAAATAAAAAAATATGTAAATATTAAAAAATACACTGCAGTACACTATATAAGTAAAATATAATGTATCACAGATTATTTTTGAAACATTTCTATTTTTAATTTTTTTTGTTCGATGCTGCAGTACTCCCAAGACAGTACTGTGGTCATCTGTAAACATCTTCTTTTTAAGTATTAAACATTATAATTTTTCTCTACCTATTACCACTTTAATTAAGTGATAATAGGTAAGGAAAATGATAAAAACTATTACTTATCTGTATTTTACACCCTAATCTGGAACATAAATTTCACCAAAAAAACAACATGGCAGTTATTAGCCAATGATAATGTCTTGTCATTGGCATGTACAGTGGTAGTTTTGTGAAATTACTGCGAGACTACTGCGATAACAGATATCAGTCATTTTTATGCCCTTATAACTTATCTCTAACTCAAAAAGATTAATATGCACACCATAATGCCTAATCCTGCTAAATGTCATCCAAATCCAATAGATCGTTTAGCTGCTATGTCCAATACAAAAAGTCTATGGAAAATGCACTGAGGACCAAACGTGTTTTGGGTTCCCCTTTTTTCTTCCCACCACCAATTGCTGCAAAACTTTCCATCATGCATAGAAGAAAGAATAGGTCCGGAAAGTTTTGTGGAGATTCGTCAAACAGGCACAAAGTTATTATGGGCAACATTCCAAGGAATTAATATCACTGGTAACCCTAACTATAACTACAGAGTGGCAACCGCTTTTCGTCCACAGCATTTATAGCAGACTTCGCCCTTCCAATATTTATAGGAGCCTATGTTGTTCCATTATCACATGAATCAGTATATTGGGAAATTGGCCCATTTAATCATGGCTAAAAAATATACTTTTATATATCTTAGAGATCACATGGTCTAAAGGTTTTTGATTATTTGTATACACTTTTATTCACTTTTACTATGTTAAATCACTAACACGCCTCGACCAGTGTTGCATGCCACGAGGATATCATTATACTTATAGTGATTACCGACATATGCCTGAACTTGAATTGTCGATTTAAATTAACTGTTGGGTTCCAGTGCATAATTGCATGGTTTGCAGCTTCTTATAGATCATATGAATTAATTATTTTCAGGAAATACTGATTATTATATTATGCTGTTACGAGATGAACCAGACACACTGCTGCTTGTAACTATGAATATTGTTACCTCTATTTCTATGATCATTGATTCTGATCGAGCTGGCATTCTATATGATTTGTTATCACAGACCAAACAGAATTGCAATTCGAACCTCTAAATTGATTATAACGCTGGACCGATATACATTGGATTTTGTAATCACACATATCTTATAAGAGGATATAGTTATGGTCCGAAGTATGTTGTTAATGTCTATGCCACACTTGCGTTTTTATTGTGAGCATGAATCAGTGATTTTAACTTGACAACGGCTACTGTTTCCGTGCAATAAATCATTGCAAAGGAGTTGGTGTGATGCCTTACCCTTCATCCATAAATGGATGGAATTAGATTGATTGGAATTATTTGAAATATATATATATATATATATATATATATATATATACATATACATATACATATATACACATATACATATACATATATATATTCACTTTCAGGTTTCAGGCCGTATATAGTTAGGAATTAGCATATAAAAAACCTTTGAAATTCACTGAAAAAACCATAGGTTTCAGGCCTTATGTAGTTAGGAATTAGCATTTTTTTTAAAATTGAAATTGCTCCTGTATAGTTAGTTGTACTAACTATATTTCGCGCACCCGCAATCCACTGCTGATGATGTCACATATTACATCATTCATGACATGGTCAGTGACATCACTGATGACCTCTCAAATGACATCAATGATGACATCACTGATGACATCATCCAGTGAATGTGGTTTGCTTCGTTATTTAAATATGCATTATATATATATAGCAATTTGCATTGAAGTAGGAGTGGATATATAAAAATAAATATTTGGATGGAGGACTTTAACAATTTATAGTGTCTCACTAAATATAGTGGATAGTGACTAAACTGTGTGAATATCTGTATCACTTTGTCAGTTGTTGTGTAAACTGGTTCTCCAGTTGGTTACTAGCTATGTGAAAGTCTATGTTAGTTATTGATTAGTTAACTGAGTATTTGTATGGGAGAGTGAATGTGTGTGTGGTTCGGTATAGGGTGTGTGACTGCCCAAAGATGTGTGAATAGTTGATTCAGTAGATATATGAAGTTAAAACTACATGTTCTAACAGTTGTTTGGGTGAATGAATATCTTTATGGGTGTGGTGATGAGCAAATATATTTCTCAATGGTACATGTCCAACAAACTAGAAAAATAAAAGGCAGTGTATGTGTCAGTTGTTGTATATAAATAAGTATACATAAGACTCAATGATTGTGTGAGTGACTGTATGGATAACTGTATACTTGTAATAATGATTTTATAATATACTAAATATGACTTACTATCTAAATGAATAGATGAAGTGGTGTTTGTATAAGTGTGTAGCTAAGTAAGTATGTAAGTATGATCCATTGTTTGCATAAGTGAGTAGGATAACTTCATATGTGAATAGGTTGTGTGCTGGTGTGTAATGTCGGTATAGTAGGTGTATAAGTATTTTTGATAGTGTTCTATTGTTCATTGACAGCATGTATGAGTGAATCTATAGGTAAGTGATTAGATGTGTGTATACATCTAGGAATCAATGAGTGGGTTTTTAAATATTTGTATTGCTGTGTCAATGGATTCAAATATGATACTCTGTATTTTACAAAGAGTGATGAAAGATTTTACTAGTGTTTGAAAAGGTGTATGTGATTGTCACGTGGATGATGTCATCAGGGATGTCATCATTGATGTCATTTGAGATGTCATCAGTGATGTCACTGACCATGTCATGAATGATGTAATATGTGACATCATCAGCAGTGGATTGTGGGTGCGCGAAATATAGTTAGTACAACTAACTATATAGGAGCAATTTCAATGGTTTTTTTAAATGCTAATTCCTAACTATATAAGGCCTGAAACCTATGGTTTTTTCAGTGAATTTCAAAGGTTTTTTATATGCTAATTCCTAACTATATAAGGCCTGAAACCTATGTTTTTTTCAGTGAATTTGCAAGGTTTTTAAAATGCTAATTCCTAACTATATTAGGCCTGAAACCTATGGTTTTTTCAGTGAATTTGCAAGGTTTTTAAATGCTAATTCCGAACTATATCAGGCGTGAAACCTATGGTTTTTTTCAATAAATTTCAAAGGTTTTCTAAATGCTAATTCTATTAGCGGATAACGTTTAAATATGTTAATATCCTTGTGGGACCACCTGAGCAGCCCTAGGGGGTGAGGGTGTTTCTTCCCTGCCCCCTTTTTGCATTCTACACATTTGTTTTTCTGCTTCTTTTGTGCCTCGGTCTACCGAGCACAAGATGGCTGCCTAAACTTCCTGGTTTGGAGTGTTCACAGCCAATCAATGTAGCCAATGCTCGGAAAGGTCTGCGCGCACTCCTGATTGGCTGGCAGTCGTCTGTCAACATTCCAAACTGTCCAAACCAAGAAGTGTTGGCCACCATCTTTTTTCTCAGAAGAACTGAGGCACAAGAGAGCCCAAAACAAGAGTGGAAAACGCGAAAATCGGGCAGGGTAGAGACCCCCTGACCCCTAGCCCTTCTCAGGGGGTCCCAGAAGGACACCCAGGGCAAAAAAAATAAAAAAAATTTCTTCAAAAAATCACGGGGTACGCGTTTTTTAAACTTTTTTTTTCTGGCCCTTGGGGTTCTTCTGGGACCCCCTGAGAAGGGCTAGATGTCCTATGGAAAATTGCATGGGGAAAAGCACGTTTCGGGACCCCCTTTTTCACTGTTTTCCACTGTGGTACGCTCAGGGTACGCGTACGGGTAAACGCACATGTACGCGTACATGTGAACGCGCCCTGAGCGTACTCCGCGAAATAAAAAAAATAAAAAATAATAGCCTTTTTGCCCTTCGGGGTCCTCCTAGGCCCTCCTGAGAAAACCTAGGGGGGCAGGGGTCTCTACCCTGCCCCCTTTTAAAGTTTTCCCCTTTTGTGTTCTACCGAGACACAAGATGGCGAACTCTCCGGACCATTTGGAATGTTCACAGACACCCGAGAGCCAATCAGCTTTCCGCTCGCGCACTTCCGTGGCGCGCCGGGTGCGCTTACCGGTAAGCGTACTCAAAGCGCTCGAAGCGCGCATATAGATATATACATTTTTTTAAGTTAATTTTCATAAAAACCACTGGAGCGATTTTCACCAAATATGGAAAAGGCCCTACTGCGTACCAGTCCCTACCATTTTGCCAAGTTTGGTGTAATTCCGTTCAGCGGTTCTGGCTATAGCCGTGTCTAATCGTCCTACGGAAATTAACATGGGGAAAACACGTTTGGGACCCCCCTTTTTTCTCAACCCCGCTTGACGAATCCTCCCGAAACTTTCAGGGAAGGAGCGGAGCGTAACGGGACAACTTCTTTGAGAAATTCGCGTACATTCATTAACCGGCGCCAAAGTTATTGCCAATAGAATGTTGTGGATTTCCTATGGAAACTAGTTCCTAACTATATATACCTACTGGCGACCGTCATGGTCACATAATGCATTTTATAAGGATTAATGTATGGACTTTAAAAATGTGGATTTTAACCAAAAAAATGTGTGGATTTTAACCATTTTATACTGTTTGAAACAGATCACGGTAAAAGTAGTGTTTGGAAAACAGACTACAAAGCACTATAATTGTAGTATGTCCTCTATCTCTATGATCACATGGTGTAATGCAAGAGAAAGAAAAAAATGTAACTTGAAAAAAACTGTGGAGCACCAGGTATTTAACTGTGGTTGTCTTACTTACTGACTGTCTGTGAGCAAGGGCGGATGCCCGAAACGCATCAGATTTTGTTAGGCTCAGCTTTTAAATAAACCCTCGTGCCTTTAATTACGCTGGATTCATGTGGTTTTCCTTGGTCGTGCAATACGGAGCTTTGGGAGGCTGCAGCTGTTGCATTCAAATTTCGGAAGGTGATTGCCTCCGAGACGAATCCACTCCCCCTCAAGCTGGCTGCGGTGTACAATCAGTTCACACTTTCTTCCTGGAAGGAATTTCGTCAACTACAGCCCCTGTGTTCAAAGGGCTCAAGTCACTCGAGTCAAGGGAATATATCAGCGGCGTCTGTGACATACCGGGCGGCGCCGGACGCTGAGAAAATATCCCTTGCGGTGAGTGCTTGTGAATTAATTGACACGGTGGGGAGGAGTATCCGGCACCAGCGCGTGACCCTGGGAGCTTCATTAGCTCGGGTCGTCGGACGCTGAGACATTTTAAAGTAATTTTGAGCCTATCGCTATGTCAGCCGAGATTCTTCGTGGCAGAGAGGCGGCGGCTGCTGCACTCTACTCTAACCTGCCGAAAGTTACACCAAACTCAGGAGCAAGCGATAAAGCGGACCCAACGGGCAATGACAACACAGCAGAGAGCCAAATACGAGCGGAGCTTAAAAGACTTGAGAAGTGTATGTATCAAGAGATGTGAAAATGGTGGGAGCACAAATCCCTATCAATGTATTTAGAGGAAAATCGTGTGCCACGTGGGTTGCGTATTTTATTAGCGCCCAGTTACGATAAGCCGAACCCCAATATGTTGAAAGAATGGGGCCAAACAAACTTAGAGTCTTCCACCAAACTAATACAAATCCTGGTAAAATATGCTTCCATTGACCGAGAAATGCTTATGAAGTAGATAGGGGAAATCAATGAACTGTTACAAAACTTTGAACCACATGAGATCATTACCAAGACCCGCAAGGAAATTGACGAACGCTTGCTTAAACAAGAGGAGAAAATTAAAGCAAGAAAAATCAATAAATTCGCCAGAGATAAGGAGGACTATGCCCAAGGTCGAATTTACACCTTTGCGCGCAAATTCGACAGTGCCAAACGTACAAAATTCGCACAGCAAGCTCAGCAGGCTAAACAGGGCAAGACCTTAAATCAAGCGGGTTCTTCTACTTCGGCCCAGACACCATCTACAATGTGCAACAACCAGGAAATAAGCGATAATGAATCGCTAACAAGTGGCCTTACATCAGATGAGGAGGGTAATACTCCGTGGGATGCAAATTCATTGATCCTTGACCTCGGCGAGGAAGTGGATTTTTTAGTTTCGGATCGGTTGCAGACTTTAAGGCCTCGGACCAAACATCAACAAAAGGGGCAGCAACAGCAGCAAAGCGAGCCAGATGCAACAAAAGGAGGTGCGAGCGCCGGAAAAAGTGGAAAATCGCCCAAAAAAGCAAAGCGACAATATTGGCGCAAAAAAAGATAAAAGACAACACTGTTATCAATGTATCTACTTTTACCTTAACTGAGGCGGAAAAACAACTGTTGAGCCTGGGGTTAACTTACTGCCCAGCATCTGACTTTAATTATGCAAAAACCCGCGTTGATGTTTACCTATTTATCAGAAAACTTAAAATCAAGAAATTCTTTAACATCAAGGAAGGCTTAAATGAAAAAGTATTGCCAGGCAACATGGAGACTGTGAATATACCTCTGGCATTGCCGGCTAAAGACACTAAAACATTGTTGGCGCAACACCATTTGGCTTCTGATAACACATTATCGCCTGATACACTGTCCACTCAGGATGAACTTAGAGTTGCATCCATTCCACAAGTTGGGGCTAACATCAGCCCATTTAAACCTAAGTCAAAATTTAATCCCACTATGCCTAGGGACTCAATTGATGTGTTCCAGGATGTGGTGGTTGAGGACCTCAAACGATTACATCACAAGATTAAACATAAAAAAACGCTACAAAGGTAAGCATGAAAGAGATTATCTATCACTCATCAAAAAATTGGGCAATGACCATAAAATCATTGTAACTGCAGCAGACAAGGGTGGCAATGTAGTCATTTGGCCCCAAGAAGCATATATTGAGGAGGCAAGGAGACAGTAAAACGACCCAACATGCTATTCTAAAACTAACATTAAACATTTTAATGATGCAAAGGATGTTTTAAAAAAGCTGTTGTACAAATGTAAAAGAGATGGCATGATCTCCTCCCAGGAATTTGAATTTCTTCATGTTGAGTTCACAATATTGCCCAAGCTATATCTACTCCCAAAGATTCATAAGCAGGTGACACCAGTCCCTGGCCGGCCTATCATCTCGGCCATTGCGGGGGTGGCTGAACATGTCACACAATATATTGACTATTTCCTGCAGGACTTGGTTAAAAATCTACCTACTTATGTTAAGGACACTGGCGACTTCATTGCTAAAATTAAGAACATTCCATGGAGCAATGATATGTTAATGATTACTTTGGACATAGAATCGCTCTATACGAGCATAGAGCATACATCTGGTCTTAAAGCACTCGAATTCTTTCTTGGTAAAAGACCCATGAACTGCTATTGTCATAACAAAGTACTGATTGAGTTAACCACCTGGTGTCTGAACAATAATTTCTTTTTATTTATTATTTCTTCAGAAGCGTGGAGTTGCTATGGGGGCCTGCTTCTCTCCTAGCTATGCGTGTTTACACGTAGGCTGGTGGGAGGAGCGGGTCCTCAGGCAACAATACGCGAACATTTTTGATGAACATGTTTTGTTGTGGATTCGTTATATTGATGATGTTGTTTTTGTTTTATGGCGCGGGGATTTAAACAGTGCAGACAATTTTGTTGCTAATCTCAATATAAATCAGGAAAATCTGAAATTCACCAAATCTATTAGCAATTGTAAGGCAGAGTTTCTGGATGTCAAAATATTTGTGCATAATGGGTACTTGGCAACTAGACTACATAGAAAAAGCACTGCTGGCAATAGTATCCTCCACGCCAGCAGTGCACATCCACGACATGTAGTAGACAATATTCCTCTAGGCGAACTACTCAGGATCAAAAGAATATGCAGCACTGAAAAAGATCTTGAAGAATGCACCATGGAAGCCCTAGTTAGATTTAGACAAAGGGGTTATCTTGAATCTGTTCTAAAATCTGTTCTAAAATTTCTGCAATTGGCAGTGCAGAAAGCCAAAAGCAGAACTCGCGATTCCTTACTTGACCAAACTCATAATAACGAGTCAGTCGAAACCTTTGATGACAATACCGATGCACCAAGACTTAAAACTACTTTTAGTAGACAAGCCAGACAAATCAGATCCATTGTAACACAAAGATGGTCGGTTTTACAAACAGATTTGGTGTTAAAACCAAGATTGCCTAACGGTCCTACTGTGACCTTTCGGAAGGGCCCTTCCCTTAGGACACATATTTGTCACGATTTCCCTGAACTTAGGAAAAAAGAGGAGTGGTTGAAATCCCGATTTGGGTTCAAACGTTGCACCTCCTGTAGGGCATGCAAATTCGGTAAAACAACTACCCAATACTACACACCTTTTAGTCCTGACCCAGTTAACATCAAGGGTCAGTTTACCTGTAAGACTGAATTCGCTATCTATGGCCTGACATGCACATGTGGGCTCAGATATGTCGGTAGTACACAAAAGCCAGTGAATGTCAGGTTCTACAGCACCTCCGAGCCATTGTGAACAGCGATTCCTCATATCCGGTGGCCAGGCATTTTAAAACCAATCACAAAAATGATCTACAATGCCTGAACTATTTCGTCATCGCCTCAGTGGACAAGCCTATGAGGGGTGGCGACAGAGAGAGGATGCTTAGAAGACTGGAGTCTCAATTTATCTTGGAACGTAATAATACGGTTGATTTGCATGTTTTCTTGTAGATATTTTTCTTTATTATTTCAGGTTAGATGGAGTGTTAGTCTCCTAGCACCTCCATGTTGATTTTTTTAAAGAATTTCGTTTACTTACCACTTTCCTTTTTTCCCCATCACTTAGGGCTTCATGTTTGTTACCATACCAGCTTCTCCCTATTTAATTATTATTTGGGTACCACTTTATCTTGTTTTAATTTTTTGGACATAGACATTGGGTACTTTATGCTAATCTCTGTTTCCTTACCCATAATTGCTTTGAGAAAATTCAACAGTGGTCTCTCTCCACATGTAGTCCATTATTCCAATTTGGCTTTTGACTATTGTCCTTACTTGCATTTTAGGCATATACAATGTTGTTGCTATATTATGTTTGATTATCAATGAACCTTTCCTTTTTGTTTTGCTGCAGTGCAGTCAATTGTTTACAATATTGCGTAATTTGCACTAGTATGCATTTGACACCTTATTTGACTATATATATAGTCGTGCAATTTGCACTTTTGCATTAGCACTTTATGAGGATATATAACCTCAAACCTAATCCTGTTTATTTTATCCTTATTATTTGGGTCCACTCTTAAGATATTGTCTATATTATGGCAAGAATTTGCATATACTACATCAGCATTTTTCTGTTAAAATGTATTTATATTTATATATGATTCTTGTTATTTGTTTGAACTTAGCAACCCATATATATTCTATAGACTAGCGCATAATGCACTTTATTGCTTATTTGCACATGGATAAGGTCTCATCCATAATACTGTATTGGATTTATGTGAACTTTAATATAGCACAACGAAAATTGACTATTTTAGCACTATATGCAGTCACTTTGCCTGATTTGAAATGTTCTGTGTCCAATTTATTTTATTTTGGTCACATAATGCATTTTATAAGGATTAATGTATGGACTTTGAAAATGTGGATTTTAACCCAAAAAATGTGTGGATTTTAACCATTTTATACTGTTTGAAACAGATCACGGTAAAAGTAGTGTTTGGAAAACAGACTACAAAGCACTATAATTGTAGTATGTCCTCTATCTCTATGATCACATGGTGTAATGCAAGAGAAAGAAAAAAATGTAACTTGAAAAAAACTGTGGAGCACCAGGTATTTAACTGTGGTTGTCTTACTTACTGACTGTCTGTGAGCAAGGGCGGATGCCCGAAATGCGTCAGATTTTGTTAGGCTCAGCTTTTAAATAAACCCTCGTGCCTTCAATTACGCTGGATTCGTGTGGTTTTCCTTGGTCGTGCAATACGGAGCTTTGGGAGGCTGCAGCTGTTGCATATATATATATATATATATATATATGTATATATATAGCGATGTAAACTTACTCTTAAAGTAGTGGTCACCATATAAAAACTCCTGATGTATTTACCTGTGATGAAGTGACATACATCCATACATTACCTGTGATTCCACAGTGTAGCATATTGTAGCATTAAATATGTTTCTCTTAGAGTCTCATGACCAGTATTCCCGATATTCTGCAGGTTGGCACTTGTGTTTTACTGGGAATCTTTTTGACTAGCAGTGAGTGTTCCAAGACCCATATTTCAGTATTGTAGATACAATTTATAAACCTTTTCAATTCCTGGTTAAAGTAGAGCGTGTTTTCTCCTAATAATGCATTTGTCTGATATTGGCAGGGTCCTTAACAACCTAAACATGACACTGCATACTCACCTACATGGATTTATGCACATTGGCAGCCTCTTTTGATTTATTTTTTGCAATGTGGACTCTAAGAACCACTCAGTACCCTATCACTCCAAATTAGCCTCTTTCTACTCACCAGAAAATCCGGCTCCCACAATGATGTTTTGGAACTGTGGATGGCGGTCTAGGATGAAATTGGTATCTGGTGTGATCTAGAAAAGGCAAGAGAAGGCGATGAGTAAGGCTACTGGACAAAATAAATCAAAGATCGAATGCTGAGGTAGGAAAGATGTTGCGGTAATCACCAAGCAATGTAAACACAAGAGGTGAACTGGAGAGAGAGAACATGTTCTAACTCATTCTTCTGGCAAAGTAGAGAAAAACCATCATAGCTCATCCCGCTGGCAAGCAGATGTACTGCATCGCACATCCTCAACCACAAACCACCTATCCGAAGCCCGCTTGCAATCGAGGCAGCTCCAAGAGAGTACTAGCTGTGGTTTGTTCCAAAAACTGCTTCTGCCAATACCTTAGAACACCAAGGGGCTGATTACGAGTTTGGCAGACAGTGTTACTTTGTCACAAACATGACGGATATCCCGTCCACCGTAATACAATTTCATTATATCTTACGGAACTTGTAATACGGTGGACGGAATATCCTTCACGTTTGCGACAGAGTATCCCATCTGCCAAAATTGTAATCAGGCTCCATGTAACAAGGACAATGAACCGCAAGCCTGCGATGGTATAACTCAATATTTTAATTAATTAGCCTTATGCCGGTTTCATAGATTCCATCCTATTTAGGAAAAGGCCAAACAGGTGTGAAAATTCACTCTATTCTGCGAGACCCTACCTATTCCATTACTATGGCTTCCAGTTTATCTACTAAGAAACTCTAGCTGATTTCTATCTTATGAGAACTGTCTTAGGTTCTCAGCACTTCATATCTCAGGAATTATATTTCACAGCAAGAATAGGCAGTCCAGAAAATTTCAGTTTACTCCTTAAAAGTGGTCGCTGTTCTCTGAGAATTCCAGTATTCCTAGGATACTGAAAATCCTCTACAAACCAGCAAATCACTCTGGATTTATTGGACCATGTCAAAGCAGTTTCCAGAGGCCAAGCATTCTGCAGGTCTGGAAGTCTTTCCAAAGTAGACACCGGTATTGCTCTCACAGGTGGTTGAAAGAGGAAATTGACTTCCCCAGTTCTGGACCAAGTCTTTAGATCAGAAATACATGAATAAAATAGAAACAACGGCTCATTTTTCATCCATAGATAGGATTTTTCTAAAGCCAACACATTCTATCATCCTGGTATACTTCAAAATATTAGCCTAATGAAAGGTGGCTGTGCAGAGCAATTTAAAAATACAATCCTGGTTTACCACACTTCGGGATACCACAGTTTAACGTATACACATTTGCAATGTATTATGTACCAGGGTGCAATTCTTATGGTAGAATGGCTCAACCTATCTCCTAAAGTCACTACAAAAGCAAAATTAAAATGAAGGTTTTTCAAAAGTGTGAGTCACAGCTCCATCCAAGAACTGAATCATTCTTTTCCTATTTACACAGATGGCAAATTAGCTTTCTAAGATATCAAAGCAATTCCACATAGTCATAAGACTACCACGTCTGAAACAAGCAGAGGATTGCAGCCACTGTGGGTGGCAATGCTTCCTTGGGAAAAGACCCTGGGCAATAGGGCCATTGAAAGATCCATCTCTAACAGCTTCACCTCCCTGACAGTGACAGCCCTTGGAGTCTTTGTGTTATTAGCACAAGCTAAGTGTTCTCCTCCAGCCTAGGAGATGCAACAATCTATATAATTAATTTCTGGTTGCAAAAATAGACCGTTTTAAAAGTCGTAATTTTGTCTCATGGACAAAACACTGTAATGCTGAAAGAATAACCTCATTACTCCCCGTCACCCAAGTCTTATGAATTTAGGGTTTTCATTTAGTTTGACGTACAAAGAGAAGTCTGCTGCAAGGCGTTATTTGGCAGCGTGCCACCCTATGTCAGGCAGTGTGCCACCCTATGTCAGGCAGTGTGCCACCCTATGTCAGACAGACCTATCTACAAATTGACAGTATTATAGCCATACTTCAAAAACAATATCTGATCCATTTATCATGGCTGACAGGATGGCATAGAGAATTAAATGCTCACTGCTGATATTTACTGTAATATAAATGTCCCAAGTAGTGAGATTCATGCTACTATTTTTCAAGTATCAAGGTCTATGTAGAATGGCCTACATGCCTGCAGAAATTTGAAAAACATATTGAACCTGATCCTACATTTCAGGTCAGAGAGTAAGAATGCTAAATTGAATCACAAGTGATACATTACTGCCTTGAACTTTGAAACCAAGAACAATGCACCTCAATGGACGCATGCTTCCTTATGAATTTTCTTGCTCATACCCCAACACCCAGCTTGGCATGATGCAACATGCAGTGGTCTGGCACAGATTATCACATTTAAACTAGCTTCCAGACTCAGAAGGCCAGAAGGGAAAACAGGGAGTCGAATTGATTGCTCCCAACTTTGACACAGTGGACACAGAGACAAATTCAACGTTTCTATCCTTGACTTAATATCCTATATGTATGTATGTGGTATTTCAACAGTGTGAATCTAACCAAAAGGCATTGGACTGCTGTACAGAGAGAACGACAATGTAAATGAGTGATATGAGAGGTAGCTGGTTTGTGGACGGTTCATGCCTGGTGATGTAGATTTCATTGCGTCTTCAACACTTTCCAGAATCGAAGCAACTTTGGAGAGGTGCTCATGGATATGGGGATTTTGTTACAGCTCCTGGTTACTTAGATGGTAAGGCATGCCGCATTGTTTTTTAGGTTGAGCTTCGAGAACGGTTGTATATGCTTTGTGGGCTTACAGCCGTCCCACTGCTTTTCAGTTGTTTGTTTCAGTGTCCTTTAAAAATCCTTGCTTGCTACTGATGAATCCTTCTTCTTTGTCCTTCCCTTTTGTCTTTTATTTCCTCCCATGATGAAGGGACCAAGCACTGTATTGTTAATCTTTGGTTGTTTATCTGTTCGTTTGGGGGACTATTTATTTATTTCCTGCTCATGTTACACTGTGAGTGCGTGTTCAGCTTCGGCACCCATATTTTATTACATCTTTGACCCCCCACCTTCCTTTCCCTGTTGTTGCTGCCATCATTCCAGCACCTCCCGATCCACTGATTGTTGCACCCTTTACTTGTGTTATGTCCCTTGTGCTGTGCGCCTTTTATTTATTTTTTTCTGCCTCCATAGTGTGCTGTACGCAAACATTCTATGTGTTGCCTTCTGCTTTATTGGCTGTCTATCTGCAGCTAAACAGGGACTATTTGGGGTAAAAGATCTGCTGCGTTATGCACTAATCAGTTGTAGCTCTCCTGCTGGAACCACATCCTTCCCTGGCTCTCTCAACCTGCCTGGTCTGTCACGTGTCTGCAGGATGCTTTCGCTCCATAACATTCCTCTGCTCCTGATAGTCCTTTACCTGTGTTTGTTATTTAATGTTGACATGGCTGACATTAAAAAACATTTTAAAAGCTAGAGCTACTTAGAACACAGGCCAAAGTATGATGTATCATACAAAACAAATACTACGGAAAAACTAAAATAATTTCAAAAGAATGATAAACATTTCACTATTTCACATAAAATTGTTGCCAGATTTATCCTCAATTTATTCAAATAACTTCTGCTCCAGAACCAGAGCCGGCTGTGGATCAGTTCCTATGCTCTGTCTTTGGTAAATGATTGAGCTAGAGGTTGCGGCCAAGGAACACTATGGGGACGGGGGCAGCGAAGTGCAGACTGATGGCTGGTGATTACCTTGAACATGAAACCACTATGTAGGACAACCTTCAGTAGCCTATAAGCAATATTTGATCATTAGTCTTTTACCCAGAAGTATGTGCCCACGTTGCACATGCTTCCTCGGGGACTTGAGCAGAGCTCCCCATGGTCCTGTGTAGTTACCTTTGAGTATAATTGTAGGAGAGTAGGGTCTGCTTCCTATGGTCACCCCCACTTTTTGCTGTGATTCTCTGGTTTTTCGACTTTAGTGTGGCTGTGGGCCTGCTAATCAGACCCACAGCCCAGCTGTTCTCTCACTAAATTGATACCATGTACTTTAGGTACACACCAGATTGGTTACTGGGTCAACCTGGCGGCGGGGGTAGCATTCCACCCTTCCAGAGGGAGAAGACATGTAGTTATTGCTTTACCTGGTTGAAGTTAAAGGGAGCCTCAGCATCACAAAATGGATGCTGCTGCCACAGACAGGAGTCTGACCTCCTGCTGCTGGACGAAACTCTGGCAGGGGAGGCCTGGACAATAGGTTTCCTGTCCAGGGAGGTGCCAACACCTCCTCAGACAGGGTTTTGTGTATTGGGGCAGGGAGGGCTGCAGATGCTTTTCCAGACACTGCCTGGGGCACACAAGGTGCTCCATGCATAGCCCGGTTAAAACCAGTTGCTGGGGCACTCATCCCCAGCTCTGGCACGCAACTGGACAAAGGGAAGGGGGTGTAACCACCCCCTGCCCAGGTCCACCCATAGGAGGGACCTAGCCAGGTAGTTCAGCCCCCATCCTTAGTATAAGTATAGGAGCTGTGTTCCTAGGACTTTAGATTACCCTGGACACATCTTTGAAAGACATAGCCTGGACCTTCAATGTTCCATTCTAATTGGAAGATGGAAGATATCTCCCTTGTGGTCAAGGAGTGACCACCCTGAGCAAACAGGCACCAACAGCAACTTTGCAGGTCTGCAGTTTCAAGGCTCCCGTCGGAACCCGAAGACTCTGCCACACAAGAACTGGACTTCCAGACTTCTCTGATCCCGAACCACATCCACAGCAAAGCTGAGACCCGTGGTGGACACGAGAGACGTGGGATCGAACATCTTGGACATCCTGCATTTTGCTACCTGCCCTCCTTTCCTGAAGCCTCAGTAAGTTGTGCATTGGGGTATGAGAAGCCCCAGCTCCGAGCACCATTTGCACCGAAGCCCAGGCCCCCACACTCCGCGAGTGTCCCGTGGGTCCCGCCTTTGCATTTGAGGTTGACGCGTGTTCCCGGTTCCTTGCCCGTTGGCTAGTGAGCCCCCTGAAGATGCCATCTTGAATCTAACTTGCTTTCCTGGTTGCTCCTGGCTAGTTCCAGCTTCCCTGAAAAGGAGAAGCACCACAGACCTTGCTGGTCTGCAACAGAGCCAATCTCAACATCCTGTGTGGGTTTTGGTTGCCAAGGCTTGTTGGGTCCAATCCAGATACCGACACCGCAGTCATCTAGATCCATCATGGGACAGCTCGAATCCAGCGCCTGGTCATCGTCGATGCCTCCTGGACCTCGCGGCTGAAGAGACAAACTCACCTTCTTCACCTTCAAGCACCCGACATCGCCTGGTTCCTTCCTGGTACCTTCCTGGTCACTGGCTAGTGACCCAGACTCTGTCCCCTCTGCTTTTAGGTTCTTCAGATCTTTGATCCACCCTTGGATCCACCCGGACACTTTTCCTCTGGTCGCCTGCAGCACTTCTTTGCAGTTTTCCATAGAAAACAACGACGAAACCCGACACGAAAAGACACCTATGCACCCGGCTTCCCTGGGTGAGGTAACACGAGTACTCTGGTGCTCCCGTGGGTCTTGACTCTCGAAGTGTCCTAGTTTAAAAGGGTTCCATCCTAGTCCATCGGAAGTGTCCTTAAATTGCATATTTGTAACTTTTACGAACTCCATAGAAAGTCAATGGTAACCCGCGCCTGTGTTTAGACACTGCACGTGGCTCCCGTGGGCCTCCTACTTCCTAACCTTTGGTCGATTAATGTAGCACCAGCGATTCCACAGGCCCTAGGCCTGCTTTCTAATCCTCTCGTGGTACTTATACCACTTTCTTAGTATATGGTTTGTGAGGCCCCTATGGCATAACGTATACTGTGCAAGTTATCGTATATTAACTGTGTGACTTGTATTGTATTTTGACCTCTTACCTCATAAAGAGTGCAGAGGGGTTGTGTTTAGATTAAATACATATATATTTGATATATACCTTGGGTGGTGTCCTTTCATTTGGTACTCAAGGGATTGTAATTGGTAAAACAACTTGCTTAACTCGCCTACTGAAGTCTTAGGCTGAAGACTGCTGGTTCATGCTACCACTAGGATAGCTTTCTATAAGGTTGACTTTACAACCACCATCAATAAGGGTCAATTAGACTGGTGCAAGGTGCCCACTAGAACTAATGGACGTCATATGCCAGGGTAACTTCTCACAATAATGAGTTCCATGTACTACCAACCTGGGCACCCTCTTGCAGTGAGTTGTGTTTAGTGCCATCTGTAAGGAACAACATTGAGGAACATTGAGGAGTTGGGTACACTTACACACACAGGAGTACCGACTAGAATTAGTTGTTCATCTTGAGTTGCAACATACATGCAAAACCATATCCTAAAATGTTCTCCCACAGGTTAAATAAGGCCTAGTCAATTCTTAAAATATAGATCAGCTTCTTCAATTGGCTGTATCATTGCAGCTACTATGTAGCGCTTACATTGTAATGTATGAGGGATCTCTTGTTCATTTCAAAAACACACAGAATCATCACTCTTTAATGTATTTCTCGGTTGGATTAACTGAAAAGAGAAAGCAATCTTTTTTTGTTTTTGTTTAACTTTTGTTCACAGCAGCTCATGTTTCACAATTTCTTTTAGTCAGGGCTCCAAATGCTAGCATTACCTATAGGATTTGCTTGTGTTTGTTTATAACAAGCTAGTATTACATTTCCAGTGTTCATTAAATAGCACAGAAGCCCAACCTAAGGTGTGTGCGGGTGTTCACCAGTGGCACGTGAAGTACCCAGGGTAAGGTGCTGCATGGCTATAGACTTATACGGTCCCAAAGGCGAGACCTGGGGGTCGATTTCGATTTGGGGAAAAAAGCGTCCGTCCGAATCGTATCCGGAGCCCTCTCCGTACATGTCCGTCCGAATCGCGTAGTACGATTCGTACGGACAGTTCCCGCCCGAATAGTCGTGACCCATACGAATTGCACCGGAGATTCCGTATGACTCGGACCCTCACAGTGGACCGTACGATTCGTACACATGCTGTACGACCCGACGAGTACGATCCAGACTGTGGAATGGAGACGCGATTCGTACGGTACACGTCAGTTAAGTGCGATTCGTATGGAGGGTCACACATTTACATACGCACCGTACGGTGCATACACCCCATGATCGCAGGGGTACGGTGCGCACCCCTGCGATCATGGGGTATACGCACCATACCCCATGATCGCAGGGTGTACGCACCGTACATCTTGCTATCATGGGGTACGCACCGTACACCCTGCGATCATGGGGTGTACGCGCCGTACCCGGGGGGGTCCGTTCCGTACCTGTTTCGAGGCGTACTCTGCTTTTCTGACAGTTTTCAGCTCCTGTAGGGAAAGGGTCGTATGGAGGGTCGGTGGGATGAATCGTACTTGCTGGGTCGGGAAAACCTGCTTCGAACCGTACAAACGTCGCTTGCTGCGTGTTCCGGCGGCGATTCGTACGGGAATTCGAGTCGTACAGTTCCTGGAACGATTCGTACGGGGAGCTGCGATGGGTGAGAATCGTACTACGTCGTACGTACGGGGACGTTGCAGGGTACGTTTCGTACGGGAAAAAGACTCCGTGTGGCTATTCGGAGTGCTTTTTCCCGAATCGGAATCGACCCCCTGGTGTTCGGGCTGTGGGTGTGCTGAGACCCATCAGAGATGGAGTCTGCAAGGTAAGTGGTGGTGCTGGTCGGGATGACTTTAACTGACGTGGCTGATTTTGAAGTTGGTGTGGACAGATAAGAAGAGCCAATGGAGGATGGGTGTGATCATATTTATTCAATCAATAGATTAAAATTGCTGTGGCATGTAGAATTCCCTTAAGGGGTGCCAGTATGGAGTCTGGTAAGCAATAGAGCAGAGGGAGTAACCGCCGTCCATATTCAAGAGTATAAGGGCTTGAGCTGCAGTTTTGAAGTAGTTTTCTGGAAGAAATGGTTTCAGTTTCTTTAGACGCGACAGCAGGTACCAGGTCGTCTTTGGTTTTTCGACAATATGTTCCTTGAGGGTGAGTTTGGTGTCCTTGGTGAAGCCAAGTGACTTGGCATTTGGTGAAAGCTGGGTTTCAAAACTGTCAAGGTTCATGCTTTTGAACCAGGTTTGTAGTGTTTCTAGTTTTTTGTTCGGGGCAAATAACAGGAATTCTGTCTTGGAAGGGGTAAGCTTCAAGTAGTCGCTGGACTACCAGCTCTGGGTGATGTGAAGGCAGTATTTTGAAGCAATCGATGTCTGAAGAAGAGAAGACTTTCAAATAAGTTGTGTATCGTTGGCGTATTGGTGGATCTTGATACTGTTATCTGTATGTAGAGCACCAGGTGGCTCCAGGTGCAGGTTGAAGATGACGGGACAGTATGGAACCCTGTGGAACTCTGAAGGTAAGAGGGATTTTTGAGCCCATGGAGTTGACAATGTCAACACACAGGTGTTGGTTGGAAAGGTAGGTGGAGAAACAGTGAAGGATGTTGGCAGAGAATCCCAGTTGAGGCTCCAGGGACTGTATGAGGGTGGGATGGTGGACTGTGTTGAAGGCAGCTGAGAAGGCAAGAAATATCAGGAGGCAGGGGTATTCTTCCACTGTGGTTAGGAGCGCATTGTCTGCGATGTGTTAAATAGCAGTCTCCATGCTACAGTGTGAGCTGAAGCCAGACTGGTAATCATGCAGGAGATGGTTAGCATTATTGCAATTTTGGAGTTTAACAATAGACTGCTTTTTCAGTGACCTTGCTGATGAATGGTACATGAGTGATGGGCTGGTAGATGACATGGTTCTTTGGGTCTAGTATCCTTTTCTTTAGAGATAGGTGTATCTGACCTATTTAGAGAGCTTCTGGCAGGATTCCTTGAGTAAGCAAGGTATTGATAATGGTTAGTATGGATTAGGAAGCATCCCAATAGAGAGATTTGATGAAGGACGAGGGTAAGACATTTTCATGGGAAGTGGCTTTGAGGGAGCCGAGCATATTGGGGAGACCTGTGAGAGATAGAGCTTTGAAGGATCACCATTGACGGATTCTACGGGAAATGGTGGGTGTTGGAAAGTGGGTTACTAGTAGGCTGGGGTGTAAGCCCTGGTCAAGCAGCAACCACAATCCCAGACAGAGTAAAGCACAAGCAAACCCAAAATTAACCTTTGTTCAACCCGATGGTAGCTTGGTACAGAGCAGTCAGGCTTAGCTTAGAGGCAATGTGTAAAGTATTTGTGCAACACTTCAAACAGAAAGACAGTGAAAACCCCACACAAAAAGATCCCACGCCAGGATAGAGCTTAATTTAATAAATAAAACAAGACCAAAATGACAAACTCCAATCAGTAAAACCGGAAATGTTCAATTTGAAAGATTTTAGCAAAAATAGAGCCAAATGGCATGAAGCACCACCTGTGGATATCTGGTTGCCCTGGACTGGGACAAAGTCACACGTTCAGGATGACCGCGATGGAGTGTGGGCCAGTTACAGGAAACCAGTTATGCCCACTGAACAAAAGTACCTTTAATCCTGGGTTGTGGAGCGTTGCGTGGATCTGTGCCGAAGATGCATTGCGCAGCTGAAGCGATGCATCTGTCCCAAGATGTGGCCAGGGTGCGGTGTGAGGACATCGACTAGGGCATGAGATGTGAAGTCTGGAGGCAGGGATGCATTGCGCAGTTGGGCAATGTGTTGGTTCCAAGAAGCTGGGGGCTGCAATCAGCAGTCCGTCATCGCTGTCTAGGCTGCCATCAATGAGGGATAAAAGGGCCTGCGCCGGGGGTGCATCACGCTATTGCCGCTCAAATGCAGCATCAGGTTGTAATACAATGCAGGTCTTTTGCGGTGGTTCAGATCCCAAAGTGAGGCGATGTGTCAGTTCTGCTCAGTTTTGCACCACACAGCAGAGGAAAAGCGTTGGTTCTGCTGGAACCACAGATGATGGCAAAGCACCATTGGCCCACTTCCAGGTCCAGGACTGGGGTAGCACACCTTTGCAGGGAAGACTCACAGACGGCAGAGTTCAGGTGCAGACACAAGGTTGTTGGGAACTTGTTATGTCCCCGAGGCTTCAGATCAGGAGGCCAGCCAACTAGCCCTTGAAGTCACTCTGGGGTCTGGGTTCAAGAGGTGCAGGTCCAGTCCTTCACACCTAGGCAAGAGGTCAGTAGGACAGCGCAGCAGGGCAGCAGTTCCTTCAGAGCAGCAGTCCAGGAGAATGGCATTCTTTGTAGCAACACAGCAGTCCTTCCTTGCAGAGTATCCATAGGTCCAGAAGTGTATTGAAGTGGTGGTGTCTGAGATTCTTCTTTTACAATTAGTTGTGCCACTGAAGGGGGAGAAACTTCTAGATGCATGGCTTTCAAGAGCACAGATGTCTTGCCTTCCTGGCCCTGGCTCCAGACTTACTACAGGGAGCATGCAGCCCACAGGTATTCAGGTGTAAGTGAGGCTGGGCCCAGCTCCACCCTCCTATCCTGTTAATGATGGTCCATCCAATCACACCTAAGCTCCCATTGTGTGGCTGCCTAGGAAGAATATTCAAAGCCCAACTGCCAACTACACCCAGTCACATGACCACAGACAGGCTGCAGGCACCCAATGGCTTAGGCAAGAAAACGCCAATTTTCTAAAAGAAGCATTTTCAGTATTGTAATTTAAAATCAGACTTCACCATTAATTAGGAATTTAAATTAGGATTACAGAGACACCACACAAGAACCAGTTGGCTCTTCCCATTTGGAAATTACACTTATAAAATATAATAAGGCAACTCCTATGGGGAGATAGGCCTTGCAGTAGTGAAAAACTAATTTAATAATTTTTCACTCCCACGAAATGTAAAATGTAACAGTACGTCTCGCTTTTTAAATAAACTGCAACCTCCCCATGGGGCTGTCCAAGGTCTACCTTAGGGGTAACTTACATGTATTGAAAAAGAATGTTTGGGCCTGGTAAAAGTTGTATTTTGCCAGGTTGACATGGCGTGTTAAAACTGCATACACAGGCTCTGCAATGGAAGGTCTGAGACATGTTTGAAGGGCTACTGACATTGATGACACACTCTGTGCTGCAGGCCCTATAGTAGCATTTACTTTACAGGCCCTGGGCAGATGTAGTGAACTTTACTAGGGACTTATATGGGTGGGGGAAGTACTTGATTGTTTTGAAAAATGTTCTGTTTCCTTAAGTGGCCCAGTGGATGATGTTGATATAGTATGTTGCGTTAGCTGATGTGATGAGATGTCTGCATGTTGTTCAGAGGTTGTTTTTCCATTTTCTTTTCTGTCTGCAGATAGATAGTTTATCGTCAACAAGGTGTTCAGAGTACTGGGATGCTGATGGCTTTGGCTTGGTCTGTTGGTAACATGCTGAGCAGGAAGAAAAAAAGGGTAAAGTGGTCAGTCCAGTCTAGGGGTATGGGTGCTTTACATTGGAATGTTGGTGATGTTGAGAAAACAAGGTAGAGCATTTGGTATTTGGAATGTGTTGGTTGAGTGACATGCTGTAGCAAGTTGAGGGTGTCGATGAGGTTGAGGATAGTCTCTCTTGTTTTTTTTTAGCTTGAGTTGCCTGGGAGGGTAAGTCACCCAAGAGGGTGGTGTGGGCAATTTGGATTGACAGACTGGTGTAGAGATCTGAGAATTCATCAATAAAGTCCTTGTTCTTCCCATGGTGCCTGTAGATGTGATTGGAGGTGGAGGTCTGACTTGCAGAGAGTGAAAAATGGCTTGTCAGCAGCACCTTAGAGTGTTACTTTCTTGCCTAGCATGCAGTACCTCGAGTTCTTATGGAAGACAGTGACACCTCATTTCTTATTTACTCAGTTCACACAATGGATGACGTAGACTGTGGGAAAGAGAATGTCTAAGATGTGTGAGGAGGTGGGGGAGTGAACCACATTTTTGTAATGAAGAGGGTATCAAGCTTGTGAGAGGGCAAGAGCTCTGCGCAACCTGGTGCCCGGAGTACAGCAGAGCAAGTACAAATGAGCACGCATTGGAATGAGCATCCTGTAGTTTGAGGACGTCTGGTAGCTAGTGAGATGTGTACGAGGTTTCGATCTGTGTGTCGTGTGATTGCTATGTGTGTGTCGCCTTGGTCTGGATGCGATTGTGGAGATTGACAGTGTGGGCTGCTGGTTGATTATTATACCATACCTTGTACATGTCCGTGGAACATTAGTTCTGGCCCAAGGCCGACAGACAGAGCCTCTATCTGTGTCCGCACTTTGCTTGGGACGGCTGGGAAATTCAAACTAAGATTGACAGCTTCAGACCTGACACCTCGCATCAGCTTCGCAGGTTATCATTACATTTTCCACTCTTTAATAATTTACTTGATTGTAGCTCGCTGGGTACAACTACTGATTTGCATACGGGTTCAGCAAGGATTTTTATCCATTTAACCTTTTTCTCCAATTATAGAACAACTGATTAGGTATGCCTTCTGTTTTTGGAACAGCTTCTGGTGATACATAACACATTTAATTTTGATTCTTTTGCTCCACAATTTTTATATCATTCTGAAATTAGTTTGAACCCTGAATTCATGTATATAATTTGACTAGAATGATGTGTAAATTAGTGACATGCATTGCACAAACTTTGCCCAAACTTATAGCCATGCTGGTAAAGCCAAGTTACCATGAGTGAGCTAAGTATACTTTACAGGAAAAAGTGGTTGGCTTTTTCAGGGCTGGACTGCGGGATTGTCCCCACTGGCTAGCTTCTTACACTGCTCATATCAGATAAACCAGTAGACATTAATCTGGGAGGAACTATGGGTTACAATCTTAGCTTAAGCATGGTCGAGCCCGGTGTACTGAGAAAGCATCACAGATTGAGACCCAAATAAGAATTACATAATTATCACCAACAGAATACAAAATCTACCAGGATTTCTAGGAATCAACATAAGACCATTATTATCATCATCCTCTCTGGTATTATACTCTTCTTTTTTCTGAATCCCCGAATTGGAGTTTGGTAATGTATTCCTAAAAGTGCCACTTCAGTTCATCCTGTCATCTTAAATATAGTCAAAACGCAAAACGGGAAAAGTACTAGTTTTCCTCTACCAATCCAACCTTTCTACGCTTAGTTTAAAATATCTTATTAGTGTTTCATGGTGGATAAGGTAATCCATTCTTAAACGTTCTTGCCTGTTTCTGAGTTCCCAATTAAGTGTACAGGCCCACACCTTTGTTTTAAATTGCTGCAATTTTCCTTCTTCTCTGTTTAATACTGATTTTATAGTTTGTCTAAATTTCTCTGAAATCCGATATTACATCTACGTTTGAATGTACTAAACGCTATTTGCTGAAGTGTGTTTGAATTAAAACTTGATTGTTAAATGCAGTCTTTGTCTCCCACAGATCTGTTCTAACTTCTGATCCCTGCTTTCTTCCCTAAACTTTTAAATATCGAGGGAAGGCATCGAACCCTGACCTGACTGTTCACCTGATAATACAGTACTCTTATCCAACACACATGAAGCAATGCTCCTTAATCCTGCTATTTATTCAAAGTTTTATATAGCGCGAACAGGATCCTTACAGATATCAGAGCGCTTCACAAAGACAGGGTAGGGGCAGTAGAGATAATGGGAACAGTATAATAGTCAATAACATGGTAATAACATGGATAATAAAAACATACATAAAACCAATCCAAATACACTCAATTAAGGAAGTAATATAGGACAGCACAAGTCATTGATCCCACTACAGAGGTGTTTAGGAGGATCAGTAAACCAACGTGTATCCGGTCTTGGTCGGTAGTAAGAGAGTAGCGTAGTAATGTCCCCAGCAAATAGCGTATAGTGCCAAGGGATAGGGTGAGCAGTGACATGAACCAATGCAGAGTCTCTGAACCAACCTCTATGACGATCAGGAGATCTTGGCCAGAAGGATTGTTTTCACCTCTTTCTTGAAGAGTGCAGTGGAGGAGATCAGCCTTGTTTCAGGCGGGAGCGCATTCCAGATCCTGGGTGCCATTCCTGAGAAGGAGCGCTTGTAAGTTTTCACTTTCCGGAATCTACGAGGTTTCAGGAGTAGATTTTTTGTACTCCTATTGGATCTCGAACCTCCTGATATAGACAGCTTTTGGGCGAGGTAGTTGGGTGCCTTGTGGTGTACGGCCGCGTGTGTCATCACTGCAATTTTTAGCTGTATTCTGGCTTCAAAAGGCAGCCATTTTAGAGACTTTAAGTCTGGGGATATGTGCGAGTGCTTTCTAGATCCAGTAATGAGTCTCGCGGCAGCGTTCAGGGAGGCTCTTAAGGGTGCTGTTGTGGATAGCGGGAGACCGCTGAGGGTCGCAATTCCATAGTCTATTCGAGGGATGACTAAAGCCTGTACAGCCGTTTGGAAGTCTTTGGCCGGGAGGAAAGGTTTAATTTTCCTCAGCGTGTTAATTTGGAAATTAGCTGCTTTTGTGGCATTGCTGACGTGCTGCTGCATGTTGAGCCTGGCGTCGAGTGTGATGCCTAGGGATTTCGCCGAGTCCACGATGGTAGGTTGGACATTGAGTGCTGTTAGGTTGTTGAGCCAGGTCTGGGTGGTGGAGATTTTCGCCGGAGGTGAGATGAGTAGGAACTCAGTTTTCAGGGCATTTAGTTTGAGGTGATTAACGGCCAGCCAGGATTGGGAGTTGATAAGCGTGGAGTTCAGATGTTTGATATCTTCCGGGGATTGTAACTTTAGATAGAGTTGTGTGTCATCAGCGTACATATGAAATTGAACATTGGATGCTTGAAGCAAGGTGGCGAGCGGTTCCATAACGAGGTTGAACAGTGTGGGGGAGAGGGAGGATCCTTGTGGGACACCTAGATCTGCAGGCACAGGTGTAGATAGCACATTGTCGATCTTGAACCTCTGAGACCGGTTGTGAAGGAAGGACGAAAACCACTTGAGAACAGTTCCCGATAGCCCCATTCTAGTACTTAGCAGCTCCAGCACATTCTCATGCTTGACCGTGTCAAATGCTGAGGAGAGGTCAAGAAGGATGAGGAGGCAGGACTCATTGCGGTCCAGAATTTGGAGGGCATCATCAATTATGTGTGTCATTGCTGTTTCCGTGCTATGTTTCGCTCTGAAGCCTGATTGATGAGGGTTGAGGAGGTCAAATTGATCAATGTGTTTTGTTAGTTGGAGTTGGACACATTTCTCCAGCAGTTTGGCCAGGGTGGGGATATTGGTGATGGGCCGATAGTTGTTTAGGTCAGCCGGATCAGCTGTAGGTTTCTTGAGTATAGGCGTGACTTGCCCCACCTTAAGGGAGTCTGGAATGTGGCCTTGTTGCAGAGAGCTGTTGATGATCTTGGTCCAGAGAGGGAGGAGCAAGGGGATAAAGTCTTTTACAGCATTAGCAGGTAGAGGGTCTGAGAGGTGATTAGAGGGCTTCAAGGTGTAGAGCAGTTTGTGAATTGCCTCTTCCGAGTAGGTATCGAAGTGCTGCCAGGAGGCCTTGTTTTTAGGTTGAGTGTCTGCCATTCTGGTGTGGTTGGGGTATCTGCTTACATCCAAGATGAGGTCATTTCTTATGTTGTCAGTCTTTAGTTTAAAGAAAGCAGAGAAGGCTTCACAGTGTGGGGTGTCATTTGTTGTGCTGTTTGATTGAGTGGGTTGTGCCTTTGTTTGAGTCTTGATAAGCTCGAACAGCTTTCTTGGCCTGTTCTTCGCTTGGTCCAACTGGCGGCTGAAGAAATCCGACTTTGTGCGCTTTATTTTCCTAAAGTAGGCATTTCTCTTGTTCTTAAGCTTTCTGAGATGCAGTGCTGAGGGATCCGATCTCCAGGTGCGCTCTGCCATTCGCAAATTACGCCTTTCGTCATTGAGACTATCATCATACCAGGGGTTAGACATTTTGGTGGAGACTCTCTTCAGTTGCAGAGGGGCGACTTCATTGACTATTGTATTCATAGAGTCAAGGTAGTGGTCAGTCAGTGATTGAACATCTGAGGCCCCTGAAGGGGGAAGGAGGAGGTTGCCGATGTGGGGAGGTAGGGTAGAGGGGTTGAGATTCTTCAAATCCCTTTTCCATGTTTTGGTTTTGATTGGTTGAGTAGGGTTAGGTTTAACTTTTTCGTTGATAAAGAAGGTGATAATGTGGTGATCTGACCAATCGCAGGGTAGAATCGCCTCTAGTTGAATAGCGTTCTCTTTGGCAATGATGAGATCGAGTATCGCGCCTTTGTCGTGTGTTGGTTTATCGCAAAGTTGGGTGAGGTCAAGCGAATTGAGGAAAGTTTTTAGACCATTCACCACGGTATCTTTCTGATCGTTCCAGTGGAGATTGAAGTCACCCAGGTAGACTTGAGTGGTCTGCCGACCGGCATTGGAGGTGATCAGGTCCATGAATTGTTGGGTGAATATGAGATTGTCACCAGGCGGGTGATAGATGAGATGTAAGGCACAGACTTGTTTGCCCTCACTGGTGATGTCGAGGCAGAGTAGTTCACAGGAGGAAAGGGGGGGGGAGGTGACTTGAGTAACGGAGAGATTGCTCCTAAAAATGCATGCAATTCCCCCGCCCATCTTGCCAGGAGACCTGTCCAGCCTAATGATGTGATAGTTGGGGGGGACTAGTATGTCCATAATCGGGGTAGAGGCTTCAGTGAGCCACGTTTCTGTTAGAATGGCTAAGTCCAGATCCCTTTCTGAGACGAGATCCGCGATGTCGGAGGAATGTCTCTGGGCCGATCTGCAGTTTAATAGGATGCATTTGAGTTTGGGAGAGAGAAGGGTGGACGAGCTTTCTAGTGTGAGGGGATCTTTTCTGAGGTTGTTAGGGACGGAGCCTCTGTTGTTGAGTGTTGGGAGCCTTAGAGGGTTTGTAAGAATTGTGGGTATGGGGATGTGTGAGTTGGAAAAGTCTTTTACCGGACCTGGGCCATAAGAGCGCAGGAGAGAGCATAGGTCGCGGTCCGACAAGGGGTTGAGAACACGACGGGGGCGGCGGGAATTATTGCGAACGGGGATAGTAGTCCATTGATGGTGTCGTCGGGGGCGAGGGTATGTAGGGAGGGTGCGTCGTTTATAGGGTAGTGGGATGGTGGGAGGTAGACTGGGCTGTGAGGAGAGAAGGTCTTTGATTGTGTGGATGTCTTTTTTGATTTGTAAGATTTCCTCTTTGACTTGTTGGAGGGTGGATAAAGTCAGGTCAGGAGGGACATTGGGGAGGGCGTTGGTGGAGAGAGCCGTTGGTGAGTGGTTGAGTAGTGTGCTGGGGAGCAGGCAGGGTATCAGGGGGGGGGTATACTAGCGTTGTTGCGGGGTTCCGCGGTGCTACTGAGTGGGATGGTATTCACGGTGTGACCATGTTTGTGGGCGAGGGGTGTGGGTGATGTAGGTGAGACAGGCGGTGGGTGGGAATCATAGGTAGTGACTTCAGTGGGAGACGGTGCCGGTGAGTAGAAGAGTGAGTGAAGGCTGAGGACAGTGGGGGAGACCGGAGGGTAGTGAGGGCTGAGAATAGGAGGTGGGAGAGCGGGGGATGCTAAGGTAAGGGAGGAGGTATGTTCAGTATCTTTTGTTGGGAGGGGGATAGAGTTGTGAGTGGGGGTGGGGAGGGAGCAGGGAAGGGGGAGGTGTCTGCCGCGGGGGGGATGGGTGGATAAACTCCGAGTGATGGTGTGTGCAGATGTAGGCGTGTTGTGAGTGGGAGTTGTTGTGTCAGGTGTGAGAGACTCGTGGGTGGGAGTAGGGAGGGAGATGTGGAGGGGGAGGTGTCTGTCATGGGGGGATGGGAGGGGGGGGTGGATAAACTTTGGGCGGTGGCTTGTTCAGATGGTGGTGTGTTGTGGGCGGGGGATGTTCTGTCCGGGGGGGGAGGGATGGAGGGGGAATGGGTGGGGATAAGAAGGGTCATGTTAGAGGGGCTGCTAGTATGTGCGGTGGCGTTATTTGTGACTGTCCAAGGGGAGTGGTGGGCGTTAGCAGCAGGTGGGCCATTTACTGGGGTGTTAGGGGTAGAGGTGTAGTAGGTGATGGCTGCGACATCAGGGGTGGAAGTGCTGGCGGAGTTCTGAGTGGGGGTCCGCCGCTTGGAGAGGTGCTCTTTGAACTTGGGGAACAGGTTGTCTAGTAGTTCCAGATTCTTGTCCGTGGATTGGATTAGGACAATCCCGGTATTGTATATAGTAATGGTAGACCTGCCAGGGAAGAGGTGGGAAGGTGTGATGGTGAGAGTTAGGCCATGAGCTGTTTTCCTGGTGGTGGAGACTGTGAGTAGGGATAGGAAAGTTTTTCTCCATTGGGCTCTGCGTGAGGTGTGGAAGATAATGTCAGTGTTCAGGGCTCCATTGCCCGGTGAGAAGTAAGTGTCGGCAAAGGGTGTTTCAGGGTGCACCCTCAAGAAGTTGTGTTTAAAACGTTTAGTGGCATTTTTGGAGAGCGGAATGGAGGGGTAGTTAATTCTAAACGTGTGCTTGCCGTTAAGCTCCATATTAGAGAGGTTGTGGTGTTAGGAGTAGGAGATAGGACGATAGTACAAGCTGTCAGCCGCTAGTTACAGGGCCAAGGAAGTCACTAGTGAGTGTCGCTAGTGATAGCCTATAATATAAATAATATATTGGAATAAAAATAAAATACCTATGCAGGTAGTAAAATACCTGAATCGAAAGTGACAGTAGTGAGTAGTCAAAAATATGTGAGGTACATGTGTCAGTAACAAAATACAATTGCAAACAAAAGTCAAATGCAGAAAAGGTATTCACATTCTGTGCATTACAAGTGATCAAGATAAGATAAAGCTAGGAGTGTAATACTGCAATAATAGGTAGACAATCTTTCATATATGAGGTAGCAATCTGCGCGATACATATGTTCAAAATATCGGTAGACGTATAATACTACAATAATAGGCAGACATTCTTTCACACTAGTCTAAAATACTAAAGTCCAACAAACTAGTCTAAAATGGCCGCCACATAGTTCAGATCGAGACAGTAGTCCTCTGTTTGTTGCAGTGCCGGCAGGGGAGATAGAGATGCAGTCCTCTGTCTACTGCTGTTACTTTAGCACAGGGAAGAGATAGCATTTTCTGTTTAAGCAAGCAAAGCTCAAGGCTAGCTGAGAGGAATTCTTATCTCTGTGTGGGGGAGTTAAGCAGAGGGGCCACGTGGACAACAGAGGTACGGGGTACGGGGGATTTATTGCTACAGTTTTATGGTCCCAGCCATTTTGAACAAAGGAGTTAGATTTTTCTTAAAAAGAGAACAGGCGGGTGGGGGAAGTAAATACCTTAAGTTTCTGTGCGCCTGTAAATATTTCCAGTAGAGTTTTACAGAAACACTGCTTTAGTCCATGAGAAGTATGTACTGTATGTCCTTGTTCTCACATCGGGGTTCCCAGCCTGTATTATCCTGAAAAGCGGCTCAGCAGTTTGCCAGGTATCCACCGGTGTCGATGGGGGCAGGCTTCGGTCTTCTGTCCCCCCTGCAGCTCCTGCAAGACTCCCGGATCTCTTCACTCATTTGCACTGCTAAAAGCTTCCGGGTATTGTTTTGCCACTTTCCCATTAAGAGTTCTGATTCTTCGAAACACCATATCGAGCTCCTTTATCATATCCACCAGGGTCCGAGTATGATTCAAGAATCTCTCATTCATTTACTGCATTCTTCCATTGGAAAGGTTATTAAGATTCAGTAGCATCTCATTAGTCTTTTAAAACCTATCCAGCATGTGTTCCCGGGCCAATATTATGGCATTGACATCTTCAGAGTTCACCATGCTTAGCATTCTCCCGCGAAATACATCGTGTGACCAGGCATTTCCCCTCCACTAAACTTTAGCCATTTTGATCTCGCATCATTCTCCGGTGGGGGGGGGGCGGCGAGCCCTCCGTAAACACACACAGCGACCGCCGTGACAGCCACACCGTCCTCCTGGTGCAGCGGTGTCGGGACTTCGGGACTTCCCGCCGCCTTCTGGGATCCCTGGGCAGGCAGCGGGACTCAGATGCCTGGGATGTAACGGCGACCGCGGGCATGCACCGGGCAGTCCACTGCAGACGGTGTTCGCAGGCTCAGCGGGACTCAGATGTCCTGTCAATCCATTAGTGTGGCGATGTCATGTCTTCCTCCCGCAGTCCCGTCTGGGGTCCCCGGACAGTCAGTGCAGGCGGTGAACGCAGGCAGACAGCGGGGATCAGACGTCCGGGATGTGCCGCCGCCACCGCAGGCAGGCACCGGGCAGTCCACTGCAGACGGAGCCCGCAGGCAGACAGCGGGTATCAGGAATCAGATGACCGGACAGTTCACTGCAGGCGGCAAACGCAGGCACCTCCTGTGGCACCACCGCTTAGCTCCAGCCGTCCCTGTCTCCACCGTTGCTCCGCCGAGGCTAAATAGTTCATTGTGCTTCTGCGTCAATCTGTCAATGTAAGTAAGGACTACATATCCGAGCCCTGCTGCTCTAAGACGACGCTCCACATCTTGACACGTACTATTTTTCCTAAAACCTCCTAGCCAAATCCTTTACAAGAAACATATAAATAAAAACAATAAATCTCATGCAAAGCACCTCTATCTGATAGACATGCAGGCCAGTATGCATATATACATTATCCTCAAATGATGAGGTGACACAAATACTCCTCATACAATATACGCTGTACAGTGTGAGTATACACTCAACCCTCTCAGTACAAGTGTAGCACTTACCGTGTACATGCAACGCTCCACAATGGCTGGCTCTGGTTCCAAACCTGGCAAATACTTGCTAACAAAATTGCTGAGGATCTGGATATCCTGCAGTGAGGGGGACTCAAGCGGCCGATCGCGCATATCTGGGTCAACCTTGCTGCCATGGTGATAACATACCTGTGATATTAGAAATTGGGAAGAGGGGTAACAGAAACTCAGTGGAAAATCCCAAAAGTTACTATTTTCATGTTGCCTATGTGCTACACACTCGTCGTTCTAGAATCCTTTCAGTCTGTATGGGTTTTAATGAAATTCATCTATATTAGATCTTAAACTTGGTAACGAGGTCAATGCCCATTATGGCAACCACACATCAACCATTGTCTCCTCTCAGTCCAAATCTTGAATTGTTCTAGTTGTTCTCCCTTTTTCTGAAATCACATACTTCCTTGATTCTCATCGAATCACACTCTTTCCAAGACCAATTTATTTTTTATCATAATTTTCCAGTCTGTTAATTAAATCAAGAATGTTATCAACCCCCCTCAACTACCCACTTCAACATAGGAAATGACAATCATTGTTTCTTCCTTTAATACTCATCATAACTTATGTTTCCTCTACATTCCAGAAATAACTCAAAGTCCTCACAACTCCTATATTTGGTAGAACATCCCCAAAAATGTAAGTACACTGGAAGATACTCCTTGTATGTTATTAAAGTGGGTCTATGCAAGTATTTGTATTCAATACTTCTGTTGAACACACAATAAATATCCTTAGCATGCACCCTTGTCTCACCTTGATAAGTCCTGGATATTCATTAGATGGCAGTCCATAGATCTCGTGTGGGTCCCCACCGGGATTTAGTGCTATGAAGCAGGGAAACTTTTGTGGGATACCATAAGCACCAGGAACCTTTTCCTTCCAGTAGCAGACATTGATTCCCAGAGGCTAGAACAAGAAATTGAGAAAACAGCTGGGTAGACTACATAACCAATGAAATTCAGAGTGTACTTCAAAGGGATTCACGTGAAAGAAGATTTTTTTAAGCTACGAAAGTGTGGCTCAAGGGGTCATTTTGGTGAAATTCATACGTGTTTTTGCTTGTGAAAAAAGTTTTGGCTGAAACAGTAGGTAACACATGGCTGAGCAAAGGAAATTCGATCACCAGTTAGCTGACCGGGACCTAGCGAAATATTTTATAGGAGGTAAATGCAATATGTATATCTCACAGAGGCGGTCTACAGTGCAGTGGGACTAGACTTTTAGTCCTAGTATTACGATTTAGTCAAACTGTGCGATTCCAGCAGCTTTAGCTTTCTGCCAATCCCTCATGTCATCATGACACAAATCATAAAACATACCAGCCAACATTAAGAAGCGGCTTTGGATCATCCCGCTTTAGCGATGGTTAGTTTGCTTCACTCTCTGTTGACCACTGCTAGTTGAGCTGTCTATCAAGTCTTAATTCTGTCAATGGTATTTCATGGATGTTTGCATTATTCTATTAGCTTTTCTCTTGAGCTTTGGCTGCAGCTGCCATAGTGCTTGAGACCTGCATACGGTTAGAATGATGTCAGGTATGAGGAGCGCACACATAAGCTATAAAAACACTATAAAGCACTTTGCACATACACTGAGAATAATATCAGCCGTGATGTAGTCAGAATGACGAGATGATGATGGAAGGGAAGTAGGGGGAGCCTCGAACACAAAGAATCCCCTCACCCAAGACGGGATCATGTCAACGTGGTGACGTGACAATATTGGATGAGGGCCTTCTGTGATCACAGTTTCCATCCAGCCTCAATCAATGACACTTCCTCCACTGTGGCTCCTCTTTCCTCCTGCCAGCCACTGCTAGTCTCGGTCACTCCTGTGTCTCCCCCCTGCTGCCAACTTCCACTTCCAAAGTACGGAGCACAGAGAGGAGCAGGAAATGCTGGGATGTGGACAACTAAATGAATAGGAACGGACTCTGTCCCGCTCATTTAGTAGTCAATATATTTTGATTCAGTGTAAAACATGCGTCCTGCAGGTTAGGGTTAGCATTGCAACATGTGAATTTTGCACAAAAGCAGAGTCCTGTGGGAAACAGCGTTTGAGATGCAGAATGACAGTCCAATTTTGAAAGTGACTTATCACTTCACATCTGCAATGCCAGTCTTTGGTTCGGTTCTTGCATTGACTGTGTAGTTGATATCCTTTACCTGCAGGTTGACACCAGGTGACCCTTTTCTAAAAAAAAGAAAAACATAATTACGTGGAAAGGGGTTATTATCTTTGTGATTGTGATGTTGTCCTTCTCAATCTGGCATGTTTTTGGCAATTGGCAAAGTGCCAAAACCGGGGTCTGGTTGTGTAAAGGCGGAATTGACCTAGTTCTACCCAGTACCATTGGAATGGCCAATGATGATCCATCTATTTGCCGATTGGCAATGGCGACCTTGATTTTCTCAAAACTGCACTGTCTACTTGTGTTTACTTTCGCTTTGTTGTGAATCCTGTACAATTTGCATGGAGGGGATACAAATCCTGAGCAATTTGTCCTATTTGTTTTCTTTCCTAGGAGGCGGCCAGAGTCAGATGGGGAGCCCTGTATATGCCACCATCACTGACTCTGCCACCCTCAGCCTTTTGCTACTCAGTGAAGGAAAAAACTCCCTTTTCTTACTGGCCCTGCTGGTGGTGGTTAGTATTGCAACAAGAACATTGATCAGAAGAGAAGAGGTTTGTGTGAAACCGCTTCCGGTCTCAAGCCCAACTTTATGATTCAATGAAGTTTTTTATTGGTTCAAAATGGGTCAAATGTCAGCTACATAACCACTGACATTTCCTTAATAAAATAACCACACCACAATATCTCCGGAGCGTCCATACTAGAAAAAAGATAAGAAAAATAGAATGAGTGGGCGGAGACATAAAAAAAAAGGAGTGAGGTGGGGACACGAAGTGGTGTTCTCAAACAACCAGCCAACTGTAGAACTCCATACATACTCCCTTGCCATCAACAGTATTACATTTGGTGACCACCTGTCTAAATTTTTTATGAACTGCCCTGAATGTGTGTGCTTTATCCGTGAAGTTATGAGTGGTCTGCTAAAGGAGCCTTTTGTCTATAATTTTAAATACTGGTGGCCCTTGCGGACAGCATCACCAACACCTGCTGCACTTGTTTAAGGCAGGTCACGTCACAGTGGTTTTCAAGATGCTCCTTCGAAAGTACTGAAGTGAACAAAAAGTGATGAATAGAATGCTAGAAGTAATCTCAGCCACAGGCAATTACTCGTGCCACACCCCAGTCCATTGTTATTTTGCACACCACGCCACCTCAGTTTGTACACAGCCAATATGCAAATCTGCCTTGGCTCTGCTCCAATGGGAACAGTCCTGTCCAAACTACGGGGCCAGGTTCGGCATAAACCGAACACAAGCAACCTAGGACTGGTTTTCCACTGATTTGGGCTCGCTGGATAGAGCATGGTTCCAGTGACACAGTGTGCACAGGACTCATGTCTAGGCATACCTGTCCCAACTTAAGGCGACACACTGAAGTATACAAGAAGTGAGGCCACTGGTAAGTCAGCCACTGGTAATTACTTAGGCCGCATGCCAGTCCACGGTTATTCTTCATTCCATGCAACCTTAGGTTGGACCCAGCCATATGCAAATCAGTCTTCACACTCCTCCAATGGGAACAGTCCAGCCCAAACTGCCAAGTATGATCCTCCCTGGATGGATATGAACTATCTCTTGGTACGTACTATCCACATGCAGCAATTGCCAGAGGTAAAGGGGTTCGGACTTGGCCTTGATATAAAGAAGCTGCGGCTACACCTATAGATATAAATTGAGCCTAATGCCCACTGTTTCGTGGTAGTAGTGCACTCTGTGTGTTGGTGCACTATGCCATTTGCGGAGGGACATTACTCAGTGGGTGATGGTGCACCTAGCCGCAGGTGGTTGGGTAAGGTTCTAAGGGTGATGGTGCAGTGTGTTGGGGGGTGCACTTTTCTGTAAGTGGAAGTGCCCTGTACAATACGGAGTGGCAAACTATGTTGTTGGAGGAGGTACACTATGCAGCTTAGACAGCAATGTATCGGCACAGCAGAAAAACTCACTCCTTGCTCTAGTGCCACACCGTAAGTCTCATAGGGTTCAGTAGTGCAGCTAGCAGGCTCCGTTTAAGAACATAGTCGAAAAAAGAGGGCATCATTTTGCATGAAGATTTTGGAGAGATTTTAATATGTGAAGAACACAGCAACATTATCAAGACAAACTGACATCTGGCTGCTGGGTTGTCGACATCTGTAACAATACTGTTCTAACACACAAACAAAACAGATCTTTGCATCCATCACACAAGCTCTTTTCACCTCAGACACAAAGTCGGGCCTATTGGCTCTGCCAGTGGTTGGTTATTTTATTCTGCATTTTGGCCAATGCTGTGTCTGCCGAGAAGGCTCCGTGCAATAATCTAAGTGAGGCCGTGAATAATGCCACTGCTGCAGCCAGCGGAGCCCTCCTGTACAAATTATATTCAGTGCACAGCACTCGGAGTAAGCGAGACATCCATTCTGCCTCGCCTTTACCGTATATCTTCCCTAATTTGTGTCGGGAGCAGCCTGGTGTACCCGGAAACACTAAAGTTCTGGCGCGAGTAGCGGAGCGCGCCAGGAGCCGCGCGCAGACCTAGGGCCGGAATCAGTCGATGGGAGCGTGCAGATGCAGGCCCTACGTCTTCCAAAGCACCTCGCTAAATGAGCTCTGGAGAAGGCCGGCCGTGTGCTTGTAAATCTCCCACTTGCTCAGCACTTCTGCGCCTCGCCTTAAATATATCCTGTCGCCCTGACTGCGCAGTGCAGGCTCGGGCTCGCGCAGTCCGCCTGGAGTGGAGGCCTTCGTCTCACCGCCGCCAGCACTTCTACCCGGGGGTCGCCTCTGGTCCTCCTGGCATTGCCACACCTGAGATATGAAGCCACACCCGAGCTCAGTGGCCGCGAGGACGGCGCATGGACAAAAATAAGTTATTGGTCTGAGGGTATCAAAAGGAGTCAAATCTCGGATGTTATTGTGGGTCAAAGGATGAGCCTTATCACGCCTAGCCACGGAGGTCGATTCACCAAAAAGGCAAGTGTGGCAGATGTGACATCACACACCCACTGGGCCTGATGACATCATAGGGTTGACACTCTTCTGAAGTAGTCGGCCTCTTATTTGCTGCTGATGGACTTAAGAGTGGAAATACAAATCTAAGAGCACTTTTGTCTCCTGCTACTTCCTGTATAGCCATTGAGACAAGACACAGGCCAGGGGCATCAAAGGAAAAGCATGGGTAGCAGATGCTAGCCCTGGAAAAACGAAACTCTCCATGCTTAGTTCATCAACATTCCTGCACCAAATCAGACCCCTCTCTCTCGGTGGGGGGCCTACCTCACCCTTGCCCCAAACCACCACATATCTTCCCACCTCCTAAAATCTGTGAGAACTCCCCATCCTCAGAGAGTTGCCGGCACCTTCTCAGAGCACTCGGCCACTGCCGAAAGATCCCAGCAACTGCTATTCCCTTTGTGGGAGCTCTTTATCTTTGCAAGACAGTTTACGTGACCCTGGGTCCTCCCTGAAACTCTTTACCTTTGCACAGATGCCCCCCAACCATGGACCCTACAGCTTCTCGCAGAGCACCCCGCTCTTGCAGGTGTGTTTTTCAAACATGCAAAGTTTTTCTACTCCTCTACATACTTTAGGATTTATCTTCATTTGCTGCAGTTTCCATTACACCATTGACGTCTCCATGACCCCTGTCCTTTCTCTGAGGATTTGCACTCAGAGGGTCTCTCACGTGTCAGTGTAGTCTCACAACACTATAATTGTGTCACAGATGATAGTGATTTTACAGAACAACCGTCCTTGAAGTGTCATCACTACAGTTTTTCTGTACTCATAATGAACAACTCCTGGGTTCTGGGGTTATTGGTTTATACATGATATATTCTCTGATATTCTTCCTGCTATGGCAGGAGCTATGTTCACCAAATTACTGGTGGGGACCACTTGTGGCCACAGGAGTAGTTACATCAGAACGATGCACCATGTGCGGTCCATGGGATGCCTGGTTACTTGGGCCCAAGGTATTATGGAAAAGGCCAAGAATGAACTCCCTTTAGACAGAAGAATAGACCCAGACTCCCAAAGCCCGTTTGAAAATGCATAAACCACTCATTTAATCATTTCAGTCAACGTCAGTCACCCAATCTGTCCTGTGTGAACCCAGAAAGGTGGGCACAAGCCCTAAAAAATGGTTTTAGACCTTAACTCCCAAAGACAGCAATGTTACATCGTAACAGGAAGCTATGTCACAACTCAATCACATCATTCACTATAAGAGGAATGGGACAGAACAGAGGTGCAATGTCTATCTCTGGTTCTATCTCTGTCTCTATCTCAAAAATAGTTTTAAAAAAATGAGTTATGGTTTTGGCCCATGCGCAAAATCAATGAAATTCACTAGGTATGATTACCAAATCTCTTAGCACATGCTATAACTCAAGCTGCTCGCAAAGGTGTTATCTTGATAGCTCTCATCTTTTGTTCTGTACCCTAAACAAATTAGTGTTGTGACAATGGCAGGCAGCACACTAGTTAAGGTGTGTGTGTTAGTAACCATAGCTGGCAAATTTGTATTGTTTTCTGTGTTTGGGCCAGAACAGTAACAGTTTTTTTTTCTCCCAGTTAATTTCATTGATTTTTTTATAATTTACTTAATTTCCACCCCACTACGCATGGCAAGATGGAGCATACGTTGGCTGCAGCCTGTGGCCTGTAGCTGAGCCCTAGATCTAATCCGCCGCGAATGGCCAAGCCCCACTGCGCGCAGCTTTCGGCCGTGTGGAGCAGGGGCCAGCTGCCTGAGGCGAGGCCTTGCACCCAACATGCCATGGGCAGCCATCCCAGAGTTATAGAGCTTAGCTTTAGGCCTAGTCTTATTTTAGCTCATATATCTTGGCTTTTGTTGGGGCTGATTTTGTTTTTGTTTGTATTTGCGAACACCATTTTGGAACCACAAATTCAAGGCACACCGCACACCCAGGACAAATGTCCCCGACCCATGCTTTCCCTTCCAAGGGCTTGCAGTTCTACATCCTTGCCACAAATCGGCTACAAGCGATGCTTGGGCACAGATGCTTGCCCTGGACTTACGAGTCTGTGGCGTAAAGCACCCTATATCCACTGTAACTTTTCAGGATTTGCAGATTTCCAAACCCTAAAATGGTGTCAGGGATAAACATATCACAGAGTGGAAAGAGCTGCATGCAGTTATGGTTCAACCGCAAAGGTAGTGTGCACCAGTGGCTGGCTGCCCTTGGAAGGTTGGAGACAGGGTCGTGCTACAGGCCAAACCATATGCGCAGCAGGGCTCGGTGTCTGCGGGGGGGGGGGTGGGGGGGGGGGTGGGGGGATGGGGGAGGCATTTTGTCTCAAGAAAGGCCCTTCTTTTGAAAGGTGGGAATGTCTGGACAGACATGCCTGTGTTTCTGATTTAAGAAACACCTGTGTTTTAATGGCAAGTTGTGGATGAATGCCTGTTTGTTCCTTGTTTGGCAAGAGAAAGCCAAACAAGGAAAGCCTGACCATTAATAGTGCACTCGACCTACTTGGGTTGCACGCCTGTTTACACACATTTTGCTACATGGAAATATATATCACCTGCTTTGCACTTTTATTGCATAAAATGCAATGGTATGACAACCAATTATTTCACAAGGAACCGTGAAAAATTGCATATATTTCACGGCTGCCTGTGAAATGTGGATTTCGTCTTCATAAAGGCAGACCCAAAACCAATATACAGAGCTTGGTTAGGACACTGTCAGGGCTGTCAGGATTATCTGGCAGGGAATACCAAATTATGCAGTAAAGTTATCTCAATTATGTGGCATAATATATGTAAATTATGCAACATATTCTCTGTCAATATTATTTTCCTCCATCTAAGATATAACAAAGTAAACATTTAAAAGAAAAAAAAACCTAAAAGATGAATGCACACCAAACCAAGCAAAGTTCTATTCATGCCAAATTTGGTGTCATTCTGTTCATGATTTGTAACTGTAGCAGAGAGCAAGGATTCCTATGGAAGTCAAAACGTGTAACACTGTATTTTTTGACGATCCCATTAAATGTTCCACCCCTTAACGAGTTTGCATGAAACTCAAAATGTCAAGAGTAAGCAAAACACGATAAATGGCTGCCAATTGTAATACAGAGCTGCAAAACTGACAATATTTGGAAATGCTATGGTTTTTTTTACCGTTGCGTCCTATTTAACTTTGTTCCCATTATCGGATCTGCTTGCAACCTGAGTTTCCTTCACTGGGCTTAACTGGTTATTAGGCTACCAAATGTCTTTTTTTTATTTTATTTTTTTATTTGCATCAAGCTACCAAATGTCAGGCCTATTAATTAAAGAGCACCAAAAGTATTAGCACAAGAAATACTTTTTGACCTCACTTTTAACTTTGCCCCCCTGTTTGACTAATCTCCACAAAACTTTCCATACTCACTGATTGCTAAACATGCTAAATGTCTGCCAATTGTACGCAGATTTGCCAAAGGGTGCCACAGTTATTAGCAAATTAACATTTATTTCTGACAACCCCTCCCTTTAAACTATAAGTTCTTGGTATTTTTTAATTTGCCCAGAGTCATCTAGAGTAAGTTAAACATGCCAATTGTCTACCATTTCACCTGTTCATCTGTTTGTTCTGTACCTCCATCTAAAGCTTCCAATGAGAGTTAACATGAAAAATGTCACATTTTTGACCCTCAGCTGTGTTTGCCCCCCTCCTGATGGATCCGCATGAAGTTTGCCAAGGTGAGCCCAAATCGGGATAAAGTTTATTTTGGAAAGTTTCTGCAGATTTATCAAGCCGCGCCAAAGTTAGTAAGAAAACAAAAATGCCTTTTCAACTGAAACACTGACCTAAGCATAACTATGGAACAGCTATCACGCCTCTGTAATATATTGTGTACACAACTACGCATATAGAAGTATGTATTGTATAGACTATACCATATCCTTCGTCTATAAACATGCTTGTCATGGCAAAGCAGCAGAAATGCATTGATGTCATCATGAGCCTGCATTAAAAAATAAAGAATGTAGGAACTTATAAATATTTTTCCACACCTGTCATACAATAAAATAGGCATAGAGGAATGCAAGTATTGCTTTGAAAATATATACATGTGATTATTATTATGCTTTGTATTTGGAACTCCTACGTTAATATCTTGCCAAGTAAATGCATTTTCATGCATTTGAGACAAAGGCGTGCCATGCTGTATGAGTGCATGTTTGCATTTAGGGATCTGAGGTTAGTGGTAGTGTTCTGTTTAAGTTAGTGCTCTGAAGTGGTCTCTCATGTGAGCGCTATACAAAACAATACATAAAGTGGATGTCATCACAAATTGAAAAGCACATTTTCCAACTGTAATAAGCATGCATCTTTTCACATTTAAGGGTGATTTGTGCATTTAGGTGATAAGAAAATAACATTTTAAAGCAAAGGGTAGGCAAGTGTCGTTGGTACATGTAAAAAGGGCTGTTTTTAATGAAGGAAACAAATGTTCTGCACATATCTGTAGTGGCAGCTGGTGACCTTTGAAAACGTTTCATGTAATACTTGGCTCGAATTCCAGCGAGCGCGCAAACTGTGAGAGCCTCAATCCTTATCCGAGGGTTCGGGGGAGTTCTCCTCCCACCCCGAGAAATAAAAAAAATAAAAAAGGATACAAATAGTGTATTTTAAGGCAAAAGTTTCACAAAAATGTGCCCAAGATCCAATGGCGTTAACCAACTAGTCATTACATATTCAAATCCTTTCATTTGCCTAAACCAATGAAACCTGACACACCCAAAGACTTGATTCCATGATGACCAGAAGATCAAAATAACTTCCATTGTGCCAGGAACAGCATATGCCCCCCATATGTCAGGGACTCCCTTATGCCAAAAATTACAGGCAGTATGCTGGTGCCAGAATTTTGCCATTTATACATCCATTTACCTTGGCCTACCCTTAGGTCAAAAAGTAGCTCTGGTACGCCTAGGCTAACAGTCGTCATGGCTGCCTTCCTCCCAGATGTAATGGTTCTTCTCCCATGTAACAAAAATGCCTACAACATGACAGCATCCGTATTTTGCCACTGATGCCACATATAACAAGAACTGCCTCCAGTATGCAAGTACCAGCATGTTTCCATGGGTGCCCAATATGCCAAGAATTACCTATAGTATGTCAGTGTCAGTATTTTACCAAAGATGCCGGTTATGCCAACAATTACGTTCATTATGCCGGAGCCAGCATTCTGTAGTGGGTGTCCATTATGTCACATATTACCTTAGAACACCTGTATTACTTTCACATGTAGTTTGTCAGTACCAGGTATTACTTTAGTATGCCAGAACCAAGTATTAATACTAGTATACCAGTGAGTGCCCATATTTTTTTACATGTTTTTTATTTTACTTTCACTATGCCGGTACCAGCATTTTACAATGGGTGTCTCTGTAAGACAATTACCATCAGAATGCCAGGGCCAACTGCAGACTTGCAATCACAATACCGTATTCTCTCACTCACTCATTCATTCTCACTTACATTCACTCACTCAGACACATTCTCAGTCTCTGTCACTCATTATCACAGTTTCGTCCACGTTCATGTACTCTCACTTACACATTCAATCACTTTTGCTCCCCCTCAGACTTACAATCACTTGAACCCACTCATTCTCACTCACTCATTCAGTCTCACTAAGTCTCATTTATTCTGACTCATGCATTCTCACTCAATCACACTGTCATTCGCAATCACTCATTCTCACTCATGTTCATTCTCACTTACATTCCCTCACACTCATTCTCGCTCATTCATTCTCGCTTGCTCTCTTACTCACACTTGGTCGTCACTCATTCTCACTCACTTGCACTCCCTCTTACTCATTTTCACTCATCGCTTCCTCTAACTCGCCATCACTCATTTATTTTTGCTCATTCTCATTGTACTCACTCTTAGTCTGTCACTCATTCTCGCTGAAAATGACTTGCACTGAATCTTACTCATTCTCCTTCATTCTCACTCACTGTCACTTGCACTCATTCTTATTCATTCTCACGCACTCTTATTCATTCTCACTTGCAATAATCTTACTCTCACTCGGACTCACTCATACTCACTGGCACTTTCCATCACTCTCTCTCACTCACACACTAGACAGACATGTTCACACTTACACAAGCTCTCTCACAGACACTCAGACACACACACGTATTTAAAAACATTTTATTTACTTAACTTGATCCTGCTCAAGTCCTTTTCAGGCTTCACACAGGTTCTTCTATTTCAACCAGCAGCGGAGCATGAAACTGAAACCTTGAACCTGCGCAGTCACATGTCCCAGGTTTGTCTATGCTCTTTCACCTCATCCTTTCCCAACTTTGTGACGAGTAGGGAAAGGATGGGGTGGCAGGCTGAATAGCGTATAGACCGGACACTGCAGAGCCTAAGTCTACATTGCCCGGAGTAGCCTTTAGCGCTGATGCTTGAGAACGTCACAGATGGGAAGGCACCAAGGCATGCCAAGCCCCTGAATCCAGGCCTGGGGCATCACCATTTCTGAACAATCTCTCGGATGGCTGGAGCAGGTGCCTTCAGGTACCCATGCCAGCTATCAGACAGTGCCACTGGCTGCTGCTGAACCCTAAGGTTGGCTTTTTTATATTATTATGCCAACAGAGAATAGATTATTCAACAACAAATAATAGATTATTCACTATAGGTATAATAATAAAAATGTGCAAGAAAACATGGAGGGCATAGACCTAAACACCAAAAGGGCAGGTCGCCACTTCAATTTGTATAAAGTCAGACACTAACGCTTACATAACTCTGATAAATATTTTCAACAGCTACCAAGACATGCAGTCTTTAGACATACTTTTCCATCTAATACCTTTACAAGTTCTTTCAGAAAACAGCCCCGCCCCTGAAAATATTGAGTAAAACAGAAGGTTTACTGAGATGTACCATCACTGGTTTCCTCCTCTTCTGCTGCTAATATGAAGGGAAGTCTTCGCCTGTCCTCCTCAGCCTCTGACATTTAAAGGCAACTTTAAGAAGCTAAATCATGAACTATTACTGGATTCAATGCCCACGGACCACTAAACCTAGGTGCATATGCTTTATTATACATTTAGAAAAGGCTCCACAGATCTATGGAATTTTGTGGGTCCCTGCTTTCCCTCTTTGATCTCCATAAATGGGAAAACAAATTAAGGATGGTGTTGGGCACTGACACTCTCCTCTGCATCACACAGTGGTTAGGGTTGGTATCACTAATAAGAATTTATTTCTAACCAAACACACGCTTTTTAGCAACATTTGGATAATGAAAGACTCAAAAAAGACATAACTTTCTAACCTGCACTATGGTTAAAGAGTCCATTATCAAGTCTGTTTCAGTCAGTGTAATATGTATCTTCACTGCTGGGAGCTGCTCAAAACAAGTTTGCCAAAATTATGCCCAAACAACTATTGTTTCTTGGAGCATCTTTTGATAATTCTCCCTCATACCAGCTAGAAAGCAGTTCATGTCACCCCAAATCTCTGATCAAAAAGCCAACATGGACTTCAGCATTATCGCTGTTACACAAATTTGGCTTAACCTTGCTCTTGTGTAACCACCCTGTTCAATCCAACTGACCGGTTTGGAGGAACTGTTGCAATCCTATCTTGAGCCACAGCTATTAAACATTAATCAGATTGCTACGCTCTCACGAGTATCCCTTTGAGCACCATACATATTCTTATAGTCAACGCGTATGCACCACACACCAGCTCATCCGCCTTTGAAATAGTCTTTTAAGAGAGTCTTCTCAATAAGCATTATTGTCACAAAGACACTCAGATACAACAATTCTAATGATTCCATGACTGAATGTTCCCCTTGCAAAGTATCTCTGCAGCCTTGCTTTGAGGGAAAATTGGACAGAGGGACTAGTAATTTTTTAGTTAGAGACTTCTATGTGCCAGCCCGAAGAGTGCTGCAGTAGACCTGACTTCGCAGAAAGTGTGTCAGCAAGCATAAATGGAGGTCTAGTTCCCAGCCGGAAGTGGTATAGTGAAGCATGCAACCAGTCAACTTCCGGTTTCGAATGCAGTCTCTGCCTTCCTCAAGTCAAACTCTATTAGAGACACAGCTTCAGTAATTAATTCCAGTCTTGTGATGGGTACTGACAAATAGATACAATTCATTCTACATAAGTGAATACACAAGATCTCCCAAAAAATAAATCATTATTGTAGATTTAATCCCACAACATACTACATACATATAAAACGAAAAAAGAAAAAACGTTTCAGAATTCAAATGTCTCAGACAAGAGATTTTTTGGGACACTAAAGTCTGAAATTTCACCCTCTTGTTCCACTTGGCAACCCACTGTGATGGTCTCGTTAATCTAAGGTTTAGGATCACATGTAAGTTGGTCTGATATAAAAGAACACAGTGATGTCTCTTTCATTTATGAAACATTACTGTTTGGGTTACTAACTCGAATAAATCGCCCTGACCTGTTACTGCACAGAAATCGCTACACTGGCCAACCACTGTGTTTACTTAGTATGAATATAAGGCAATTACCCATAGTCAAAAGAGATCAATCATATTTTGCTCAACTACTGGCAGTCAAAATGTGGCCTCTGCATGGACATCGAGGAAGAAAAGGAAATGAAGCAGATTTTGTATGCATTTTGAAATAAATAAGAAGACCATGGTAACCAATTGTGGCCCCTAGAAAATCAGGAGCCACATATAAGACTGGTGTGCTCAATCGGTGGGAGATAAAATGCTCATTGTATTTGTAGGATGGGACCCTTGAAATTTGGCTGAAAAAAATGAGAATAATAAAAATAATCGACTATGAATTCTGGTCTTCTTAGGAAGCATCTTAATGTTGAAAGGTGGGACGGGGTGCTGTGTAGTACAAGCCAGACAAGGAGAGCACATTGAGACTAAAAGCAATAATGGAAAGTAGATTCACAGACAGAGACTATCAAGATTTCCGCCAAGGTAAAAAGAAAGTACAACCAAAGTGACCCGTATATAGGTGGTTTATGTTTAAAAATGTGTAACCAATTCATGAGATTTCCAGATCATCATAGGGAAATTCCTTAATGGATGAGCTAAGCAATGATATCATTCTAGGGAGATGTTAATAATTCTTATAAAGAAATGGAATAAGGTGATATAGGAAGATGATCGAGCCTTGAGGCAGCCACACACGGAAAAAGAAGAGGAGAGAAGAACAAACCCTGAGATTTACTGAGGATCAGCAGAAAATAACACAGAAGCAGATAGAAGCCTTAGGCCCTCATTACGAGACAAATGTGAACTTCTGATTCTTGCAGACATTAGTTAACACAGGGATTGAAAATATGAGATCCAAATAATTATCATACCATCTCAGTCTTCTCCTAATAAATTCTGGGAGGTCAAACCCAATGTAATTTATGAGGGGAAACATTGTTAAAAAAAGGCAGAGCATGTTGAATTTGGTGTATTAAAACCGATGTTGCATGCTATGCCTCATTTTCTTGTTGAAAACTCAGAATAGAAAGTTTTTACCACCTGTAGTAAATACCTCACCTACCCCACCATATTCCAACCGACTTGCAATGAGGGCCTAATTTAACTTGAGAAACAGGAGATGACCAGTCATTTTCCGACAATCTAGGCCGCTCTTCTGATTTCATTTTTCTCTTTCTCAAGCATTTTGTGCACTTTTAGAAACAACATTTTGTAAAGTACTCTAACCCTCCAACCACAATGCTATCTCCATTACTTACTCCATAAAGCTATGTACTCTAACCTGCAATCCCTAATACTAACATATTGACCCCATAACTATCTTACCACTATTAATGGTAGCCCCATTCCTCACTTCATTCTAACCCCAATATATCTGCAACTGGAATTCCAACACTATCTCCAACTCTAACTTTAGCCCTAATCCTATCGCACTCTCTTAATTTTATCCTAAGATTAAATTTGATTTAACCATTTCCCCAACACTATCCAAATGTACATTTCTTGTTACAGTTCCACATTTTTTCGAACTTTCTACTATTTTTCTAATGCTTTCTTTTCAAAAGTTCAGTTTGCGAACTTTAGATGTTAAACTTTTTGGTATTTCTGACAACTTTACTCAAACTTTCTACAAATCTATTATATCACCTCTTCCGGACAAGGACTGCAGCAGGTCTAGAGTTTTGCTCTTAAAGTGATAAATGCTCCCACACTTGCAATGTGTATCACAAGGAAGATAATGCAAGGCATCAGTGCCACGGCTTCAGAAGTCTGCGTAAACCGATGCACAAAGTTTATATTGTGAGCTGATGTGACTTATTATTTCATCACAAATGGTCAATTTAAAAACAGGATAACTGACATAGCTAACGATAATATCGGTTATTCATAGTGCTTAGAAGCGTCGATGACACAAGAATGCTAGAAAAAGACTTGTGCGTGTGTATGCATGTATATGTGTGTGTGTGTATATATATATATATATATATATATTGTTGGAAAGTGGGTTATTGGTAAGGGCAAATGTAGGTCCGCCACTGGCAATAAGGCCACTAACACATGGTAGAACCCAGCATAGGTCTTAGAAAATGATTCATATGCTCAACCCTTGGTAACTTGGCTGCGAGCAGACAGGCTTAACTTCAGAGACATGTATGTGAAGCATTTAAAAACATTTTAAAACATCATTTCAGTAAATAATTAAGACACAACACAAAGTAAAAATCCAACACCAATTTATAAAAATAGGTAATATTTTTATCTTTTAAATGACGCCAAAACGAAAAAAAATCCACTGTAGGGAACCAGAGATATGAATTTTTAAAGATTAGTCACTTTCTAGTGCTTAGAAACCAACAGTGCCCCTTTTAGTCATTTCGTTTTCTCTGACAGGGACATACCTGTAGAAACTGTTCTAGAGAATTTTCTCACCATTGTGTTGTGCCGCCTTCTCCAGCAGGTGGGTCCAGTAAGAACTCAATCCTGAAGTTCTGCTTGCGAGTCCCAAAGTATCCAACACACAATTCAAGGTTCTGGAATCTCCAAGAGGGTCCTTAAAAGTGTGAAACTTCAATTCCGCAATCCACTTGAACAAAACCCTTACAAATCCACTGGTACTCCAGGCTGGGAGTTCTTTGTGGGGCTGTCCAGGTGAGCTTTGTTAACCTGTACCTTGCAGGTAAGTCCACTCTTGAGTCCTTTGGCAGCAAGATAATCCACAGGGCTGCAGTTTCACTTGGTGCAGTCTTCAGAGGGCAGGCCTTAGAAATCTTTGCACAGCAAAACTTCTCAGCAGGGCACTTCTTGCTTCAGGAAGTTTCAAGCAGCAGATCTGCAGGGCTCTGCCCCTCTCAGATACTTTTCAAAATTCTCTGGGTCAAGCACTAGGTTACTTCTGACCAGTGAGAGCAGGGTAACTCCTCATAGTTATGACCTCATCCTGTAGAGTGTGGCATTATTTTGTCCCAGAGTGCACCAATCTTTCAAATCCATAATGGCTGATTTTCCATCAAGGAGGTAAGAGCTGGCTAAACACACCCCCTGGGATGGCTTATTTCCATGGCCTCTCCCCCTACCATCTACACATACCTTCCTTAAGCCTAGCCCTGACTCTGGGTCAAGAGTGTAAGAGTGAAACTGAAACCCAGGCCTCCCCTCTGCCTTTGAAGAGCATGGTTTACGACTCCACCCCGTGGCCTGGTATTCCTATAGACCAGCACACTGCCCTCCCAGCAGAGTTGTTAACCCTCGGGGTTCCTTATCACCTCTTCAAAGCAGCCTGGCTAATCCACTTAACTCTGACCAATCAGGGCAGACCACTGGAAGGCTGAATTTGGACTTCCAAACAAAAAAGTTGTATAACTTCTTGTATGAACACTTTAGGAGAAATTCAACAATATAATATTGTTGGATTTACTACTACCATTCTGGGAAGTCCGGCTAGTCCGCTCCTATCAATATTTATTATCAATAACTTCCTACCATGTTAACCTATGGACCATGGGGTTTGCAATGGGGAAAATGACTTGGGCCAGTTTTCTAGCACCAGGGCTTATACAAATATTTTATAAGTATTTCCCTAATTTCTACAGCACCCCCACCCCCTGTGCAACTAGGGGAGACTTTAGGGGTTCTGAATCTTCAGAAATATTGCAGATCCCCATACCCAGTGCTCCTAGCATAAAAGTCAAATTTGAGCAGCACTTTAACACAATGTGGGGAGTGAAATGTGAAATGTGAAATTTCACTTTACCCAGGCATATAAAAACTAATTTTGTATGGGTGTACCTTATAGATAACTGACCCCCCACCCCTGGGATACCTAGGGGAGTCCCTGGGGGTCCCTAATATGCCAAAACATTGTAGGATTTCTATTTTTAAGTGCCCTTACCACCAAAGTCGAGTATGGGCACAATTTACTGTTTAAAAGCAGTCCAGGCACCCAGTGCTGCTTTTAAACTGACCTCAGGCTACAGCACTGCACACATGCTAGTGCAGAAAAAGTTGCTGGCCTCTAAACTGCCATGCCCCAGAATACTGGAAACTTCTAGGTAGTTTCAATCCCCTGCCCTATTATATACTAGGGGCCTATGGGGTAGGTCATGCCAATTACAGGGGGTACCCCACCATACCATAGTGTACCCTAGTGTATGTTGGGTGTTTTAACTGTATTCTAATGTGTTGCTTTCAGCTCAGAACGGGCCCTGGTTAGGCAGAGCCCAGGGTCAGTCAAAATCAGTTACCACCAACATCAGTCAGCAAAAAGTTAGGGGGTGCCCAGTGCACAGGATGACTCTGCAACATACATATATATATATATATATATATATATATATACACATATATATATATATATATTTAATTTATTATTTATTTATATAGCGCTAGCTCGACCCGTAGGTAACAGACACTTTACATACACACAGTAAACAGCAGAAGGACATTACATTACATAGAAGGCTGGCAGTAAGGAAGCAAACCACAGACAAAATACAGCATGGGAATAAATATGCAGTGCAGCGAAGGGGGAGAGAGCATAAAGAAAGAGCGAGAAAGACATAGTCCGGTCACCCACTATCCTTGAAAGTCCAGGGAGAGGGGAGATAGCTTCGATAAAAAAGAATATATATATATATATACACACATATATATATATATATATATATATGTCAAGTCAAGTCAAGTCAGATAATTTATATAGCGCACTACATACCCAGAGGGTCTCAAGGCGCTTAAGGAGGGGTGGGGAATTACTTGTCAAATATCCACGTTTTAAGTTGCTTTCTGAATGCTAGGTGGTTCTGGGTAAGGCGAAGGTAAGTGGGAAGTGAGTTCCAGGTTTTAGCTGCCAGGTAGGAGAAGGATCTACCTCCCATGGTGGTTTTGTTGATGCGAGGTACAGTGGCAAGGGCTTGGTTGGAAGATCGAAGCTGGCGGGAGGGGGTGTAGAAGGACAGTCGTGTGTTGAGGCATTCTGGTCCGATTTCGTAGAGTGCTTTGTGTGCGTGGGTTAGGAGCCGGAAAGTGATCCTCTTATTGACGGGAAGCCAGTGGAGGTTTTTCAGGTGACCAGAGATATGTTCTTTACACGGGATGTCTAATATGAGCCTGGCTGAGGCGTTTTGGATTCGTTGGAGTATTTTCTGGAGTTTAGCGGTAGTCCCGGCGTAGAGGGTGTTTCCATAGTCCAGTCGGCTCGTGACCAGAGCGTGGGTGACCGTTTTCCTAGTTTCGGTGGGGATCCAACGAAATGTTTTTTTGAGCATGCGAAGAATGTTGAAGCAGGATGAGGAGACGGCGTTGATTTGTCTGTTCATTGAAAGTGAGGAATCCAGGATGACGCCCAGGTTCCGTGCGTGGTCTGTCGGGATGGGTGCTTTTCCAAGAGCTTCTGGCCACCAAGAGTCGTCCCATGTGGAGGGGGAGGTACCTAAGATGAGGACTTCTGTTTTATCTGAGTTCAGTTTCAGACGGCTGTGTTTCATCCATTCGGCTACTTCTTTCATTCCTTCGTGTAGGTTAGTTTTGGCGGTGCTAGGGTCATTGGTGAGTGATAGAATCAGTTGAGTGTCATCCGCGTAGGAGATGATGTTGAGGTTGTGTTGGCGGGCGATGGCCGCGAGGGGGCTCATGTATACGTTGAAAAGGGTGGGGCTGAGTGAAGATCCTTGTGGTACGCCGCAGATGACTTCAGTGGCCTCTGACTTGAATGGTGGAAGGCGGACTCTCTGGGTTCTTCCGGTGAGGAACGAGGTGATCCAATCTAGTGCTTTTCCTTGGATTCCGATGTTTCTGAGGCGCTGTAGAAGGGTGCTATGGCAGACTGTGTCGAAGGCTGCGGAGAGGTCGAGGAGGATGAGGGCGACTGTGTCACCATTGTCCAGTAGAGTTCGAATGTCGTCTGTTGCTGCGATGAGGGCGGTCTCAGTGCTGTGTTTTGCTCGGAAGCCGGACTGTGAGGAGTCGAGGGATTTGTTGGCTTCGAGGAAGGCGGCAAGCTGGTTGTTGACAGCTTTCTCGATGACTTTGGCCGGGAATGGAAGGAGCGAGATGGGGCGGTAATTTTTGAGTTCGGTGGGGTCCGCTGTGGGTTTTTTCAGAAGGGCGCTGAGTTCAGCGTGTTTCCAGCTTTCCGGGAAGGTGGCAGATTTGAAGGAGCAGTTGATGACGTCTCGGAGGTGCGGTGCTATGATGGAGTTTGCTTTGTTGAAGATGTGGTGAGGGCATGGGTCTGTGGGGGATCCTGAGTGGATGGAGTTCATCAGGCGGATGGTGTCCTCAGTGGAGATTGGGTTCCAGTCATGAAGGATGTTCGAGGGGGGAGAAGGTCCAGCAGATGGTTGGGTGGTTTGGTCTCCGGGTTGGTTGTCGAAGCTGTTGTGGATGTCTGCAATTTTGTTGTGGAAGAATGAGGCTAGGGAGTCGCAGAGGGCTTGAGAGGGGGTGATGTCGTTAGAGTTGGCCGAGGGATTGGTAAATTCCTTGACGATGTTGAAAAGTTCCTTGCTGTTGTGGGCGTTGTTATCTAGTCGGTCCTTGAAGGCGGTTTTCTTGGCCTTTCGGATCAGTTGGTGGTGTATGCGGGTGGCGTTTTTGAAGGCGTCCTTGGTGCTGGTGGTTGGGTCGTTTTTCCAGGCCTTCTCAAGGGAGCGGCAGAGTTTCTTGGATTTCTTAAGA